>NC_072434.2:21481250-22950000 GCF_028878055.3 Symphalangus syndactylus | reverse complement strand
ACCCCTTACTCTAAGAATTTTGCACAACCCAAATCCATTAATGCAGGTTAACGTATTACAAAAGGTTACATGAATGTAGGAATGACAGTATGGGATGGAGTTGATCAGGGAAGACTTCCTGAAGGAGGCGCCTTTTAGAATGGTTTCTCAATGCATTGATGGATATTTTAGGTAAGGTATAATGCTATATGTCTTGTTGCTAGGACCATGAACTCTTCAAATATTGGCTCTGCTGCTTATTTGCTGTGTGACATTTGGAAAGTTACTTTTCTACCTCAGTTTCCTCATTGGTAAAATGAGGATTATAATAAGTTCTGCTTCATCGAGTTGTTGTGAAGATTAAATGAGTTCATGCATGTAAAACTCTTTTTTTTTTTTTTTTTTGAGTTGGAGTCTCACCCTGTCACCCAGTCTGGAGTGCAATGGAGTGGTCTTGGCTCACTGCAACCTCTGCTTCCCAGATTCAAGCAATTCTCCTGCCTCAGCCTCCCAAGTAGCTGGGGATTACAGGCGAATGCCACCACTCTAGGCTAGTTTTTTGTATTTTTGGTAGAGAGGGGATTTCACCATGTTGACCAGGCTGGTCTCAAACTCCTGACCTCAGGTAATCCACCCGCCTTGGCCTCCCAAAGTGCTGGAATTAAGGTGTGAGCCACCGTGCCCAGCCTGCGTGTAAAGCTTTTAGGATAGTGCCTGAGAGTACAATGTGAGGGTTTCCCAATAGTGGTAGTAGATGTAACAAGTCATAAGCAAGATACCTACAGCAAACAGGCAATGCTTACCAAAGAACTAGGATGTAATAAGAGCCGAAGTTGACAAGGGAAAGGACAGTTAAAGAAAAACTTCTCCATCTTTTTCATTATATGGCTTATATTTAAAAAATAACATTTACATGTCACACCAGTATCAACAAAGCGGGTTGCTCGCAGTCAGAGACAACTGCCCCCAGTTTCTGGCTGTCACAGGCCAACCTGGGCTGGAGGAGAAGTAGACACACGGATAATCTATTCCCAGCATACACTGATTAGGGAGATCTGGTTTGGTGAAGATTTTCGAAGAGAAGTCTAGGGAATTTGGAAGAGGTGATTGTCCAAAGGAACAGTGTGACCAAAAGAGATAGTTGTAGTAACTGTATATAATAAAACAGACCAAGAGGGAGAAGTATGGAGATGGTGTAGGTCCAGATTCTGGGGAACTATTGGGCGTGACGTAGATGGGAGATGAAATGAATGAAAACTGGGGTTTGGTGGAAATATGAAAGAGGTAGATAGGAATTTAAACCCCTCCGCCTCCTGCTTTCCTCCTGAGAGTCCAGATCTGGCAAAAGGAGGTTAGGGGGAGGTCCTTTGTTGCTCCATTGGAGAAACATGGAAAGGGGCCAGCATAGCTCAGTTATCCGAGGAAGTGTTGATAGATAGGACTTTGTATTATGGAACAGCAGCAGCACAATTAGAAAGCACATTAGAATCACCCCCAGTTATCTCTGGGCAGGGAAGAACTTATGGTTATAAATCTATTGAGTATTGCAACAATCGACTAGGGCGTTTTAGTGGCTCTTAGTTCTCTTGTACAGTAGTGTTTTTAGTGCTTGTTTAATCATTGTTAATGTGAAATCATTTTTTTTGGACTTTGTAGCAGTTTATTACAGAGGTTGCAGATAATCATCAGTGTTTTTTATGAAAACAGTAAAGGATTAATGCAATTGTGTGTCTGTCCTTCCCAGAGCAGGTTCTCATTAAGATATGTTAAGTTGATTTTTATTTGTTTGGGTTTTAATTTTTCTCTCCCATCTTCAGAACAAACTTCTATAAATGTCATCATTGTTACAAAAAGAGATGGAAATTCATCTTTAGGGATTTTTTTTTTCTTTTTGCCAGAAAGAAAAATAGAAGGAATAATAGCTAGACTTAATTTGTAATGATTCTGAAGCATCTTCAAAATCATTTTCTTTCCTTTTCTATTTTTTTTGAGACAGAGTCTCACTCTGTCACCCAGGCTGGAGTGCAGTGGTGCGATCTCGGCTCACTGCAACCTCCACCTTCCGGGTTCAAGCGATTCTCCTGTCTCAGCCTCCCGAGTAGCTGGAATTACAGGCACGTGCCACTATGTCCGGCTAATTTTTGTATTTTTAGTAGAGACGGAATTTCACCATGTTGGCCAGGCTGGTCTCAAATTCCTGACCTCAAGTCATCTGCCCGCCTCGGCCTCCCAAAATGCTGGGATTATAGGCGTGAGCCACCATGCCTGGCCTTTTTTTTCTTTTTTGAGATAGGATTTTGCTCTGTTGCCCAGGCTGAGTGCAGTGGCATGGTCATGGCTTACTGCAATCTTTACCTCCTGGGCTCAAGTGATCCTCCAGCCTCAGCCTCCTGAGTAGCTTGAACCATATGCATGTGCCACCATGCCTGGCTAACTTTTTATTTTAGTTTTTTTGTAGAGATAGGATCTTACTATGTTGCCCAGGTTGGTCTTGAATTCCTGGATGCCAGTGATCCTCCTACCTCAGCCTCCCAAACTGTTGGGATTACAGGCATGTGGGCCACCTTGCCCAGCCTCATTTTTTTTTTTTCCTACATTATACTTTGTTCCAAGAGCATTCTAACAGGAAACCCTGAGAAAGAGAGAAAAAAAAAAGTGATTCTACAAGTTAAAACCTGCTTCAGCACATCCTTCTCTGACCCCTGGGAAGCCTCCCCAAGAAATGGAATGGTATAAACTACTCCCATTTTCCTTGTGCATATGGCATTATAATAATGGATTCACACTTCTGTCTCCTCTCACTGGAGTGTGAGTTTCATGAAGGCAGGGATTGTATTTTAATAATCTGTTTTCCCTCAAGTTTCTAACACAAGACCTGACACACCAAAATTAACCATCAGAAATAAGAAATTAGTTCATGTCTACTTAAAACTACCAGTCCATATTGTAGAATGTTTTCTTTAAAAATCTCTTTCTTAATCACTGGCCAGGCTCCAGGGCTCATACCCATAGTCCCAGCACTTCGGGACACCAAGGCAGGAGGATACCTTGAGTCCAGGAGTTCAAAACCAGGCTGGGCAACATAGTGAGACCTTGTCTCTACAAAAAAGAAAAAAAATTAGCCGGCATGGTGGTGAGTTCTGGTGGTCCTAGCTACTCAAGAGGCTGAGATGGGAGAATTGCTTGAGCCCAGGAGGTCAAGGATCTATGACGTCAATTTTAAAAAGCCTCTGCAATAAGGAAAGTAAAATAACAGCTCACTTGCTGGACTATTAAAAGGCAAATGGGAGGGGGTCACAAAAAGGTTTTGATAGGCTAAATGTGGGCTTGACAAAGAGCTACACATTTTTCTTCTAATTGTTGGCCAGATTCACTTTTTTTTTTTTTTTTTTTTGAGACAGAGTCTTGCTCTGTGGCCCAGGCTGGAGTGCAGTGGTGCCATCTTGGCTCATTGTAACCTCTGCCTCCTGGGTTCCAGAGATTCTCCTGCCTCAGCCTCCTAAATAGTTGGAATTACAGGCACCCGCCACCATGCCCAGCTAATTTTTTGTATTTTTAGTAGAGACGAGGTTTCACTATGTTAGCCAGGCTGGTCTTGAACTCCTGACCTTGTGATCCGCCCACCTTGGCCTCCCAAAGTGCTGGGATTACAGGCGTGAGCCACCATGCCCGGCCTAGATTCACTCTTTTTATGAAAAAGTACGAGTTTCTAATAATTAACTTTCTGGGTTGTGGGAAGTTGTGCTTCATAACAATATGGGACTTGTGTTCCTTTTCACTCTCATCTATAATATCAATATAAATAGTTTCTCTGATAAGTAACTAGGTTTCTGAGATAAGCCCTTCCTTTTATTACAGCTGATAACACAAGATTATATGAGGTGATATTGCTAACCACTAGTGAGAGGTTTTGCTATATAATGTGGAACTTACACTTCTTTGGTCTTCTTCCTGGAACTGCCTAGATGCCACTCTAAATTGTTTATTGACAGCATTAATACCTGGAGAATTTGCTTAAAAGAAGTAGATAATTTTTCTCCCCTTCCTTCTTCTACCCACACCCCCAGAACTCTGTTTTTCTTAAAAAATAAAAAATCTTCAAAATTGTCAACATTGCTCAATTGTTGAGAACAAGGGAACAAGCCAGCCATCACATTTACCCTATTTTTTTATTCATAGAGCTGCGTAAAAACTATGTTATCCAAAGCACCGTGAAGCTGCACACTCACCAATTTCAAGATAATATAAAATATCACATAATCAATTATGGAAAATAATGAAATGGAATGTTGGCACAGAAAACCTCCTCGGAGAGTATTAAAACAAAGAATCAATTGCTTGAGTCGGGGGGTTGGGTGTTAAAATTACCATCAGTCAAGTCTTTACCAAGGGCCAGCTGTGGGTGCAGACCTGCAGGGCACGTGTGAGAGGGGTCAGATGCAAGTTGCTGAGGTAGTCACTGCCCTCAGATTGTCATTAATTCTACAAACAATGAAAAAGTTGTTTGCTTATGTTGTGGGCTAGGTGCACAAGATATAGAGAAAACTGCAGAAGTAAAAGTAATTCAGTCATTTGTTCCTTCATTTAGCAAGCATTTATTAAGTGGCTTTTTTTTGTGCCAGGCACCAGGGAAGACACTTGGGAGCTGTAGCTTCAGAATCTGTCCCTGCCCTCAGGGAAGGCAGAAAAATAAGCAAACAATCATAATACTTTGCAAAAGCAGAGAGATTATAGGAGATGCCCTGTTAGACACAAAGGAATACAGAATAATGTGAACAGCACAGAAAGAATATAAAACAAAAATGAAGTACTAATTACAGAAAACAGGCTCAGTTTCACCTATTCCTGCAATTTTTAGAGAAGCAGAGGAACAGAGGATATGTAGATTTTTAAGTGTGTCCTCAGCATCCTAAAAGAAAAGAAATCTAGGAAAAGTCAGACTGTTTTTTGTTTGTTTTGAGACAGAATCTTGTTCTGTCACCCAGGCTGAAGTGCAGTGGCATGATCTCAGCTCACTGCAACCTCTGCCCTCTGGATTCAGGCAATTCTCCTGTCTCAGCCTCCCGAGTAACTGGGATTACAGGCGCCTGCCACCAGACCTGGCTAGTTTTTTAAGAGACGGGGTTTCACCATGTTGGCCAGACTGGTCTCGAACTCCTGGCCTCAAGGGATCTGCCTGCCTTGGCCTCCCAAAGTGCTGGGATTACAGGCATGAGACATGGCACTCGGCCTCAGATTGTTGTCTTACAATTTTAGTATGCCTTAATTGTGGCAAGGTCTTGTTACCATAACTATTTCTGTCAAGTTACATATGAAGGACAGGAACCATCAAATGCAAATGAAGAGGAAGACCCCTTGATGAGATGGCTCTAGAAGACATACTTGTGTGTGTGTGTGTGTGTGTGTGTGTGTGTGTGTCTTGCTCTGTCATCGAACCTGGAATGCAGTGGCACAGTCATGCCTTACTTCAGCCTCAATCCCCTCGGCTCCAGCAGTCCTCCCACCTCAGCCTCCAGAGTAGCAGGTGTGTGCCACCACACTTGGCTAATTTTTACATTTTTTTGTAATCTCCCTATGTTGCCCAGTCTGGTCTTGAACTCCTGCACTCAAGTGATCCTCCCACCTCGGCCTCCCAAAGTGTTGGGATTATGGCTGTGAGCCACCACACCTGGCTGACATAATTCTCTTAATTTTCACTCACCTTTTCTCCATTTGTTCATGGCCAGCAGATAGTCTCAGTTCTTCCATTTTTCCACCTGCAAAATGGGAATAATAAATTTTCTTGTCATATAAATAGGTTAAGCTGGAATCCTTTTTAGGTGTCCGTAAATAGACTTTGGGGATTCTGTAGTCCCCCACCCACTTGGAAATTTGATGCAACATTAACCTGTATGGTAATTGTTTCTAGGGAGCCAATTTCAAAGTAACGTATTTTGGGCTTCCCTGAAATAAGTGCTAAATAAATAACTAATACTTCACATCACAGAAGAACAACATAACAAAACCAAATTACCATCATAGACTAATAAATCTGAAATAAGATGCTGATAGTGTATGAAAATATAATAAAACCCAGAGAGAGCAAAGTGCACCTGGCTTTGAAATCACTCCTTAGCACCTGAGAGGATCAGTTCCTGGAATCTGCTGTGCGTGCAATGACATGCATATTGCTAGGATGTTAGGCCGCAGCTCCTTGGGTCAGCTGTTGGCAGGGAACATTTGGGCAGATCTGCATAAGCTGCTGCCCACCACCTGGATTGTAAAACCACATGCCATTCTGGAGACTTTCCTTCAAAGAAAAATGTGAACTCTCACTGTCAACTAAACCACTAAATACTGTTTGGGTGAACATTCTCCTGCACCAGAATCATTTTCAAAAAGGCAGTGACTGCGTTTATCTTGTCCACCCTTACATGCTAGGGCCTGGCACTTATAACCACCAAAGAATTGGCTCTCAACAATAGCTATTTACTTAACGAATGTAACTGTTTTGGTCAGAACATACTTACTGGTTTGAAACATTTCTGATGGAGATGTGCTCAGGGATGCCTTTTCCTGATCACAGAGCTTGATTATAGCTTCGATTTCTGTAAGTAATTTCTTTTTCTCTTCTAAACAGCACTTACATGATCCTCCAGTTGGGAGCCTTCTGTTAGTTGTTATTTCTGCGTTTGTGTGTTGCTTTACACTTCACAAAGGGCTTTCCCATCCATTATCTCATTGCATCTTCACAAGACTTGCTCCATATATTTTTAGCTGAGAAAATATAAGGCTGGAGAATTAAGCAGCTTGGCCAAGCTCTCATAGCTAGAAAGTGTGGAACTGTGCCTCAAATCCTTGTTTTTCTCCACGTTTGGTGCTTTCTTGAGCTCACTGTGTTCCTGAACTCGTGGAAATAAAGTTAGCCAGAAACTCTTATCACTACTAATGTATCAGTGACAGCTATTCAGAGTCTTATGGAATGGCCACATAAAAATGAATTTGATAAAGTAAATGTGTTTGTTTTATAAAATTCTAGAGCCTCTTGATATAATTTGGAGACAGCCTAGATTGTGAGAGGGAGAATGAGAATTCTTATTTTGAGATGGAATCTTTCTCTGTCACCCAGGCTGGAGTGCAGTGGCGTGATCTCTGCTCACTGCAATCTCTGCCTCCCGGATTCAAGTGATTCTCCTGCCTCAGCCTCCCGAGTAACTGGGATTACAGGTGTGCACAACGACACCCAGCTAATTTTTGTATTTTTAGTAGAGACAGGGTTTCACCATGTTGGCCAGGCTGACCTCAAACTCCTGACCTCAAGTCATCTGCCCGCCTCAGCCTCCTAAAGTGCTAGGATTACAGGCATGAGCCATTGTGCCTAGCCAATAAGTCTTTAGACGTACCCCCGAACCTCTCTGACACCCCTGTTTTCTCATCTGAAAAAATGGGTACCAGTTCTGCTAACTTCAAAGACATGTTTTGGACGTCAAATCTAAAATACACAAAAACTCTTAAAAATATTACGCAACATATAAATGTCAGTTGCTTTTTCAATAATGTGTAGTGTATGTCTAAACATGGCCATCGCATTTGGGTATACCAAGGTTTTTGTCCAATAAACATCACAAAACAAAAAGTAAACTGATACAAATAGCTATAGAAATGGATAAATATGCTGTCCATATTTAAATATGAGGACTGGACATGAGACAGATGTGCATTTGTCATTGAAGAATGCAGTTCCCTGGAGGGGAAGGTGGAACGTGCATAAGATCCCTGTTATAATGTAGCACTTGTCATTGTAATCCTCATAGCAACCTTGTCAGGAAGATGCTTACTGTTCTTGGGCCCGTTTTTCAGATCAGAAAACTGAAGTTTAGAGAGTTTGTGGCAAAATTGTCCAAATTATAAAAGAAATTCCAGTTAGCACCGACATCGTGCTTGGTGAGTGTTCTCTTCAGTCCAGCACAATTGGACTTTCAGTTAACACTGGTTACAAAACGGGCTGTGTCTTTGTCTCCAAAAGTCATATGGGCTGTAATGCTAATTTTCTTTTATATGAATTCTTTTGGCTTGGCAGTTTGCTAATATCTATGCACTATTTCAGCTTCACTTTAATGTACTGTATTCACTTTTAGATACATAAGCATAGGCAATCTGGGGTCATTCTAATGGGGCCTACTCAGGACAACCTGAGGCACCTGGACCTAACTCTAATAGCTCTATTAATGTTAGGTAGACCAATTTAATGGAGTGCATTCCCCTAGCAGTTCATTGATTATAAATACTTAGCTTAAGTACCTACGTGTGTCCTAAAAAAACTATTTGTCCGAATGAAAATCCTGATTTTCAGGAGCGGTGATATGAATTCTGGGTACCTGCGCTTCAGTGACCATGGATGGAGACTTTCTTGTTTATATGTAGTCCTCTTATGTAGAAAATTACACAAAAACAAAAAAGTAGTGAATAACAGTGTCATTTTTTGTTTTTTTGTTTGTTTCTATTTCTTTTACAGGTTGATGACCAAATGAAGCTGCTTCAGAACTGCTGGAGTGAGCTCTTAATCCTCGACCACATTTACCGACAAGTGGTACATGGAAAGGAAGGATCCATCTTCCTGGTTACTGGGCAACAAGTGAGTGTAGAGACCAAAAAAAAAAAAAAAAAGCGCCGTTTTATTAAGCATGTTCAGAATGGCCGGAATTTAACTAGGTCAGAAGCACTCTTGTGCTTTGAAAGGGAGAGATTGGCTGCCAATAATTTAGAAAAGATGACTTGGTGCACTCTGTTCCTGCTCTTATGATTATAGTTAAACTTGTAAAAGCAAACATAATCATGAACATTCCGCTGCTTCCAGTCTGCTGGGACAGAAAGTCCTGCTTACAAGGGTCCAAAGAACTGGTAAATCAAACGTAATGATTAGTACCCGGATTTTCTTTTTCCTCGAGCTTCTGCTTTAACCCAAGACACTTGTTTGTCAGCTATTTTAAAACCTTATAACTTGTGGAGTCCTTACTATTTTGGAACAATATTGGTGAACGAGATGGATTTGGATGTCATGAATAATTGAAATAGTTGGTATAAAGGCAAATGAGAAGGGAGGGGAATTTCAATTTTCAAGATCCAGTCATTCAAATGAAAGATAGAAAAAAATTACTGTTAGGTCCTATACCTTTCTGAACAGACATTTGTTCGATCAACAAATATTTATTGAGCATCCTACTCTGTGCTAGTTACTTTTTGGGGCTTTGGTGTATATTAGTGCATGGAACTTAATGTTGTAGCAGGGAGAAGCTGACATTAAACAATAATCCTAAGAAACAAGCCTGTAATATGTTAAAGGTCAAAGTGCTATTGAATAAAAGAAAAAAAAAAAGGAAAGAATGAAAAGAAAATCAACACTCATCCACAGACGTGTGTTGCAGTGTGACCCATAAGTTGCACTGTGAAATAGGAATGGTTGGTTTGGCTTTATTGAAAATGTAACATTTGAGCAAAGTCTTAAAGGAGGAGAGACAGCTTTGTGAATGTCTTCGGAGAGAGTCTGCTTAATAGACCTAACTGCAACTTTACAGGAATTTAGGCAAGTCTCTCCAGTTTCTTAACCCGCCATTCTACAACTGATACGCTATTTAAATAAACGTGTGGGACACAGTGATTCCTTCAATCCTTTGGGTCATACCTATTCAGGGCACCAGTGCATTGTTCAGCAATGGTGACTTCAGTACTCAGGCACCATGACCTTTTACGTCCAGCCATAGATGTTTATGTGCTGTGAAACCACAGCAGTGCTATTTGGAAATGAAGGGCTGTCTCCACATCATTTGCTGTATTATTAATAAATCAAAATTTCCCAATCAAATTAAAAGCAAGCACTATTTCAGAGTTTTTGCAAATTGGGTCTATTCAAGCATCTCCATCACTATCTGGTCCTTGCTATCTGCACCTCTCAGGAGAAAAGCGTTGTAGAGGAGAAAATAAAGTCTCAATGGGTTTGACTTCCTGTGCTTTCAGATTTTTGTTTGGCATTTTCGTTCTGGGACCCAAGTCTTTGGAGAAAATATACCCATTTTCAGAGTGTAATCATTGGGTGTGCCTCCCACCTTCACCCAGCTAGGAGCTGCATTGGAAGTACAAGACTGGGCCCACAAATTAATTTGATTTCATTTCCTTCTGAGTTTCAGAAATGAAATGGGTTTGTGCCGTTCTTTTTCTCAAAGCACTTCCATTCTTGCTCTTTAGAAATATTTCTTATTTCACATTTCATTTTGCCTTAAGTGCTGCCCGTGGGTGAGGGTAATTACTATTTAAAAAGTAGGGAAAAGTGCATTTCTTGCTGTCTGATTTTCAAAACCAAGAACAATCAAGGAATGGATGGTATTATAGTTTTTCAGATCAATTACTGGTGCTTTGTGTTTTGTCATCAGAACTGAATGAGGATGGTATTATAGTTTTTCGGATCAATTACTGGTGCTTTGTGTTTTGTCATCAGAACTGAATGAGGAACTCCGTGGTGGAGAAATAGTCATTTCCTTGTATGTTTCCTGCGGCCTGGATTCTTCCAGCTCCCCTCCCCACCCTTTAAACTGTGCCACAGGTCTGTCAGAACCCCTCCCTTCACTTTTTTCATCCAGTCCAGTGACTACCCTAGTAATGATTAATTGTAATCAGACATTCTCATTTATGGCAATTATGGTAGACGTCTTTTATATAAAGACGTCTACCATAATTTTTTTTTTTTTTGCGGAATATCTAGACAAAATGTTTTGAATTTATCTCTGTGCTTCTTGCATTTCATAGGATGGAAGCAAAAGTGCTACAAAGGAAGACTTCAAAAGCCTATAACCTCTCTATCAGAATGAGACAGATATCTTAAAGCAGGGTCACATACATGTACTTCTTTTATATCCTCACAGTACCTAGCACAAAGCTGAATATGTCAGGCACATGATAAATATTACCTGATTGAACTGAATGAGAACTATTGTATCTCTCCTGGTTGCTTGATTAAAACAAATTAAGTATAATTTTTTTGAGAATTATAAATACTTCCCTGAGTGTAAAAATGGAAAAATTAGATTTTGCTACAACAATACATTACTTAGTGTACACAAATTTTAAGAAGGTCGTTAAAATGATGAGTGGAAGGAAAGGAATATATTAAGTATAAGAGTAAAGCAATATGCTAGAGGAAAAGAGGATTTATAACAAAGAAAAGAGGCCGGGAATAGTGGCTCACGCTTGTAATCCCAGCACTTTGGGAGGCTGAGGCGGGCAGGTCACTTGACCCACCTGGCCAAGAGTTCGAGACCTGCCTGGCCAACATGGTGAAGCCCCATCTCCACTAAAAATAAATACAAAAAAATTAGCCAGGCATCGTGGCATGTGCCTGTGGTCCCAGCTACATGAGAGGCTGAGGCAGGAGAATCACTTGAGCCCGGGAGGCAGAGGTTACAGTGAGCCAAGATCGTGCCACTGCACTCCAGCCTTGGCAACAGAGTGAGACTCCATCTCAAAAAAAATAAAAAATAGAAAAGAGGTAGAAGCTAGGAGATATATATATATATATACACATACACACATATATCTACATATATACACATATATATACACATATATATATACACACACATATATATGACATGAAAGTAGTTGAAGGCAAAAAAAAAAAAAAGAAAAAAAGAAAGAACTGCTTCCTGTTATTGTTTATAATCCAATAACAATTGAGCTGTGGTTAGAGAATATTTTCTTTACTAGTGCAGACCATGTGCTCTCTGGTGTGTGTGTGTAAAATTCACACATACAAGTGTAATTTAGAATTGGAACAACTTGTTTTCGTGTCTCCATTCCAAAACTTCCTGGCTGCGTCATCTTTAGCAAGTCGCTTTACCTTTTGAGGTTCAGTGTCCTCGCCTGTCCAGTGGCAACTATGATGTTATCTACCAGACAGAATTGCAGTAGGAATTACAGGAAGCATTCTCTGAAGTGCTGACACAAAAATTAGAAGTCATCAAAACTAGGCCAGGGCAAGGGTGACATTTATGGAGCCAACAACCCCACGAAGAAAGGGCTATTATCCCTCTTTGGCAGATGAGGAACCAAGGCAAAGAGAGATGAAGTGGTTGATTCAAGGTCGGGACCCATCTAGTAAGTGGTAGAACAGAACAGATGGTCAGATCAAAGCCAACTAGTGCCAGAGTTTGTGTTCTTTACCAACATGCCATACTGTTCATCTGATTAACTCACAGATGCTGCAGAGCTTGCCTTCACGCCGGCATTTAATTTGGTCTTCATGTGTAATTCCAGTGCATGACAGACTCTACAGAAATTCCAAGCAAAACAAATTCATTTCCTTTTTTATTGAGACTAAATGGATATGCTTTTTTTGTGGTTTAGTTAGTAGTTTATTTGGGGAGAAATTTTCTATATGGCATTGTAGCACATTGTTACAGTACATTTAAGTTATTCACAAGCAATTTTAATGTGATTGTTGCTTAGTGTTATAAAATTATTTTAATATTAAGAAAAAACTAAAACTAAGAAAAAAATCACTCATAATGCCACCACTTGAATCAACTTTTTGTTGAATTCTCTTCCAGTCTTCGGGGGAAAACACGTATCTTAAAAGAGGATTTTTCTCATTTTTCTAAATAAAATGACTCGCCTGCCCCAGAGACATATTGACCTGCTATCATAGATTTGTGTGGAATGTGAACTTTCAAACACTGCTAGAAGTGTTTCCATGAAGCACTGTATTAAGGCCATGTTGTTGATATCATGGGAAAAAGGTAAATAGTATTACCCCAATACAGCATGCAAAATTCCCCTAAAGGCAGCTTGGTACTCACCTGTAGGAGATAAATACATTTTTTAATTTAGTTAAAACAAATGCTTCTGATGGCCTGATAAATGAAAGGAAATCAAAGATGTAAGGAAAAACATTAGACACAGCTGTGCAGCCAATAGTGATAAGAGGCGTAATTCATCCACCTAATTAATGACTGTAATGACTGCCCTTTGCATAGTGCTTTTCACTGTGTACTTTCACAGGTAAGCCCCATTACACAGGGTCAGAGAAAGTGCGGGGAAATTTCAGAGGAGGAAGTGCAAAGAGAATAAGATGGGTGTTCAAAGCTGTCCAGATGATTCAGCTTCTATAAGGAAGTGCCTTACCCCTAAAGTGAGGATATTTGATTGTACTCTCCTTTGTAAGTTGAGGAAGACACCATCGCTTAAAATCCTTCTAGGTCAGAGGAACAGTGACAAGCAATTACTAGATGAAACTTTAACTAAACTCGCCACCTTTTTCAGCCTCAGCCAGAAGAAATACAATTCACTCATTATAGATTTCCAGGTTTACTTATAGTATTTTCTCAACTGCCCTGTTGAGAAAATGATTACTTCTGGAACAAATGAAAATGTTTATACTGAGTATTTTGAGATTGGCAAATAGGAATATTAAATGTGCCTTAGTCCACAATATCAGGAATGAAGTCCCAACACAAAGGGAACACCAGATAGTGATTTTGTTTCACCTTGAAAGCATGTATGTCATGTCTACACATTGCTTTATAGTGACCCTTTGGACAGACAGAGGAATGCAAGACCCCAGGTGCTCCATAGCCCAATCTTCTGGCTTTTTCTTACTAAATACAGCTCACTGTAAATAATGTGGTGAATTTGTCATAGCAGAGGAAAAAGAAAAAGACTAGCCTGGATTTTAAAAAATGAGTGACTATCCAGGAAATTGCTCCTTGGAGCTTGAAAAGAGAAGAAAAATAAAATAGCACAGCCTTTCTCTTAAGCCCAGTGGCTCACAAGTTTGCTTAATAAATGTTTGCAGAATTGAATCTGTTCATAGTTCATTCAGAACTAGAGAAACTAAAATAGCCCCACTGCAAAGAGCAGCCCAGGACACCAGTACATTGTATATTGAAATGAGGATTCAGTGTTTCACTTAACCCTATAAGTTAGCTATTATGTTTTAATTGTGTCTTTGAATCAGGCATCTACATAAATGTATATTAAATAGCCTTATTAAGCAAAAAGGAAATTATGATTATCAATAATATTAAGCACTTCAAATGTTCTATATAGTCACAACTTACAGTTATGAAAAGAATTATTTCCTATCCAATATTTTAAAAACTATACACGCACATATGCACACATATATCTATGTATGTAAAAATAATAATGTACTTTGAAGTGGGGTCAGGTTTTAGTATTTGCATATTGTTGCTAATTAACAGCCACTGTAACATCATCCTAAGGGAAAGGTCTACTGGCAACTTATTATCTTCTATTATTGTGTATCATATTAAAATGACAGGCATCTTACACAAGTCATCAAAATTTCAGTGATTAGAATTAAAAGCAATTTAGCTAAAACTGTTTCTACTTTTTCATGATGAGTGAAATTTATCCAAAGGGGACATCAGTTTAGAGTATTTCTTCAATATCTCCCTTGAATTTAATGACACAAAGATTACATGTAAGAGAACAATAAATTAATTTTACTAAGTACATAAAAGACAAGGCCAGCTGCTCCTGAAATGAGCACAAACTCTGCATTCAACAATGAAAATATAATTATGTTTGTAATAAAATGTAAGGAAGCTGGAGATCTGAATGTTGTTTCAAGAATAAATCACCCATCCTTCTTTAGAGCTGTGCAATTTGATAAATTATCCTTGAAAGAAATGTTTTCTAAGCCCCCATTTAATAAGCATGTTTGAGCTTTCAAATTAGCATATAAATAAATGTATAGCTATAAAGTTGTTGGTAAACCAATTGATTTTTTGAGGTCCATCTCATTAAAGGTCTCTCACTAAATATATAATCCTATGAAACAAATTAGATTCCTTTCTGTTATAGTGTACTACATTTTCACGTATGAAATTCTAGTATTTGAACTTATTATTATACACCTGTTAGAACTATACACAACAATATTTAATTAACTCCATCTTAATAATGGAAAATTAATACCAACGTATTTGTGTTTCATTTTAGTATGGTCTTCCTGGTTCAGGCCTTAACTAGTGATTTTTTTTTTCTTTTCTTTTTTTTTTGAGAGAAGTCTTACTCTTTTCCCCTAGGCTGGAGTGCAATGGCACAATCTCAGCTCACTGCAACCTCCGCCTCCCGGGTTCAAACGATTCTCCAGCCTCAGCCTCCCAAGTAGCTGGGATTACAGGCACTTGCCAGCACACCTGGCTAATTTTTGTATTTTTAGTAGAGATGGGGTTTCACCATGTTGGCCAGGCTGGTCTTAAACTCCTGACCTCAGGTGATCCACCCATCTCGGCCTCCCAAAGTGCTGGGATTACAGGCGTGAGCCGCTTCGCCTCGCCTTTTTTTTCCTTTTTTTTTTTGAGACAGTCTCACTCCGTTGCCCAGGTTGGAGTGCAGTGGTGCAATCTCAGCTCACTGCAACATCTGCCTCCTGGGTTCAAGCAATTCTCCTGCCTCAGCCTCCTGAGTAGCTGGGATTACAGGCGTGTACCACCACGCCCAGCTAATTTCTGTATTTTTAGCACAGATGGGGTTTCACCATGTTGGCCAGGCTGGTCTTGAAGTCCCAACCTCAGGTGATCCACCCACCTCGGCCTCCCAAAGCACTGGGATTATAGGAGTGAGCCACGACACCCGGATCTTAACTAGTGATATTTACTACAATATACTTTTTGTATATTAAGCTACAGCTGCAGTGCATTCCGTTGATTCCAAGCTTCAATTGATAATCTTGTCCCATCTATGATTCTTGATAATCATAGAAGTGAGAGGTACCTTATTATCATCACCTAATTTAACTGCCTTATTTAAAGATAAGGACACCAAGGGATGGAGATTTATCCATACTTGTCCAAGGTTCTTCGTTTGTAACAGGCAGCATTGGCTCAGGTCTCTTACCTAGTCTCAGGCTTTTGCCACCACTGCTGTACCATCAGGACTTCCTGCTCTCATTCACTCATCTATCCCATTAGTCTCAGTAAAATTTGTATTATTATTATCTGAAGTAGTTGACTATGTGCAGTTTTTAAAGAATTTATAGCATAGGCACCTTTTTAAAGTAAGGACTTCCCTTGAAGTAGAAAGATCCCCTGTAAGAGAACTGGCAAAATGATAGTTGAGATGTCACTTTGTGTGCTCTGCAAATAATCCCAATGTGCTCCACAGAGTTCAACAGCGTGTCCTGCCTCCTTCTAGCTCAGGGTTCAGGTTGCCCAGATACTGACCCTTCTTTCACACATTCTGAAACAGAAACCACAGGAGTTCTTACAACGCTTGATGTTTAAATTTAGTGCGTAGATGCCAGCACCTGGCTAAAGCAAATAGACAGTGCTGTACATGATGCAAGAGTTTTCCTCTAACACACATTAACTGTGGCTTTTTCATGCATAGTTGACTCTATATAAACTGATTGACACCTTTGGGGGTCGTCTTTCCACTGACTCATAATTTTTCTCACTCTTGAAAAAGGTTTCTGTACACCCAGTATTCTCTAGTTAAAGCTGAAAATTCAACTCATCATATTTACACAATAAAAAAAATCCATTCTGCCTTGTTTTTAATTGCAAATTCTACTCAAGGGACTAGTTCTCCTGCTTAGGAGGCAGCCCTGTGCCTTCTCCTAGAGAAGCAAGTGCAGTCAATTATGGTAATGAAATGTCAATAAATATAAAAATTTAATACAGTCTGCTCTGGGTGAGTGGCAGATGAGGACTTGCCTCCCAGACAAATTTGCTGCTGCTGCAAATATTAAATGCACCTAAAAGAGTATCTGGTTGCCTGAGAGCTCCCCAGTAAAAAAAAGGAATGGGAGCGTCAGGTACCAACTGGGCTTTCCCATTATGCTGTAATCGCAGCAGCAAAGCCAGTGCTATCACTGACAGCCATCCCAACATCTTAACTTATTATAAATTGAACTTCTTATGTCCCCATGAATAATCTAAGATTGGAGCCTAGCAACATTTTTTTTTTTTTTTTTTTGAGACAGAGTCTTGCTTCTTCCCCCAGGCTAGAGTGCAATGGCACGATCTTGGCTCACTGCAACCTCTGCCTCCCAGGTTCAAGCAATTCTCGTGCCTCAGCCTCCCCAGTAGCTGGGATTACAGGCACATGCCACCACGCCCAGCCAATTTTTGTATTTTTAGTAGAGATGTGGTTTCACCATGTTGGCCAGGCTGGCCTCGAACTCCTGGCCTCAAGTGATCCGCCCACCTCGGCCTCCCAAAGTGCTGGGATTACAGGCATGAGCCACTGTGCCCGGCCCACACTTTTTTTTTTTTTTTTTTTTTTTTAAATGAAAAGGGAAATATGCCTTTTCTTTTTTTGCTTCCAGACAATGGAATTATTCTCCTAAAGTTATTGCTGTCTTTAGAGAGAAACACATTAATCTGATGTAATCTAATGTAATCATCTGAGAATAGCAGTTTTATGTCATGCTTTTTAGGAAACAAAACTAAAGAATAATGTATTTGTATTTATTTTAAATTTTTAAATTAACACTTCTGCTGTTCTATAAAGAATAATTTAAATGTGATTCTTTCATCATCCACAAACATGCAATCTTGAACTATGATTACTTTAAAATGTAGTCTCATAATACAAGTAGAAATGTATCTGCCTTTATTTTCCTCATGCACTAGTTAATATTGTATATACATAGAACACTCTCCTGGATTCACTTTTCATGGACAGTATGTTTTCCTTTCACCTTATTCATGAGAGTTAAAATTTTTTATCTTATGTGATGATGTAATTTCATAATATAAAAAAGGCATATATACTTGAAAAATTTAGGTAGCCAAAACCAGTTTCCTACAAAGCTTATCAAAAGTGATTATATTTATCAGACATAGTAATTCTGATGCATTTTAGAATCATGGAATATGCCTCAAACTACTTTCATGGGGAAGATCTCTTCTGTTATCAATCTGTATTGTGGCCAGGCACAGTGGCTTAGGCCTGCAATCCCAGCACTTTGGGAGGCCAAGGCCAGAGAATCACTTCAGCTCAGGAGTTCAAGACCAGTCTGGTCAAATAGTGAGACCCCCATCTCTATTCTATTTAAAAAACCTATATTGCAATCTGATTTTACCCATGGTTCTTAACAATCTCAGGTGAAATATATATTGCTGATTCTGATAGTCCTTAAACTGTGATTCTGTATTGCAGGTGGACTATTCCATAATAGCATCACAAGCCGGAGCCACCCTCAACAACCTCATGAGTCATGCACAGGAGTTAGTGGCAAAACTTCGTTCTCTCCAGTTTGATCAACGAGAGTTCGTATGTCTGAAATTCTTGGTGCTCTTTAGTTTAGGTAAGAAATCCTTTTCTCATGCTGTGCTCAACCAACGATTGCTAAATGATGTTGAAGTTCAAATATCTTGTGGTCCATGTATGTTTTTGTTCTATCAATATAATGCCCTTCCTGTCAAATTATGAAATCTTCAAACGTGAATATATTTTCATATATATTTCTGCATGATGCATAGCCCTTCAGTGGATAGGCTGGGGAATGGAAAACGAGTTATTCAATTGACTCGTTCAAATGAGTCCTGGTTTTTCTTCCATAATATACAGATAAGCAATAACCAAATAAAGCTATGACAAAGGTTTAAAACAGACAGCTTAGGAAAGATGTATGGTATCAAATTTTAGCCATCTTTCTCGCATTGATAATTTCTATGTGCCTTTTGTTTCAATTTGCTACTTCTGTTTTTATTCTTCTAAAATATGAATCGTAATTAAAAACCTGTATTTAAATCTCTATCGGGATAAACTAGAGAATGTGTATAACCAGATGCACCACTGTGCAAGTACAAAAGATGACAGTTGTCAAGGGGAAAGGATGCTTCTTTAGGAAAGCTTTGGAAAAGAAAGATAACTAAGCAAGACAGATTAGCTAAATCAAGGTCCTCAGTGAGTCGGTTGAGAAAAATAACCACTGCTTGGAATAAAAAAAGGATTAAGGAGATGGATTTTTATTGACTTCAAAGGAACAGATTTTCCTGCCTGTCCCTTACTTGATTTCTGTATTTTGTTGGCTTAATAAAGCCAACTTAAATAAACTTTTTGCCAAGTCCATTTATTACTTATTGGCAGACAGCTGAGGGAGGCAACTTCCCTTGAATGAAAAAAATGCAGAAATCAGATTCACCAACATATGTTTTTTCTTTAGTCTTCAGTTATAAGATAGTTGTGAATTCATATTCTAAGGAATAAAACAATAAAACAAACTGCAAAGTAAAACAGATGTGTCTACTCTCCAAATTTGGTACTTTATTTTTAAAATTCTTCTTGACAGGACTGCACAACTGTTGCTAATAAAGGGGTAGTTTGAAGTAATAGAACCAGAGTTAATTTTTCACGTATAGTCAACATTTAAAATAAAAAGAGCATTTTCATATTTTGGAAAATGTGATAAATACAGCAAAAAGAAATGTTACTGAAAACTTAAACGGACAACAGAATTTCATGGATGTAACGTTCAAAGGTTTACAATGCCAAGACTGGATCCTGTGTGGTTTCTGTATTAACCACAATAAAAAGGAAAGTTCTGTTCAAGTAAGTCTGCATCTTTTACCCGAGAACAGTGTTTAGAATGTTAAAAAGGAAGATAGCAAGCATAGGCCTGCTTGTTGTAATCGCACAAATTATTCTGGTTTATGGTAAGATCTTAGTCTTCTAAACTAGTGCATTTGATCAGTAATTAAATGGAAAATGTGGTAATATATGAATAAGAAATCGTGTAGCATCTTAGTGATAAAATATTTAGAGAGGGTCATCTCACTTCAATGGCATTTTAAATTAGTTGAAGAAATGTATTACATTTGAAGATGTACATATTAACCATGAGCCATCTTTAGTTTTCAGCACTTTTATCTTTCCTTCATCATTTTCCAAAATTATTATATTCTCCGCTAATACTATGAGGAGGGGGTTGGGCTAGATCTGAGATGCTTTCAACCTTTGAACCTCAAAAATTATCTTCCTGAACAACTGGGCCATGTATTTACCAGAACTTTAGTCATACACTCTGTTGTTTAATGAGCACTTCGATTGTTTCAGGAGCCCAGTACACCAGTGAATAGCTGGCCTAAATGTCCATTAAATCCATGTCCATTTGTTGCTTAAGGAAGAAAGGAAAGCATGGCTTTCAGATCAGAGATAAATAGAATTCTGGCTGAGAGTCTATTTCTTTAGAGAAGCAGGAGAAAAGTAACCAGCAGTAAAATTCAAGTAGTTTCTAATTTATGAGTGGAAAAACTTTTTACTCTATACAAACAGTGGCTAATCAATTTTTAAAATTTCACCTTTATTGAGGTATATAGATAATTAACTTTAGGCACCTCAGCTAGCCCCAAATGTTGATTAAGGGTGAAATCATACCAGAGTCACTCTTGAAAGTTAAGGCCAAGTCCTAAGCTGGTACCTGCTGTCCCAGACGCTCCTCCTGAGCCTTGGGTCCCCTGAGTCTGAAGCCTGCTATGTTTTTATCTCAGCCCAGCCTTGAGACTCTTTGGTTCTGGAGAAAAATGAAGATTTTGTGGACTGGTCAAAGGCCAGGGTCTGTTCTGAGAGATGACTGCAGCAGTATTCTC
This sequence comes from Symphalangus syndactylus, assembly GCF_028878055.3. Lineage (NCBI taxonomy): Eukaryota > Metazoa > Chordata > Mammalia > Primates > Hylobatidae > Symphalangus > Symphalangus syndactylus. The sequence goes on along the minus strand of NC_072434.2, from coordinate 22,929,427 downwards.
CTGTGAGAGATGAAACAGTGTTTCCCAGATAGATTTGGTGAGAGAAGGTAGGGTGTGGTCCCAAGTGGGCGCAGCATTCCAAGCTAGAAGCACCACCAGTGTGAAAGCTTAAAGGCAAGAGAGAGCAAAATAAGTTTAGGGAACTGTTAGTTGATGGATATGGCTTGAGGGAAGCAGCAGATGTGGCTGGAGACATAGACAGGAACCTGGACGTGGACATGAAAGCCACAGATGCATTCAACACATACTCATTGAGTGCTGACTATGTGTCCGGCACTGAAGAAGGCACTGGGGCTATAGTGGCAAGGAGAAGTAGGTGCCATGGTTTTCATTCTCTAGACAATTAGGAAGTATAGCAGTGTTCTTAAGGGGACAGGGATGCGGTGAATAACTTAAGTCGATTTGCCTTTCTGGCAGCAGCGTGGAAAGTGGACTGGACCAAGAACAGTGCTAGAAACCGTTTTCAGAGGTTTTATTTTTATTTTACTTACTTTTTTTTTTGCTTTTATTCCCGGCATGCTGTGATTTATTTTTAGAGGTGTTTTGTTTTTTTTTTTTTTTTTGAAATGGAGTTTCACTCTTGGTGCCCAGGCTGGAGTGCAATGGCGTGATCTCAGCTCACCACAACCTCCGCCTCCTGGGTTCCAGTGATTCTCCTGCCTCAGCCTCCTGAGTAGCTGGGATTACAGGTGCCTGCCACCACACCCGGCTAATTTTTTTGTATTTTTAGTAGAGACGGGGTTTCTCCATGTTGGCCAGGCTGGTCTCGAACTCCTGACCTCAGGTGATCCACCTGCCTTGGCCTCTCAAAGTGCTGGGATTACAGGCGTGAGCCACCATGCCTGGCCTAGAGGTGGTTTTAATACTCCATGTGGTTGGACTGAGATGAAGGATATAAACTAGTTACAGGTTTCAAGCCACAAGATGTGGCAGAGTTGAGAGGGAAAAGTCTAGGTCGTGTTTGGGGTTTCTGGATGTCTAGCTGGAATAGAAACATCTACAGGAACAGTAACTGATCAGTTAATTCAAAGCGGGTCCCAATAGCAGTCATCCACTTTCTAATCTAAAAGTCATTCTTCACTAAAGTTTGTTACTGCTGACACAAAAAGCTCATGACAGGACTCAAAAGAAAAGTACAGTGGACTCAAGTCCTTCTAGTTTGCTCTCTGACGTTTCCCCCCTCAGATTGTATCCATGAGCAGACATCAGTTGGGTAAGCTGGTTAAGAAAGGAAATAAGTCAAAAATGCCCTCTCAGCACATTTCTCTGTGTATAACATAATAGATTCTGTAGGCCCAATCTCTGTTAGTTGTTAGTTTTAATGTTTTCTTTACATTTCTAGCACAATGCTTGGTACATAATAGGGACTTACAAAATGTTTACTGACAAAAATAAATAAATGGGCTAGGTATGGTGGCTCACACCTGTAATCTCAGCACTTTGGAGGCCAAGGTGAGAGAACTGATTGAGCCCCAGGGGTTTGAGACCAGCCTGGGCAACACAGTGAGACCCCATCTCTACAAAATAATTAGCCAGGTGTGGTGGCAGACACCTGTGGTTTCAGCTACTTGGGAGGGTGAGGTGGGAGGATCAGCCAAGATCGTACTACTTCACTCCAGCCTGGGTGACAGATTAAGATCTTGTCTTAGAAAATTAAAAAATAAAAATAAACAAATAGTTTGAAACTTAAAACAAAGCCTTTACCGAAGCAACTCGTGATAGGTAATAGGAGGTGGTTTAGCTAAAAGCCATATTCAAATACAGGTTATTTTTCAGAGACCAGTTTTTCCAAAGAACTCTCTAATAAATATCTCCTCAAAATTAAATTATTTCTGTTATCAGTTTGCATCCTCCCAGTTTATGAGAGGAGATGTTTATTTATAAGCTCTTTGGGAAAGCTAATGTGAAGAAAGATTAGAAAGAATATTACTGACTAAAACCAGGTGGCAAATGCATTTCTGTTCCAAGAAAATGCAAGATGATAGGCTTTCAGCCCATGTTAAGTAATAGTAGTTAAGGCAATGTTGTACAATTCTTTCTTGGCATTGATAGAATCCTGTTTCCAGCAAAATGAATGGAGAAAATATTATATTTGTTTATCATGATAGCTCTTTGCTTCATACTAAATTTCCAAATTTTGAATGTGACATTTGATTATACACATCCCAGGTAAGTTTTGTCCTCATGGAGACAAACACCCCAGGGAAGATGGGTTGTGGTTGCCTCAGGGAATGATTCAACTGACCCAGACAGAAAAGTGACCGCCTGCTAAATGTCCTCACCAGCCTGTCACCTGATCCTCACCTGCAGAGAAGCAACGGGCATAATTCAAGAACAAAACTGATTGAAGAGTTGCTTGTTTCATCCACAGGTTCAGTTCAGGCATTCTGTAGTGTCTAGTCATGATTTATCTTAAAAAAATTAAGAACATTATCTTAAATATAAAAGGTCATCTAAGCAATTATAAAGTCTCAGAATAAACAGTATTGTTTATTAATAAACAATGTGACTTGAACACAAGTTGAAAGGGATTTTCAAAATGGATGGGTAAGACCTTCAGGGCTTGAAAGAACTTTATTTTATTATTTATTCTTCATAATTTTAGAGACAGGGTCCTGCTCTGTTGCCCAGGCTGGAGTGTAGTAGCATGATCACAACTTTCTGCAGCTTCTAACTCCTAGGCTCAAATGATCCTCTCGCCTCAGCCTCCTGAGTAGCTGAGGCTACAGGTCACACTCACTGCCTGGCTAATTTTTTAATTTTTTTATAGAGACAGGGTCTCACTATGTTGCCCAGGCTGGTCTCAAACTCCTGGCCTCAAGCAATCCTCCCTCCTTGGCCTCTCAAAGTGCTGGGATTGCAGCCATGAGTCACAACATCTGGCCCTCCCTTGAAAGACCTTTAAAATCATAATTTGGAAGGAAAAAAACAGTATTTCAAAGGCAGAGCAGAACATTTTTCTTTGTTGTGGCGACTTTAAACTATACAAGTCTGACCCCAAACAAAGTGGGGGGCAGGGCTCTATGGCTGTTCAGGTTTTCTTTTTTTATTCTTTTATTTTGTATTTGCTAAGTGAAATGTTCTTGTTTTGTTAGTGAAGCAAAGTTCTTTTATCTGTCAAATTAATAAACTGTAAGGTCCATGAACACAGTATATGTTTTACTCCTCATGTACTGCCCGGCTTATAGGCTTTTAATAAATATCTGTTGCATTCATGAATGAAAGGATGCCTTTCCTCCCAACTTCTAGATTAAAAAGAAAAAAATAATGGGAATTGAAAAGAATTAGTTAAAAAAATACAAGCACAAAATTTGAAGAAAGAGAGACTAGAAAACAGATTCTATGGATAACTATTAGAGGATTTGGCATCTTCTTTGCCCCCTTTAGAAAGTAGGGAGGTAAGTCTTCACATTATGAAGGGGATTTTTTTTGTTTAAATTTTTAGTACAGATGGGGTCTCGCTATGTTGCCCAGGCTGAACTCCTCAAGTGATCTGCCTGCCTAAGCCTCCCAAAGTGCTAGGATTATAGTCATGAGTCACTGTGCCTAGCCTATGAAAGGGATTAGTATAAGTAATATAGAGACTAAACTGAGTCCCTCCTCTTTGCAAATAAAATAATAAATGAAATTAATTACTGATGATCAGCATTTAGGTTCTATTTGAAGTTGTAACACTAACAGTGTCAAACACCAAAATGAGCCATAGAAGGAAGTGGTGGTAATGCTTTTCTTCGGTAATGTTAATAATAAAATGTCCTCAGGTGAATAAATCACTTAGTTTCTCTTTTACAGAATGAAGAGAACTAAGAGAACATTCTCCTCCAGTTTTGTAATTGAAAAAACAAAACTAGATGATTTATCCAACATTTTAGGTTCAGATCTGGGTCTAGAACTAATAACCCCAAATGCCAGTCAGTACTTTCTCTGATTCAGCCTACTTTCCTCTTCGGAGACATTTGATCTCATCAATGAGCATATTAAAAATACTATGTAAAGAAGACCTGTGAAGACACAGGTTTGAACTGTGTGAGTCCACTTCTGCTCAAAATTTTTTTTTTCAATAAATACAGTCAGCCCTCTGTATCTGCAGGTTCTGTGTACAAATGCAAGTCCAAAATACAGTATCCAAAAGGCTGGGTGCAGTGGCTCATGCCTGTAATCCTAGCACTTTGGGAGGCCAAGGCGGGTGGATCACCTGACGTCAAGAGTTTGAAACCAGCCTGGCCAACATGGTGAAACCTCGTCTCTACTAAAAATACAAAAATTACCCAGGTGTGGTGGTGGGCACCTGTAATCCCAGCTATTTTGGAGGCTGAGGCAGGAGAATCACTTCAACCCAGGGGGCGGAGGTTGCAGTGAGCCAAGATTGTGCCATTGCACTCCAGCCTGGGCTTCAGAGAGAGACTCTGTCTCAAAAAAAAAAAAAAATACAGTATCCATCGGATGCAAAATCCACATATACAGAGGGCTGATTTTTCAGATCTGAAGGTTTCACGGGGTAGATGGCAGGACTTGAGTATTTGCAGATTTGAGTATAGGCAGGGGTCCTGGAACTGATCTCCCTTGCACACCAAGGGAGGACTGTACTTACTAAGACACTATTTATTTATTAAGGCAAAATGATATAAGAAATTAGGACAGTCATCTGAAGAATGTGGACAAAAAGAAAAGCAATGTCTACTGGTAAAAGCAGAGAAATACTTCACCTGAATTTCCAATTTTTATTGAATATGCTAAGTAATTATATAGCTCTTAATTCACTCAGTTTCTAAATACCGTCATCCCTCAGTATATGCAGGGAATCAGTTCCAGGACCCCTGTTTATACCAAAATCTGCACACACTCAAGTCCCGCAGTCAGCCCTGCAGAACCTGAGCATACAAAACATTGGTCCTCCATACAGGCAGGTTTCGTATCTGTGAATACTGTGTTCTTATCTGTGTTTGGCTGAGAAAAGTCTGCATAAGATGTGGACCCACGCAGTTCAAACCTGTGTCGTGCAAGGGTCAACTGGATATTGTAAGTTTTGTTTTTCTCTGTGTGAACTCTGGGTTTCAGAGCTCCAGCAAGCTCCCAGAACGCATTTGCCTCGCAGCTTTGGTACCTCTTTCTTAAAGACTTCCTCCTTGTAGCTGATTATCACCTCTTAGGTGTGACGTTTTCTTTGGACCATTCACTAGACATTAGGAAAGCTAAATGATCACAGCTTTCGTTACATATATGTCTATTTTAGGATGTATTTTAGCTGCTTGTGATGGTAAAAAGGAAAACAATAACAAAACAAACAGTCATTCTTTTCCCCTCTGGCAGTCACTGGCATTAAAAATCCTAAAGTAGCCAATTGCATCTCTAAGGTTTAGGTGGACGAGGTCCCTGGGGCGGGGCGGGGCGGGGCAGGGCAGGGTGGAGTGGGGGTGGTGGGCAGGCAGAGAGGAGTGTAGTAAGTTTGTACATTCTGTTTTCAAGTACAGCGGTCTGCTTTCCCGAAGGGTTCAACCATAACTCTGCTCTTGCGATATGACACTGACATTGTTAATAGTAAATAAAATGTTTACTAGCTGAAAGATTGGGATAAAAGTCTTTTAGATAGGGAAATTTATTTGTAGTGGTTAGGTTTCCAATAGTCTTTAGTTTCTGATATAGGAATTTTTTTCTTATTTGAATTTTGTCCATTATTTCTTCTGCTTTGACATTTAAAGAAAGATCTAATGCTTCTTTTCCCTTTACTTAAGTGTGTGCCGTTTGTCCTCTGGCATTCAGTATCAGAACCTGGCAGAGGTTTGCTGTCAAAGCTCCCTATAGAGTGGTTGGTAAGGCAAAATGCAAATAGGGAGACTGGCCCCATACCCCAGGCCCAGTCAGGACCTCTGCACAGAGCTTACAACTCCAGCACAAGCCATCATATATGGGAACTCTGTCTCATCACTTTTGAGACTCTCTCTCTCTCTGAATATATACACACACATACATGCACACACACACTTCATTTGAAAATGAAGGCTTTATAAATAAGCAAAGAATTGCAGAGCAACTACTGATCTCACATCTCACTTAAGAGACAACAGAGATTTGTAGGAATAGCAAACATTCAGCCATTAAGTGAGGCATACAAAAGGCTCCTGTGTTAACATAGCCCAGAAAACCACGGCACTTCAATCAGAACGTCTTTCTCCTTGTCTATTTTTCTTTAAAAGAGGACCCTTCCTTTTTGTCCGACAGGAAGTACTATTCTGAATCTACCAGCAAGGTTGGCATGTGCTCTTCTATAAAAGGAAAAGACTTCACCTTGCATAGCCTCTTCACCCTAACTGCTCAGTTGTTTGCTACCCCTGGCAAGGATATTCTAATTGTGCAGTGGAGAGTGTGAACTGGTTGCTTTAACGGCAGTTCCATTAGCTAATCGGAGTCCTGATGTCAGTGTGACATTGTGGTGTAAATCATGAAGGGGTTTTTCTGCCACTTCCTGTGGAGAGAAAACAGCTTTGCAGGATCACCTGATGATTGGCCATTGTAGGGTTGTCTTTTTGAAAAAGAAAAGTTGTTCTGACCTGGGCTGTGCTCAGGATGCCTGCATTTTGCCTTTGCTAAGCGATGAACCCCCCAGAAAGGAAGTGTATGGGGGGCACTGTTGGAGTCCGAGTGCTCCCTTCCCTCAGCACTTCTGGAGAAGCCTGGAAATATTGTAGACAGAGTTTTGGAGAAGAGAATTCAAAGGGCTTACAAAAGGACAGTACTTTTTTGTCCACTTCTCTAGAAGAGGCACAGCAACTTGTTGAGTTTGTGTTGTGTTGTGTTGTGTTGTTTTTCTGCCACCAAACTAGGTGTTCCTATTGCGTGGGAGGTGAAAAAGAGAGCATAAATCTATTAGTAAGGAAAGCAACTGAAACAAAGGGAAAAATGAATCCCCATTTTGCATTTTTGCAACATTACATCCAGTTAATAAAAGAGGCTTACAAATCCAACAGAGAAATTTGATCACTGATTTAAATTGTGTTTGCAGTGCCTAAAGCAAGATGAATGATTCATTCACTTAAGTCAGAAGGTGACAGTACCAAGTGTACCATTTGCTTTATGGCAAATCTACAGCTACTCTAGAAAGTGAAATAGCAGTGCCTGTTCTTATCCCTTAGTTGACTACCTCATCACTGGAAGTGCTGTAAGAGTTTCAGAAGGGTGGAACACTAGTAAAAAATGTCCAATTGTGCATCAAGATTTATGCTTATTAATTCTGAAATAAGTATGATAGTCTAAATGTCATAAAATTCTTTTTACTTGGTAGCTGCATAAAAGTTGGTTTTGAAACAGCAAAACCTGATTTTCCTATTATGTGGCAATTCTCCTTCCTGAAGCTTGTCACAATATTTGCTTTATTGCTGGCTTCCTTTAAATATGATTACATACTCACCCACACACACACTGCCACTGGCTGGACTGCAAAGCCTAGTGAAGCAGAACATTTACCTCACATCTTTACCCAAGAGCATTGGTTAAATTGTTGTTCATGAAGTCAGATAAGCAAAAGAAATATCCCAGGGTTCTTCGTACAATTAGCATTCATTCTCAGTTTTTACCTTTTCATGTATGATATTCTAATTTAGAAAAACACTCACTAGACACTTGTCAAATAACTGCACATATCTTCATACTAATGCCTTGCTGATATATATGCAGCTGAGGGTAATGCTGGCAAATAAGCATTTCCTAAAATTTATGTAATCATTTGAAATTCAGAAAGGATTGATTAGCATTCAAGAGATGCCACTGTTCAATATTTAGACCATAGAGATTTGGCAGAAGCAAATAATGGCACATAAAGTTGATGCTTGTCTTAATTAAATGCAGTATAATAGGTGTTGTGGATTTTTTTTTTCTTCCAGTGAGCAAAGCAGTTTAGCAATGACCAGATGTAATTCATTTTGGAGTTCTAAGTTTGAGCTTAATCAATACGAACTTACAGCCATGGAAGAAGTGATTATCATTTGTTATTTGCTGGCACAAGAATATAATTGCCTAAATCGCATTTATTTAAGCATATTTCTGAATACCTTATGCCTAAAAATATTGGTCATATTTTAGCTGTTAATGCTAATCTTGTCATTTTGCTAACTACTGCTATTTAGTGAGATGATTTTTCAGAGACATATTGGCCAGGCAAGCTAGGAATAACCAGCAAGAAAAATCAAGTAAGAATGCCATGTGCTCTTGGTTGATGTTTCTTGCTGCTTTAGCTGTGTCAACCACTCTGTTCAAACCTCAGATTAGAGTGGCTGTCTTAGTACCAGCTCAGAAGAGGGTAGTTGGTTAATGTGGTCAGCCCAGATGCTGCACTCTAGTGGACTCTGGACACCCCAGGGCCTCAGGTCTATTCTACAATGAACCAAATCAGTGACTCACATCTGAGTCTTGCATTAGATCTTCTTTCTAGTTTACTAATAAAAATCTGATAAGTCTTATCTTGAGTTGTGGCTGTGTTTGGTTAAGAAGGTTAAATTTCAAACAGACCAATCCAAAGCCAGGAGATAAGAACAAATAGAAGTACAAGGCCTCTCATCAGTATTGAAACATTAAATCACACAAAATATATTGAGTGGCCATGCAGAACCATTGTACTAGGCAAGCTATGAAATGACAACATAGAGTCTTTTTTTTTTTTTTTTTTTTTTTTTTTTTTTTTTTTTTTTTTTTTTTTTTTTTTTTTTTTTTTTTGAGATGGAGTCTCACTGTGTCGCCCAGGCTGGAGTGCAGTGGTGCAATTTTGGCTCACCGCAACCTCCACCTCCTAGGTTTGAGTGATTCTCCTGCCTCAGCCACCTGAGTAGCTAGGATTACAGGTGCCTGCTACCACCCTCGGCTAATTTTTGTATTTTTAGTAGAGATGGGATTTCACCATGTTGGCCAGGCTGGTCTGGAATTGCTGACCTCAAGTGATCTGCCCGCCTTGGCCTCCCAAAGTGCTGGGATTACAGGCGTGAGGCAATGTGCCTGGCAAGAACTGGCAATATATAGTCTTTCCAAAGAGAAGGAAACTCCTATGATACAGAGCTGCACTTTGGATCCCCAGGACACTGTTCTGAATAAGGCGTGGTACACCAAGCAGAGAGTCCAAAACATGCAATGCCATCAGCAACGCTGCATGCATCTCTTTCTTTCTGTTCCTTGTTTACATGCTATTCTCCTTGATTATATTTTATCAATCAGAAAGCCTTTGTCAACCCCATGTTACATAAATCTCACAGCAATCAGAGGCTTCATGCCTCTTCAGGTTCCCAACTCCTCTGAAAGGAGATGATTTTTCAGAGACATATTGGCCAGGCAAGCTAGGAATAACCAGCAAGAAAAATCAAGTAAGAATGCCATGTGCTCTTGGTTGATGTTTCTCGCTGCTTTAGCTGTGTCAACCACTCTATTCAGCTCCTCTGAAAGGAGCTGGGAAACTGCATGGGATCACCTCCAGGAGCCTTAGCAAGGGGCACTGTCCCTAACACCCACATCCCAAGTTACCCAGATTTTGGACAGCGCCAATGTGGCCTCAGCCCTGGAGGAACTGAGTCCCAGAACATCAGCATGGAAAAGAACCTATGCCGTTGCTGAGTACAAGCACGTCTTATTTCTGAGTAACAAAATTGAGGCTAATGGAGGTTAAGTGACTTGTACACAGTCATGTAGAGTCAGGATTTGAACTGAAATTTTTGAACTCCATACGCAGGAAAAGAGCACAGATATGGATTTCCATATTACAGAAATAGTGCTTTTGCATTTGTTTCAAAATTAGACCTACTATTTCTTGGCCATCCTTTTCAACGAAATCTAAAATTTTCATTGCGAAGTGTAAAAGTGATTTCCCGGAAACGTGGGGAATGTACATTGTCTTTTGCTGCCTTAGGACTCAGCTGTGCGTGCTGCATGCTGGGTGCCCTGAACTTTGGAGGGCAGAATCTCTCCTATAGCCACTCACACTTTGACTCTCTCCACTTCACTCTGGGTACATGGAGCCCTGTGCCGTCCCTAAAGGTCAGTGTGTCCTGAGTGGCCGTGCTGGACTCAAATTGGACAATTCTGCCTGATCCCTCAGCAGGAATGATCATATTCATTTTGTCCTATCTTGGTTATACAGTCAAGGGTTATATAATGATGTTTTGGTCACTGATGGACTATATATACACACACACACACACATACATGTGTATATATACATACACACATAGGTATGTATATATGTACATATATGTATATATGTACATGTATACATATATATATATTTATGGTCATATATATGATAGAAGACTATAATGGAGGTGAAAAATTCCTTTTGCCTAGTATTTACTCTGCTATACACTTTGAAGTTATTTTAGAGCATATTCTTTGTACCTATGTATATAAAAAAAAACTTACTATGAAGTAGCCTCAGGCAGGTCCCTCTGGAGGTATCCAGAAGAAGGCATTGTTATAGGAGATGACAGCTCTATGTGTGTTATTGCCCCTGAAGACCTTCCAATGGAACAAGATATGGAGGTGGAAGACAGTGATATTGATGATCCTGACCTTGTATAGGCTTAGAGGCTAATGTGTGTGTTTGTGTCTTCATCTTTAACAAAGAAAGTTTAAAAAGTAAATAAATTTTAAAAATAGAAAAAAGCTTATTGAATAAGCATATAAAGAAAATTTTCGTACAGCTGTACAATGTATTTGTGTTTTAAGCTGTGTTATTACAAAAGAGTCGAAAAGCTTAAAGAAATTGAAAAGTTTATAAAGTAACAAAGGTATAGTAAGAAAAATATTTTTTATAAATTTAATGTAGCCTATGTGTACACTGTTTATAAAGTCTGCAGTAGTCTACAGGAATGTCCTGTACCTTCCCATTCACTCACCACTCACTCACTGACTCACCCAGAGCAACTTCCAGTCCTGCAGTCTCCACCTATGGTAAGTGCTCCATACAGATGTGCTATTTTTTATCTTGTAGACTATATTTTTACTATACCTTGTTTTCTATGTTTAGATGCACAAATACTCACTGTGTTACAACTGCCTCCGATATTCAGTACAGTGACACACTGTATAGGTTTGTAGCCTAGGAGCAATAGGCTTTACCACATATCCTGAGTGTGTAGTAAGTTTGTGTAAGTACACTCTATGACGATCGCGCAACAAAATCACCTATCAGTGCACTTCTCAGAATGCATCCTTGTCATTAAGCAACACATGACTGTATATATAAGAATAATAGCACACCTGAAATAATCCTTTCTCCATACCATTTATCCTAAGAGAAAGTAATTATTATAGTAGCGTTAATACTGCTAACATCTATGTAGGAATTTTTAAGTGCAGATTTATTTTATTTTTAATTTTTTAAATTGTGATAAAATCTACATAACGTGAAATTTACCATTTTAACAATTTTTAAGTATGCAGGTTAGGGGCATTAAGTCCACACACATTGCAACTGTTACCACCATTTGTCTCTAGAACTTCCTGTCTTCCAAAATTAAAACTGTGCTTATGAAACAGTAAATCCCCAATTCACCCACTGCTCAGCCCCTGCAGCCGTCATTCTGTTTTCTGTAGAGAACATTTTATTTACAAAGTGCCCTATTCTTATAACATTATCCTTTACACATAACACAACATTGAAAGTTTAGTGATTTTATAATACAAAATGTGACTGGACTCAGAGAGCATGGCTAATGTGCTCATGACCACGCAGCTAGGCATCTAAGAGAGCCCGTGCTCCAAGCCACGGCCACTGATTCCAGATCTGTTGTCGTCACTCACAGGCAAGGAAGTCTTTTGACTTGGGCCTGAAATAATAAAGCATGAGGCCAGGTGCGGTGGCTCACGCCTGTAATCCCAGCACTTTGGGAGGCCGAGGCAGGTGGATCACCTGAGGTCGGGAGTTCAAGACCAGCCTAGCCAACATGGTGAAACCCCGTCTCTACTAAAAATACAAAAATTAGCCGAGTATGGTGGCGTGTGCCCATAATCCCAACTACTAGGTAGGCTGAGACAGGAGAATCGCTTGAACCTGGGAGGCGGAGGTTGCGGTGAGCCAAGATTGCGCCCCTGCACTCCAGCCTAGGCAACGGAGCAAAACTTCGTCTCCAAAAAAAAAAAAAGAAGAAGAAGAAGAAGAATTCATGAATGAGGAAAAAGGGAGGCATTCATGACAAGTTTCTTACTATTGAGGTGATATGATATGGCCTAATGGTAATGACTGCAAACTTGAATTCAGATTCTTGTTCTATTGTATCCTTAGGAACGTGTATCACCTCACTTTTTTCCATCTGTAAACTTGAAATAATAATGATCTACCTGAAGCATCATTGTGATGGTTACATGCAATAATTATTAGGAAGAACTTACCATAATGCCTGGCACATAGTACTAATAAGTGATTATTACTCAAAACATCTGTGAAAGTCATAGAAATGAAGGCTACTTATTAGGAAATGCCTCTTTTCAGATACAATCTTTGGTATACAGATTCTGTGAAAAAGATCTTTCTCACGTCAGCAGTAACTGATACACTAATTCAGTACCAAGCCATAGTTTAAAATCTTTGATCTACTAACCAAAGGCATCATTATTATCCTTGATGTTTTGAAATATGTCAGAGTAAGCGGACTCAAGCCACTTCACTTTAATTCATCTATCATAAATCCCAAAATCAAGCCAAGGTCTAATAATAAACAATTAGGCCTCTTCCTAGGTTGGTGCAGGCCCTAGACGGTGACAAAGTGGAATGGCTGGGCTCACACCTGCCCTCTGGGGAATGCCTATGCTAGGAAACTTCACTTTTTTTTCCTTTTTTTTCTTTTCTTTTTTTTTTTTGGAGACAGAATCTCACTCTGTCACCCAGGCTGGAGTGCAGTGGTGCGATCTCTGCTCACCGCAACCTCCGCTTCCTGAGTTCAGGCAATTTGAACATACACAAGAAAGAGCACAGATAAGGATTTCACTTAACATCATGCCTGGAATGCAGTTCATATTAAAAAACAATACTCAGTTAGTATGTTCAATTATAATAGCTACATCTTATTGTCCTGTATGAGCAGAGTACATTATACCTGTTGTTTCTAATCTTCATAAGCAAGTCTTTGATGAAAGTATCATTTGCCATTCCTGTTTTACTGTCTTTCCCTAAGATCAGAGAAGTCAAACAACTATACAAAATTGCTCAGCTAGTAAGTAATGAACTGAGATTTGCACACTTTAGACATCAAAGTCTAGTTTTTCTCCACTATTCACTGCTACTTTTCTGGTTCATTGATTAAGTATGTAGACCAGAAGGCACTATACAAGTGCTTGTCATTTATGATGAAGATAACCCATTCTAAATCTGATCCTTCTAGATCTTACTTGAAAGTACAAGGGCTGAGTGACAATCCTACCATCTTAAATGCTTAATAATCTCCCCTCATCAACATGCCATGAGTCCAGAGCTGCTTTCTACTGATTGGTTTCAAGAAGTATCACGGCTTTGATCATCACGGTCAGAAGCACTGCTGAAATTATAGGATATTTAATCCTTTATGCTGGCCTACTGACTCTAAGCAAATTTTCTTTTCTTTCTCTTTTTTTTGAGACAGAGCCTCACTCTGTTACCCAGGCTGGAATGCAGTGGCATGATCATGGCTCACTGCAGCCTCAACCTCCCTGATTCAAGCAATCCACCAGCATCAGCCACCCAAAGTGCTGGGATTGCAGGCATGAGCCACTGTGCCTGGCCAGATTTTATTTTATTTATTTATTTATTTATTTTTGAGACAGAGTCTTGCTCTGTTACCTAGGCTGGAGTGCAGTGACACAATCTCGGTTCAAGCAGTTCTCCTGCTTCAGCCTCCCAAATAGCTGATATTACAGGTGTGCACCACCACACCTGTAATTTTTTTTTTTTTTTTTTTTTTAATGTTTTTGGTAGAGATGAGGTTTCACCATGTTGGCCAAGCTGGTCTCAAAATCCTGACCTGAAGTGATCTGTCCACCTTGGCCTCCCAAAGCGCTGGGATTACAGGGGTGAACCACCACACCTGGCCCAGATTTTACTTTTAATGTGAAAAAACATCTGCTGTCTAAATTCCTATCCTCTTACAAATATTTACTGTGAACAGAATTTGATAATTGATTGAAAATTATTACCAGATTATTAGCAGATTATCTCTTTCCTAATATTGCCAGTGTCAAACTCAATGGAGTGAAAGGAGAAGGAATGAAGATTAAAACATGAATTTGTGTATGTTTTTAAGTATTTTAAGAATACCAAAATAAAAGTGTGATATGAATTTCTTAATATGTTTCTGGTATAGACAGGATAGAGTTTAGTAATTAGCAATTTCTTCTAAATTTTTTTTTAAAAGGTTATTGTTGTTACTTGCTACAAGATATTATGGGACAAATTGGATTACCACATGTGCTGGCATTTGTCCAGGACAGCCCATATCAAAAGGGATTGGGGTCCATGATACTGTAACAGTATCATTTCTAATTATAACTTCAAGGAAATTCCTCTCTCAAAGAGGTAGCTAAGAAACTTATTCTTATCTTACAAAAGAATAGGGTTTTTAGGATTTAAAAACAGCTTAACGTGCCATTTTTCCTCCAACTTACATATTTTAGATTCTATTTTGATTTTCACTGATCCATGGTATTTCGTTATATAAAGTACCCCACAGTTTATTGATTCATTTCCAACTGGTGGATATTTATTACAAACAATGTTAAAAGAACATTTTTCTCCATGTCTTCCTGTAATACATTGTTGGACAATCACTCTATCATTGGACAATTACTTGCAACTCTAAAAATTGTCAAAGTGTTCTTCAAAGTAGCTGTACCAAATTACATTTCTAGGCGTAGTAAATGAGAGCTTCCATTTTTCCATATCATCACCAGCACTATAATACAGTTGCTGTCATTATTGTGTTTTAATTTGTATTTCTGATTACCAGTGATATTGAACATCTGCTTCTTTGAAGTACCTGTTTATCAATATTTTTCCATATAATTTTTGCTTTTTAAATTTTTTTTAAGAAATCCTTCCCAACTTTGGAGGTCTTGAAGTACATTCTCTTTTAATTTTTTTCCAAGTGTATTAAGGCCTTGCTTTTCTTATATGAATCTTTAATGTCCAGAATTTAATTTTGTGTATGGTGTGAGAGGGAGATCTAGTTTTTATTTTATTTTATTTTTCTTAAGGGTGGTCAGTTTTCCCCACACTATTTACTGAACCGCTTGTCTTTCCCACTGTTTTTAATGCCACTCGTCTTATGTATTCAAGATCTGTATATGTGTGGGTCTCTTTCTGGACTTTCTACTTTGTTCCTTTGGCCTATTTATCTCAGTGCTAATCTCACATGTTCTTAGCATTTTTATAATAAATCTTGATATCTTCTTGGGTAGTCCCTCCACCTTTTATTTCAAAATAGTCTTAATTAGTCTCAGGCTTTTGCTTTTCCATATGAATTTTAGGTTTGGCTTGCTATTGTTCCACAAAGAACCCAGTGGGGTCTTGAGTAAAACTGCATTGTATTTAGAGATTAATTTGGAGAAAAATTATTTTCTTGGGAGAATTGAGACTTTCCCATTCATGAACATAGTTTATCTTTCCTTTAGTCAGGGGTATTCTGATGCCCTTCAATAAAGTCATACAATTTTCTCCACAGAGGTATTGTACATCATTTGTTACTAATTTATTCTAGCTATTATATAGAGGTGGTTTTTATAATGCAAACCTTTTCTGTAGTTAATATCCATGTGGCTGGATATTTTTATATTGCATTTTTATTTAACAAACCTACTAAATGCCCTTATTATTTGAAAGGGCTTTTCTGTAATTTATCTTCAACCTTCTGTGTAGACATTCATAGTCTGAAAATAAATACAGATTTATCTTTTGCTTTTCTGGATTCCATTTCTGATCTTATTTTGTTGGTTAGACAATATTGACTTGAAGGTGTGATAACAGGTACTCTTGCCTCATTTCAGTCTTTCATAGGAATCATTCTAAAGTCGAATGACTTAATATGAAAAGTGTTGTCTATTTTAGTTAGACTTCTTATAGAAAAAAGAGAAGAAGCTATTGGTCTTGGAGAGAGATCCAACAGCTATTTTTTCTTTGCCTTTTATTTCAACAAATTATCCTCTTCTGTTATTTTATTGTTCTGGTTCTAGCTTCTTCAGTTGAAGATTTTGTTCATCTAATTTTCAGCCATACATTTTCATTGTTCTTTTGTTTTGTTTTGTTTTCTCGTTTGCTGAAAGCATTTAGTATTAGAAAGTTGCCTCTTGGCACAGCCATAGTTGTATCTGCGGAAGTTTTGATGTGGGAGACGGACATTCAGGGCTGCTGTGGGTTTATGCAAGTCACTGTACAGAACTCTAGGGGGCACCACTCACACTATAGTATATATCAATGCATCCCTAATAGTTGTGTGGTACACAACACCGGTAGCCCTATCTGGTAGCCCTATGTCCAGTGCTAAATGTTTTGTGATCTCGATTGTGATCGAGATTTATTTCACAATGGGTTTTAAAATTTCCAGACAAATGGAGGTTTTGATTATCTTTTTATTTTTGGATTATAAGATGATTTCACTATGAGGTTATGCATATTACTAAAACTTTCTTTTGATGTGCTATTTAGTTAATTTTAATAAATATGGCATATAGGACACAGTCTCTATTTTAGATGTCAATATTTATTTCTTTATATCATTATTGATAAATTTGTTGTATCTTCTGTGTAGATTATTTCTTTTATTATTATCATGTGCTTCTTATTTTCTTTCTTTTCTTTTTATAGAGACAAAGTCTCACTGTGTTGCCCAGGTTGGTCTCAAACTCCTGAGCTCAAGTGATCCTCTTGCCTCAGCCTCCCAAAGTGCTGGGATCACAGGCGAGCACCACCACACCTCGCCACTTATTTTCTTTTAATGGTTTGATCTTTTAAATCTGCTTTGTCTGATATTAAGAATGTTTTATCAGCTTTTTAAAATTAAGACTGACATCTTTTTTCCCATTCTCCTTGTTTTCTCCTGTTCAGTTGATTTAGTGGGGTTTCTTGTGTTTCTGTGATTTAGGTGGTTTTCCTGTAAGCAGCAGACGGCTACATTTTATTTTGCTTTTCTTTAATCTAGCCTACAATCCCTTTAAACTTTTAAATTTGAGATCATTTTAAATCTACAGGACGTTGGATGTTAAAATACATACAGGGGAGTCCCAAGTACCCTTCATTCAATTTCTCCAATGGCAACATCTCACATAACTATCCTCAATATAAAAACCAAGAAAGGCAGGGCACAGTGGCTAACGCCTATAATCCCAGCACTTTGGGAGGCCGAGGTGCACGGATCACCTGAGGTCAGGAGTTCGAGACCAGCCTGACCAACATGGAGAAACTCTGTCTTTACTAAAAATACAAAAATTAGCCGGGCGTGGTGGCACATGCCTATAATCCCAGCTACTTGGGAGGCTGAGGCAGGAGAATTGCTTGAACCTGCGAGGTGGAGGTTGCAGTGATCTGAGATCATGCCATTGCACTCCAGCCTGGGCAACAAGAGATAACTCTATCTCTAAACAAACAAACAAACAAACCAACAAAACCAGGAAAATGGCATTGGTATAGTCTGTAGAGTTTACCAATTATTCAGTTTGCATATTTCACCAGTTTAAATGCACTCATTTGTGTGTTTGTGTGTGTTAGGGGGTGGGTTCTGGCAATGTTATCACATGTAGGTTTGTGTTACTACCAACATAATCATGATACAGAACTTTTTTTTTTTTTTTGAGACGGAGTCTCACTCTGTTGCCCAAGCTGGAGTGCAGTGGCACAATCTCGGCTCACTGCAACCTCCACCTCCTGGGTTCAAGCAATTCTCCTGCCTCAGCCTCCCGAGTAGCTGAGATTACAGGCATGCACCACCACATCCAGCTAATTTTTGTATTTTTAGTAGAGACAGGGTTTCACCATGGTGGCCAGGCTGGTCTTGAACTCCTGACCTTGTGATCTGCCTGCCTCGGCCTCCCAACATGCAGGGATTACAGGCGTGAGCTACCACACCTGGCCTGATACAGAACTTTTTCATCACCACAAGTTTCCTTTGTGCTAGCCCTTTTATAGCACCCACCCCTCCCTCCATTCTTAACACCTGACAATCACTAATCTCTTCTCCATCTCTGTAATTTTGATATTTCAAGAATGTTATATAAGTATATAGTATGTAACCTTTTGGAATTGGCATCTTTCACTCAGCAATATTCCCCTAAGATTCATCCATAAGTGTATCAATAGTTTGTTCACTTTTATGATTGTGTAGTGTTCTTTGGCATGGATATACCACAGTTTGCTTAACCCTTCACTTACTGAATGACATTTGAGTTGTATACATTCAGTTTTGGGGTACTATAAATAAGCTGCTATGAATATCATGTATGGGTTTTTATGTAAGTTTTCATTTCTCTTGGATAAATGCCCAAGAATGCACTTGTTGGGTCATATGGCAAACATATGTCTATAATCTATTTTTTAAGAGGTGAGTTTGGTCCATTTACTAATAAACCATCCTAGTTTTTGTATGTATGAAATGTTTTAAATTTGGCCACTTCTTGGAAGATAGTTTAGGTGAATATAAAACTTGAAGTTGACAATATAGTCTCTTGACACTTGGGAAGTCTTTTGGAAGTCTATTGTCTTTTCTTTTTGATAGTTTTTAAGGTTTTTCTTTATTGCCAATGTCTTATATACTTTTATTACAAGGTGTCTGAGTATACCAGAAGTGCACATCCAATTAGAGGGCACTGAAGAATTCTGCTATTCTCTTTTCATATGTCACTTCTATGCAAATCCCTCTGCTAACTCCTATCAGGCATTTGTTGGAGCCTCACAGTCTACTGTGTCTTCTAGTTTTTAAGCTTTTTTCCCCCTTTTATCTCACTGTGCTGCTTTTTGCATAATTCCCTCTTCAACTATATCCAGTCTAGCACATATACCATCAACTTCGTTTTGTATTTGAATAATTGTTTTTTGTTTTAAAGACTTCTTTGTTTTTTCTTTTTTTTTTAAGATGGAGCCTTGCTCTGTCGCCCAGGCTAGAGTGCAGTGACACAATCTCAGCTCACTGCAATCTCTGCCTCCCGGGTTCAAGTGATTCTCCTGCCTCAGCCTCCCGAGTAGCTGATATTACAGGTGCCTGCCACCACACCCAGCTAGTTTTTGTATTTTTATAGAGATGGGGTTTCACCATCTTGGCCAGGTTGGTCTCGAACTCCTGACCTCATGATCCACCCGCCTCGGCCTCCCAAAGTGCTGGGATTATAGGCGTGAGCCACTGCGCCCAGCTAAAGACTTCTTTTTTTAAAAAAAAAAATTATTATTATCATTATTATTTTTAGAGACAGGATCTCACTCTGTCACCCAGCCTAGAATGCTATGGCACGATCATGGCTCACTGCAGCCTCAAACTTCTGGGCTCAAGCAATCCTCCCACCTCTGCCTCCCACATAGCTGGGACTGCAAGTGCATGCCACCATGTCTGGCTTGCTTTAAAGATTTCTAATACACCCGTTTTCCCATTAATGTTTAAATTGGCCTCTATTGTTTCATTACGTATCTTTTAAATTTTTTCTTCATTTTTTCCTTTCGAATTAATCAATTTATTAAAATTTTTTTCTTCTTGCCTTGTCTTATGGTGCTGATATCTTTCTTTTTAGGTGAATAATATCTCTATTTCTCTCTTAAACACCTCAAGCAAACTGATTTTGAGGTTTTCGTCAGATTCTCCCATAGAAATAATTTCTTCTAGAGTGAGTTGATGTTTTATTTTTGCTGACTTTTTCCTTAGCAATATATATCTTGCTGTATATGCTGTATGTAAAAAGTGTGTGTGTGTGTGTGTGTGTGTGTGTGTGTCTGTGTGTGTGTGTGTCTGTGTGTGTGGTTTTTCACATTATTAGTTGAAGACTTACTTTGAGTAAGACTTTTGGTGGCTGCTCTTGTTTCTGTCTCTTTCTCCTGTCTCGTGTTTGCTTTGCTACCCACACTGTGCTCACTCCTCCGTATTCAGCACTTCGGTCTTAGCTTCTGTCTGACTCTATGAGATCCTGAGTCCAGAGGCAAGTCCTATATGGTACTTAGGCTTCGCACTGTGGTCATAGTGAAGATACTTTAGATCCAGTCACAGAGGCAGTGGGGACCCTGCTTTAGCTCCCAGTCCGGGGATATATTTTTGCCCTGCTACCTTGCCTAGTTCCACGGCTTACCAAATCTATAGCTTGAGCAGTAAATTAGGATTAGTTTTTTTTTTTCCTTCTTTCATTCCTTCTGATAGCCTCCTTTTACAAAAGGAGTAGAAGTGTGGAACTCCTGCCCCAGCCCTGCGCCATGCTTTTCTTTAGGCAAGACCCAGCTCTGGTTGCCACATGCATGGTTGCCACACTTTAGGCCCCAACACCCTTCAGAAGCTGGACTCCAGCTACTGTTCACTGGACTCCTGATATTGTTCACCATTTTTTTTTTTTTTTTTTTTTTGAGATGGAGTCTCACTCTGTTGCCCAGGCTGGAATGCAGTGGTGCGCTCTCGGCTCCTGCAACCTCTGCCTCCCGAGTTCAAGCGATTCTCCTGTCTCAGCCTCCCGAGTAGCTGGGATTACAGGCACGCACCACCAGGCCCGGCTAATTTTTATATTTTTAGTAGAGACATCTTTCACCATGTTGGTCAGGCTGGTCCCAAACTCCTGACCTTGTGATCCACCCACCTTGGCCTCCCAAAGTGCTGGGATTACAGGCGTGAGCCACCATGTCTGGCTACTGTTCAATGTTTAAGTCCTAGCCACTGCTCTGCATTTCTGCTCTGTTTCTGACAGAGACGTTGACGTTGTTTGAGCCTAGCTGTGTCCTTTTCTCTCCCTTTGTATTTTTCTGTCATTGATATATTTGTAACAGAAAGGGTACACCAAAATGAGAATTCACCGCAATATTTTGACTAGAAGCACAGCATAACTCTTCTGTTTCCAAAGAGCCTGAAATGTTTCAATCCTCCCATCACCACCAACCACCACCACCACCACCATTCCACCACTGTATCTCTCTCTCTCTCTCTCTCACACACACACACACACACACACACACACACACACACACACACACACACACTCACACACGTATACAGAACAACAACACTCAAGGCCAGGATCTCCTAAAGCCCTGTGCCATGGGTCTCTGGTCTGCCTTTCCAAGTTTATGTCTCACAGTTCTCCTTGCCCATGTCAGCACACTGTTGCCCAACAAACTGAGCAATTTGATCTTCTTGGAGCCTATTCTAGATCTTACTACTTTGGGGCTAGTTTGTGTTCTGCCTCTCTTCTTGAAATGCCATTCAAAACAACCCCCAGTCTTTCAAGCTCAGACAAACTCTTCCTCCATGGAAAGACTCTACCAAATCTGCCATTTGGGAAAGAATTTCCCTCTTCTATTAACCCATTACATTGTTTCCAATTTTTATTACATTTGCCATGATCAAAATACCATTTTAAAACATGTTACCCAGTCTCAAACACTTAACATAGTCTTATATTGAAGATGTTAACTGTTTATTAAGAAACTCTTATGTACTAGATGCTGTCCAAGGCCTTTTTAGAGACATTGTTATCTCATTTAATTCCTTCACCAATTATGGTATGAGGTGAAATTTGCTCATTTTACAGATAAGGAAATTGAGCGTGAGTGAGTCTTACCCAGGTCCTTATGAAACTAGCAGATTCCTAAGACCTCTCTGAGACCTACTAAATAGGAATTGCTTAGGACAGCGCCCAGGAATCTGCATTTTAACCACCTCTTTATATGATTCTCTAGCACTCCTAGTGTTTAAACGTCATTGCTCATCAGAATCACCTGGGGGTGGAGGGAGGTGGCTTAAAAATATTCAGAACTGGCCGGGCGCAGTGGCTCACACCTGTAATCCCAGCACTTTGGGAGGCTGAGGCAGGCGGATCACAAGGTCAGGAGTTCAAGACCAGCCTGACCAATATGGTGAAACCCCATCTCTACTAAAAATACAAAAATTAGCCGGGCGTGGTGGCACGTGTCTGTAGTCCTAGCTACTCAGGAGGCTGAGGCAGGAGAATCACCTGAACCCGGGAGGCGGAGGTTGAACTACCAAATTGGGATTTCCAGAGTAATGGCAATTTTTTTAACAGTTTCTCAGATGAGTATGAAGCAGGTGGTTCACCAATTCCTGTGTGAAATATACCTAGGCAAATGTCATAAACTGGTGGGCCATTGATAAAATGTGTGTGTGTGTGTGTGTGTGAGATAAAGGTGACAACATTTAAGATCAAAAGAATCCACATAAAACATGAATTCCAGGTTCTTTCTAAAAAATTAGAAGGTCTGGTTACATTAGGTTCTTATGTTGCAGGTTTGTTTGATTATTTTTTAAAGGCAAGGTCTTGCTCTGTTGTCCAGGCTGGAGTGCAGTGGCAATGGCCATAGCTCAGTGCAGCCTTGAACCCCTGAGCTCAGGCAATCAGCCTCAGCCTCCTGAGTGACTACAGGTGCATGCCACCACACCTATAGGCTATCATGTTGCAGGTTTCTAGGTGCCCTTGATACTTTGATGTCTCTAATAATGAAAGTAACTGCAAGAAGGGTGGTCAGTTTATGCCTGAACATAAGGAAAAATTCATATATTAGAAGAATGCTGTACACAGATATAAGTATACCAGATAAATGAATATAAGCTTTACTAAAGATTCATTACAAAATACAATTTTACTCTTCAAAAATTTTACTTATCAAAAATTTATTGAAGATACCTCATATATAATCTCTTCCCTTTAATAAAAATTCAAATATAAATGAAATAAAATTATAAGATTCCCAAATATTAATGACTAATAAGTACAAGAAACAAGATTAGGGCTGGGTGCGGTGGCTCACGCCTGTAATCCCAGCACTTTGGGAGGCCAAGGCAGGTGGATCACTGGAGGTCAGGAGTTCGAAACCAGCCTGGCCAACAAGATGAAACCCCGTCTCTACTAAAAATACAAAAACTTAGCCGATTGTGGTGGCGCGTACCTGTAGTCCCAGCTACTGGGGAGGCTGAGGCAGGAGAATTGCTTGAACCCGGGAGGTGGAGGTTGCAGTGAGCCGAGATCGTGCCACTGCATGCACTCCAGCCTGAGCGACAGAGTGAGACTCTGTGTCCAAAAAAAAAAAAAAAAAAAAAAAAAGAAACAAGATTAGTAAATATTAACAAGGTTACTAAATATCAACCATGAGATTTTTGAGTTTCTAATTTGCCATTCACTTGCAGAAGTTCACCTGTGAGTTTTGCATTGGTAGATAAATTCATCTACCTGCTACAATTGGCCTCAGATTCTAGGTGAATCTGATCTGTCTACAGCACTCCAAATATAAAGAAGAAATGATAGTTTCACTTCCTGTAACCCTACTCAGTGGATTCTGTTGCTCTACTTGTTTAGCTGTGACCACTGTCAGAAATTTTCTGTGGAGGCCAACACAGGATAGTCGGTTTTTTAACGTGATACAGTTGTGATTGTAACAGGCTGTATAAATAGCCATCAGTAGGTACCATGGAAACCACCTGGCATTCTTTATCTCTGCCCTAGAAAGTACGGAAGCTTTTGTACAGCAACTGAAGACATATTTAAAATTTTTCCAAGTAATAAAAAAGGTCTTTGTGCATTTTAAACATTAAATAAATTTAAATCAGAAATAATTATTAAATAGCAAATTACTAGGTTAGGCCCTTTCTCTAGCTCTCTGGGAATCATGGTTTTCAGACCTATGGTTCTCAAACTGGGGCTGGAAGTCAAAATTAATGAACAAATTACCCCAAATATTCTTAGTACTTTCAAAAATTTATTTGGAAATTACACATTTGTCTGCTGTAAAGTTGCAAAGGCTAAATAAGTTTTTACTTATCAAAAATTTACATAATAATTTACTTATCAAAAAATTACATAATATGACTCATATTCCCTTGTAAGGATACATAAGGATAGACAAAGGAAAATGTATCCTTATGTATGTATCCTTATCCTTGTATCCTTTTTTTTTTTTTTCTGGTTCCACTTTTATTGGTTTCAGTGAATAAAAACAAAGAGTTGAACACAACAAAACTTGGAACAACAAGGAATTAACTGGGTGGCAGCAAAGGGCACCAAAAGAAAAGATAAATTGCCCAAAATAAATAAGGGCTGGAGAGGAAAATAAAAAATGTTTCCGAAAAAAGTTGGCTGTGATGCAAGGTACTGTGAGATAAAGAAGCCATTGTTTCACGCAAAAAATAGAGGGGGCACCTCACTGAAGCCAGCGAGGCCACTGGACCACGTGGTGTCAGGAGACCTTAGCAATGGCCCAGGTTCATCGGCTGCACCTGCTGTGCCAGGCACCTACTGTGCGTTCCTCTCCTAATCCAGCAAAGCTCGGCCTACATGGAGGTTTGCCGACTCCCCCAGGCCACCTTAGTTCCTCTCAGAGTCTGTCTGGGTCTGGGCGAGATGCAGGCAGCTTATCTGTTTACGGGGCTCCCTCCTCCAGTACACGGAGAGCTCTTTGAGGCAAGGGACAGTTTGATCTGTTTCTTCATCCTTAAAATGTCTGCTGCTTTTGCTGTTCCTGTGATTTCCTTGGTTCCTCCATTGGTGTGCTTAAAGCGATCTCTACACGAACGCTAGGGCAGAGCACATTTTCGCACAGGCAGCTCCGCAGCTTGCCCTGGATCCTGTCAATGGAGTTGAAGTCGGACACGTGGAAGACATGGGTGGACTTGGGCTCCGAGGCGATCTCCTCCAGCTCCTCCCTGAGCGCCTCTCCCACGTCCACGGTGCAGATGCGGATGCTGGCGGAGATGCCGGCGCGGATGCCGGCGCTGTGGGCAGCCGCCGTGGCGTCCAGCACCAGGTCCTGGCTGCGGCCATCGGTGAGCAGTATGGCCACCTGCTTGCAGGCGCAGTCCCCGGGGCGGGCCGGCGCGCGGGGAGAAGCTGCAGGCTGTGATGTGGTGCAGCGCTTCGCCGGTGTTGGTGTTGCCCGGTGGTAGGCGATGCACCTGGCGGCAGCCTTGACCTCCTCCCGCGAGCCGAAAATGCCCAGTTCCAAGGCCACATTGGGCAGGTGGCTGGAGCGCACGGCCCCCATGCAGTTGGGGCCCACCTCGAAGGTATCCACCAGGTTGGCCACCCACTGCTGCACCTTCTTAAAGTCCTCCTTGCCCACGCTGGAGGAGGTGTCCAAGAGGAAGACCAGACTGTAGTGGAAGCTTTTGCAACCTGTCCGTTGGGCCTGTCAGCCGCTGCCCCCACTCCACAGCAGCAGCAGCAAAGGAAGCCGGCCACAGCATTCCCTCGGAGGGCAGCCATGGCTCTTCTGTTCTTGGGGACAGGCTTTTCTTGGCCAGGAAGAGACGCAGTTAGGGTCTACTGGAGGCACTCAGGGGCTGCCAGCAGGAGTCCAGTCCTTGGCCCAGGCCCACTGGAAGCAGCAGCTGGGAGAAGACACCAGTCCCGGGCAGCCCCCTCCTGGGGGTCACCTGCCAGCAATTCTCCCACTCTCCCTGCAATAATCTCACAAACTCAGACTCCAGACGAGACTTGCAGTAAGTCTGGAGGCTTTCCCCAGGCCAGGGGGCCAGAGAGGATACAGACATAAGGATGTGTAGGAGAAAATTAGTCAAAAATAAAGAAGTTAAGTGAAGCACAGATTTGAAGGAAAAAAACTTTTGAATAAAAATCTCCCTGGTAAACTTCAAATTCACTAAAATCATTTCTATGTGGATGATTTTCTCTTTTCTTTTAGTAGCTAAATAATCTACACAAATGAGATTTAAAAATTGATCTCCAGACAAATGGAAACTTGAGGGATCCTATGAGCATTTTCTGTCCTCATAAGGGTGGAGGTTTTTTCTTCTTCATCTTTTTGTCTCCAGCTCCTAGCCCAGTCTTTGGCATGCAGTACATTTTTTTTTTCTTTGAAACCAAGTCTCGCTCTGTCACCACGCTGGAGTGCAGTGGCACAATCTCAACTCAAAACAACCAACAACTCTTGGGTTCAAGCAATTCTCCTGCCTCAACCTCCTGAGTAGCTGGGATTACAGGCACCTGCCACCACGCCCAACTAATTTTTGTATTTTTAGTAGAGACAGGGTTTCACAATGTTGGCCAGACTGGTCTCAAACTCCTGACCTCAGGTGATCCATCTGCCTCGGCCTCCCAAAGGGCTGGGATTACAGGCATGAGCCACCTCGCCCGGCCGCATGCAGTACACTTTTACACAGAGTCTACTTTGCACTTCTTGGTGCTGTTTACTGGCATACGTATTCAAAAGAGGGACCATGGCTGATGAGTGTGGGTTGCGATAACTGATGTGTGGCCAAAGGTGTTTCCCACAACAGTTAGCTTTGATTCACTGTGTATCTTCAGCACTGGCTACCGTGTAGTTATGCCTTGCCCTTCCTAGGTCCTGGGATTACTTGACTGCTGCTGAGGCTAACAGCCTCTTTTTTATTCTGATTGTGACCCCTTATGTTAGTCTGTTGGCCACTGACTCACTAGTACTTGGAAGCAACCCACAGCTATGTTGTCACATCCACATGTTCCCCTCAACACGCAGCAAATTGGGGTAAGACCGAGGAAAGGCCCATGCACAAAGGAGCCTGACAGCTGTCAGCAGTAGCACCTGAGGCCAATTGTAGGAGGTAATAGCACACACTGAGAAAACCATACGCCAGCAGTGCATGTGCATCACAATGCTGGGAGTGCACATATTGTGGGCTCCTCATCAACAGGGAACTCATCCTGCATTGCTTTTATATCCCAACTGTACTTAGCACAAGACTAACCATACAGTAGGTATCCCTGCCTATAATGATTTAACCACTATTTCTACATATGGACTACCATTCATCACTTAGGGTCTCACTAAATGTTGCTTCTTTGAAGATATTTGCTTGAATCCCCTATGGCATTTTGTAGTTACCTCCATGCAGTAATGATAATATCCAAGTCATTCGTACCAGAGTTTATGTCACTTATATAAAGTGTATAACTCCAAAGCTTTACAATAGGTGTTCAAGCAGCATATAATGGATGGATGGATGGATGGATGGATGGATGGATGGATGGATGGATGGTTGGTTGGATGGATAAACATTAATTGCTTAGAAGCCAAGTGGAGCAATTTGAAGGAGCACTCTCTCCTATACTTCTTGTTTTGTTATGTCAATTCATGAAATCCCCAGGATGACACATAAAAGGAAACCAAAATCAAATTAAAACTTATGAACCTAAACCGTCTTGTGTTTAGTGGAGGTAGACATTTAGTGGAGGGTAGACATTCAGTGGAGGAAATATGAAATTGTACTATTCATTCAAGGAGTTAATAGGTAAACCAGTTTATCCATCACTAACTTGTTTTTATAGCATCAACGTGGTGTAAAGACAAAAACAATCTTGAACTCTAGTAACTATCATCTATATTTGATGCCTCTATGCTACAACAGTAAGACTCTGGATGATTATCAGTACCACTTAGAATTAGAGCTTCTTGTTAAATAATTCATACATTTGATGGGGAAGAGCTTCAAACAATGCTCAAAGCTCCAGTAATTAATGGGCTAATTACGAGATGCTTGTAAAATGGCTTAAACACTAAAGTCCAGTGTGGGTGTAATTGTTTTAGAGTTAACCCTGTGTATTTAAATGTCAAAAAAATATTCAGTGAAGATGAGTAGAGGGTTGGGAGAGAGAGAAGGAAGATCATAAGATATCACACCAGTTTAGAAGTCTTCACTATTGATTTAAGATTTCTAAAAAGTCTCTGGAAAGGCAGAATGCAGGCCTTCCTAATGCCCCAGGCATTTTCCAACCATGTCTCTAATCACATGAGAACATCACCCATGAGTCACAGGACTCTGGGTACTCTTAGAAGTCAGAAACCGCTGCAGTGCAAGTCCTTTCAGCCTAGTCACCTCTTCACTAGCAATGCCCAGGTTCCACAAGAGTGCTCTGTTTCATTCCAGGACCCGTGAGAGTTAAGAATTAAAGGTAGTTGATTTTTTGGTTGGTTCATTTGTTTGTTTTTCCTCCCTGTTGTTTGCTGTTCTCAGAAATGACCTGCGCTCTGAGCTTTCTTGGAGTGTAAGGCATTTCAATTCTAGAAAGGTGGGGCGGGGAGGAAAATGGTCCCCTTGACTGCAAACCATCTAGCTGAAATGTCTTCCACTCATCCCACTGGAAGGGGAAAAAAAAGCCTTCTTTAGAAGATGAAACATTGTCTTGTGTCCTTTAGCATCGTTCTGGGCAGTCAGTATGTTAGGACATATTGGGCGATTATAGGACTGTCTTTTTAGAGAAAGCCATGGGTTTCAAGTTAGCAGGAACCATCTATCAATTCTTAAGATTATGCCATGATTTACTGTCAGAGCATCATGTATTCTCTGATTTTCTGCCTCCCATGAAACATTGTGCTTTCCTTTTCTATTGATGTATCAACTATAATAGTTACAAGCAGCTACAGAAAAATCAATAGCGAGCTTTCATTACTGTGTACATCAAGTAAAGAGCCCCCCGCTGCAAGAGCACACCTTGTTAGATGCTCACCATGGAAGGTGCACAACACTCAACTGTTTTTTTTCCCAGACTGCATTAGAAAAATCAACTATAGAAAAATTATAAAATAGTATCATATTCTACATGGAAGCACAGAGACCCTATAAAATCTCTCAAATGGCGTGGACAGGAGGCATTATCATGTTTCAAAATGAGCACAGCATTTCCAAAGTGAATATGAAGGTATTTAATGCGATTCCCACGTGGTTTTTGTTTCTGGTTTTCTTTTGCATTTGTCTTCTTAAGGTCATCAGGATAGTGGGAGGAAATACTGAATTAGTATTTACTAGATTGACTCCGTAAGCAGAAAGTCACCACTGGCTGAAATGCATGCTGCAATAGTCATGCGCTCAACACCCAGCCAAGCAATGAGGACCCTAAGAACTGTGTGAATACAGAGTAATATTACCAGGGTCTTAATCAGATCCAGGAGTCCCAGACATACATATGCAAAGTTTTATTCTCTTTCCAAGCACATGTTGGAAAAAGAAAAAGACTTAGGATTTTAAAGCAACAAATACCTTTATTTGCCTTTGGGAGCACATTAGCTACCAATTAGCGCATGTAAATTGAGACTGCTGAAAAAGAGAATGTATGCACTGATAGTCTAGGGGGGACTCTCAAGGCCTCAGAAGTTCTCTAGCATTTCAGCATCAATTTGGGCAACATAAAGAGGAGATTTCCATAGCAAATCCTAACAAGTCCTGAATCTGAACCATGTACAAATCGTAAATCCCATGGAATTCCCAATCTTAACATGTGCAATGAATGTATTCAGATCTATATATTTAAGTAATTAGTTCATTACTTTCTGATAGTTATGATCTACATAAAGGTTTTCCATATGTTACTGTTATTATCCAAGTCCAAACTCCAGTTATTTTTTATCTTTAGAGATAATATATTTAGCAAGAAGGCAAAAACTTGTGCCTGATAATTTTTATGTTCATATAAGAATGTTAAGAAACTACAAAAACGTGTTTTGAAATATTACAGTAACAAACAGGAAACAAACTAAAACCTTGAGTACCAGGTTAACTTCCCCAAAATACCATTTTAAAATACTGATGAATTTGAACAAGTGGTTTGATTTTTGGGGCGTCTGTTTTGTTTTAGGAGGAAGGGAGGAATATTTAAACGATAAAATTTTCAAATATCCCATTTTTTTCATAGTTTTCCCAACTTTTGTGGATTTTTTTTTTTTTTTCTATTTCGTGGTTCTATGCACCCAAAAATTATGTGAGAATTCTGCATTTGCCTTTGACATTCTAACAACAGAATGAACTGCCATTCAGCTATGGTCACTACATTGAGAGTTTAATGCTCCAAAAGATATGCTCTGCAAGGACTGTGAAAAGATTAGTCTATGCTGGTTTCATCAGAGGATGCTGAGAAACTGGCAACAGGCTCTCTCCTGCACTACAGCCCAAGAGGAAGATCCTCTTTTCCCCAGCAAACCAGGTAGCAGTGACATCCGCAAGGTTAGCCTTTCTATTTGCCAGTGTCCCTGACAATTAAAACAGTGAAAATAATTCATGCATTGCCAATCTTAATTACATTCTTGCTTTGATTTATTCCTTTTGCTACTTTCCTGGCTGGTGTTTTGCATGTTACTTATATGCAGCAGTACTTATCTGAAGCCTACTTTAGAGTAGTTGTCCTTACAAGAAACGGAAGTCTAAGTAGAGTGGAATAGCATTTGCATGATTACAGATTCTCTGTGAATTCGGCGAACACTTTCCTCAAGGTAGCACTCATGCTCCTGTTAAAAGTGCATTCTTTCCACATGCTTTTTTTCACATAGTTAAACAGAAATCCTTCCATGACATGCTGAACCCTAATACCAAATAAGCTGGTGCTTCCCCTGATTCACATAGGAGAATGTTCGCTCTGAGAATGTCGCAGCATCCCTGCACTGCCGTGATGTGCAGTCAACAGAGGGTACGAGCTCTGGCAGAAAACCCAGAACAGGATATTATGCACAGTAGGGGCTTTCCAACCCAGCTGTTCCAAGCCCTATAGGGTCAAAATAATGGGGAAATCCAGAATGACAGTAATTATGCCATCAACCTTACGGCTCCCTGCCAGAAAGGTTGCTGGTTAGACATCTATACATCTAGTAGCTGTTTAATACATTTTTTAAAACAGGTATAGTGAAAGAATGCATTTTAAGCAGGAATTGAAAATGTACTAAGAATGAGACAATAATGTATGAGCAAGTACTTAGTTTCTTAACTTTAAGTAAGAAAAAATGAAAGGAAGGAGGAAAGGTGTGGAGGCGGAGATAGAGGGATGGAGGGAAAGGAAAAGGAAAGAGAAGTAGATAGAAAATCAAACACAGATGAAAGCAAAGACAATTATGATTATAATTATTTCATTCCCTAATCATGTAAGATTTGAATTTTCTAATTAAGAAAAAAGAACAAAATCAGTTCATATGTCAAAAAAAGGATTCTAGAATTGCACTGACATAAATGTTGTTCTGTGATCCAGTTGCATTCTTAAATTGGTGTGTTATTTATGCAAATTATGGTAAGAAAAATAATTTTGGATATTTTTGTTTTACAAATATATTTTTCACTTTCACCACATTATTTCCAGAAGTATCTTTCCTTCCACAGGGGTTCCCTGTCTGCTCTTGCTTCCTCCAGCTCCTCAATATATGTACCTTTCAGGGTTGTTTCAGCAGTCCTGAAGTTGTGTGTGTGTGTAAGCGTGATTAAGAGTACTTGTGTGGGAGTGTGCTATTGCCAGCCTCACAGATGGTGTTATTTCCTGTGCTAGACTTCCTACTCACTGATAGCTGGGCTCACACTTGACATCCTCTCTTAACTGCCTCTAGTCCAAAACAGGCAAAGTCTTGCAGCGTGGGAGGGAGCCTGTGGCTGTGCATTGGGTTCAATTGATAACAATAATCACCAGCCCTGATGAGTCACCAGAGAGCAATGGGGTGATATTCAAGTACCAGAGAGATGGTGGTGGTCTCTGGTGGCCCCACCACTGTCCACCACTTGCAAGTAGATAAACTGATCATTAAAGGAGCTGTGGAGAGCCAGACGCAGTGGCACATGCCTGTAGCCCCAGCTACTGCAGAGGCTGAGGCGGGAGGAACACCCAAGGCCAGGAGTTTGAATCTGACCTGGGCAACATAGTGAGACCCCTATCTCTAAAAATAAATAAATAAGTAAATTTTTAAAAAGAAAGGCATTATGAGAGTTTCAGCAAAACAGGAAGGATCTTCTGAGAGATGATGATGGACAGGTCGGTAAGCTGCTTGTTCACACACTAATGTCCAGTTCATGTTGACTGCTATCTACCCACATGTCTCCTCTTCCGGCACCTGTCTTAGTGGCTGGAAGCTCTCTCAGAAGCTTAAAAAGATGCTTTCATTTTACCTACCCATCAAGGTTTCTATACATTCCAGCCTCCGAGGAGGGGTGGTTCCCCTTTGTGAACTGAGATTTAGGAATATCTGTGTTTACAACTCCGGGACTAAGATTCAATAAAGCTTCAGGAGGGTGGAAGTGCAGCTTGTGAGGGCAAAACTTTAGAATCCAGTGGACTTCTTAAGGTCATCTGAACAGTAAGAGTAAGTACTAGGCTCTTATCCCACTTCCACCACCAACCAATGCAGAAGTGGGATTAACACTGATAATACTGAGATAGCATTAAATGTTTTGATACAGGCATGCAATCCATAATAATCACATCAGATAAACAGTTGTTCTGTGCACACAATCTAACATTTATGCATTTTTTCTTTAAAAAACCTTTCTGCATCAAAATGGCACATTCATTAAGTTTAAAATGAAGCATAAAAGATAGAGTTGTCACTTAATAATTATACAGTAGACTTGGAGAAAGACATTTCAAGAATTGGTTTTTAGAGATGTGTCTCATGCCTTAAAGAAGTGTTTGCTTTAAAATCTTGAAAAAGCCTCATGTAGAAGTGAGATGTTGTAAAGTCATCATTGGCTTTGGCCACTGCCAGATCGACTACCAGTTTGCTATTTGTGATGTATTTCACTATTTAGGAACTTACAAAGCTATTCCTGATTTCCTTCTGTTAATGGAGGATTAAGGACAATGCTGAATCCACGGATAATATAAAAATTTAGACAGTCTCACTCCGTCACCCAGGCTGGAGTGCAGTGGTGCGATCTTGGCTCACTGCAACCTCTGCCTTTTGGGTTCAAGTGATTCTCCTGCCTCAGCCTCCCAAGTAGCTGGGATTGCAGGTGCCAGCCACCACACCTGGCTAATTTTTGTATTTTTAGTAGAGACGGGGTTCTGCCATGTTGGCCAGGCTGGTCTCAAACTCCTGACCTCAAGTGATCCACCCGCTTAGTCTCCCCAAGTGCTGGGATTACAGAGGTGAGCCACCACGCCTGGCCCAAAAATCAAATTTTCAACAGTTATTTAAATCCACTACTTCCCAAGATGAAAGCTTTATTACCAACTGAAACTTAGAGAATTATGAGTGGTCCTGGGCTACCTTTGAACTTGCTGTGGGTATATTTACTGAGCCACCATGGGGCTCATGTGAAGAGTCTGGGGTTTTGTTTTACATCCTTAACATAGTTTTGAAAATCACCATAAGACAGCTGATAGCTGGGCTCACACTTGACATCCTCTCTTAACTGCCTCTAGTCCAAAACAGGCAAAGTCTTGCAGCGTGGGAGGGAGCCTGTGGCTATGCATTGGGTTCAGTTGTATAGGGTAAACTCCACGGAGGGCTTCTGTAGGGGGCATAGAGAGTGGCACCCAGAGTTGTGGGAACGTCAGCAAACCTGCATCCTCCCTTAGGGGAGAGGTCAGAGCAACTCAGAATATTATGACTACTGAAACAACTTTTTGACTTCACGATGGTGCAAAGCAATCCACATCCAGTAGAAACCATACTTCAAGTACCCACACAACCATTCTGGTTTTTTTGAGATGGAGTCTCGCTCTGTCACCCAGGCTGGAGTGCAGTGGCGTGATCTCAGCTCACTGCAACCTCTGCCTCCTGGGTTCAAGCAATTCTCCTGCCTCAGCCTCCCGAGTAGCTGGGATTACAGGTGCCCCCCCACCACGCCTGGCATATTTTTGTATTTTTAGTAGAGGGGGGTTTCACCATCTTGGCCAGGCTGGTCTTGAACTCCTGACCTCGTGATCCACCCGCCTCGGCCTCCCAAAGTGCTGGGATTACAGGCGTGAGCCACCGCGCCTGGCCCATTCTGTTTTTTAGTTTCAGTACAGTATTCAATAAGTGACATGAGATACTCAACATTTTAGTATAAAATAAGCTTTTGGTTAGATGATTTTGTCCAACTGTGGGCTAATGTAAGTGTTCTGAGCACATTTAAGGCAGGCTGGGCTAAGCTATGATGTTCAGAAGGTTAGGTGTAGTAAATGAATTTGTGATAATATTGTCAACTTACGATGGGCTTATTGGGACATAACCCCATCGTAAGTCGGAGCATCTATATTGCCGACATCTTAACAGAGCTGCTCTCTGTATATACTGACTGATACACTAGGCTTGGGATAAATCATATCTGACCTTTCCTTATAATAGCACTGGGTGGACTTCAAAGGTGGAAGAGATATTTCTTGTTCAATTAAGTCATCATTGCAGAAAGATGAAACAGATGATACTTTATAAGCCAGGCACTGTCCTACCTTGTGGAATTCCTATTAAAACACATTTAAAAGATGAGGAAACTGAGACTTGGAGCAATTTACTAATTTCAATGTCTTATGGCCAGTGCAGTGTTCATGGATTTAAAATCACTTCCTTTTTTATTCTTTGGAGCTGTGGAAATGCAAGTATCAATAATTCTGCTAAATAATCAGGAGTTGACTACAACTAAGCTGCAAAAACCAAACAATTTTCCACACTTGAATTAATGATTTCTGGGTGTGAAAGGGAATGGTGACCACACTTTCTTAGTTTCCTTCCATGCAAGCCTCAGAATTGAGCATAGCACTTACAAAACCAATATGATCAGAAAATAAGATATCTTACTATCACTATTATCACTGTCTTAGCAAAATCTATCATTACACTGAAAAAAAATAGGAAAACTTTTGCAAAATGTTTCAAGCTCCAAAAGTTCTTAGAATAATCTTTCTTGTTATTTTCTCTGCCACATGGTTACACAAATATGGATTTGAACTTAGTACTCAAGCACCAAGGCAAAGTTATGATAGGACTGTCTGGTGCCAGAAAGACACAGGTGAGGTCTCTACTGCCCCACTGTGCTCTCACCCAACCCCAGTATCCCTGGGTGATGTGGCCCTGGGTGACATCTTTGCAATGAGTTGGCTTATTCCAACGAGTTGGAAATATGGATTTTCTGTCTTTCATATACAAATACATATCCCTGAGCAATTGAATGAATTATTAATTTGTTTTGTCCAAAAATGGATAAGTATTTGGCTTTAATGATCTTGTTAGGTAACTAGTTTCCCTTCTCTTATAGTTCTCAACTCCAAAGACCCTCTCTTTTCATTTTTCAAGCAAATAATTCAGAATCAGTGTTGATCCACTGCATGATTTTTCCCCCTTCACTGCAACCTCCGATCTTACTGAGCAGAATTTTAATAGGCTAAGGGAAATGATGTAATAATAAGTAACAAGTATATCTAGCTCTTAAAGAGTAGCTTTAATTTAACTCTACAAACTAATAAAATATTGGATATTTAGAATGAATGTAGATAGTAACAGTTATCACATATGGGCATAAAATTGCAAGAATTTTACTGATTGTGACATATTACTTTTAGCACAAATAGAAACAGAATGTACCAAGTACAATAAACTTCAATAATTCAGAACATTTCAACTTGGCAACAAAAAGCTGAATTTATATATACTTAAATGCAATTTTAGTAACCTCAGTCTAATGCTTTATCTAAAGTAACATGGTTAACACAGTGGGGCACAATTAAAAGGGAGTTGGGAGCATCACATATAATATTAAAATACTTAGTTTTTCTCCAATCCAATTAATCTCTTTTGTGTGTCTGTCTCTGAAAAGATAGTACCAGACCTGCCAAAGGTGTTGGCAGAAGTGAGATAAAGTAGATGCAAGGGGTTTAATAAAAACTCAAAGAATGACGTAAATATAAAGTATTATTCTCAGAAATTACAATTCACAATTAGCCTACATTTTATAAAATACCTCTAAAACATCTTCAACATTTAAAAATTGGATGTTAAAATTGGTGATACATTAATAATACTCTTCATTCCTTGAATTTCTGATTCTGTTGCTGACTTTAGATAGAATTTATTTTTCATCAGTTACCTACTCAAAGGCTAAAACAGAAAGGCATTCTTTTTTGAGACAGAGTCTCACTATGTCACCCAGGCTGGAGTGCAGTGGTGTGATCTCAGCTCGCTGCAACCTCCACAGAAAGGCATTCTTTAAGCTTCTTATCCAAAATAAACCTAAATACAATTTCTGAAGTAGCATAGAGTTCAAGTTGCTGAGTCTTACTTAGTGAACCATCAGCCAACACTGTAGAACATCATGGTGCTGCCATATAGTATATTTCTTGCTGTTAGGAAAGCAAAATTCCCTATCCTATTCTGCATTCTGGTATTGACCTGACCTTAATATGTTTGATTCATTTTTTTTTTTCTTAATAGGGACAGGGTCTCTGTCACCCAGGCTAGAATGGCCCGATCACAGTTCATTGCAGCCTCAAACTCCTGGGCTTAAGCAAT
Organism: Symphalangus syndactylus; assembly: GCF_028878055.3. Lineage (NCBI taxonomy): Eukaryota > Metazoa > Chordata > Mammalia > Primates > Hylobatidae > Symphalangus > Symphalangus syndactylus. The sequence continues at coordinate 22,893,084 of NC_072434.2, read as the reverse complement.
CCCCCAGCCTCAGACTCCTGAGAAGCTGCATGCCACCACACCCAGCTAATTTTTTTTTAATTTTTAAATTTTTTGTCAAAATCGGATCTCACTATATCAGACTGGTCTCCAACTCCTGGCCTCAAGCGATCCTCCTGCTTCAGCTTCCCAAAGTGCTAGGATTACGGGTGTGAGCCACTCACTGTGTCTGGCCATGTATTTGATTCTTTTAAAATCATGAATACTTATTCTTTCAAACAACAAATATATTATAGTCATATTTTGGTTTCCAATTTCTGTTTAAATTAACAAGATGAGAATTGAGGCCCAGGGAAGCAGAGGTTCTCCAGATGTTTCTCTTCATTCACATCTAATCCTACCCCTCCACAGGAGGTATGAAGCCAACTCATTGCAAAGATGTCACCCAGGGCCACATCACCCAGGGATACTGGGGTTGGGTGAGAGCACAGTGGGGCAGTAGAGACCTCACCTGTGTCTTTCTGGCACCAGACAGTCCTATCATAACTTTGCCTTGGTGCTTGAGTACTAAGTTCAAGCAAACATTTTATGAAGTTTCCTGCCTAGTCAACTGCTGGCATTGAGATCTGAGTAATACACATTATACCAAATAAACTGGTTATTTTGTAGATTGTTGAATGCTTTCATTCAACATTTTCATTTTGAAAAGTTTTAATTATTTGCTATTATTATTATTATTATTATTACTTGAGACAAAGTCTCACTCTGTCCTCTAGGCTGGAGTGCAGTGGTGCGATCTCGGCTCACTGCAACCTCCACCTCCCAGGTTTAAGTGATTCTCATGCCCTAGCCTTCCAAGTAGCTGGAATTACAAGCGCAAGCCACCAGCACTTGGCTAATTTTTGCATTTTTAGTAGAGACAGGGTTTCACCATATTGCCCAAGCTGGTCTCGAACTCCTGACCTCAGGTAATCCTCCTGCCTCAGCCTCTCAAAGTGCTGGGATTAGAGGCGTGAGCCACCATGCCCGGTCTGAGAAGATATTTTTAAGAGTGTTCTGCTGCTCTTTAGTTTCATGTAAACTTATTTTCCCCATGGCACCCTCCTCACTATCATCCATGTCCCTTTTCTGCATGAGCTGGTATCCCTTGCTACCCTCTAAGACCTAGGGGATAGAAAACAACGGGATCTAGCCTGCCTTCTGCAGGGAACAAAGCCTAGAAACAGGAAGCTGCTGCTGGCAATCCCAATCGCACTGTGTCCATGGAGTATCATGAATAGTTTACATGAAGAGGATTTCTTTAAAATGCTGAATTATGAAGGAGTATTGATTGTGTGAGTAGAAATATCTAGAAGACTACATCTTTTGTCGTCTAGACTAATGCTGTGGCATGGAGAAGTGTTTCCAGTCAACGGTTTATTCTGAAGATAGCACCTTGTCCACTAAATGCACACTTACATTCTCAAATTTACCTTTTTAAAGATCCTCTTTGAAATAATCTCTCCAAAAGTCAGTAAGAAACATGTCGAGCACTACCAAAGCTGAGAAAGTGGAGCCGAATCGGGCTCTTAGCTTCACTCACACAAAATAATATTTTAATTGGCTAAGCTAATATTTGATCCAAGTTCATAAAAGTTTGAAATCAAATAATTAAATGCAAATACAGTCTTCATCCCAAAGACGATAAGAATGCCTTTAAGCTAATATTTTTAACAAGAACTGTTCCACAGCGCTGTCTTGTAAATTTTATCATACCTGAGGCAGTTTTCCTCATTCGATTAGCTGGAAAGCTGAATTTATCCCGAGGCAAACCAGACATCTAGTATGGGCTAAATTCAACAACTGGAGCTTAAATTTGGCTTAATATATCCCCACTTGGATCTGCCTGTTTAATTCTCTTTCATATGATAACGTTGGTTTATTCATAGTCTTGACTTGCCACCTGAACAAACTGAACCTCATATCTTATTCTAAGAGAATAAAACTTTGCAAAAACCACCAAAGTTTCTGAATGGAAATCAAATACAAAGTGATGGCTCAAAAACTGTTTTAGGACGTGAATACAAAAAAAAAAAAAAAAAAAAAAAATAGTGAAGGGGTTTTCTGTGAGGGAGGGCTGCTCTTTACAAATGTGGATGTTTCCTATGCTTTGGGAGCAGATGGTCTTTAGCAGAATAAGGACTAAGACCTCGAAGACCAGCCAAGGCAGCTGCAGTTGTGTCTCAAGCTTGAAAGTCTGCACGCTACCTATTTTATCAAACACTGTATGTATTTGGCCTTATTGTTAAATCTATTTTAAATACAACTTTATTTGAGGTTTAGGGGCAAACTAGGAAATTGCCTCATCCTATATCCCTTTAAATTCTGTTTCCTGGCTCAGAATATCCCATTGATTTCCAGCCAGAGGCCTTATTTTTCTTTGATTTTCAGTATATTTTAACGTAGTTTCTACTATCATCTGATACGCAGAAGTTGATACAATGTACAATCTGTTTCACAAACCCCTTTATAGCATTCTGTCCTCATTTTTATCCCTAAGAATTCTAGAAAGCAAATTGCAAATGTGTATACAGAGGGAAAATGGAAGTGCTCTATGCCCGTGACGTGGTCCCTAACACAGCACACAACCCCAAAATACAGGTTTCCTGAAAATACTCAGGTTACCGCTTCACAACATCAAACATATCAAATGTTTTTCCTTCTACTTATTGAGCTCAATTACTTCAATTTTGAATCAAATTACACTTTTTCTAGAGATACATTATAGGAAAAGAGCTTTGTTATATTTGAAATTGGTTAGGAATTTAACAAGGTGAGGAACTTTAAAATTGCTTAAGAGTCTAATAGCTGGGGGTATGACACATAGAAAGTGCTCAATATATTTTTATTGAATTAATTTGCATATGCTTTGTATTCATGGGCACTGAATACAAATTAGCCAATTCAATAACAAATGCACTGGTTGTCTTTTATGTGTCTGGTGCTATACCTGTGTGGTGTGGGAAATAAGAAACGTAAGTCAGAATCTCTGTCTTCTGAGAGAATGCAATCTAGCAGGAGAGGCAAGGCATAAACCAGTAACCAGAGAATCCAGAAAAGCTTGCCTGGGAAGATGCGATTGCAAATATGTGGAAGATGTTCCACAGACAAGCAAGCGAGAAGACTGGCGTGTGAAACAAGTGAGAAAAAGGATTCTCTTATTCGACAAATGTGAACTGAGCTCCTCCTTTGTCCAGACATTATGCTAGGCCTGGGAACGGTTATAATTAACAAGATAGACATATCCCTGTCCTCATAATTGACAGTGAAATTACCATGTAATACCCAATGCCCTGCATAATGGGCAAGTAGAGTGTGCTGTAGACTCACCGCAGAGAGGACTTCCAGGAGGCTTCCTGGACGTAATGATATCTGCACCGAGGCCCAGGAGATTGGTCAAAATTATCCAAATAAAGGTTAGGGGAAGAAAGTTCCAGGTACTGGCCCAGGTACCTTCAAGAAACTGAAAGAAGTTGGTGGGTGGGGTGAAATAAAATGGGATAGATAAACAGGCCAGATAAATGTCTTTAATCTTTAACCCAGGGTAGTGGGGGGCCATTGAATGATTTTAAGTAGAGGGTACTAGAGGACATAATAGGATTCACATTTAAAGTTATCACTCATACTGTTGTGAGGAAAATGCATTTGGAGGCGGGGACAATATTGGGGGAATCAGTTATAAGGAACAGAGGTGAGTTACAGTTGCAGCAATGGAGAATAAAGGACAGATGCAAGACGCAATTAGAAAGCAGAGGCAGCAACTTGGTGATGGCTGGATTGGAAAAGAAGAGGAGACAGAGGAGTCATGAATGAATCTGGGTCTCAAGCTTGAAATCCCAGGTAGATATTGGGTAACGGGATGGATTCTTAGTCCAATCATTGGTATAAGAAAAGCAGGAGAAGGAGCAGGTTTAGAAAACCAGACAGATTGAGCTACATTTTAGACACTGTGAGTTTGAGATGCCCCCTAGCTATCAGGTAGAGATATCTAGTAAATAGTAAACAGTCATATGTATAGAACCAAATAAAGTTATATTCTGCAATCTTCCATGTGGGTCACTGAGTGAGCTGGTGAAAGCATTGAACACACTGAAATAAAATGTTCAACACATGGAAAAGTCCAAAGGATTTGAGAAAAACAAGCAGGCTTGGCACTACAAACCAAAGCACCCAGCCAAAAAGTCCTCTTTGAATCCATTTCCCAAGAAAGTACAATCTATAATGGAGTTTGTGCTTTTCACTTGCTGTTATAAAACAATTCTACACAAAATAAAAATAAAGTCGGCCATGAATTTGATATGGAAGAATAGCAGCATGTCAAAGGCAAAAAAAAAAAAAAAAAAAAAAGAAGAAAAGAAAAATTTTGGTTTAGGGCAAGAATTTAAACAAAAAAGTTTATTCTCATATTTCCTGAGGATCTCCTCTGTGTTAAGCACTGGCCAGGCACCAGGAATACAGCTGCACGTAAGACCAAGTCTCTGCCTGCACAGCTTTCATTCTAGCATTCTAGTGGGGATGACGGGCAATTTTGGTTTGGTTTTTTTTTTTTTTTTTTTGAGACAAGATCTCACTCTGTTTCCCAGGCTGGAGTGCAGTGGCACTATCTTGCTTCACTGCAGCCCCAGCTTCCTGGAGTCAAGTGATTCTCCCACCTCAGCCTCCCAAGTAGCTGAGACTATAGGCGCAGACCACCACGCTCACTAATTTTTGTATTTTTGTAGAGGCAGAGTTTCACCATGTTGGCCAGGCTGGTCTTGAACTCCTGGGCTCAAGAGATCCCCCAGCCTTGGCCTACCAAAGTGCTGGGATTACAAGCGTGAGCCACTGCACCCAGCTTGGCAGTTTTCAAAATTAGACAAATGTATGCATAATGTAAGGTCAGTCGTGAACAAGCAATAATAAGAATACATCATTTAGGGGTGTAAGAAAACAGGTGATGTTGTTTGGATCTTTGTCCCTGCCCAAATCTCATGTCAAACTGTAATCCCCGATGCTGGAGGTGGGGCCTGGTAGGATGTCTTTGGATCATGGGGTCATGACCCAAAACACCAGGTCCCTCAGGGCCTGGTGTTGTCCTGGTGATAGTGAGTTCTTGCCAGATCTGGTAATTTAGAAACGTGTATCACCTCCCTACACACACTCTCTCTCTCTCTGGCTTCTGCTTTCACCATGTGATGTGCCTGCCCCGCCCTCACCTGCCACCATGATTTTAATCTTCTTGAGACCTCCCCAGAAACTGAGCAGATGCCAACACCAAGCTTCCTGTAAAGCCTGCAGGTTCATGAGCCAATTAAACCTCTTTTCTTTATAAATTACCCAGTCTTAGGTATTTCTTTATAGTACTGCAAGAACGGCCTAGCGGAAATACAGAATTCTGGATTATGATCACCTCTGGGGCATCAGGAATTCGTTCTTGCGAGGAACACACAGATAGCCTGAAGGGCTCTGACCATGTTCTGGTCTTCCTGATGAGTGGTGGATTCATAGGTATTCGCTATACTATGTTTAAAAACTGACATATACATTACATTTAAAACATTAATTATAGTAAAATATGCACAATGTAAAATTTACCATCTTAACCACTTTTCCATAGATTTTAATAGACTTTTTTTTTTTTTTTTTTTTTTTTTGAGACAGAGTCTTGCTCTGTTGCCCAGGCTTGAGTGCAGTGGCACGATCTCGGCTCACTGCAACCTCTGCCTCCTGGGTTCAAGCGATTCTCCTGTCTCAGCCTCATGAGTAGCTGGGATTACAGGTGCCAGCCACCACACCCAGCTAATTTTTGTATTTTTAGAAGAGATGGAGTTTCCACATGTTGGCCAGGCTGGTCTTAAAACTCCTGACCTCAAGTGATCCACCCGCCTTGGCCTCTCCAAGTGCTGGGATTACAGGCATGAGCCACCGCATCTGGCCAACTTTATTTTTTAGAGCAGTTCTTTTTTTTTTTTTTTTTTTTAACGCGGAGTCTCACCCTTGTCACCCAGGCTGGAGTGCAATGGCATAATCTCAGCTCAGTACAACCTCTGCCTCCCGGATTCAAGTGATTCTCCTGCCTCAGCCTCCTGAGTAGCTGGGATTATAGGTGTGCACCACCACACCCAGCTAATTTTTATATTTTTAGTAGAGACAACGTTTCACCATGTTGGCCAGGCTGGTCTCAAAGTGCTGGGATTACAGGCGTGAGCCACCGTGCCCAGCCCTGGAGCAGTTTTAAGTTCACCACAAAATTGAGCAGAAGGTACAGAGACTCCCCACATAACCCCTGCCCCCCTACAGTCAGCATTCCCCTACCAGCACAAGCCTCCCCTACTGTCAGCATTCCACACTGGAGTGAAACCTTTACAATGAATGCGGCTACATTGACACATCCTTATCACCCAAAGTCCACTGTTCACATTAGGTAGGTAGGGCTTGCTTTTGGTGTTGTACATTCTATGGATTTGGACACACATAATGACATGTATCCACCATTACAGTATCATACAGAGTAGTGTCACTGCCCTAGAAGTCCTCTGTGCTCCGCCCAGTCATCCCTCCTTCCACCAACTACTGGCAACCACCCATCTTTTTATTGTCTCCATAGTTTTGTCTTTTGCAGGATGTCACACTGTTGGAATCATACAATATAGAGCCTTTTCAAAGTGGCTTCTTTCATTTAGTAATACACATTTACGTTTCCTCCATGTCTTTTCATGGGCCAACAGCTCGTTTCTTTTTAGTGTTGTATAATATTTCATGGTCTGGATACACCACAGTCTAACCATTCGCATACTAAAGGACATTTTGGTTACTTTCAAGTTTGCGCAATTATGAATAAAGCTGCTATAAACATCCCTATGCATGTTTTTGTGCGGACATACATTTTCTTCATAACCATTTAAACGTATACAGTTCAGTAGTGTTAAGTTCATTTACATTGTTATACAACCAATATCCAAAATTCTTATCTGACAGACTGAAACTCTATACCCATCAAACAAAAACCTCTGTTCCTCATTCCCCTCATCCCTGCCAACCATCATTCTATTTTCTGTGCCTATAAATTTGAAACAAGACAAATTCATCTGGCACAGGTGCCTCTAGGTACCTCTTATAAGTGGACTCATAAGTGTTTTCTTTCTCTGACTGGCTTATTTCACTTAGCATAATGTCTTAAGTGTGACAGAGACCAGAGTAGACCACCATTCCCTTTGAACATTGGTATTGTACCACAAAATCAAGTGGTTTCCAAACATTTTTGATCCGTGGAACCTTTTTTTCTAAACCATGTATACAAAAAAAGGCAAAAGTGGAGAAATTCTTATTTCTTAGCCTTGGCACCTGTACAATACAATTGGAAGGGGTTAGGGCTTGTCCAGAGAAGTCCCCACAAAGGTGCCCTATGACACTAGACTGTGCTCAGTCTCCGTCATGAGACTATTATTTATAATAGTGATTTGTGGCATTTAAGATGTTAAATTTCCTTCAAAATCTCAAACATTAAGTTGTGTTACATGCCAATTTAAATGTCAAATGTATATTATTTCATTCAAATTATCTGAAAACCATTCATTGGCATATCATGAGACCCTTTAGAAACGGAACTACTTGACTAACCAGCACTTCCCATTCTCCAACTCCAGCAAGTGACAGAAACTTGCAGGCGTTGACACAATAGGGGGAAAAAAACCTCCAGGACTTTAAAATAATGAGCCCTGCAGGGTTCAGATTCCTGCTCCGCCAGAGGGAAGTCTTATGGTAGAGCATACAAGGACTTTAGAGTGAGACAGGCCTGGTCATAAATTCAAGATCTTCTTACTAGCATTAAAATCCTAGATGAGTTTCTCAACCCCTCTAAGCCTCCGTTTTTTCATCGGGAAAATGATATTAATAACTTCCCCATAAGATTCTTAAGAGGATTACATGAGAAAACATATGTTAAAGACACTTGTCACATTAATTGGTGTTTGGTAAATGTTATTTCCTCCCTCATTTTTACTAACTTTGAGATCTTGGGAAAGCCATTTAATCCCTCTGATTCTTAATTTCATAATACCTATAACACCTTCTAGGATAGAATCCTTTACAATTTAGCTTATCCTGAATCCCACTCCTAGGCCAGTTGTTTTCTACACACTCTCACTAACTCCTGGGATTTCACCCATCACCCATCAGCTGTATACTGATAAGTCCCAAATCTATACCTCCAGCCCAAGCCTTTCTCTTGAGGTCTAGACCTTTATGTCTGGCCATTTCCTGGACATCTTCACCCAATATTCCATGTGCCCCTTCAATTCAACATGGCCGTACCTAGACTCCTTAAATATTGCTTCTCAAATCTGCTGCTCCTCTTGCCTTGGTGATAGCCACCACCTTCTTCCCTTAACAGACACCTGGAAGCCATCCAGGACCCTCACTCTCTCTGTCTCCTACTTTTTATTAACCCAAGGCCAACAAACCCCGTTGCATCAACCATCTTGATGCCTTTCAAGTGCCTCCCCACCTCCTTGGCTGCCATATTTCTCATCTGTGTTCCTGCAGCAGGCTCCTGGCTGGTCTCCCTCCATGAGCCTGCTCTCCCCTCACACTCCTGCACATACTAGTCCCTTCTACACACTTCTGGCGAATGCTTTTTTTACATCAGAAAGCTGACCATTTCCCTCTTTCCTAAAACCATTCAGTGTTTCTGCCTTGCTTTCAGAACAAAATCCAGACTGTGACATGCAGCACTCTTCAGTCTTAAATCTTATGGCCCGTCTTCATCTTGCCCACCTATTCCTTCTCCACAAAGGCTGTGCTGTTTAACAGGGTACCAAAGACCTCTCTGTTCTTTCCTTCTTTAGGGTTTGTATATAGGCCACTGTCTGCTAGGATGTGCATTCTCTTCCGTGTGTTGCTCAGCTCGTTCTAACTCATCTTTCAAAACTCCTCAGGTGTCACCTCCGTCAGCGACCCCTCTTTTCTCTTGAACCCTGTGTTAGCTGCCCATCCTGTAAGGGCACTGCTTATCTGTATCACATTAATTGAGCTACTGTACACAGAGACTGTGCCTTTTATTTCCATATCTCCAACACCCAGACCAGAACTGTTAAGACTGAATGAATGAATGAATGTGTATACATTGTATATACACGAAGGTATGAAATAATAAAGCATGTTAAGAATGTTTTGTAAACTACAAAGCACCAATCAGTTGTAAGGGCCTGTTATTTCTGTGTACATATATAGTATATACACTTTATATCTACTTTTTTTTTTTTAAGAGACAGGGTCTCACTCTGTTGCCCAGGCTGGAGTACAGTGGCACAATTACAGCCTACTGCAACCTTGAACTCCTGGGCTCAAGCGATGCTCCTACTTCAGCCTCTCAAGTAGCTGAGACTACACACCACCACGTCCAGCCAACTTTTTATTTTTATTTTTAGGGGGAGACAAGGGTCTTGCTGTGGTGCCTAGGCTGGTCTTGAACTCCTGGGCTGAAGCGATCCTCCATTTTTGTAGACAGCTCCTGCCAAGGGCTGTATTTTCTTATTATTAATTTGCCTATGAAAGCACAAAATTATACATTCTAGTTGGTAAAAATAACTCTTGGATTAGTGTGTGTGCGTGTGTGTGTGTGTGTGTACACACCTATTTTATTCTAAGGGACTTATGGGAATGAATTTAAAATCTAGAGTTTCGGATTTTACTGGAAACTGGAAATAGAATCTAAGTTTAGGTGTCAGCACCAAAATTATCCTGCCCTCCCCTCCCCAATCCCTAAACAGCCCTGATTTCTTTTTAAACGTGAACTGTGTTCGTATGGAAAGAACGAACATGTTCTGCAACTCCCAGAAGTTCTTACAAAATTAATTATACAGATTATCCAAATTTAGCCCTTTAAAAAATAATTTTGAACATTAGCTCCTTACAGAAAATCTATTTTCTTTCTCCTTTTCTAGAGGAAAGGGCCTTCCGAGGGCAAATCGTGTGACAGTTTATAGATTGTCATCTCTCTAAAGACCTCAAGGAAAAGAAGTATTTTCTATGTGCAAAACGGTACCTCTTTTTTCCACCTTTATGTCCTTTAAAAGATTAGATAAGCCAGCTCGCACCTGTAATTAATCCCAGATACTCCCAGTTACTGGGACCGGGAGTAGCTGAGGCCGGAGGATTGCTCAAGCCCAGGAGTTCAAGGCTACAGTGAGCTATGATGTCACCACTGCATTCCTGCCTGGGTGACAAAACAAGACTCTGTCCCTATTTATTAAAAAAAAAAATCAGACAATAATATTAGTAATTTTAAAAGAATAAAAAATATTTAAAATCTTTAAAAAGACAAAAAAGACTAAGGAATTTTTTCCCACTTTTGAAAAATTAACAAAGATAAATTACCTTATCGGCAAAAGTCAATACACTCCATTTGAGCCTCACAGCCCCCAGACCCCTGGCTCAGCAGAGGACCCATTTCTGAAAAAGTGTGTTGAATGACAAGGTTTATAGGCTGCACCATTATGACAGCTACCAAGGAGGCAGAGATGAGTATCTTCCTCTTCAGAGAGAGCCTGAATGTTGTGTGTGACTGAAAAGTCAGCACTATAATATATTCAAGAAGACCTAAGGGTTTACTTTCCAATAAGGATGGAAAAAATCTGAGCACCCCACTGTGAGCTTATCGTAATGCTGCCTCATATAAAAAGTTGGTAATTAGTCCCTGAGTGAATAAAGTAGAATAGATGATAAGAGATTGATACTAAGAGGAGAAGCACAAAATGCTCTTGCCAGTCATCAAAATTTAAAGGCTATAGAGAAAGGGTTGGGGATGCCTCTGTCTGTTTACATACTATTTCCAACTCAGAATTTGTAATGATAGGGTTTATTAACTGGTGTTTTTAAATTGTATGAAAATGAAGCTTCTATAAATTTCAAAGGAACACACAGAGTGCCAAATGCAGGAGCCTTTGCAATCCAGCCTAAAATGCCACAGAAGAACTGGTGGAAACTTTTATCTCATATCCATCTCTTTTCCTCCAGCTGGGGGTCTTTTGCTAAACTCCAGATGTGGGACAATGCTATTTAATATGAGAACCAAACAGCAAATTTCAAAAACATATATTTCTGGGAACTCCAGAACATGTAATCATTTGTCTAGATTTTGTTTTTTTCATATAATTTAATATCAATTCACTTGTATATTTCTGTTGTTAGAGACTCCTGCTATAGATGAGTTCAGACTCCCAAGTTGCCAGCTACCATTCATTACTTAATATGGAATAGGGCTTGATTTTTATTGGAGGGACATTCCAGAGAAAATGGAAATCAGGATGATTTCAGTGTTTACATTTGGACAATAACTTTGCATTAAACATGCTTCCCCTTTCCATCCCCACGTCCTGAGAATTTAAATTTCTATTTAAATGGGATGCATGTTTTAATTTTCATGAAAAGGCATGCATTTTCATCAACACTAATTCCATGAGTACTGAGGAAACACACTTAAGTTTCTAAACTCTTCCTAAAAAGTAAATACAAGTGAACCACATAAACGAGTGAAAATTCCAGGTCTTCTGGGAGGTGGTATCATTTGTATTGTGACACTTAATCTTTTCCATTGCTTTTAGGTCCTTGTGAACTGTGTGAACTACCTCGATTATAGTGGGAAATCTAGGGTCTACCTGTCTGTCAGGTCCAGTCCGCAGCATCCCAGGGACTGATTCCAATCCGAATGAGAACATAGGCACGTTTCCCTTAACACAAAACTGACCAGTGAAAATCCTCATATGCAAAACATGTAAATTAGAACTTGATTATTCAGATCACAAAAGGATTCATCAGAGGACTTTTTGAATAGAAAACACTATTATATGTAAAGTACAGTATTTTATTTCAGGGAGAGATCCATTACATTTATGCCAAATTTTTGAAAATCAGTTTCTAGTTAGAAAAAGGAAATTGGCTTGTGAAATAATTTAACAGGTCAAATTCACAATTGTATCAATCTTGGACAAATGCACCAAGAATGTGAAGCAAAGAGTTACTGGTGTATTCCCTGGGGATGGCTGAACTAAAGCATGTCCCTTATACCCAGGAGCTTACGGTCTGCATAGGGAAATGGACAGTTAAATAGACAGAAGCCAGCACCAAGGCAGGCAGCAGAGCAATGATCCTGGAACGGCATGGTCAGTAAATGAGAGGAATTCAATCAGAACTTCTTCAGGATCATTGCCATGTGTATAGATGTAGAAACAAAATAGACATTCAGCAAGTAAGAATCCTTGGGACAATTAGCAGCATATGTTTTATTATTTCATGATAACATTCATCAAAATAGCTTAATGGGATAATTAATTCAGGTGTGTGGATTCAATTCTGATCAGCTTTAGCAAAAAATAGTATATTTAGCCAAAATATGAGACACCTATATATTTTCCTGCCAGAAGAAAAATTGCGTATATTTCCAAACTTTTGGGGGAAAAAGGTGTCAGTTTGGACCAGTATTCATAGAAATTAACCATCGAGGCTGGACACAGTAGCTCACGCTTATAATCCCAGCACTTTCGGAGGCCAAGGTGGGTGGATCACTGGAAGTCAGGAATTCCAGACCACCCTAGTCAACATGGTGAAACCCCATCGCTACTAAAAATACAAAAATTAGCTGGGCGTGGTGACACAAGTCTATAATCCCAGCTACTTGGGAGGCTGAGGCAGGAGAATTGCTTGAACACGGGAGGTGGAGGTTGCAGTGAGCCAAGATCGCACCACTGCACTACAGCCTGGCAACAGAGCAAGACTCTGCCTCAAAAAAAAAAAAAAAAAAAGAAAGAAAGAAATTAACCATCGAATGCTGAGCTGAGGACTCTAAATTATCATTCTATAATAGTAAGTGGATAAACCAAAACTTATGATCTAGCCTTTGTTTTATGTTTGTTGGTAGTTTTCTTTCTTTTTGTTTTTCCTTAATAGAGCAGCATAGTTTATCACACAATGTTAAAACTGATTCTCAAAAAAATACAATTATCAAAAAAGGAAAGTGTCAAACAACTTTCTAAAAAGGGTGTTCTTCATTTTTCTTACATTTCTTACATTTTCTTACATTTCTTACATTTTACATTATGCAAATTTACTATGCAAATTTACTATGCAAATTTCTACACCCTCTCTATTAATCTCTGACTGTTACTAGCTTTGCTTGCTGGTGAGAGTATTTTTCACTGTAGCATAAAATAATACTGCATTTCAGATTTTTTAATAGTCATGTTTTAATCACTATGATGCAAAACAAATGTAGATTTTTCTGTCATGTACCAAGGTACGACATAATTGAAGTACTTCTGATTGTTTATATTTTGTAATTTTGAACCAAGTATGACTGGATACATAGTCATACTTATAAATATTTTTAAGTAACTTAAAATCATTTAAAAAATATATTAAATAAGACAGGTAGAAAATGCTTTACTAACTGTAAAGTGCCGCATGTGTAAAATGTCCAGAGCACACCAATGTGGTTGCCAATTTAAATGCCACCAGAAGACGCAGAGCTCCTTATTGTGTAGTATTTATCTGTTTATACAACTCATTAATGAATAATCAAATATGTTTGAGTCTCCCGTATCGCTTTGAAAGAGATGTGGTACCAACTCTCTACATAGCTATTTCAGTACTAATTCCTCACTGTTTTTAATTTGGGTCGGAGACTTGGGGATGGAAAGGGGAAGCATGTTTAATAAGAAGCTATGGCCCAAATGTAAACACTGAAATTGTCCTGAACACACTTCAACAGCGAATGTATGACAGCCCAGTGTAAAGCCATTTAGAAATAACAAGATGGACATGTACACATATGTAGGTTAAGTTCAACAGCATATAATGCCAAAAACAGTATATAGTGGGTATGAATTACTTCAACCGAGTTTAGTATCTATCCTTTTAGTCCTGGTACTGTGTGGTTTTCTTCGGAATCTCTTTCTTATTTATTTTTGTCCAATTAGAAAATAAAGCAGGGCAGGGTGGCTGCATCTGTTTACTTTCTCAGCATGGGTGTATGTAAACACACACGTGTATCTGTCTGTTTTTTCCAGAGGCTTCTATGTACACATCATATAAAAGTCATACTGTTAACATAAATCAACCCCAGAAGAGAAATTCCAGCATACCATTTTCCCTTGCCTATTGTCTGTGTGTGTGTTTGTATGTCAGTCTGTCTTTTTTTATTCTGGCTTTCTCTCTTATTCAGTATTTATAAGGACCTTTAGGGCAGATGTCTAAAAACAACTGCAGAGTCATCAGGAGTTAGGCGGAATGAAATGCCTTTGCTCATCTTCTCTACATGAGTGACCAGAAGAAAAAAAGAAACACAAAGTATCAGACTTTAGAAACCACATGCAGGTTAAAGGGCACCGACCATCCTGGCTTGTGTTCTGCCTAAAGGACAAGGCTCTCATTTGATAGAGATCATTAGTCACCAAGATATATATTTTAGAGAGTTCCCAGTAGCGAATATTCCGTTGGCAGTCACTGGAGTGTACCAGATGGTTCATTAGCATAGGCTAGACAAGTCAAAGACTTTCAGAATCATTTAGAAAATGTCAAACAGAAACAAGAATCCTGTCACTTTTTATTAGAATTAACTACATCATACCCTGGACACAGATTTCACCTTGGGTCAGAAAAATTAATACAGAATTATATGAATTGTGTAATATACTGGGTTAAGATAGGTCTTTCTCCAGGGACTCATTTGCCGGCAATATATTAAGATCCCTCTACTTTAGGAATCCTCAAACCTTTCCTTTTGTAAGATATGAAAAGAGTTGACCTTGCTCAAAATCCATTGGTGTCTAATTGATTTGAGGTATATGCAGAATTTCAACAAGACATTCTTCTAAAGCTCTTTTGTGATCCTTTTCCCAGGAAGCTTGGTGAGTGGGGTTTACTGGATATTCAGCAGCATGTAAAGTATGTTTATGTCAAAGGGAAAATACATCCATTAATTGAACACATTGCTTTAGTAAACAGGAATTAAAATGATATTGAAATGTTGCTTTTTTTTTTTTTAATGCAGATGTCAAAAACCTTGAAAACTTCCAGCTGGTAGAAGGTGTCCAGGAACAAGTCAATGCCGCCCTGCTGGACTACACAATGTGTAACTACCCGCAGCAGACAGAGAAATTTGGACAGCTACTTCTTCGACTACCCGAAATCCGGGCCATCAGTATGCAGGCTGAAGAATACCTCTACTACAAGCACCTGAACGGGGATGTGCCCTATAATAACCTTCTCATTGAAATGTTGCATGCCAAAAGAGCATAAGTTACAACCCCTAGGAGCTCTGCTTTCAAAACAAAAAGAGATTGGGGGAGTGGCGAGGGGGAAGAAGAACAGGAAGAAAAAAAGTACTCTGAACTGCTCCAAGCAACACTAATTAAAAACTTGCTTTAAAGATATTGAATTTAAAAAGGCATAATAATCAAATACTTAATAGCAAATAAATGATGTATCAGGGTATTTGTATTGCAAACTGTGAATCAAAGGCTTCACATCCCCAGAGGATTCCATATAAAAGACATTGTAATGGAGTGGATTGAACTCACAGATGGATACCAACACCATCAGAATAAAAACGGACAGAACAGTTCTTGTATATTTAAACTGATCTCCGCTATGAAGAAATTTAGGAACTAATCGTATTAATTAGGCTTATACAGCGGGGGATTTGAGCTTACAGGATTCCTCCATGGTAAAGCTGAACTGAAACAGTTCTCAAGAATGCATCAGCTGTACCTACAATAGCCCCTCCCTCTTCCTTTGAAGGCCCCAGCACCTCTGCCCTGTGGTCACTGAATCTGTACTAAGACCTGTGTTCAGCCACACCCAGTAGTAGCTTCACCAAATCATGAACAGCCTAATTTTGAGTGTCTGTGTCTTAGACCTGCAAACAGCTAATAGGAAATTCTATTAATATGTTAGCTTGCCATTTTAAATATGTTCTGAGGTTTTGTCACGTGTTCATGATGTTAAGAAAATGCAGGCAGTATCCCTCTTCTATCTTATATAAGTGTTAATTAATATTAAGGGAAATGACTACAAACTTTCAAAGCAAATGCTCCATAGCTAAAGCAACTTAGAGCTTATTTCTGCTACTGTTGCTGAAATGTGGCTTTGGCATTGTTGGATTTCATAAAAAATTTCTGGCAGGAAGTCTTATTAGTATACATCAGTCTTTTTCATCATCCAAGTTTGTAGTTCATTTAAAAATAAAACATTAAACATATTTTGCTAGGATGTCAAATAGTCACAGTCCTAAGTAGTTGGAAACAAAATTGACGCATGTTAATCTCTGCAAAGAGAAAGGAAAGGATGAGGTGACGTATTGACTCAAGGTTCATTCTTGCTGCAATTGAACATCCTCAAAATTTGGGATGGAAATGCTGATTTTTACATGTGGCCTGGAAAGATATTAAAGTAATTCAAATCTTCCCCAAAGGGGAAAGGAAGAGAGTGATACTGACCTTTCTAAGTCATAGACCAAAGTCTGCTGTAGAACAAATATGGGAGGACAAAGAATAGCAAATTCTTCAAATGACTATTATCAGTATTATTAACATGCGATGCCACAGGTATGAAAGTCTTGCCTTATTTCACAATTTTAAAAGGTAGCTGTGCAGATGTGGATCAACATTTGTTTAAAATAAAGCATTAATACTTTAAAGTCAAATAAGATATAGTGTTTACATTCTTTAGGTCCTGAGGGGCAGGGGGATCTGTGATATAACGAAATAGCAAAAGCGGTAATTTCCTTAATGTTATTTTTCTGATTGGTAATTATTTTTAACAGTACTTAATTATTCTATGTCGTGAGACACTAAAATCAAAAACGGGAATCTCATTTAGACTTTAATTTTTTTTGAGATTATCGGCAGCACAATCACTTGTAGAAACTGTAAAAAATAAAAGTATCTCCTAGTCCCTTAATTTTTTCATAAATGTTTCTGGCTTTTGAGTAGTGTATTTATATTGTATATCATACTTTCAACTGTAGACAATTATGATGCTAATTTATTGTTCCTTGGTTTCACCTTTGTATAAGATATAGCCAAGACTGAAGAAACCAAATATATGTGTTTACTGTAGCATGTCTTCAAGTTAGTGGAACTTAGTTCAGGGACATAGAAGAATCTTAATGAATTAAAATCATTCAACTTGATTAAATGTCTGTAAATCTTCATCATTCCTACTGTAGTTTATTTAATATCTATTGTAAATTATGTGACTTGTAGCTTCCTCTGGTTTTCAAGTAAACTTAACAAGGTGGAGTCTTACCTGGTTTTCCTTTCCAAGCATTGTAAATTGTATACCAAAGATATTAGTTATTACTTTAGTGTGTACAAAGAGGATTATTTTATTACGTTTATTAATCACCTCTAATACTCATCCACATGAAGGGTACACATTAGGTAAGCTGGGCGTTGACTCATGCGCAGTCTCAGTCACCCGTGTTATCTTCATGGCTCAAAGGACAATGCAAAATCACCGATCAGAGCTCATACCCAAAGCATTACAGAGAACAGCAGCATCATTGCCCTCCCCAGCTGAAAAACAAGTTGGCCAGAAGATACATGGAGAAGAATGGTGTTGTCAACAGATAATGAAACAGTTCTATCATGCATGTGTAATGTGGGTGGAGACAATTATAATATTTGGCCATAACTATCTGGAGGGTCTTTAACATTGCCAAAAAAACAAATATGTTGATTTTTATTTTATTTTTTATTTTAAGAGGCGGGATCTTGATCTCACATGTTGCCCAGGCTGGCCTCAAATTCCTGGGCTCAAGCATTCCTCCTGCCTCATCCTCCCTGGCAGCTGGGTCTAGGGGTGCATGCCAGCACACCTGGCTACATTGACTGCTAAAATCTATGTTCTCTTATTTTAAAGATACAGTACTCCCCACTGAAAATTAAACCTAAAAAATGTCACATATTGGTATGTTGTTAACCTGGTAGATTAAATCATGAGAATGATTAGAAAGATGGGCAACACAGTGGGTTACATCCACACTGCTCATCACACCAACGACAGGAGCCGATAAGCAAGAAAGCGTCACAGCCAGCGTCTGTTCACTCAAGGTTGACAAGTGAAGTTTCTCTAATGTTGATTGTCAGCCGATTTGTAACCTGGCATTTACTTAGCAACTGCCTTATCAATTACAGGATTTACCGGTAAAAGCAGACTCAAATATAAAGGTTTTTAACTTAACTTGGTTTATTATAGTTGCTCTATGTTTGTAAACAGACAATCTGTAATGTCTGATTATTTGTATCACAGATCTGCAGCTGCCTTGGACTTGAATCCATGCAATGTTTAGAGTGTGAAGTCGGTTACTTGTTGATGTTTTCTTACTGTATCAATGAAATACATATTGTCATGTCAGTTCTTGCCAGGAATTTCTCAACAAAATGGATTTTTTTTTTTCAGTATTTCAATAAATATTGATATGCCCAGCCTGATAATTTTTAAAAGTTTTTATGTTGTCCTCATTCTATTGAACACTAAAGCTTCTAAGTAAGAAACTTGACTAGGAGTGAAATCAAAAGAATCCCACAGGAATAGATACTTTTCCCTCTAGATAACTTCTAGAGTGGTTGATTGTCCTTCCATGGATACCTGAAGCATTAAATTCAATCTGCGCATCATCTCTACACATGAAACAAAGTTATTTTATATCATTTACTGTTATAATCAATGAGCAGAAAAATCTAAATAGCATCTCACTTTTTTGTAGAGCTTATGTTGTCCTGATAACTTTCCCAAGTGCTTTCTTAATTTACTTGGTCTTCAGAACAGATCCAGGAGGTATTATTATTCTCATACTAAAGCCCCTTGCACAAAAGGATTCGACACACTAGTCAGAGGAGTAGCGGGAATTTGAACCTAGGCAGTTTGACTCCAGAATCAACACTCTTAAACACTACACCATTCTATCTCTAGACCAGGAGGACACTTCAGATTTGCTTCAAAAGGCAAAGATAGGCCGGGTGCGGTGGCTCATGCCTGTAATCCCAGCACTTTGGGAGGCCGAGGTGGGCAGATCACTTGAGGTCGGGGAGTTCAAGACCAGCCTGACCAATATGGAGAAACCCCGTCTCTACTAAAAATACAAAATTAGCTGGGCGTGGTGGCACATGCCTGTAGTTTCAGCTATTCAGGAGGCTGAGGCAGGAGAATCGCTTGAACCCAGGAGGTGGAGGTTGTGGTGAGCTGAGATCGCGCCATTGCACTCCAGCCTGGGCAACAAGAACAAAACTCCATCAAAAAAAAAAAAAAGGCAAAGATATTGGAGAAAATCAGACATCAGATCACCTCAAAGTATATAGATATTTATCAATAACCCAAACATAAAGTCTTTATACTTTATGGATGTTAAGCCTAAAAAGTAAGATGGCCATGTTCTAGAAATCAGCCTCCTTCAGTACCATTGTGGCTTTGCAGATGTTTAAGGCAATAAAATAACTATGAAATCCATTTTCAAAATTAATAAAACCTTTATTACAAAATAGTATAAGAACCACAAAACACTTAACAGTGTTTAGGAAACATTACGGTCCAGCCTCCCACTTCACACTCCACCCTTCCCATCCCTACTTCGGGCCAAGATAAGCAGGAAGTGCTCATTCTTTCCCAAGCAGATGCCAGTTTTTCTTAGGATCCTACAAAAAGATACCATGGAGTCCAACCCAAAATACTGCACTTAGAGTCTAGTGAGTATGAAACTTAAACTTATTTATTTTTATTTTTATTTTCGCCCAGGCTGGAGTGCAGTGGGACGATCTCAGTTCAACAACCTCTGCCTCCAAAGCTCAAGCAATCCTCCCACCTCCACCTCCCGAGTAGCTGGAACCACAGGCATGCGCCACCACACTCCAGCTAATTTTTTATTTTTTGTAGAGATGAGGTCTTCTTATATTGCCCAGGTTGGTCTCGAACTCCTGGGCTCAAGTGATCCTTCCGCCTTGGCCTCCCAAAGTGCTGGGATGTCAGGCATGAGCCACTGTCCCTGGCCAAAACTAAGATTTTTAAGCAACTAAATAGCGGGCTACAAAACGCATCCCCCTTTTCAACCTCTAACTAGAAAGAACTTTTTAAATTACTCTTGCTGACATTCCATGAAAGATGAAAATACATATTCATATTTAAATGAACTATAATTATCATACAGAACAGTGTAGAATTTGATAAATATTTACATATGTATACATCCAGGTAATCATTACACAGGTCAAACAAGATAAAGCACATGGATTTTTAAAAATGTTTTTATAAGCGGTTATATACTTTTAAAAAAAAAAGTTGATGGAGAGAGCGTTTCTCCAAAGCCCAACCTGGCAATTGGCAGGGATCATTCTGACGAGTGCAGAGGCCTCCCTTCCACGCACTGAGACGCTAAATCCATCAGCATGAGGCAGCCTCTAAGAAAAACCGGCCCATGCTGATGTGCATTTGATTGTTATATCTGATATTCAAAATAACTTTGAAGAGGTTTGTACTTTTAACTAAGTTTGACGTTCAGTTTGAAGCCATCTCTGATGTATATTTTTATGAGAAACATGTGGAAAGTTTGTTCAACATAATGCAGGTCAAAATGCTACAATACTTAGTGATTTTGACATTTCCCTGGAATAATAAAGACCAATTTTCCTTAACACTGAACAGGAAGTGTATAGTTTAGTCACTCAAAATAAATATTCTTGCAATGCTTTATTGCTGTTTCATGTAGGCATTTGTTTTATGTTAAGTTAGGAATTAATAATTCGGTGACTAACAGACTGTGATTGTGGTTTTGTTTGTAGAAAAGCTAAGAACCAATCTAAGAAACATTGTATGTTTGTTGCTGGAAAAGAGAGAAAGGGGCAAAGGGGGATGAAATTAGACTAATTGCTGAGTATTCCCTTGAGTGAGTTTGAAACTAAATTATCAAGAAGGGAGGAGGCTTGAAAGCACTAGAGTCTCCATGCCCTTTCTGAGCTGATGGGAGCACAGGTCAGACCTGAGTCGGCCCCAGGAGGCACTGGGGATCCTGGTCCAGGCTCTATAGACATTAGATCAGATCCCAGACTGTTCTTAGGATCATGTTAGTCACAGTCAAGGAGAGACAGGAGTCGTCCTTCCAAGGAGACTATGTGTAAACGCCTGATTCGTGTCTAACTCTTACTTTGCAGAGCATGCCCACTCTCTCGTCTCACCTGACCCAGCAGCAGCAGCCCCCTGTCCTCAGTGGGCTTGAGCACCCCACCCCTCAGAGGGTGAAGCCCAGCCCAGGGAGCTATGCCTGGGCTGGGGCCTCTCAGTACTTTAGTAACAGGAATTGAAGTCCCTCCAGCTCCCCTGCCACCACGGGCATCTCCTGCATGGAAGCCATCACAGGCTGTTCTTCCTCACCTCTCCTTCTTCCCATGTGTTTATCCAAGCCCCACCAGTTACTTTTCCTATTTTTCTCCCCAGTCAGTCTCCCCTTTCCTTCCTTGCAGATTTGGAGCAAGCCTTTGGCATTTCTTGCCTTGAAGTATGCACTAGCCTCCGGGCTGATCTTCTATCAATCTGAAAGTACTCCAAACCTCACTCCATAGAGCACCCAGAGCCATCTCCCTAACTCAGAGCTGATCATGTCATTCTCTCACTTACAGTCCTCCAATGCCTGGTATTTTCAGGAAAAAGTCAACTCTCACCACAGCATCCAGGTCTTCCCTGGCACAGCCTCTGCCTGCCTTCCCAGCCTCCCCTTTCAGCCTCCTCTCCAGGCCCACTCGTGCATCAACCACACCATGAGCACAGCCTGCTCCTTCCTGTTCACTGTTCTCCAATGGTCTAGCCAACAAAAACCAGGCTTAGAGAAGCCAAGGCAAGGAGGCTGCCCCTCCCCATCCAGCACACCCCCATCTCTGGGGCCCCCAGACGTCTGATGTTCATTATGCTCTGGTCTCGTTGTGTTTGTTTCGCAGGGTGGCCCTTCTAAACTGTGAGTGAAAGGGCAAGAGCAGTGACTCAGTCATTTATAAACCACTGGCCCAGTGCTTGGCATAGAGCAGGCACAGCACATGATTTCCACAAAAGAATCAAAGTTTCCCGAGTTGTGGACCACATTGCTCCCCAATGGTCTCCTTGACTTCACCATGTGCACACCTTCATGGGGCCCAGACTGGGATAATCCAGTGCTCATCCAATATGCTTTTCTATCCCACCCTGTATCACAAACATATTTTATGTTTGCTTCAGGGGTGATTCACATGTGTGACTGCATGTCAGCTCCCACTGTAAGTATGTTGTTCATCCAAAAACTAGGCAGTGAAAGTGGCATCACGCCATTCATATGAGGTGTTTAGCATCGTTACATCAGAAGAAAGAGCTGCAAAGGGGATTAGAACTGTGCTTTGTGGCTCAGAGGGTAGAAACCTGTAGTAGTAAGGTAGGTAAGTATTTTGAAGGGGAAGATTTTGACACAATGCGGAAAAAAAAAAAGCTTAATGGTCAAAGCTGTCCAAAAATGGAACTAAGTATATTAGAGGCCGGTGACCTCCTAGGAACTGTTCCACCTAAGGCTGGACCTGACAACAGTGTTGGGAATGTGACTCCTACATGGAGTGGCTGGGTAATCTTTAATGACCCTCCAGAACTGACGGTCCAAGATTCCAGCAGGGCCAACCAAACAGACAGGTCTAAACCTTCAGGAAGGACCTCTTTCCTCACTTCTCCCCGCAGGGAAGATTTGCTTGTGCTATTAGAGTCTGCTAGAATGGCGAGATACTGAGATGCACAGTCCAGCCAACTCCAGAGACCTAAGTATATAAGAGAGAAATTTACGAAGCTTGTTTTGGTATTTATTTATGATGCAGGAGGAAAATCACAGCCTGCCAAACATGTTAGACCAATTCATGTTTACAAACAGGCAAGAGTTAGCATTCTGAAAATGTGTCTACCTTTTGGAAAAATTGTATTCCTATCTTTGCCTCTGCTTCTCCAGTATCTGATATGTAGTGGGAAGAAGTTCACGGTCAAGGTGCTGGTTCCCACATGCACATACCTCCTCTGTGTGAGGGTCAAAAACATTCTCTGGTTAGATGATGTCACCTAGGAACATTGCTGGTACTTGTCCTCCCAGCCCTTCCTCACAACTCACCCCACCATCTGATGAAAGAGAGCCAACTGAAAAAGTTGCACTGGGCTGGGCGCAGTGGCTCATGCCTGTAATCCTAGCACTTTGGGAGGCTGAGGAGGGTGGATTACCTAGGGTCAAGAGTTTGAGACCAGCCTGACCAATATGGTGAAACCTTGTCTATACTAAAAATACAAAAATTAGCCAGGCGTGGTGGCATGCACCTGTAGTCCCAGCTACTGGAGAGGCTGAGACAGGAGAATTGCTCGAACCCAGCAGGCAGAGGTTGCGGTGAGCCGAGATCGCGCCACTGCACTCCAGCCTGGGAAACAGTGCAAGACTCCATCTCAAAAAAAAAAAAAAAAAAAAAAAAGAAAAGAAAAAGAAAAAGAAAGAAAGA
Organism: Symphalangus syndactylus; assembly: GCF_028878055.3. NCBI lineage: Eukaryota > Metazoa > Chordata > Mammalia > Primates > Hylobatidae > Symphalangus > Symphalangus syndactylus. The sequence continues at coordinate 22,869,577 of NC_072434.2, read as the reverse complement.
AAAGAAAAGAAAAGAAAAAGTTGCACTGGAGAAACCCAGAACATCCATAAAAATGTCTTAATATTTTTATTAATTTTATTTGTATTAATTGAATAAAACCAATGTATTCCATATCCAATATTTCTCACTTGAGAAATATTAATTGTTCCAGGCAATGATCTAGTTGAGGAAATGACCCAAAGAACACATACGAGAGAGAATTCATGAAAATAATAGCATCTATGTTTAAGCACTATATGCTGAGTTTTGAGTGCTATATGCTATGACAGATAGTTATCTCCCCAAAATGTATCCTCTCTTTTTTTCCTGGACACATGGCCACCCAGCTGAAGACTACATTTTCCAGCTTCCTTTGTAATGAGTCGTGACCAAGTGAGTAAGATGGGGCTGTGGCAATGGGATGTGAGCTGAAGTGACAAGCATACCTTCTCAGTTTTCTCCATCGGTGAAAATGAGTCACTTTCCTTAGTCTTTGGCTCCCAGCCCTTTCCCTGGCTGCACCCAAGGTGCAGACAGCAATCCAAGAAGACCAGTGATAGAAGAGCATCAAGAGAGCTGTAACCTTGGGTCCCTGAATGGCCTGGTAGTGTCCACAGACCAGCCTAAGGTGACAGAGAAATAAACTGCTCTCTTATTTAAGCCACTATATCTTGGGGTCTCTTTATTTCCAAAGCTTAGCATTTACCTTAATACGCAAACATGATTTCATTTAATCCTCATAACAACCCCTTCTTGCGACTATGAAAACTGAAACTTACAGATGTACATAACTTGTTCAAAGTCCTGCAGCTAGAAAGTGACACAGTGAGGGTTCAAAAACAGTTCTGATTCTAAACCTCAGGAGTTTGGAACCTGAACCACTTAGCTACAGTGTCTTCCTGAAAGCACACACCAAGGTATCCTGTAGAGTCAACATTCACTCCAACAACTGAGCATTTTCTTCAGGACTGAAAAGAAATGGGCTGGGCACGGTCGTTCACGCCTGTAATCCCAGAACTTGGGAGGCTGAGGTGGGCAGATTACCTGAGGTCACGAGTTCGAGACCAGCCTGGCCAACATGGCAAAACCCCATCTCTACTAAAAACACAAAAATTAGCCAGGTGTGGTGGCACATGCCTGTAATCCCAGATACTTGGGAGACTAAGGCAGGAGAATCACTTGAACCCAGCAGGCGGAGGTTGCAGTGAGCCGAGATCATACCACTGCACTCCACCCTGGGCGACAGAGTGAGACTCTGTCTCAAAAAAATAATAATAACAAATTAAAAAGAAAAGAAGCAATAGTGACAGATACATTTCTAATAATTGCAACACCAAATAACTAGAAATTTTCTTGACCTTAACAAGAGCTTAGACAAGCGCAGTTGTAACCACAGACATCTAAAACAAGGGTCAGCTGCTCAGTGCCATGGGAGCACTGACAACACAGACATTCTTTGAGTCTTACATAAATGAGAATTTTGAGGTGGTGACCTTTATTTTCTATACCACCTCAATGGGAAACATTGGCATAACCACCACTTATTAGCCCTGACTACGTTGTAACTATAAGAGCTATACTAACTTTTATACCTTGGTTTGATTAGTAGTTTCCCTGTTTATTTTATCACAAAATCACTTGAACCATGTTCTCTATACATTAATTATTAGAGACTACACAAATATAAAGCAACTATGTTAGAAGAGAAAACATGTTGTGTCGATCATTTCTGCTCACATTACTTTGCCATCAGTGCAGTTAGCAAGGTACTGGCTGTTTAAAAAAATTTTGTCCCAAAGATTTTCCCCAGAAGTAAATTAAGACTGCCAAAAGGTCTCTGCCATAGAGGTGGAACAAGCTTCTATAAATAAGTGTGGAAACACGTGTTACATTCCCCCTGAGTGTTGCTGTAACAGGTTTTATTTCGCCTCTGCTCTTGCCTTGTGGCCTTGTGTTATTTGAGTGTCAAATGTTCCTGCAACTATTGTGTGGCCTGGATTCCAGCCAAGCTCCTTGGGCAATGCCCGATCAGTGCTCACTCATCATCTCTACTTCCCTTTAAGAAGTCTTAAAGTGGCACAACCACCTGGGGAGACAGAGAAAGCCTGTCATCTCTTTTTTTCTTTTTTTGAGACAAGGGCTTTCTCTGCTGCCCAGACTGGAGTGCAATGGCATGATAATGGCTCACTGCAGCCTTGACCTCCCAGGCTCAAGTAATTCTCCCACCTTTGCCTCCTGAATAGATGGGACCACAGGTGTGCGCCACCATGCACAGCTGATGTTTTGTTTTGTTTTGTTTTGTTTTGTTTTGTTTTCTGTAGAGACAGGGTCTCCCTGTGTTGCCCAGGCTGGTCTCAACCTCCTGTGCTCAAGAAATCCTCCCGCCTCAGCCTCTCAAAGTGCGAGGATTACAGGCATGTAATGGATTAATGCAGAATCTAGGAAACAAAATATGGAAGAGATGGATTATTAAACTCTACTTCTCCCTTTTCGTTTCATCATCTGATTTTTAGGAAGAACCTTGTTTTCCTCAACCTCAATAAAAGAAAAGGCAATAAAACACACCATTATCATGGGTTTATTTCACATCTTTAAAAATAATCATCTTGGCTAAACTAAGCAAAAAGTAAAAGTGGCATGACAGTGGTTTCTGCTTTTTGTGCTTCTTTTCTGTTTGTTTTTGCTTTGTTTCATTTTAATATAAAGGAAACTCAAATGAGAAGCTTGTTTGTCTTCAACACTAACATGCAGGCTCTTTATCCAGACACATTTGTGCCTGAAGTGTTATTAGCCAAAGAGAATTTTACAGAAGGTACAAGATTTAAATGTGGATGCTGCTTACAAAGGCATAAAAGGCTGAGTAACAGATGACTGCTGGGACATGAGAAGTGAGAACCAGAAAGCCAAGGGCGACCCACAGATAGAGAAAAGAAGAGACCAGAAGACAAGGGCATAGAAGGAGCAAGAGAATGAACTGAAAGCATGCAGGGCTTTAAAAAAAAAAAAAAAGAATGAAAGAAAGAAATGTAATGATCAGGCTGCAACATTGAAACACCCTAGCCAGGCATGGTGGCTCACGCCTGTAATCCCAGCACTTTGGGAGGCCAAGGCGAGCAGATCACCTGAGGTCAGGAGTTTGAGACCAGCCTGGCCAACATGATGAAACCCCATTTCTACTAAAAATACAAAAATTAGCCCATTAGTCGAGATGGGCACCTGTAATCCCAGCTACTCGGGAAGCTGAGGCAGGAGAATCACTTGAACCTGGGAGGTGGAGGTTGCAGTGAACCAGGATCGTGCCACTGCATGCCAGCCTGGATGACAAAGTGAAACTCTATCCCAAAAAAAAAAAACAAAAAAAAAACAAAACTGCAAGCTAGGATCAACCAGGGGACAATAAGAAATATAATTTTTTTCCTAAGATTAAGACTGTCCCTGTATTAATTACCTTATCTAGCCAAAGAGTTTTCCACAGAATGAGGTATCAGTGTGTTGGGAGCTGATATTAAATGATTACTTATCCTTATATTTAACTCGACTGAAGCATCCTCACAATGTTTGTGTTTATTTTCATAAAGTGCAGTTGGAGCTTTGCACTTCAGATCCAGGTACTATTAACTACTGGAGTCAAAGGAAGGGGTTTTCCATCTACACTTTGATTTACAGTCCACAGAGATGTCAATGTCCTGTGTTTCAAGCACAGCAGAAAACTTTCCCAAATATAATGTGACATGCAACAAAGTCTCAGAGCAGAAGCAAAGATATGAGAGCGGACCTAAAACACAATGGTAGGGGCGCACTGTTGTAGTCTCAAGAAAGGGACTTCAGGCCGGGAGCGGTGACTCACGCCTGTAATCCCAGCACTTTGGGAGGCCAAGGCGGGCAGATCACCTGAAGTGAGGAGTTCAAGACCAGCCTGACCAACATGGAGAAATCCTGTCTCTACTAAAAATACAAAATTAGCCGGGGGTGGTGGCACATGCCTGTAATCCCGATGACTCTGGAGGCTGAGGCAGGAGAGTCACTTGAACCCGGGAGGCAGACGTTGCGGTGAGCCGAGATCGCGCCACTGCACTCCAGCCTGGGCAACAAGAGCAAAACTCCATCTCAAAAAAAAAAAAGAAAAAGAAAAGAAAAAGAAAGGGACTTCAGGGGAACGTGGGACTACGAACATTTTTATATGTTTGAACACAATTCATTGTGATTACATAGGAACAGGGAAAGCCAAAAACTACTAATTTTTTTATCGGTTAGTAAAATACTCGTTATTAATAATCTGTTTGCTTCTGAGCTCTCCAAACAGAATAAAGCCATGTGCCCTTCCTTCTGTCCGTCCCTCAGGTGTTTGGGAATGGAAAACAGCTCCAGTCATCCATCCCATCAGTGCCTACATGGGGGTGGGTTGGTGGGTTGTGACATCAGCAGCTCAGGTGGTCAAGGCCTCCTTCAGCCCTTGGTTGGGAGTGTGGAAGATGGGAGTGACAGTAGCTATATAAACATGGAGGAGGGACAGCTGCCACTTGTATATCTGGAACACCCCAGAGAAACCATCAGGCTCCCAGGGATGGAGGGTGAGAGGAAGGAGAGGGCAACAGGGAAGGCTCTCCTCTTCCCCTGCCCTCCACTGTGTTGCCAGCCATCCTGAAATCAGGTTATTATGCCCCCCAAATCAAGTACCCTGACCATTCCCAGGTTGCCAAATCCTACTCTGTGTCTTCGCTTAGACAATTTCAGTTATCTACTCCTCTTGGTCAAAGGAAAGTAAACAGGTATTTACCCATCTATGGTCAGGAAATTAAGACCTGGCCCAGATGCCCAAAAGCAGTAATCCTTCCTTCCCTCTCTCACCCCTGCATTCTCCCTCCTTATTTTCTAGTGAATTACTTTACTTTCAGAGAGAGAGAGAGAAAGCCAAGCTTACAAAATGTCACAAATCTCCTAGCATAAATAAGATGTACATCTCAGTAGTGTAATGTGTCAGCACATGGGAAGAATTAAAAGGGAATCAGAAGTCTACTGAACGTCCTCTGTTTCTTCCATCATGAAGTTTTAGGGAGCCAGGCGCTCTACCAGGGATCCTAAACCTGCTCCCAGCTTTAACTTATTTTAACTCGATACCTACTCATAATGGATGCTCAAAAAACATTTCTCAGATTGAGTCAAATATTTAATTGCTTTTATCCTGTTTTAATGTGTATTTGAAAGCAAATAATTTGAAAAGCAGCATTAATAATCTCTGTCACCATGAAAAAGGAAGATTCCTTTTTCGTGTCACCATGAAAAGATCTGATTCGTATTAAAATCTTCCTCTTTACCTTTCTTATAACTACTTTAAAAGACAACGTAATCATTTAAAATTATACTTTCGCTGATAATTTCTGGGCCAGTAAATTCTTGATTATCTAGGATAAAGAAGATATGACTTGAAAAATAATTCTTAAAGCCACTAAGGTCCGACACATGGAAACCTCCTTTTCATTGTCTATCCGTTCACCATGGAAGTCTATACTACTTGAAAGATAGAGTGAGCAAGAGCCTTTGCACCTAAATCCAGACACTATTACCTTCCTCAGCCCTGGCGATTATTACATCACAGACAGCATAGTTCTTTCTTAGTTGGACATTTTGTTTGGTCACTTGTTAATCTGAAAATCCAAGTGAGAAATACCTTACTTCTTCAAATCTAAGATGCCAACAATTGTGAGACACACCATTATCTTATGCACCACTGAAAAGGAAACGTGTTTCTGATATCATTGAAAGGTATACGATATATTCTGACTTGAAGGAAGTTAAATGGTGAGAAACGTGTCCTCAGAGTGGTGAGATGAGGCATCACTTCCCTGGCTACAGGTTCTTCACAGCCACATTCCGGAAGCCCGAATGCTCAGGCCATGGCAGGATCACGACACCAATCTTTCCAACCATGACTAACAGTATCTAAAACTAACAATGGATTTCTTAGGGAGTGTCTATTTATTTCCTTATTTGACAGATATTGCTTTGTACCTAGCATACATGTTAGACACTGTCGTACCCGCAAGGGTTCACAGTCTAGAGATGTATGACTTTGGTTTAGGCCAGGGATCAGCTAACCGTGGCCCATGTGCCAACTCCAGCAGACCTGTTTTCGTAAGCTATTGTAACAAAACCACACCCGTATGTTTAAGTAGTGCCTATGTCTGCTTTTACAGTACAATGGCAGCGTTGTCACCACAAAAACTACATGTTACCTGCAAAGCCTGAAATATTTTCAATCTGACCTTTTACAGGAGAAGTTTGCTGATCTTTGGTTTAAGCTAATAGTTTGGGACTATAGTTGGGTCACTTTAAAAACCTTCGATTTAAAACAAATACCCTATCCATTCAAAGTGGCACAGACTGTTTAAAAAGATAAACTGGGCTGGGTGCGGTGGCTCACGCCTGCAATCCCAGCACTTTGGGGGGCCAAGGCTCCTGAGGTACCTCCTCACCTGAGGTCAGGAGTTCGAGACCAGCCTGGCCAACATGGTGAAACCCCATCTCTACTAAAAGTACAAAACGTAGCCAGGCATGGTGGCAGGCGCCTGTAATCCCAGCTACTGGGAAGGCTGAGGCAGGAGAATAGCTTGAACAGGGGAGGCGGAGGTTGTATTGAGCCGAGATCGTACCACTGCACTTCAACCTAGGCGACAAGAGCAAGACTCCATCTTAAAAATAAAATAAAATAAAATAAAAAGATAAATTAGGCAGGAAAGAGAATAAACGAGGAGGATAGGACACACAGAGACTAAGCACTAGGGATTATTTAAGACCTTTTCTTTCTTTCCCTTTGCCTGTAACATATAGTCTTCTGCATATTATATGACATTGATAACAAGAGAAAGATTTGTTAACCTGACAATATTGCAATTTATTAGCAACTCCAGTATTCAGGTTTACAAAGAAAGAATTGAACACTTGTAGGTAACATCTGATGTAGTGACAATGGACTTCAGCCATTCTCCACTAATCTTCGTCAGTGACATCCTTTCAACACCGACCCTCTGTGCTGTCATTCATGGCTTTATTCAACCAATATTTAATTAAGCAATTACTATATGCAAGGCTGTTCTGGGCACTGGGGATAAAACAGTGAATAAGACAAATCCCCTACTTTACAGAGTTTGAATTTTAATGGAAAGATACAAAAATAGATAAAATAACCAAGTACTATATCAGATGATGGTGATAACTGCCATGATAAAATATAAAGTAAGATCAAGAGATAAAAAGTGACAGTGGAGGGGTAGGTGAAAGGGGTGGCAAGAGACCAGGGAAGGACTCTTTGCCATTTGAGGGAAACCTGAAGAAGGAGGAAATGGGCCATTAGGATATCTGGAACGCTTTCTGGCAGTGGAATGAATCCATGCAAAGGCCTTGAGGCAGAAGCATTGCTGGCCAGGCTTGAGAAACGTCCAGGAAGCCTGTGTGCAAGCACAAAAGTAAAAGACAGTGAAGCGGGGCCAGGCGCAGTGGCTCGTGCCTGTAATCTCAGCACTTTGGGAGGCCAAGGCGGGCAGATCACTTGAGGTCAGGAGTTCAAGACCAGCCTGCCCAACATGGTGAAACCCGTCTCTATTAAAAATACAAAAATTAGCTGGGTGTGGTGGAGGGCGCCTGTAATCCCAGCTACTCGGGGGTCTGAGGCAGGAGAATCACTTGAACCCAGCAGGCAGAAGTTGCAGTGACCCGAGATCGCACTACTGCACTCCAGCCTGGGCAACAAAGCAAGACTCCATCTCAAAGGAAGGAAGGAAGGAAGGAAGGAAGGAAGGAAGGAAGGAAGGGAGGAAAACAAGGGGAAAGAAGAGGATAAAGTTGGAGGGGGTTGGAGGCCAGGCCATGGAAGACTTTGTAGTCCTCAGCGAGGGCCTCAGTGTCCTTTAGTGTAAGACAGGAAGCCATTGGATGGTTTTGGGCAGAGGAGGGCATGATCTGGCAACTGAGAGGGAAAGAGACTGTTAGGAAGTCGGGTGGAAGGAGGAAAACAAGAGGAGGCTAGTGTAATAATTCAGGCAAGAGATAAAGGTGGCTTGGTGTAGAGTGATGATGAGAAAAATAGAAAAAAGTAGTCACATTCTGGGTACATTCCAAAGGTAATGCCTACAGGATCTGCTAATGAATCGGATATAGAGTTTCACAGTAAAAGAGGTGAGGAAGTTAACTCATTCTTTGTTATGGGCAATTGACATTTCCTCATTTCTATATAAGATGTGGATAAATTCATGTTTAGAAAAATTGTATATGAACTTGGTAACATAATCTAAGCAAAAATGCATGCTTGTCATACAGATACAACTTCAAGGCCAATTGTTCAGCCTGCTCTTCCAACCATGTGGCCTTCCCTAAGCCCCTTCTATGAGGAAATTCTGGAGATCCTGGAAATTCTGGGAATTTTGTTATTAGGCATACTTCACACATCCTCGTGGTCTTTATGTCCCTTTTATGAGCAAAAATTTCCTGTATCTGCAGTAGTATCAAATGTAAATGACAATTTGTATTTTTCATTACAAATTACTCCTAAAATTAGCATACTAGAGTTTTAATAAACTTTTAAAATTGCCTTAGACTACTTTAATACTCAGAAAAGGCATTAAAAATTGAATGACTAGGTCGGTCACTGTGGCACACGCCTGTAATCTCAGCACTTTGGGAGGCTGAAGCAGGCAGATCACTTGAGGCCAGGACTACGAGACCAGCCTCGCCAACATGGCCGAAACCCCGTCTCTACTAAAAATACAAAAATTAGCTGGTCATGGTGGTGAGTGCCTGTAATCCTAGCCACTTGGGAGGCTGAGACAGGAGAATTGCTTGAACCCAGGAGGCAGAGGTTGCAGTGAGCAGAGATCATGCCACTGTACTCTAGCCTGGGCAATGGAATGAGAATCTGTATTAAAAAAAAAAAAAAAAAAAAAAGAATGACTGAATTATTTTATTTATTTATTTTTTATTTTTTTCGAGATGGAGTCTCGCTGTGACACCCAGGCTGGAGTGCAATGGTGCGATCTCGGCTCACTGCAACATCCGCCTCACAGGTTCAAGCCATTCTCCTGCCTCAGCCTCCCGAGTAGCTGGAACTAGAAGTGCTCGCCACCACATCTGGCTAATTTTTGTGTTTTTAGTAGAGATGGGATTTCACCATGTTGGCCAGGCTGGTCTCAAACTCCTGACCTCAAGTGATCCACCCACCTCGGCCTCCAAAAGCGCTGGGATTACAGGTGTGAGCCACCGTGCCTGGCTAAATTATTTTAAGTGAAATAAAATTGCATTTCTTTTAGTTACCTCTAGTGGCGCTTTTCAAACCTGAAGGTGGGGACAGATCACCTGGAGACCTTATTAAGATGCAGATTCTGATGAGCAGGTCTGCGGTGGGGCCAACATTCTGCATTTTTCACAAGTTCCCAGGTGATGCTGATGCTGCTGGTTCTCAAACTACGCTTTAACAAGCAGAGACATATAAGTGAAGGCTAAGAAGAGACACTTTTTTTTACGAAAAAGTTTAGTAAATAGTTAAGAACCATTTATTCAAGGAATATTTATTGAATACCTGTTAAGAGTCACAACATGTGATAGATGCTGGGCTTTCTCCCTCTGAGAGAGAAACTTCATTAAAAAACAATTACAGCAGCTATGAGTGCCAGGATAGATAGGCTCTTTGGGGACCAAAGAAAGGGTGGGGCAGGATGAGGCACATAACTAGAAAGACCATCCTGAAAAAAACGGCATGTGAGTTGTGCCTTGAAACACAGGAGGAAGAGGCCACAGAAGGCAAAGATGTTTCTTATGTAGAGAGCTGCAGGAGCACAGGCACAGCTCTGAGAGCTCATAAACCCTCTGTAATTGCAGGTTGTTCAGCCAGACTGGAAGACAAGTGCCTGGGGGACGGGGCGGAAAATGAGGCAGATGGTGGGCAGCAAGGAGGACTGAGAGGCTGGAGGCACCTGAAGGTGGTGAAGCAACCCTGAACGATTTTTTTTTCCAGAAGAGAATCAGGTTTGTATCTTGGAGAGGCCACTCTGGCCACAATCTAGGATAAGGGAGTAAAGGAGAGGGGCAGATGCTCTAAGAACCATTGAAACACCGGAGCCTTGTATCTAACTCGCGAGATGAAACACACACATTTTAAAACAAGTAAGCAGCTTATATGACCTTACTTGCATAAATAGTATACCCAGTACCTGGTATGGAATTAACATATCAATGATTTCCAAATAGTCATTTACTAGTGCTTGAGGAAAAAAGATTTATTCTATAAAGACAAAAATGTTTAACCCAATACAATTAATTTGCTTTGTAAAGCTTTAAGAGTAAAATTCAATACAATCTCTGCCCTAAAAATCGCAAATTCCAAATGGATACATCAAATCAAGCGTGGTGCAAATGATAACTTCCTGCCTGCTCTTCATACTGCTGTGTCGAGACATTGTGTGTAAGCAGGTGCTAGGGTGGATGGATGCATGGTTTGCTCTTAGCACTAAGAGCCTGCAGCTTCAGCTAGATTGCAAGCAGCTCAGGTAACTGTGGGGCCAATGAAGCCATATTAACACTTATGTTACCATTTGAATTCCTGTGAACTTTCAGTGTAATGAATTTAGAGGAGGGTTAATAATTCCAAGACTGAAATTTGCTTCCCAAATTGGAAGCGATAGACAAATTCTGCCTCCTGAACCAAGAGAGAATAAAAGGAATTGGCAGACAAATGGTCAATATCCTGAGGCAGTGCAATTTGTCCACGGTAGACAGGAGCAGCCTTGGGACAGGGGGGCCCAGAGGCTCAATCAGAAACCACTGCGTGGCCCTCGCATCAAAAAGCCTGGCCGTCCTGGGCTTTAATCCAACAGGGTGAGAATCAAACTGTGGAGAGAAAATCTAAATAAACATTAGACTGATTAAAAAAATCAGACATCTAAATCAATGATAAGCAATTTTTAATATGGAAAGACCCAAGCACTACCCCACACATTGTTTTCCCTTGTGTTGAGGTCATGTTAAAATTCCACATTGCACTTTGATTCTATGAAAATAAGGAGAATAATAATAAAAGTAGCAACAACCATTGTAATAGCAACCATTGCTCCCATTTGCCTAGTATTTTAAACTCTTCTAATAGATTAATTTTATCAATTAATTTGATCTATTCCTGAGAAAATTCTAGAATAATCCAGGCAGGAGTGATTCTCCACCCATTTTACAGAGAAGAAAACTGGCACTCAGGAGGCTGAAGTAGAAGGATTACTTGAGCTCAGGAGTTCGAGACCAGCTTGGACCCTGTCTCTAAAAACAAATAAACAAATAAATAATAAAAAAAAATTTAAGTTGCGGTTTATAGACAAGAAATTTGCACCAAATCTATCATGCTAATAGACTTTTTTTATTCCCCACTCTGTGTGACATTTAGTTCTTGAGAAATTATAGAGCAAACCTTCATTCCTTCTAAGCAAGTTTGTGCTTTTCAAGTATAAACATTTATACCACCAAAAGTATTGGCAATTTTTACTTCTGTATTCCCACAGGTGGCAATTCCTGCTTAGATTGATTGGCTTCCACACTCCTGAAAACCATTTCCTTTCTGAATCACAGCATAGGTTGGCAAGTTAATAAACAATTTAGAATGCCATATAAAAACACAGCCGTCTGTGCTAGAAAATCAGCATTGCAGAATTATAAGTCCAGCCTAACAGACATGATGAGGGCAGTGGTAGATGGCGGGGGGGGTGGCATGGCACGGGGCACTATTGATACAGACAGGAGACACGGAAATACTGGGTAGAAGAGGGTGGTTCCTTGGCAAAAGCCCCACACTCAAGCCTGGAAACCCATGGCCCTAAGTGGGAACAGGCATTCCTGTTTTGCACCCAGAAGTTGCCTTTTCCCCTGCCACATCCCCCCATCCTGTACTCATATAAACCCCAAACCCCAGGCTCCATGGGCAGACAAGCAGACGGGCAGATGAACAGAAGAGCAGAAGAGTGGCAAGACGGTGCAGCTGAGAGGAGGGAAGAGAAGGAGTATCTGAATGTTGAGAGTTCTGCTGGGGACAGTCAGAGAGGAAATCAGCCGCTGGACGGCCAAACTTCAGGGGAAGATTATCTTCTCACTCCATCTCCTTTCCAGCTCCCCATCGATCCCACTGAGAGCCACCTCCACCACTCAGTAAAACCCCTGCATTCACCATCCTTCAAGTCCATGTGTGACCTGATTCTTCCTGGGTGCTGGACAAGAACCCGGGTATCAAGAGGGCACTGAGCTGGTTAACACTTAAGCCATCTGTGGACAGCAGAGCTAAAAGAGCACTGTAGCATGCCCACTAGGGAGTCACAGGGATCCACCTCTAGACACTATCGTGGGGCCAGAGTTCAAAAAGTGCTCTCCCCGGTTCCTGCACCTGCCCATCTGCATGCTCCCTGTCCTCTAAGGGGTCTGAGCGTGCACAGAAACTGAAGAGTGAGCCACACCCCTGTTGCACATCCTTCGAAGGGGTTCAGGGAACTCTCCATTTCACTATGTCCGGAGAAGAATGCCCTGAAGACAGACCAGACCTCAGAGAAGGCAGGCTGGACTTCAGCTCACCTGCAGGTATGAAGATGAAGTGGGGAGCCTGGACACAATTTTTTCTCCATAGCCATTGTGATGGCTTGGAATGGAGGTTCCATTGCGACCCCTTTTCCTTCCCTAGCCTTCAGTTTTCACTGAGTTCACAGATCCTTCCACTAGGCTTTCTGGAACTGTTAATCCTTAACCTGGCACACTCCCTGAATCCTCAGACTTAGCAGAATGTTCTCCCCTCCCACTGGTCTTCACTGGAACCTTGAGGTCAAGAGTTCCACCTCCCCACAGCCACCACGGTTCCTGTGTTGGTTAGTTTCACGTGTCAACTTGGCTAGGCTGTAGTGTCCAGGTACTTAGTAACACTGATCTAAGTGTTTCTGTGAAGGTATTTTATAGATGTGGTAAACATCTACAATCAATTGACTTCATGTAAGGAAATTACCCTCAATCATGTGGGTGGGACTCATCAAATCAGTTGGAAGGCCTTAACAGCAAAAACGGAGGCTTCCCAGAAAAATAAGAAATTCTGCCTCAAGACTGTCATATCAACTCCTGCCTGAACTTGTTGGATTACCCTACACATTTTGGATTTGCCAGCTCCAAGTGCATGAGCAATTCCTTAAAATAAATCTTTTGGGGTGTTTGTGTGCACACGTATGTGTGTGTGTGTGAGTGTCTGTTCATCGTGGTCACTTTCAGACCTTTATTCATCCTTTTGACAAGCCACAAAAAGACATCAAAGACAAACACCTATTCCTCCAGGGCTAATCCTTCACCGCTGCCATGCGCCTGCTTGCAGAGGAGCTGCTATCCTCTACCAGCTTCTCAGTCACTCCCCAGTTCTCAGGAAAGACGACTCTGGCTCCTGGATCACAAGCTTCTGCAGCAGCACCAATGATCTACAGGTGTATTAGCTTGGTGCAAACATATTTGTGGCTTTTGCCATTACTTTCAATGGGAAAAACTGCAATTACGTTTGCAAGCGCATGTTTTGTTCACCAGTCCTGGTCCACCACCAAATGCCTACTTGACTCCTTTCTTGAATGTTACTTCTTGAACACCTCAAATGCAGTTTGTTCAGATTCAATGGGCATAGTCTTCCCTCTACTCCCAGTTCTCTTCAAGAGTTCCCAAGTTCAACATATGGCACATCCACCTATAAAGTTATGAAAGCCCAAACATGGAAGCCTTTAAGCTTCCTCTCCCTCATCCCCTTATTTCTGACTCATCACCAAGTCTCATGGATTTTATTTCATAAATTATCTCTCAAGTATATCTAAATGGCTTCATCTCCCCACCAACAACCTAGTCTAGGCTACCATTCACTCTGACTTAGACTACTGCATTGGCCTCTCAAACTGGCGCCTTTGCTACATGGTGCCCAAATAATCTTTTCAAAATGCAAGTCTGATCATCTTCTCTAATGAACATCCTTAACAGATTTTGCTGATAGGATAAAGTGAAAAACCCCTGCCTGTGGAGTGTGGCCCTGCCTCTTCTTCCAGCTTTATTCAAATCCTGCCCTCCCTCCACTCACTCCACTTCAACACACTGGCATCTCTCAGTCCCTTGAGGTCATCATGTGCTCCTCTCTGCGTGGACTTCTCAGACCCACCTCTTTACCTGTGTAAATACACGTGAACTAGGCCTGCTAGTTCACATCCTCTAGGAAGTGGAGGCCAAGACGGATTTAGAAGTGCAGGAGAATTAGCAGGGAAAACTTCTTTGAAGGATGAAGGGGAGGGAGCTGGCATAAACCAAGAGAGCCTTTGAGCATGATGAAGGTCTGATGCTTGGGAAAGGAAAGAAGGGAGGAAGGAAGGCTGGATACAAAGAGCAGCAAACTGCTCTGAGAAAGTCTCAGCCAGGTTGATGGCTACCAGCATCCATGTGGCCTCGGCCTGAATGTTGTGCTGGATCCCAAAGGTGCAGCAGCTGGAGGCTGCCGGCCAACTCACTTCCCTCACCAAGTCCTCTCGTGTGACACCTCCATGCCTGCCACAAGGCCTCAGCTCAAACTTTGTGTGTATTTGAACAAAAATATTTTCCTGTGTTTAAAGTTGATTCCTTAGATTACTATAGATTATCCCACCAAGACGTAGAAGCATTTTAAAGATTCTTAATACATATTATCAAAATTCTCAATCATTGACAAAAGACTAAATTACTTTGCTCTGTCGCCCAGTCTGGAGTGCAGTGATGCGATCTTGGCTCACTGCAACCTCCATCTCCCAGGTTCAAGAGATTCTCTTGCCTCAGCATCCCAAGTAGCTGGGACTACAGGCACCCACCACCACACCCAACTAATTGTTGTATTTTTAGTAGAGACGGGGTTTCACCATATTGGCCAGGCTAGTCTTGAACTCTTAACCTCAGGTGATCTGCCTTCCTCGGCCTCCCAAAGTGCTGGGATTATAGGCGTGAATCACCACACCCAGCCACTGCGCTACGTTTAAAATGACAGTTAAAAGGAAGGGTGGGCTCACATTTGTTGGGATGGCTATTATCAAAAAGACAACAGGTAACAAGTGTTGGCAAGGGTGTTCAGAAAAGGGACCCTTGCATGCTGTTGGTGGGAATGTAGACCAGTGTAGTCATTGGTGGAAATAGTGGAAAATGGTATGGATTCCTAAAGAAAGTACAAATAGAGCTACCACATGACCCAGCAATCCTACTTCAGGGCATATTCCCAAAGGAAATGAAATCACCACCATTTCAAGGTACCTACACTCCCGTGTTCATTGCAGCTTTATTCACAGAAGCCAAAATATGGAAACAAGCAAAATGTCCATCAATGGATGAATGAATGAGAAACTGTGGGGTATGTGTGTAATATGTGTGTTGATATATGTAATATATATTTATTACATATCTATAATGGAATATTATTCAGCCTTTAAAAAGGAGATCCTGCCATTTGCCAAGTGTATGAACTTAGAAAACATTATGCTAAGTGAAATAAACCAGACACGGAAAAATACTGCATAATCTCACTTATATGTGGAATCTTTTTTTAAATGTTAAGTATGCAAAAACAGATTATAAAACAGTGGTTAACTAGGGTGACAGGGAGAGGGAGGAAATGGGGGAAAAGTAGGTCAAAGGATACAAAACAGTACATGTGTAGGATATGCAGGTCTAGAAATCTAATGTACAACATGAGGACTATGGATGATAACATTGTACTGTATTAAATGTTTACTAAATGAATATATTTTATCTGCTCTTTCACAAAAAAATAGGTAACCGTGAGATGATGGATATGCTGATTTGCTTCACTACAGTAGCCATTTTACTATCTTCCTGTATCTTACAACATTATGTTGTACAACTTAAATGTATACAATAAAATTTTATTTTTATTTTTAAAATATAACATTTTTAAATGAATGGTTGGAGAAGGGATTTTGGAGTTGAGAAAAAATTCAGATTATATCCTATTTTCTAAGTATTCTTTAAAAAATCTGTTTTATAGAAAGATGGGAATTACAAATATGTGTGCTTGCTGTTAAGCAGAACTCTTAATCCTTTCATTCACTTTGCCTTGTAACTAACAAACTTCAAACTAGAGATTGAGGTTTACTTAAGATATGATTCTCCTGCCTTTTCTAACAACTCTTATTTTAAGTCTCCGAAAAGGAAATAAAATCAAAGATGAAATCAAAGGTGAAGGGGTAAATATAATATAGTTCCTGCCCCTGAGGAGCTCAGAGCTTAGCCAGAGAAAAAGACATGTAAATAGCAAACCATACACCACAACACGAGGTGTATTATTATAAGGTGAATAAAGAGCTAATGGAACATAGATGAAAGAGGAATTCATTCAGCCAACACACAGAGAGAGAGAGGAAGAGGAAACAGAAAGAGTCACGGAAACGACATGCAAGCTGGACTTTGAAGAATGAAAAATTCACCAGGCGGAAGGCATCACCGACCCAGAAATCAGTGTGCACAAAGGCATGGAGGAATGACAAGTGTGAAAAACCATAAGGGAGTGGCTGGAGGCAAGGTTGGAAAGGTAACTAAAGACACAGAAAGTTTTGCTCTGGTACGCTAACAAATGTGCATTCTCTTCTACAAGCAATATGAGTCCTTAAAGGTTTTGAGTAGGGAAGGGACATGTTGAGAGCTGTGTTTTAGAAAGATCATGCTGGCAGCAGTATGGAGGATGGAATGAAGTGGGCTGAGACTAGAGGCAGAGGGGCCAGTTAAGCTATTGCTATTGCAATAGTCAAGGTCAAGAAGAGTTAAGAGGATTGAATTAAACCAGAGAGCAGTGATCGTTGGAAAACACAAAAACAGATTCGAGAAACCTTTTCTATATGAGGTTGGGTCTTAAGAATCAACAGAAAGCATAACTCCGGTCTTTAGATTCAGTGGCCAAATCCGTAAATGGACTTGCTGCACACAGCCAGTGTTTCTGGAAACAAGGCCTCGAGAATCTTTTTTCCAGAAATATGGTGGAAGCATTTTATAGCTTGTCATTTGCTAGTTCAGACCCTAAGGCCTTAAAGAGTTAACGACATCTTCCTGGTTGACACCAGTATAATCTCAAATCTCACAATGGTTCATTAAACATTGGGTTTATAGTATGAAATCTTTTTAATGACTTGGGATAAGATTCATGCCATTTCTATAAGCAGAAAGCTGGCTGAGGGGTGTTATAACAGGGAGAGTAAGAGATACATGATCATTCCAGAATGTGGACCGTCTGGTTCTTAAAGCAGGGCCAGCAAGTTAACAACCCACTCTCTTTTCACTCCAATAATATTTCTTTCTCATTTAGGTGAGTAACTGGGGTTTAGTTGCTTCACTACTTTCAAGAAGAACAAAATGATGTATTTATTCCAAAAAAGGGATCTGAAAATGAAATTATAGTCCAGAACCAAGTATGAATGTAGATTTCAGTTAAAGATGACCAGTTATTGGGTTCACTGGGGTCAAGTGAATTGGATGGGTGGCATGGACACTCTGTAAGAGGCAGTCTCTTAGTGCAACAAAAATCAAAGATCTGGACAAAAGGTTTTGGTATATTGTCCACCATTGGCTTTGAGAGGCTTTTTATGGATAATTGAGAGACATGTGCCATTTTACCACACACTCATATTTGTGATGGCCTGACAGACACCTCTTCTCTGGATGTGTCACTGACCTCTCAAAGACAACACCTTATCCTATTACACCAGGGGCCAACTCTTCCTCTAACCTCCCCACGGCGATTGCTGGCCTGTCATTTGTTGCCCTCGCCCATCTTGGATTTTTCCCTTCCCCATCATACATATGAGTCAGTTACCAGTTACTCTATGAATTCTTCCTCGTCTGTGACTCGTTTGTCTTCCTACTGTCTTCTACCTAGTTTTTATTCCTGATTCCCCTCCCCTAGCCGATAGTTCCCTAGCAAGCTCTTAACCCTTCAATCTCCTCACATTCCTATCCACTAGGCATTCTACCACAAATTAACCTTAAATTATTTTCTAATTCTCTAATTTTTATACAAAGAGCAGAGCTTTAGAGAGTTCAAAAATAGTTTTATGTTTCATCTCTTCTACCAAATAAATTCTACACTCCTAACTTGGATAGTTTAAAGCCCTACAATCTGGCTCCATGTTTTGTAGGGCATTAAACTAACCAAGTCAGCAGTCTAGAATTTATGGCCCTTCCCCCTAAAT
The DNA here is from genome assembly GCF_028878055.3 of Symphalangus syndactylus. Classification (NCBI taxonomy): domain Eukaryota; kingdom Metazoa; phylum Chordata; class Mammalia; order Primates; family Hylobatidae; genus Symphalangus; species Symphalangus syndactylus. Next base: position 22,851,359 of record NC_072434.2, on the reverse strand, counting down.
GCCAGCCCAAATTGCACCACTCCTCCCAAGTCAGACCTCACAATCCTTCTGTGGCCATGATCCAGTGCAAAGTAATCTTCTGCTAAAAATATCTCTGCCCTCCCCACCCCTCAAAATCCGTGGTCTATTTCCACCATGTTACATTGAGTAAAAAAAAAACAAAAAAACAAAAATGAATATGTGAGTACAATGTAGAATCCTGCTTCTTCCTTCTTGCTTTCTCCATCTATCTACCCATTTATCTATCTGAAATAAAGAAAACTGGATTTTAAAAGATATACGCCAAGTTGTTAAAAGGAGATTTCTCTTGATGCCACAATTCTGAGTGTCTTTTTTCATTTTATTATCTAATTCTCTAATTTTTATACAAAGAACACATTTACTTTAATAGTAAGAAAAATTCTTCCTTGTTTTGGACAAAGTGTGATAAAAAGAAAAAATTGTTAAAAAGTAAAAAAAAGAAAAATGTGTATTAAGTTTTTAAACAATTACAATTTAAATTGAAAAAAAGCGTGTTCATCCTTCGAAGTTCTACTCACATGGAGAGATCCTTTGCTAAACCTTTCTATTTTTTTGAGATGGAGTTTCACTCTTGTTGCCCAGGCTGTAGTACAATGGCACGGTCTTGGCTCATTGCAACCTCCACTGCCCGGGTTCAAGCAATTCTCCTGCCTCAGCCTCCCAAGTAGCTGGGATTACAAGCATGCACCACCATACCCGGCTAATTTTTGTATTTTTAGTAGAGACAGCGTTTCACCATGTTGGCCAGGCTGGTCTCAAACTCCTGACCTCAGGTGATCCACTCGCCTCAGCCTCCCAAAGTGCTGGGATTACAAGCATGAGTCATCATGCCCGGCCTAAACCTTTCTTAATGATTAAAGATGTGCTTAAATTCCCTTTCCTTCAATCTCCTTAGTAGCTTTACACAAACACAAGTAGTAACTGTAATGCTGTGAAGACCACAGGCTTTGAAATCAGACACACACCATGTAAAATCACTTTTACTGTTGTTATGGGCTGAATTATGTCGCCCCAAAACTCATATGTTGAAACTCTAACCTCCAAAACCTCAGAATATGACTGTATTTGGAGTTAAGGGCTTTACAGAGGTAGTTAAGGTTAAATAAGGTCATTTGGCAGGCCCTGAACATCACTCTGACTGGTGTTCTTATAAGAAGAAATTTGAACACATGAGAGACATGAGGGATGTGCATGCACAGAGGGATGACCATGTGAAGAAGCAGCAAGGCGGCAGCCATCTCCAGTCCAAAGAGACAGGCCTCAGAAGGAAACCAACTCTGTCAGCACCTTGACTAAGCATTCTCTTAGGCCAAAACATTCTGCATACCCACAACTCCCAGTTCGGCTCTTTGCTGCTCTACCCCAGTCAAAAGCAGTACCCTAGGACAGTGGTGTGCACTCCCTTGCTCCATCCTCCCTGAACCTCTGTGTTAGAAATCAGTCCTCCCCAAATACATAGTTAACATAACCCATTTTTTGCTATTATTTTCACAGAAAGTTAACTTCCGAAAGCCGGAACATTTTTATGAGTAGATACTCATAAATAATAAGCCAGGTCCAAATTGCATTTAGCTGAAATTGAAAGTACAATCCAATTTATTTAAACACAATTTCTTATGAATGTACTTGAAGAGAAGGCCAGTAAAATATGGCTGGAAGAATTTCCCTTGGAATCATTATGCTTTTGTTTGCCTACCCAGAAGTCAGGAACTTTTGAGTATTAAGGACAGAATGTTCAGCATTCTAATAATTAACTGAACATAACCTGGAAATGAAAAAGCGGGGGAAATTTTTTTTAAACTCTCTCAGAAAACAGAAATAGTGCACTTAGGTCCTTCAGCACAGATTCACAGCTGAACTGCAGTTAGCTGCATATACTTGGCTGAAAAAGAAAAAAATTAAAGATCATGTACTAAAGCATTTTCTATTAATTACAGTATTTAGAAGATACATATCCCCTATTTTAAAATTTAAACCTATTTTTCATTTTTATTAATCTATTTGGGGTTTTTTGGTTTCCTAACATGGGTGATGTGGCAACATGTAGCTTAACTCTTAAATTGCCAGTTATTTTTGTTTCTCTCGATTCTTTTCTTCAAAATCTTATGTCTTTTCCATCAGTTGGGAAGTTCTATCAATAACTTTATAGTTGAGCCTGGTGTGGTGGCTTACACCTATAATCCCAACACATTGGGAGGCTGAGGTGGGAGGACTGCTTTGAGCCCTGGAGTTTGAGACCAGTCTGAGTAACACAGTGAGACCCTGTCTCTAAAAAATATACAAAAATTAGCCAGGCATGGTGGCACATGCCCGTAGTCTCAGCTATTCAGGGGGCTGAGGTGGGAGGATCACTTGAGCCCAAGAAGGTTGAGGTTGCAGTGAGCTGTGATGACACCATTGCACTCCATCCTGGGAGAGAGAGACCCTGTCTCAAAGCAACAACAACAATAACAATAAACAAACAACAACAAGAAAAAACAGCTATTCTTTAAATATTTTCTTAAAAACTAAATTTTAAGAAGACATAGATGTATCTAAATTATAAGCATAATAAAGAGTCTTAGTGTTTTCACAGGGAAGAAAAGCCAACGTGATAGCGTAGAGACAGTGAAGGCTGGGACCCCTGCACCTAGGGCTCCCTGGATTAAAGCCTGTGACAGAGCAATTCTCATCTTTAAAGTTCCTTAATGATTAATGTGGATTTTAGTAATTATTTAAGGGCCCCGTAAGGAGTGTAAGAAAGATAAAACTCTAATTCCAAGACTGAAATTAAATGGGTATCATTTCATGAGGAATTTGAAAAAGCTCTTTGAAAGTATGAGAATGTAATATGGAGGTATTGAATTTCTTCCCTGTGACTATTTCATTATATTAAACAATCCATAAAATCTGTAAGTAATGGCAGAGATGAGATTACTGATTTTTCTCACTTGATTTGTCCTGAGTTCACATTGACTGAGCATAAGAAACTCCCGTTCCCTGAATCGGGCACTGCCGTGCAGAAAGTTTCAATGCAGCATTTGAAGAGGAGTTTAACACGTTGCACAGACGTCCAGTCTCTGGGACTGCTGAACTGTAATAAACTACACCATTAAGTGAAACATTGGATGGAGAAGCTGGCTCATTGGGTCGGCAGTTACAGTTATAAGTAGCTCCTTGGGATGCTAATAGATTAAGACGAGTGGTTTAAACTTCTAAGACAGACCTCTCGCTTTAGTAAACAGCAGAGTAAAAGACTTACATAACACCTCAGGCAGTGTGCGTTCTGGTATTGGCCCAGCCTCTAATTGTGTGACCTTGGACAGCTAATTTTGCTTCCCTAGACACCCCAGTTCCTTCATCCGAAAGTGAGAATGTATCATGGGATCATCTTAAGTATATCTAGAGCTCTACCTTTCTAGGATTCAACCACTGGTAAATCTACAAATATAATATTACATGATCAGGGTTAAATGAACTCTAATGGGCAAAATGCATGATGTAGTCATCCAAATGCTAATATTGTAATGTGGATAGAAAGAACAGATTTTAAGTTCACCAAAAATGAAATCAAAATGGACCAGACATATTAAAAGGAGCTCAACTTCATTTGTAATTTTAAAATGCAAATAAATACAATGAAATACCATTTTCACCTATCAGATTAGCAACAATGTAAAGGTTAAAGATATCCAGTGGTGATTGAGTGTGGGGAAACTGGTACTTTTAATGCTGTTTGTATGAATGGAAATTGGTGGTCTTCTCAAAGGTCAACTTGTTAATATGTATCCAAAGTTAAAATACAGTCATGCTCGCATAACAACAAGGATGTCTGAGAGATACATCGTTGTGCGATTTCATCACTGTGTGAACATCATAGTGTACTTACACAAGCCTAAATGATATAGCTTACTATATATTACATACATATAGGCTGTATTGTATAACCTATTCCTCTTAGGCTACAGACCTGTGCAGCATGTTACTGTACTAATATTGCAGGCAATTATAAGTATTTGTATATCTAAAAATAGAAAATATACAGTAAAAAATACAGTGTAAAAGATTAAAAATGGAGGCCGGGCGCGGTGGCTCATGCCTGTAATCCCAGCACTTTGGGAGGCCGAGGCAGGTGGATCACCTGAGGTCAGAAGTTCAAGACCAGCCTGGCCAAAATGGTGAAACCCTGTCTCTACCAAAAATACAAAAAAAATTAGATGGGCATGGTGTCAGGTGCCTGTAATCCCAGCTACTTGGGAGGCTGAGGCAGAAGAATCACTTGAATCCAGCAGGCAGAAGTTACAGTGAACCAAGATTGTGCCACTGCACTCCAGCCTGGGTGACAGAGTGAGACTCCATCTAAATTAAAAAAAAAAAAAAATTAAAAATGGTATGTCTGTATAGTATAGGGCACTTACCAGGAGTGGAGCTTGCAGGACTGGAAGTTGCTCTGGGTGAGTCAATGAGTGAGTAGTAAGTGAATGTGAAGGCCTAGGACATTACTGTACACTGCTGTATGTTTTATAAACACTGTATACTTAGGTTACACTAAATTGATTTTTTAAATGTTCTTTCTTCAATAATAAATTAACCTTAGCTTACTATCACTTTTTTACTTTATAAATTTTACTTTTTTTCAAACATCTAACTCTTTGTAATAACACTTAGCTTAAAACACAAACAAATCATACAGCTATACAAAAATATTTTCTTTCTCTATATCTTTATTCTATATACCTTTTTCTGTTTCTAAAAATTTTAATTATTTTTTACTTTTAAAACTTTTTGTTGTTTTGTTTTGTTTTAGCTACAGGGTCTGCTCTGTCATCCAGGCTGGAATGCAAATGGCACAATCAAGGCTCACTGTAACCTCAAACTCCAAGGCTCAGGCAATCCTCTCACCTCAGCCTCCCAAGTAGCTAAGACTACAGTCATGAGCCACCATGCCTGCTGGATTTTTTTAAAAAAATTTTGTAAAGACAGAGTCTCACTTTGTTGCCCAGGCTGGTCTTGAGCTGCTGTCCTCAAGCCATCCTCCTGCCTCGGACTCCAGAAGTGCTGGGATTACAGGCATGAGCCACCATGCCTGGCCAAATTTTTTGTTTAAAAATGAATACACCAACACACACATTAGCCTATGCCTACACAGGGTGAGGATCATCAATATCACCGTCTTCCACCTTTGTATCTTATCCTGAATTTCAGCAGGCAGTAACACACATGGAGCTGTCGTCTCCTACCATAACAATGTCTTCTTTTGATCTGAGGCTGTTCTTAAGGAGGTATCACTCTTTTCAGAAAGATGCTCATGGTGGTTTGTTTCTTTTTTCATGTTAGATTTGTGTGAGTCTATCATGGGCTACGGCATTATGAAGGCTGTAACTTCACCCAGCGATAGGAATATTTTTAGCTCCATTACAATCTTGTGGGATCACTATTGTGTATGAGGATTGTCATTGACCAAAACATTGTTATGCAGCACATGACGGCAACATATCCTTGAACACACAATTTCACTTCTGGGAATTTAGCTTATGGATATACTTGCAAAAGCCCACTAAGCTATGTGTACATTCCTGTACATTTTCAGAGAAATTGTCTACAACTTTATATCATTTTGGTCATGTTAAAGACTTGGGACTGGTGGTTATATTCCTGTACACATAGCTTAGTGTGCTTTTGCAAGTATATCCATAAACTAAATTGACAGGACAGAATTGTTTGAAAAACAACCATGAATATAACATAAATGCTCATTATCAGAAAAAAATGGTTAAATAAATTATAGTACATCCATTTTATGAATTTTTTTTTTTTTTTGAGACAGAGTCTCGCTCTGTCACCCAGGCTGGAGTGCAGTGGCGCCATCTCGGTTCATTGCAATCTCTGCCTCCCAAATTCAAGGGATTTTTGTGTCTCATTCTCTTAAGCAGCTGGGATTACAGGCATGCACCGCAATGTCAGGCTTTTTTTTTTTTTTTTTTTTTTTTTTTTTTTTTTTTTTTTTTACGGAGTCTAGCTCTGTCGCCCAGGGTGGAGTGCAGTGGGGCGATCTCGGCTCACTGCAAGCTCCGCCTCCCGGGTTCACGCCATTTTCCTGCCTCAGCCTCCCGAGTAGCCGGGACTACAGGCGCCTGCCACCACGCCCGGCTAATTTTTCGTATTTTTAGTACAGACGGGGTTTCACCGTGTTAGCCAGAATGGTCTAGATTTTCTGACCTCATGATCCGCCCGCCTCGGCCTCCCAAAATGCTGGGACTACAGGCGTGAGCCACCGCGCCCGGCCTAATTTTTGTATTTTTAATAGAGACAGGGTTTCACCATGTTGACCAGGCTGGTCTCAAATTCCTGGCCTCAAGTGATCCACCCACATCGGCCTCCCAGAGTGCTGGGATTACAGGCGTGAGCCACTGTGCCTGGCCCATTGTATGGGATATTATGCAGCTATTTTTTTTTGGTTTTTTTGTTTTTAATTTTGTGTGCTGATAGGGAAAGATGCCAAGAATATTATTAAGTGAAAACGCATGTTGGAGAGCAATATGCATAATATGATACAACTTGTTAAAAAAAAAAAAAAAAAAGAAAAGAAAGAAAGGAAGAAAAAGGCCAGTCTGTTCTTCGGCCTGCCTCTACTTCCGCCGGAGCCGCGGGGCCTCATGGAGGGCCCGGAGGACCGCGGAAGGAGCCCTGCAGCGCGAGTCCACGAGGGGCCGCCGGCGCCGGAAGCCAGGGTGCACTTCCACGTGGCGAGGTTCATCATGGAGGTAGGTGTCAAGCTAGGGATGCGGTCCATTCCCATTGCCACTGCTTGCACCATTTACCGTAAGTTCTTCTGCGAGACCAACCTGGAGGCCTGTGACCCTTTCCTGATTGCCATGTCTTCCATTTACTTGGCGGGCAAAGTGGAAGAGCAGCACCTGCGGGCTCGTGACATCATCAATGTGTCCAACAGGTACTTCAACCCAAGCAGTGGACCCCTGGAATTGGACTCCCGCTTCTGGGGGCTCCGGGACAGCATTGTGCAGTGTGAGCTTCTCATGCTGAGAGTTCTGCGCTTCCAGGTCTCCTTCCAGCATCCACACAAGTACCTGCTCCACTACCTGGTTTCCCTCAAGAACTGGCTGAACCGCAACGGCTGGCAGCGGACCCCCGTTGCCGTCACTGCTTGGGCCCTGCTGCGGGACAGCTACCACGGGGGACTGTGCCTCCGCTTCCAGGCCCAGCACATCGCCGTGGCGGTGCTCTCCCTGGCCCTGCAGGTCTACGGAGTCGAGGTGCCCGCCGAGGTCGAGGCTGAGAAGCCGTGGTGGCAGGTGTTTAGTGACGACCTTACCAAGCCAATCATTGATAATATTGTGTCTGATCTCATTCAGATTTATACCATAGACACAGAGATCCCCTAAGGCCCTGGCCCAGGCTTGCCCAAAGAGAAGCCCAGGATTGTCAGCTGCCTGGGGACATTGCCACCACAGCGCTATGATGGCTGGTCCCCAGAGGACCAGCTGGGAGGACTGGTTGTGCTGCTGGAGAAGGGCTGAAGGCGATGACATGCTGCCGCTTTGGCAGTCCCTAGCAGTCGCGGTCCAGATGATAATGGGAGCTGCGCCACCAGCGTGCAGGCTGGGAGCACACTGGGTGCAGCTGACCCAAGGCAGCCACATCTGCTTTTGTCCTTTGAGAGGACTCTGACTGCAATAGAGACATGATGCCAATAAAAGGAAACTCATGACATGATGACACTGAATCCCTAGGGATATTTTTAAGCCAGATTTATAGCGAGAATGAATGTGCCACGTGGTTGAAATCTATTTTGTGTAATAAAAGGTGATGCAAGTCAAAAAAAAAAGAAAAAAAGAAAAAGGCCAGGCACGGTGGCTCATGCCTGTAATCCCAGCACTTTGGGAACCAGAGGCGGGTGTATTATCGGAGGTCAGGAGTTCGAGACCACCCTAGCCAACATGGTGAAACCCTGTCTCTACTACAAATACAAAAATTGGCGGGGCATGGTGGCGCATGTCTGTAATCCCAGCTACTAAGCGGGCTGAAGCAGGAGGATCGATGGATGGATGGATGGAGGGAGGGATGGTTGGATGGATGGATAATTGTTTTCAAAGAGAAATTTTCTAGAACTATATACCATTTTGGTCATCTTAAAGACTTGGGACTGGTGCTTAGAGGATGGGGGAGACATCTTTTCTTTCTCATTTTATATTTTTATACTTTCTATTTGAATTTTTTTGCCATAATCATTTACATTTATAATTTTTTAAAAGACCGATTGAAAACATGAAACAGCCTTGAGAAATGGTAGCAGGGAAATGTTGCAGAATGACCACATGTACTCTGATGCCTTGCCGGGGGGATGTTGGCTCTGAGGCCAGTCTGGACCCTGGCTGCCGGTGTGGTATACAGGAGATGGGACTCTGTGAACACAAGCACCACTGTGGTTTGAGCATGTCCCTCAGAGTTCATGTGCTGGAAATGTGGTCCCCAGTGTGGCAGTTGGAAAGGTAGGGACTTTAAGAGGTGATTAGGTCTTTAAGAGGAATTAATGCTACTCTCCAGGGAATGTGTTATTTCTCATGAGAGTAAGTGAGCTCTCACTCTCTTTTAGGACTAGATTAGTTATCTCGAGCACGTTGTTATAAAGTGAGGTAGTCCCTATGTTTTGCCTCTGACTTCTTCCTTTCTGCCATGTGGTATGCTAATGCTGTGCTCTTGGACTTCACAGCCTCCAGAACTATAAGCCCAGTAAACTCTCCTTTATAAATGACCTAGTCTCAGGCATTCTGTTATAACAACAGAAAACACACTAAGACCTCCCTTGTGGTGCACACCTTTTATTTTTTCCCTTCCCAGTATTTCTTTCCCCTTCTTTTGGTAACAGGACCCATTTTCCTTTCTACAACTGCTTTTCTTCCACCCCTCAGTCCATGTTTCAGGTTGGGGATTGGACCTTGACCTCCAGTTCCAAAAGTGGGCCTTGACCTTGAGATGGCCAGGGCACCACAGAACTATCACAATGGCTTCAAGGAGGGGCACTGGCTCAAGCATGACCAATAAGAACATCCTCCAGTACTTTGGCTAGTGCTCTTGGACCAAGGCTCTCCCCTTCCCTCTAAGTGCAAGAGTACTAGAACAAATGTCTGGAACTGCTTTGACTATTGTTGCCACCACTGGGTGGAGATTTTCCTGAAAATAAAGCAAACAGAGGAAAGCAGAGCTTATGTGATGAGAGACAGATTCCTGTGGACACAGAGCACCTGGATCCAGCCATGAAGAAGCCTTCTTAATTGCTTTTCTGTTATCTTAAACTTTATATGAGCTAATAAGTTCTCATTTTTCCTTGAGCTGGTTTGAATTATTCTATTAATTTCATCCAAGAGTCTCTATAAATGTGAGCACCTTAGTAATTTCTTCAACAGCCAGCAGAGCCCATAGTGCCTTTTTAAGCCTTTACCCAACAGTGTGGACTCCCAGGCAGCAGCACTTACCATAAATATTTTTCATCATTTTGCTCGTGGTTTCCTTATGCTCCCACCCAGTCTTAGTACAGGATTGAGTGGAGAGCAGAAACTCCTTGAAATGTTTGTTGCATGGGGCAATCATTCTAATTTTCAATATCCCAATATTGCCTCTGCATAAGACACAAATATGTCTTAAATATATGTAAGACATGAATACTTTTTGTGCCCATTTTTTTTCTTACATTTTGGGTCTTTGCAGATATTAAAACTTTGGAATAGATGATGCAGAGCATAGATTCCTAAGCCTCAACTCCTTGCCAAACTTGAAGGACCAAGCTCAGCCCTCTGCAGCAGACCACACAAAGCCTTACTCAAACCTGCTACTCTAATGCTGGATGTCCGTATATTTATAAATTACTATAAAAAGGCGAGAATTATAAGGACAGAAAAAACCTTTAAGTGAGCAGCCCCATTTATTTTTTCTTGTATTTCTCTCATTCTTGACTTCTTTCTAGTTTGTTACCAAATTCTTAAACAACATTAGCAATTTAAAATGTTAGAAATGGAAAAAATTGAAAATGGCCTGTTCTCTGAAAGTTCCTAGTTCGTAGTTGTAATAGCTGTTCAACATCTTCTTGTAGCCATAAGACAACTGCAGTGCCAGGCGTACAAATCCTGATCCTGTGTCAGTGGTCAACACTCACTAGTCTCTTACTACCCAAGAAACTGCTGTATGTCACAGGGAAATTTAATAACCAAGGTGCATATCAGTCCATTGCATCTGAAACAGCATATTCACTACTTAACACTCAAATGTGAATTTTTTTTCTTTTTTGGAGATGGAGTCTCACTCTGTCACTCAGGCTGGAATGCAGTGGTGCAATCTCAGCTCACAGCAGCCTCCTCCTCCCGGGTTCAAGTGATCCTCCCACCTCACCCTCTTGAGTAGCTGGGATTACAGGCAGCCACCACCACACCTGGCTAATTTTTGTATTTTTAGTAGAGATGGGGTTTTGCCATATTGGCCAGGCTAGTCTTGAACTCCTGGCCTCAAGTGATCCACCCACCTTGGCCTCCCAGAGTGCTGGAATTACAGGCGTGAGCCACTATACCCAGCCTCAAATGTGAATTTCTAACCCATTTGCAAACACAACCATCCCAGAAACATGACTGGCAGGAGGAAACCTCATCCCTCATTGGAAGATGTTCCCAATTATCTCCTCACAGATGTCACCACCACATGCCCTACTTAGTGGCCAGGAGCTCAGTGAGACACTGCTCACCACATTAATTCACCAAGCCCAGGGTCAGCACTGGCTCTGGGCACCCTGCACCCACTCACTGTCTCACTGTCAAAGTTCACTGCCAGCCGCCTCCTCGAACCGTCCATAAATCTTGGGAGATTTGGGGGCTCTGCCTGGGGCACACCCTAAGGAGACACCATACTTCCTAGCCACACCTATCACAGACTCAGAGTCATCCAACAAGACCTGAAACAGAAAGTGACAGTTACAACGAGACACCTTACGAGCGGGTGTGGTGTGCGCAGTGCACGGTGAAGAGGCATTTGTTAGTTCTGGACACACCTCTCATCCCTCCACTGCAGGACAGGTTGGCTGTGACCCACAGCAGATATAGTATGTAACAGCAGCCCTGACTGTTTCTGGCTGTCAAGACTTGCAGGAGTCCTGGGGACCAAAATGGCTGTAGGCTTCGCCTTTCAGTGTTCGATCTTTTGGTATCAATAAAATCAAAGGCAGACACAAAAGGGAATTGGAAAACCCAAGAGGAAAATACCACTAGTACATTTCACTCAGCTGTTCCTACGGCTCCATGCCTTGGTCCATTCAGGCTGCTGTAACAAAGTACCACAGACTGAGTGGCTTATGAATAACAACAATTTATTTCTCACAGTTCTGGAGGCTGAAAATCTGAGATCAGGGTGCCCTCATGGTAGGGTTCCGGAAGGGCCATCTTCCAGGTTACAGAAAGCTGTCTTCTCGTTGTATCCTCATATGGTAGTAAGAGGCTAGAGAGCTCTCTGGGATTTCTTTTAAAAGGGTACTAATCCCATTCATGAAAGCTGCACCCTCATGACTTAAACTACCTCCCAAAGACCCCACATCCTAATACTATCACATTGGGGGTAATATTTTAAAAAAGAAATGGGAGGGGGGACACAAACATTCAGTCCATAACTCTCCATGATACTTACGCAAGGCTAAGCCTGGCCTTGGTGGCAGCCCAGTGGATTCCAGTTGTGTGTTCCCAGTGACGGCTGGAGAAAACACTGAACCCAAGAAAAATGCTGAAATGTTGGCCATGGTGGCCTACAAGGAAAAGCCACTGGCAATTGAGCCTTGATCCTGTTTTCAGGATCAAGATTTGGGAATTTTTTGTTAATGCTATTTAGCTCAAAGGTATGCTTTTCTCAGTTCTGCTCTGTATATAGTTTCTTGAATCCACTCCTCTTTCCCTCACTTGCATTGTTGCACCTGCCCTCTGTGCTGTCAGTTCTTCCTTACTTAGGTCCACCCTGCACACCACCACCTCTACCTGAACAGCCCCTCATCTGAATACATGGAATCAGGCAGACCTGTATTTATTCATGTTACTCTCAACACCTAATATATGTTAGCATCACGGTCAGCAGGTCACCACCTGGTGAGAGCACTTAAAAGAGTGTGTGTGTGTGTGTGTGTGTGTATGCATATATACATAGTCTGTGTGTATATATATATATATATTATAAAGAGTATATATTGATATTACATAACTGATTCTTCAGCATCTGCAGAAAAAAATCTCGAAGTCCCTTGTCAATTCACTACCTGATTCTCCCTTATCACTCATGAAACCCCCATTCCACTGTACTGCAGCTCATACTACTCCATTTGCCCAGAAAGCCTCCTCTTTTTTATTTACCTCAGTACTGAACTGAAAGCACCTTGAAGGGAGGAATCATTTTATACCCATCTAACTTGATATTTGAGAATAATAGGTGATTAATTAAATTCTTGGATTGACTGATTGATGACTTCTCTTCAGCCTTGTGATACACAACTCAGAGTCCATCGCTTCCGTAGGAGCTCATTGCCTGCCTGCCTGCAGGGATCCCTTCCTCTTTTGAATTGGCACCTATTGGCTGTGCAATCCATTCAGCAACAAACCATGAGATATCATTCTTTTGCTATTGTATTGTGCCTTTTAAATTTAAAAAAAAATTGGAAAATTTTTGTGGGTATGTTATTTCTATTTTTTATGAGTTTATGCTTAATCTCTTCAGGGACCATACAATTTTTTTTCCCTACCACAATCTCTAAAGTCTTAAATAGGTCTCACAAAAAGTACAAACAATATTCATCCATTATAATTTGCCAGAATTAATTCTAATTATGTATATTGTTTAATTATAGGTAATTGGTATTCATTATTAATTAAAGCCAAATAGGTTTATTTTTGCACGCTAGAATTTTGTAATTTCACATTGTTTTACACTGGAAAGTCAAGCTTTCTCTTTATATCTTTTAGCAATTGTGAATGACACATGAAACATGACCTTTTGGTACTGAACTTAGTACTTCATAGTACTAAATTTATAATCTAATTATAGTACTATAAATAGTGCTAATTATAGTACTAATTTATTTCTAAATTGAGTACTTTACACACAATTTAGAAATTGAAGTGTAATTCCTAAGATTAGGAAAGATACGTTGTCTAATTGATCTTTGATATCTGTCCATGTGCATATGAGGATATATTATTTTGTGTCTCATCTTCTATGGTGGCTGGCCTTCAAGATGGCCCCCAGGGATTCTTGCCTTCTGGTACTCATGCTCCAAGTAGTCCATAGTCTCTTCCCACATTAAGTAGGGCTGGCCTGCATCATCAATAAGGTATCGTACAAATGATGGAGTGTGACTTCCAAGGCCAGATCATAAAAGAAAATACATTGCAGCTTCTCCCTTGCTCTCTCTTGGGCCACTCACTCTGGGGAGCTAGGTGCCATGTCATGAGAACACACAAATAGAGGGGTCCACAGGACAGGAAGCTGAGGCCTCTTGCCAACAGCCAGCACTGAATTGCCAACCATGTGAGCGAGCTACTTGGACGCACACCCTCCACATCTGTGGATGTCAGCGGCCTCAACTGTACTTGACATCACTTTTTTTTTTTTTTTTTCTGAGATGGAGTCTCACTCTGTCGCCCAGGCTGGAGTGCAGTGGCGTGATCTCAACTCACTGTAACATCCGCCTCCAGGGTTCAAGTGATTCTCCTGCCTCAGCCTCCCAAGTGGCTGGGATTACAGGTGTCTGCTACCACGCCCAGCTCATTTTCATATTTTTAGTAGAGACGGGGTTTTGCCATGTTGGCCAGGCTGGTCTCAAACTCTTGACCTCAGGTGATCTGCCCGCCTCAGCCTCCCAAAGTGCTGGGATTACAGGTATGAGCCACCATGCCTGGTCAACATCACTTTGAAAGAACTGGAGCCAGAACCATTTGTGTTCCTAACCCACAGAATTGTATATTATGCATGTTCACTGTTATTTTAAACTACTGAGTTTTGGAGTAATGTGCTATATTTTACTATATGACTAATACATATGAAGATAAAAATTTTTACTTAATGGAAATAATAAATAGAGAGTTTCTATGACAAACTAGAATGCTGTAAGTACAGATCAAAAGAGTCTTGTGAAAAGACGATCAGGGAAAAACGAGTTTCTTGTAGTGAGATGGATTGAGTGAACTTATATCTGAAATATGAAGAAAATACTTCAAAACTCAAGCAAGAAAAGAAAATAATATTGAAGACTTCATTATCTGAGGTCTTATTGATTTGTTTGGTTTGCGAAAAGAGTCCAGGATACACATAATGACCATGACAGGTAACCACAAAAAGCTGAAGGGGTTGCCTGTGTCACTGCCCTAGTCCAAGCCAGTGTTCTCACCCAAACCATGATACAGTAAGAGCCTCCCACTAGTCTCCCCACAACCTCTACCCCCACATATCCACACTGAAACCAGAAATGTCTTTTTAAAATTTTTAAAAAATTTTTTAGAGATGAGTTCTTGCTACGTTGACCAGGCTGCTCTCGAACTCCTGGCCTCAAGCAATCCTTCCATCTCGGCCTCCCAAAGTGCTGAGATTACAGACATGAGCCACCACGCCCAGCCCAGGTATATCTTTTTGATGTCTGCTGAATGTCACCATTCCTTCAAAAAATACTCCCTTGCCCCTCAGATGAAGCCCTTGAGTAGGGCCTCAGGACTGCATGCTGTGGCCCTGCCTTCTCCCCAAGCTTCCGTGATCTCTCTGTGCCCTCTAACTCTACAGGCTTTCTGGAAGTCCTCCAAGTTTGTCGTGCTCTCTCCCACCTCTGGGCCTTTGCACATGCTATTCCCTCTGTCTGGTACACCCACCAGGTCTCACCTCCAAACCACATCCTCCCTTTGAACTCTCCTTAGACTCTCATCCTGATCTCCCAAATCTCCGTGCCATGGGCAGCCTGTCAGGGAGCCCTTTGCTGATGCCCTTGTCCAGGCAAGGATCTCGGTCATAAGCTAGTAGGGACCCTATACCTTTCCCTCCAAGCTTTGGTGAGTGAGCAATTATTTGATTTTTGTGTCTCCCACAGCTGACTGTGGGCAGAGCAAACCCTACTGGGTTTGTGCCCTGCACACAAAGGTGCCCAGCCCAGGTCACTGTCCAGTAAAGTCCTACCTGGGCTTTGTCTGCCAAGCTCTGCCTAGGTCTGTGTCACACAGTTTTTGGTTTTTCTCTTGGGGAGGTGAGGGGGTGGGCATGGTAGTTTATACTGGATACTCTATGAGAACAGGGGCGGCTTCTGATTTAGGTCACCATTGAATCCCCAGCAGTTGGCATAGGGAAGACACTTAGCAAATATTGCCTTAATTAGTTCATTTGGTAATTAAGGGCCAGTTCAGTCAGGACTTATCTTAATTTGAGGACTGTCTAAATGTTTCTTGCCTCTAAGTACCACGTTGCCCTAAATTACTCGTACTCCATTGTCATCCCTCGAGTATTCCCTAACCACAAATTCCTCTGGGAAGGGAAACGCTAAATCAATAACATCTTAATGTGAGTTAATTTATCCAAGATTAAAAAGTCAATTGCTTTACAAGACCCCCAGAAAATAAGGCAAAGAACATGTGAGTTGTAAAGGGGAAGAAAGTTCTAGAAACCTCCCAATATTTTCCAGGCTTTGAGCTTTTTCTCTGAGAAGAAATAGTTATAATAAGCCATAAGCTATAATTCCTTTTCACTGTAAAATGAAACTGTTATTTAAAATTAATTAAGTTTCTACCATATAGATCGATCAAGAGGTTAGCAACCATATTCCTTTTTCCCATTCTAAACTTTCCATAACGTACTTTCGACCAGGAATGGATCTAAATTGGTGGTGGTGGGCGGGGGCTGAAACTAGTATAATTCAGGGATCTTGTTTAAGAAAAATGTATTAAAGTACAAATACAAAATGCCCGTGATGGTTGTGGGTACAAAATACCCACAGCTATCCCAAATCACCCAACATGAGAAGAAGTATGAGAGTGGAGTGGTATGGTTAAAATTTCTCACCAAACGTCACACAAATATATGACCATGTGAACATAAATGTAATCACATACAACCATGTGACACACACACACCCTTCCCCCGGAGGCTCAGAATGGGCCATGCATGGAAGGAGCCCTGCAAAGTCTGCCTCGGCATTCACTAAATCCTAGTTCAGCTCTCAGTCTCTTCTAATTCCTGTGGAGAGGGCACATTTCTTATTTTATACACATGTGTCAAATGTCTTTTTCAGACTCCTTTTGTATTATTTTCGATCTCATTTTTGTTTAGCTCTGTAACACCTCATGTTTGAATCTTCACTATGGTCAATCACACAATATACATAGAGTCTTTGGTTTTAGTCATCTTTGTTGAGCCCCTCCTATGTACCAGGCTGTGGTAGGCCCTGGGGATACAGCCAGGAACATGAGGGGCAGGGTCCAAGCTTTCCACTGGTAGTTGCAGGAGAAAGACAATAAACAGATAAACTGTCATATATTAGGTAGTGAGAAGACGAGAACAGCAGGGAATGTGGTCAAGAGTCAACAGGTGATCTGGGACAGCCTCTCTGAAAAAGTGGCATTTCAGTGGCACCTGAGTGACAAGAAAGAACCACACAAAGCTGGTCAATTTCATAGATTAGTGCAAAAGTCCATTGATTTGTGCAAAAGCAAAGAGCCTGTTCAAGGAGCAGAAAGAAGACCAGTGAAGCCCCACAAGAAAGTCCAGGCCTCAGAGGCCAGGGTAATGAGTTTGGATTTTATTCTAAGTGCAGCGGGAAGTTTCTGAAAAGAACTAGGGAAAAATGATGACATGACATTTTACATTTTTAAGTAATCACTCTGGCTACTGTGTAGAGGATGGATTTGTAGTGGGAGCAAGAGTGGAAGCAAGGAAGCTAGGGAGGAGGCCTTTCAATTGAACAATAGGGGAGCTTGGGGCAAAGGTATGTTTTTGGTCACCAGCAGAGTCCCCCCTACCAGGGGCCATTCCTCCCTCAATCACAGTTCAGGCATTTAGTAGGACCCTGAGAAAAAACAAAAAACAACTGCCAAATACCTGTCTAGCATTGCCTATGTTTTTCCAGATCTACTTTTCCAAGTACCTTCTCTGTGTATTGTATACCTAAAAGGATGGAGGATGAGGGAGGGTATGGGAGAAGACAGGAAGCCAGCTCACTCCCAAGTTTTTCTTTAAAGATAGAAAAAATAATTTCCTAAGTTGGGGGCACAAAATTAGAATGACCCCACCCAGCCCAGCTCTAGAGTTAGGTAGAGATAGACTCAAGTCCTGGTTCCACTAGTTATCAGCTATGAGACCTCACTTTACTTCTCTGCACCTCAGCTTCCTGATCTCTAAAACTGAGTTTGTTTATAGTATTTCAGTGGGGATTTAATGAAATCATGCAAGTAAACCACATTGTTTGTTGCTAGGTAAAACATAGGCATGTTCTTCTTCCCCCGCGTGAAAACTTGGTCCCAGGCACAGGTTTCTAATATAGTCAGAGCAGATGTCTTTGTTGCCCTTCACTGCGATTCAACCCCACCATTCTTGAGCAAGCCTTTGAAGCCCATCCAATCTTAACAGAACTGCTTTTGTGGGTGAGACATCTCTAAGAAGTTCAACTGTGTTTTGGACCAAAATCATTTGCCATTCTTCTGTTCCTAACACACAGGTCTCTGCGTGTTGATCTAACCAATTGGTAGTGTTTTGAGTAATACATCATGAGGCCAATGGCGCCTTAACGATGTATTACATTAATATATCATCAAAGCCATGGCATTGTTATGATATATTACTTTAATACATCATTGGAGTGCCACAGCTTTAATGATGTATTACTCAAAACCATAGCAACAGCTAGAAAGATCAAGATAAGTTTTATATTTTTAAAACGTATTCTCAGTAAATATAATTTTTTTTTAAGTTTCCACAATAAAATATGTGTTCAAACAAAATACGAGGATGCAAGGCCTCCTGATAAGTAAGCATCGAGATGCTTCCTTGGTCATCCTCCTCCCACTGTCTACTACGTACCTGGCTTCTAAGTTCATTTTAAACTGCTTCATCCAAATCTCCTAAAAGTAATATTGCTACTGAATTTATGATTCTATAAGTGCCCCAGGGATCTCCAATTTAATGTTACAGCTGCACGTTTATAGAGCAGTTGTTTTTCCAATGGTAGCTTCAGCATTTTCTACCCACCTTTCCAGAGGATTCTACACTGTCCAGGCCAAAATGTCCTTCAAGAAACTCTTGGGCAAGTTTGATTTTTGGTATAATAAGGTGTCTGAATCCCCTGTATCTCTAACTTCTCCTCCTTGTTGGCATATCTGTGAGAGAGAGAGAGAGAGAGAGAGAGAGAGAGAGAGTGTGTGTGTGTGTGTGTGTGTGTGTGTTGTATATAACATTGTATGTCCTGTCTGAGAGATTTCCAATATGTAAGATGGATTTAGAGATAGACCTAAATCTCAAATCTTCCGTGTGACAGCCTTGAGCATTCACTAATTTTAGCACAATGAAAATTGACCAAGAAATTAGATTAGTGGAGTTGCATCAATTGCAACAGTATCAGTATCAATAAAAACAGGAAAATGTTTTAGTCCATATCTTCATGACAAATCTTGACTAACAAGAGTCACTTGAAAATGGGTTGAAGAGCAATCACATGCACACACACACACACAAAATGGGAGAACAAGACATTGGGGCCAGAGATCTGACCCCAAAGCAAGCCTTCTTAAGAAGGCCCTAATATTCTAATACTCACACTCCCTTGAATTCAACTTTTAAAATTTAATTCTCCAGCCTGGGCACCATGGCAAAACCTCATCTCTACAAAAAATACAAAAATTAGCCAGGCATGGTGGCGCATGCCTAGTCCCAGCTACTTGGGAGGCTGACGCAGGAGGATCACCTGAGCCTGGGGAGGTCAAGGCTGCAGTGAGCCAAGATTGTGCCACTGCACTCCAGCCTGGGTGACAGAGTGAGACCTTGTCTCAAAAAAAAAAAGTTTAATTCTTCAGAAAATTCAGAATTCGTGTTATTTAGGGAGGGGTAATGCAGTTCTAAGCAGAGGTGACAGCTTACTTCTGATTTCTAAGACATAGCTTTATACTGTCAGTGTTTTTCACGTTGTGAAATTTAGAAGCACCCCATCAACCACTCTGCAACACCCCGATTTCTCTATCCTGGTGTCTTTCACTCTTTTCACAGCTTTGGCTCAAATCTGTCATACCAGATTCCTCTGAACACCTCTCAGGCAGGAAAGCCTTTTCTCATTTCGAGTGCCTGACTTGGGAATTGAATTCCCTCACCCTCTTTTCTCTCTTCATCTAGGCTGAAGGACTGCAAGGGAGCCAGCTGCATGAGAATAGATTAGGCGAGAAATGATGATTCAGCACCCACAGCTTCCTGCCATGTGCTAAATGATCAGTTTAGTCTCAATCAGCAGATAAAGAAAAGGCCCAGGGAAGGGACAAGAACATTTGCCCTGGAAAAGGGAAGAATGACAAAGATCTTCGCATCAGAAATGTGAGGTTTGCAATAAGATGGGACTGAAGAAAAAAATGTGTCAAATGGTTTTTGTCATTTGTTTTTGAAGGTAACCAGAGGCAGGAAGCCTTGTTGCTTATAAATCACAATTAACCACAGAGCTACAAGGGGCCTCTGAGATTAGACTCAATCCCTGATTTTACAAATGAGGCACAGGAAGTGCTGGGTAGCACCTGTGGTAGATTCCTGGCGCACCTTTAGAGAAGTTCACAAATTACGTTCAGTGGTGATCAAACAGGAGCATACGTTTTTCTCTGCCCAGAAGGGCCACCCCATCCTCATCATCTGCACTTGACCCAAAATGCTCAGTCTAAGTCTCACCTTCTCCAGGAAGCCTTCCTGACTCCCCCAAGCCTGTGATGACTTCCCCCTGCCTCTGATCCCCTATAGTTGACTGTCCCTTCATTTTCATTATCTGCTACTTTGTATTATCATTTTCCCTTTCTAAGATGTATTTGCCCAATAATTTCAACTTCAGAAACTTTGGAAAGGGTACATGCACCTGCCCTGGGCAGGGAGAAAAGTGGTGGGAGCAGGTGAAGACACAGCCTTTTGGTTGGAGGAGCAGGCCTGCGACATGCTGTGTGCTTCCCTTGCAAAGCACCTTCACAAAGCAGCTGTTTAATACAGGGTGTCCATAAAGTCAGGAAACAAATCATATAATACAATTCTTAGTAAAGACTGAAGATGTTCTTAATGCCATCCTGTATATTTGCCTGGGTCCAGACTATATGGACCACCTGACTATGTTGGTTATTTGTACAAATGAAGGAAGTTCTGACATAAGTCCCTGAAATCAGAGTGCAAAAGAAAACGTTTGTATCCCAGAACTTCTGGCTCCTCTTTTCACCATTCTACTATAATCATTTCTTTTTAAAGTTCTAAGTTGAAATGGTACCATATCACTTTTATATATAGTCAGGTATATGCAGATATAGTTAGATATATAGAGATATATACAAAACTGCAGTTTTATCTTTCATAAATAACAGTTTAAAATACACACTAAAATAAAGACTACAAAATACTTGGTAATTTTCATCTGGACTTTTCATAGAAAATTAGAAATCAGTGGATTTTTCTGGAACTCTTATTAGGAAACATATTTCTATATGCAGTCTCCTAAGGAGACTTGTCTTTTTGTACACACATAAACGGATAATTACTTCTAGTAAACAAAAGTTCACACTCATCAACAGAAGACTCTGCCTTAATTCCAACTTTTCCTGCAAACCATTCAGATAATCATTCAGAGTCAACTGAATTTTCATGATATAAGAAAAGGCATATTCATTGCAAAGCATTCATCTTTAAATTTGTAAAACATGTCCTTGTGAGACGACATTTTCAAAAAGGATCTGCCAGCTACTCTCTTAATGTATTGCATATATTAACAGAAGACTAAATACCATGGTTTTCCAATCTAGCAAGACTGCACAATGAATCAGTTTCGCTAAACCTAATTCCATTCACCATACCGAATGTGTGCCTTCAGCCCTTGGAGCATTCCAACGCACTCAAATGCTTGACAACAACAACACGAAAATTGAGTTTCCCGTCAGGGTCAGGATGTTGCATTTTTGCTTCACATACAATGAACAGATTCCTTTCCTTTTTCACTTTCCAATGATTGTGTGTGTCAGGCAGATACAAACAATAGAACCCTGTACTTCCAAAATCTCAGCATCAGTGCATACATTAAATGGAACAAAGTGATGCCCACGTGACACTTTTCTGAGGCAAAACACTTCTCCCCAGGAAAAAAAAAAAAAAGACGTGGTCAGGCATTATATGTTTCCCCAGTTACCCTCGTCTCTTCTTGACCTTCCTTCCTGCTGGTGCTATATCCTTTGTTACCAAGATAACTTGTTTATAAAAGTGCTTGTATCAGTTACTGAAAACAAGTGACACATGATTTACCTGGGGTGTATTACAAAAGTAAATGCCAGGATCGAGCAAGAAACTAAAGAAGACTCTCCTTTCTGAACATTGACTTCTATCATGAAGAAAATTTGAGCCTATAAAACTGTCACTAGGATACAAGAATTACCCCAGAGTAAAAGTTTGCTATGAAAACTACAACTATTTTAAATTTCTTTCCTCCTTTTATGCTCTGTAATCTCTCGTGATGATACATTGTTTCTGGAATTTAAAAATGGATTCATGGGCTGGGCACGGTGGCTCATGCCTCTAATCCTGGGACTTTGGGAGACCAAGATCAATTAAGATCAGGAGTTCGAGACCAGCCTGGCCAACATGGTGAAACCTTGTCTCTACTAAAAATGCAAAAATTAACAAGGCTTGGTGGCACACACCTTTAGTCCCAGCTACTCAAGAGGCTGAGGCACGAGAATCACTTGAACCCAGGAGGTGGAGGTTGCAGTGAGCCGAGATGGCACCACTACACTCCAGCCTGGGTGATTGAGTGAGGCTCTGTCTCAAAAAAACAAAACAAAAATAAAACAAAACAAAAAGGGATACATGTATTACATTATTAAGTGCAATTAACACATCTTGTAAAACCCACCCCCTTTGCTCCATTCACACTGCACTATGCAATCCCCAAAATAAGTTCTGTTCTCATTCAAATCCTGACCCTGGCTTAGGTGATTCCTCACCAAAATGTTCTCTTTCCATCCTTTGCCTGGTCAATTATTACTTGTACCTCAAGTCTCAAATTAGGCTTTGCTTACCCCAGGAAGCCTCTCGATAGTCCAGCACTTGATGAGGGTAGATGCTTTTCCTACAGCCCACTGCACTTGTCCTTATCATACAATCTATCACCCTTCATTGAAAATGTCTGCTTCCTTCTCAAGCCCCCTCCCCAGGCTGAGGTTTCTTGGGGACAGGGACTCCATTTGTCTTACCACTATACACTCAGCACTTAGCAGTGCTGGGCACATAGCAGACACACTCACTACGTTTTTGTGGAATAAGTGAACATGATGTACTCAATTTGTAGTACATACAATGGGAGGAGTGGGGAATTATTCCTATACAAATAGCTGAACCTCAATTAAATTCTACTCCTCGTCATCCAGCAGGTTCCAGTTCCCTGTCCTCTCTCCATTCCTTAAAGAGACATGACTGGCCTGGCATGGAGGCTCACGCCTGTCATCCCAACACTTTGGGAGGCCGAGGTGGGTGGATCACCTAAGGTCAGGAGTTCGAGACCAGCCTGGACAATACGATGAAACCCTGCCTTTACTAAAAATAAAAAAATTAGCGAGGCATGGGGGCACGCACCTGTAGTCCCAGCTACTCGGGAGGCTGAGGCAGAAGAATCTCTTGAACACGAGAGGCAGAGGTTGCAGTGAGCCAAGATTGTGCCACTGCACTCCAGCCTGGGAGACAGAGAAAGACTCCATCTCAAAAAAAAAAAAAAAAAAAAAGAAAAGAAAAAGAGAGGCATGGCTCTTTCTTGCCTAAAATTTCATCCTCCAGGGCTTCATATGGCTGGATGTTTCTTGCCATTCATATCTCAGCTTAAAGGTCAGTGAGGCCTCCCCTGGCCATTCAGTCTAAATGCACTACCAAAGCATTGGGTATTGTTTCACCTGTCACAGTTCTCTGCATGGCTCATATTACTACCTGATCTTTTATTTCTACATTTATTGTGTCACTCCACCATCATTAGAATGTTAGCTCAATGAGTGTGGAGGCTTCTCTGTCTTATTCACAGCCATGTCCCCAGAGCCTAAAACTTCATTGGCACATAGTAGATGCGGAAGGAAGGAAGGAAGGAAGGAAGGAAGGAAGGAAGGAAGGAAGGAAGGAAGGAAGGAAGGAAGGAAGGATTAAAATAGCTAAAAATTTAAACAATTAAAAATCACGACCCAGCACTGTGGGAGGCCGAGGCAGGTGGATCGCTTGAGCTCAGGAGTTTGAGACCATCGTGGGCAACATGGAGGAACCTCATCTCTATTAAAAATACAAAAAAAAAAAAAATCCCCCAGGCATGGTGGCATGCACCCGTAGTCCCAGCTACTCGGAGGCTGAGGTGGGAGATTTGCTTGAGCCCAAGTTCTAGACTGCAGTGGGCTATGACTATGCCACTGCACTCCAGTCTGGGTGACAGAGTAACACCCTGTCTCAAAAAAAAAAAAATCATGAGGCCAGGTGTGGTGGCTCATGCCTGTAATCCCAGCAGTCTGGGAGGCCAAGGCAGGAGGATCACTTGAGGCCAGGAATTTGAGACCAAGCAGGGCAATGAAGCAAGACCCCATTTCTACAAAAATTAAAATAATAAATAAAGCCATGAAAAATTCCAGACATGCTTTAAAATCAGCTAGAAAAACCACTAGGTTTACATGACACCTATTGATAATAACATTATTCACTTTGCATTCTTTTACACCCAAGTCACCCTGGAGTATACTAAGGCTGTTACACTCTGAAAGGAAGGAATAAACTCTAGGCGACATTCAGCAGCTGCCCAGGTGATGGCTGAGGAGCTGACCTGGTAGAGGGGGAGCACTCCTTGGAGAAAGGATCTTCTACCTGTACCTGAACACATAAAGAAGTGAGGGTCTACCCAAAGCAGCAAAAAGGAATCTCAATTGCTGAAAAGGATCGATGTCTAGAATGGCCAAGTTTCTTAGCAAGAAGAACTACGGAGAAGTTGAGTTCTTACAGGAGCCAAAAGGACTTGAGTTTTACCAGAATATCTCAAATCAACCAACAGGTTCAGAAATTTGTACTCCTAGGTATTTCCTGGATTTTGTGAGACATAAACGCAATATCTAGATACATATGCCTTCCACTAGGGAGACATTAGAAATCTTTCTCCTCTTGGAACCTGTCCACAGGTTCCAAGACCTGGAGCAGCACCCAGGAGACACAATGGCATGAAACTCCTGCTCCGAGGACAATCTTTGATCAAGATTACAAAACACATCACTTTTGGAGCTTAAGAGGAAACCTTCCTCTATCTCTCCAAAAGCATCTAAAACCCTTGAAAGTTACAAGGCAGAGGAAAAGTCACTGTCACACCCCTGAACTAGTAATGGTACAATTACAATTACCCATCCCTAGCTGAAATGAGTGATACTGCATGGACTGACCTGGGTTTGAATCCAGACTCCTCCACTTACTGTGTGAACTTGGGCAAGTTCCTTAACCTCTCAGAGCTACTATTTTTTCCATCGGTTATAAAATAATGGAATAATACTCTTTCAGGGTTATTGACAGGGCTAAGTGAGCCAAGGAGTATCAGGCCCTTAGCAAAGAGAAAAGGCTTAATCATTGGTGACTATTGTAATTATTGCTGTCATTTGTAAATAAAAGTGGTTGTTATAGATACAAATATTGGAGACTAGAGAATTGTGTCTCAGAACTTTTAGTTATGTGAATCCATTTACAAAAGAGCTACCAAAAATAGTTCAAAGTCCAAAGCTCAGATTGCTACATGCTAATTCTTTGCCATACCCCTTTTTGAGAAATCTCTTTGAAATTTTGGGTATATAAGCTAATATGGCATGTTATGAACAATATGTTATTGCTTCTCTAAAAGGAATTATATTGTATATCCGCAGGATGAGACTCACCACTCTTAGGCTATAATTAGTTCATGTCCATTAAATAGCAGTTGCACAACTTCCTAGTAATTTACTGGTAGCCTAAATTATAAGGCTGCTATTTGAAAATGTTTTTGCCTGAGTCATTTTTCCCTCTCAGTCTCACTTAAGTCTGGGTCTCTTAAACTAGAATAGGAATTAGCTGCTTTTTACAGATCAGAGAACAGATTCTGAAATCATCCATATTACGATATCCTAAATTTCACCAACAAGGGAAAGAGAAAATTTATGTGACAATCGAGAAAGAGTATGGCAAACAAATTCACATGGAATTGGCTTTAACAAACCTTTTTCATACCTCCTCAGAAACAACAGTTGTAAGAAATATTATTAGTTTGTGTGTGTAAGAAATATTATTAGTTGGTGCGTGACATTTCATGTTAAATTGATTATAAAGACATCGATTAGGTATAGTGTACACTGTTGAGCAATAAAATTTAAATCAATGACAGATACTATCCAACAATCTTTAAAGAGAGCAGCATCACTTTTTAATAAGAAGAAAAAAAGGAATGCTAGGATTGATATCACTCTCAATGCCACTGCAAGAAAATACACTTTTGAAAATCTTAAAAAGATACATTATGAGAGTGAAAAGCATAGCAATCATTAAAAAAAGAAATAGTATCATATAAAAATGAAATATATTTGCATTTATTCAGAGAATCTAAAGTAAATCAATACTACATCAATTACAGGTACTAGAAATTGAGCAGTAGCTGGTTAACAAAAGAGCATTTACACTATTCTTTAACATGCCATTGGACAACATCACCACAAGCACAACCTGAAAACTGAGTGAGAAGCAAACACACTGATTGTCCTATCTGATCTGCACCCATAAACTGTATCTGTTGAATTTTAATGACATTCAAAAAACCAATGGGTAACAATATATTAACCCATCAATGATAAGGGGCTGACTGGAGTCAAAGCCCCTGCACTTAAGGGTCAGACACCTGTTTAGAAAAATACCACTGAGATGGTCAAGAGGGGCCTTGTTCTCATTATTCTCCATCAACTCTGCCACACTTGTACAAGTTTCATTTACATTTTCTTATCCAATTACATCTTGCTCAATTCCTCACTACAATTTATAGCAAACTTTACAAAGCTTTTGACCTGTATCATCTTATTAAACTTTTATGAAAAATCAATGGAGTTCCATCATTTCACGAGGCTCTTCCTCACACGGTTGTCAGTGTGAGTGGAGAAGTCTGTTTATCCCCAAATCTGGAGGAGAGGTACTGATTTACAAGCTAGGCTCCGGTATGTAGGAGATTATTTCATTTTTCTAAAATACAGCATTTTAAAGAATTGCAACCTTGTAAAAATGAGCCTGAAAGGAAAACAAAAACAGCCAGTTTTTAATCTTCTGTCTTTCTTTAATGTGCTCACGGGCTCTCCCCAGAATAACGCATCATTCTCTGGACCACAGCCGACATGCTGAGACAGCTGAGTCACTTGAGAAAAAGAAAGAGACCTGCTGATCGCCTCCAAGAAGAGAAAGAAACTGTCCTGGAGCCCAAGGGACATGCCATGCTGAGGAGCTCAGACACACACGCGCTTCCCCGCCTCACCCACCACTTCCTATGGAGGGCTTTTTTTAAAGGTTTGCATTTTTAAAGAAGAAATGGCAGGCGTCTCTTATCACTTTGCCAATCAACAACGTAAACTCTTCTCTTCCTCTGCCTCCTCTCCGAAAGGTGCCGTATTGGGTTCCAGAAATTTTTAAACAGAAAATTCAAGCCAATTCAATAACTGAGTCAAGAACTAGTTTTAGAGGCCCAGCTTCTCATCCTGCCCAGATTCACTGAACGGCAAATACTCGGCACAGCACTGTTTTCCACCGGCTCCCCTGAGCCCAGGATCTGTCCACGAGGCCACCTCTGCCCGGACCCCTACACGTGGCTGCCCTATGGGTTCCTCACACTCAGTTTGTCCAAACCTGACCTCTCTGTCATCTCCCCAGCCTCTCTCTACAGATAGTTCAGTGTTATTACTGCCATTCCCCTGGTAACTTGGGCCAGAAATCTGAAAGCCAGCCTAGAATCCTCTTACCTTCCAAATGTTGCATGAATCTGTACCCTCTCTCCCCACCCTACTCCTGATCACCAATTCCATCTTTACGATAAACACAATAGCCCCCAAAATCTCTCCTACACTATCACAAATTGCTTCCCAACTGCTCTTTCTGCCTCCCTTCTTGGCCATATAAATGCATAATAAACTCTGATGATCTGGCTAAAAAATGTAATTCTGACCATACACTCCTCTCCACTGCAATCCTTCTGAAACTCCATCAGTGTCAGTCACATTCAGCACAAGGCCCAGCTTTTGTGGGAAGCCAAACTTCTCAGTCATGGGCCTACAGCTGCCATTTCCTGAAAGCTCTGTATATGCCAGGCCATGGGTTTTTGATTTTCCACATTAAATGCTTGGCAAACATAGGGAATCACAGACTCCTTGCAAAAATGCCTCCCTCTCGAATCCTGGGATTTGGAGACTTCAGTTTGGTTTCTGTTCAGACTGAAAATATAACAAATGGCAAGGAACTCTGAAACCCACACACTATCTTCCTTTGCCAATAGTCTCTGCCTCCCCTTCAACTTTAAGAACTGTAGTGACCTATCAGAGGGAGAAGCAGAATGCCTAGAACCTCCACCAACACGTAAGCATCAACCTAAAGACCCTACAGGTGGCCAAGACAAAGGCTCCAAGGAGATCAGAGAGTTAGGAAGACACAGCAGATCCTAAATAACGAGCTAATTTCCTCCTACAAAAATGCAGAAGAGCAGTGCTTAGGAACACATGTTGGTGGCAGTCAGACCTGGGTTCAAGTCCTTCTCTGCCATCTGCTAAGTATGAGACCTTGAGCTACATACCTAATCTGTGAGCCTTAGTCTTGTCACTTGTAAATGATGGTGTTCCTAAGACTGCAAAATTCCCAAAGGTTACTGGAAAGACTAAATAAAGACTTGACATCAAACCTAGCATAGAGAGCTCAATAAATGCGGTTATTACTAATATTGTAAACACATAAGCTCAATGAATGCAGTTATTACTCATATATTAGCACATGACCTAACAAGATTTCCTATCAGTTATCATGATTCGCTGTACTCAATAATACCCTTTTTTCTCAATGACCTATTTCTTATGTTACTTTTTTTTTTTTCTGAGACAGGATCTTGCTTTGTCACACGTGCTAGAGTGCAGTGGCTCACTGAAGCCTCAAACTCGTGAGCTCAAGGAATCCTCCCACCTCAGCCTCCCAAGTAGATGGGACCACAGGCATGCACCACCACACCCAGCTAATTTTTTAAATTTTCTGTAGAAAAGCAGTCTTCCTGTGTTGCCCAGGCTGGTCTCCAAGTCCTGGGCTCAAGCAATCCTCCTGTTTCAACCTCCCAAATTGCTAGGATCATGGGCGTGAGCCACCTCACCCAGCCCCTATGCTAATTTTCTCAACCCACTCTGTAGCATGCAAAATAACCCTGCTTGATATAACCAGAGAGTGAAACAAAAGTTAAGGTGCATTTTCCAAATGACCCAAGAATCTTTCTCCAAACACCCCTGAAGCTTGACTCTTTTCTGGATTCAGTCCTAACCCTTCTTTTCTTCTCATGCTTCACGGTGTCTTTGGGAAGCTCATCCACTTCCACAGTATGGTGTGCCTTGTGAGTTAGCTAACTTGTTCCTTTTCCTAACAGAATGCCAGTTCTCATTCAACCGTTTATCGCTCCCTCATGTGCCTAGAACAGTGGGCCCGCCCAGAGCTTGGGAGGTGGGCCTGGTCTTAGGCTAATTTGTCTTCTTTGCCAGTGACAGGTTCAGGAACCGCAGTGATCTGTTGACCCAGGAAATTGATTCAGAAATGGGCATGGGACCCATGGTCAGTGTCCTGGAAAAGCCTTCTGTGCATTGTTCTTTTAAGAGAGACATTTCAAAATATGGTCTCTTTTTCTGTGGGGCATTGTTGAATGCACCCACTGATGAGGCTTGGAGCTAATGGAACCATCAGCCCCGAGCCAGAGGAGAAGGCAACACGGAGAAGGCATGCAGAGGCCAGAGGACATCAGAAAAGCAAGGCTGGAGCCCCAAGTGAAATAAGACTGCCCACCCTCTCACCTCTGGTGCCCTTTACTTTTTCTGAGCTGATAAATCTCTTGTTTTTTGAGTTGTATTTCTGCAATTACTTGCAGTCCAAAGTACTCTAACTGATGCATATGGCTTCAATTGCCACCTATAGCTGATGAGTTCAAATTTATATCTCCAGCAAGAACCTTTTTCCTAAGCTTCAATCCCATATGCCAGATGCTAAGTGACAAAGCACCTACACTTCAAAGAGAAACTGAGCTCAGTATCTTTCTTCAAAAACCTGCTCCTGCTCCTATATTCTCTATCTCAGTTGATTAACACCACTACCCACCCAGAAACCCTAGCCAGAATCCTAGGAGCCAGCTGTGACCCTTCCTCTCTTGCAGTAGGTCTTCTCCCTGCCACCCCACACCACGTCCAGTGGATCACCAGATCCTGCTGCTTGTACCTTCTACATCATTAATCCATTTGTTACCATCTCTTCCCATCCTCATTGCCGTTGCCTTAGTAATATCCTCATCATTTCTCCCCTGGATTAATACAAAAGGGTAGTCCATTTCCCCACACTAGCTTCTCACCATCCAATCCAGAATATAACAATAATAAAAGAATTCTTGAACATGTGTGCCAGGCACTACTAAAGTATTTTACATGTATTAACTCATTTAATCCCTGCACCAGCCCTTCGAGTCAGTGTTACACCCTGTATACAAGTAGGAAAACAAAAGCATTTAATGTGACAGGCAGGGATAGGATTCGAACCCACATGGTTTAATTCTTAACTACGAACCTTCCCCTATCTAATCACATCACCTGATCACCTAAAATCCTTCAGGGACTCCTTATTTTGCCGCAAGAGCCTTCACAATTCAAGCCCTGCCTTGCCGACTGAAGCCCTTTCTTCCTCTTCTCCCGCATGCATCATACTTAGTTCTTTACATTGCACTCTTACCTTCATGCTTTTGTACAGGCTGCTCCTTCCGCCAGAAATTTTTATTCCATATTGTGCACACTCACACGACTAATTTTTACTGACTCAGTCAGGTTTCATTTCCTCCCCAACTCTTCCAGGTACAGGCTGAATATCCCTTACCTGAAATGCCTGGGATCAGAAGTGCTTCAAAATTCTGATTTCAGGATCCTATTTATTTATTTTGGGACCAGAGTCTTGCTCTGTCATCCAGGCTGCAGTGCAGTGGCGCCATCTCAGCTCACTATAAACTCCGCCTCCTGGGTTCAAGCAATTCTGCCTTATCCTCCCGAGTAGCTGGGATTACAGGCACCTGCCACCACACCTGGCTAATTTTTGTAATTTTAGAAGAGACAGGGTTTCGCCATGTTAGCCAGGCTGGTCTCGAACTCCTGACCTCAGGTGACCCGCCTGCCTTGGCCTCCAAAAGTGCTGGGATTACAGGAGTGAGCCACCGCGCCCAGCCCAGAATGTTTTCGTTACTCCAATGAGCATTTCCTTTGAGGATCATGTTGGAGATCAAAATGTTCTGGAGGGTCTCAGCCTTGGGATCTTCCAATTAAGGCTACTCAACCTGCACTAAAAGCCAGCACCTAGCACCTACTTGCTCCTCTTGCCTTCACACTGTAATGTGAATGTTGTTGCCTCCCCTAATTAAACATTAGGCTCCCAAACTGTGACTTACTCCACTGTGCACTGTGTCCCTAACGAATGGCACATAATAGGTCTAAATAACTGTTCATGGACTGAACAAATGTTCATGGCTTTCCAAAGGACAAGAAGTGTGACGTGTCAAAAGCAAAGTTAGGAAAACTGGCCATTTCTAAGAATTGACCTGTGAACACTACAACTTATTTTACAGCTTCTAACATTTATAAGAATGATTAAAATGATTTTAAAATACTAAAAATCTGTTGAAACTGTGAGCAACGAACCAAATAAATCTTATAATAATCTTTTTAACAAGCAATTGAAAAAAGATAAATTGTAATAATAAGAGAAATATTTATTATACTCCTGCCTCCATGCTAAAGTTACTAGAAATCAAGGCTTGCTCGAGAAAAGAGTCAACAAACAGCTTGGCAGTGAGTTGGGAAAGTCAAATTTAGTTAAAATGATATTATCATAAAAAAGACTTGGTCCAGCAGGCCAGTCTTCTGAAACTATTCAGCTCATCTTGATGTACCCTCCGAAGGAATACAATTTTTCTCTGACTTTAACCTTGATTACCATGGGGAAAAGCCTTAAATGGGATGGATGCCCTTTTGATGATAAAACATGTGTGCTGATGCGTCACGCAACATGAGTGTGATTCTCGAAGGATTTCAGTGTTTAGTCATTCTATGGCCAACAGAGCATCATACGCTATTTTTATGAAACAATGTTTATAAATATGGCTGATTGTGGAGTACTCATTGAGATACTGAATTTTTACTGCCTTCTAATCAATTAGCCATATAACACAGAATCATGACAATTCGTGAATAATTTTTTAGAAAAAAACAGACAGTAAGTAAGCAATACTGCCCAGTATTCTAAATGTAAATAGTTCTGAGCTGTAGTTAATGAGGCAACCTTGGTACAATAAGGACTGTCAGAAAAAAAGATCTACAGATGAGCGGAGAAGTAACTTGGGGGAAGTAGCCAAATCATACAGTATTAGAACTAGAAGACCCCTTACAGACCACAAGCCTTTGATTACTAAATACATTCTCAAGGCCCAGTAACAAGAGGGTACCATAATATTCTAGCTATAAGCTTTTTAATTCCATCAAATCTTATATTTGGACTTGGATGTGTTTCAGCCCTAATAAATGAGTGTTAGAATGTGTGGGAAAAGGCAAAGTAAAAAAAAAAAAAAAAAAATTTAAGAAAGAGAAAAAGGATAAATAAGTGTTGCATTTTTAGTTATTTGCAAAGCCACTAAATCTTTGGTGGTTTTTTTTTTTTTTTGCAATTATATTGGGATATACTCTCTTTTTATTACAGGTTTACCGTGGTCACACCATATATCAGGTATGTTACAGGGAGACCTAGTGTCAGATTAATACAATCTTCCCAACTTTAATCGTGTGCTCTTTTATAAATCAGAGTGCAATGTGTTGAAAGATTTCTCCATCAATTACTACAAAGCAAAAATGTTTCTTAGTGTAATAATTAAGGCAGAAGCTGTAAACAAATATTGTGAATGTCATAGAATCAAGATCATTAATAAGCAACAATCTTCAATCAGAATGTTCATTTTAGTCTGCTTTTTAATAATAGCCTATCGGCAAACATTTTATACACTTCATACTTTTTCATTCCCCAAATTTTTGAATGGCACATGTTGCCCAAAACACCCTTGGTTGGCTCATAAGAGTCAGTGAAAAGGGAAAAATTGGAAACTGGGGTGATAATTCAACTTATTGTGGTACTTTTTAAAGAGTCAATAAAATTTAAAAGAAAATGTAACATTCATAAAAATGATTTTATGTAATTCAAAAAATGTTTGAAAAGAAGTAGTATGTTTCAGAAAGAATAAGTTAAAAAAAAATGGCAAACAAGGTACTGCTTCTTTTGAGATAGAATTAAGAAACGAGCCAGGTGAGGTGGTGCCCTCTGGTAGTCCCAGCTGCACAGGACGACTGCTTGAGGCCAGGAGTTCAAGTTAGCCTGGGCAGCATAGGGAGACCTCATCTCTAAAAAAACAAAATAAATTAAATAAATAAGAAATGAGGTCATCAGAAGATTTTCAGGGGGGAAAAAACAGAAACCTCAAGTGTGTAGCTTCTCACTACATAAACATATACTAAATTCTAAATCTGAATTTTTTTTTAAATGTGCCACACCATCTAATGAATGGAAGGCAATACAATGTAGACCTGGCTTTAAGGATTAATTTCAGGGGCTGATCTACGGGGGGACTGATATACAGGGGTGCTAAGAAGTTTCTGCTTACCCTCAGAAATACCTCGCCTACCAAGCAAACTAAAGCCTAAAATTTGAGAATTTTATTTTCTTAGCTTAGACTTTTGTCTTCTTTTAAAATACAAATATCCCTAGGAAAGGCTATTAAGCCAAGCGTCATTTATACTGGGGTGTGAACTAGTTTATCTTAATCTCTCCACGTGTTGATGGGACAGAAATAATGAAGAACCTGGATACCTATGAGTTAGAAAGAGACAAGATGAACGGGGAGGATGCCAGGTAAATTTCAGCTAATTCAATATTTGGCCAAACCAAAGAGATTTCTACATTTTAAGCAATTGAGTAAAGATAAAGTGCCAGCATTTCTTCAAATAACTAGCCAGGCTTTAATTGCTGTTAACCCTAGGTTATATACCCAAGGGCCTGGAAGGCAATAAACTTGGCATCCGTCTTCTCTACTTCATAGACTCCCTGACCAGATTTGTTTTGCAAAGGTCACTTAATTAGTACTCTGGGTAACAATTTTAAGTTAACATTATCTTCTCCTAGATAATGATAGCATTTTGCATGTGCTAAGTAAAACAGGAATTAACAAAATTCCAATGGCTTACTTAGATGATAAATAATGAGCCATTTTAAGGAAGAGCTCTCCTGGGGTGTGCGGAAAAACCTGCCGCTGAAGGCAAGCTCGCCGGGATGTGGAACTCTGCACAGGCATAAACAGGAAATGGAGCAGCTTGCACTGGGACTGACAGACAGGCTTGGAATGGCTTGTCTGAAGTGGGCATAGTGCTTGACCCCTGGCAAAAGCTGAAGCTCTTGTTTTGTTACTTTTTATTTTCACATCTGTACGGTCCATATTTCCAAAATCCTATCGAATTGCTCTGAGACATTTGTGAAAAATACCACACATACCAACAACCAATTAAAGTATCTCCCTAATCCAAATTATAGAGGTGCACATGTTTTCATAGCTTTCATGTTGCCTCTTGACATAGTATTTAACAAAATTATTGTCAGTGAAAAGTTCCCAACTCTTAAAAGCTCTCTAGAGAGGGCTGTGCTGTTCCTTGTGTATTAGTATCATTGTGTACACGCCGTCTACTATACTAGGTTGGCTTTTTATAGACAATATATTTTTCTCTAAACTTAAGCCAGGGATCTGAAACTTTGAATCTCATGTGATTATGCAAGGAAGGAGGCCTATAACCCTATAAAAAATACAGATCCAAACCTGTTCCTTACCAAATGTATTGAAATGATCCCATTTACCAGAACGACTGTGAAGACAGAAGTTTCCCCATGGCAATAGAGATCAATCCACCTTTACTGAGCTCATAAGGAGCCCACATCAATCTTTCTTTGAGGACATACATATCATCAGTAAAATTCAGCTGTGTATCATGGCATATGACATTATTCAATATCCATCTTGATCTTAACTTAAAACAAAAGTTCATTTCTGGAGAAAATAAGGCCAACAAATCATATTTTCTTAAACGTTTGAGTTCAATCATTTATGAGATCACGTCTCTTTAAAAAGTCTTCATGGTAACAAAAAAGTATGGTAACAACAAAAATGACACAACAAATGATATACAATTATTTTGGGTGTGTGTAAAATTTAACGCAAATGTAATATAAAATTGAGTTAAAATGATGTTTATATAGAAAATAATTATTTTAATTAATGAGCTTGCATGTACGAGAGTCTTTTCTAATTTGTTACACTATGATTTGTAGAGCAAATTAATAAATAGTATTCTTTTAGTATTTACTTATTCGTTTAGCTATGTTATGCCAAGAGGAATTGGTAGTGATTAATAAAGAGGGACAGTTTTTGTAGATTCTTCTTTAACCATAAATAAGCTGGACGCGTTTTATATGAGTATTGTTATTAATGGCAACAACAAATGTTTAACAATGTAGGCAGTGTGTCTGGAATTTGTAAAAGAGATGCCATAAAGAGGTCAAAGGAAGAAAACAGAAAAAGTGTGGGTTTATCGCTCATGTATATTAATCCCCAATAAGACAGGATCTGATATCGCCGCATCTTGGAGGAAGAAAACAAAACCATTATTGCGTAAACATCCCCAGTGAGGAGCCAACGAGACTCGGAGGCCCTGTCTGCAGAAGCAGATAGCGGCCACCCATCCATCCATCCATGACACACCCCCATCAGAGAAGAGGGTCTGCTTTGTGTTTATTGGGTCCGGAGCTGAGGCTGCAATAGACGACCGATATAACAGAATGGGGACAAATCACTTAAAATGTCTGAAATTGCATGACTAGTTGACATTATGCAATTTCCTAACTTACTATTCAACTTCACTTTCCACTAGGTGCTGAGAGCATGAGCATACAAGCAACAGTTTTTAAAACGCCGGTCTTCAATGCAGACAGAGCTAAGCACCTCAGTAGTGACACAATATAAACTTCACTACATGAAATCCTGGAAGTTGATGTAAACAGCTTTTAATAGCAGTGAACATTTGTTCGCTTTGTTTAGACCATCTGGATGTTCCATTGTGTTCAGTTCAACACTGACTGCCGCCGGGTGACAGTTGATATATGTTAAGTACAAGCAAAGTGCCTCAGCCCACTCTGGGGACCTTAACGAGAACTTTTCAGTGTTTTGTGGATTATTCTGTCAGATCGCAGCCGAGTCGCCTGCATCCTTTATGGCTACATGCCAAAGTCCTCCGGCTTTTTTATCAAAGGATAGTTTTGCTTTTACTGTTTGAAAGGTTAGGAAAACTATGCCAAAGTTCTTCCAGGCAGCTTGGAGAGCACGAGCTGACAGGAATGATTTCCAATATGGAGGAGAGAATAAAGAGGACCTTGGATCCTGAGAGAATCCAGGCTTTGCTTGTTTAATATGCAACATGTCTGACGAACAAGCCATTAAAACACCACCAAAGAAAATCTGCCCGATAAACATATAAAGCGGTTAGTTTTCTGAAGAGGAGAGATTATTCCTTAAAAGCACATTCTCCTCCACCCGCACAAACCACTGTGTGGTGTGCAATTGTGTATACGTATGTTTACTTTCTAATGCAAAGAAGCCTCTGCGTGCTCATCCTGATGTTGCACGAAGCAGAACCATTCAAGTGAAAAATGCCACTGCAAAAGGAGAGAGAACGAAACAGATCAACATTACTTTGTATAAAGATTACACAAGCACAGTTGGTGCCCTGCAGAGCAAAGAAAGGGCTTAAAAATCTGCCTGACTCACTTACCAGCCAGTTTGGCTTTATTGGAACATCTGCGAAATGCTAAATTTGCACTTCTGGAGCTCTTCGAACCCACTGCTGTTGCTGCTGCCTGGTGAAGCACAGATGAGGCACGATGGAACTGGGATCGCTTGAGATACAAATATATTTCTGGCTTCTTTTTTTTTTACTACATCATTTAAAAATGATTTAATAAATGCAATTTTACTTCACTACAGAAAACATGGAAACTAGATAATGTCCAAGTTGAGTATCCCTTATGTGAAATATTTGGGACCAGAGGTGTTTAGGATTTCAGATTCTTTTGGATTTTGGAATATTTCATATACATAATGAGGTCTCTTGGGGATGGGACCCAAGTTTAAACACAACATTCATTTATGTTTCACATACACTTTACACAGATAGCCTGAAGATAATTTTATACAATATGTTTAATACTTTTGTGCATAAAACAAAGTTTTGATTGCAACCTGTCACATGAGGTCAGGTGTGAAATTTCCTAGTTGCAGCATCAGGTCGGTGGCTCAAAAAGTTTCGGATTTTGGAGGATTTTGAATTTCAGGTTTTCCGATTCAGAATGCTCAACCTGTATTGTAACAACTTGATCTCAGATTCTTGTTCATGCTGGAAACATAATGATACCTCTTGTGTTTGGTGTCCTGCCAGATCTCAATTAAAAGTCGAAATGAAGGGCAGAAATTTTATGTATAGGTGAAATCTATGATTGATATAACTCTGGGCACATGATTTAGATAACATTTGGTTCTAACAAGTACCACAGTCGTCACCCTTTCCTTCTTTATCTTAGGTGGCATGAAACAGGTAAGGAAAAGCCTATAGGAAAAGGGGAAATGTTGAGAACCAGATAGACTAATCTATGAAATGGGGATACTAATATCCCATCATAGATTTCATCTAAGGATTAAACGAGACAGTGCATTGCAAAGGTGCCTGCTACAGTGAAATGTTTCAACAAATGGTTGTTGGTCAAAATTGGTCACTAGACAAAAATCTACTGAAATTTTAATTATGTAAAGTCATTATATAGGCAAATAAGGATCTATGACAATATATTTTTAAGATACATTAATAAACAGATAAATAAGTTGTATTTGAGGGAGATCTCTATGTTGTATTGAAGAAATTATACCAAAGATTCTTAGTTCCATTTATGGATTAATTACATATCAAGAGCAAGACAACTTTTCCAATAGTTTCTAAAGATTGCGTTTATCTCCTAATTTTTTCATGACTACAAATTAAGCAAAAAACCCTATTCAATAGTTCAAAAGAAAAAGAGCACAGAGAAGATTACTGGAAGTGTATTCTCTATTACATCTGGTAAATAAAATATATGTGTGTATATGTGCATTATTGCATGTATTGTGCACTACTGTCAGGATACTTTTGAAGTGCCTAGAACAGTACATCATAGAAGCATAATAAATGTTCATTGAATGAATGAAAAAACCCTTAAGGGTTCCACATCTGTAATTCTACAATGCAGCAATCTTGAGTCTTAGCAAACATCAAGCACAATTGCCACAACAAAAGAAAAAACACTATGAGTTTCTAATATAACAATAAACAACAACAACAACAAATGACCAAATAGTTACAATTTTCTGAAACAGAAATTTTCATCAGAACTTAACTGATTTTCCGAAGGATGGTGAAGTAGATGTGGATTAAGCAATTATTACGATTTTTTAAAAATTCATCGTCTTTATTGCCCTTGTATCTAACATAATAGATTTCAACGTGTTTTTATACTCAAAACTTATTTAAAATGGCCTATCTTTATGCCCTTTTCTCTGAAACAAAACTTAAAGCATATAGTTTTAAAGAATAACTATAGTTAAATTATTAGAATCATGTTTGGTTTTTTTCCATTTACTTTTACCTCTCTCAAATTAAGCCATATCCAAGATAATATATGTAATATGAAGGGAGCGAACAAATAGTTTCTGTGGCAAATTGTGTCTTCAAAAGATGGCCGTAACATCTCCCATTCCAGAAGCTCTTCTGACTCTCTGACCTTGGTGCTCCTCTCTGCAAGTGCTGGGGTCTGTGCCCCCTTTCTTTGAACCTGAGAAGACATTTACGATGACCTCAACCAATAATATAGTAAGAATGATGCTATGCACTTTCTAAGGCTAGATTTCTTTAAATGCCATGTACTTTTGCTTTGTTCTGTTGGAATCTAGCCATCAGGCTGGGAGGAGACGCGAGCTGCCTCACAGATAGGCCCACATGGAAAGTCCCTGGCCCCAGCTCTGGCTTGGTTCCTAGATGACATTCAGCACCAACTCACCAACCATCAGAGTGAGCCATCTTGAAAACAGATTCTCTAGCCCCGAGTCAGCTGACCCACCCATGCCACGTGGGGCAGAGATGAGCTCCAAGCTGAAGATTCATGAGCAAACTAAATAATTTCTTTCTTATAGACTACTATGTTTTGTGGTGGCTTGCTATGCAGACATACAAAGCACATATAGTTTCTAAGATTAGAATTCTGAGATTCTACAAAGTTGTATGTATATTATTTGTAATATTTTGCTTAAGTGATTGGTAGAGCAGAATTACTATTTCTGGGACTTGTTAGAAATAGTAAATGAGATTTTAGTACTAGAAAATTGGATTGAAGCTCTATCTAAACTTTATATTTCACCTACAAAACATAAATAACCTTCACCTATAAGATAGAAATAACAATTTAGAGTTTATTTATGCTTTCTAGAAGCTATCCATAATAGCAGCTATGAAACAACAATGTAACATCAAATAATTTGATTACATAAATATTTCTAAGTCAGTTGGGTAAACTGAGCCAGAGTTTCATTTAAAAAATTATAAGATATTTCCTGAGATGTAAAACTTGGTTATTAATCAAATGAAAGAATATAAATGGAAAAACACTTTATAAACCATAAATCATTCTACTAGAAGAAGTCAATATTTTAAAACACACACATACAACTTATTATTTCAAAATCTAACAGCTCCAGTTAGACATACATGATCAGAACATTGTAAATAATACATTTATAAATTCATTAATCCTTTTTAAAATTCTAGACTAA
This sequence comes from Symphalangus syndactylus, assembly GCF_028878055.3. Classification (NCBI taxonomy): domain Eukaryota; kingdom Metazoa; phylum Chordata; class Mammalia; order Primates; family Hylobatidae; genus Symphalangus; species Symphalangus syndactylus. Next base: position 22,811,881 of record NC_072434.2, on the reverse strand, counting down.
TGAAAAATAGTGCATTTTTAAACAGCTACTTTGGCAGCAGGGGATTGGATTAGATGACCTCTTAAAGTTCTCTTCAGGCCCTATGAATCTGAGAAATACAAGCTGTCTTGCTATCTATAGACACCAGTTCACAGAGGATTTTAAATCTAATTCCAATTATCTAAATTCTTTGCATTATACAAAAATGAAAAAAAGTCCATTTCAATGCCCATATTAATGAAGTAATAATTAAATCATCTTCCATAATAAATGGCATCAATGTAAAGATTATTCATTTCTCAAAAACTGAATATCATTTGCTTCTGATTTTATAAACTATCACTTAAGTATTTTTGATTTTTCAAATGTAACAATCTTTTAATAGCCACAAAAAAAGTTCTATTATAAATCAACAGCCTGCAGTCTTCAAGAGAGCATATTTCTAAATAATCATATTTTATACAGGTCCCAAAAATAAGTAGTAAAAGATTTTTAAAAATCACATAGAGGCTATCTTACTGAGGGGATTTAAGTGTTAAATGAACCACATTAATATTCATGACTTCATCTGCATAAGCAGTGAAAGAGCTTTATTTGATTCCTCAATTTTCTGTATAAATAAGTGTTTAAATATTTTCTACCTCAGAACCAACAACAGCAACTCATTAGATACTCAAAAAATTAAAGCAAAACATAAAAAGCAAATTTTGATCAAATGTAGTGGTAGGAATGAGCCAATGATTCAACAGCATCTGTACTATAAAATGTAATGTCACCTAGTTTTTTAAAAAGTGAAGATGCTAATTCTGCTGATGAAGATATTGTTTTTCCCCTCTTGTGCCCTATTCATTATGCAAGGCTGCAGAATATGAAGTGGAGATGTGTGATCCGGGCGATCTAATGATCTCCCACACCTGCTCATCTGGTACGGTTTTAATTAACACTCCAAGGAGGTTTGTCAAGAGTAATCAAAAACATTGTCGCTTATAAAGCTGTGGCAAGAAATCAATAGTTTTCATCAGAAAAGGTAAGGTCTGGCATAACTGAACCATTTAATTGCTTCATTCCAATAAACAAAAACTGCACATTTTAATGACTTGATTCGGGAGATCAATATCTAACCACATATTGCATTAAACAGCAACATGTGGTGGGATATTCGTAGTCATTTCCATTCCGAAAGCAGCATTCCTCTTTTTTATTTCATCCCGAGTGGCAATAGGTTGCCGCTCCTATGCGGTGCTATGATTTATATCAAATGAGTGACCTCTAGGGCTGTACGACTAGAACGGGTGACTAGCTCTCAATGGTAAGCTACTGGCACTTGACAAAGTGCCTGAAGCAGAATGAATTTACTTCTCTTTTCCTCAATCATCAACAGGCTCTGCCCTGACCCCCGTTCTGACTCCTATAACAAGATCTCCTGTCGCTGCCTGAAAATTTTACAGTCGTGTCGACTTCTCATTGAGTTCGAGTGAGTACTTCTGTCACCTTCAGTGAACTGAGTCCGCAGGAGATTTAACTAAACACCAGTCCTAGTTTAAAAACTAAATAAGTGTGTTTCCTGTAAAGCAGGTGGCGTCCAAAGGCATCTGTTTCCAAACCATATGATATTCTAAAAAGTCAAATTTTTCTTTGCACCACATTTAATTCAAAGCAACATTTGGGTCCTGAAACTCACTTATTCATTTGGTGCCATGAATGTGAAACTCTCCTTAGCACTACAGACCTTAAGAACTATCTGTTTGCTATTGGTTCCCACCAGAAGACTGATGTCCACAGGGCACTTAAGTCATTGTGATGGTTACTTGAAAAATGAAATTCTTATTAACCTTCAGGAAATACTGTATGTAATATGCATATACCGAATACCCTCATGTTCAGCTGTAATAAATACACAGGTATGCAAGAGGAAATAAAGACATCAGATTAAATAACTAAGCAGCCTAATGCATTTGATGCATCTTACTTTAGAAAGATATTTTAAAATATATCGTCAATAAGGACTTTAAAACAATGACTTGAAGAAATTTAGATATTAAACATCAGGATATTATAACATTCACTAGTAAAACATATACAATAAAGCAAAAACCCACATTTATGTAATATACATGACTTTTAACAGTCGACTTAAAATAAGCAATCAAAATGAACATTTGCAAACCCCTGTGTCAACAACAAGGCAATTAAAAGATTGACGTTTGATGGTTTATTCCATCTCACTAAAGCCTTACGCAAAATTTCCACTCCCTCTTTAATTTTCAATTCTTCTACCCTCCCTGCTTCACAGCTCCTGGCTATTGGCTTTTACAATCTGTCCCTAGGGAGTGAGGAGTTATTACCCCTGTCGATGGAAGAGAAAGGGATGTTATTCCCTTGTCACCCTCTTCGGCTCCAGCAGATTCCAAGTGCTGATGTATAGCCTTCATTGGAGAAAGGCGGCTGAGATGCTGTTAGTCCTCAGGCCTGTCAGATCCATCTACCTGTGCCATTGGCATTACTTACTGGAGTCAGAGTGACACTCGGTGTCCCCAGAGTCAACCAAAAAACTCCAGGAGCAAATACTACACCAGGCATTCTGCTACTAAGGAATAAATACCATGACAAATGTCCAAGCCCCTTAGCAGAAAGGATTTTGCATCCTGCTGGCCACAAAGGCAAAATGCAAAAGTTTGTAGGCAAAATCCTTCAGAATTGCACCAAGTTTCTTTTGTTAGGCACTGAATATAAAATAAACATTGTGATGACTTATGAAAAAGCTGAGGAAGTCTCCTTAAAAACACTTTTGAGACCGGGCGCTGTGGCTCACACCTGTAATCCCAACACTTTGGGAGGCCAAGGAAAGTGGATCACAAGGTCAGGAGATCGAGACCATCCCGGCTAACGCAGTGAAACGCCGTCTCTACTAAAAAAAAAAAAAAATACAAAAAAATTAGCTGGGCATGGTGGCGGGCGCCTGTAGTCCCAGCTACTCAGGAGGCTGAGGCAGGAGAATATCGTGAACCCTGAGCCAAGATCACGCCACTGCACTCCAGCCTGGGCAACAGAGCGAGGCTCTATCTCAAAAAAAAAAAAAAAAAAAAAAAAAAAAAAACCATTTTTGAGATACTGTACCAATTGTTCACATTGCTTTAAATCATTCAATTCCTCTTGTTACTATGATTTCATCATTACATTATGAGAGTTAAGAAACTGGAAATTTCTACTTAATTCATAATTTACAAACCTATATTCTTGTTCTCTCTCTCTCTGTCTCTCTCTCTCTCATTCAAAATATAAACAATTGCTTCCATTAATTGTCCAAAGATATCACAATATTTTGCATGGGTAGAAAACAGATCTTAATTTCTAGAATTCAGCCATGAGTTCCCCATCCTAAGAAATGTCTTTTCAGACTCTAGGCCATGAGACTCTTCCAACGAAGATACATAGAACCTTTCATTCTTTTTGTCTTTGGTTTGCACAGCACATCTGTCCTTCTCCCACCTGCCTTTAACCAAGGTGGGTAAGCAAAGGGCGCTCACTAAGAGTCACTGCCTGGCCTGGCCTGCTGGATGAGTTAGGAGGCCTGGGTCCTGATGAGGTTAATGTCAGAGTCACCGTGGTCCGGTGCAGTGGGCTCCAAGATTCACACGCCGTGTTAGTAAAAAACAAACAAACAAACAAAAAACCCTTGAGCTTGCACCCACAACATATGCCTATTTTTTCATCTATGAGTTATATTCAACTACATGTCCACAATAATTACCCAAAATGCTTAGAACGAAATATGCTTCAGATTTTTCCAATTTTAGCGAGATAATAGGGTGCAAATAGCATACATTATGTAACACCCCAGTGGGGATCCAGGACAGCGTCACATAATGAAACACATTTAGAGTTCTACAAAGAAATGCATGATTATTCTAATTATTCCTACCAATTGCATTAAATAAAGACTATTGACACACTTCAGTTCAGGTCAGTTCAGGCTGCATGGCCAAATGAATTACAAAATAACTTCAGATTTTCAGAGCTTTTTAAACATCAGGATGGTGGATAAGGGATCGTGAACCTGTACTCTACTAGATTAGGTACAGCATAAAACATTTGCTTAAAAAAAATAGATAAAGGGGAGTGAGATAAAAATAGAAAAGGAAATTCTAACATTTTCCTTTTGTATGCCCACAGTGCACACACTGTATTTCGGAAAACACTCCACGCTAGTTCCGAAGCAAGGCTACAAGAGGTGTAAGCACAGTTTAAATCCACCCTGGGCAGAATGAGCTCAGGGGGCAGTGCCACAGAACCAGACTTCATAGTTCCCCTTCCTCCTCTTACAGAAAACACAAAACTGCGAATTGTCTACGGTTGAGAGCCAATGCCCAAGCCAGCCCTGCCAGCCCCCCAACTCCTTAGGGATATGCCATGCCTTTATAGATAGACTCACACCCATAATTGGGAAGAAAGAGGAAAGGACGTCACCATTCACAGGTAAGTACGATGAATTGAAGAAAACAATTCCTTGCCAAACTGATTGTTGATTAATCACCTAAGGGACTACACTCACATAGTTTAAATTTCATGTTTGTTAAAACTCTTCCAAGTGACCAGCATTCACTAGAATTGACCCAGCCTTACCATTTCTGGTAGTAACATTTTAGTACGAGTCAATAATCTATTTCCCAGCGTGACCTCTGTTACCCCCAAGGAGCCAGGTGAATAAAGAAGCAAAAGAGGCTGAAGCACATCGATAAAGGGTGTATTTTTTGCTTGAAATCCTCAGTGAAATAAGTTTAAAATTGTAACATAAAGCACTTTCCACAAGGAGCCACCATTCATCATAAGTGGCTCTTCCTTCAACCCCGACGGCCAATTCCTTGTTCACTCTTACACACTTTTTTTTTTTAAATGAGAAGAACCATAAGGAAGCCAAATGAATGATTAATGATGTCAGGGAACACCTAGGCTACTCCTAAGTGTTATAATTTCCTTTTCTCTAAGTTTTTCCTTTGGCTTATATTTATTTTTCCTCACTTAGAAGACAAGGGTGGTGCTTTTCTGATCATTGATTGCTCTCCCAGTGACAATACTAGAAACCCAAGCGGAGTAGACCCCCCCCCCACCCCTCCTCACTCATTCCTATCCTGTAACTATGGGCCATCCAGTGTGGGTCAGACACAGACTTCATAGTACCCCTCCCTCCTCTTACAGAGAACACAAAACTGCAAATTATCTACAGTTAAGAGCCACTACCCAAGCCAGCCCTGCCAGCCCCTTAACTCCTTAGGGACGAGCAATGCCTTTATAGGTAGACTCGCACACATAATTGGGAAGAAAGACGAGAAGTCGAGTGCAGTGGCTCACGCCTGTAATCCCAGCACTTTGGGAGGCCGAGGCAGGCAGATCATGAGGTCGTGCGTTCGAGACCAGCCTAGCCAACGTGGTGAAACCCCATCTCTACTAAAAATATAAAATATAAAAATTAGCTGGGCGTGGTGGTGGGCACCTGTAATCCCAGCTACTTGGGAGGCTGAGGCAGGAGAATTGTGTGAACCCGGGAGGTGGAGATTGCAGAGAGCCAAGATCAGGCCACTGCACTCCACCCTGGGCCACAGAGCAAGACTCCATCTCAAAAAAAATAAAGAAGAGCTCGCAGGTAAGTATGGTAAACAATCAGAGCAATCAATGATCAGGGTGGTTCCCCTAAGCCCCTTCTCCAACCACCCTGCCTGGCCCTGGGCCTAATGGACCAAAAAAGTCTGTTGATGAATGCAGAAAGTTTTAGAAGTCACATCAGCTGTATTCTTATCCAAAAGTCCCTCAGTTTGCCCCTCACAAGCACACCAATTAATGTAGCCACATTACCAAAGCTATTTCAACTCTAGACTCAATATTACATACCCGAAGGAATTCTATTTGCATATAATTTGTGCTTACTTAATGTCAGCATTTATAAAAATGTCCTCTGTCTCCTTTTCTTTTCAACAAAGAAGGGCTTTTTATACCAGAATTTTGAGATATCCCCATGGAGGCCTGATCACTCTCAAGCAGCAATGAATATAGAGATTTAAACTCCCCAACAAAAATTTTCCTAGGAAAAAAAAAGTGAGATAGATATCTTCTTTTCTTCTTTGCCTCCATTGTGAATGTGTCTCTCAGCTTGTATTTTTGTCTCTCACTCATGTCTTAGGTTCAGCGAAAATATTACCCATGGTGTGCAGACAAGGTCTGACCCAAACTGGATAGCCCACAGTTACAGTGCCTCTTTACAGTGTCAGACTAATTCCAGCCATATTTCCAGGAGGCAAGTCAGTCCCTATGGATGACAGAAAGATGTACAAATAACAAGTCATCTCACCCAGGATGCCTTGAGTTCCAGTGTAGCTCTGTCTGGTAGAAATACAATGCCAGCCATATACGTAATGTAAGTTTTCTTGTAAAAGGGTAAAAAGAAACTGTTGAATTTTTACCAATATATTTTATTAAAAGATATACAAAATTATGAATTAGGTATTTTATGATATTTTTTCATACAAAGTCTTCAAAATACAGATTTTGTATTCACAGGCCATCAACTTTTTCAACAGAAATAATTGATATGGATTTAGATTTCTTTTTTTTTTTTTTTGAGACAGTCTCACTCTGTCGCCTAGGCTGGAGTGCAACGGCATGCTCTCGGCTCACTGCAACCTCTGCCTCCCGGGTTCAAGCAATTCTCCTGCCTCAGCCTCCTGAGTAGCTGAGATTACAGGTATGCACCACCATGCCCAGCTAATTTTTGTATTTTTAGTAGAGACGGGGTTTCACCATGTTGGCCAGGCTGGTCTTGAACTCCTGAACTCGTGATCCGCCCGCCTCAGCCTCCCAAAGTGCTGGGATTACAGGCGTGAGCTACCGTGCCCGGCCAGGACTGTTCTTTTTATAACAGAACCCCTCACCTCTCAACCCACACAGTTCCTGGTGTACTACCCTATTTCCTTCACCGCTCTTATCTCAGTCTGGCACAATATGTTCAATTATTGCCTGTTTATGTATCTATCTTTCTCTAACTTAAAAGGATGTAAGCTCCATGAGGGCTGTGACCTTGCCTGTATCTCTACTGCTGAATCCTCAGAGCTAGAACAGAAAGCCTGGCAGAGTGGACTCTCAACACATATGTGATAAAAGAATCAATGAATGGATGAGCAGCCAATCAATCTATTGATACCCACTTTTAATTTTTAAATAACCTACAATGTGACATTCTAGCTCAACAAATTCACCACTAATAACTTTTTATTGGTGGAGGTAGATGGAACGTGTTCTGTCTACTTGTGTAAATCGCGTAGTCAAAAGGTGAGGAAATTTTGCCTATCTCTCCTTTTACCAGATAAACAGCTGTCAGGAGTTTTCATGACCACCTATGCTTACATCAATTATTCCACACTTCTACTGAGCGTGAGGAATACTGGGATAGTTTGTGTTTATTTTGGAGCTACTTGTTTTGCACCTGTGCTGTAGGCCAATCCCATCCTCATCCAATTCTTCTAACAGAGAAAGCAAAAGCAAATTATGGGAAACCTGGGAATGTTTTCACAAATAGTATTTGCCATTGTCATCAATCCTGTCCTTAAAAGGAAATTTGGGCCTGGCGTGTTGGCTCATGCCTGTAATCCCAACACTTTGGGAGGCCAAGGTGGGCGGATCATTTGAGGTCAGGAGTTCGAGACCAGCCTGGCCAACATGGTGAAACCCTATCCCTAACTAAAAATAGGAAAATTAGCTAGACATGGTTGTGAGTGCCTGTAATCCCAGCTACTAGGAGGCTGAGGCAGGAGAATCACTGGAACCCAGGATGTGGAGGTCGCAGTGAGCCGAAATCGCGCCACTGCACTCCAGCCTGGGTGGCAGAGTAAGACTCTCAAAAAATAAAATAAAAGGAAATTTTGACATTCCTTCTCTTTATTGGGATAATAAAAGTCAGGGCCTCCTGCGGATTCTAGAAACTATCCTTGGAAATTCTTTTTTTTTTTTCTGAGACGGAGTCTCGCTCTGTCACCCAGGCTGGAATACAGTGGCACGATCTCTGCTCACTGCAACCTCCACCTCCTGGATTCAAGCGATTTTCCTGCCTCAGCCTCCCATGTAGCTGGGACTACAGACATGTGCCACCATGCCCGGCTAATTTTTGTATTTTTAGTAGAGAGGGGGTTTCACCATATTGGCCAGGCTGGTCTCGAACCCTGACCTCAGATAATCTGCTTGCCTCGGCCTCCCAAAGTGCTGGGATTACAGACAGGAGTCACAACGCCCTGCCTATCCTTGGAAATTCTAATGGGCAGGAATGTTGGTGACTCTTTTCAGTTGCATCTTTTACATTAGATGTTGCCCTGACCCGCAGGCATGTCACAAATTAAATGATTTGAGAATATTTGTTGTATTTCTACATATAGATTTTAGGTTTAACACTTACACTTAGGTAAGAACAATTCTAAGACTAAGGAACATTAAGGGAACAAGTCCAAAAAAATCTTTTAAAAATGTGTCTACAAGGGGCTAAATACTGCATGATTCCTCTTATGTGTGGTACCTAGAATAGGCAAATTCATGGGAACAGAAAGCAGAATGGTGGTTGCCAGTGGCTGGGGGAGGGGAGAATGGAGAATGGCTGTTTAATGGGTACAGAGTATCATCTGAGAAGATGAGAAAGTTCTAGAGGTAGATGGTGGTGATGGCTACACAACAATGTGAAAGCACTTAATGCCACAGAATTTAAACCTAGAAACAGTAAAAATAGGAAATCTCATGCGCATCTTACCACATCTTTATAAAAAGGTATCTAGTTGTCAAGTCTGCCTCGGTGCACAGAGTCATAACTAGCCAATGGAATCAGACAGCACTGCCTTCAGACCTTGCGGCAGGCTGAGTAATGGCCTGCAAAAGCATCCCATCCCAATCCCTGGAACCTGTGAATGTTACCATTCATCGCAGAACAGAGTTAGCAGATGTGATTAGGGATCTTGAAGTGGGAAGATAATCCAAGATAATCTAGCTGGGACCTAAGTGCAATCCAAGTGTCCTTATAAGAGAGAGGTGGCAGGAGATTTGACACAGAAGAGAAGAAAGCTGTGAGATGCCAGCCGGTGGAAGCCGAGTCAGAGAGAGTGGGTGCCACGCTGCTGGCTTTGAAGATGGAGAACGGGGACAGCACCATGGAATGCAAGGAATGTGGGTCCAGAAGCCGGAAAAGCCAAGGAATGGATGCTTCCCCTGAGCCTCCGGAGCCAGTGCAGCGCTGCCGACACCTTGATCTTGGCCCAGGGAAACTGACTTCAGACTTACGACCTCCAGAACAGTAAAAGAATAAATGTATATTTGTTTTAAGCCACCAAATGTGCAGGAATGTGTTGTCGTAGAAACAGGAAACTAATACATACATGATGTACATATATTTATATAACAAATATCATTATTTCAATATTAAAACTATGTTTTTGATACAAAATGCCTTGTATATTAGGTACATTCCCATTTTTTTCTTAGAAAGCTTTGTATTAAAGGTGTTATATGAAATGATATTGGTATCTCGGAATTATAATCAAATAACTCTACTTGGAAATTCAATTTTTAAATGCTCAGGAAAAACCTACCAGAAGCAAACTATTCATAACCTATTTATCACCTAAAATATTATAATATATTCCAAAATACCTTTTAATCTAAAATCAGATTTCCTTTTAGATGGAGAAGGCAAACAGAATGGAATTAAATTTACTTAAATTTGCATTTATTTTAGGTTTAGCGCTTACACTCAGGTAAGAACACTTTTAAGACTAAGGAACATTAAGTGGACAAACACTTAGCTCCCAGAGAAAAGCTGAATACCCTCCCAAACCTTGGAAAAGCAACATGAAATCCATTCTAAATCACTGTGGGAAGCCTCAGCACTGAAAACATCCTTCAAGATTATTCAGTATTCTCCACGTAAGCCTTTGATTCCTTCACGAAAATCTAAAATGATAATATTTCAAGAACAGGCCAGGTACGGTGGCTCACACCTGTAATTCCAGCACTTTGGGAGGCCGAGGTAGGTGGATCACTTGAGGTCAGGAGTTTGAGACCAGCCTGGGAAACATGGTGAAACCCCCATCTCTACTAAAAATACAAAAATTAGCTGAGCGTGGTGGCGGGTGTCTGTAATCTCAGCTACTTGGGAGGCTGAAGCAAGAGAATGGCGTGAACCCGGGAGGTGGAGTTTGCAGTGAGCCGAGATTGAGCCATTGCACTCCAGCCTGGGCGACAGAGCGAGACTCTATCTCAAAAAAATAAATAAATAAATAACAGATGGAGCTTTCAATATTCAACTGTGGAAATGTTATTCACTTCGATATGTCGGGTTTGTATCATTTCCAAGTGGTGACCACTAGGGGCAAACACAGAACGTGTTCTCTCCAGTCAGAGATTCATTCACTACCTTCAATGCCACCAGTACCAACCTTCACTGCAGGCAGAAGGTCTCCTCTCCGTCCTCCGAAGAGGAACCAGAAAACCACTTCTTTCTCCAAGCTCTGTGCCTCCTGTGGGAAGCCTAACACGGAGATTACACAGATATGTGTAAAATGTTGACATTCAACAGAGAATCTAACAAATAATACTGAGAGTTTCTAGTAAATAATTAAACTCTGGCTGGGCACGATGGTTCACACTTGTAATCCCAGCACATTGTGAGGCCAAGGCAGTAGGATCACTTGAAGCCAGGAGTTCGAGACCAGCCTGGGCAACAGAGTGAGACCCTGTCTCTACAAAAAATAAATAAATAGACTAAATTAAAAATTAGCTGGGTGTGGTGGCATGCACTTGTAGTCTGAACTACTCAGGAGGTGGAAGGATCACTTGAACTCAGGAGTTTGAGACTACAGTGAGCTATGATCACATCACTGCACTCCAGCCTGGGCGACAGAGTGAGAATAATGATGATGATGATGATAATTAAATTTGCAAATATCATCTCCTAATACCACTCAAATATGTCTTGTCTTCATTTCCATGTCTATCACCCTAATGTAAGTATCATTATTTCACACCTGGTTTATTGCAAGATCCCCTTTACTGATCTCCCTTCACCCCTCCTTGAGTTTCTCTGATTCATTCTCCAATGAGCATCCTAAATTATCTGTACCAAATCTTATCACACCACTTATTCCGAGTCCTACTTAAAACCTTTCAGTGGTTTCTCATTGTTCTTAGGAAGATCAAAATCCTTGCTAAGGCAAACAAAGGCCCTCCAAGGCTAACCCTGCCATCCTCACCATTTCATCCTCTCCGTCAGGCTCTCTGCCCTCAGCAACAACGCATATCTTTCAGTGCCCCAAATGTGCGGAGTTCCCACATATTCCAAGGCCTTTCCTTTTGTGGTTCCTTCAGCCCAGGATGTGGCCTCGGACACCACCCTTGCTCTTTGCTGGACTAACTGCCAGTAACAAAGGAGTTCTGAGGACTAAGCAAGTCAATATTTTTAAAGCCCTTAAAGCAACATCTAGCAACAAGTAAGGTTTTGTTTGTTTGTTTGTTTTTTGTTTGTTTTTTTTTTTTTGAGACGGAATCTTGCTCCGTGGCACCGGCTGAAGTCCAGTGGTGCGATCCCAGCTCACTGCAAGCTCCACCTCCCAAGTTCACACCATTCTCCTGCCTCAGCCTCCTGAGTAGCTGGGACTACAGGCACCTGCCACCACACCTGGCTAATTTTTTTTCATTTTTAGTAGAGACAGGGTTTCCCCGTGTTAGCCAGGATGGTCTCGATCTCCTGACCTCGTGATCTGCCCGCCTCAGTCTCCCAAAGTAAGGTATTTTTTAAATTAATTATTGTTGCTAATATTAGTATTATTCCTCATTCATATGGATAAATATGGAACTTAGTCCCATAGATTTCCATAGCAAACCTTCGGACTCCCTAGTCTATGTCAGGTTTCCTTGTTAATGCACTTACAGAACTGTGTTCAGGGGGTTGATCTCACATTGTAATTATGCATTTATGTATGTGGTCACTTAAGCCCAACTCCCTTACTGGACTTTAAAGTCCAAGAGATCGGGGGCTGTACTCTTCAACTCTCTTGTTTCCATGGTACCTGTCTCTAGTAAAGGTTTAATATGATGATTGTTGAATAAATTCATAGTACTACATAATGTAAAAATGGTTAGACTCATTCAAAATATAGTTAATATGCAGACTCTATGGCATACACAAAATTCACTTAGAGGTGCCCTGGAGAGGGGCATCAAAGAGACACTGAATTTAGTCAGCTCTTGCCACCACAGTGCTGCAGAACAAACTGTCCAAACTCAGTGTTCTACAGCAAAATACTGACTGAATTTGAGCTCCCCTAAGTGACTCCACTCTAGGTCAGATCAGCTGGACTTGCGTATGGGTTGAGTATAGACCTGTTCCACATGTCTCTCGTCCTCCCCAGACCAATGGCTACCTGGGACAATCACTCCCCAGGTTGGATCCCCAGAGCACAAGATCCAAGAGCAATGCGCGAGCACATTTAGGGCCTCAGCTCATGGTACATCTGCTATTAGTCTTTTGGCCAAGGCGAGTCACATGGCCAAGTCCAAAGTCAACAAGACAGAGAAGTATACTCTGCCTGTGGTGGGAGGGGAGAGGAGGGATTATTTGCTGAACAATAATTTAAATGATCACAGACGGTCATGCTCCAAAGCAATTGAATCTGAGGCAAAACGAGATGCCAGGGTCACTGCCAGCTTGGGGAGACATGCAGCAATTATGAAGTCACTGTGAACAGAGGCAACAAACAATGGTATCAAATGTAAGCCCCAAATTCAAAGTCACAAATAAGAACCACCACGGAAAATTGATGTACAATGGAGATGCTTCTCGCTTTGGCAACTCTGTAACATGCTCCAGGGTGAGTAATAGCTGGGATTTATTTAGCCATAGTAATGAAGCCACGGTAATGAATGCCGAGGAAGCCTCACACCAGGACTGGAAGAGTGTAAAAAGTGAGCATGCAAAGAGGAAAAAAAATGCAAAACAGAAGAGATAGAGAAGAAATTAAGTGTGGTTAGAGCAACAGAATTATGAGTAATTTTTATTATCATGTTTTGAAGGCTTCCAGGACCTTCTCCTGCTATGTCCTCTGCTTCTCCTGGCTTAATAGTCATCATACTTTTTTTTTGTTTATCTGTCTTCCTCTAGTTCCCATACACTCATGAAGGCAAAGACCACAAGTCTGATGCAGTCCCCACTCTATCCTCAGTCCCCTGGTACACAGTAGGTAGCCAAAAATATCCATGGAATGAATACATGAAATTCATAGTTGGATGACATCTAAAATTACCAACTAAATAAGGGATTGCTTTCTCCTGTTTGTCCTGTAAAAATAAGATTTTGACTCATTTTTAACAAATCAATTTTAAAATTAGGATTTTTTTTTTTTTTTTTTTGAGATGGAGTCTTTCTCTGTTGCCCAGGCTGGAGTTCAGTGGCATGATCTCGGCTCACTGCAAACTCCACCTCCCAAATTCAAGCGATTCTTCTGCCTCGGCCTCCCGAGTAGCTGGGATTACAGGTGCCTGCCACCACGCCCAGCTAATTTTTGTATTTTTAGTAGAGACAGGGTTTCACCATATTGGCCAGGCTGGTCTCGAACTCCTGATCTCATGATCCACCCACCTCAGCCTCCCAAAGTGCTGGGATTACAGGTGTGAGCCACTGTACCTGGCCAAAATTAGGAATATTTTAGAAGTCATGGTGTCTGCTATTTTTGCTGGAATCTTCTGCTGTTTACTTCTAAACAGCCGCTAATTCTAATATGATAATTTTCACTGCAAAGCAATACTATTGAATTTTTTACTGTTGAATTTTTTTCTGAAAACAATATCAATTCAGCATATTATTGGTAATGGATAATTTAATCCCAATTTCTACTCATTCTTCAAACTTCAGCTCAGACACCACCACTTCCAGAAAGTCCTTCCAGACGCCACCAGCACCTTCAACCTAAGCCCAAGAGCTCCTCTTTTGTGCTCACAGTGGTAACTGTGCACACCTTTTTTTTTGCGCTGGCCATAATCTTTCATGTTAGTTATAAATAAACACTTGTTGAACTCTGGGGAATTGGGCACACGTGGTGGGAGAGGCATGTGTGACCTTGGCCAGAATCCTCCTCATCAGGGCTTCTACTGATTTAGACTGGCTCTTTTTTGAAAGCAATATGGTACCCATGAATCAACACAAGCATTCAGTGATGTTTCCCTACTATTGCTTGCCTGACTGGGGTGGTATAGAGACACACACATACTTCTACAGGCATTTAAAATGAGGAGAGACCTAAGGTAAATATAACAATAGCTAATGTTGCAGGGGCTTTACACATATTAACTCATTTAATCTCCCCTACAACACTCAACACTTTCCTATGAGGTAGAACCGTTGTTATCATTCCCATTTTGGACATAAGGAAACAGAAACAAAGAGGTTAAGTAACATGTTCCAGGTTACACTGCTGCCAAATGGCAGAGTCAGGTTGAAACCACAGCAGTGAGGCTGGGAAGCCTGTGCTCCAAACCACCATGTGACTGCCTCCTTGCTGCTACTGGTGCACAGCAGCTGCCCCCACAACCAGGGCCTTTCTGTTCTTGATTTAAATAATAAATTCACTTAGTTGTTTGGTTTTGTTTTGGGGGTGGAGGAGAGGAAGATACAGTATTATTTTATAATCAAAGGGAAATAAAATGCTATTTTGAAAAATACCAACTCAATTTGAAAGATGTTATGGACTAAATTATACCCCCTAAAATTCATATGTTGAAGCCCTAGCCTCCATTGTGACTGTATTTAGAGATAGGGACTTTAAGGAGGTAATTAGGTTTAAATGAGGTCAAAAGAGTGGGCCTAAGTTGATAGGAGGGGTATCCTTATAAGAAGAGGAAGTTGTTTCTGCTGAGAGAAAAAAAATGGGAAAAGAAATGAACAAAAAAAAAGAGGGAGAGACACCAGGGACCTCTCTCTCTTCACAAATACAGAAGAAAGGCCATGTGAGGACAGAGTGAGAAGGCGGCTGTCTGCAAGCCAGGAAGAGAGCCCTCACCAGATACCAACCTCGTCAACACCCTGACCTTGGACTTCCAGCCTCTGGAGGTAAGAAAATAAATGTCTATTGTTTAAGCCACCCAGTCCATGGTATCTTGTCAGGGCAGACCAAGTAGACTGATACAAAAGGCAATGTGCAAAGAAGCCTCATATTTCCATCCATTAAAAGAGAAGCTAAGGATGAAGAAATAAACAGTAAGGACAAAAAAATGTATTGAAACTAATTGGTCAAATAACACAACTCCATCAGGGAGTACCCCACTCTAAAGTACATCAAGTTCTGGTCATTGGCAAGAAATATTTGCCAAATATCTACCATCTTTGGCCCCAAGAATTTAAGGCTTTCATTAGGGTACCATAGCACATATTGACCTAGATGTGAGTGTGGAAATATATAAGACTATAAGACCATATATGCCTAAAAAATGGTACAGGTGTTCAGAGGAGAAAGTTTCATTTCAACAATGGTTTTTGGAGTATTTAGAATTTGACATGATTCATACAGAAAGAACAGGTTGCAAGTAAGCAGTCACGTGGAGTAAAAAATTTACAACAGGGCAATGGTGGTTCCAAAGCCTAAGCAGCTAAAACGCAATTGGCATATTCAACAACCCATAGTTAGAAGGTCAGTTGTTCAGAATAGGGAGAATGAGTTGGAATGCACACAGGTAAGGATAAAGTGGAAAGGTCAGTGTGCAATTTTGAAAACGGTAAAAAACAGGTTTATTGGTATTGAATTTATCCCATATGGGGGCTGGCAAGATGGGAAAGAATGCATACAAAGATGTGTTTGAGAAGATTATTCTTAGCTGAGCATGGTAGCCCATGCCTGTAATCCCAGCTACACGGGAGGCTGAGGCAGGGGAATTGCTTGAACCCAGGAGGTGGAGGTTGCGGTGAGCCGAGATCACACCATTGCACTCTGGCCTGGGCAACAAGAGCAAAACTCCATCTCATTAAAAAAAAAAAAAAGAGAGAGAGAGAGATTATTCTGGAAGCTGGGTGTAGAGTGGACTAGTGAGGAAAGAATCTGGAGGCAGGATGAATAGCTGGAAGACAGAACAATAATCCAAGAATCTTGAATTCTAAAATCTAGATTAGCTGGTGGCAATGATAATCACCAGAAGCCAACGTGAATGGCACTGAATAGGAGAAAGTGAGACCCAGCATGAGCAACAGAGTGAGACCCATCTCAAAAAACATAATAAAATAAAATAAAATAATAAAATTACTTTCCTTACTGACATCGTAAAAATCAATGCTTAAAGCAAATGCTTTTGCTATCACTATTGTTGTCAACTACAAATAACAGCTTTGAGCATCCCAGAAAATGCACCACCGCCAGTAAGCAATGCCACACTGCCTGCACTCACAATGTAGATGTGCCATCAGTGGCCTAACAGACCCCATGGGGTCCTTTCCAGCATTTAATATTCCATGGTCCTATGATGCTAAAGTGAGGCTCAAAGCACAAGTAGTTAAGTTCAAAGCCTGGCAACTCCCATTCCAGATCCCATTATTGATTACATGTATCACATGATTTTCTCCTTTTAAGTAAAGATCTAGGTGTTGGAAAAGACTCTGTTCCCTTAAACAAAATATTCAATGTCACTGTTGTGTCCTTACAGATAACTATGACAGAAATAATAATACCTTCAGTAGAGGATTTGCAGACAACCTTGCAATAACTCCGCATTCTCCCAGAGGTCTGTAAGACAACAGGTTGATGATGACTTATCTAAAAAATGGATGGGCAACAAATACTTCAGGCAATCCTCCATAAATAGATTCCCTCTGCGGAGCTTTTGAAAGGTATTAATGGCAGTGAGTTTGAGATTGTATTTCCTGATAAGAACTTGGAAAGCAACTACACCAGGTAGCCAGTTAAAAGCAAAAGAGTAATCAGATGACATTAGGACCCTGACTGTGTACATGTATTAAACAGGCAAAAGTGCTCTGAAAGTCAATTCCGAATAATAAGGCATACCCTTCCTTCCTTTCTTAGTCATCCCAATTACAGCTTCCTCCTTTCTTGCCTTCTTTTGGGTAAATTGAACATTTCTTAATATTCCATTTTATCTCTTCTATTGAGTTTTTAGCTATACACACTCACTGTGTATAGCTTTTTCTACCTTTAATTTTGCTAATCAGCCAAAATAACTACTCATGTCTAACCTACCATATGACAGGCCACTAAAATGCAACTTTGAAAATTAAATGCACACACAGTGATATGTAACATGAACTCCTGTGCATTGTAAAATAATAAATGGAATTTTACAAGATTCAACACGAGATTCCAACCAAGCCTTTTATGAGCAAAGGCAACATTTCACCATGCTATTTGTATAGGTACCATTTTTTTAAAATTTATTCCTTTGGGAGTCAAGAGAACTGGTTTCCATAGAGGACCAGTCTGCAAAGAGAGCATTCAATATATCCAAATAAAATAGTGGATTCATTAAGATCCACCTTTGATTACTAATATGTGCTAACCAGTTAGCTACATGACACTGGGCCAGAAGTCACCTATGCCCCCTGATCCATATAACACTGACTTCTGTGATAGACACATAGGGGCTAAATAGGATATGGCACATGTATCATGTAGGATGGCAAGAAGGGATTTATTTGCAAAAGACACACAGATCTATGCCAAGGGAAGTCAACCCCTAAGATGAACCTCTCAAATCCGTTCACATTCTCAGACTATGAGTTAAGTCAACTCAAACCCCAATAAAATGGTACCAGTGACTGTGAGGTGAAATCTCTCATCGCCTTCATTGTGAAAAGGGCCATTGAACCATGGTTGCTACTTCACCAGCCCTGATTCAACTTCCCTTTAAAAAAAAGATTTCTGCTTAACATTTCTCATTTTCTTCTTAATTTGCATTAGTTATTTCAAAAGAGAAAAACAAAAGAGTAGTTGTCTCAAAGAAATGAAATACTCAGGTAAGTGGGCAACCAACAACCACACAAATGTCTGTGAATTACATAATCAATTCTGTGATTAGGCAGAGGAGAACTCTGCACCCACATTGATTGTAAAATGCAAATCTGAATACAGCTAATCTTCGCATAAATATAACAGGTATAGTATTGATTTTTTTCCCTTGTGATCATGTGTAAAATTAACTATCTACAGTAATGGTAAAGAAGTAACATATTGTTATTTGAAGGTGGTCTGTAATAAGTTAAAGATGCATATTGTAATGTCTAGAGCAACCACTTGAACACACACACAGTGAGTGTGTATAGTTAAAAACTCAATAGAAGAGATAAAATGGAATATTAAGAAATGTTCAATTTACCCAAAAGAAGGCAAGAAAGGAGGAAGAAAGAAACAAACAAGCTGGAACAAATACAAAACAAACGTGATGGACTTGCATCCAACCATATTAAACACTCTAATTAAAGTGGTGGTAAAAAACAAAAAAATTGTGAGAAACGCATCAGTAACAAGGACATTGTCCACCATTTCACATCCTTTTATTTAAAATAGATCTTTTTAAATATATTTCAATGTCTGTTTGTTGTAGTTTCATATGTGTTACATGGTAATTGGCTCCACATAGAAGAAAAAACTCTCTAATCTCAACTAAGGCTCCATCAGCAAAAGTCCCTGAGTAGAGAGTAACATGGTGGATGTAAGCATACTGAGGCTGCTGCCATCAGTAGAAATGCTTGTTTATTTAACTGATGGCTGCTACCTTCACTGGAGTGCTAGGGACACAGAATGAAATGGACTGGACTTGGCAAAGGGATATGTTATGTTGTATACTTCTTTTTGATCCCTAACCACTCTTGTGAGTTTGAAACATCCACTTGGTGCTTCCAATACTTAAACATTTTATTTTATTTATTTTTTTACAAGGCCATAGCTAACATTGTAACAAATAAGTAAAAATTTTAAAAGAAAGGTTAAGACATTAGTCTCACATACACATACAGAGCTCAATAAATTTGACATTAGTAAGAAAGTTCATATGATGTCTGCACATCTACAGCTAGATATTTTTTAAAAAACAGTGTCTAGATCTCATGAACAGAATAATATATCAACATTTTTATAGCAAAGCAGACAATTTCTATGATAAATAATTTCCAGTCCCACACAGGCAGAGGCCTTTAAGAATTTCAGCTTTAATAAAAAGAGAGTTTAATTACAAAGCCAGTGAGTTATGATCAACATTCTCAGCCTCCCCCATACAGCTTCCAATACCAGGTACCACAACTGCATACACAAGTAACTACATTTGTATTTCTCTCTCATTCGAAAGGACAGGGGAAGTTAAAAACTGATTGTGCAACTTCAGGCCCTCAAATAACTAACATTTTCCAAAGAGGTAGCCTTTAGCTACAGAGGTTTCAACAAACAAGTAATTTAACCCTAAGGTATAAAGAATCCTTTATTGATCAATCAGTACTAGGGAAATGGATCTTCTTTGGGTGTGATTTTCAGTAACATCAGAGCCACCCTATGCCATCAACAAGTAGCACCACTTTGAAAAGAAATAGGATTTTAGGTAATAATTGCAGTACCACGGTACCATTTCCTTTCTCACGCCTCCCTGGCCAACCCTCTGATCCAAACCACTGCCCTTTCTCACCTGGATTCTTCCAATAACCTCCTAACAGGGTACTCTGCTTCAATCTCTGACCCCTTAGCTGCATTCTTAGCATAGCGTCAGAATGGGCCTCCACAAATGTGAAGTCAGATCATGACTCTTCTCTGCACTTCACTCAGAGTCCTCCATGACCTATAAGGTCCCTGAACCGATATTCCCCTCCCCACAACTGCTCTGACCTCACACCCATTACTCTGCCCATCATTCACTCCACTCCAGCCACACTGACCTCCTGGCTGGTCTGTGAACTCACCAGGCACACACCCACCTCAGGGCCTCTGCAGAGCTTCTTCCCCAGACATCCATATGGCACATGCCCTCACCACTTCCAATTTGTACCTAACTGTCTCCCACTTAGTGGCCTACCCTGTCTTTAAAAATTGCAAACCAGGCTGGGTGCGGTGGCTCGTGCCTGTAATCCCACCACTTTGGGAGGCCAAGGAGGGCAGATCATGAAGTCAGGAGATCGAGACCATCCTGGCTAACATGGTGAAACCTCCCCTCTCTACTAAAAAAATACAAAAACTTAGCCGGGTGTGGTGGCACATGCCTGTAGTCCCAGCTACTTCAGAGGCTGAGGAAGGAGAATTGCTTGAACCCAGGAGGCAGAGGTTGCAGTGAGCTGAGATTGTGCCACTGTACAGCCTGGGCAACAGAGCGAGACTCCATCTAAAAAAAAAAAATTGCCAGCCAGACTTCCACCCAAGAACACCCTGATCCTTCTTATCCCAATCTGTTTTTCCCTAGATGGTAGTTATCATCTTTTTACGGCCAAGAATGTTAATGTCTACTATATTATATACTTTTACATAAATATATCACTTACATATTTGCTTACTGTGTTTCTTGTGTTCCCTCATGAGATTGTAAAACCCCCAAGAAGGAAGATTTTAATCTATTTTGTTTCCAGTGTCTAAAATATGGTCATATTCAAAAAACATTTGTTGAGTTTTCTTTTTTTTTTTTTTTTTTTTAGAGACAGTCTCACTCTGTCGCCAGGCTGGAGGGCAATGGCACAATCATAGCTCACTGCAGCCTTGAACTCCTGGGCTCCTGCTATCCTACCACTTTGGTCTCCAGAGTAGCTGGGACTACAGGCATGGGCCACCACCCTGGCTACTTTTTTTAACTTTTGTAAAGACAGGGTCTCACCATGTTGCCCAGGCTAGTCTCAAACTCCTGGTCTCAAGCAATCCTCCTGCCTTGGCAACCGAAAGTGCTGGGATTACAGGCATGAGCCAGCGCTCCCGGCCGTGTTGAGTTTCTGAATGAATAAATGAAAGGGGACATTTTCATCAGGGGTCAGTCATGAAAAGCCTTAAGTGCTGTGATAAGGAGTCTGGACTAGATCCAAAGGGCAAGGGCAAATGATGAAAAAGATGGGTTACAGGGACCTCCAAAATGGCACCAAATGCACCCCACCTCCCAGCCTTCACAGACTTGTCTGGTTCTCCTCCCACTGTGTGCCAGGGTTGGTCTGTGTGACCAATAGAGGGGATGATATGTCACTTCCAAGACTAGGCTCTAAAGACACTGCTGCTTCCATCTTGGTCAATCTCTGTCCCTCAGCCCCTACCCTCTGCCTTACTCACTCTAGAGAAAGCTGGCTGCCATGTCACAACCAGCCCTATGGAAAGGCCCAGTGGCAAGGAAATGAAACCTCTTGCTATTTGCCACGTGAATGAACATCAAAATAGATCCTTTAGTCCTAGTCAACAGTTCAGAGGCTGCAGCTCCAGCTGGCTGCTTGACTGCAACCTCAGGAAAAACAGAGCCACCCAGCTAAATCACTCCTCTCCACTAGCCAAAGCCAGATTACGGACCCTCAGAGACTCTGTGAGATCATAAATGCCCGTTGTTCTAAGGTGCTGCATTTTGAAATGTTTTGTTACCTTGCAATAGATAACTAATGAAAGCAATATGAGATGGGAGGTAGGATAGCCAGTTTCAAGGCACAGTATTCTAGTTAAAAAGGCATGAAGACCTCAACAAGGACAGAGGTAGTGGAGGTGAAGAGAATAAGGCTGCCTCAAGGGCTCTCCAGGAGTGAGAGCACCAGGGCTTGATACGTGATGGGATGGGTATCATCCATCCATCCAATCCAATGCCACAATATCATCCATCAATATCAGAGGCATGAGGAATAGGAATCTAGGAAGATGCTCAGATTTCTGATGGTTGTCTGGATACACAATGAAGCTACTAATCAGGATGTAGGATACAGATCGACCACACACTGATCAATAGCCTCTGGCCCCAACTAAGCGCCACACTGTGTTCTTGGTATTTCTTCAGCTGCTACCATACAGGCACTTCCTCCAGCCAGCTCACAGGCAGCTGAAGCATCACCTCCTCTCATCCAACCCAGGCAGAGTTGGACACTCTCTCCTCTATGCCCCAGGATGTATTCACACACTTCTTTCAGAGCACTTTCCTGTGTTTTGCAATTACCTATACTTTACTCTGTGCTGCCTGAGAAAGGGATTTGTCTTTTCCATCCTTGCATCCCTTGACCCTGGCACATATTAAGTGCTCAATACATGTTGGATGGAAAATGAATGAACAGAACAGCAACCCCACTCTACCTATCATCACAATTATGGGGCCACACTCTGCTCAGAGGAAAATTTCCTTAGGCTGGTATTTTAGACCACTCCATCCGGAATACCCTTCCAAAGGCAACTACACATTCCTCACTGCCTTCCTGATGTGACCATTTTCTCCCAGGATTCCAGCAGCCCAGAATGACCTACTACAGCCATGGACTGAGGTGGTCTTTTGCACAAAGAAACATGAATAACAGGCCCTGAAGAAAGGTCTGCAGGTGGGAAATAAAATATTCCCGACCACCAGAAATCAACATTGTAGCTGAGAAGTTGGAGGTGTTTTTCTTCTGTCCCTTTCCTAGGCTGAAAATATAAAATCCATGATCTAAAAATTCAAGTTCCATGAGACGTAAGGTTTATCATATGGTATGTCTTTACTTACAATGCTTTTTTTTTTTTTTTTTTTTTTTGAGACACAGTCTCACTCTTGTCACCCAGGCTGGAGTGCAGTGGCATGATCTCGGCTCACTGCAAGCTCCGCCTTCCGGGTTCACGCCATTCTCCTACCTCAGCCTCCCAAGTAGCTGGGACTACAGGCGCCTGCCACCACGCCCGGCTAATTTTTTTGTATTTTTAGTAGAGACGGGGTTTCACCGTGTTAGCCAGGATGGTCTCAATCTCCTGACCTCGTGATCCGCCTGCCTCAGCCTCCCCACTCCTTATATTAAGTCTACTTCTCTTGAGCAAATAATGTAGTCACTCAACAACGTGGATTGAGTGCCTTCTACATTCTAGAGTCAGAATACCCACCCCTCACTACTGCTGACTGTCATTATGAGTGTTTTCCCGCCAAGTCTAGGGTAATCTGAGAAACAATTTTGCTTCCCCTGTTCAAATGTTTCCAAGAATATTTAGAGATATGTCACAATGTCATTTCAAGCAGCACAAGTAGCATACAAAACTGTTTAGTATCTGGCCAGGCACACTGGCTCATGCCTGTAATCCCAGCACTTTGGGAGGCTGAGGCAGGAGGATCACTTGAGGTCAGGAGTTCAAGACCTGCCTGACCAACATGATGAAACCTGACTCTGCTAAAAATACAAAAAAATAAAATAGATGGGTATGGTGGTAGAAGCCTGTAATCCCAGTTACTTGGAAGGCTGAGGCATGAGAATCACTTGAACCTGGGAGACAGAGGTTGCAGTGACCCAAGATCACACCACTGCACTCCAGCCCAGGCGACAGAGCAAGATTCCGTCTCAGAAATAAATAAATAAAACTCTTTAATATGTGATATAATCCTAGTTTTGCCTATATGTCTGTGTGTATATCTATATGGATATGTGCCTGT
The DNA here is from genome assembly GCF_028878055.3 of Symphalangus syndactylus. Classification (NCBI taxonomy): domain Eukaryota; kingdom Metazoa; phylum Chordata; class Mammalia; order Primates; family Hylobatidae; genus Symphalangus; species Symphalangus syndactylus. The sequence goes on along the minus strand of NC_072434.2, from coordinate 22,788,301 downwards.
ATATACATATACAGATAATACACACACACTCAAGACAGAAATAAAATATATCAAAATGTTAACAGGAGGCCAGGCGTGGTACCTCATGCCTGTAATCCCAGCACTGTGGGAGGCCAAGGCAGGAGGATTGCTTGAGCCCAAGAGTTCAGGACCAGTCTGGGCGACATGGCGAAACCCTGTCTCTACAAAAAATACAAAAATGAGCTGGATGTGGTGGCATACACCTGTAGTCCCAGCTACTTGAGAGGCTTCAGGGGAAGGATCGTCTGAGCCTAGGGAGGTCAAGGCTGCGATGAGTCATGATTGCACCACTGCACTCCAACCTGGCTGACAGAGGGAGACCCTATCTCAAAAAAAAAAAAAAAAAATGTTAAAAGGTTTTATATGTTTGAAGTTTTCCAAAATACAAAGTTAAAAACTATGTTAACGTGGAGATGGCATTGTAAATGAGTATATTTTTCTTCTTCGTGCTTTTCCCATTATCTAAAATATCACAATTTTTAGTGGTATAAATGTCATTTTAAAACACAATATGAAAAATAAATCTAGCAAGTGACTAACAGTAGTTACTGCTAAAGGGGGAAAGGGGAGATAATGAGCTCTTTTAGCTTCATTCTTACCCTTACCTATATTTTCCTAAATTTTCTATAGTGAACATGTATCATTTTAAAACTGGAAGGTGAAGCCTATTTAAAGGTGCAATTAGGCCGGGCGCGGTGGCTCACGCTTGTAATCCCAGCACTTTGGGAGGCCGAGGCGGGCGGATCACGAGGTCAGGAGATAGAGACCACGGTGAAACCCCGTCTCCACTAAAAATACAAAAAAAATTAGCCGGGCCTGGTGGCGGGTGCCTGTAGTCCCAGCTACTCGGAGAGGCTGAGGCAGGAGAATGGCATGAACCCGGGAGGCGGAGCTTGCAGTGAGCCGAGATGGCGCCACTGCACTCCAGCCTGGGCGACAGAGCGAGACTCCGTCTCAAAAAAAAAAAAATAAAAATAAAAATAAAATAAAAAATAAAAGTGCAATTAACACATAGACATCTGAGAACATAAGTATTGTCTTGGCAATGGCCCCTACAGCAGACTTTTCTCTTGAAAAATGCATGCCTCTTCCATTTACTGTTTTTTTCTATCTTGAAACACATCTTCTTACATACTAAACAGTTCAAGACTCAGATTTAAATTTTAAAGCCTCTTAATTAGGTCAGAGACTCTCCTGCTAAGCATGTCTTCCAGGTCACGGGGAGCTCACCTCACTAGGATGGGAGCCAGCCTGCCCAGGGCCGGACCAGCTCTTCCACAGGAAAACATGGATGTAGAGGTGAAAGGGCAATCTGACCTACCAATCCTTCTAAAACCTGTCCAGGATTTGGATCCCCAGACACTCCAGGTTTCTTTCTGACTCCAGCAGGCATTACCCCAATAGTCAGCAGAAAGTGTGAGGACTGGGCCTCCCAGGTCCTGGCACCACCTCTTTCCTCTTGTCACACCCTCTGGGAAGCCCATACACAGGGTAACTTACGCTTGCACACCTTAGAACATGAAATCAGTGCTTCTCCCAACCAGCCTCTCCTCTTCAGGGCTGTCCCAAGATCCCTCATTCCTGACAGCACCACTGATGTTGTTCTGTGCCATGTGGGACTCTGAGCCATTCACCTCCTCCATAGATAGAACACCCTTCCTCACGTCCTTCGTCCTGTCAATCTCTTATCCAGGATGAACTCCTCACCTCCCTGATTGCCTTCTTTAACCACTTTTTCCACTCAGTTTAGGGACTCTTCATATTCATAAGGCACAAGGCTCTCCTAATGCCTTGCGTAAGAGATAAGAAAAACCAAACTGTTTTTCCCACTCTCATACACTCAACACAAGATATTTCACCTCTGATAACCAAAATGTATGTGGGGTTTTCCCCACACATCAAGCAATTCTCCAGAAGACACTAACTGAGTGTCCTACAATTTAACTCAACTCTGACATTCTTTACCTGGAGATAGAGTCAGATCTTAATGGTTAAGAGCTCAGTCCCCCTCTCCAGATGCCAGTTGCAAGCCCTGTGTTGTATTACCTGTACTTCTGACCAATCAGCAGAACTTGAGGATTCCCAAGACCCCTTCCTCACATTGGATTAATTTACTAGGACAGCTCACAGAACTCAGGGAAACAAGGGTGTCTGTCAGGTTTTTCCATCTTCACACACGTCTGCTTCTCCCGTGACCTCCACCACCACATCATGACGCAGCACGTAAGACCTCACCAGAAGCTGGCACCATGCCCTTGAACTTCTCAGCTCGCAGAACCATGAGAAAAAAAAACTCTTTTCTATATGTATACATTTTTTCTTCATATTCTAAAAAAACTCAAGAGAAATATTTTACTTACATTTACCTATTTGTTATAAAGGGTATTGCAAAGGACACAGATAAGCATCCAGATGAAGTAATACAGGGCAAGGTACCCGGGAAGGGACACAGAGCTTCCATGGCCCCTCATGATGGGCCACGCTTCAAGAACCTCCATGTGTTCAGCAATCCAGAAGCTCTCGAATCCTGTCCTTTTTGGGATTTTATGGCAGCTTCATTACATAGGCATGATTGATTACATCATTGGCCATTGGTGATCAACTCAACCTTCAGTCCCTCTCTCCTCCTTCGGGGCAGAGGTCGAGGGTGGGGGTTGAGGACAGAAGACTATAAGTTCCAACCCTCTAATCACATAGTTGGTTCCTCTGGCAACCAGCTTCCATCCTGAGGCTATCCAGGCCCCACCACCACCCTAACACACACACGTATACCAGTTCATCATGACAGCATGCAAATACACATCGCTTTGGAGATTCCAAGGATTTTAGGAGCTGTGTGCCAGGAACCAGAAGCAGAAACCAAATGTATATATTTGGTTATTATATCATAATATTACATTATTATATCATAATATTACACCATGTAACATTCTTTTCAAGCATGAAGCCTAGCCCTATGTTAATAGGTGTCTCAGGCCAAGCCACTCAAGAACATTGCCTGTGGTCTATAGGATGCTGGATGGCCTTCCTCAAAGCCTGGAGCTTTCAGTATTTGGATAAATGTGAATCCTTCATGGATTTTGTGTGGGCTGCGCTGCCTGACCACTCAGGCCTTTGTGAGTTGTGCTAAGAAGGGGGCTAGGGTTCTCTCTGCTCTTCAGGTAGCCAGGCTAATATACTGTGGAGTTGGAATCAGCATTCGGGTTTCCTGACTGAACTCCGCATCTGGCTTCTCACAACCACCAATCACACAACATTCCCAGAGCTCTCATGGCAGATGTGCTGGCCCCATTCAGGACTCTCAATGACACCGTCCTCTCTGGAAATGTTTTATACCAAATACAGCTATTACTAATTGTGATTGTAAAAGAAAATAAATAAGAGAAAAACCTCTAGTTCCTGGACAAGTTTCCTTTTGCGTGCTGCATGGAGCAGACCCAACTCCCCCAGCCCAAGCAACATTGATGAGAGTTGGGCTGTTCATACCTGTTACAGGAGTTTCCGCCTGAAGCAAATTATTGTTATTACCAGGTTAAAAACCCTTAAAAGAATCCCTTAATGGAAAAGCTAACAGCCCATTAACTATAATGAGTGTCATCATATAGGACGTGTTCCAGCGGAGGGAAGGCAACTGTGTTATCTTGGTCTTTGAGCAACCCCTGGGCTCGTGACAAGGATGGTCGACACCAGACAGTGAGACCCTCCCGACAGGACCAACCACTCTGCCGTTATATGTGACCCTTCTGGTCCCTGCATCAGTCCTGGAGAAACCCAGTTTATTTAGAGGACCTGCCTTGCACCTTGAGAGAATGCAACACGTCTGGGGGACAGTTTACAAAGAGGGGAAGTCAGCTACTGCCATCAGCAGACGTGAGACCGTTAGCCTCCCACACCAGGCTGCACGGCAGGGCCTGTTATCGCAAACAAGCTGTTTGCTCACTGTTTGAATCTATTTCTGGAGACTGTTTACCTAAATGAAATTACTTATCCACTGGGGCAGGGTTCAAAGCTCAAAAGATAAGTGCAATCGGCTGCTAAAAAGATCCAAGCTTGGGAAAATGAGGGGGAAAGAACAAAGTCAGATTAATCCCAGGGGGAGAAAGTCTCAATGCCATAAAAATTACATGGAATTCCTTTAGACCATCAATTAATTTTAATTCCAAAAGTTCAAAGCCACTATTTAAAGGAACTAATTAATAGCTAATATTCTCCCTAGAGTGATCTAGTCTGGTTTACAAGAGCAAAGGCATTGATGGGCTGAACGTTCGTTCCTTCTCTTGCTGATCATTATAGGTAATGCTAGCCTGAGTCCGTGGAGGACAGATCTGGGAATTCCCATGCATGGAATAATAATGACACTTACTAGTCCTTACTCAGACCCTTGCTAAATTTTAGTTACTCTACCTCTGGGGACGTGGCTCACTGCAGTCATCCTTGAATTACGCTCTGTGGAAAAGTAGACCCTAAAGTTGATGGTACATCTTGCTCTATGTAAGTTCTAGTATTGTTTTTCTTTACATAAGCTACTCTAGGGGAAAGTTCTTATTTGACTTTTTTTAACCTTAGGTGCAGAGTGTTGAGTTCATCATACTCCCACCTCCATTCAATGTTACTGGGCTATACGAGTGCCTTCTCTTTAATATTTTTTAAATTTCCTTTTGATCTTCCTACTCACTCTCCTCCCACACACAGGCTGCTATCCTAAGGTGTTTAATGTTTATTTTGTTTGTTTGGATATCTGTTTTGTGTTCATGTATTTTTCCTTTTGCTCATAATCCTCTTACCCAAGTATTACTTTTATTCCTGCTACAATCTGGTCCTTGTCCATCTGCGTTTTCATTGTTTATGCATTGTAAGTAATATCCATGATAGAATATTTGTGTCCTGATTTTTAAAATTTCTATAACGGGCTTTTCTTTTCTTTAGTCTTTGATAGTCTTTTTTTCTTATCTCCCTGCACCCCCAGCAGGTGACCACTGCTAACAGCATGGGCAGGGTCTATCTCTCCACACGTCTCCAGGATCACTCAATCCTTTAAAATGGTGGTTACAGAAATGTGTGTGTGTGTGTGTGTGTGTGTGTGTGTGTGTGTGTGTGAGAGAGAGAGAGAGAGAGAGAAAGTGAGAGAGAAAGAGAGAAGAGAGAGATTTGGTTTAATGAACTGGATTTGTAATCCATATCTCTGTGGTTTGCTATTCTCATCTAAGAATATGTCATGATCATCCTTCCAGGGCAGTAGATCCAGATCTCTGGCATTCTTTTTTAATAGCTGTCTAGTAATTCATGGAATAGATGGATGTTCAGCAGTTCATCCAACCATTCCCTTACTGACGGGCATTTAGGTTGCACACAGTTGTATCACTACAAACAAAACTGCATATTTATGCACGGGAATCCATAAATACTGGGACTTTTACATCTATAGGGTAGATTTCCAGGAGTGTGCATAAATTTTTTACTTATATAAATGGTATTAAGTTAAATACCACTTTGTATTTTTTATTTCTTCACTATGTACTATGCTTTTAATATCTATCCATGTTATAATTTGCAGACCTAATATGTTGGTTCTAACCACTGCACAATATTCCATAGTGCGCCCCCAGTTCACTTAACCTATCAGTCTCCAGATGCCTGTATTTAATAGCAGCACAGTGGGTAAGATACTTTTTAAATACTACTGAAAGGTTAATGTGCTTAAAAATAAAGCACCAAGCCAGGTGGGGTGGCTCACACCTGTAGTCCCACCTACTACAGGGGTTGAGGCAAGAGGGTCTCTTCAGCCCAGGAGTTTGAGGCCAGCCTGGACAACACAGCAAGACCCCATCTCTATAAAAAATGAATGAATGAATAAATAAATAAATAACGCACCAAATAGAAAACATGTAATTCCTGCTTTTTCAAACTCTCAATAGACTTGATTTTGGAAAACTGTTATGAGCAAACAGGGCACAAGAAAAAGGAGATCACAGGAATGAGGGGACTTGCATTTGTTGAAAATCTGTGTCAAGCACCTTACAAAAATCTTATTTGATTCTCAATGTAAACTTTGGAGGCAATAGTTTACTCACTGACCAGATAAGGAAACCAAGGGCCAGAAAGATTAAACACATTCCTCGTACTCATGGTGGGAATGGGATTCAAAGCCAGGTCTTCTTGGCCCTTCCCACTACTCCTTGTGAACTGCAACCCAAACTAATGTCTCACTTTTTAGAAAAGGTCTCCTAAGGGGCATGGGGGATTGGGTGGGGAAAGTACATGAGTATCACAAGATTTTCGATCTAAAATTTCATCCGAGGATTCTGAAAACACTGAAAATTGATATTCTTCTCAATGAAAATTAATGGACTTAATCTTCCAAAAAGCTTGGAAAGTCTAACCAATTTCTAGAGCTTTTGTGGGAAGATGCTGGTGTTACCAAGAACAGCATGATTATAGGTTAAATTCAGAGTTTTCCTGGTTCGGGGAAGAGGCCAGGCCTCGCTCGCAAAGGAAAGGCCTCAGGGAGCCATGTGAAATGCGGTCAGATCATTAATGATGTTGCTGCGCATGGGAGGAGTGTGAAATGAATGCTCTGGAACAACAGCAGATTTCTGCCCAGCGTCCTGGGACTGTCACAGGGTCCTCGTTTGGCACTGGACTTTCTAAATACAAGAGACCTGCCATGGTAACCTACTGTGGTCAGTTGTGTGGAAGGATCTAGAAACCATCATAATCCAGCCAGCAGCAGCAGTTACTCGGCATGTATGCCAGGCCATGGGTAAAGCACAAAAGGGGAAGATGAAATGATAAATTAAGGATATTAACTGTTTGCATACTTTTTTGCCCCGGAATCCAGAAGCAAAACCGAGGCTTGATGCATTTAGAAATTTTAAAGTGAACTGAGACCCAGCACCTTACCAGCTCGGGTTGCTGGGTCGTCACTCTGGTGACACTCAGGTTCAAAGGCACAATAAGAGGCAAGGTTAGCTGCCCAGTCCTCTTCTACACCACTAAGCAGCCACCAAACCAGCTTGGGTTCTCGAGGAAAACAGTAGAGATAGAGAGAGGGAGGGGTGCAAGAAACTCAAATCATTTCACCAACAGAGTGTATTAGTCCGTTCTCACACTGCTAATAAAGACCTACCCAAGGCTGGGTAATTTATAAAGGAAAGAGGTTTAATTGACTCACAGTTCTGCATGGCTGGGAGGCCTCAGGAAACTTACAATCATGACAGAAGGAGCCTCTTCACAGGGTGGCAGGAAAAAGAATGAGTGACCAGTGAAGGGGGAAGCCCTTTATAAAACCATCACGTCTCCTGAGAACTAACTATCACGAGAACAGGGTGGGGGAAACCGACACCATGATTCAATTATCTCCACCTGGTCCCTCCCACAACACGTGGGGATTATGGGAGCTACAATTCCAGAAGAGATTTGGGGCTGGGTGAGGTAGCTCATGCCTGTAATCTCAGCACTTTGGGAGGCCAAGGCTGGCAGATCACTTGAGGTCAGGAGCTCAAGACCAGCCTGGCCAACATGGCGAAACCCCGTCTCTACTAATAATACAAAAAAATTAGCCAAGCCTGGTGTTGCACACCTGTAATCCCAGCTACTCAGGAAGCTGGGGCAGGAGAATTGCTTGAACCTGAGAGACGGAGTTTGCAGTGAGCTGAAATTGAGCCACTGCACTCCAGCCTGGGCAATGGAGTAAGACTGCGTCTCAAAAATAAATAAAGAAAGATGAAATTTTGGTGGGGACACAGCCCCTATAGGAAAAGGCAAGTACAACACACCATACAACAGGAACAGAGGTACACAAGCTGTACAATAATAATAAATACAGAATTGATTCTGCCTGGGGGAGATAAGGAAGACCTCACAGATGAGGAAGACCTCCCATTTGACCTGGGCCTTGAAGGATGAACTAACAGACATCTTAATAGCCAACACTTATGGCAAGCCTGGTTGGTGATCAGTATTCTCTAAGAGCTTTGGGTATATGAGTTAATTTACTCTTCACAATAATGTTACGAGGCAGGTACTATAAATGAGAGAAATGAGGCTCAGAGAGGTAATTAACTTTCTCAAGGTCATACAGCTAAGTAAGTAGTACAATAGGAAATTGAACTTAGGTCTTTTTTACTCCCCAAATCCCAGGTTCCCTGTACTCCCTATGTTCAGTACTCCCTCCAACTTTCCTTCCGAAAACAGAGTAAGGAAAGAGGGCTTACAGAGAAGACGGCTTTTTAAAAAGCCTTAGCAGCAAGAAGGTGCCCGGACTTTCAATGAAGGCCACTAGGGGGTAGTAGAGAAGGGAAAAGAAGGGAGGAAACGGGGATGGAATATGGGAGAGGAGGGTGGAGTGAGCCTGGAAAGAGCCTGGAGCCAGGAGTGGAGGGAAGAGGACACGGAACTCAGAAGTGTGATCTTCTCTTTCTGAGAGCATCATAAGGTTTTTGTCTTGATTTCAATTGAGGTGAAATTCACACACCATAAAGTTAACTATTTTAAAGTGAACAATTAAGTGGCATTTAATAAATTCACAGTATTGTGCAACCACTACCTCTAGTTACAAAACATTTTCATCATCCCAAAATAAAACCCTGTACTGTACCCATTAACCAGTTACTCTTCTTTGCTACCTCCCCAGCCCTTGGCATCCACCAATCTGACTTTTGTCTGTATGGATTTACCTAGTCTGGACATTTCATGTAATGGAATTATACAGTCTGGACTCTCGTGCAGGGCTTCTTTTACTTAGCATAATGCTTTCAAGGTTCATGTTGTAGCATGTATCAGTACTCCATTCCTTTTTATAGCTGAATAATATTCCATTTTATAGATAAGCCACAAGTTGTTTATCCATTCACCTGTTGTGGACATTTGAGTATTTCTACCTTTTAGCTATTAGAAATAGTGCTACTGTGAACATTTGTGTATATCATATGAGTTTTTAAGCTGATCTAGGCTTAAGAAAGACAGGAAAGAATTAAGAGTGAATGAGACCAAATTGGTGAACAATATGAACAATATCTAGAACCAGCAATGAGAGTCCGAGAAAAGTGGAACAATTTGAGACAGCATTTAGAGGCAGAATTGGCAGGATGAGCCATGCATTAAATGTGATGTGGCAAACAGATGGCAGGTGGGGAAGAAAGAAGCATCCAAGAAGACTCTATAGTGTCAACCCTTGCCAGTGTGGTGATGATGCAGTCATGGAGTGAGGAGAAACAAGGCTGAAGTTTAGATAGTGATTTTAGAATTGAGTTTGGAGTATCATTGGCTGCTTCGCCAGATATCCAACATGCAGTCAGCACTCCCACTCAGAAGAGCACGCTTCATTGGACCAGCCAGGAGGGAAAGGGTGTGCAGAGCTAAGAGATGAAGCCGAAATGCTGGGAAATCCAATCTAAGAGGAGATCATGGTTCTGAGCCATTGTGTTTGCTATTTGCTCTTTCTAGAATGCCATTCCTGCTCTCTGAGTCTGGATCTCTCAAGATCCAGTTCAATGACACCTCTTTCTAGCAAAAGCCTGATGTATTAGTTCATTTTCACACTGCTGATAAAGACAGACCTGAAACTGGGAACAAAAAGAGGTTTAATTGGACTTACAGTTCCACATGGCTGGGGAGGCCTCAGAATCATGGCAAGAGTCAAAATGCACTTCTTACCTGGCAGTGGCAAGAGAAAAATGAGGAAGAAGCAAAAGCGGAAGCCCCTGGTAAATCCATCAGATCTCATGAGACTTATTCACTATCACAAGAAGAACACAGGAAAGACCGTCCTCCATGATTCAATTACCTCCCCCCTTGGTCCCTCCCACAACACGTGGGAATTCTGGGAGATACAATTCAAGTTGGGATTTGGATGAGGACACAGCCAAATCGTATCACCTGCTAACCTCCAAGCTGAGTTAGGTTTCCGACAGCACTGCAAATTATGTCAGTGATCACACTGTGTTGCAATTCTGTAATCATCTGTCATCTTATTGGAGTTTGAGGCAAGGATGTTACCCATTATCTCTGTGCAGCATATGCAAGGCACATTATAAACATTTGCCAAACTAGTGAATTAAAAAATCAAAGATCTGTGAAGAAGACAGAGAAGGAGCTATGAGTGGAAGGAGTAGAGCTAGAAAAGAGTAGATGTATGGAATCCAAGAGGAGAAAATTCCAAAAGGAGGGAATGAACTATATATAATGTTGCAGCAAAGTGAAATAGAACAAGAGGCCATTGGAGTTAGGAATATGGAGTCTACAGACCTTCACAAGGCTTATTTACGTGGGGTCCTGGGGATGGGAAATTATAGTGGGACAAGAAAGGGCACTAGGGACAGGAGACCCTAATGAGCTAAGGAAGAAGTGGGAGATGATGAGGTGGCAGAAAACACTCTCTGTAATGGGGTGAAGGAAAAGAAGTAACGAATAGCTGGAGGGAAGTCAATTAAGAGAAAGAAATTTTTTCCTTGAGGACAAGAAAATATTTATCTATTTGTCAGGGTGAAAGAGCCAATGAAGAAGAGATCAAAAGGAAAGCAGAATGAGAAGAAACAGATGGACCAAAACATGAATGAGAATAAATATAATTGCAGTGGGGGTGTGTGAAGATTTTAGAAAAGGCATGTGGTAGACTGTCTTGTCTATCATTCAGTAAAAAACCCACAGCACAGGTGGAGTGTATTTTCCTGCCCCATTGACGCTGGCTCATGATTTGCTTTGACTGGTGGGATGCAGGAGAGAGTGCCAATGTGCCAGCTCCAAACAGAGGCCTTGAGAGGCCTGGCGTGGCCTTGTGTCCCTACTATACCTCTGCCCTGAGAATAATAGGCCAGGTAGCTGTTGACAGTCTGCCGGGACCCCTAAGGAGAGCTGTGGTTCAGACCTGAACCACACCTGCAGCCTGGAGCCCAGCCCAGCCCAGCCCAGCCCAGCCCTGCCAAGCCCAGGACCTTGACAGCAAAACGAAGCCTGTTAACTGCAAACACTAAGGTTTTGGGTTGTTTGTTACAGCAGCAAATGCTGACTCACATGAGGCAGAGAGGAGTAATGTGTCTCAGAAGGGTCCAGGGCCACTGCTTTCTCAGCAGCAGGAGGGAGGAAACAGATCTATGAGTGGATGAAAATAGATCTGCTTGCAAGAGGCAGAGAAGTTGAGGAACTCTCCATACCTGGTGTGCTTTCGCTGTCTCAGCACAACTCCAGGCAAGGTCACCTGCAGAGAGGGGGCAGATAACACCGTGAGCTTGAGGAGAGGAACAAGTAGAGGAGAGCTGCCATGGGGGTTGGGGGCAAAGCCAACCCGGAGGCCTGAAAAGAACACCAACGGTCACCAAGTAGCCACTGAGCCCAGGCTCCCAAGTTACATGCAGGAATGGAAGGGGAAGTGGCTTTAAAAGTAGAGAGAAGGCCAGGCATGGTGGCTTATGCCGGTAATCCCAGCACTTTGGGAGGCCGAGGCAGGTGGATCACTTGAGGCCAGGCATTCGAGACCAGCCTGGCCAACATGACAAAACCCCATCTCTGCTAAAAATACAAAAAATTAGCCAGGCGTCGTGGGGCATGCCTGTAATCTCAGCTACTCGGGAGGTTAAGGCAGAGAAGTGCTTGAACCTGGGAGGCGGAGGCTGCAGTGAGCGGAGATCACACCCCTGCACTCCAGCCTGGGCGACAGAGTGAGACTCCATCCCAAAAATAACAATAACAAATAATAAAATAAAATAAAAGTGGAGAGAAGCAAAATGCAGAAAATTCGAAGCAAAACTTTTAGTCTCCTTATTGGCTGTGTCAGGGACATGTCTCTGAGAGTGAGGCCAGTGTCCCAGGCCTCCTGATATTGGGTGGTATTGATGACAACCGAGAGGTGGAACTTGTGATGAATGGCAGCCTACCCTTCCTCCTCGCTTTCTGCAATCTCTGCTATGGCTACAAGTCACCTTCATGGAACAGCCAGCTGAAGAGAAGAGATAGCAGAGCACTGGTTCAGGGCCACAGGCCTGCAGTTCCTGGGGTTTCTGCAGTTTCTGCAGTTTCCGTGTCCTACAGCTTCCCAGCTCTCTCTCCAATTTTTGCTGTCAAGTTTCAAGACTTACAGCAGCATCTTTTAAGCTGATACCACAGCTCCTACACTACCAAAAGTGCCCAGATGTTCTAGAAACTCCAAAATGAACTGAGCATGGTGGCTCACACCTATAATCCCAGCTATTTGGGAGATGCAGAAAGATCTCTTGAGGCCAAGAGTTTAAGATCAGCCTGGGTAACATAGCAAGACCCTGCCTCCAAAATATTTTTTTTTTTTTTTTTTTTTTTTTTTTGAGACTGAGTCTCACTCTGTCACCAGGCTGGAATGCAGTGGCGTGATCTCGGCTCACTGCAACCTCCACCTCCCAGGTTCAAGCGATTCTCCTGCCTCAGCCTCCCAAGTAGCTGGGACTACAGGCGCACACCACCACACCCAAATAATTTTTGTATTTTTAGTAGAGACAGGGTTTCACCATGTTGGCCAGGATGGTCTCGATCACTTGACCTCGTGATTTGCCCACCTCGGCCTCCCAAAGTGCTGGGATTACAGGCATGAGCCACCGTGCCCGGCCAAAAATTTTTTTAATAAACCAGGCGTGGTGGTGCACACCTGTAGTCCCAGCTACTCCAAAGGCTGAGGCAGGAGGGTTGCTTCAGCCCAGGAGCTTGAGGCTACGGTAAATTATGATCATGCTACTGCATTCCAGCGTGGGTGACACAGCAAGACCCCACATCTAAAAAGAAAAAAAGAGGCTGGGCATGGTGGCTCAGGCCTGTAATCCCAGCACTTTGGGAGATGGAGGCGTGTGGATCACATGAGGTCAGGAATTCAAGACCAGCCTGGCCAACATGGTGAAACCCTGTCTCTAATAAAAATACAAAAATTAGCCAAGCATGGTGGTGCACACTTGTAATCCTAGCTACTCAGGAGGCTGAGGCAGGAGAATCTCTTGAACCCAGGAAGCAGAAGTTGCAATGAGCTGAGATCACACCATTGCACTCCAGCCTGGGTGACAGAGCAAAACTGTGTTTCGAGAAAGAAGGAAGGAAGGAAGGAAGGAAGGAAGGAAGGAAGGAAGGAAGGAAGGGGAAGAAGAAGAAGAAGAGGAAGAAGAAGAGGAAGAGGAAGAAGAAGAAAGAAAGGAAGAAAGAAAGAAAGAGAAAGAAAGGAAAGAAAGAAAGAAAGGAAAGAAAGAAAGAAAGAAAGAAAGAAAGAAAGAAAGAAAGAAAGAAAGAAAGAAAGAAAGAAAGAAGAAAGAAGAAAGAAAGAGAAAGAAAGGAGGGAGGGAGGGAGGAAGGAAGGAAGGAAGGAAGGAAGGAAGGAAGGAAGGAAGAAAGAGACTTCAAAATGGCTCAATAGCAATAATATGTTTTTTAAAAAGAAAGGCCAGGTGCGGTGGCTCACACCTGTGATCCCAGCACTTTGGGAGGCTGAGGCGGATGGATCACCTGAGGTCAGCAGTTCGAAACCAGCCTGCCCAACATAGTGAAACCCTGTCTTTACTGAAAATACAAAAATTAGCCAGGCCTGGTGGCATGCGCCTGTAATCCTAGCTACTCTGGAGGCTGAAGCAGGAGACTCGCTTGAACCCAGGAGGTGGAGGTTGCAGTAAGCTGAGATCACGCCATTGCACTCCAGCCTGGGTGACAGAGCAAGACTCCATCAAAAGAAAGAAAGAAAGAAAGAAAGAAAGAAAGAAAGAAAGAAAGAAAGAAAGAAAGAAAGAAAGAAAGAAAGGAAGGAAGGAAGGAAGGAAGGAAGGAAGGAAGGAAGGAAGAAAGAAAGAAAGAAAGAAAGAAAGAAAGAAAGAAAGAAAGGAGAGAGAGGAGAGAGAGAGAAGAGAGAGGAAGGAAGAAAGGAAGGAAGGAAAAAAGGAAGGAAGGAAGGAAGGAAGGAAGGAAGGAAGGAAGGAAGGAAGGAAGGATGGGCAAGCTGGGTGTGGTGGCTCACACCGGTGAGGGAGGTCAGGGTAGGGGTACTGCTTGAGGCCAGAAGTTTGAGACCAGCCTGGGCAAGATCCCGTCTCAAGGAAGGGAAGGGAAGGGGAGAGGAGAGGAGAGGAAAGGAGAGGAGAGGAGGGGAGGGGAGGGGAGGGGAGGGGAGGGGAGGGGAGAGGAGGGGAGGGGAGGGGAGGGGGAGAAAGAATGGAAGAAAGAAAGAAAATAAATTGAAGATTTTAATTTTTAATTTTTTTTTTTTTTTTTTTTGCAGGAGTTAGTGTAGCTTGATGGCAAAAAGCCATAAAGTAGAGATGGTCTCTGCTAGAGGCCAGGCAATACGGTAACTGAGAGCACAGACTCTGGGTTTGAATCCAGGATCTACTAACCTGTTTAACTTTGGGCAAATTGCATGATCACACTGTGCCTCACTTCTTACATTAGGATAGTGGAGATAATAACAGTATCCATCTCATAGAAATTGTGAAGGTTAATAGATTAAATCACGTAAAAGTTCCTGGAAGTAATCGGCACATAGTAATTCCTCAGCACATTGAGTCTCTGCCTTTTAGCAGCTGTGGCCTTGGGGACTTATTTACCTTCTCTGTGCCTCGCTTTTCTCATCTGTATAACATGGATAACAACAGTGCCCACTTCACAGGGTTGTTATAAGATATAAATGAGGTAAGTTGCCTGGCTTGTAGTAAGCATCATAAAAGTGATGGCTATTATTTCCCTTCTTTTTCTCCATGCACTTATCAAAAAATATCCATTCACTTTTCCCGGCAATTCTCTGCTATATCAAACCTAACAACTTCTCTAGATAACAAATATTTTTAGTCTCACCATACCATCCTGAGATATAACTCAGACAAAATAACCTACCTATATACATAATGTCAAAAATATATACAATGCACTCATCATATCAAAAGGATTTATAATTTAAAAATACATATATATTTCAATATCTAAATGCTTGAACACAATTAAATTAGAAGACATAATTAAGAAGTCAGATGCTTGCCCCTACTTAAACTAAGTTTGGATTTAACAGAAGATAAGAAGGCAGTCCACACAAGAAGTACAGTATGGTTAAGCAGCAGAGGTACAGGTGGATGCTGGAATAACATCCAGTGTTTAAAAAACGGTAACAGACAAGGCTTATGTGTATATTCTAAAAGAAAGAAAGAAATTACCCTAATTAGAGGAGAAAAAGCGTGCCAAGACAAATTACAGACCCTCAAAGTGGAGAAAATGAGTTAGTACTGATATTCTTGCCAACAAATAGAGCCTAGTTTACAGGGAGGCATCGAATAATTACCCCTGCTATGACTGGAAGCAAGGTGGGGACAAAGTCTCATAGCAAACATGTCTCCTCGGGAAATCCCACTGCATATTAAAACTTACAGTCTGGCTGGATGTGGTGGCTCACACCTGTAATCCCAACACTTTGGGAGGCCGAGGCAGGTGAATCACCTGAGACCAGCCTGACCAACATGGAGAAACCCCGTCTCTACTAAAAATACAAAAAATTAGCCAGGCGTGGTGGCACATGCCTGTAATCCCAGCTACTCAGGAGGCTGACATAGGAGAATCTCTTGAACCTGGGAGGCAGAGGTTGCAGTGAGCCAAGATTGCACCACTGCCCTCCAGCCTGGGCAACAAGAGTGAAACTCCGTCTAAAAAAATAATAATAAACTTACAGTCAGTGTCTGAACTTAAGAATCCTCCAGGGAATAGAGAAGAGAATGAAAAGAGAAAATTAGTAAGAGAGACTAGAAAAAGGTTATACAGGAGACTTCCAGAAACAGCGTCAGGGAAAGACTGAAAAAAAGAGAACCAACTCCATAATTAGAAATAATTTTACCATGAAATTTTCACCATATAGATTTCTTTTTGACATCTGGCAACCAAAGACACGTTTTATTTATTTATTTATTTATTTATTTATTTATTTTTGAGACGGAGTCTCGCTGTCGCCCAGGCTGGAGTGCAGTGGCGCAATCTCAACTCACTGCAGGCTCCGCCCCCCAGGGGTTCACGCCATTCTCCTGCCTCAGCCTCCCCTGTAGCTGGTACTACAGGCGCCCGCCACCTCACCCGGCTAATTTTTTGTATTTTTAGTAGAGACGGGTTTTCACCCTGTTAGCCAGGATGGTCTCGATCTCCTGACCTCGTGATCCGCCCGCCTCGGCCTCCCAAAGACCTGGGATTACAGGCGTGAGCCACCGCGCCCGACCAAAAACACGTTTTAGACACACATCTGTAGTCCCAGTTACTCAGGAGGCTGAGGTGGGAGGATTGCTCGAGCCCAGGAGGTCAAGGCTGCAGTGAGCCATGATTGTGCCACTGGACTCCAGCCTGGGTGACAGAGACCCTGTCTCTAAAAACAAAACAACAAAAATGTTTGAATATATAGAATGACAATAAAATGAAATATTTTAAAACCAAGCTATTCTTAAAATTCAACACAATCCTTGAAATTAATGTGTCTCCAGTAGTTAATCATTTGGTTCTGAAAATCTTTTTTTTTTTTTTTAAGACACATCTTGCTCTGTCGCCCAGGCTGGAGTGCAGTGGTGTGATCTTGGCTCACTGCAACCTCTGCCTCCCAGGTTCAAGAGATTCTCCTTGATTCTGCTTCCGCTGCTCAAGCGATCCTCCCACCTTAGCCTCCTGAGTAGCTGGGACCACAGGCACATTCCACCACACTCAGCTAATTTTTTTAATTTTTTGTGGAAACAGGGTTTCATCATGTTGCCTACACTGGTTTTAAACTCCTGAGGTCAAGCAATCCACCCACCTTGGCCTCCCAAAGTGCTGGGATCACAGGTGTGAGCCACCGTGCCCTGCCTGGTTCCAAGAATCTTTAAAGGAATCTCAGGTACACATCTGCAGTGGGTTTTCCTTGCTTATGATGAAACTCTTTCCAACTAAAAATGCAGCTGGACATGTTAGACTACATTGAACAATAATGTTGAGGAAATGTGTTTATTTCATTTCATCTTTCCTCTCCATAACACCATCCTATAGTGTTGGGTATTCCTATAATAATTTTCTATGATTATTTAGTATTATTATGTATTAAATTACTACTGATTTATATTTAATAACACATTTAATTCACTGGGATATTCCAAAGTGAAGCAGGATGCTGGACAATGCTACATTGTACTGATCTGTCCCACAAAGGCCAAGATGTCTAGCTTCCTCTATCCCTGCCCACTAAATGCCGGCAGCTCCTCGTCACTGTGACAACCAAAAGATGCGCCCACAAATTTCCAAAATGCCCTTTTTTGGAACACTCCCTTATCTAATTCATTCAAGCTTCCACAGGACATAGTGGGCACCTATGTTGTACCAGGAAAAAAATATCTAGTTAGACTCTTACTAGACACTCTGCATACCAAAATAAAGAGAAATGTTAAATGTAAAAACAAAATTAAAAGTGAAACTAAAATTTTATTTTCTATAGATATGTTTTTTAATTATTTATTATTATTTTTTTTGAGATCAAGATACTCTGTCGCCCAGGCTGGAGTGCAATGGCACGATCTCGGCTTACTGCAACCTCTGCCTCATGGGTTCAAGTGATCCTCCTGTCTCAGCCTCCTGAGTAGCTTGGACTACAGGCTCCCACCACCACGCCTGGCTAATTTTTGTATTTTTAGTAGAGACAGGGTCCCACCATGTTGGCCAGGCTGGTCTCAAACTCCTGACCTCAGGTGATCTGCCCGTCTCAGCCTCCCAAAGTGCTGGGATAACAGGCACGAGCCACCACGCCCAGCCAAAAGTAAAACTAAAATTTTAGAAAAAAAATGTATGAGAATATTTACCTAATGTCAGGTGGGGAATCCTTTCAAAACCCAAAATTTAGAAATCACAAAGGAAATGAATTAACTACAACACAGGTTTTTAAAAGAAAAAGAAAAATCAATAAAAATATTTGTAATAAATATTCGTAAAGTGCCAAATATAGAGAGGGATTTTGCAAACTGATTAAAAAGAAAAGAAGTACAATAATGTGGCTGGGTGTGGTGGCTCATGCCTGTAATCCCAGCACTTTGGGAGGGTGAGGCGGGAGGATCGCTTGAGCTCAAGAGTTAGAGCAGTCTGAGAGCTCAGGAGTTAGAGGCCAGTCTGGGCAACATAGCAAGACCTATGAGAGTAAGCTCCTGGAGATTAAGGCTGCAGTGAGCTGTGATTGCGCCACTGCACTCCAGCCTGGGTGACAGAGTGAGACCGTGCCTCAAAAAAAAAAAAAAAAAAAAAAAAAGGCACTAAGCACAGCAATGCAAATGTACTTAATGCCGTTAAACTCTATACTTGAAAAACATGGAAAATAAGAGACTAGTAGAAAAATAGGTCAGGGAGTAACAGCAGAAAACAGAAAATTCACATGAGACAAACATAGTTCCATCAGTACATGTCGCCTCATTAGTAACTTAAAGAATACAAATTTAAAATTTTCATTTTTTAATTGATAAAATTAGCAAAAAGAAATAATTTGAAATGATGATGGCCAAGTCATACTTGGGTCTGAGAAGACAGAAATTCTCAACGTTGGTTTAAGAGAGTAACTTGGTACAATCTTTCCACCACACAATCTGGTAACACAGTGTATCAAGGGCCTTCAGATGCTCTTTGACCCTTTGATCCAGTGATGAGCTCAGCTCTGGGAATCTCTATCAGTCAGACCTGCTTCCATCAAAAGGGACAAAACCTCATTTCACAGTAGTGTTGGCATAAAGGAGAGTTTCCGGCTCACACGACAGTTCCCGCTAGATACAGGAGTGCAAATAGTGGCAGTGGGGCTGTACCTCTCTCTCCCTGTTGCTCAGTTCTGCATGCCTCTGCTTGGCTTCATTTACATTAGTTCTCTCCGCAGGCAGAAAGATGGCACCAACAGCCCCAGGGGATTCCATACTCACAACAACTCTCGCAGAGAAAAAAGCACAGCTCTTTCACCCCCACAGCAATCCCATCAAAAGGCCTCTGGGTGGCCCGACTCTGGTCACCTTCTGTGAACAGGAGAATGAAGTCACTCTGAGTAGCCAGCCTGAGTGGTGTGAAGTCTAGAATCATGTGCCATGATTATTCTAGAATCATGTGCCATGATTATTCTAGAATCATGTGCCATGATTATTCTAGAATCATGTGCCATGATTATTCTAGAATCATGTGCCATGATTATTCTAGAATCATGGGGTAGGGAGGAGGGTAGAAGAACAAAGAAAGATGCAAGACAAATACATAAGCAGCTCTTGTATAGAATACCTCCAAGGGAAATCATCGGAGTCAGGATGGCAACCTCTAGTTTGTCCTCGTCTCAGAATAAGAGCCAATCAAAAATCACCTTACAGAATTTTACTGAATAGTCATACATATAGCTCAAAATGTTTCCAAATTTCAAAAAGTCCAAAATGATTCTTTCTGAGTGGTGACATTATGGATGGTTTCTATTTTCTCCTTCATATTTTCAAGTATTTTTCATATTGTCTTCAAAAAGCATTTATCTTTTTAAAAATCAAAGATAATATATCTTCTAAAATGAGAACTGAAAAGTATGTCTATGATATGTATAATCCTGAAAAGGAACTATTTTTAATAAAATACACCTCTTTATTCCTATTCTGTGTTTTCTACAACATGCACACAGCATTGAAATAATGTGGGGAAAAACACAACAAAATAAAATTCTTTTAAAGATCCATTCCTGACTCCAGGGACTTTATTCTGCTCCTGTGGCTTCTGGTTGGAGTCTTATTGTCCAGTATCCAGGGAATCACTTTCAAGTCTTCTTTTATAATTGCAACTTTCACCACCAAAACACATTCCTGAACTGTGTTTTACTGGTTCAAATTTGTGAAGTACACAATGAGCAATGAACCAAAAATTATTTATAGAGGCAAACAGTAAATAGTTTCCTTATTTGCTAAGGAAGGGAGAATAATTGAGATCATTTGTGGATTAAGCAGAAGTGTTACAATTTCCTGATGAAATAGGAGAAGAGGGATGCTTTAAACGTTTCATTAGGAGCCCAAGAGCTGCAAATGACAGCAGGATGCAAAAAGCCTTCAGCTCAAGAATTGGCACAGGCTTCTCAGTATCTTGAGTTTCTCTCCTGTCCCTTTCAGATCCAAAATAGGTAGGCCATGACTTCAGGTGGCACAGATGCAAATTCTTGAATACTTCTAATCCAGAATTCATTGAAAAAGCAGAGAATTTTGGAACTTGATCCTGATATTCAGAACTTGATGAGTCAAGAAAATATTTCCCTCAAGGGGCTCTTGTCTTTGCCTGGAATGCCCCCAAGACCCTGGGTTTCTTCTAAGCAGATAAACTCCTATTTCTCTTTCAGTCCTGATAGTTTTTCAGATAGAAAGCCCACACATCAGACAGTTTTCACTAGGTTATGTTGCAGTAACAACAATAACAAAAAACCCAAATCCAATGACTTACAACAACAAACGTTCATTTCTTTATCATGTTACAGTAGTTCTCCCTTATCTGCAGTTTTGCTTTCCAGTTTCACCTACCTGCAGTCAACCGCAGTCCAAAAATATTAAAAGAAAAATCCAAAACATAATTTATAAGTTTTTAATTTTGTGCCCTTCTGAGTGGCATGATGAAATCTCTTAGTAGCCATCTGGGTTATCAGATCAACTGTCGTGGTATCACAATGCTTGTGTTCATAGCATATATTTTTAAAAATAGAAATGTCGAAGTAAAGATAAATGTGCATATTTTAATGTAATTAAAGACACTGGAATCATACTATTTTACTAAGAGAAAACTCAATGTGTTCCAAATTTAATTCCTAAATAAATCAGTCAACGAATTCATTCATTCAAACAGCATATTCTTACCACTGAATTTAAGCCCTTATTGAAATAAATAAATAAATAATTTTTTTAAAAACACAGTATACATTGTTCCCCTCCCTTAATTAAGAAACAAGGTGCTATAGAAAACAGAAAGATAAATAAAGAATCATTATTAACCTCAATGAGCATTAAAAAAAGAAATAACATACGCAACTTTAAGACAGTAAACTAAACACACCATAACAATTAAAACCCTATCCAGATTCAGAAGACAGAAATCACAGTAGGTGGAAAGCATCAGATGCTTTGTAAAGAAAGTAATCAGTACTCCAGCTGAGCCATTTAGAATGGAAGAGACTTCAACAGGTGGATATGGAGTAGATGTACTTTGCACTATTTAAACATAAAGCTTAGGGTTTAGAGAACCTTGAATGATGCATTTTGATGAGACTGTGGCATACATCCTATGATGGAGAATCAGAGAAAAAGTCTAGGAAGGTAAATTGAGACCAAAGCACAAAGGGACTTGAATGTCAGTTTAACAAATTTGGGTTTAATTCTGATGACAAAGCACATGCATTAAGCCTTCCTAGATGTTTGCTTTAACAATGTTACATGCCACTACTGTCAAGAATGTGACTGCAAGCATTGAGCAGACATTTAGAAATCATAATCCTGGATTACCACTCAATTGCCTAGAAAAGCATGTCAATTGTTCTGGGCTTTCTCTTCCTCATGTATTAAGTCCTATTGTAGCAGCCTCAGTAGAGTCCTCATCATGTGTGTGTTCATCAGGAAAAATAAGAAACTTGCATGCTCATCTACATTCTCTGCCTAACTCTTACTGTGAACAGGAAGACACGACTGTGAAAAAATTCATCAACTTGAAACTACCTGTAAGTAAAGCCACAAAGTCCAGGGGGGTAGAAGGAAAATGGGGGCTGAAATGCAGCCGAAGTTCTATGTAATCTGTTGTGTGACCTGATGCGAGCTTAGTCAGTGCAAAGTGCTCATATTCCTAATTAGCACAGTATAAGCCTGTCCATCAAACCCAAGCCTGAAAGGCTATACGTACCCAAAGGGGGAAGCACCTTTTTCAGCATCACCCAAAGGTACCATATTTATAGCAGAGGCCCTGTTGCCCCATTTTAGGTTTTAAACAGGGACCATAGTCCCATTTACATGATTTCCTTGTGCATGACTTCCTGCACTAGAAAAGGCTTTATTTATCCACTGAAGGGGCTCAGCAACTGTCATTTGATTGATGAAACTAGGCTAGACCAGTGTTAATGAGAAGATCATTTTGAAGAGAGTTACCAAAAAACCTTCAACAGAAATAGCATGGAACTCCTGGCAGCCTAATTTCATTTGTCCTGGGACCATGTTTCCTCACCAGTATACCACGCCAAGCCATAATTCTTTGCATAGTGAAAACATCAACACCTTTTATATATTCATTTAATTTATTCATTATTATAAAATGCTTTTTTTATTGCTTAGTTAACAATAAAGATGAATCACCAACAATGAGATAAGTATTCTCAAGAAACCGCCAAGATACAGACTTGGTATTCAAGTACTTACACATTTTTTAATCACCCAATAAAAATGTAAGATGTTTATTATTATTAATGTTCACAATTGGAAAGCTTGATAATGTCCTGTAGGCCAATAGCTCTTATTCTTCTAGATCCTAGATCCTAAAAGCAGGTGCCAGAGCAGAACTCACGGGGGGGTAGTGGCTTGTTCCCTTGGCATTCTGCATAGCTCAGCATATGAAAATTGCTAGTGCAATAATATTTTGCTTTAAAGCTATAGATAAAAAGAGTGACATGCAGTGCCATGCTGTAATCCTCTCCAGGGCATCTAGGAACTGATCGACCTTCATTTTGTTTCATGAGGCCCACATTATTATCTGACTCATAAAATGACTTCTCGCATTCTAAATAAATTAATCTTGCTTGTTCCCCTCAATAACATATACTCGTTTGAGTATAAACAGAGACGAGATTTGCTAAATTATTATTGATGGCTGTGGGCAAAAGAGCCATATCAGAAGCAGGCATATGCCAAGCTTTTACCACGATCAGGTGCTCATACTGTTTTACCTGTCAATATATCTGGTTTCTGTACTCTGGTTGCCAGAGAGCTCCAACTGTAGACCTGGATGAGTTGTCAGGCACCACTTCCCATACTTCCAGCCAAGTGAGACAAATGAATCCTCTTCATCCTGTGCAGTTGAAGTGCAGGAAGTTGAACCATTTCTTCCAAGCTTAGCTCCCTTTGCTCTATTCTATTCCATGGACTC
This sequence comes from Symphalangus syndactylus, assembly GCF_028878055.3. Classification (NCBI taxonomy): domain Eukaryota; kingdom Metazoa; phylum Chordata; class Mammalia; order Primates; family Hylobatidae; genus Symphalangus; species Symphalangus syndactylus. The sequence goes on along the minus strand of NC_072434.2, from coordinate 22,765,204 downwards.
CTTTACCTCCTGAACAAGACAAGGCCAGGAAACGTGCCGCAGCAATTCCAAAGTTCCAATTCCCAAAAGTAAGTGGCTGTGTAAGGGCATCCTCTAATGATCCCCCAAAATAAAAGTCACAGATCTTAAGAATCTGCTTTCAAGGATGCCCATAGTAGTTATCAGTTCCCCCCAGCTCTGTCGTAAGACCAATTCCACAGCAAAGGAAAACACTTAGAAACTGTTTAAAATGCTTAGTTCAGTTATTCTGGAAAGCAGTTTGGAGATTCTCGAAGAACTTAAAATAGAGCTGCCATTCAACCCAGCAATCGCATTTCTGGGTATATACCCAAAGGAAAATAAATCATTCTGCCAAAAAGACACATGTACTTGCATGCTCATCACAACAGTATCCACAACAGCAAAGACCTAGGTGCCCATCCATGGTGGCTTGGATAAAGAAAATGTTCATATACACCACGAAATACTACGCAGCCATAAAAAAACAAAATCATGTGCTTTGCAGCAATATGGATGGAGCTGGAGGCCATTATCCTAAGGGAATTAACGTGGGAACAAAAAATCAAGTACCACGTGTTCTCACATCTAAGTGGGAGCTGAACATTGAGTACACATGGACATAGAGATGGGAACAATAGATACTGCAGACTACTAGAGGCGGGAGGGGTGGAAGGGTATGGGTTGAAAAGCCACCTGTGGGGCCCTATGCTCACTACCTGGGTGAGAGGATCCATACTTCAAACCTCAGCACCACATAATATACCCATGGAGCAAGCCTGCACATGTACCCCCTGAATCTAATATAAAAGTTGAAATTATATAAATAAGTAAATAAAATCATCTTCAAAATAACAACATTAGAAATGTAATAATTTGACCACTAAATTAAAATTATTTGGACAGAGTTACAGTATAAGGCATCTAAAACACTAGCTGTTTCTTGAGAATACTTATCTCATTGCTGGTGATTCATGTTTATTATTAACTAAGCAATAAAAAAATTAAGCGCTTTTTATTTATTTATTTGTTTTTCCGTGGGACAGAGTTTCATTCTGTCGCCCAGACTGGAGTGCAGCGGCCCAATCTCGGCTCACTGCAACCTCCACCTCCCAGGCTCAAGTGATTCTCCTGCCTCAGCCTCCCGAGTACCTGGGACTACAGGTGTATGCCACCACGCCCAGCTAATTTTTGTATTTTTAGAAGAGACCGGGTTTCACCATGTTGGCCAGGCTGGCCTTGAACTCCTGACCTCAGGTGATCCTCCCACCTCAGCCTCCCAAAGTGCTGGGATTACAGGCATGAGCCACCATGCCTAGCCTAAAAGCATTTTATAATAATCTTTGTATTTGCAAGATGAAGAGAATATGTTAGATGGTGTCCTTAGTTTGGGCTGTGATTACAAATACCACAGACTGAGTGGTTTAAACAAAAATGTATTTATCCTAGTTCTGGAGGCTGGAAGTTTGAGATCAGAATGCCAGCACGGTTGAGTTCTTGGTGAAAGACCTCTTCCTGGTTTATAGACAGCTTCTTCCTGCATCCTCACATGGAGGAAAGAGAAATCATCTCTCTCTGTCTCTTCTTATATGAACACTAATCCCATTCATGAGGCTGCCCTCCCTTATGACCTAGTTATCTCCCAAAGGCCTAACCTCAAATACTACCACATTGGGAATTAAGATTTCCACATGTGCATTTTGAGAGGACACAAACATTCAGTCCATAGCAGACAGCAATGCTTTAAATTTTGCCATAGGCAAGTCCAGGACAGAACCTTTGGAATTTCAAACCTCCTTACTTCTGCTACTAATAACCATTCCCTACAGGCCTTGAGCTAAAAATATCCTCCACATTGGGTAAGCTGGAAGAAAAATAAATATTTACCATGAATGACTCCTTTGCCTTATAAATACTGTGTCAAACTTGGTTGCTTTGTCAAGAGACAGTAAAAAATAGGACTCCAGGTGAGGTGGCTCCCCTACCTATAAACTCAGCTACTCGAGAGGCTGAGGCAGGAGGATGCTTTGAGCCCAGAAGTTCAGAGACCAGCTGGACAACATAGTGAGACCCAGTATCTTAAAAAGAAGGAAAAAAGAACATTCCAGAACATTTGAGCCATGAAGACACCGGCACAACAAATATTTAGTATCACCACGAGGTCAGTCATTTACAAAGTAAAGCTATTGTGTCCTCAAGAGACAGGAAAATTGAAGCTAAAGGGATGCTAAAAGATGGCAGGTAATGTAAATATGTCACCTTAAAAGGGTGAGCTCTGCCGAACAAGGACCAAGAGATCAAACTGGGAGATGGTTCATTTGTCCCTAAAGCCAGTTTAATTTTAGCAATTAACAAAACAGTATTTCATAAAATGAACACAACAGTTTAGTATCAACAATTCATATCAACAATTAAAACCTAGATATCTTATTTCCTAACCTTTAAAATTGGCAACTCAAGCTGAGAGCAGGGGCATGAGCCTATAGCCTCAGCTGAGGCAAGAGGGTTGCTTGAGCCCAGGAGTTCGAGACCAGCCTGGGAAGCATAAAAAATGGTAACTCACCTCTTAAAAAAAAAATGGTAACTCAACTTCTGGCACATATTAACTAATAACTTTTCTAGTTTGGACTTTGCCATGGTTTTTTTGTTTTGTTTTGTTTTTGTTTTTTGACACGGAGTCTCACTCTGTCGCCCAGGCTGGAGTACAGTGGTACAATCTCGGCTCGCCGCAACCTCCATCTCCTGGGTTCAAGCAATTCTCCTGCCTCAGCCTCCCAAGTAGCTGGGACTACAGATGCGTGCCACCACACCCGGCTAATTTTTTGTAATTTTAGTAGAGATGGGGTTTCACCGTGTTAGTCAGGATGGTGTCAATCTCCTGACCTCGTGATCCGCCTGCCTCGGCCTCCCGAAATGCTGGGATTACAGGCATGAGCCACTGCACCCGGCCTGCCATGTTTTTTGTTTGTTTGTTTGTTTTTTAAAGCTAAAGACTAAAACTGTTCTCGGTCGGGCGCAGTGGCTCACGCCTGTAATCCCAGCACTTTGGGAGGTCGAGGCGGGCAGATCACGAAGTCAGGAGATCGAGACCATCCTGGTTAACACGGTGAAACCCCGTCTCTATTAAAAATACAAAAAATTAGCCGGGCGCGGTGGCGGGCGCCTGTAGTCCCAGCTACTCAGGGGGCTGAGGCAGGAGAATGGCGTGAACCCGGGAGGCGGAGCTTGCAGTGAGCCGAGATAGTGCCACTGCAGTCTGGCCTGGGCAAAAGAGCAAGACTCCGTCTCAAAAAAAAAAAAAAAAAAAAAAACAAAAAAAACTGTTCCCATAAAGCCTTTCCTCCGTCAGAACCTGCATTTCTACCATTCATTCAGCTTCTCAAGCCCCCGACCCATTGAGCTCCATGACACCAGGAAGTCCTGCAGCTTTTCTCTCCCAAACACCAAATTTCATCTAACAACAGGCCATGAATTGTTAGATGCACCACTGTCACTCGTATCTCTAAGAAAGAATCAGTATCACCAAATCTAAGCCTTATCCCAATTTTAGAGAAAAACATGAAACATATTTACATTTCAGGATCAAGGTAATATGGTATATCTTGACTCTTAAGTCTTTCTCATCCAATGTCACCACCCTGGTCCAGACTCCCTTCATATCTCACGGGGACCTCAGCAACCACGGACTGCTAACTAGTCTCCTTTACTCGTGACCCCCTCCAACTCGTTCTCCATTCCACTGCCAAAATCACAATTTTTATAATACAAATCTTATCATACAATATGAATCTGCTCATTGTTGGCTTCAAAGTCTTCAGTGGCTTCCAATTGCTCTTGGCATGAAGATCTAACTCCTCAAGAGAGCCTGTAAGACCATGAATGATCTGACTTCTGTCGTCTCATCTCTCAGCAGCTTCTCAGGCAATATCTCACCTGCAACCATATCCGACCCCCTCCTGAGTTCTTCATACATCTCAACTGCCATACACTCGACTTCCTCTCCTAACTCATCCTCTCTCTTTACCTGGCTAATTCCTACCTGTCCACCTTGTCCATCTTGTCTGTCAAAGCTGGCCCTGGCCACTCTCTCATAAGAACAGGTGTGGTCCCAGCTACTTGCTCCCATAGCAACTCTGTACTTTGTCTGCACAGCACTTGGCACACCTGGAATGATTTGCTTAATTATTTACTTAAATGTGTGTTTTTCCAACTTGAAGTTCTGTGACACTGGGATTGATTTTAATCAGAACAGATTCACTTGTGTCTAGCACAGTATCTGGTACATGTACATATAGGGTGCTCCATGATATGTGTGTGTGTGTGTGTGTGTGTGTGTGTGTGTGTTTTGTTTTTGGGTTTTGTGGGGTTTGGGTTTTTTTTTTTTTTTTTGAAACGAAGTCTTGCTCTGTCGCCTAGGCTGCAGTGCAATAACATGATCAGGGCTCACCACAGCCTCAAACTCCTGGGCTCAAACAATCCTCCCACTTCAGCCTCCAGGGTAGCTGGGACTACAGGTTCATGCCATCATGCCCAGCTAATTATTCTGATACCAGTTTTAACAGATATTAGAATTATTTCTCCTTTAACAGGATTAACTTTTAAATATACCCCACAATTGAGCCCTATATAATTTTTATCCACACAAGTGTCTAAGAGTGATCTCTCATAATCATATTAACCATAAAAATTCTAAAATCCCAGGACAGGAAAACAGTACTAGAGTCAGTTTAAAGGGCTGATGATCAAGAATCGACAATGAGGAGGCAGGGCACGGAGGTTCACACCTGTAATCCTAACACATTGGGAGGCTGAGGCAGGTAGATCACCTGAGGTCAGGAGTTCAAGACCAGCCTGGCCAACATGGCAAAACTCTGTCTCTACTAAAAATACAAAAAATTAGCCGGGCGTGCTGGCACGCGCCTGTAATCCCAACTACTGAGGAGGCTGAGGCAGGAGAATCACTTAAACCTGGGAGGTGGAGGTTGCAGTGAGCCAAGATGGTGCCACTGCACTCCAGCCTGGGTGACAGAGTGAGATTCTGTCTCCACGAAAAAAAAAAAAAAGAATTGACAATGACAACAAATGCTATTGACTAAGTATGTTTTCTCCTTAAATATAGGATAAAAATGTATTACCTGAAAAGGCAATAGAAGAACCATATTTGATGTGTCTTTTAAAGTCTAAACCATAAAAAATACATAAACTAGCCACGTGAAGTGGTGCACACCTGTAGTCCCAGCAACTCGGGAGGCTGAGGTAACATGATCACTTCAGCCCAGAATTTTGAGGCTAGCCTGATCAACATATCGAGACCCCGTCTCTAAAAAAATTACCCTGTAGTCCCAGCTACTCGGAGAGCCTGAGGCAGGAGAACGGCATGAACCCGGGAGGCGGAGCTTGCAGCGAGCCGAGATTGTGCCACTGCACTCCAGCCTGGGTGACAGAGCGAGACTCCGTCTCAAAAAAAAAAAAAAAAAAAATTACCAACTCAAATTTTATCAGGCCATTTGTAATAGAACAGGTGTTCTCCAGGCCAGGCATATAGTGGAACCATTTCATGTAAAAGAATCCCAGCTGAGCATCATGTTCCTAACTGATTACATATTTGGAATTTGCAATGAATTACCCACAGACATCCTATCCCACGACATGGTCTTAGGAGTTCATACCAATTGTACTGTGGAATGCTACATTATGTGGTATGCTGTGGATTAATGGGTTTTATGAGTTCACTTTAGAACCTGGGGACATTTTCCAATACGGTTTTTGTGAGAAAATCAGTGCCAGGGCACAGGAAGCTCAGAAGCAATGAAAACCCAAGTCTCCATCCACCATCTCCCCTTCTCCACCCCTTCACCTTCAGCCAACCCTGCCCCAGCAGCAGCCCAACATGAGAAATGAAGCCCAAGGCACTGTGGAGATACTTCATTCCCTGTCTCCCCATCCCCCTCAGTGCCATTTGCAACTGTGTCCCCCACCCCAGAGCCCGGGCAGCTAGAATCTCCTTTCACCTTTCACCCCTTACCAAAAATACTCATGAAACTGCTCCTCGCCCTCCTCAGACCCTGGGAAATCTCACCTCTCCGTGGTCTCCCATCTTCAGGCTCCCGTCCGACTTCACTTGGCCGGATCCTTCACTGCTCTCCTTCCTTATGCTTTATTTAACACATTTCCACAAGACATGTGTTCCCATGCCCTTCTTCCATGTCCACCTCTACAGTTTTGCTCAGGTTCTCGTTCCCTCTCCCAGGCCTCTCTCCACTCTATACTTTCAGGAATTCCACCCACGCAAAGCCCCTCTCAGCTTCCACCTCACTCCTGACCTGACACTTCCTCATGCAGCCTGCCTGCCTGGCGCCTTGTCTAGATGCTCTCACCTCGTTCTGCCTTAGATTACTAAAACTTACTTCCTATCTTGCTTTCTTTCCTTCTGGAGTTCTTGAGGGAGAGTGCAGCTTCTTTACAACGTCTAGATGCCTGTCCCATCCACGCACACTGCACAGATACACCACAGAGAGCCCAGCTCACAGTAGACACTAAATGGTGACAGGATGGAAGAGGGTCCTGTGAGAGAATGCAAGAGGGTCCTAAGTCCAAAAGGAGACATAAGAATATTACAGGACGATATTTGTAACCCATTAAGAAAAAAGGTGAAATAGTGTCAATACCTAAGCAAAATACCATGAGAATATAAATCAAAGTGTGAACAGGAGAATATTAAGACAGAAAGACAATGGTTCTCTTCTGGAACTATTAGCATTTAAATACAGAAAAGAAAATGCACCATTTTAACAGCTGCAGAAGATAATAACAGACACAATTATTTTTCCCTAACTAGATGCCATGCCCCATGTACAGTACTTTCTAATCATCCCCTCATCTTAGTCTCATAACAACCTATTATTGTCTCTATGTTACATAGGAGGAAACTGAGGTACTGAGCAGTTAATTAACCTGCTCCATCATGTAACCAGCAGGGCAGAGCTAGGATTTGTATCCCAGTAGCACCTTTTCCAGATTCAAGCTCAACTCCTAAAATTCTCCTGCTTCTTCATTGTATTGTTTTGACAACACATTTGCAGGTTGTGGGCTAAGTCACCGGCTACTGAGAGATAAAGAAGTAACATTCCTACGAACTGTACATTTCTGGCTGGGCACCGCGGCTCACACCTGTAATCCCAGCACTTTAGGAAGCCAAGGCAGGAGAATTGTGTGAGCCTAGAAGTTTGAGACCAGCCTGGACCAGCCAGACCCCATCTCAAAAAAAAATTGTGCATTTCTAATACTCACTGAGCCCCTACTATCCCCTGGCTCTGTGTACATTGCTCTGTATCTCCTGGCAAACCCAGGAGCTATGTATGAACTGAAACCCTGGTTAAATAGCTTGGTCAAAGTCACACAGCTCAGGTGGGGGAGGCTGGTTTTAAAGGCAGGCTGCTGACGCTATGATCCATACTTTAGGCTACTGCTGGCCACAGGCTCCAGCTGAGGCCCTGTAGGGGGTGAGAGGAGAAGCCCAGCCACAGAGACAGGGTCTGAACCCTCTGCTGCCAAACAGTAGAGAAAACAGTCCCTCACCTACAATGTGGGGATAACACTACCTACCACACCAGGCAGTGGAAAGAATTAAATTAATTTAAATAAAGAAGACAGTACAGAGTACCTGACACGCAATAAGCACTCAATGAGAGCTATTATTAGAGGTAACTCTCCCCGCTTTCAGTCTAATGCCATGTTTCTTATCTCTTAAGGTGATCACCTTGTTGCTTTTTAAAATATTATATATGGTTTTCTCTCAGATACATGTAAGTGTAAAACGCAGAAGAAAAGCATGCGGGGGCGGGGGGGGGGCAGAAATTCCCTTTTCTTTATTGATCAGCCTTTCTCCCAAAACACTTTCTCAAGGAATTATTAAATACTCAACATGGCGCTGCACTACGTTATTTTAATTAAAAAACAACAACAACAACAACAAAAAAAACGCGTACCAAGCAACGAAGCTCCTGCCCTTGGGAGTTTATACCCAGACTATGTTAATATTTGCAAAGGGCCCCGAGTGTCTAGGCGGCTAATGAACATCTTGGGTCGGTTTCCTCAAAATCCAGCCCATTGTTTTCCCCGTGGGCACGATCCGAAGCCTTATCCCATAACGCGCTATTGCCCGAATCTTTCTGTCAACAACCGCTGAAACTACCACAGGTTAAAGCAATTAACATGAGATGCAACCTCACCGCGGCGCAGCTCCGCGCACCCCCGGCTGCTGCGACCCGGGAGGAGGGAGCCCCGGAGCGGCTGCACCCGGCCCCGCACCCCTGGCAGAGCAGGTTAGCTCCCCCTGGGGGACAAACCTTTGCAAAACAAAACCGAAAATGAGCATTCGCTCTCCTGACAGTATTGCCTAAAGAACCTCGTCTATACTGCAAAATCCCATTAGGTACACAGTCCGGTCGGCATTGTCACTTTTAGTGCGACTTCAGTTTACACATTCAAAGAATACCTGTCCGGAGCATGGGACCTGGTAGAAAGGTTACGCTCTCTCCGAAGGAAGTTCAACTCAGGATTTCCCTCCTGCGGTGCTGCACACACCATCAACGGCAAAACCTCCCCTTCCCAGTTTCAGATCTAGGCTTGCTGAGAAAGGTGCTGGAGATGTTTCCAAGGTCATCCCCAGCACCGCGAGTCCAGCCTTCTGCACCACGCAGATTTTTAAGAGGAGATGCCTATCGCCCTTGGGGAGTCACAATTAGAACTTCAGTTTCCTTTGTGCTGTCACCCCTACTGGTAAGAAGTCTTACACTGTAGATGCACTGGGTGCTCAGAATTTTATCGATGATCTTATTATGGAAGCCTATTAATAAGCTCCAAATCAGAGACCTGTTCTGGAACCACGGAGCAGGGCGCAAGGGAGAAATTGCTATCTTTTCTTCAAACACTCGGACCTAGCACAAGTACAGAACGTAGTGGCTGCAGGCTTGGCCTTGCTCCTAACAGCGCTGACAGCTGGATTGGCGGACGCACTCCAGCATCACTGTCAGGAATTAACACGTTCCCAATTTTCACTGCACCCTTCCACTCTTGTGTGAAATGGTGGGGAATGTTCTTTTCAGCATTCATCTCTAAAGGGAGAAGAACTATTTCTCACTATGCGAATACCTCACGGGGGATTCCCATTAAATAAAACTGCTTGATGATGACCTAATTTGTTCATTCAAGAGAATAAACTCTTCCTACCCACACATTATTGTTGTTATGGTTTCCGTTGTTAAATTATACATAAAAAGCCTCAGCTGAACCAAGCCTATTTTAGAAATAAAAATGTTCTTGGGACATGAATCTCAATGAGATCCTTATATTAAATTGTGCCTGAAAATATGCATTGTTTTCAGTGCTTCCTTATATTTTCACCAATTTGTTGTCCTAAATGCATTTAAAAAAAGTTATAAAATGCATTTTCTTATAATGTGTTCTAGGTCCGTCTGTTGCCTTTTTGGTCTTAGGTTACTTTTTGGTGACCAGAAAATAAAATGTGTAGTTAAAAGAGGTTTTCCAGGCTGGGCACAGTGGTTCATGCCAGTAATCCTATCACGTTGAAAGGCCAAAGAGGGCAGATTGCCTGAGCCCAAGAGTTCCTTACAATGCAGCTTCTTTACGATGTCTAGATCCCTGTCCCATCCACGCACATATGCACAGACACACTACAGAGCGCCCAGCTCACAGCAGACACTAAATGGTGAGAGAATGCAAGAGGGGGTCAGTGGTCGTGTGTCTCCCTAAGTCCTGGGCAACAAGGCAAACACCTGTCTCTATAAAAAATAAAAAAAAAAAAAAACAAATTAGCCAGGCATGATGATGTGCATGTCTGTAGTCCTAGCTACTGGGGTGGGGGGAAGGGAGTTGGGAGTGCTGAGGGGGTTGGCAGGTTGAGATGGGAGGATGGCTTGAGTCTGGGATATTGAGGCTGCAGTGAGCCACTGCACTCCAGCCTGGGCAACAGATTGAGATCCTGTCTCAAAAAAAAAAAAAAAAAAAAAAAAAAAATCAGGTTTTCCAAAATGATATGCCAATTCATGCAATTTGCCCTCCAAAATAAACCCCAAGTCTTTTGCCTTCCCTATGTCCACTTTTCCTCTGTACTAAATCCTTTCAAACATAAATGAATCTATAAACAAGTGTTTTCCCAAGATGCAGTTCTTAGAACACCAGTTCTGCAAGCTCCTCCCTGGGAAAGAAGCTGGCCAGTGTATCTGGGAAACCCGGCACATTCTCTCTCTGAGGGTTACATCTCACATTAAAGCTCTCAGTCAAGAAACTTGCTGAACTTGGCTCATCCCAGCATTTTCCAAATTTATTTGGATGTGGAACCCTTTTCCAAGCAAGATTTATTAATACACTGTGGAATTTGTATTTCCAGGATTACACTTTAGGAATTGGTGATTTAAACCATCTAATATATGGAATAATTTTAGGTCAAATAAAACTGAGATGTCAAGATCCAGCATAAGAATTTTTTTAAGAGAATTAAGAAGCTGGCTCTAATTGCTATTTGTGAATTTTATAAAGCCATTGTGCTAAAAAAAAATAAAAATAAAAATGCTTTAAATAACTGGAAGAGTAGATATCATGTCAGAATTCTGAAACTATACTAAATAAGAAGGTTCCAGAAATATCCCTTTTTCCCCCATGGGAGCTATAACCCAAAGTGTGGTACAGTTTATCTTGGCTGAGTCAGCCTCCCCATTAGCCCCAACACACCTGGAGTATTTAAAAATAGTCTCCTAGGTATAGATTCCTGCAGCATTGGAAGTAGATTCAAGGCTCAGAAGAAAGGGCCACCCAGTCCGAACCTATTCTATTATTACTTGAGCCCCACCCTTGCCCCCCCAAAAACAACCATGCACCCCAGCAGGCTCTAAGCTGCCAGAAGACCTGCATGTTTGACAAGCCTTATATGTGCTTTCTTTCCCTTGAGGCAGAGCTAACGGAGAAAAAGTACACACAAACACCACCCTTGAGAACAAGACAGTCAAGCTAGCAGTCTAAGGGCTGTTCAAACTGTGACCCATCTGGACTAATTTTTATTTAATGAAAACATTTTATAAAAGGAACTCCAGGTGTGTCAAGCACCTGGACTAATAGGAAGAGGGGAATAGGCAAATGAAAACGGCTGCATTTAGTCCCTCTCAATCAGAGAGTTTCTTCAGAAAGTGAGACAGAAATGTTTATGTTTTTTTGGTTGTTTTTTTTTTTTTTTGAGATGGAGTCTCGCTCTGTCACCCAGGCTGAGAGTGTAATGGTGCAATCTCGGCTCACTGCAGCCTCCACCTCCCGGGTTCAAGTGATTCTCCTGCCTTAGCCTCCCGAGTAGCTGGGATTACAGGCATGTGCCACCACGCCAGGCTGATTTGTGTATTTTTAGTAGAGACGGGGTTTCACCATGTAGGCCATGCTGGTCTCAAACTCCTGGCCTTAAGAGATCAGCCCGCCTCAGCCTCCCAAAGTGCTGGGATTACAGGCGTGAACCACTGCACCCGGCAGAAGTATTTATGTTAAAACACCTAAAAAATTGCCCTTTGACACCCCTGCCTATCCATGGCTCCCTATAGCACACTTCCTTCTCCCTACCCCACGCATGAAGGCACAGAAGGTAACATGGATGCAAGTATGGGATTATGCATTAAATTTCTCTCATATTCCTCACAACACTCAGCAGAGAACTAGGTAATAAATAGATGTCCAAATAAGTAATAATTGATTAATTAATTGATCAACTGATGGCCCTTCTAAAGTTACTAATTATCTGAGAGAAGCTGGACTCATAATGCAAACACTTTGTTCCTGTTTCACCCCAGGAGATTATCTTACATTTCAAGGGAACCTCACAGATTGAACTGGACTGTGAAAAATGAACCAAAACAAGCTGGCAAATAGTTCTCAAATTCTATCCACCCACAAAATTTGCATTGCTTCTATTTGTCAAATGCCACCAGGCCCTTCATATCTATCATCTTCTCCCACACAGAATAGCCTGAAACTGTGAAGTTGTGTGTGCATACATGCTTTCTGTTACTTAATAATTATGAATTTTATGGGAACTTTCTAAAGGAATACAAACAATAGGCAAAATCTGTCTCATCTAAGCCCATCTAGTGATTGTTTTGTTTTGTTTTTGAGACAGAGTCTCGCTGTCGCCCAGGCTAAAGTGCAGTGGCATGATCTCAATTCACTGCAATCTCTGGCTCCTGAGTTCAAGCAATTCTCCTGCCTCAGCCTCCCAAGTAGCTGGGACTAAAGGCGTGTGCCACCACCCTCTACTAATTTTTTGTATTTTCAGTATTGATGGGATTTCACCATGTTAGCCAGGATGGTCTCGATCCCCTGACCTTTTGATCCACCTGCCTTGGCCTCCCAAAGTGCTGGGATATAGCCACAATGCCCAGCTATAATTGTTTATTTTAAAGTTGGATGTTTGACTTCTTTAAGATTTAAACACAGGCTTAATTTCATCACTAAGAATTACTAGTATCACATCATATACCCCATTAAACAAATGAGTCTATCCTGAGACATTTATGATCATAAACCATATTAAGACCTAGAGCCTGCTACTTAAAATTCTTTTTTTTCTTTTTTTTTTTTGATACAGTCTCGCTCTGTCGCCCAGGCTGGAGTGCAGTGGTGCGATCCTGGCTCACTACAACCTCCGCCTCCCGGGTTCAAGTGATTCTCCTGCCTCAGCTTCCCAAGTAGTTAAGACTACAGGCATGCACCACCACGCCTGGCTGATTTTTGTAATTTTAGTAGAGACGGGGTTTCAACTTGTTGGCCAGGCTGGCCTCTAACTCCTGACTTCAAGTGATCTGCCCACCTCAACTTCCCAAAGTACTGGGATTACAGGTGTGAGCCACCGTGCCTGACCAGCTACGTAAAATTCTTATATTTGAATTGGCTAGAAGTGTTTAAAGAAGAAAAAAACTATCCAGTGTGCATAAAAATTGTAGCATGCCTCATACTTTCACAGGAAATGAAAGTGATACTTAATTATCAAAATAAAAATCCACAGAATCTACATGCGCAAAACAACTTCCTTTTTCTGTTATTCTCAGTCACCTAAGGAGTACAAGAACTGAGAGATCTTTTGGCTGTTGGTTCCAAGAAACAAAAGTATTTTCCTGTTCAGAATAAGTAATTTCTTAGGGTAACTTATATACTATTTAAACAATGATACTATGTAGTAAAATAAAATACTAATCGTCACTCAGGAAATTATATTTGATTTTATATGGAATATGTAAATGCCTCTGAGTCAACCAATAATCAAGCTCTGTGCTTTTCTCTCCATGGTGCTCAACTTCTAACAAAACGTTGTCTTTCAATTTTTGTGACCTTAAAGTCCAGGACTGCTCATTCAATCTCACGCTACTCCTTTACGAATATTTTAGGACAGTTTGATGGGACATTATGTCCACAATCTATCCAAGCCAAATCAAGGTTATTGACAGGATCTCACATAAATAAATTTCACCTTTAAAAGTTTTCCACTGTCAGGAAAATGGGGCTGCTACAGGCTGGTGTTTATGCTGCCACCTCTCGGCCTTATAAGGAAATACATCTCAGGGAGAGGAAAGGAGAATTCTTGTTGCAAATTGTATTCCTATTGTATTTATGTTAGGGCCCATGAATGCTTCTTAAACGGGGAAAGAGGAGCTCACAGCCTGGAGAATATTATGAAAGCCTGAATCCTCTCTCCAGAAAAAAAAAACACATACACAATAGTTTTTTGTAGATAAATTCGGACGTCTTGAAGCCCATCCACGTACCACTTTCTATACTACAAATTCAGCAGAGCAACCTCATTTTTCGTGTTGTGACAAAAATTCTGTAAAATGGAAGAAACTGGACATTCTGGGAGGATGGTTAGAATATAAGGTACCAATAGTATCTTATTCAGAAGAAAAATTTTGACATCAAATGATTTTTAGTTCAAAATTAGTAGTGTGTTGGGGAAAAAAAACCATAAACTTTTCCCTGCAGCTAAGAATGTTTGGATTTTGTTTCAAAGTTAATCAATTGGAAAGGCTCTCTGGGAATTCTGGGTGGTATTTCCAACAGAAACATTATGCTTTTGACACCTCTATTGTTGATATCTTAAATCCTCTGGCAGTTGAGTTTTGGATCAAGTAACTCAGTGGGTCTGCTGCATGTGGTCTGTTTATTTGTTTAGCTTATAGAAATGTCTTCTGTGTTCCTATGAGTATTTTTGCAACACAGGTTACACAGAGCTGTCATCTGCCTCCAAGTGTTTTAAGGACTGATACTTGACTTGTTTAAGATTTAAGCACAGGCTTAATTTCATCACTAAGAATTACTAATGGCACATAATATATACCATTAAACAAATACATCTATCTTGAGACATTTTATTGTCATCAGCCGTACTAAGACCCAGAATCTGGTTTTTTTTGAGACAGAGTCTCACTCTGTAGCCCAGGCTGGAGTGCAGTGGCATGATCTTGGCTCATTGCAACCTCTGCCTCTGGGGTCCTGGTTCAAGCAATTCTCCTGCCTCAGCCTCTTGAGTAGCTATGATTACACGCATGCATCACCATGACCAGCTAATTTTTGTATTTTTAGTAGAGACGGGGTTTCACCATGTTGGCCAGGCTGGTCTTGAACTTCTGACCTCGTGATCTGCCCGCCTCGGCCTCCCAAAAGTGCTGGAATTACAGGCGTGAGCCACTGTGCCCGGTCAAGACCCAGAATCTTAATATCTCTACTTAAAATGCTTATATTTGAACTGGCTAGGTTTGTTTAAAGGTATCAATGGGAGAGCATATCCCAGTGCTCTCCAAATCTGGAGGCCTCCTCATCCTCCCCAAAATGAAGTCATTCTTCCCATTTCCTACCTAGGGAAAAGTGTCTGGCTGAGTCGTTGGAGCATCTGAGAAACTGCTTGAACTAATCCATGCAGTCTTCCACTCTAATGGCATGATTGGCAGATACCTAAAGAGATATCGATTGGTCCAGTTCATCCAACACACTGTTCCTTTTGCCTGTCAGTGTGACCAAGGTATTAACCCAGTAACACTTGAAACCCTTTACACTTCCCTTTCATAAAATTAGCACTCTCTTTATGAGTTCTCCCAAATATCTGCTGCATGTTAACAGAATAAACAATTTCTTACATGTACAGTGACAGAACCTGGTCACTTGGTCTGCCTAGAGGAACAAGCAGTTCTCCCATCCTCCCTTCTGTCCTCGTTAAGTTTCATTTTTATCTTTGCTGCTACTCTCATAACTCTCATATTGTATTATTCCATCAACATGCAATATTTTATCTTGGAAAATAGATCATCATTATTTTATGGGAGAAAAAAGGTTTCCCAGTGCCCTGTGTTACTACCAGCTAAGAACAATTGAACAGACTCCTAACTGATGAAGCAGCGAGCCATAATAGTGTTGCTGCTGCCCAGTCTAGATTGCCTCAGGAGTTTTTACGTTTTATTAATGTAATAAAATGTAGCTTCTACAGTTATCTACAGTATGTAATTACAAATGCATATTATTGATATTATCCGCGTGATGCTTGAGTTTGCTTTTCCATTAATAGAAACTCTGCATTTTATACATTAATCATACAAGGAATTAATGATGGCTTATTCAAGTCTGTCTATATATTGGTATTTTAGAAGCAGTTATACTCACAGTAGAGTAGCCGTTTCTTTAGTGACAGGGTTTGTTCCAAAAGATGATTTTAAATGCATTTGTTCATAAACATAAAGTGGTACTATACAAGTAATAAAATGGGCCGGGCGTGGTAGCTCACACCTGTGATCCCAGCACTTTGGGAGGCCGAGGCAGTAGGATCACTTGAGGCCAGCCTGGGCAACATGGTGAGACCCTGGCCTCTACAAAAATTCACCAGGCATGGTAACACACACCTATAGTCCTGGTTACTCAAGAGACTGAGATGGGGCCAGGCACGGTGTCTCACGCCTGTAATCCCAGCACTTTGGGAGGCCAAGGCGGGCAGATCACCTGAGGTCAGGAGTTTGAGACCAGCCTGGCCAATATGACGAAACCCTATCTCCACTAAAAATACAAAAATTGCCAGGCATGGTGGCTCACATCTGTAATCCCAGCACTTTGGGGGGCCGAGGCAGACGGATCACCTGAGGTCAGCAGTTTGAGACCAGCCTGACCCACATGGTGAAACCCCGTCTCTACTAAAAATACAAAAAAAAATTAGCCAGGGTGTGGTGTTAGGCACCTGTAATCCCAGCTACTCAGGAGCCTAAGAAGGAGAATCACTTGAACCCAGGGAGCGGAGGTTGCAGCAAGCCGAGATCGCACCACTGCACTCCAGCCTAGGCTACACAGCAAGACTCCATCTCAAAAAAAATAAACAAAACAAAACAAAAAAGCTCCAAACTCTACTTGTCCAGAGCCAGAATAAAAACCACCAAGGTCTTTTGCCAGTGTCCCCATCACAGGGGATGGCACCACCATCATCCAGCCCCAGAAACCAACCCAGGGGCCATCTGCATCTCCCCACATCTAACCCATCAACAAGCTTTGTGGATTTTGCATGCCACGTATCTCTTGGATTTGTCTATTTCTCCCCTCCTCCACTGTCACTCTCTGGTTTGACTCCATCATATCTCACCAGAGTTCATGCAGTTGGCCCATAGCCCAGTTCTCTGCATCCACCCCAAGTCTATCTCAAATCCATTTTCCATGTTGCAGCAAGAGGAGTGATGTGAAACCCAAACCATGCCACACTTCCTGCATTGAAAATATTTCAATTGCTTTCTATTGATCTTGAGACAAACAATAAATTCCTTTCCATAGCCCACAAACTCTTCCTACATGGTTTGACTTCGTGTAGCATTTGTCTCTTCCTAGTATCAAAATGACCTTCTTTCTGTTCCTCAGCCTCAACTGTCCCTCTTGTCACAGGGGCTGCGAAGCACAAATTCTGCTCTCATTTAGTTGGTTAACTCTTACTCATCTTCCAGATCCCACCTTCAGGTACTATTTTCTCAAGGAAGTTTTCCCTTACTAGGCCCAATTTCCCTATTGTGAGCTTTCTTAGCACCTTGCACTTCTTGCTCATATTGAAATTTTATGATTACTGATGTTATTATTTGAATAATATCTCTCTCTGGTTTATCTATAAGTTTCATCAAGGTAGCATCTGCTTTTGGTCCCCACTCTAACTCTGATGTCTTGCTGAGTAATAGCATGTAGTACATACTCAATAAATGTGTTGGTTGGTTAGTTGTTTGGTTGGTTGGTTGGTTGGTTGGTTGAATGAATGAGTAAATAAGTAAATTACAAAACAATGCTTCATTCCAGGCTTCATAAGAATCATGGACTCTTACATCAGTCTTTCTGATTTAGAATCTTAGTTCACTTACTGGATGACCACAGGCATGTTACACAAGTTCTCTGTGCCTCAGTTTTCTCATCTATAATACGGGCAATAATATCTTACCTTATAGAGTTGTTATGAAGTTTAAATGAGTTTATATATATAAATCACATCAAACTGCCTGGCACACAATGAACACATATATGTAGTGTTACAATTATTATTATTGTCCTCTGACTTCAACAGTGATAAAGAAGATTCTCAAAGAAATTAAAGGCTTCGGCCGGGCATGGTGGCTCACATCTGTAATCCCAGGACTTTGGGAGGCCAAAGCGGGTGTATCACCTGAGGTCAAGAGATCGAGACCAGCCTGGCTCACATGGTGAAACCCCGTCTCTACTAAAAATACAAAAACTAGCCGGGCATGGTGGTGTGCATCGTAACCCTAGCTACTCGGGAGACTGAGGCAGGAGAATCGCTTGAGCCTGGGAGGTGGAGATCGTGGTGAGCTGAGATCGCAACACTGCACTCCAGTCTGGGCAACAAAGTGAGACCCTGGAAAAAAAAGAAAAAGAAAAGAAGGAAGGGAAAGAAATTAAAGGCTTCTAAAATAACGGTGATGTTAAATCTCTTGAGTTCTTATCCTGAACCTTGTGCTGCATTGAGCTTATGGCCCAAGTGAGGACTCATCCCCTAACCATGTGTGGCGTATGTCCTTGCTCATCGTTTTAGAAAAATATGCTACTTTTATTTTCATTGGTGTCATCTGCCTTCTCTTACTAGAACTTTAACCCTCTCACTGTTTCTGCACTTAGAGATCATCATGAGGTTAGTAATGTCCAAATGATACCTCAAAAGTAAGTCACAGCACGGCAAACATCCCATAGGCTATGGCTGAGATTAACCCCATGCAGCCTGTAATTCCATCTGTTGCTGGCATGATGTATTGGCACTCTTGCCCTGGAGGGTGCCTCTCAGGACAGTGCTCCCCACAATAATTGGAACATCCTTCACAGCTCTCCTGGTCCTCATTCCTATCCCAGAATGCTCACCTCCATCCTGCGTCTCAAAGATGGCAACTTCTCAATGGTCACTTCAGTGTTTCTGCAAAACCCTCCTGACCACATTATTTTTCGTTTGCCACCACGCTTAGACTTTTTGTAGGCATCTTTTTCTTCTTTACTAGATTTTAAATTACTTGAGAGCAAAGATCTTATTGCAACATATTGCTTCAGGAAACCTTCTTTTTCTACCAAATTGAATCTTTCAAGAATGACCAAATGCATAAACAAATAGATAAATGAATAAATAAGCAAAAGCCCAAGTGAGAAACTTATTCATCTCATCTCCCATATTCTCTTGTAATATTAATCAATGTTAATTACAAAACCACAATGCCAATTATCTCTAAAATTCATTGACACTAGGTTCTAGTCTGGATTTCTTAAACCAAATAACTGGAGTAATTGAAACTAGAATAAGAATTTTTGGTTTAGTGAAGGGGAAAAAAACTTCTAGAATACTCCCTTTCACAAGAATAGAATGGATGTCTTCAGGTTCATAAAATCTGAAAGAAGGAAGAGGTTGACATCCTCATTTCAGAATGAAGAGGGGAGAAAAGGCCACCAGTACTGATTAGATAGTTGCTGTGTGTTGGCAACCATGCTAGGCACTTTCAAGTAGTTTATTGAATTCACTTCCAGGGAAGCCACCTCAGTTTTATCTCCATTTTACAAATTAAAACTCTGACACTAAGAAGGTTTGCATCTTTTGCCAAAAGTATCATAGCTATGATCTGGCAGACCTGGTTCTTGAACCCCAGGCTGACCTACAGAATGCCACTGTGAAAACTCTATCCCCTCACCTACTTCAAAATGGAATGCCTTCCAAGTCCCTTCCCTGTGTTATAATTACTGTTAATTTTCTACCAATACTTCCCTTCTCTCTTCTTTTCTCAAATGCTAAAATTTTATCTCACCTCCAATTCTGTTACCTTTCCCTACCCTTATGCACAGTCCCTTCCTTGCCTAGCCTTGATCTCTTCTCAGAAATCTCCACTGGCCAAGGACCTGTTTCTTAGGACATGGCCACCCCCAGTCCTCTAAAAGTCTGCAGCACACTCTTTGACCCTTTCAAGGTGTTCAGGTCCCTTCCTGGAGCTTGACACTTGACCAAAAAAAATAAATAAATAAAACCATGAATAAAAGACACATGTAAATTTGGTCTGGATCATTGATAACTATATAGTTATTTAACAACCTTCTATACTCAGGAGTCAAGCCTACACCGATCATGACAAATGACACCAACCTAATGACCACAGTAATTCATTGTCCTGTTTAAAGACATTATTTAGGAAAGTCAAGGTTAAAACCATGTAAGGGAACAAATTAAGGGGTGATATTACAGGACCTCCATCGCACTTTTGGTATACACTTCAGCTAAGAAACATAGCTATATTTCATATTCCTCTGATTTTTAATTTTTTTCCCTTTGTGCATTTTAAAATATCATAGGAGAGATTGTTTGAAACCTTGTAAGAAAACTTTTTTTTCAGAACCTTTAGCCAATACAACCTTTGCTTTTTCCATTTATCTTTTAAATTTCTTAATAGGAAAAATTTAAGATTAAGACAATAGCTCTTTTCATGACTAAAAGCAGCATTTCATAAGGGTCTGACCATTATAGCCCCATGCTATCATGTAATTCACATTTATTGGTGGAGAGCGGGGGGGGGTGGTGTCAATTTCAATTTTTTAAAATGACCCCAGGGTTAGAAGGCTCCCATCAGTGAGCTTTGCCCCTGTGGTCTGAGGGCCCCTGAACACACTGGAGAAAGCAAGGGCAGCCCAGTGACCTGTGCAGAGAATTCGTATCCTGTGTTTTAAAGGGAAAGAATATGAAGAAAGAAAAGTTCATTCTGAGATGAACAAGGAGTGCGGTTTAACCTGCCCGCTGTGTAATCACTCCGCATATGCAATGAAGGGAAGTAGGCACTGCATTTTTAAGAGCTCCACAATCTCCCGTTTGGTGACATAGGATGTTTGCAAACTCCTGCAGGGAAGGGTTACTGTACTCAACCCACACTCCCTGTGGGCCATCAATGCCATTTATTTGTCATGATTTCAGCTGATTAATATGTAACCACAGAGGCAAAAGAAATAATTTCACAATCTGCACGTT
Organism: Symphalangus syndactylus; assembly: GCF_028878055.3. Taxonomy (NCBI): domain Eukaryota; kingdom Metazoa; phylum Chordata; class Mammalia; order Primates; family Hylobatidae; genus Symphalangus; species Symphalangus syndactylus. The sequence goes on along the minus strand of NC_072434.2, from coordinate 22,744,653 downwards.
GCAGCAATTTTCAAATTCCTTTAGGTTGAAAGCAATCACCAGCAAGGCTTTCTCCACTCTGACATATTTATTCTTCCTCTTCAGATTCAAACCATTCCAAAAACTGAACAAAAAATACAGCAAAAGCAGCTTGCTTGTCTACAGTATTTAAATGCTTTACATACCCTAAAAATATATAGCTTATTAATGACTGATTTTCCAACCTCTTCAATAAGCTTTTTTATTAGTGTGACAATTTTTAACTTGTGTCAAGCCGTCTCTCACTGTGTGTGTCTTCTTTATGATATTTAATATAAAGATAGAAGAGTATTTATATCCCTCACAATAAGAGAACGAATTGTTTTAAGGTTATACAGCCTAGATGTGATAAAGAAAGAAGGAACCTTACAAAATGATAAATATTTTCATTAAAAAACTTTAAAACTAAAAGTTCAAAGATATGTTCTCCTCTCTTATTTCTTGTCAAAACATGACTTAAGACCCAAAACTAATCTACTTTCAATTTTATTCCATATTTCAGTGCTGTCATAGTACTCAGCAGAGAGTATTGGAATACGATCATTTTTTATTTTGTTGATGTTACCGACAGCTTTATTTCACAAAGCAATCTTATACTATGTCTACCAGTGGCAGGGCATAGAGGTCAAATAGTCTATCCTTACAGGTAGAGAGCTTATTAAACGGCACGTCTATTAAACCTGATGGACAACATAAAGAAACATTTCAGCAAAATACTTTTAACATAGTTCAATGAAGATATGGCTCAAAAGCGTAGTAAATAATTTAAACGGAGACCAATAGGGAATTTGTTATGTTTTTTACTAGCATCTTCAAAATTATATTTCAAGCAGAGTGGTTAGAATAGAGAAAAACACAAAAGCTTACAAACCTCACGTCGTGGGTATTTCCTACAGCAAATGTAAAAAGAACATCAACCCAAATCCAAATATTAATAAATCAATAATTCTATCACAGAGTTCATTTAAAACAATCTCAGCATAAATATTGTATCACTGTGAACTAAGGAAACGGTTTTTTAAAAATTATCTTACTGTCTTTTTTATTTTTGTTTTGGAAGACAGTCAATTTTAAAATTCTACTTATGGTAGCACCAATTCATGACAAAACCTCACTTCTAAGAAAAATTGCACCAGAAGAATAGAATAGAAATAATATGGAAAATACTTGTTTACTTATTACATACTATTTGGTGTGAAAATCTAAATTAGAAAATAACGTGTGAATTCATAGTTGGGAATTTCTTTTCTTTTCAGATATCCCTGGTGACTCTTTGGTTATCAAAAATCAAGCTGATTATCTTTTTAATCACAATGTTTTTCTCCTGTATATGTTTAACTGTATTTAGGAAAACCAAAAGAAAAAGAAAAAGAACAGAATCCATGAAAGAGACCGCGACTTCTTATCCTTATATACAAGCTGTGATTTATGGCCAAAATAACTAACTGAATCTGTAACTTTTAATAAGTTTATCATAAATACTATATCTCTTAATCCTGAAATTGGGTCTCTGGTCGCTTACCAGGAATATAAACTACTTGATCAAGGGTTATCAGTGGATTCACCTAGTAGGATAATTAATAAGATACAGAAACATAAAACATGAGTTGTTAAAGTTTACAATTACCTTCCCTCACAGCATCGCTCTAAACGCACTGTCCTTGCTTCAGCACACAGTAAATCATCTACCTAAATGTATTTGCACCCAATCATTTTTTAAAGTCACAATCTTTGTAGTGTCGACTTGTCAAGGGTCAAAGGGAAGAACAGGCAAGATTCCCAAATCAATCTGCTTGTAGAAACTGTCTCATTTCATTTCAAATTACCTGCTGTGGTTGAAGCAGGCTATGGACAAACTGCCTTCTTCCATAAACCATGACAGCACAGGTCGAACTTATGTGATCATTCATAAGGGGCAAGTCATGCCGGTTCTGTCATTAACTACTTTTAAACGGCTGTGCAGGGTTAACTGATCTTGCAGGGCAGCCGCAGATATAAATACTGTTTGGACAGTTTAATGTCAAGAGACAACTCCTCTGGGATTAAAACTGTGTAACCCAATAGGATGGTTGTCGATACAAGGATTAAGGTACTTTGGTCTAGTTACTTGAAGTCATGCATTTACGTGTTTTGTCCAAGTGACCCTATAGGAGACCCCAAATGAGTGCCGTCCATCTACATCATGCAACTCCCAGACGGCATTCTGAGAATATTAAAAATAACTTCAGGCATTCAGAGGCTCACTCTCCTAGGTGTTCAAGAGTTTACATTTGTCCTTGTGAGGCTGACCAGAAAATGAGAGCACATTGCTGTTGGGAGCAGGTGCCTTGCAGCAGCCTCACAGCCTTGGGCTTCCAGAGCTCATGATCAATGGGAATATCAAAGACCCACTGCTGTCCATAACATCAGGGAAGTGGGGCACAGTAAATCACGCAAAAAAGGGCATGATATAGGAAAAAAGACTGAAATACCTATTCCATTGCTTTTCTAGTGCCCATCCCTTGAGATAAACCCTATAACATCTAAAGATAACAACAACTAGTATTTATTGAGTGCTTAGGATATGTTGGGCACTCTCTGTACTAAGTGCTTTGTATGGATGACTCATTTAAATCTTACAATAACCAAATGAGGAATCTGTTATTGACCCCTGTTTATCATAGGTGAGAAAGCTACAGACCAGAGCAGGTAATCATTTGCCCCAAGTCAAATAGCCAGTAGTGATGAAGAACAGGAACAAATACTGTGCCTGACTCCAGAACTCTCACTACAATGGTATGCCGCCTCCACTATAATTATGACTCCTGTGAGAAATTCTACTTGCTTGACTTATAAAGTATTTATAATATACACTTGGTTAGCTTTCTTTAACATGCATTAGCTGCATGCAAAACTGTCTGAATCAGTAAAAGAAAAGCGTTGCTAAGTTACTCAGAAACCAAAGACAGCCAAATCAGGCTGATATGTGAGTATCTCTGTGGGTACATGAAGACTTTCCAGAGGGTACGTGGGCACAAATAGTTTTAAGGAAACGCATTTCAAAATCTTTTTCTAAAATCGATCCACCTGAGAAAATATAAACCTCCACTTCACCCAAAGCCTATTTACCAGGTCCCTGAAATTCCCTCCCCAATTCATCCTATTAAGAGACGCATTTCGACCAAAAGATTTTTGTGTTTAAAACTCGTCTATCAGATATATCAAATAGGTTGTAATATATTTATGGTGTTTTGGTCAATTTCCAGTGCTACCTCAATACAGAGGAAAAATGTTAACCTTTAGAACCTTATAGGATATTTGAAAAGAAATTTCAATTTACATACCTAGTTTTGTAGCAGAGAATTACATGGTAGTTAATAAGGGCTTTCAAGCATAAGGATGTATTTCATCAAGGTAAAATTCTATGAGGGAAAGAAAATGGAAATACAGTTCCAAGGAAAAAAAGGAACAGTGCTATGGAAGAGTCATGTAATTTTTTTTATTTTTTTATTTTTATTTTTATTTATTTATTTATTTATTTATTTATTTATTTATTTATTTATCTTTGAGACAGAGTTTTGCCCTTGTCGCCCCAGCTGAGGTGCAATGGCACGATCTCAGGTCACCGCAACCTTGGCCTCCCAAGTTCAAGTGATTCTTCTGCCTCAGCCTCCCGAGTAGCTGGGATTACAGGCATGCACCACCATGCCCGGCTAATTTTGTATTTTTAATAGAGACGGGGTTTCTCCATGTTGGTCAGGCTGGTCTCAAACTCCTGACCTCAGGTGATCCATCCGCCTCAGCCTCCCAAAGTTCTGGGATGACAGACATGAGTCACTGTGCCTGGCCCCGGTTTGTGTATTTTATAAATTGGCTCCGGTGAGTGCAAAATCCCATGATATTCATATTCCTTTGGACACATTTAAATCAGTTTCTCAGCCTCAGCACTGTTGATATTTGGGGCTGGATAATTTGTATTATAGTTTGCTGTCTAGTGCACTATAGGATCTTGACCAGCATCCTTGATCTCTGCACGCACACACACACACACAAACACACACACATACACACACAGCTGTGACCACAAGACTTTGCCTAATGTCTCCTGGGGAGCAAAATCACTCCTGGATGAGAATCCTTAAACAAAGGATATTATAGATTTATTATCAATTTTCAAAATTCGATATTTAAATTTATGAAAAATGTTAAATGTCAACTAAAACTTGTGCAAAAGAGTACATTTTTCTTGAGACAGGGTCTCTCTCTGTCACCCAGGCAGGAGTGCAGTGGCACGGACACAGCTTACTACACCGTTGACCTCCTAGGCTCAAGCAATCCTCCCACTTCAGCCTCCCGAGTAGCTGGAACTACAAGAATGTGCCACCATGCCTGGCTACTTTTTAAACTTTTTATAGAGATGGGGTTTCACCATGTTGCCCAGGCTGGTCTCAAACTCCTAGGCTCAAGAAATTCTCCTTCCTCGATATCCCAAAGTGCTGGGATTACAGGTATGAGCCACCATGCCCACTGCCCATAATCTTTAAAATTATCTCTAGAAGCGCATATGGGAAAAAACATTCCAAGACCATGGAATTAAATAGGAATAGTTGGTGACAAATGTGGTGTGGGCAGAAGAAACCTCCACTGAAGCTGGGACCTCAGCTGAGACTTGCACTTTTCAGTCTCAACTGCTAGGATGATTCAGGTCCACAGAAGTCAAAGAAAGCAGACAAGCCATCATAAAAGGCAGTGTCGGTGTGATACTTGAACGTGTGACTCTGAATAATCACCAGTTTAAAAGAAGCAGAAATAACAATGAGTAGGTGTTATTCCTCAGTAATTTTAAAGCCACATCTTTGGAAGAAAAAGCATAAACTGGGATAGGCCAAATTGAGGAGAACCTGAGAAACTCCCTAAAAACGTTAAAGGTCACAGATCACATCTTCCTACTTTTGAATTTGTTGTAGTCCTGTGTAGCATTTATCCATGCTTAAAAGTGAACATACAGTTGTGTTTAATTTTAATTATCTCTCTTGATACTAACAAGAGTCTGGAGAGGGGTAGAATCACAAGGACCTTAGTTTTTCACAGGCAAAACTGTCCAGGCCTGTTCTACCACCAGCCACATACCAGAAGCTAGGCTGGAGAAGAAACCAAACCTCCTTATCAGACTGTGACAGGTAAACTACAGTCCCTAAAAATCAGCAGTAATCATTCTCTTATACTAATTACACTGTCACTTAGATACATCAATTGTACAATATCAGATATTTGCCAAAATGCCCCTCAAATGTCGACTAAAATATCAAAGTGTAAGTCACAAGCTTTTCTTATTTTATTTTATTGTAGAGACAGGGTCTCGCTCTGTCACCTAGGCTGGAGTGCAGTGGTGCAATCATAGCTCCCTGCAACCTCAAATTCATGGGCTCAAGCAATCCTCCCACCTCACCCTCCAAGTAGCTAGGACTATAGAGGCATGTGCCAACATTCCTGGCTAATTTAATTTTTATTTTTTTGTAGAGATGGAGTCTTGCTATGTTGCCCAAGGAACATAGCTCCTGGCTTCAAGTGATCCTCCAGCTTCAGCCTCCCAAAGCCTTGGGATTACAGGGATGAGCCACTGCACCCAGCCCACAGTCTTTCTACTGAGAATCTTAAATGACTTTTAGTAACTCAAGCAAAGTGGGAAAAAAGTTCATAATATCAAAATTAGGAAATACATATAGGCTAAATTGAGAAGAAAAAATCACCCATAATCTCACCACCAATAAGCTCTATAGATAATCCTTTTTAATTTAATGGTACACTACAAAAATGCCTTTAAAATAGTCTGTATCTTCTGATCTCACCAAGCTTTGGGTTACTGGAGCATGCATTATCACCCTGGCTTTATAAATGAGGAAGGAAGTCCGGGCGCAGTGGCTCACGCCTGTAATCCCAGCGCTTTGGGAGGCTGAGGTGGCGGATCACCTGAGGTCAGGAGTTCAAGACCAGCCTGACCAACATAGAGAAATCCCATCTCTACTAAAAATACAAAATTAGCCAGGCATGGTGGCACATGCCTGTAATCCCAGCTACTCAGAAGGCTGAGGCAGGAGAATCACTTGAACCCAGGAGGCGGAGGTTGCAGTGAGCTGAGATCGCTCCATTGCACTCCAGCCTGGGCAACAAGAGCGAAACTCTGTCTCAATAAATAAATAAATAAATAAATAGGGAAGGAAGGAGAGCCCAAGAAGTTAAGTGACTCACGCCCCAAGTCCAGTGCTCTTTCTGCTGAAATACACAGGCTCCAAAAACAAAAGCAGGCAACGATTGTTTTAAGCATGCCAAATACTCATTTTTGGCTCAGCTGCCAGTGTGAAGACAGTTTCATACATTTGATCCTAGTTAAGACAGATTAGCTAGCCAAGTGTGCATTTGATATCTGAATGTTTAAAAGAAAAAAAAAGTCAGGATACTCCATCCTTGGATGTTCTAAAGAATCTTTTTCTGGAAAGTGCTTTCTGGGCTCCAACATGCTGGAGCTTAGTCCCCTGCATTAGTGAATACAAGGCAATCCTGGCCCGAGAATTCCCCGTCTAGCCAGGGGATTGGCAACACACAAACAAAGGCTTAAAGAGAAGAAGCAGCATACTAATGAGTGCAGTGTCCTACACTGCGGGCCAGATACTCAAATGACCAGCACACTGAACAAAAGAACCGTCATGGTGAGAGGAGACAGGAAGCATTCATGCAGTCAGCCAACACATACTTGGTGGGCGCCTGAGTGGTAGGCAGCGTTCTAGGCTCCAGGGATACAGGGACGGTTCAGACAAAGCAGCCTGGGGTGGTGGAAGAGCCATCAAATGCAGCCAGGCTTATGGGAACATAAATTCTAGTGCACCTCTCACTAGCCAACAAGGCAAATTATGGAATCCCTGAACCTCAGTTTCCTCCATTTATGATGGAAATATCTAGTCCATTGTATGAAATTAGCTAATACATTAATTTTAGTTATTTGAAACAGGGTCCCACTCTGTCGCCCAGGCTGGAGTGCAGTGGCATGATTATGGCTCACTGCAGCCTTGACCTCCCAAGCTCAATGAATCCTCCCACCTCAGCCTCCCGAGTAGCTGGGACTACAGGCATGTGCCACAATACCTGCTAACTTTTGCATTTTTTGTAGAGATGAGGGGTCTTGCCATGTTGCCCAGGCTGGTCTCAAACCCCTGGGTTCAAGCCATCCTCCCACCTCAGCCTCCCAGAATGCTGGAATTACAGGTGTGAGCCACTGCAACCGACCTAGGTAATGTGTTTAAAGTACACGATACATTACTATGTATGGAGCTCAACAAATGTTATTCATGGTAACATGAGTAGTAATGAGACATTACTCTGTATGGAGCTCAACAACTGTTCTTCATGGAAGCTAATTTTGACTGAGATTTTTACTATGTTCTGAGGACTGTATTAGTCATATCACATATATTATCTCATTTAATCCTCACAATTTAGCATAATAATTTATGGATGATGAAATTAATCATAGTAACTCTGTCCAAGGACATAAAATTATCAAGGTAAGAGTCAATATTCAAATCCTAGTAGTTGTCTCTAGAGCTTATGATTATAAAGATTCAAACGCCAGGTGCGGTGGCTCACACCTATAATCCCAGCACTTTGGGAGGCTGAGGCGAGTGGATCATGAGGTCAGGAGATCGAGACCATCCTGGCTAACACGATGAAACCCCGTCTCCACTAAAAATATAAAAATTAGCCAGGCGTGGCAGCACGCGCCTGTAGTCCCAGCTACTTGGGAGCCTGAGGCAGTAGAATCGCTTGAACCTGAGAGGTGGAGGTTGCAGTGAGCCAAGCTCATGCCACTGCACTCCAGCCTGGGAGACAGAGAGACACTCCATCTCAAAAAAAAAAAAAAAAAAAGGTTCTAAATTATACCACCTCCTTCATCTTCCCCCATGGTCTCAATCCCACCCCAACTCTCCACCTTCCTTTCATTTTCTTTGAAGGCAATTTTTAGTCCTTGTTCTAAAGGAGAGGAAGGAAGCAAAAAGAGAGGACTCTGAAGGGTGCTGAGGCCTCTGCGGACCTACCACGGGATTCCTTGATCTCCACTTGCTGTTTGTAGCCTTCCTTTCATCTGTTGCTTCCAAGCAGGTCTCCAAATTCTAATACCTCTGACTCATGTCTTACTTAAATTTCTTAACTTGCAGAACTAGAGTTCCTTGAGTGAACCAGTCATTTCATTAATAATTCAATGAATCCCTGCTACTTCTAACCATGAAGTTCAAGATAGAGTGCTCATGTTAGAAGCATCTAAATTGCAAGTCAACACCTATAATTCTTTAATTAAGAATCTGGATGCATATTCAGTTGGAATCCATGCTTGTTCTGTACACAGTATCTTAATAACTACATACTGTGCATGTCTCTCTCAATCAGCAGTCACAGGGGTTCTTCCTCTGACTACAGTTGTAGAGGATAACAGGCTGTCTCTTGGAAATGGAAATGGTCCTCTCTAAGGCTTTCCAAGTGAATCTGGAACACACTTTTGAGCTGGGGTAGTCATATAATTTATTGTCCAAACTGGACACTTTAGAGAATGAAAGGAAACACTAGTAATCATTATACTGGGACAACAGGTCTAAACTGGAGCTTTTCTGAGCAAATCAGAATTCATAGTTACCTTACTCAAAACCTATGCTTTAAGTCAAGCCATGCCAAATATGATCTCCAAATGTAGTGAAAATCCACTCAGACATTTAGCCTGACACAGTTACAGACAAACAGGTAGAATCTACTTTTTCTTTAGATTGTGATGCAATTCATAATATCAACCTCGGTCATATTACATGCTATGCCCACTCATTTTGGCACTTGACATTTTTTATTTTAATATAAGGCATGTTTATGTGCCTGACACCATGTTACTCTTTACCTGAGTATGGCAAACACACAATGTATATATTCAATTGGTTGGAGCAATGATTTCCAAAGTGTGACATGTCCATTACTCAAAAGCCAGGAATAGGGACTATCTCAGGTGGGCTCGACTTGGGACACAAATAATAACTCCAGAATCTACCTTCCAGCACCACTGTTTCTGAATCCTGGGTTGCCTTCCCAGCGTTCTCCCCTTCCCCTCCTGTGGAAGGGTGAGTCTGCTTTATTGATGTTTCAACACTTTATTTTCTGAGCACTTGAGTCACATGGGCCCCAGTTGGCTTGACGGTGGTGGTATGCCCAACCTTGATCCAATCACTGTGGCCAGAGAATGGAATATGGTGATTGGCTTAGCCAAGGTGAGAGGGATGGAGTCTGCTGGACCCAAAACATGGCATGAGAAGCAGACTGCTCCTTACTGTGGCAGATAGACTCATAATACTCATACGAGTGGCTGCCATGAGTCCACCTCCTGGCATTCATGCTCTTATGCAATCCCTTCCACTTAAGAATGAACACAGCCTATGTCTGGCTTCTAACCAATAGAACACAGCAAAGGTAATGGGGTATAAATATAATTGTTTAAAAAGATTGTAGAACCTGTCTTGCTGAAGTCTTTTTCTTTCCCTTGCCAACTTCATTAAGCAAGCAGCTATGTTGAGGGCCTGTGTGGGAAGGGACTGAGCATGGCTTCTAGGACCTGAGGCTGGCCTCCAGACAATAGCCAGTAAGAAAATGAGGCCCTCGTTCCAGGCCTTGCTCAGTGGTCTGCAAGGAACTGAGTTCAGCCAATGACCATGTTAGTTTGGAAGAAGATATTTCCCCAGTTAAGCCTCGGATGAGAACATAGCCATAGCCACCATGTTGTAGCCTTGGAGAGGACCCAGTGAAGCTGCACCCAGACTCTTGACCTGTAGACTGTGAGATGATAAATATATTGTTGAATCTGTGATAATATTATGACACAGCAACAGGTAACTAATGCACCCACAAAAGCAAAGACAGAGTGCCGTTGTCACAGAAATGGAGAATAGATGCTGCATGGCAAAAACAATGTCTACATGGCCGGGCATGGTGGCTCACACCTATAATCCCAAAATTTTGGAAGGCTGAGGCAGGCAGATCACAAGGTCAGGAGTTCAAGACCAGCCTGGCCAATATGGTGAAACCCCATCTCTACTAAAAAAAAAAAAAATTAGCTGGGCGTGGTGGCAGGCACCTGTAGTCCCAGCTACTCGGGAAGCTGAGGTAGGAAATCACTTGAATCCGGGAGGCGGAGGTTGCAGTGAGCCGAGATTGCGCCACTGTGCTCCAGCCTGGCAACAGAGAGAGATTCCATCTCAAAAAAAAAAAAAAAGTCTACCACAATGAGCAATCTGATTAAATATTTGCCATTCAATCCTGTTGTTTGCCTAAGTAGACTATAAATGGCAAATTGATTGATCAATAATCCAATTAATTGAATTATAGATTATCAGAAAATAAATTCACTTAACTGTCATATTTAACCAGCAAAAATACCTGTTTTAAAAAAATGTGGCCAGGTGCGGTGGCTCACGTGTGTCATCCCAGCGCTTTGGGAGGCCATGGTGGGCGGATCACCTGAGGTTGGGAGTTCCAGACCAGCCTGACCAACATGGAGAAATCCTGTCTCCACTAAAAATACAAAAATAGCCAGGTGTGTTGGCGCATGCCTGTAATCCCAGCTACTCGGGAGGCTGAGGCAGAAGAATCCCTTAAACTCAGGAGTCGAAGGCTGCAGTGAGCCGAGATCATGCCATTGCACTCCAGCCTGGGAAACAAAGAGCGAAACTCTGTCTCAAAAAAAAAAAAAAAAAAAAGATGTCATCTTTGATTTTTGAACCATTTATACCAACGAAATTATACCAGCCACCTCATAATCGTATTTAAAACTGACTGCAATCAGTATTTCATGGTCCAATAAGATGAAATCAAATCACAGGAAATGAAAAGGGAAATAAGCATAATAAATTTAAAACTAATTAAATAATGCTATTTATGAAATTTAACATAGTCCATATTACAGTCTATGCTGACTTGGAATCAGTCACAGTATTTTAAGAAATGATATTTTCAACATTTACATATAAAAATTCAGAAATTGGCCAGGGGTGGTGGCTCATGCCTGTAATGCCAGCACTTTGGGAGGCCAAGGCAGGCGGATCACGAATTCAGGAGATTGAGACCATCCTGGCTAACACGGTGAAACCCCGTCTCTACTAAAAATACAAAAAATTAGCCGGGCGTGGTGGCACGCACCTGTAGTCCCAGCTACTTGGAAGGCTGAGACAGGAGAATTACTTGAACCCGGGAGGCAGAGGTTGCAGTGAGCTAAGATCGCACCACTGCACTTCAGCCTGGGCAACAGAGTGAGACTCTGTCAAAAAAAAAAAAAATCAGAAACTATAAATATACTTGATAAATTTTTGAAGTCTGATGATCTTTTAAATGAAAAAATGCTCATGTAACTACCACCCAGACTGAGATGGAGAGCACTCTCAGTAACCCATCAGCTTCCTTCATGTCCCCTCCCAGTCCTTACTCCAACCATTAATTTCACCTGCTTTTGAAATTGATCTCTAATTACAACACACAGCATGTGTGTTGCATCCCTCTTCTCTCACTCAGCATTATGTTTGTGAGATGCATCCATGTTTTCATGTGTACAGTAGCTCATTTTCTCTACCAAATAGTATTCAACTGCAGGACCATAGCAAATTTATTTATCAATTCTACCACTGATGGACATCTAGGTTGTTTCTACTCTTGGGTTATTTTTAGGAATAATGCTGCTGTACACATTCTTGTATTATTTTTTAGTGTATTTACTCTTGGGCATGTATTTCAGAGTAGAATTACTGTCATTGGGTGTATTTACAGTCAACACTGACAAAGAATTTTCGAAGTGTTTGTTCCTATTTACATTCCCACAAGCAGTGTCTGAGTGTTCCAGTTGCTCTGCATCCTCAATAACACCTGGTATTGACAGTTTAACATTTTTAACCATTCTAGGATATATACAGGAGCTCAGGAACCTGATGAAAAGGAAAGGCACAGTAGGGGTGTGGTGGAGCTGGGCAGCACAGAAGTCCAGTAATCATAACCCCCAACACAGGCTGGTTCAAGGGCTGGCAATGTTCAGCACAAGTCACTAAACGGATGCAAATCCCCAAGGGAGAGCCTGGAGGAGTTCAGCTCTCTCCACCTCAGTGTCTGAGAACAAGGCAGGCGCTGAGTTTTCAGGGGGAGAAATGGAAAGTTAATGCCAGAGAGTAGCCCTCACCTCCTTCCCACATGGATGACTTATTCTGATAAGTGCTGCCTGCTTGCTTGCTTTCGTGTCCTTCCTTCCTTCCTTCCTTCCTTCCTTCCTTCCTTCCTTCCTTCCTTCCTTCCTTCCTTCTTTCCTTTCTCTTTCGCTTCCTTCTTTCCTTCCTTCTTTCTTTCTTTATTTGAGATGGAGTCTTACTCTGTCACCCAGGCTGGAGTGCAACAGCGTGATCTTGGCTCATTGCAACCTCTGTCTCCCAGGTTCAAGCAATTCTCCTGCCTCAGCCTCCCGAGTAGCTGGGATTACAGGCATCTGCCACCAAGCCCGACTAATTTTTGTATTTTTCTTAGTAGAGATGGGGTTTCACTATGTTGGCCAGGCTGGTCTCAAATTCCTGAGCTCAGGTGATCCCCCTGCCTCGGCCTCCCAAAGTGCTGGGATTACAGGCGTGAGCCACCATGCCCAGCCAGGTGCTGCCTTCTTGACTCCTACCCATGGGCATCTGCACACTCCTGGAGAAGACACCCCCATCCCATGGATTTGGCTTCTAACTTCATGGTCCCCAATCTTAGCAAGACTTCCCAGCAGCACAATTACTTCTCCCTCCTCCTCTCCACCTCCTTCAGTGGGTTCTCCCAACCTTCACTCTCTCTCCAAATCCCCACCACTTTCTCAGGTGCCTTCAATAGAGGGTCTTGACTGCTCCTCTTTGAAAAAAGGCAAGTGCTCACTTGACCCTTCATCCCTCACCTACAGCACAGTCATCTGTACCTCCCTCACCTTCCAGCAAACAGGCACCATGCTGCACAGGGGCAAAGACACAAATAAGACACGCTCCTGGTTTGCAAAACATTTGCTTTTCCTATTCCTTCCTCCAGTCCGAGGTGAAATGTTGGACCTGGCCTTCAGATCGTCCCCTCCCATATCCTCCAGGACCTTGTTCCATTAATCATCTCTACCACCATGCACTTTTATTTCTAAGCTCTCCTTTTTAACTGGTTCTCCTCTTCATCATAAAAACAGGCTCAAGAATTCCCCCCCCGCATTTATTTTTAAAGCGTTTTCTTACTCCACAACCCTCTCTCTAATAACCTTCCATGCTCACTTCTAACTCTTGAAATAATCAGTCTCCCATTCCCAGCTCCTTCCTCTGCAATCTGATCTCTACCCCACTATGCCTCTCAATGGGGCCGCTTTGGAGAAGCTGTTAAATCTAAAGGACGCCCTCCAGGCTTATCTGAATTAAAGAAGATAGGGGAATATCTCTTTCTGTAGTCCCAGACACTTTTCACCACTCTCTTTTCTTTGAAACACTTGTCCTTGGTCTCCATGTTACTTTCCAGGCTCATACATTTTTTAGATTGCTTTTTGGGTTCCTCCTTCTCCAGCCCCATAAACATCCGTGTTCACCAAGGCTCTGCCCAAGGCTGCCTCCTCTTACTCTTCACACACGCTCCCCTTGGTGAACACATCCACACTCACAGCTTTAACTACTAACTACAAGCTGATTACTTTCCTTTTTTTTTTTCTTTTTGAGACGGAGTCTTGCTCTTTCACCCAGGCTGGAGCTCAGTGGCGCGATCTTGGCTCACTGCAACCTCTGCCTCCCAGGTTCACGCCATTCTCCTGCCTCAGCCTCCTGAGTAGCTGGGACTACAGGTGCCCGCCACCACGCCCGGCTAAATTTTTGTATTTTCAGTAGAGACGGGGGCTTCATCATGTTAGTCAGGATGGTCTTGATCTCCTGACCTTGTGATCTGCCCACCTCAGCCTCCCAAAGTGCTGAGATTACAGGCGTGAGCCACCACGCCTGGCCAAGCTGATTACTTTCCAAATGCATTCCCAGGCTAGAACTTTCTAGAGAACTGAGACCTGTACAGTGGGGTCACATCATATCAGTATCTGACTTAAGTGAATTCAAATATACTCATTCAGTAATTTGCTTTTAAACAAGATAAATAAAACAATACAAACAGCCCAGGTCATTCCACAAAATGAGGACTCTAGTGAATGTGGCTGTGATTTCCTAAATGCCTCGCATTTCCTAAATGCCTCTGGGACTTTGAGCACTAGTAAGTGGAGAGTTTCAAGAGACTCCTGGCCCCAAAACATAAGCCAACTACTTCACCTCATGCTCAACTGGAAAAAAAAAAAGCCACAGTCTGTTCCAACGCTGGAGCAAAAGGTACCATTCTTACATATGAATTTCATGCTTCACCCCAGCGCCTTCATAAGAATTTTTGGTTCCGTCGGATGCCAGCAGCAGCTGCAGCAATTCTCCTCTTCTGGGGCTCTCCCTGCCATCTTCTTCTTACTTCCAGGAACACGGCATCGGGTGTGGCTGTTTCTGATGGCATCATCAAGGTGCTCAATGAGGCCAGGCGTGGCGGCTCATGCCTGTAATCCTAGCATTTTGGGAGGCCGAGGTGGGTGGATTACCTGAGGTCAGGAGTTTGAGACGAGCCTGGCCAATATGGTGAAACCCCGTCTCTACTAAAAATACAAAAATTAGCTGGGCATGATGGTGCATGCCTGTAATCCCAGCTACTTGGGAGGCTGAGGCATAAAAATTGCTTGAACCTGGGAGGTGGAGGTTGCAGTGAGCCGAGATTGCGCCATTGCACTCCAGCCTGGATGGCAGAGCAAGACTCTGTCTCAAAAAAAAAAAAAAAAAAAAAAGAAAAGAAAAAGAAAAAAGAAAAAAAGGTGTTCAATGACATGATGACAAGAAGGAGCACAAGTCTTCAACAGCAGAGGAGTTGAAGATGCGTAAGAAGGTGGTGCTCTTCTGCCTGAGTGGGGACGAGAACATCATCGTTGAGGAGGGCAGGGGGACCCTGGCAGGTGAAGTGGGGCAGGCTGTTGACAACTCCTACGCCATGGTTGTCAAGGTCAAGATGCTGCCAGACAAGGACTGCCACTATGTCCTCTGTGACTCAACCTATGAGACCAAAGGAAGCCAAGAGGAGGACCTGGAGTTTATCTTCTGAGCCCCTCAGTCTGCACCCCTAAGAGTAGAATGATCTATGGCAACTCCAAGGATACCATCAAGAAGAAGCTGACAGGGATCCTGCATGAATTACCAGCAAATGGCTACAGGAGGTCAAGGACCTCTGTACCCAGGTGGACAAGCTAGGGGCAGCACTGTCACCTCCTGCAGGGCAAGCCTTGGTGAGCCCCCTCCAGCCTCCTGCCTGGAGCACCTGGCAGCCCCAGACCTGCCCTTGGGGATTGCAGGCTGCCCCCTTCCTACCAGATGGGAGGGGCTGGGGGGCTTCCAGCAGAGGGAGGGCAATCCCTTCACCGCAGTTAACCTAAATTAGGAGTTAACCTAGTAAATGAGTTTGAGTAAGATTACTGTAGCTCCCACTACAGCAACAGACATCTTTTTTGTGCTCAGTGAATGTTATTGAATTAAGTTGAAGCAATATACAGAAAGATTTCGAGGGATGGAAAAGCACACGGTTTGGCAGAAAATACCAAGAAACTTCAATATCGTGGAGGTGTGAAATGTGAGGTGGGGATTAGGGAAGCAAGGGGGCAGGAAAGAGGTGGCTGAAGGTGGTCTGGACAGGTGAGCAGGGCCTGCTTGCCACATATATCCCCATGCTGGGCTATGACATCTGTATCCCCAGAATACAGGGCCTGTGTGCTAAGCTAAGGACTGGAAATCTCATTCTAGAATTTCTGGGAAGATTTGCAGTGTTTCAAGAAAGAAGGTGACAAGGTAAGATCTACACTTTAGAATGCCTGACACTGGGTAGAGAAGAGATTAATATGGAAAGAGAATACGGACAAGGAGGCCCTTTAGGAAGCTGATGAGAAGCAACCTCCACTTGGAGGAAAAATAAAGACACAGCTGTTAAATCCTTAAGGTAGTTTTAAGGAAAACCCTTAAATAACATGTCCAGTAAACTGAGGATTTGCTGCTTTGCCAAGATTAATATCATAAAGTATGTATTCCTTCAACTCCTCTTCATGTTACATTGTCACCATATCTTAATACATTATTTTCTCCATTCATGTGTCTCAATAAATACCCTTTCTCTTTCTCAAGCCCCAACCTCTTTGAGCTCTTCTCCCAGCCCTCCTGCTGATCCTGAGATGGGATTTCTGCAGTGAACCTTCTTTCTTTGATACCTTCTTCCTCCCTCTTCCCTGACTTCCCTTTGTTTAAAAGCATGAATGTTCATATATACCCTGAGCTGAATTTTTTTCTTCTTGAGCCTTCTAGAGCCAATGTTAAGCCAGCCTTGAGCCTGGTCCCTTACGCCTTTTCCTACCAGCGTTTCTTTCTTCCTGCCTAATCTCACAAAAGAGCAACTCACACATAGTACCCACCACCCACTTCCTCCCTAATTAACTATGTAATCTGGTCTTGACGCTCCAGGAATCTGTCCTCCCGAAGGCCCTTACATCCTAGCAGGATGAAGCATGTGCAAAACAACACGCCCCAAGGCAGTGGCGAAACAGTGCAAATAAAGGCCGGAGAAAAAGGAGGCAGGAACACAACTAGGAGTTGACGCATGACCTGCACATGCGTTCTCACAGACGACAGAAAGCTAACTCAAATTAATTTAGGCAAAAAAGGGGAATGTATTGTCCCCAGCAGAAGAGAAATCCAAGGAGGGATCTCGGGGTTTCACTGACACCTATCAGGGCACATTCCTGAAATCCCTTGACCCCTTGGCCCTGCTCCCACGTTGAGTTTGTTCTCCGACAGGTTTTTGCCACACTATAGAATAAATGGTTGTGGCAGCTCCAGGCTCACATAGCCTCAGAGCTGACGGTCACGGTCTCTCTCCAGGTGCCCACATCAACCCCGGAAAAAGGCTGGCTGCTCAGCTTAGCTCACATGCTTCCTCCACAGCTCCCAAAAAAAGGAGAGGGTGTGACACTGAAGGAATAACCAGCAAGTATGATAGGATTTTAGCAAGAGATTACTTGGAGGGAATTAAGGGACAGAGATGGTGATTGACAGGGTGTATTTGGGGGAGAATGTGCATTCCCATGCATGGGGAGAAGGATACGAAGAGAAATTGTTATTGAAAAAGACGTTGGGAATGAAACTGAGGCCCAGAATGTCATTCGAAAGTTGTACGTGTGATTTTTTTCCCTTGCCAGAAGTGGGGAGATTGTTTATTTTTAGGCATCTGACACACATTGATGGCTATTAAGCAGGACAATGACCAAGTGTAACTGAAGCTTTAGAAAAAAAGTTGATGGCAATATCGAGTCAAACGGATAGAGGAAGAAATTCCTAAAAGAACAAGGAACCACAGGTCATGACAGTAACCTTCCTAGACTGCTATAGGCAGAAGGGTCATCTCTTATGGAGGCACAATGATGCCTTCTCAAATAAAAAAGGGGTAACTACTTGTGGAAAGACAGTAGAGTAAGAGCAGAATCTTGATCCTGAAGATTTATGGTTAAGGATGGTGGGGAAAGATAGTTTCTAGTAATAGAATACTCCTAGCACATCAATGCAGTCATACTGGCTGTGTAAACATTAAAATACTTCTGGGCCGGGCACGGTGGCTCACGCCTGTAATCCCAGCACTTTGGGAGGCCAAGGCAGGCGGTTCACCTGAGGCCAGGAGTTCAAGACTAGCCTAGCCAACATGGTGATACCTCATGTCTACTAAAAATACAAAAAGTTAGCCAGGTATGGTGGCGGGCAACTGTAATCCCAGCTACTTGGGAGGCTGAGGCACGAGAATCGCTTGAACCCAGGAGGCAGAGGTTGCAGTGAGCTGAGATTGCACCATTGCACCCTAGCCTGGACAACAAGAGCAAAACTTCATCTTTAAATAAATAAATAGAAAATAAAATTCTTCTATATCGGTTGGTAAACAGTCGATACCCTAACATGCCCTCCCATGGTCACTGCCTCCTTACCCCAATCCCAGGACCAGGAGACTTCGTGTTCCAGCAACTACAGCATTGAGCCTGATGGTGATGTGGTGGGGTGGGGGACGGAATTCAGAACCTGCTGCATTATACCATGGCCCATGTCCTGTGCGCAGACTGGCTGATGCCTGCACCATATTGATTGTTCAATATTTGGGATCTAAGTCCTAAGTGAGAGCAGACCTCTCGTGGAGAAAAATTCCTAAACTATTTCCCAAAACCTAGAAAGTGTTAGGAAGGTTGGGCCACCAAAAAGCAGTTGACGGATGAGGACCTGCATGTTCATGAATGGGCCACAGACCCTTGTGATGTTGTGACTTATGTAAGACATATGTATTTGGTTCTTGTCCCAGTTTCCTGGCACACAGCTCCAAAGTGATAAGTATTTTTGTATGCTAATGAGGTGACTGATGGTTGGGGGCTCTAGTAGCCTCCCAAAGGGGGCTGGTTGCCAAGGGAACCAACCATGTGATTGGATGGTTGGAACTTTTATCTCCACCCCACCTTCACCTCCAGGGAGGGGGAGAGAGAGGGCTGATGGCTGAGTTATTCACTAATGGCCAATGATGTAATCAATTGTGTCTTTGTAATGAAGCCTCTGTAAAAACTCAAAGGACAGGGCTAGGAGAGCTTCCGGGGTCCTGGATGTGTGGAGGTGTCTGGAAGGTGGTGCACCTGGGAGCACATGGAAGGAAACGCTGTGTTCCTCCCCACCTGCCTTGCCCTATGCATCTCCTCATCTGGCTGCTCGTCTGCATCCTTTATTAATATAACAAACCAGTAAATGTGAGTAACTGTTTCTCTGAGTTGTGAGCCATCCTAGCTAATTAATGGAACCTGAGAAAGGGGTCCTGGTAACTTGATTTATAGCCGGTAGATTGGAAGCATAGGTGGGCCAGGCACAATGGCTCACACCTGTAATCCCAGCACTTTGGGAGGCCAAGGTGGGTGCTGAGTTCCGGGAGTTTGTGACCACCCTGGGCAACATAGCAAGACCCCCATCTATATAAAAAATAAAACATTAGCCAGGCATGGTGGCACGTACTTGTGGTCCTAGTTACTCAGGAGGCTGGGGTGGGAGGATCACTTGAGCCCAGGAGATCGAGGCTGCAGTGAGCCAATGCTGCACTCATCCTGGGCAACAGAGTAAGACCCTGTCTCAAAAACACAAAAACAAACAAACAAACCCAGAAATACAGGTGACAACATGCTATGGACTTGCAATTGGCATCTGAAATAGGAGCAGTCTGTGAGACTGAGCCCTTAACCCGCAGGATCTGACTCTAACTCCAGAATTAAATTGAATCATAGGACAGCCCATTGGTGTCCCCTGGAGAATTGCTTGGTTTGTGGGGGAAAAAAAACCCCCACATTTTGGTGACTGGGGAGCTCTGTGCTGTGGGGAGTGTGAGTAGGAAAACACTTTGGTTTTCACTAGCTCTTATACCCTTCTGTGGAGCTCACTGTCTATGGCGGTCAGACTTCGCATTATTGTTCATTTTTAGCTGGGACTAGGATCCTCACCAGCCAATTTCATGCTGGGAAATTATCAGCATTATCTGTCATCATTCTATTTATCTTTTACCCTGCCCTAGGGAACCATGATATTTAAGCAAAAGTAAACACAAAAAGGAAGATGAGCACCTAACTCGGATTTGCCGCTGGATTATTCTACATTTAACCAAATCACAAAAGAGATTAGAGAGCTTCCGTCTGACCCAGAAAAAGTACAAAGCCACAGTGGAGAGTGACGGTATCATCTATTTATAACCATCATCTTTAGAGATACTGAATTTTGTGAAAGGCTAAATGTTTTAGGAAAAAGCCAAGGATGGCAAGAAGCAAATGAATATAAATGGCTTCCGCCTGCTTTGCCTGTTCATTTAGCAAAGTATTCTGAATGAATTTTGACCTCAAGGAAACATCTTAGGCTTTTACTATTCAGTCCAGAAATATAAACATTCTTTAACCCAAGTCTCATAATTGATATTTTGTGGTGCATTTTTATTTTTAGAAAGGCATTTAAAAGATAAGAGAAGCCAGGTATGGTGGCTCATGCCTATAGTCCCAGCACTTCGGGAGGTCGAGATGGGAGTAGCACTTGAGTCCAGAGGTTCGAGATCAGCCTGGGCAACAAAGTGAGACATTGTCTCTACAAAAAAATAAAAATTAGGCATGGTGGTGTGTGCCTATACTCCCAGCTACTCAGGAGGCTGAGGTGAGATGATTGCTTGAGCCCAGAGGTTGAGGATGCAGTGAGCTGTGATTGTGCTACTACACTCCAGCCTGGGCAACAGAGTAAGACCATAACTCAAAAAAAAAAAAAAAAATAAGAGAAAAACAGGTCAGTGGTGACTCACTAAGGTAAGCAGTATAGCCATGTGACTCACCATTTCCACTTCTAGGTCTATACTCAAAAGTATTAAAAACAGGTCTTCAAATAAAAACGTGTACATGAAACATTCATGGTAACACTATTCACAATTGCTAAAAGGTGGAAACAACTCAAATGTCCATCAACTGATGATGGGATAAACAAAAGGTAATATCCCCACAAAATGGAATATTATTCAGCCATAAAAAGGAATGAAATGCTGCAATGTGCTACAATGTGGATGAACTGTGAAAACAGTATACTAAGTGAAAGAAGCCAGTCACAAAAGACCACATATTGTTCAATTCCATTTGTCTGAAACTTCCAGAATAGGCGAATCCATTTAGAGAGCAAAGCTGGAGGGAGGAGAAAAACAGGGAGGACTGCTCAATAGGTGTGGGGTTTCCGTTTGGGGTGATAAAACTACTCTGGAATTAGATTGTGGAGATGATTGCACAGCATTGTGAGTGTAGTAAATGCCACTGAATTGTACACTTGAACATGGTAAAATTGGTACATTTTGTTTTATGTTGTACCACAATAATAAAAAAAAAAAAAAATTGGCCAGGCGCGGGCCTCATGCCTGTAATCCCAACATTTTGGGAGGCCGAGACGGGCAGATCACGAGGTCAGGAGTTCGAGACCAGCCTGAGCAACATGGTGAAACCCCCTCTCTACTAAAAATATAAAATTAGCTGGGCGTGGTGGTGCGCACCTGTAGTTTCAGCTACTCAGGAGGCTGAGGCAGGAGAATCACTTGAATCTGTGGGGTGGAAGTTGCAGCAAGCCAAGATTGCACCACTGCATTCCAGCCTGGGTGACAGAGCGAGACTCTGTCGCAAAAAAAAAAAAAAAAAAAGAAGAAAGAAGAAAGAAAGAAAGAAGAAAGAAAGAAAGAAAAAGAAAGAAAGAAAGAAAGAAGAAAGAAAGAAAGAAAGAAAGAAAGAAAGAAAGAAAGAAAGAAAGAAAGAAAGAAAGAAAGGAAAAAAATTTAATTTTTATTTATTTTTATTTTATTTTGAGACAGGGTCTCACTCTGTCGCCCAGGCCGGAGTGCAGTGGTGTGATCTTGGCTCACTGCAACCTCCACCTCCTGGGTTCAAGTGATTCTCCTGTCTCAGCCTCCTGAGTAGTTGGGACTACGGGCACCCACCACTATGCCCAGCTAACTTTTTTGTATTTTTAGGAGAGATGAGGTTTCACCATGTTGATCCGGCTGGTCTCGAACTTCTGACCTCAGGTGATCCACCTGCCTCGGCCTCCCCAAGTGCTGAGATTACAGGCATGAGCCACTGTTTCCGGCCTGCCTCTGCTTTTAAATGCAAGCTTATAACGAAGTACAAGTCAAAAATGCTTCAATTAAAATCATTTGACAGCCACAGATTATTACTTTAAACCTGCTGGAGTGACCAGTTCTCAGGACTGGAAGTTGTAGAAATGACCAAGTAAGGAGGATGGTTTTGTGTACATGTAGCTCATCACTGCAATCAACACAGAGTTTCCCTATGTTTAATGTCAGGTCACCTACACATGTGCATGTGGTAAATATATACATCATTATATTGAGCACTACCAGGAACAGAAACATCTAATTTCTTTTCAGTGGAAAATACAGAAAATTCTTTCACAAAAACAGAGAAAAGAAAAAGAAAAACATACAATTTGGGGTTTCCTATGAATTTCTAAGTAGAAAAACAACATCTAAGGTTACTATTTTAAAATCAAATTAGATAATTTTTTTATGACGGGAAACTATCCGAACAATGACACCTTACTTCCTGTAAACTATGAGTAAATTCCACACATTCCCATGTTTACATAACCACAGCCCAGGGCTACAATTCCCACATCTTAGTCACATAAATGTGTGTTTCGTTTATCATTAGAAAATAAACATGCTTTATATTCTGATGTCTAACTTAATGGTTTGAACAATATGTAAAAGACTAAACAAACTAAAATATGTGAAACATTAACACTTGAGAAAGGTTTACATGGTCCCAGTTTACTTCCACTTTTACTGAGACATCGCTGCTGAATAATCGAAAGGCTCTCAAAAAACTCCAATCTAATTTTGTATTATTAATCTGAACATCTCTCCTAACAAAGTTTTTTCATCACTGGAAATACGGCAATCTTTTTCCCTTCCTTCCCTTCCCTTCATTGCTGCCTAGAAGCAGCAATGAATTGACACAAGACACACACTGCTCTGAAATCACAAAAGTGTTTGGGATTTCTCAAGCTAAAAGGAAAAGGGAAAGGGAAAGGCTTAAAGCAGCATTGCCCAAAAGGAGTTCCCGGGAACACCCAGAACACCAGTCCCCTGAGATAGCCATTGACACACGGCGGAGGTCTGATAATTGCCATCCATAGTTTCTCCCTCTTGGAGGGTCACAGAAGTTCACACAGTCAAGATCCTGCTTACCCTTGTTTAACTCTACATCCCCATACTTATTTGACCACTCCTTTTTTCTAGTAACATGATTAACATTCCACAGGCACCTCGGGCATTGCTGGTTGGGTCAGTTCTGTTAAATTTATGACCTGGTATTCTGGACATTCATTGTCTGAGTCAATCCTGAGAAACAACCTGGTTTGTCAGATGTCAAGAAGTTTTGATGTTTTGTCAAGATGTTTGATCTTGCAAAGTCATGATAACCCCACACCAGCAGAAAGAACAAGTGTCAGTCTTTTTTGTCCCTCATCCAGTTTTTTTCTGGCCTGTTAGCACTTACAAGTCCCTTTTTTTACTAAATGCTCTTTCTTAGACGCAGGGCATCTGGTCTGACAGTGACTACCAATTTTCTCTTTGGTATCTACCTGAGGGAGTTGCCAAAAATGCCATTACAAAAAAAGGAAGGCACCCGTATTTTCCACCCACACTGCTTTCCTGTCATAGAATATGCAGATATGCCTGATCCGTCACCATACTTAAGAGCTCCATCTCTGGAGTCACACTGCCTGGGTTCAAATTCCAGGCTTCACTGCTTCACAGATATGTTACACTGGGCAAATTGCTTTGCCCCTCTGAGCCACAGTTTTTTCATCTGTAACATAGGAGAACAATAAAAGTACCCACATTTTAAAGAAAAGATTAAAAATGACAATGCTTGTGCTGGGCACTTAACAAATATTGACAGCTACTATTTCTCATTCCTCTGACCCCCTTTGTAGCTAATGTAGTTTTAACAGCTAGGACAGAGGACAAAGGAAATGGAAACCACAGGGGTAGGGGAAGAGGAAGAAGGGTGTCTGCGGATGTTTTAGCTACATTTACACTGTGAGATGCAGAAGACAGAGAGACAAAAGCAGAGATCAGAGCTTCGAGGCCCAGAAAAGTAACAGGTGAGTCCCAGACTGAAAAAGAAAATCCTAATCTAAAAGAACAGGCCTCCATTTATGAGACCCCACCTAGCACTTCAATACTCACCATGCCAAAAGCTTGGGTTCAAGCCCCATGGGATGTATGTGGCTTCTTTCTATTCAACAGCCCCTATATGCCACCTTAACAAAGGTATGAAGCTGGTGGGTTAACACAAATTCAGTCACCATCACTGGGGCCACATTCCCCCAATTCTCTGACACACCTCCCCAACTATGGGAGGGCAAACAGAGCTGAGTCCCTTGATCTATTTGGTAGAAGAAGTGGATGCTCAATAAATATTTGTTGAATAAATAAATGTCTGAATGAAAGACAATCAGGTAAGTACATGAATAACTGAGGGTAAAGAAGCAGAGTGACTACTAGTTTTCAAGCAATTTCTATTTATCTTTTAGGACAAGGATGGGCAAACTTTTTCTGTAAAGAGCCACATAGTGAATATTTTAAGCTTTGTGGTTCATACGATCTCTGTTGCAATTACTCAACTCTGCACTGTAGTTTGAAAGCAGCCATAGACAGTATGTCAATGAATTGACACGGTTGTGTTTCATTTAAAGTTTACATACGTACACAGAAATCTGAAGTTTGCATAATTTTCATGTCATAAATTCTTCTTTCTTTTCCCCCACCTGTTCAAGAATGTAAAAATCATTTGGCTCACAAGTCATATAAAAACAGATGACAGGCAGAGGTGACCCTTGAGGTATAGTTTGCAGGCTCCTCTTTTAGAAAATAAGTAAGACTGGATGTGGTGGCTTATGCCTGTAATCCCAGCACTTTGGGAGGCCGAAGGAAGTGGATCATCTGAGGTCAGGAGTTCGAGACCAACCTAACCAACATGGAGAAACCCTGTCTCTACTAAAAATACAAAATTAGACGGGCATGATGGCGCATGCCTGTAATCCTAGCTACTCGAGAGGCTGAGGCAGGAGAATCACTTGAACTCAGAAGCCTGGGCAACAAGAGCAAAACTCTGTCTCAAAAAAAAAAGAAAGAAAATGATAAGTAGATGAGGAGGTAGGGAGACAACAAGATATTTATTGAGCATCTACTGTGTGCCAAGGACTGTGCTAAGTGCCGCTGAGAATGTAGCAGGGAAGACAAACAGGCCAAGTCCCTTCCCTTAGGAAGCACATGTTTTAAACAGGAGAACCTGATAGCAAACAAGATAATTGCAGACTGGGTACTTGATATAGAGGAAACAAACAGGATAATAAAATTGACCAGTGGAGGTCATTTTAGAGAGGCAAGAGGCTCAGTGCTTTCTCATACGTGACCATGTTTAACCCGCTGAACACCCTGTGGGGTATCATCCCCATTTTAGAGATGGGAAAGTGATGTCTGAAACCTCGCAAATGGTCATTAAAGCCAGGCCGCAAACCCAGGGCCTGTCTGCGAGTGCTGTGCTCTGTGGGTGGCTGGAGAGGAGATTAGGTAGATAAGGGGTCAGGAGTCCCAGGTGCAAATCCTCACTCCATGCTTCACTCCTCAAAGCTTTGGTTTCAAAGATGGAAAAAGATAATTGGGATGGTTGTGAACATTATGTAAGAACCTACGGGCCAGGAGGGGTGGCTCATGCCTGTAATCCTAGCACTTTGAGAGGCCGAAGTGGGTGGATTGCCTGAGCTCAGGAGTTTGAGACCAGCCTGGCCAACATGATGAAACCCTGTCTCTACTAAAAATACAACAACAAAAAAAAAAATTAGCCAGGGGTGGTGGTGTGCGCCTGTAATCCCAACTACTCTGGAGGCTGAGGCATGAGTATCGCTTGAACCTGGGAGGTGGAGGTCACAGTGAGCTGAGATCACACCACTGCACTCCAGCCTGGGAGACAGAGTGAGACTCTGTCTCAAAAAATAATAATAATAAAAATAAAAAAGGCTGGCGCAGTGGCTCACGCCTGTAATCCCAGCACTTTAGGAGGCTGAAGCAGGCAGATCACCTGAGGTCAGGAGTTCAAGACCAGCCTGGCCAACATGGTGAAACCCTGTCTCTACTAAAAATACAAAACTTAGCCTGGCATGCTGGCGTGCACCTGTAATCCCAGCTACTCAGGAGGCTGAGGCAAGAGAACTGCTTGAACCTGGGAGGCGGAGGCTGCAGTGAGCCGAGATTGTGCCACTATGCTCCAGACTGGGCTACAGAGCGAGACTCTGTCTCAAAAAAAAAAAAAAAAAGAATTAGCTGGGTATGGTAGCATGTACCTTTAGCCCCAGCTACTCAGGAGGCTGCGGCAGGAGGATTGTTTGAACCCAGGAGTTCAAGGCTGCAGTAAGCCATGACTGCGCCACTGCACTCCAGCCTGGGTGACAGAACAAAACTCCATCTCTAAAATAAAAATAAAAAATAAAAAGTTGGAGCCCCGCTCTGCACTGATAATCAGAATTGTGGGCTCATGGCTATCTTGAGAGAGAAATATCAGGGAAGACAGCTTTCCACAGGCATTCAAAGGACACAGTATTTAATTACCAAACAAGTGACCATGACACGTATACAAATACCTTAGGACAATATGTTGTTTCCTGAAGTTCTTAGGAGGAAAAAAACATCATATGACTATGAGCTGAAATTTTTAAATTAATGCAATTATTTACTCATGATCAAGATAGTACTTGTGGGCAAGAAGTGAAAGAAAAAAGAAAATATTAATAGATAAAGAATGTAGGGCTGGGCGCGGTGGCTCACGCTTGTAATCCCAGCACTTTGGGAGGCCGAGGCGGGCGGATCACGAGGTCAGGAGATCGAGACCACGGTGAAACCCCGTCTCTACTAAAAATACAAAAAATTAGCTGGGCGTGGTGGCGGGAGCCTGTAGTCCCAGCTACTCGGAGAGGCTGAGGCAGGAGAATGGCATGAACCCAGAAGGTGGAGCTTGCAGTGAGCCGAGATTGTGCCACTGCACTCCAGCCTGGGCGACAGAGCGAGACTCCGTCTCAAAAAAAAAAAAAAAAAAAAAAGAATGTAGGCCGGGTGCGGTGGCTCACGCCTGTAATTCCAACACTTTGGGAGGCTGAGGGGGGCGGATCACAAGGTCAGGAGATCGAGACCATCCTGCTAACATGGTGAAACTCTGTCTTTACTAAATATACAAAAAATTAGCCGGGCGCAGCGGCGGGCACCTGTAGTCTCAGCTACTGGAGAGGCTGAGGCAGGAGAATGGCATGAACCCGGGAGGCGGAGCTTGCAGTGAGCCTAGATAGCGCCACTGCAGTCCGGCCTGGGTGAAAGAGTGAGACTCTGTCTCAAAAAAAAAAAAAAAAAAAAGAATGTAATCACATCCTGAGAGTGATGAAAAAATAAGAAAAAAAATTTTTTAATTAAAAATTTTTTAAAAAAAAATATAATCATTTAGCAAATAGCATAAGATATGAGACTTAGGGAGGTCTAAGAGAAAACACAAGGACATTGAATATTAATAGTAGTCCAAAGAGCTTTTACTGAAAAATAATTGAGTGTGAAAATGATACAACTACCCGACAGGTATTTATCTACAATACCAGCAATGCTGAATGTGAAACACCATAGAAATGTCCAGAGACTCAAGGACATTTTCTGTCCTTTCAAAGTGTATCACCGGTCAGAGTCCCCACAGAGAAGTAGATGGCATATTCAACTTTGCATAATTCCAAGAGGATTTAATAAAGAGGCTATTTGTAAATATAGATAGGCTACAGAAAACCCCAAGGAAAAGTGCAGGTTCCTGGGGCTAGCAAGCAGTGCTGTCTACTCCAAGGCCTCAAGGATGCAACAAGGGAGTGGTCATGGGGACCCTCACATGCATGTAGAGAGGACGTGCTGAGAGAACCAGTGACCTTCTACTTGAGGACACAGCCAAGCTGTCTACCTTCCCTCCATCTGCTGGGGCTCCCCACTGGCCAAACCCAACCGGAAGCCAGAGGATCCTTTGATGTGGTTCATAAGGGCCAGACTCCCCCAGGAGAGGGCAGGGTGGAGAAGTGTGGACAGGGGAAACGGAGGGACAAAAGGAAGATTTCCAGTCTTTCCAAGTCCAGTTATTGGACCTGTCTGAGATACATAAATGGAAAAAAAAAAACAGAGAAAGAATGCTTTTCTGGTGTGCTGGAAATCTTCTGTGTGTGTGTATGTGTGTGTATCTATCTATATATATATGTGTGTGTGTGTGTTTATGTATGTGTGTGTGTGTGTATGTATATATATATATATAAAAAACAGAGAAAGAATGCCTTTCTGGTGTGCTAGAAATCTTCTGTTTGTGTTTGTGTATGTGTGTATATGTATATATATATATGTATATATGTGTGTGTGTGTATATACACATATACATATATACGTGTATATATACATGTAATACACGTATATATATATATATATATATATATATATACACATATATATATAGGCAGAGAGAGAGAGAGAGAGAGAGAAAGAGAAAGAGATATGGAGTCTTGCTCTGTCACCAAGGCTGGAGTTCAGTGGCATGATCTTGGCTCATTGCAACCTCCGTCTCCCGGGTTCAAGTGATTCTCTTGAACAAGTAGCTGGGATTACAGACTCCCACCACCATGCCCAGTTTATTTTTGTATTTTTAGTAGACACGGGGGTTTCACCATGTTGGTTGGGCTCGTCTTGAACTCCTGACCTCAAGTGATCCACCCACCTCGACCTCCCAAAGTGCTAGGATTACAGGCGTGAGCCACCGAGCCTGGCCTCCATATTTTAAAAACAGAAAATTCCCTTGACCTTTGTATTGGTTTCCTGTGGCTGTAGTAAAAACTGAGTGGCTTAAAATAACATGCCTGTAATCCCTGCAGTTTGGGAGGCCAAGGCAGGCAGATCACTTGAGCTCAGGAGTTCGAGACCAGCCTGGGCAACATGTTGTGAAACCTCATCTCTATAAAAAATACAAAAATTAGCCGGGTGTGGTGGCTGGTCTCCCAGCTACTTGAGACACTGAGATGAGTTGGATTGCTTGGGACCAGGAGGTCAAGGCTGCAGTGAGCCGTGATCATGCCCCTGCACTTCAGCCTGGGTGACAGAGGAAGACCCTGACTCAAAAAAAAGAAAAAAAAACAAAAACAGACGTTTATTCTTTCCTACTTCTAGAGACCAGAAGTCCTAAATCCAGGTATTAGTATATATTCTTGGGCTCTTCCAGCTCCTGGTGGCAGTCGGCATTCCTTGGCTTGTGACTACATCACTCCAATCTCTGCCTCCGTGGTCACATCGCTTCCTTTCCTCCTTCGTGTCTTCTCTTCTCCTGTCCGTCTCAAATCTCCCTCCGCCAAGGACATTTGTCATTGGATTTAGGGCCCATTGGATAATCTAGGATAATCTCATCTCAAGATTCTTAATTGAATTGTATCTGCAAAGACTTTTTTTCCAAATAAGGTAACATTCATAGGTTCAGATAATTCCTGAATTATCTTTATGTGGCTATAAGAAGTCATAGACTGCCAATTAATAAATGTAAAATTGATGATAGAATTGGAAAACCACAAGTTTGCAGCCACCACTGAAACAACTGACTCAGGCAAGGATCATTTAAGATGCTGAAACCATTGGGTGAAAGGTCACTGGAGAAAAGGATAGTCACACACAAACTATCACCCAACATATTACTTACTAATTAGAAAAGGGATAGGTACCTTTACAATGAAAAAGTCTAGTGAAAGCTGCCTAAACCAAACGATCAGGCCTTGTGCTGACATCATCTGATGTGATTCACTGAGAAGAACCCAACATCAACAAAAATGTATAATCTGGATGTACTCATGAGGAAACAGTCAAAGCCAAATCAACAGAACCCAACATCAACAAAAATGTATAATCTGGATGTACCCATGAGGAAACAGTCAAAGCCAAATCAACAGACATTCTGCAGAATAACTGATCTGGACTCTTCAAAAATAGCAGTATCAAGATATTCCCAAAACAGTGCAGGGGAGGCATTAAGATTAAAGCCATGATAACTGGATGCAATGCCTGATTTTCAACTGGATCCTGGAATCAAAAAAAAAAGAGCTATGAAGAGCAAATACAGACTGTATGTTCAGTAATGGTATAATACCAAGGTTAAATTTCATTATGTAATAATTATATTATGGTTATGTAGGAAAATATTCTTATTCTTCACAGTTACTTAAATGTAAAGGCCACAGTGACTGCATCTTACTTTCAAATGGTTTAGAAAGGGGGTTGGGAGGGAGAGCCAGTGTTAATACAGCAAAATGTTAACTGGTGAATCTAGATAAAAACAGATAAATGAACAGGTGTTCATTGTACCTTTATTTCAACTTCTCTCTAGATTTAAAGTTTTCAAAATAAGTTGAGGTGGGAATAGAGTCACGGCATATGAATATTATTTCTTTATAAGGAAGCTTCTCATTGGCTTCAAAAACAGACACTACTTTACTCGAATTCCTTTTCTGCATTACCTGCACTGCCATCTCCCACCTGCCAAAGCCATCCCATACCCCCACCCCAACTATCTTTTCCACCCCATGCAACAGACCAATCAAGCTGGATGCCCAGGCAGGTCCGCCAGTAAATTTCTCAAAAACATCTTCATACTGCCAACCATCTCAGTCACACAAACCATTGATTCTCAACCTCAGCTGAGCCTCAGAATCAGCTGGGGAGCTTTTTACAAATGCAGACACCCCAGAGTCAACCACAAAGATCCTGACTCACTTATTCTGGGGTAGACCCTGTGCACCTGTATTCTATTTTTTAAAGCTCTGAAGTCTGATGAACAATCATGAATGTGAACCCCTGGAACAAACCTTTCCACATGAGTTTTTGTTCATTTGTCTATTTCCTCTGGTTAAGAATGATCATTTTGGTGGGGCATGGTGGTTCATGCCTGTAATCCCAACACTTTGGGAGGCCGAGGCAGGTGCATCACCTGAGGTCAGGAGTTCAGGACCAGCCTGGCCAATATGGTGAAACCCTGTCTCTACTAAAGATACAAAAATTAGTTGGGCATAGTGGTGCACACCTGTAACCTCAGCTACTCGGGAGGCTGAAGCAGGAGAATCGCTTGAACCCAGGAGTCAGAGGTTGCAGTGAGCCGAGATCGCACCACTGCACTCCAGCCTGGGCGACAGAGCGAGACTCCTCAAAAAAAAAAAAGAATTATCATTTTGACAGTAAGGAAATTCTAAAATTTTGAAACATTTCAGTGGGTGCTTACCACACTTGATTACCTATAATCTATAAAAATTTAACTTGGATGTAAATCTTGATGTAATGAGGCAATAGAAATAAGTCAGATGTGTATTTCATAAAGGGAATACCAGTTGGCTAGGCGTGGTGGCTCACGCCTGTAATCCCAAAACTTTGGGAGACCAAGGTGTGTGGATCACTAGACATTAGGAGTTCAAGACCAGCCTGACCAACATGGTGAAACCCAGTCTCTACTAAAAATACCAAAATTAGCCAGGCATGGTGGCAGGCACCTGTAATCCCAGCTACTCGGGAGGCTGAGGCAGAAGAATTGCTTTAACCTGGGAGGCAGAGGTTGCAGTGAGCCAAGATTGCACCACTGCACTCCAACCTGGGCCACTGAGTGAGACTCCATCTCAAAAAAAAAAAAAAAAAAGGAATACCAGTCATTTACAGAAGTCAATTATATGAAATATTCAATTGCCCATTAAATCTGGAAAAAATACTAAAGTATTTGAAAACAAGTCCATATATAGTTCCATGTTTTCCTGTTTTATTATTATTATTATTATTGCCTTTTTTTTTGAGAGAGATGGAGTATCACTCTTATTGCCTAGGCTGGAGGGTAGTGGTGCAATCTCCACTCACTGCAACCTCCACTTCCCAGGTTCAAGCGATTCTCCTGCCTCAGCCTCCCAAGTAGCTGGGATTACAGGCACTCACCACCACACCCAGCTAATTTTTTGTATTTTTAGTAGAGACAAGATTTCACCATGTTGGCCAGGCTGGTCTCAAACTCCTGACTTCAGGTGATCCACCCGTCTCGGCCTCCCAAAGTGCTGGGATTACAGGCGTGAGCCACTACATCCGGCCTTCCTCTTTCAATTATTATAAGGTCATTTCAAAGTGCTATGGCAGATGAGGTCCAGTGTCTGAGAGTGCAAAGTACCTGTCTATGGCCTGACAACTGCTCTAAACCATGATATCCTTATCTTAAAAATGGGGATTATAAAATCTATCTTTGGCTATAACCAAAATCACAAATAACAAGTGTTAGGGAGAATGTGAAGAAACTGGAGCTCTCACACTGCTGATGGAATGTAAAATGGTGCATTTGCTTTGGAAAAGTTTGGCAGTTTCTCAAAAGAGGAAACAAAATTCTCATGTCGCCTAGAAATTCCTCTTCTAAGGGTTTACCCAAAAGAAATGAAAACATATGTCCATATAAAAATTTGTACATAACTGTTCATAGCAGCATCTTTTTTTTTTTTTTTTTTGAAATAGAGTTTCACTCTTGTTGCCCAGGCTGGAGTGCAATGGCATGATCTCGGCTCACTGCAATCTTTGCCTCCCAGGTTCATGTGATTCTCCTGCCTCAGTCTCCCTAGTAGCTGGATTACAGGCGGATGCCACAACGCCCAGCGAATTTTTGTATTTTCAGTAGAGATGGGGTTTCACCATGTTGGTCAAGGCTAGTTTCGAACTCCTGACCTCAGGTGATCTGCCCGCCTCAGCCTCCCAAAATGCTGGGATTACAGGCGTGAGTCACATCGCCCGGCCAGCAGCATCATTCTTATTTATATTAGGCAAATACTGGAAACAACCCAAATGAGAAATAGATAAACAAATTGTACTACATTTAATTCGTGCAATGGAATACTATTTAGCCATGAGAGAGAATGAAGTGCTGACACATGCTATAACTCAGATAAAGCTTGAAAACATTATGCTATGTGAAAGAAGTCCATCAGGCTGGGCATGGTGGTTCACACCTGTAATCCCTGCACTTTGGGAGTCTGAGGTGGGCAGATCACTTGAGGTCGGGAGTTCAAGACCAGCCTGGCCAATATGGTGAAACCCCATCTCTACTAAAAGTACCAAAATTAGCTGGGTGTGGTGGTGGGCACCTGTAATCCCAGCTACTTGGGATGCTGAGGCAAGAGAATTGCTTGAATCCGGGAGGCAGAGTTTGCAGTGATCCAAGATCGCATCACTGCACTCCAGCCTGAGCGACATAGGGAGACTCCGTCAAAAAGGAAAGGGGAGGGGAAGGGAGGGGAGGGGAAGGGAGGGGAGGGAAGGGGAGAGGAGGGGAGGGGAGGGGAGGGGAGGGGAGGGGAGGGGAGATGAGAGGAGGGGAGGGGAGGGGAGGGGAGGGGAGGGGAGAAAGCAAGGAGACAGTCACAAAAGACCACATATTATATGAAATGTCCGGGAGAGACAAATCTAGAGACAGAAAGTACATTAGTGGTTGCCTAGGACTGGATGAGTTGAGAAGATGTGAGGAGTGACTGGTAATAGGCACGGGGTTTCTTTGTGGAGCAATAAAAATGCCCTAAAATTGATTCTGGTGATGGTTGCACAATTCTGTGACTATATTTAAAACCACTGAATTTACACTTTAAATGGGTGAATTACATTTATATGAATCATATCTCAATTAAAACTATTCTTTAAAACAATAAACCTAATCCCAGCACTTTGGGAGGCCAAGGCAGGTGGATCACGAGGTCAGGAGATCGAGACCATGCTGGCTAACATAGTGAAACCCCATAGCTACTAAAAAAAATACAAAAAATTAGCCAGGCGTGGTGGCAGGTGCCTGTAGTCCCAGCTACTCAGGAGGCTGAGGCAGGAGAATGGCATGAGCCCGGGAGGCAGAACTTCCAGTGAGCCGAGATCGCACCACTGCACTCCATCATGGGCAACAGAGCGAGACTCCATCTCAAAAAAAAAAAAAAAAAAAAAGAAGGAAAAAAAACCTATCTTGCATCTTTTTTTTTTCTTTTTGAGACAGAGTCTCACTCTGTCACCCAGACTGGAGTGCAGTGGCACGATCTCGACTCAGTGCAGCCTCCGCCTCCCTCGTTCAAGCGATTCTCTTGCCTCAGCCTCTCCAGTAGCTGGGATTACAGGCGCCTGCCACCACGCCTGGCTAGTTTTTGTATTTTTAGTAGAGAGGGGGTCTCACCATGTTGGCCAAGCTGCTCTCAAACTATCCTGACCTCAGGTGATCCACCCACCTCAGCCACCCAAAGTGCTGGGATTACAGGTTTGAGCCACAGCACTCAGCCTCATTTTTGTGAACTTGAGTTAATTTATGTAAAGTGCTTAGCATAGTACCTGCTAAGTAAATGAAATTCAGTAAATGGGTACAATTATTAATGGTTATTCATTATTAAGGGAGGGCTACCAGGAAGTGACAGTGAATTGACTTGGGTCTTGGATAAACAAGACAACTTGACAAGGTATTCCTTTTAGTAATTCCTAAACTGTACTATACTTGTTTACATGTGTCTCTTGGACTAGACTATGAACTGCTAAAGGACAATGTCCATGTCTTAATTATCCGTAATTCTCTCACACCAATGATGGGATGTTAATAATTTAAATATGTAAAGAGAAACTGACCTTTTAAAATACCATAGATGAATAGTTAATAACATGAAAATATGGTCAGGGTATATTAAATGCAAAAAGCAGTTACAAAAGAGTCTGATTGTTTGTGGTATGTTTTCAAGAAGAAAAGTGAGGCCGGGCGTGGTGGCTCACACCTATAATCCCAGTACTTTGGGAGGCTGAGGTGGGCGATTCACTTGAGGTCAAGAGTCTGAGACCAGCCTGGCCAACACGGTCAAACCCCGCCTCAACTAAAAATACAAAAATTAGACGGGCATGGTGGCGTGCGCCTATAATCCCAGCTACTCTGGAGGCTGAGGCAGGAGAATTGCTTGAACCCAGAAGGCAGAGGTTGCAGTGAGCTGAGATCATGCCACTACATTCCAGCTTGGGCAACAGGGCCAGACTCCATCTCAAAAAAAAAAATAAATAAAGGAAAAGAAGAAGAAGAAAAGTGAAAGGATTTTCATGTCATCTCTGGATAGGAAAATTATCGGTAATTTTTATTTTCTTCTTTTTGTTCTTCTTTATTCTTCACATTTTCTATAGTAGACATTACCTCTGTAATAATGAAATCTATCAATTATGACAATGACCTAAGAAGTAAAACATGCAGAAACTTTTCTCTCAAAACTTAAACGCATCAAAATAATTAAACCATACACTAACTTTTTGTTTTGTTTTTTTTTTTTTTGAGATAGAATCTCGCTCTGTCGCCCAGGCTGGAGGGCAGTGGCACGATCTTGGCTCACTGCAACCTCCGCCTCCCGGGTTCACACAATTTTCCTGCCTCAGCCTCCTGAGTAGCTGGGATTACAGGCGCATACCACCATACCCGACTAATTTTTTGTGTATTTTTAGTAGAGACAGGGTTTCACTATGTTCGCCAGACTGGTCTCAAACTCCTGACCTCGTGATCCACCTGCCTCGGCCTCCCAAAGTGCTGGGATTACAGGCGTGAGCCACCGTGCCCGGCCACACTAACATTTTATAAAGCAATGGTTCTTAGAAGTACCTCTCAGTATCATTTGTGCCTTTTCAAAATACAACTATCTGGTCCCCACTCCATACCTAATGAGTGAGAATCTCCAGGGTTAATACCTGGGCAGATGTCCTTTATAAAAGTTCCAGAGTGACTTGCTATGTCATTACTAATATAAAAAACCAATGTTAGACTGGGCGTGGTGGCTCATGCCTGTAATCTCACCACTTTGGGAGGCTGAGGCAGGCGGATCACCTGAGGTCAGCAGTTCAAGACCAGCCTGGCCAACATGGAGAAACTCCGTCTCTACTAAAAATACAAAATTAGCCAGGAGTGGTGGCACATGCCTGTAATCCCAGCTACTTGGGAGGCTGAGGCAGGAGAATCGCTTGAACCCAGGAGGTGGAGGTTGCGGTGAGCCCAGATCAGGACATTGCACTCCAGCCTGGGCAACAAGAGCCAAACTCCATCTAAAAAAAGAAACCAATGTTAAAAATCTGTCCCAGGCATGGGGGCTCAGGCCTGTAATCCCAGCACTTTGTTTTTTTGTTTGTTTTGAGGAGTCTCACTCTGTCGCCCAGGCTGGAGTGCAGTGGCATGATCTCGGCTCACTGCAAGCTCCGCCTCCCGGGTTCCGGCCATTCTCCTGCCTCAGCCTCCCAAGTAGCTGGGAATACAGGTGCCCGCCACTACGCCTGGCTAATTTTTTGTATATTTAGTAGAGACGGGGTTTCACCACGTTAGCCAGGATAGTCTCGATCTCCTGACCTCGTGATCCACCCGCCTCTGCCTCCCAAAATGCTGGGATTACAGGCGTGAGCCACCGCGCCCGGCAATCCCAGCACTTTGTCAGGCTGAGGTGGAAGGCTCACTGGAGCCCAGGAGTTTGAGACCAGCCTGGGCAACGTAGGGAGAGTCTATCTCTCCAAACTTTAAAAATTAAGGCCGGGCACAGTGGCTCACGCCTGTAATACCAGAACCTTGAGAGGCCGAGGCGGGCGGATCATGAGGTCAAGAGTTCGGGACCAGCCTGGCCAACATGGTGAAACCCTGTCTTTACTAAAAATATAAAAACTAGCCAGGCGTGGTGGCGCGTGCCTGTAATCCCAGCTACTCCGCAGGCTGAGGCAGGAGAATTGCTTGAACCCAGGTGGCGGAAGTTGCAGTGAACCAAGATTGTGCCACTGCATTCCAGCCTGGGTGACACAGCAAGACTCCATCTCGGAAAAAAAAAAAAAAAAAGATTTGACAGGCGTGCTAACGCACCTCTGGTTCCAGCTACTTGGGAGGCAGAGGTGAGAGGATCACTTGAGCCCAGGAGGTTGAGGCTGCTGTGAGCCTTGATTGCACCACTGTACTCCAGCTTGAGTGACAGAGATCCTGAAAAGAAAAAAAAAAAATCTAGGCTCGCTATATCATCTGCAAAATTTTACTAGCACTTATCTCTGGAACTGTACTTATGTATCTCTCTCCCTCACAAAGAATATGAGCTCCTGGAGGGAGAGGGTTTTGTCTGATTTTTCTCTGTATTACAATGCCTGGTGCATAAGTCATATCCCATCACTGTTAGTCTGCATGTGTAGATATATGAGTGCAAGAATGGTAAACACCATTCACCTTATTTCTGCCACTGTTTTGTGTTTGATACGGCTTGCTTACCTGTAAAATAATCCTGTATGCAGCTGGAATTGTAACCCAACTAATTCAACCATTTGGAAATGTGAAATAATTCTAGTGGGTAGATAGTCTAATTGGAAATGACAATGAGGCATAAAGATGTGAAGTGGTTTCATGCATAGGATACTTTTTAACATGCAAACCAAACCTCTTTGTAGCTTTTTGTCTCTACCATTCACTAGTCTAATAATATTAGGCTTAGGCTACTATCATTTAATTCAACTGTACATTAAGTTCAGTATTCTTCAGTAACTCCCTTTCCTGAGGTATTGACATTAACATTTTGTTACTAGTTCTGCAATATTTAAGCTCTATATATCACTAACATGAGGATCCAAAAATAAGATAGGCTAGAAAAAAAAGGCTCAATTTTTCCTAGGCAGGCTTCAAGCCTATTTGCAAAATAAGTATGGTATATACATACATGTATATATATGGCTAATAATGTATCCAATAATCCAAATTTTTGTTAGCTGCCTGTATCTATCATACACTGTGGAATCAATGCATTCAATGACCAGGTGAGGTAGTTTACAAAAACCACCACAAGTTTTCCCTTCCACATCCCTGCAATGTGATGTTGTAGTTCTTCCCATCAGAAAGTTGAGTCTATTTCTCTGCCCCTGCATTTTGGTTGGCCATGTGACTTGTGAAGCAACTGTACGCAAGCAGTGGCTTTAATTCACCTCTGCTCTGGGTTTACTCTCTTGCTTGCATTTGTATCCCTAAGACCACCATGTGAATGAGCCCATGCTAGCCTGCTAGAGGAGTGGAAACATGGAGGAGCACCAAGGCTCTCAGCCAACGGCCACACATAAGGGAAGCCTTCCTGGATCATCTGGCCACCGTCTAACCCATTAGTTGGCTCCAGACACGGGGACAAGCCCAGAAGACATCAGCTGCCCAGCTGAGCTGCCCAGACTAGAATCATCTGACCACAAAATCACAAGCTAAATATATGGTTGTTTAAAGCCATGAAATTTTAGGGGTAGGGGGAATTGTTACTAGCAAAAACTGATTTAGCCAGGCACAGTGGCTCACACCTGTAATCCCAGCACTTTGGGAGGCTGAGGTGAGTGGATCACCTGAGGTCAGGAGTTTGAGGCCAATATGGTGAAACCCCATCCAACATGGAGATGGGGTGAAACCCCATCTCTACTAAAAATACAAAAATTAGCTGATCGTCGTGGCATGCGCCTGTAAGTCCCAGCTACTCAGGAGGCTGAGACAGGAGACTTGCTTAAACCTGGAAAGCAGAGGTTGCAGTGAGCTGAGATTGCACCACTGCACTCCAGCCTGGACATCAGAGTGAGACTCCATCTCAAAAAAAAAAACAAAACTCCAGCCTGGCCAATATGGTGAAACCCTAAAAATACAAAAATTAGCTGTCGTGGTGGCATGCACCTGTAGTCCCAGCTACTCAGGAGGCTGAGACAGGAGAATTGCTTAAACCTGGGAACCAGAGGTTGCAGTGAGCTGAGACTGTGCCATTGCACTCCAGCCTGGGCATCAGAGTGAGACTCCATCTCAAAAAAAAATAAATAAATAAATAAAATAAAAATAAAAAATAAAAAAAACCTCCAGCCTGGCCAATATGGTGAAACCCCGTCTCTACTAAAAATTCAAAAATTAGCTGGGTGTGGTGGCACACGCCTGTAGTCCCAGCTACTCGTGAGGCTGAGGCAGAAGAATCACTTGAACCTGGGAGGTGGAGGTTGCAGTGATCCAAGATTGTGCCACTGCACTCCAGCCTGGGTGACAGAGCAAGACTCCATCTCAAAAAAAAAAAAAGGGTCGGGCGCAGTGGCTCACGCCTGTAATCCCAGCACTTTGGGAGGCCAAGGCAGGCGGATCACCTGAGGTCAGGAGTTTGATACCAGCCTGTCCAACATGGCGAAACCCCGTCTCTACTAAAAAGGTAGAAAAATTAGCCAACGTGGTGGCAGGTGCCTGTATTCCCAGCTACTCAGGAGGCTGAGGCAGGAGAATCGCTTGAACCTGGGAGGCAGAGGTTGCAGTGAGCCGAGATCGCACCACTGCACTCCAGCCTGGGCGGCAAAAGCAAGACTCCGTCTCAAAAAAAAAAAGGGCAGATGCCTGTAATCCTAGCACTTTGGGAGGCCAAGGTGGGTGGATCACCTGAGGTCAGGAGTTCAAGACCAGCCTGACTAACATGGTAAAACCTCATCTCTACTAAAACTACAAAAATTAGCTGGGTGTGGTGGTGCACGCCTATAGTCCTAGCTACTTGGGAGGCTGAGACAGGAAAATCGCTTGAGCCCAGGAGGCAGAGGTTGCAGTGAGCAGAGGTCACGCCACTGCACTCCAGCCTGGGCAACAAGAATGAAACTCCATCTCAAAAAAACCAAACAGAAACAGAAAACTATATATAATATATACATATTTTTGAGACAGGGTCTCACTGTGTCAGCCATGCTGGAGTGCAGTGGCATGATCACAGCTCACTCTCAAGTGATCCTCTTGCCTCAGCCTCCCAAGTAGCTGGGACTACAGGCATGCACCAGCAAGCCCAGCTAATTTTTGTGTTTTTTTTGATAGAGATGGGGTTTTGCCATCTAATCAAAAATAAAAGGAACTGCAGAATATTTTACTGGGGAGAATAAAAAGAAGACTACTCACCTTGCTTACAGTATCACTCACAATATCACCCCTGCCTACCTTTCTGTGGGTGTTTCTGAAGATTCCTCTTCATATACTCTATCCTCCAGCCAAACTGGGTTTCTCAGATTGCTTTGCATTTTTCTGCCTTCCTCCCCTCCTACCTTTCTCAGACGTGCCCTCTGCCTGGAATATTGCCTTCCAGAAATTAGTACCCTCCCAACTCGGTACACGTGTCTATCAAAACACTAACACTAACAGCCCCACCCATCTCACAGGATCCTCTGAATCTTTCTCTCTATTCAGTGACTATGGCTTTGTGCTGCCTTCAAGGCATTACTATTTCATTCTATGTCAAAAATACTCATCCAAAGGCCAATCCTACACACAAGTTCCGGCGGGGGGGGGGGTCTCTAAACACCCTAAAATCATTGCAAAATCATGTGAGCCCACGCATGCACACGTGTGTGTGTGTGTACACACTATGTGCATTTTTGGGGGGAAAGAGGACACATATGTTTCCCCAGATTTTCAAATCTTCCACGACCCCAAAAAAGTAATTTAATTCTCATTTGGTCATTTTGTCCTAGCTGCTTCACAGTAACCTCCAGGATCTATCCAGATCAGTGCCTCCT
This sequence comes from Symphalangus syndactylus, assembly GCF_028878055.3. Taxonomy (NCBI): domain Eukaryota; kingdom Metazoa; phylum Chordata; class Mammalia; order Primates; family Hylobatidae; genus Symphalangus; species Symphalangus syndactylus. The sequence continues at coordinate 22,704,300 of NC_072434.2, read as the reverse complement.
TGGTGCCTGGAAAAGAGCCTGGCACAAAACAGGCATTAGGTTGTTGAGTTCAACTGGATAGAGTCAACACACATGTTGGTGTTTACCAAGAAGAGAGGGGAAAGTTTTAAAAACAAAGAAGGAAAAGAAAACCCTTCATTCCTTCAAATTAAAGATTCTATCACAACCCAAACAAGAACAAAAGTGAAAGTGAAATTACTGTATTTTTTTTTAAAGCTTTCAGCCCAGCCTACTGGCAAGGCTAGGATTGGGGACCAGGAGGGATCTTTTGCAGTCCTCAGTCTGCCTCTGACTCCCTGGGATCTTGGGTAATAAGTGTCTCAAACTGGCTATACCTCATTTCCTATTTATGCAACATGGAAAATAATTCTTGCCCCTTATCTACCAAGTAAGGAGACTGTAAGGAAAACAGATGACACACAAAATGCTTTTTGAACTCTTCATTAGGCAGAGTCTTTACAAATCTTTTCGTCAGAGAGTCTGTGGTTACAAAGGCCTACTCGGCTGTAGTGGTTGTTTTGATGTCCTGCCTTCTTTCAGGTCTAAAATACTTCCAAATGTGCTCAAATTTAGCATCGACGGTAAGAAAACCTTGGGCTGGAATGCACTCTGACCACATGCTGGAGCAGCATTTCTCAACAATTTTTAACTCATATTCCCATTTGATAAGCATTAAAAATCTCACTCCTTTTTAAAATTTTGTTTTATGAAAACAGAGGTTGATTTTTTCCCCCTTTTCAAAGTATATAATTCTATAATAAATACTGCTTGGCAAAAAAAATGGGAATGAACTGTTGATTTGCAACAGCATGAACAAATCTCAAATGCATTATGCCATGTGAAAGAAGCCAGACCAAAAAGAAGAGCACACGGTGTATGATTCCACTCATATAAAATTCTAGAAAGGCGGCCAGGCGCAGTGGCTCATGCCTGTAATCCCAGCACTTTGGGAGGCCAAGGCGAGTGGATCACCTAAGATTGGGAGTTTGAGACCAGCCTGGCCAACATGGTGAAACCCCATCTCTACTAAAAATACAAAAATTAGCCGGGCATGGTGGTGGACGCCTGTAACCCCAGCTACTCGAGAGGCTGAGGCAGGAGAATCACTTGAACCTGGGAGGCGGACATTGCAGTGAGCCGCGATCGCACCACTGCACTCCAGCCTGGGAGAGAGAGTGAGACTCCGTGTCCAAAAAAAAAAAAAAAAAAAAAAAGGCCTGGCGCTATGGCTCAAGCCTGTAATCCCAGCACTTTGGGAGGCCGAGGCGGGCGGATCACGAGGTCAGGAGATCGAGACCATCCAGGCTAACACGGTGAAACTCCGTCTCTACTAAAAATACAAAAAATTAGCCGGGCGTGTTGGCGGGCGCCTGTAGTCCCAGCTACTCGGGAGGCTGAGGCAGGAGAATGGCTTGAACCCGGGAGGTGGAGCTTGCAGTGAGCCGGAGATGGCACCACTGCACTCCACCCTGGGGGACAGAGCAAGACTCCGTCTCAAAAAAAAAAAAAAAAAAAAAAATTTCCTTTTTTCAAACTATACCCCTCTCCACCCTGTCCCTATAAATATTGTTCTGAACAGTGAGCACACTGACCACCTAGGAGGTCCCTCATTCATTCTTGAGCCCCCAAGACAGCACAGTAAGCAAGCCCTGACGGTCAGTACCCGCCTTCCACACAGGCCATTTCCTGCCCTAAGATCTGTTCTGTTCTCTCCTGGAAATGACCTCTTCCTGCTTCTGTTTCTTCTTCATTCCAGATGCAGCTCAGGAATCTTCTCCATCAGCCTTCCCTGAATCTCAGCTCAAGCCTGTGTTCCACAGCTCCTGAGCATGTTTCTAGCTGCCACTCACCACTTTGTACTGATTTTATCTGTTGAAGCTTCTAGTCTTCCTCATGAGATAGTAAACAGAAAGGGGTTCTTAACCTTTTTTTGTGCCTCCTAAAGGCTTCTCAAAATAAGGTAAAATAGACATAGGCATATGCAGAAAACTAATTATGAAATACAGTTATCAAACTATTCAAACATTTATTGGCTGTTACACCATATGTGCCTTGTTACTGATCTAGTGGTAAGTCAAATGACTACCATTATTTCAAAGTAGTGATATGTATAAACGGGAATAGCTATCACTCCTGTGGCTTGTCATTACCATTGATAACTGAAGGATATACTGTATTGCAGTTAGAGGGTGATGAAACTGTAATCTTTTCCTATAAAAGTTCACAGGGCCCCCGAATTCCACCCAAAGACAAGGAGCCACAGGGCCCTAGAAAGGTTTGTAGAGGGGCTGTGTCCTCTTTATCTTTGGGTTCTCAATGCTCTCAGCACACAGCACGGAACTTAATATCTCGGCTACAAAACAATGTAATAACAATATTAAGTATAAATTCAAAAAACTAAGATAGTTTCTCCTGCTAATACTTGTTACTATTACTACTAGTATGCTTACACCAAAGTGTGTCCTGGAAAATGGTTTGCCGACTGCCAAAGACCTTGAAAATACATTTACCTAGAACCATAGCATTCCCTGGCCACCTCATAACATTCTTCAATTCTTCAAAGTATTAGCATAAAACCATGGAAAGAAATATATAAAGATCAGGGGGATTTAGATGAGGAAGTCAACTCCCTTAATGTGACCTCACCATATACAATGTGACCTTCAAGTGGAGCATGTAGCTCTCTAAATCCTTGAGAAATGGATGAAATTCCCTTTGCTCAGTCTTTTTCTTCTCATTGCAGTGGTGAATAACGCAAGATGTCTCATGCTAACCACGGTCCTCTCTTGATATTACTAAATACTTCCTTTCTTCTCTATTTGTTGTTGCAGTTATTGTTGAGAGCATTTCACAAGAGTGTGAAAACAATGAAATGAGTTCAAGTAAACTGAAGTAACAATGAAGCACCTACAGAGAAAAAAAAATCCTGTTCACAGTGAACTTTCACATGACCTTCTTTAGTCTTTTATTTTAATTGAGACAGGGTCTCTGTTGCCCAGGCTGGAGTGCAGTGGTGCAACCATGGCTCACACAGCCTCAACCTCCTGGGCTCAGGTGATTCTCCCATCTCAGCCTCCAGAGCAGCTGGGAGTACAGGTGTGTGCCAACACGCCCAGCTTTTCTGTATTTTTTGTAGAGATGGAGTTTCGCCATGTTGCCCAGGCTGGTCTCAAACTCCTGCACTCAAGCGATCTGCCCACGTTGGCCTCCCAAAGTGTTGGGATTACATGCATGAGCCACCACGCCTGGCCAACCTTCTTTAGTCTTACAGTACACACTGAACCATCCACTCCTGGGTCCGGGTGGTGTGTGAGAGCCCAGGTCTGTCTCCATTCTGCCGGCAGCCTGGAAAAGGCTATTCCTCTGCCTACTACATCATACCCATTTCCTTGGTATTTGAGGTGAATTGGTTTCTTCCAGCATAATTCTAAAGAACTAAGGTGAAAAAAAAATACCATAAAATCTCTTTTTTTACTCCTACCCAAGAAATTTGGGAGCCACTCTTTTTTTTTTTGAGACGGAGTCTCACTCTGTAGCCCAGGCTGGAGTGCACTGGCACGATCTCGGCTCACTGCAAGCTCCACCTCCCGGGTTCACGCCATTCTCCTGCCTCAGCCTCCCGAGTAGCTGGAACTACAGGTGCCCGCCACCACACCCGGCTAATCTTTTGTATTTTGGTAGAAATGGGGTTTCACCATGTTCGCCAGGATGGTCTTCATCTGACCTTGTGATCCGCCCGCCTCGGCCTCCCAAAGTGCTGAGATTACAGGCATGAGCCACCGCGCCAGGCCCTGGGAGCCACTCTTACCATAAATCAGTCACTTACCCAAATTCAAAAGAATGTTGAGCTAGCCTGTTGGGGGGCCTGTTGGCCCCCCATCCCTGTTGTAGCACTAAACATTGGCAACATTGGAAATGAGCTCTGTAGAAACAAGCAGTTTTGGAAACTGAGTATCAAGATAGTGGCTCACTGCCTAGATAAGAGTTTGTAAAATTCCTGAGAAGTACTGAGTAAAATTCCTAGCTCACCAGAAGAGAACGGCCACAATTCTGAAGTAAGGGGGATGGCATCCCTTCTGGCTTCCCGGGGGTCACAGCCAAGACTAGCTGATTTGCAGAACATTTTGCATACGACAGAAATGAGCATCCCTCCTCTCTCTCACTCACTCTCTCACTCACCAGCTTTTTACCTTTGGTTTATGTTCAAATCAATCTCATTTTCAAAGTAGCAACAACTACCTTTACACCACTTCTCCCAAAAGTTACCAAACTACTGCCGTATTATTTCTGTGTTCTAACTTCTCAAGAAAGTAGCTCACAGTTGATGTCTTCACTTCCTCCCTCTGATTCTCACCTCTAACCTCTCAGAACTCCTGTTCCCAGCCATCAGTCTCTGCACTGGACTGCAATTAATTCACTGAAATGGGTGGTGCCAAAGTCAAAGACTTCATAATTGCCAATCACAGATAATTTTGAGTCCTGAGCTTCCACAATCCTGAGGGATGCTTGACACTAACCTCCAGCTGGAAACAGTCCTTTCTGTGGTTCTAGTCCTACTTCTCCGTTTCTCCTGCGTTTTCTTTAGATCCTAGTATTCCTAATTTTCTCTCTTTCCTTTTTGTTTTTGTTTTGTTTTTGTTGTTTTTAAGTGAGACTGGGTCAAAGTGATCCTCCTGCCTCAGCCTCCTGCATACCTGAGACTACAGGTACACACCACCATGCCCAGCTAATTTTTGCATTTTTTGTAGAGACAGGGTTTTGCCACATTGGCTAGGCTGAAATTTTCCTTCTTTAGTCCTCTTTTCTCATTTAATCTAGCCATTCTTTTTAGGAGATTTAATTCACTGGGCTTCAGGCTTTTTTGCTTAAGAATCTCCTAAAATAAAAACTACAGGGCTGGGCACGGTGGCTCACGCTTGTAATCCCAGCACTTTGGGAGGCTGAGGCAGGCGGTTTTGTGGCAGTAGGCCTGTGGTCCCAGCCACCCAGGAGGCTGAGGTGGGAGAATCGCTTGAACCCAGGAGGTGGAGGCTGCAGTGAGCCGGGATCACACCACTGCTCTCCAGCCTGAGAGACAGAGCGAGATCCTGTCTCAAAAAAACAAAACAAAACAGAAAACCCCACAAAAACCAAACTACATAATCCTATGCAATTTCTTTTTGTTTGTTTGTTTTGAGACAGAGTGTCCCTCTGTCATCAGGCTGGAGTGCAGTGGCGCAATCTCGGCTCATGCAACCTCCACTTCCCCAGTTCAAGCGATTCCCCTGCCTCAGCCTTCCGAGTAGCTGTGACTACAGGTGTGCACCACCACGCTCAACTAATTTTTTGTATTTTAGTAGAGCTGGGGTTTCACCTTGTTGGCAAGGCTGGTCTCGACTTCCTGACCTCATGATCCGCCCACCTGGGCCTACCAAAGTGCTGGGATTACAGGCGTGAGCCACCTCTCCTGGGCATGGTGGCGAGCACCTGTAATCCCAGCTACTCGGGAGGCTGAGGCACAAGAATCGCTTGAACCTGGAAGTTGAGGTTGCAGTGAGCTGAGATCATGCTGCTGTACTCCAGCCTGGATGACAGAGTGAGACTCTGTCTCAAAAAAAAAAAAAAAGCTTTTATTAATAACCCATTCATAGATCTCATCCACAAACCTATGGACATAAATTAAAATTTAAAATAGAAAAAAAAATTGTGACCATAATCCTCTAGGTATAGAAAGAAAAATTCCTCTGGATTAAGTAGTAGTAAATTCCAGTTATTCATAGTACACAATTAATCAAAACATCATAAGTATATTATAAACTTTGACAATCATTCAATATAAAGTTTTATTAGAAATACATTCTTTAATGAGATTAATGAGATGAACTGGGTTTATTTTCCTATTATTAGTTAATGGGTTTGTGGATGACTAATTATTATAACGAAACGGTTTGGTATAATTATATCACTCCTTTTCTTTTTATAGATACAATCACTGAGAAATTATTTTTAAATAAATAAAAGAATGGAAGTATTTTAGCTACAGTAATGTCACTCAAATCTTTGAAAGCCTTGAAAGTCATAGCCCCAAATCACGTTGTAATCTATCCTTATGTTCAGCCAGGCACAGTGGTGTGCAACTGTAATCCCACACCCTTTGAGGCTGAGGTGAGAGGGCCACTTGAAGTTCCAGGCTGTAGTGTGCTATGATCACACCTGTGAACAGCCACTGCACTCCAGCCTGGGCAACATGGTAAGACCCTATCTCTAAAGAGTGTGTGTGTGTGTGTGTGTGTGCGTGTGTGTGTGTGGTTAAGTCTCCCTTCAAGTATGTTGAAAGTGAACAGCCAGACTTACCTGACTTGTAAAAGGAAGTGTCACTCGCCCTGAGTCATTCACATTCTCCTACATGCATTATATTTGAAATTGGCCCCTAGGTTTGGGTCCCGGAGGTTTTTTTTTTTACCTTCCCAAACACACCATAGCAAGATGATGGAAGTGCAAGAGGTGTGCATTTTCCCAGTTTTCCAAGGGATCCATTTGAGAAAAGTGTATATATATGGACAGTGAATATCTGAAAATTGCTTCCCTCCCTCAGAACCACTGATTCTATTTACAGCCACGTGACTCTCAAATCTAGCTCATCTCTTACTAAGCCCCTGACCCTGCAGCCTGAAGCACACTGCTTCATCAGCCCTCAGGCCCCTCAATAGGTCTCACATTGAGCTAATCTTCCCCAAATATATCTCCCTTACTACCAGGCACCCTCATGCACTCTGTTCACCACACTGCTGCCAGATCAACATCCTACACCAGCAAATCCTGTCAAGTTGCTGCTCCACTTGAACTCCTTCACTGGTGCCCAGAATCTACCTTAACTGTTTGCACATAAAGCACCTCGTCTGAGAAAGAGTGAAGTCAGGTCCCCTACGGGGAAATGACACGCTCTGAGGCTGACCCTCTGAGACCTGGTTAAGAAGTGCCAGACCTCAAGGAGACAGGACAGGTTAGTGGTTAAAAGGATGGACTCTGGAATGGAACTACCTGGATTAAAGGCAGTTTACTCACTGATAACTTTGACCCCCTGAGCCCATCTCTTCATCTGCAGAGGATAATACTACTATCTTTCTTAAAGGGTAGGTGTAAAGATTAAATGAGATAATGTATGTAATTCGCTTAGCACAGTGCTTGACACATGGTAAGTTAGAATAATACGTCAATGAGTCTTAGCTGCCATCGTCTTCCTCATAATTATCATGAAATTAACTCCCAAAGTCTTCCATTGAGGGTCCAAGTCCCTTACATGTCAGAGAAGCCCATCTTGCAGCCTCTCCTCTACTCTTCCCCATACCACACCACTTACTATCCTCCCCATCCCTCTCCCAGATCAGGCTTTCACACCTCTGAGTCTGGGTACCCACCCTTCCCCTCACCTAGAATTCTTTCCCTACTATCTGCCTGGTGAATGCCATCTTCAAGACAGCCTCATTTGTTGCTCCATCTCAAGTCCCCTCTGGGGCTTCCTCCTCTTTTTCTAGAATTCTCAATATTGTAGCACCTCAAAGCTCAGTCTGCTGACCCCTTCTCTTCCCTATCAGTACTCCCTTTATGATCTCTTTGTCTCTGGGCTTTAAATATTTATATGCTGGTAATTTCTAAAAGCCTATCACCAGACCGGACCCCTTTCTCTCCTCCATTTGATCTCCACTTGCATATCAAGTGGACATCTCACACTCAACATGGGCAAAAATGAACCCTTGGTGTTCCCCCCAAATCTGTTTCCTCTGCATATCCTTCCCACCCCAGGTATTGGCAACACCATCCTTCCAGTTGCTCATGCCAAAAGCTCTGGAATAAATCCTCACCTTCTCTTTTCCACTCACATTCCATACCCAACCCAGGGATAAATCCTGTTGGTTCTACCTTCAGCATAGATCCAGAATCTGCCCACTTCTCACCCCCATACTGTTATGAACCCTGGTCAGACCCATCATCGTCTCTTGTCTGGATTACTCAATGGCTCCTAACGGGTCTTTCTGCTTCAAACCCAGTCTATTCTGAATATAGCAATCAGAGCAATCTTTTTAGATTTTTGTTGTTGCTGTTGTTTTTGAGACAGGGTCTTGCTCTGTTGCCCAGGCTGGAGTACAGTGGCATGATCATGACTCAGTGCACCCTCAACTTCCCAGGCTCAAGTGATCCTCCCGCCTCAGCCTCCCGAGTAGCTGGGACTACAGGTACGCAACCAGCATACCCAGCTTTATTTTTTAGTAGAGATGAGGTCAGGCTATGTTGTCCAGGCTGGTCTCGAACTCCTGGCCTCAAATGATCCTCCTGCCTCGGCCTCCCAGAGTGCCGGGATTACAGGCATGAGCCATTGCACCTGGCTTAGAGCAATCTTTTTAAACTCTCAGTCACATGTCCTCCTCTGCTCAGAACTTTGCAATGGCTCCATGTTGCTCTCATAGTTAAAACTCAGAGTCCTTAAAATGATGCTGGCCGGTCTGACTCCCTTAATCCCCGATCTCACTTTCAACTACTTTACCCCTCACTAACTCTGTTTCAGCCACACTTACTTCCTTGCTGTTCCTAGATCTTGCCAGAAGGCAATTTCCTGTTTCTCCTTAGTTGTCTCCTCTGCTTGGAAATCTCTTCTGTTAAGATTCCCACATGGCTAACTCACTCAGCAACTTCAAATCTTTGTTCAAATCTCACCTTCTCAATGAAAACTTCCCTGACCTGAGCTAGATCTCAGACACAGGCACCTGACCCCACTCATCTACATAGTCTCCCAGGAGGCTCGGCCTCTGAACTAGTTCTTCCTGGGCCTCTGAAAAAACCCTCCTTGCTGAGTGACTTCTCTGGCCCCATATTAGGCCCTGAGAAAAGGAACCATTCTAATGTTGTAGGGCTCAAATCAATTGTTCCAGATCCCAAGGCTTGTAAACAATTGAGACTGAAACCACGCCTGCTACAAGCCTGTGCTGTCCCACTGTGCTGCTTACTGGAGAGCTCCATGCCCTTGTCCTGCCCAACACAGGCCATTATTCTACCCCTAGCAATGAGCCCAATTCCATGTCTAATCAGGGAGTAGAATGATGAAAAGCAGTTAGTTTAGAATTTTGGGTTTTTGGGTTTTGTGGGTTTTCCTTCTTTCTTTCTTTCTTTTTTTTTTTTTTAATTATCAAGTCATTATATTATGTCCATCAGTCAAAATTGGAAAAAACACAAAGGATTCTTAATACACTTCATGTTTTCATCTGCGGATGTTAATTACAGAATAGCTGACAGCAGAAGAGTATTTTAGGTTAGAATCTTTCTCTGAGTCTCACTGGGCTCCTAGGTGATTATTTGCAGCCCTTTTGTCCCTTCTTCCAGGCCTTCCCTTTATCCCACCCCACCCCATCTCACCTCTGCACCCTCTAAATTGTTCACTGAGAGAAAGCAAGAACACCAACCAACTGATGACATTCTTTCTGTACTTGGCGTTACTTGCCAGTGAGTAGTCATTTTTATGAGCTGGGAGACATTCTCCACCATGGCTAATTACCAGGGAGTTCAGTCATTCTGCCTGGGTTCAAATACCCCCTCTGCCACCGATACTGTGGGAATGATTTGGCCTCTTTAAGGTATTGAAAATTAGTGTTCCTTTTGTATAGGGGGCTGTATAGTGAGCGAATTCAATTAAAGACCAGAGTCAGCCTCTGGCATAGAGGAAGTGAGCACTCAGAGTACAGTAGCTGTTGCTATTGATATTTCACAGGCTCTGATGCAGAGAAGCTTGTCCCCAGTGCTCCATCCACGAAGGGAGCAAGTTGCTCCCCATTCATGACTCAGAACACCCTGGAGGAAGATTATGTTTATTGGTTCTATAGTAAACTTCCACCTTGTGAAATGACTTCGGATGTTTGTTAATACTCGTAAGCTTTCCGACTTCCCTGTGAGAGGAGTGTTGGCATTCTCTTTAGCCCCAAATACTTACTTTAAAGAAAACCACTCTTACGTTACAAAAATACAATAGCAATTCTAAATAAAAGTTATTCCAACTTCAATCTTTATCTATAACCCTCATTTCCAGTGAGTTCTATAAACTTTCTTTCTGATTCTAAGGAAACTGTAGCTTCCTGCCACTTCCTCTATTAATACAGTTGTAGTAACATCTCCTCACTGTCTATTCAACTACATGATCAAAATAGGAAAACAGACTTCCTAAAAGTTGAACTTAAATTAGACATTAACTCTCAATATCTGGTTCATGATTGTATTTTTTTGTTATTAATTCTTTAAAATTAATCCAAGAATCTTAATTATGCAAAGCTTCAGTATAATAACAAAGACTATTTTCTCCTTTTATTAAACATTGCAAGGCAACTGCTTTACCATTTATATTCATTTTCACTTTCTAGGAACACAAATAAATATTCAGAGAATTTCACACACAAAAAAATCATCAATCAGAAAGAGGACTTAGCAGACTTAGCAGACTATTAGAAAAAAAAAGGTTGTTTTAAGTATATGTCAGTTACTATGTATCTGTGTACACAGTAACTTTCTCCTTTCCAGTCTTCCTATTTGTATTCAAATATTCAAATAACATCATACCAGCTAGCTGCTAACGGTGTGATTTTCTGCAGTACTTTTCCTGGATGCAAAATGTTTGACCCTGCAAAGACAAGGTGACTCAGCACATTCAAATTGCAGAGCTCAGGTTTAGAGGATAGACACATTCCAAGAACTGCTGAGAAGATATTAGAAGAGGATTTTTGTTAAGGTTTGAAAGGTCAAAGAACTTAAATGTATGCCCCTCTAGCCCTACCCCCACCTTGCCCCAAAAAAGGAAAGTACGGACTGGAGAAATGAGAAATAAGATGGTGGTAAAAACAATCCCATCTGATTGCTAAAAAGATTGTTGTACTTAACTACATTAGCATTTAAATGGCCGTGGTAGGACATGGAGGAAATACCTACACGCTAATGCAAAAAAGGTAGGGAAGCTGTCAGGTTTGCACCTTTTTTGTCTCATTGTTTAAGTGGAGCCAGTTTTTTTCCCAGGCTGGATAAACAGACTGCAGTGAAGGTAAAACAGACATTGAGAAAGCTAATATTGCTTACAAAAAAGCAAATAAAATTTTTTTAATTACAAACACTGTAAAGCTGAGAAATTGAGAATGTTAACCACTATATGCTTTTCTACTGGTGTGTTTGGGAACTAGTGATTCCTAAACCTTGCAGACTATCAAAACCACAAGAGGAGGTTTTCATAAATGTAGAATTACCGTTCCCTTCCTGTCCCCATTCTGATTCAGTGGGTTTGGGGTAGAGCCCAGGAGTCTGTAAAACACTCATCCAAGTGATTCCGACACACAGGCTAGGCTGGGATCAGACACAGCTGATGAAATGCAAAGGTGAGGCAAAACAAACCGGGAGTCACATCTCTCCCAGCCCAACTGTAAAATGCATGGGTAAAAAGTCAAAGAGTACTTTAACATTTAGGAGGATGTCACTTCATATGTTAAAACTAACAAATGAGGCCAGGCGCGGTGGCTCACGCCTGTAATCCCAGCACTTTGGGAGGTCAAGGTGGGTGGATCACTTGAGGTCAGGAGTTCAAGACCAGCCTGAACAACATGGTGAACCCCCCCCCATCTCTACTAAAAATACAAAAATTAGCCGGGCATGATGGCGGGTGCCTGTAATCCCAGCTACTCAAGAGACTGAGGAGGGAGAATCGCTTAAACCCGGGAGGCAGAGGTTGTAGTGAGCCAAGATGGCACCACTTCACTCCAGCCTGCGTGAAAGAGCAAGACTCCGTATAAAAAAAAAAGCTGACAAATATTAGTCATATTTTTAATTGTCTTACCTTTTAAAATTCCCAACGATATCCTAACTTTTAAAAGTTATTTTAGAACATGACCTTGCCTTCTAGTTCCTGTTTATAGTGATGAGCTACACATATCTTTGTGCCTGAAACAAAGACTTCTTTGCCAGAGTCTGTGCCTGCTAATTTCCTTCAATTCATTCATAGAGTCTTCGCTGCAACTCCTATAAGAGGCTACTATTATCCCCATTTTACAGATGAAGAAGTGTGGCTATGAGAATTGTTCTAGTGATAAAGCTGAGACTTAAACAGAGTCCTAATACTCACGCTGGATTGTCCATTGTTATAAAGAGCTGGGTTTGTTGATTGGTTATTCGGAGAAATTTACACATGACATTTGGTTATGTTCAAAAGAATCTCAGGCCTAGCATAATCTTCATACATTCAGCAAACAACAGTTAGGCATCGTGTCAGGTGTGGGCAAATACAAGGACCACCCACAGCTCTCTACCCTGGAAGTACCTTCCCCACCCCTCTACAGGGTAGCAAACAGACAAAGAGGAATCATCTCCAAGAGATACAAGGACCACCCACATCTCTCTACCCTGGAAGTGCCTTCCCCACCCCTCTACAGGGTAGCAGACAGATAAAGAGGAATCATCTCCAAGAGCTTCTTCTGGACTTTGCTCTATTAACTGTCCCATTGCCTTCAGGAGCACATGCGTAGCTGTCTGAACTGAAACATTTCCACTGCTGATTCAGAAATGTCTTCACACTAATTATGGGCACAGAATGCTCTGAGGAACACAGGTGGGAGGGGCTGTCTGGGGCCCTCTGGACGCCTTCACAGAGAATATGGCTTACGAGCTGAAGGTTGAAAGATGAAAAATATGTCACAAAGCAAAGGGCCCAGGGCAGCATGTGCTGGGCCTGCCATGTCCAGCAGGGTACCCTGGGGCTGAAGTAAGGCCAGAGGTAGGAGCAACAGAGGGAATGGGACAGGTGGGGAAGTGGGGTGTAGGCTGGGAAAAGACCCAGAAGGGGATTTTATGCTATGTGAGGAGTTTAGAATTCAAAAGATGCAAAAGGGAACCAACAATGGAGGTTTTTTTGTGTTTGTTTTTGTTGTTTGGGTTTTGTTTTTTTGTTTGTTTGTTTTTGGCTAAAGAAGGAACAAAGATATCTGTAACTGGTTGTGATCAATTAGTTGTAAACACTGTTGCACTTGACCAGCCCCAGCAGTGGTTTTTATGCAGAGGAGTCATAAGACCAGATTGGTATTTTAGTAATGCTTGTGCCAGGGTAGAGAATGGGTTGCACAGAAGGCACAGGGCTTGACAGATCAGATCAAAGGCTGTTGCAACAATCCAGGTTGGATCCAGTCCAGACTAATGGTGTGATCCTGCCATTAAAAAAAAGACCTCGGCCGGGCGCGGTGGCTCAAGCCTGTAATCCCAGCACTTTGGGAGGCCGAGGCGGGCGGATCACAAGGTCAGGAGATCGAGACCATCCTGGCTAACACGGTGAAACCCCGTCTCTACTAAAAATACAAAAAAAAAATTAGCCGGGCATGTTGGCGGGCGCCTGTAGTCCCAGCTACTGGGGAGGCTGAGGCAGGAGAATGGCGTGAACCCGGGAGGCGGAGCTTGCAGTGAGCCGAGATCGCGCCACTGCACTCCAGCCTGGGGGACAGAGAAAGACTCCGTCTCAAAAAAAAAAAAAAAAAAAAAAGACCTCACTGGAAAAATTTCTGAGGTTCGGGGCATCAGCTTTGGAGTCAGGTGGGCTGAATGCTGGTTCTCAACCTCTTCTTAGCCATGTCTTTAATGTCATCAAAACCTCACCTTGCTTATTTTATATGAGAAGAAATCTGCTGTCTGGGTCATTTTGCAAATGAAATTGGGGTTCATGCTCATCTGCACAAGGTTCTCACTCCATCAGTGGTGATAGTGATGATGATGATGATGATGATAATGATAACGACAGACAATGCTTTGGTGACTGATTGGCTTTAGGCTGAGGGTAAGTGATAGAAGAGTACAGGATACCTCCAAGGTTTCTAATTGGGTGAGTGAAGGCACACATTGTCAACCGGGCTGGGGGCACAGAAAGAGGACCTGGTTTTGAAAAAAAAAAAAAAAAAAAAAAAGTAGCACATTTGGTTTTGAACATGTTGTGCTAAGGATACCTACCAGAATTTGTTTTATGAACAGTTAGTTGGAAATACAGATTGAAAGAGGAGTCAGGGCCGGGCGTGGTGGCTCACATCTATAATCCCAGGACTTTGGGAGGCCGAAGTGGGCAAATCATGAGGTCAGGAGTTCAAGACCAGCCTGGCCAACATGGTGAAACGCTGTCTCTACTAAAAATACAAAAAATTAGCTGAGCATAGTGGCGGGCGCCTGTAATCCCAGCTACTTGGAGGCTGAGGCAGGAGAATTGCTTGACCCCAGGAGGCAGAGGTTGCAGTGAGCCGAGATTGCACCACTGTACTCCAGCCCAGGCGACAGAGTGAGACTCCATCTCAAAAAAAAAAAAAAAAAAAAAGAAAGAAAAGAAAGAAAGAGGAGTCAGGGCTAGAAGTACAAATTCTTGAGCCATTTGGGATCATGTTTGAAGCTGTAGGAATGCAGTTTCAGGGAACACTAATACATATGGCATATTGAGAAGAAACCAGAGTAGCAACTATTTTGTTCAAAATGAAAGCTCTGATTCAGGATTGTCAGAAACAGAGAGCCATTAAACAAATGCACACTGAGAGCAAACTACATGCCAGGCACTGCCCTGGAGCTGGAAACTGGAACATACAAGCCAACCCATGGAAAGTTCACATTGTCACAGAGGAGACAACCCTATAGTAAACCTGGTACCCCAAAAGAGGGAAAACACCACGACGGAAGTAGGCAGGGTGCAGGCAGAAGGTGGAGATGTTGAGTGCCTGGGGGAGGCCCAGGCTAGCTATAGAGGCCAGGTAAGGCCTCCCTAGGAGAGGACATTTGAGCTGAGACCTGAGACTAGGAGAGCATTAACTGAGGACTTACTAAGTACAAGGCTCTGTTCTAAGCCTTTTAAGTACATTATCCTATTTAATCCTTACAACAACCCAATGAGGTAGGTGCTGTTATTATCCTCATACTAAAAATAAGGAAACTTGACAACAGAAATGTTAAGTAACTTCCCCCACACAGCTAGCAAGCTGGCACAGAAGACCCTGACTCAGACAGTCTAGCTTCAGACAGCCCATGCTCTTCCCCACTGCACAAACTGCCTCTCACTGTCTGTGATAAATGCTCCTATTAATAGAAAATGAGTTCAAGAAGGAAAATGCGATCAACAGTGATCACAGTGGTTCAGAGCACAAAGGCTTCATCTAGAAATAATTTTAAGTGCTTGGTCTTTGCTATGTTGCTACTTAAAGCGTGGAAGCTTCATAGAGAATTGGTCAGTAGCCCCAGATTCAAGTGTCAGCTTCGCTATTCTCTAATTCCGTAACCTAGGGACAGACAAGTAATGACCTCTACAAACCTTCATTCTTTTCACCAGTAAGGTAGGTCTAACACACAACTCCAAAATTACCATGAAGATAAAGAGCCGGGCGCGGTGGCTCACGCTTGTAATCCCAGCACTTTGGGAGGCCGAGGCGGGCGGATCACGAGGTCAGGAGATCGAGACCACGGTGAAACCCCGTCTCTACCAAAAATACAAAAAATTAGCCGGGCGTGGTGGCGGGCGCCTGTAGTCCCAGCTACTCGGAGAGGCTGAGGCAGGAGAATGGCGTGAACCCGGGAGGCGGAGCTTGCAGTGAGCCGAGATCGCGCCACTGCACTCCAGCCTGGGTGACAGAGCAAGACTCCGTCTCAGAAAAAAAAAAAAAAAAAAAAAAAAAAAGAAGATAAAGAGATTCAATCCACATACATGACAATCTCTAGCAGACAATGTTATCTTCAGGAGCTGGCTGATGCTGGGGAAAGTTTCCCAGTACAGATAGCACACCATGACGTCTTCGTAAAAAGCTGAAGCTCAGAGCAGGTGCAGCACTGAAAACAGGACACTTTAGGTGACAGCCTACAGACTGCTATTCTGAGAAAAGATCTTCAAGGGGTAGAAAAAATCACTTTTAGAACTCCAACTGGTCTTATCAATTTTTAAGGAAAATTAAATTTGTCATATTTGCCATTGTGAAAATCAGCTCAAATATACAACAGGAAAGCTTATTTCACTGAAACTCAGTTCATTCCAGACTCAATAAAAAATGACAGGCTTCTTCTGTGTTCTACCTTTTCCCCCTCTACTTTCCTCATTCCAGACAATAAAGTATTGTCCCTTGTGAGGTAGAAACAAAACAGCAACATGAAAACAAATTCTAATAGCTCATGGGAAGAACAGACATCATGATCCCAAAGTGCTATGTTAAATGCCTTAAGAGGCACCACTACTGTGCAATGGTGGTCCAGAAACAGAGCGCCCAGCCAGCTGGATCAGGAATGATTATGAAGAGAGGATTTGATCACAGCTTTACAGGGCTTTAAAGGGCAAACTACGGTTTCCTGCAGTGGTTTTGGAAGAGAGCATCCACAAGGCCCTGAGGGGCATGGCTTTGCCTGCCTTTGTCTCCTACAGCATCCACCACTCTCCTAGCCCCAACTGCCAGCCACAAGGGCAGCTCTGCTCCTCTCAGGATCCTCTGAGGCCACCCCTACATGCAGGGATCTGCACTTGCTCAGGATCAGAAATACTTCTGGTCTGTGAATGAGCTTCACACTGCTGGTCTCAAGGGGAATATAACCTTCTCTGTAAAGCCTTCGCTGAGCACCTGCCCCTCTAAAGTTCCCACCTGGACATGCCCCACATCCACCCCCGTCACTCCTCCACACAAACTCATTAACATTCTATTTTACTTTCTTTATAGTACTTATAAAGTACTATGGAAAATTATCATGTTCAGTGTTTTCACTGGATTATTTTCTGCCCATCTTCATCCTCTGCTAAAAATGTCAAGTCCCCTAAATGCCTAGATATTGTCTTTCTTTTTCACCCTTATATTCCCAGCACCTGGCAAGAAGTAAAGAGCTCAATAAATATTTATTGAATCAATACAGGAATGCAGAAGAGCATGATCAAGTTGCAGAGGCAGAAAAGTAAAAGCTGAGTTTGAGAAAGTGGTAAGTTGCACGTTCTGGTACAGCTGGGCACGGATAGATGAGGTAGGACAGGTTGCTTGCAGAGGACTTGGTGCAGTTTGGACTGAGTAGATAGTGGAGAGCTTCTGAGAGTGTTTGACCAGGCAAGGCCCTGAGCAGTGCTGTCCTTAGAAAGGATTAGGCCAGCAACTATGAATAGGATGAACTGAAATGAAGCTAGAAAGCCCAGGGAAAACCATTTGTTACCCCTAAAATTGGCAAAGATTAAGAAGTCTGACAAGTGTTGGAAAGTATCTGGGGAAACAGTTTTCCAACAGTTGAAAATCAACTTGGTAATATCTCTTAAAAGTTAAATTGTGCATATTCAAAATGTAGCAATCCTGCATCTAGGAATCAAGACTAAGAAACTATTGCCTATATATTAGTGAAAAAAATATAAACAATCATATATTCACTAATAAATGGACTGATAAAATGTGGTATTATTTATGCCATGAAATGCAAGACAGCAAATAGCTGGGCGTGGTGGCTCATGCCTTTAATCCCAGCACTTTGGGATGCCAAGGCGGGCAGATCACCTGAGGTCGGGAGTTTGAGACCAGACTGGCCAACATGTTGAAACCCCATCTCTACCACAAATACAAAAATTAGCCGGGCTTGGTGGCAGGCGCCTGTGGTCCCAGCTACTTGGGAGGTTGAGGCAGGAGAATTGCTTGAACCCAGGAGGCGGAGGTTGCAGTGAGCTGAGATCGTGCCACTGCACTCCAGCCTGGGTGACAGAGCGAGAGTCTTTCTCAAAAAAAAGAAAAGAAAAGAAAAGCTAGACAGCAATTAAAAATAATGAAAAAATACATATAGATGTGTGTGTGTATGTGTGCGTGTATCTGTACAAAAACATGGCTAGACCTTAAAAACAATGCTCAGAGAAAGTAAACAAATCATATAACAGTGGGCTGGGCACGGTGGTTCACACTTGTAATCCTAGCACTTTGGGAAGCAGAGGTGGGAGGATCTCTTGAGGCCAGGAGTTTGAGACCAGGCAACGTTGTGAGATCCCATCTCTACAAAAAAAAAAAAAAAAATTAGCCAAGCATAGTGGCACACACCTGTAGTCCTCGCTACTTGAGAGGCTGGAGCAGGAGGGTCACTTGAGCCCAGGAGGTGGAGGCTGCAGCGAGCTATCATCATGCACTCCAGCCTGGGTGACAGAGTGAGGTCCTCTCTCTCTAAAAAAGAAACCATTTATGTATATTTAAATCCATAAAACAATACTACATATTAACTATGGGTACATATATATATATAAAATATTAAAACGTATACAAACTGAACATGGGCTCTGGGAAGTGAGGACAGAAGGCGGAAATGGACTTGGAATTAATATTCAAAGGTAACTTGATTTTATCATGAATGTTTTGTTTTATTTCATTAAAAAAATTGAAGCAGATATGACAAAAATAGTAACAGTTGTGAATTTTGAATGATGGGAATATAGTAGCGTTTACTGGGAATCAGAAGAGAGATGCTAGTCACAGATGGAAAAACTAACAGGATTTCAGGACTAGGTGGGTTAGTAGAGGGTATAAAGTTGCCAGAAAGAATGAAGAATAAAAATTATATTCTTTATTTTCTTTAACAATGAGAGGCTAGGCACACCATTAAAAGAACTAAAAAACAATGAGCTCCACTTTAGAAACGTTTGCCTTATTAATGAGACAGCCAAATCATGGCCAGCAAAAAGTCAGAATTCAAAAACCCAAGCTGGCACTGACAAGCTACCCTGCAAAAGTAAGGAATAAAGGCCGGGCGCGGTGGCTCACGCTTGTAATCCCAGCACTTTGGGAGGCCGAGGCGGGCGGATCACGAGGTCAGGAGATCGAGACCACGGTGAAACCCCGTCTCTACTAAAAATACAAAAAATTAGCCGGGCGTGGTGGCGGGCGCCTGTAGTCCCAGCTACTCGGAGAGGCTGAGGCAGGAGAATGGCGTGAACCCGGGAGGCGGAGCTTGCAGTGAGCCGAGATTGCGCCACTGCACTCCAGCCTGGGCGACAGAGCGAGACTTCGTCTCAAAAAAAAAAAAAAAAGTAAGGAATAAAATAGGTGCCTCAATCAATATCCTAAAAAAAATTTTTTTAAGACTTTTTTAAGGTCCATAGAGAGTTCACTTTGTGTATTTGGCTTGTTTACAACATATATAGAAACCCAACCACAGTGTCCTGTACTCAACAATTGAAAGTGAGGTTACTAAATTTTAATACACATTTCTAGAAAGCCTGGGGGTCTGACTCGGAAAATCAGCCATTCTAGTAAGACAACTTGTTAAGAGTCTCCTTTCAGTAAGCAACATTGACTAACAGAGCAAACAATGATCCAAATTTACACTGTTCAAATTAAAATTTCAAGCATTAACCTCTATTTTGAAATCAATCTGCCTGTCTTTACATAAAGATTATCAATTTCCAATTATCAGAAGAATGCAGCTTATCTTTATTAAAATGTACCCCCCCAATATTTCATGATATTTACATGTTTGCATAGAACTTTCCTATCCTTTTGTAACGTGTTTTGCAACTCCTGAAAAGTCAATAGTCTTAGCTCTTCTCTAAAGGGGGAAACACAAGAGACTGAGTGACTAGTTCAGGGTGACTCACAGGCAGAGTCAATATTGGAACTCGGAACACTGAGCCTGGCATTCCAAGTTCCCAAAACCCTGAGGCTCTTGCTAATCCCAGCAGAATTTTCTTCTTTACAGGGCTGTGCTTCTTTGAGGCCTCTGAGACTAGAATGTTAGTGTCCAAAGCTTTCTCCTTCAAAAGTAGTCAATAGTCAGAAATAAATGTTGGCCTGCAAGTTCAATCTTTTTGTTTTTTTTGAGATAGGGTCTCACTCAGTTGCCCAGGTTGGAGTGCAGTGGCACGATCATGGCTTACTGCAGCCTTGACCTCCTGGGCTCAAGCAATCCTCCTGCTTCAGCCTTCCAAATAGTTGGGACCACAGGCATGCCCCACCACACCCAGCTAATTTTTAAAATTTTGTAGACATGATGGTCTCACTTTGTTGCCCAAGTTGGTCTCAAAGTCCTGGGTTCAAGGGATCCTCCCACCTTGGCCTCCCAAAGTGCTGAAATTACAGGTATGAGCCACCGCTTCTAGTCCATCTTCACTTTTTAAAAGGCATAGCTAAACTGCATTGATACAACCTAATGATCTCCCTAATTAATGTAACTTTGCTGGTAATTGTTTTTTTAGAGTCCTCCGTTTAAGATTGGGTTAAATTCAAATCAAATGGTACTGTTTAAACTATTTACTGTTTTTTGTGTTTGTTCCCCGTTAGTGCTATCTTGGACATGCTGAGCTCCTAACTGCCACAGGGCTGTTTTGCTACTACTGACCTTATAAAGCCAACAGTTTAGTGACTGTGTATATAAGGATTTAAGAGATTATTTTACCAGAATAAGATTGCTTTGTAGCCATCCGGTGTAAATGGTGTTTCTTTCCATTAACAAATTGAAGAGCTCTTAAGCAACTGAAATTAAATAACAGCTTAAAAAATAAATTAATATACAAAAAACTTAGGTTTACTGACAATATCAGATTATTTCCCATTTAAAAAAAAATCACCCAACTCTTTTTTCTGATGCCTTTCACGTGGGACTTCAAAAAGCTTTTCCAAATATTTTCACTATCTGTAGTTCTCATTCTAATTTCGTAAATTAAAAAAAAAAAAAGAGCCAAATAGCTGACCCAAAGTTATGCAGTCAGTTGGTAGTAAAAGCCAAATAAGAGCTCAAATTTAATCTAGTCATTAGAATCTGACACAGTGTCCTCTTCGCTAAGTTGTACTACTGCCTCATTTTATTTCCCTTAAAAAATAATTGTTTGCATATCAATTAAACTGGTCACATTGAAATATAAAAGCACGCCAGTATTATCAGGAGGTCCTTTCTTAAAGCAACAAAATACAATCACCTTTGTGCTAAAAATAAGCTATAAAAATAATTGTGTACCTTATAAATTTATCTAGAAGTTTTAGCCTTCATTATATTCATTAATTAAAATGTCATAAATCTTTTCCTATTGCTAAGATATTCTTAAACTTGCATACAAAGCACCAAAATGCACATCAGCCACAACACACGCAAATTCATCACTCAATCTCGGTCCATTACTCTTGCCAAGGTCAGTATCGAATATTCTTGAAATTTTCACTTGTAGAATGAATAGATGTTTTGTAAGGATTATCTATTCAGGCAGAAAAAAAGGGGGGAGGGGAAGAACACAAGAAACAATTAGCTATTTAACTGGTACTGAGCAAATTCCAAGTACGGAATCCTTTGTTTGTTTTTATCTTGTTTTTGTTTTTCTTACCTACCTTGGGACTCCAGTCCACGAGAAGAAATACATCTTGTGAGATTTTTGTACAGCCTTTCTACAAACCTCCGTGGAGAAGGAGACGTTGTTGTCAGTTTTGGCTTCCTTTTTCAGTCAGGGACTGGGACCCAGAGTTATCTATTTGCATTTCAACACCCTTCTTTTGTTTTCGGTCCCGCAAGAGGCTCAACCAGTTCAAAAGCAGGTAAGGCAGTTAGACCATCGTAATGACCCTAGAAAACTCAAAGGAGAAAACTTTTGCAAACAATGTGATTATTTTAGCAAAAAACTACTACTTATTTCATCAGTCAAGCCTACAGAGCTCAAGCTAGACCATCTTGTTAAAAATTTATCTTAGATTGTTCTTAATTCTCTCTGTGCCCTAGAGAGAGAAGAATGATGGTGGAAAGCAGGGTTAGAGAACAGAGAGGAGGAGAGTTCTGCATCCAGAATCTCTTCTGAATAAACAAATATCACTAAAATATCCAAATATTCATAGGAATTTACAGGTCACATTATTGCATTTGATTCTGAGAGCAACAGCCTCTGTCATTTCTGCTGAAGGAGCATTCCTATATAGCTCTAACAAAATTAAGAGAAAAGAATGCTTTCTAGGTGGAGAGAGTTGGAGAGGATGGGTAAAGGTGCAGCCATCCCAGTGTCTGAAGGACACTCAGACACAAATGCTGCTGGTGTATAATTCCTGTCACACCCACTCAGATGACTACATGGTCAAGATTCCAGAATGTGATCCCGAGGACAGCTTTCTAAGCATTTAATATTCCAAGAGGCATCAGCAGATAAAAATTTGCAGAGTTGCAAATTTTTAATAGAAAAATCCCCCAGGGTCTATGTTGAAGGTCAGTGTTTGGGAAAAGGCTATATTATAATGGGGCTATGGAGTCACAGATTAGAGATGGAAGGGACCACAAGGTTCATTTCCTCAAGGTCCGTGGTTACACAGCTGGTTTGTGACAGGCTATGAGCTGTAGGGTAGCTCTCTGGGCTCTCAATCTCACGCTCTTGAGCTTTTGGTTACCAAACCTGCTTAGATGAGATCCACAATGAGGTTATATTGTAAAAATTCTAAGACTTGGCAAGTCAACCTATAATGAAGATATATATGCATAGACTTCAAAGGACTGACCTTGTCATCACCTACAATAGCTCTGACGAGCAAGATTACTGATTCAGGCATTCAGCTTTTGGATAAGCATCTTTCCTTCCAACTTGCATGACAACAACTCCAACAGCTCTTAGAAATATTGGGGCCTCCAGTCTATTGATCCCTCTGCTTTCTCCCAATTCATTAGCCTTCAGCTGTTTTCACATTCCTTCTTACTCAATTTCTATTCCATGGTCTGTTATTACTATATCCTTTTCGCCAATCCCTTAAACTCCCTTCCTCTCTGTTTTTTCTACAAACCTATCTAGGAAAATGACAGCCCTCATTGAACCCCACCATCTCCTTTCTCTTTGCTTGCACGCAACAGTCAAACTCTGCTGGAGGTGATCAAAAGCGTAGATAGGTTCATCTTCACCAACTTCTTATGGGCCCTCAATGCTAACAACTACATTTTTGTTTTATTTTTAAGAAATGGAGTCTTGCTCTGTCGCTTAGGCTGGAGTGCAGTGGCATAAACACAGCTCACTGCAGCCTCCATCTCCTGGGCTCAAGAGATCCTCCTGCCTCAGGATCCCAAGTAGCTGGGACTATAGGCACAAGCAATCATGCCCTGATCTAACAACTGTGTTATGTTTCTTTTTTCAACTTATTTTCCAAGAATTATTTGAAACTTTCTCCATCACCCGGAAGCTTCCAATACACCCATCTCTCTCTCTTTACTCCTTCATCTTCTGCTTAGATGAGGACTCTCTAAATCTTTTTCCACCCAGATCCCTGCTTTCCCTCCTGCTTCAAGGTGAATGAGACTTCTCCTCCACAAGGGAAATCCCTTCTCTTTGGCCTTGCATTCTCTTCTCTCATCATCACCACAACCTTTTTGTCATTTTTTTCTCATATCACATCATTTTCATCAGAAAAGCCTATTGGTTCTGCCTTCAAAATATATCCAAAATCCAATAATTTCTCATCATCATCACTCCTACTTCCTCGTCGAAGACGTGGTCATCTCTCATCTAGACTACTAATGGTCTCTCAACTTTCACCATTGCTCCCTTACAGTGATCTTTTGAAATCATAAGTCAGAGCATGTTTCTCCTCTGCTTAAAACCCTCCAGTGGCTATTTACTCAGAGTAAACCTGAAGTCCCTACAAAGACCTTTAATACCCTACCAGCACTGTCCAGTAGAACTTTTTGTGGCAATGGAAATGATCTACATCTCACTGTCCAATACCATAGCCACTAGCTACATGTGGCTACTGTGCATTTGAAATGTGGCTAGTGCAATTGATAAAATGAATTTTTTATTTTTAAAATTTTAATTAATTTACATTTAAGTAGCCACTTGTGGCCAGAGGCCACCATATTGGAATGCTCAGCTCTACAAGATCTATTCCCCATCCACCCTATCCACCTCTTGCCTGTGCCTATAAAAGCCCACATCACACTATAAAAACTCCTTTGAAGTCGGATGATGTCACTCCTCTGCTTAAAAATCTCTATAGTTTCCCATTTTACTCAAAAGCCAAAGAAAGCCCTTATCTTGATTTACAAGGCCTCATATGATCTGGCCACCTCACCCCGTCTCTCTGACCTCAGCCTCTAGCTTAATCTCTTCCTTGTTGACTCCACTCCAGGCACAACATTGCCCTCCTTAGCGGAACACATCAAGTATGCTATTGCCTCAGGGCCTTTGCTCATGCAGTTTTCACTGCCTGGAACATTCTTTTTCCCAATATTCATATGACAAACTCAGAGCTCCTTCACTTCCTTAGTAAGTACTCTGCTACAAGTGTCTTCTGATGAGAGGCTGATCTGACCTTACTTGATCTGAAAGTCCTCTCCAAAACAATTCCCTCCCACTTGATCACTCTCTATCTCCATACTCTGTTTGTTGTTGTTGTTGTTTTTAAGTAGAGACGTGGTCTCACCATGTTGCCCAGGCTGGTCTTGAACTCCTAGGCTCAAGCGATCCTCTCACTTTGGGCTCCCAAAGTGCTAGGATTATAGGCATGAGCCAACATGCCTGCTCTCTGCTCTTTCTTTCTAGCACAGTTCTCCATCTATGTTTCTTTACTTATTACTTGTCTCCATCAGCAGGGGCAGCATCTCTGTTTTATTCACAGTAGTATCCCTAATACCTGAAACAGTACCTGGCTCAGAGTAGGGTCACAAACACGCACACACACACACACACACACACACACACACACGGCTGAATTTGATGAGTGAATACACATGGCCCTATGGTGCCAAAGACTACTTACAAGTCTCAACACTGGTCTACAACCCAGCACTCTCCTGCTGCCATTCCCTGGGGAGAGGTTGGGAATGGATTCCTCTCTAAGTATAGTATCCTCACTTGCAAGAGGGCAGCTGGGTGCTTAAACTGTATCAGCTCTAATCTTCACCACAACCCATTTTACCAGTATGGAAACAGACAGGTTAAGTAAACTACTCAAGCTCAGCTAGAGTGACCCTCACCCTGTTTCTTATGATGGGGTTTCCACAGTCAATAGAAAACTCTTCTACGGGCAGCTACAAAGATATGCATTAAAGTGACCACATAGCTTCATTATAAATCTTTTTACTGACTCTGTGCCTTCATAGGGAAAAATGAGAATAACTACTTTTATAACAGACTAAATGAAAATTAATTTCAGAGAGTTTATAGAAAATGGCCAGGTGCAGTGCCTCACACCAGTAATCCCAGCACTTTGGGAAGCTGAGGCAGGCAGATCACTTCAGGTCAGGAGTTTGAGTCCAGCCTGGCCAATATGGTGAAACCCCGTCTCTACTAAAAACACAAAATTTAGCCGGGCATGGTGGCATACACCTGTAATTCCAGCTACTCAGTAGGCTGAGGCAGGAGAATTGCTTGAACCCAGAAGTCAGAGGTTGCATGGGCCAAGATCGCACCACTGCACTCCAGCTTGGGCAACAGAATGAGACTGCCTCAAAAAAATAAAAATTAAAAATACAAAAAGAAAATGAATGCTATTTCCACTTTCATTTTTACTCCTCCCCTAACTGGCCTAAGTTTTTCTTACCAAATTGCCATTAGATTTTCAAAATGCTATGCTAAATAAAATACTGTTGGCCTTCATGTTTGAAAATGATGTTGCTGAGCGTGCTATTTTTTAAGCTAGAATTTTTACAGTCAGCAAATAAAGTAATGGTCGGTAAATTCAAGACCAGTTCCACAGAATGGATTGACGTCCTCTTAACCTGCTAGGCAAGAGTGAATGCTATTTTTTTCTATGTTTAACATATTCATGAAGAGCAGGGATGGAGTAAGTACATTCAAGCCACAGGTAGTCAAAATAATTTTTTGCCATTGGTTGTAATTATATATGCCATGATATCTTCTGGTAGAAATGACAAACTATAAACATTGCTTTGTGTTTCACATCCTATTCTTTTCCATTGTTGCCTGACAGAAGCCCCAATGAATAGGGAAATTACATCCTTGGCTACAAAAATGGGCATGCAATTAGAATCATCCAACAGACAAAGAACCTAAACAATTTTAGGGATTTTGGCACTCCTGTTTCTGATATCTTTGCTTCTTAGAGGGAAAAACTCAGGTCAAGCAATTTGCTGCAAAGCACAGACACTGTGACACATTCAGCAAGAACCAAGGTGTCCTAATTTCCCTGCAATCAGTGTGTTTTCCTTTTTTTTTTTTTTTTTTTTTTTTGTGTTTGAGATGGAGTCTTGCTCTGTCACCCAGGCTGGAGTGCAATGGCACGTCTCAGCTCACTGCAAGCTCCGCCTTCTGGGTTCAAGCGATTCTCCTGCCTCAGCCTCCCGAGTAGCTGGGATTACAGGCGGATGCCACAACGCCTGGCTAATTTTTGTATTTTTAGTAGAGACAGGGTTTCACCATGTTAGCCATGCTGGTCTCGAACTCCCGACCTCAGGTGATCTGCCCGCCTCAGCCTCCCAAAGTGCTGGGATTACAGGCATGAGCCACTGCGCCTGGCCCAGTGTGTTTTCTTTGAAAACCAATGATGATCCTCCAATTGGTCTGGAAGAGAGAGAGAATCTCTGCAGAAAACCTGCATATAACTCTTCTGGCACTGTTCACAGTTAAGAATTGCAAATTACTTTACAAAATTACTTCTCTCAAAATACCCAGACACCTGGCCACAGACTGCCAACCTAATACTAAAATAGGCACCTTGATCAGCTCACACTGTGACTTTAACCATTCAGCTGCATTTGACCACAGTGACAGATATCTCTGCCAAAAGAAATACGAAAAACTCTGGGAGCTGATTGCAAAATTGGAATTGGTCCAAACTTTTCCAAAGTGATGGCTCTGTTGTCTGGAATGTCTCACAGCCAGGACATTTTTCCCAACACGTCAGCTCTATATAATGAAAGCAATAAGAAGAAAATCAGATGTGCACAGAGCTTTTCTCTCTCTGCCTAATATGGGAATAATAATTAACTGTCCAAAAATGTAAGCACTGGCTCATAGCTGATGATTCACCTTTAAAGTTGTGCAAAGAAAAAGGCCAAACCTTTTGCAAAGCGTGTATCAGTCATAAAAATGTCTACTCTCTTTGACACAGCAATCTTATTGCTGGAAACTGATCCTAAGAAATGATCCAAAAGAAAAGATGTTCACTACAAAATCTGAATCAACCTAAATGCCCAATAATCAGAAAAATGTTAGTTACGGTACATCTTCCTAATGAAATACTATATTATCATTAAAAATGAATTATGAAGACTGTCACAATATACAGAAAATACTGAGGATGATATTAAATTGAAAGCAGAATACAGATGATATATGTGCATTATGAATGTAACCATGTTCAAATATATTTGCACAGAGGAAAAAATGGAATGGCAGTATTATGGGTATTTTTTTCTCTTTTTAACATTTTGTAATGTTGATCTACTGTTTTATATGTAGAGAGAGACAGGGTCTCACTCTGTTGCCCAGGCTGGAGTGCAGTGGTGCAATTATAGTTCATTGCAGTCTCGAACACCTGGGCTCAAGCAATTCTCTCACCTCAGCCTCCTCAGCAGCTAGGACTACAGGTGCCAGCGATTGTGCCAGACTTGTTTTAATCTTTTTTTAAGTTATGTACAATATTTCATATTCCTTTCTATACAATAAACCAGCACATAAATAATTTTTAAATTATCTAATAGCTAGTTCATTTCAAGTATTTGTCCTTTAAAAATTAGGAGCAGGACACTTGCCCAACATTTGACAACCAGCAGAATATCCATGCCAGTTTTGTTTCAACCCCTCTGACCACTCCAAAGTCAACCTAGATTCACCTAAGCCCAGAATATAGTCAGATCAGAAAGGCACATGGCTCCGCCCCTGAAAAACTCCTGGCTCAGGCCCTCCCCTAAAGAAACCAGCCACCTGGCCATGGGGAGCTGGGTCCCGAGCCTCTACTACTATTTCCAGGGAAGACCTGGTTTGTGAAAACCTCTGGGTCTACCTCCTGCAGCCACCCTTGTGCTCTGGAAGGCGAGTAAGCCATTTCAATACGGACTTTGGATCCTGGACCCAGAGGTAGAAAAATACACAGCTATGAGGCCTTTGTTTTGATGTTTCTTTCTCAAAAATGGATTTTTTCACACCCAGTACATGTGGGGAGCAGCTGTTTTCTAGACAACCCTACAGCTCTCCACAGAAAGATGAAGAGGTGGGGGCTGCCCCACTTGCTTCTGGTCTGCTACCAAGAAGAGTTAATTATCTCCCCAAATAGTGCAGGGAATGAGTTTTAACCTTGAATATACAGGCTTTGCGCTCACAGATATTGGTCATTAATGTTTATGCATGAAAGGAGACAGTTTTGTTTGGTATACAGAGCATTAAAAAGGAAAAAGGAACTACTAATTTCTACAGGTTTCATTGTCTTGAGATCAAATGTTCATAGCAACTCAGGAATCTGTCTAGAGAAATGTAGCTATTGCTAAGCTAATGCTTAGTAAACTCAAATAGACCCCCTTTTTATTTTTATTATTGATATATATGAATTATGTTGTTTCAAATGCATGCTTTTATCAATAATTCTTCAAAGGGAAAAATTTTATTTTTACAGAATCTTTTTTTTTTAATCTATCGAGCTTTTTTTAAACCATCATACCTATGTTGCTCAAAAATTGTTGAGACCCGGGGTCAAGGAGACATTCACATTGGCTTTCAACAGAAAATGTGCTTCTCTACACTAAAATGGCCACTTAAGCAAGACTGTGGAAATGATTTATCTCACAATGTTTAAAGTTGGATCCTCACTCCAGCTATGTCATGACTGCACAATCAGTCAGAGGCAAGTAGTTACACGCTCCTAAGTAAAGAAGAGCACTCTAATGGCCAAAAGAGTTGAGCATCTAACATACTAAAATTACCTTAATAAAAGTTAAATTACCCACATCCAAAAGAATACAAAAATCACTCGCAATAATAATGTTTAAGTGTTAAGAACAGCAGAACATAAAATAGATCTATTTACGTCACATAAATGTTATCTTCGCAAATTGGTGTTAGGTTAAGCAGTGATATTAGCAGTATATAAGTCAGAAAGTAAGAAAGTAGTATATAAGTCAGAAAGTAGCAGTATATGAGTCAGAAAGAAAAAGAAAAGGAATCAACCGGTATAACCAGAGGCTATCACATGAGAGCACAGATTGCTGTTTATTGTTCACTGTAGTATCCCCAGGACCTAGTAAGTTCTGAATAAATATTCGTTGAATGAATGGATGTATGAATAAAGGAACAGAGCTCATCAAAACAAAAACGCAATTTGTGTTGTAGAATTACAGGGCCATGCATACTTGCTTTAACAAGTCAGAAAAGAGACTTCCCAAAAGTAACATGTTTGCTACTGATTATAATTTAAAATTGGGCGTTAAAATTTTGTATGGATCCTACATTAAAATATGGCCAAGATTTTTTTTTTTTTTTTTTTTTTTTTGAGACAGAGTCTCACTCTGTCGCCCAGGCTGGAGTGCAGTGGCTCGCTCGACTCACTGCAACCTCTGCCTCCCAGGTTCAAGTGATTCTCCTGCCTCAGGCTCCCAAATAGCTGGGAATACAGGCATGCACCACTACATCCAGCTAATTTTTGTATTTTTTTACTAGAGACAGGGTTTCACCATGTTGGTCAGGCTGGTCTCGAACCCCTGACCTCATGATCTGCCCACCTCGGCCTCCCAAAGTGTTGGGATTACAGGTGTGAGCCACCGTGCCCGGCTGGCCGACATATTAATAGAAGCAATTGGGACCATCCTAAAAGACCCTTCAGAGACTGTCTCTGTAGAGTCAATCATGTTACAGTTTCAGAAGTTTCTTGGTCAAATTGACTAACAGGTTTTGAGCACCCTCTTTCCATCTGAATCTTTCTTAATTCACCATTTCAATTATGTGTACTAATTGGGCTCAGAGCCTGCTTCTAGGAGCATTAGAAAATGAGACACAGTCCAAGATGTGTTTTAACTCTTCCTGGAGCAGCAATCTAAAGTGCACTCACCTCCATTCTTCTCCAGCTCATTATCCTGTGTCCTTACTTTGTAGTGCTTAGCACAATCTAATTATCTTGTTTGTTTGCTATTTTCTGTCTGCCTACTCCCACTAGAATGTTATTTCCAGGAGAGCAAGAACTTTGACTATCTTAGTTTATCACTGTATTCCAGCACCTGACACAGTGCCTGGTACCCCATACTCAAATTTTTAGGAATGAATGAACAAGTAAATGAGTGACTAGGATCTAAGGATGATGTAAATAGTTTATTGCTGGCTAGAGGAAAGTATAAGAAAAATGTTCTCAGACTTCTACTCTAGGCTGCTATATGACAACATATAATTCTGTTTTTAAATAAGATTTGGTAAAAGGCTTTCTAAGCAATTGATATATTAACCTTGGATGAATGATCCAAGTCCTCCCATTCCAATTAGATTTTTTTTTTTTTTTTTTTTTTTTGACAGAGTCTTTCTCTGTCACCCAGGCTGGAGTGCAGTGGTGCGATCTCAGCTCACTGCAACCTCCACCTCCTAGGGTTCAAGCGATTCTCCTGACTCAGCCTCCCGAGTAGCTGGGATTACAGGCATGTGCCACCACACCCAGCTAATTTTTGTATTTTTAGTAGAGACGGGGTTTCATCATGTTGGCCAGGCTGGTCTCTAGCTCCTGACCTCAGGGGATCCACCTGCCTTGGCCTCCCAAACTGCTGGGATTACAGGTGTGAGCCACTGCACCTGACCCCAGACAGATTCTGACAGTTCAAAGTTCAAACTGCTCTCGAAATATAAGACTATATTTCTAAAAATAACTTAAAAAAATTACAAACCTCAAGATTCCAACTACAGCACCATCTCTTAGTCCATTCACTTTAACAATTAACTCTTAAGTCTCCTGTCATACTTCTTAATTTTCACAGTATAAAAATATTCAATTCACTAATTCAACAGTGAATATGTAGAAATTTAAAGACATTTTAATTTCTTCATTTTGCCTTAATGTAGCAACTTTAATATACTCTGTATTTTTTTTTTCTTATATATAGATTCTCAGGAAAAGATTTTACTTAACAGGGCCTTCTTTCATCAGCAATAAGTATGAAATTAGATCTAGACCCCTTTAACTTTACTCCTGGTTCAATTCTAGCTTAACTAATTGCAGTACATTTGCTTTGCATTCCCTGAAATATTACATGGTTTTACAACAGTCAGGTTCTTTGGGTGCATCACATCTATGGCAAGAATCTACTTTGACTAATCTTGGGGATAAAAGATTGTGTTGATATTTATCCACACAATTTATTGAATATGGGACCTGCAAAACCTAAATGAATACATACTAGATCAATCTCTTTTCAATATATTCAGACATAGTACACACTGATATTTCATAGTATTTCCATGGTAATTCAAAGCCTAGCTAATTTAGGCTAATGAAGTTTCAGCGTTCAATTTGAGTTGTTTACTTACTTTGGCCACCTTCTCCAAAAACTAGATTCAATATAATAGATAAGATTTTTGCCCACACCAATAATCATTCCAAAACCAGGTATAGCAAGATGTATTAACTCAGTTGGTTTTGTTTTTGCACAAATATTACAGCAACATTACTGGAGATTAATATTTAAGAAAAAAGAAAATCACTCATAATGCCATTGTAGTAAATCAAACACTTCATCTCTATGCGTACATGAACATAATTTTATCAGTCTATCTATCTGTCTGTCTATCTGTCTATCTATCTATCTATCTATCTATCTATCTATCTATCTATCTAATCTGTCTATTTATTTATTGAGAGAGGATCTTGCTCTGTTGCCCAGACTGGAGTGCAGTGGTGCAGTCACAGCTACACTGCAGCCTCAACCTCCTGGGCTGAGCCTCCTGAGTAGCTGGGACCACAGGTGCGTGTACCACCACATCTGGCTTTTTTTTTTCTTTTTTTTTTGGTAGAGACGGGGTCGCCTTATGTTGCCCAGGCTGGTCTCTTAAGTGATCCTCCCGCCTTGGTCTCCCAAAGTGCCACAGCACCTGGTCCTGAACATTATTTTAGTTTAGTTGTTTGAGATGGAGTCTCACTTTGTCGCCTAGGCTGGAATGCAGTGGCGTGATCTCAATTCACTGCAACTTCCACTTCCCAGGTTTAAACGATTCTCCTGCCTCAGCCTCCCAAGTAGCTGGGATTACAGGCACGCACCACCAGGCCTGGCTACTTTTTGTATTTTTAGTAGAGACGGGGTTTCGCCATGTTGGCCAGGCTGGTCTGGAACTCCTGACCTCAAGTGATCTACCCGCCTCAGCCTCCCAAAGTGCTGGGATTATAGGCGTGAGCCACTGCACCTGGCCTGAACATAATTTTAAATTGCATTCATAGTATACATGACATTTGGAGTTTTGTCCTTTTTGTTATATATTTCCATGTTGCTAGATACTTCATATTTATAATTTCCAGTGGCTACATATGAAATCTGATAAAATCCCATGATTTCTTTCATACTCCTTTTGTGGGACCATAGCATTTCTCTTTTGTTTTGGGGGAGATGATCACAAATAACACTTTGCTATATCTCACTAGGTTCTAAAACAAATTCTTTTTTTTTTTTTTTGAGACGGAGTCTCACTCTGTAGCCCAGGCTGGAGTGCAGTGGCGCGATCTTGGCTCACTGCAAGCTCCACCTCCCCGGTTCATGCCATTCTCCTGCCTCAACCTCCCTAGCAGCTGGGACTACAGGCGCACGCCGCCACGCCTGGCTAATTTTTTGTATTTTTAGTTGAGACGGGGTTTCACCATGTTAGCCAGGATGGTCTCGATCTCCTGACCTTGTGATCTGCCTGCCTTTGGCCTCCCAAAGTGCTGGGATTACAGGCGTGAGCCACCATGCCCGGCCTTAAAACAAATTCTTAAACTGGTATTACCAATTCAAAGAATGAGCATTTTCACATCTCGATTAAATTTTAACCCAGATTTAAACGTGTTTTCAGAGGTATGAGTAATATGAGTATTCCGGGAAATATAA
This sequence comes from Symphalangus syndactylus, assembly GCF_028878055.3. Taxonomy (NCBI): domain Eukaryota; kingdom Metazoa; phylum Chordata; class Mammalia; order Primates; family Hylobatidae; genus Symphalangus; species Symphalangus syndactylus. The sequence continues at coordinate 22,671,357 of NC_072434.2, read as the reverse complement.
AAATAAGTATTAAGACGCTGTGGGTTTTGTTTATATTAAAAAAACAAAAAAGCACTAAAGAGACAAGACAGAAGCCACATCCAATTACTGGTAGGTCCTGCCCTGGACATTGTGGGAAGTTGTAGCTTCCTGTGACAGTGAAAATTCAGATGTCTCACCAAAGCATCTTAGTTTTTCTTTGCACTATTTCAGAATAATTATTCATAAATTATCTAAATACATGTTCTTTTCAGAAACCAGATTTAAGGATGCTAGGTACATATTCTGATAGCCAGGACCTTAACCATTTTGTTCACCACTGTTGCACAAGGACCTCAAACAGAGCCAAGCAGGTATTAGGTACCATTTGTTAATGAATCTGTTTAATGAGTGCTATAAAGACTGAGGGAAGTTTGAACTCACTACACATGTGTAACCTGGGAAGAATTGCTTCTTTACTACTCATGGTATCTTAAACTTATTGATCTACATGCTATTTGACAAATCTCTTAGAAGCCATTTCACAGATGGAAAATAACTGCAGAGCATTAAGTACTGGGCCCCACTAGGGCAAGTGGGATTCAAATCCTAACTCCTCTCTGAGGTCCCACCATTCTTGCCACACTGACTTCATAATGTCTGTCCCTCACAGACTAGCACCCTGTAGACATCGACACTCTTTGCTGATTTTTTGTTATTTTGTTTGTTTGTTTCTGGAGTGCAGTGGCGCTATCTTGGCTCACTACAGCTTCCTCCTCCCCGGTTCAAGCTATTCTCCCGCCTCAGCCTCCCAAGCAGCTGGGATTACAGGCGCACACCACCACACCTGGCTAATTTTTGTTTTTTAGTAGAAATGGGGTTTCACCATTTTGGCCAGGCTGGTCTTGAACTCCTGACCTCAGGTGATCTACCCTGCTCAGCCTCCCAAAATGCTGGGATTACAGGCATGAGCCACCATGCCCAGCCCTTGCTGATGTTTTGTATTTTTCTATTTCTTTACTTTTTACATATACATGTGTCACTATAGACAAATTATTATAGAAAATATAGCTAAGACTTAAAAGTAAACACCACAATCCTATTCCCCAGATATAATAATACATTGTTAACCCTTCCAGACTTTCTCCTATGCCTTTTTTTTTTTTTTTTTGACAGAGTTTCGCTTTTGTTGCCCAGGCTGGAGTGCAATGGCTCAGTCTTAGCTCACTGCAACCTCTGCCTCCTGGGTTCAAGTGATTCTCCTGCCTCAGTCTCCTGAATAGCTGGGATTACAGGTGCCCACACCACCCTAATATTTGTATTTTTAGTAGAGACGGGATTTCACCATGTTGGCCAGGCTGGTCTCGAAGCCCTGACCTCAGGTGATCTGCCCTCCTTGGCCTCCCAAAGTGTGGGGATTACAGGCACGAGCCACCGTGCCTGGCCTCCTACACATATATTTTTATAAAAAGAGAAAAGGGGACTGGCACAGTGGCTCCTGCCTATAATTCTAACACTTTGGGATGCCAAGGCAGTTAGATCGCTTGAGCTCAGAAGTTTGAGATCAGCCTGGGTAACATAGTGAGATCTCATCTCTACCAAAAATGAAAAAATAAAAAATTAGCTGGGCATGGTGGAGCATGCCTGTAGTCTCAGCTACTCAGGAGGCTGAGGTGGGAGGATTGCTTGGGCCTGGGAATTTAAGGCTGCAGCGAGCTATAATCCTGCCACTGCACTCCAGCCTACAGAGCAAGACCCTGTCTTAAAAAAAAAAAAAAAAAAGTATATGCACAGGGAAAGCAGACAGGAAATACAACAAAATGTTAATTAAATGGTTGACTGAGTGCTGGATATTTTTTCTTTTTTTGTATCTTCCAATTTCTTAACAATAAAAAACATGGTACACAAAAGAAACATAAAAATGTAGCAGTCACTGAACTTTGTTTTGCTAAGTACAGTAAAAACGCTACTAAAGCTTAAGTATTGGAGTTTTATAATCTTCAGCATGTTAGCTTATACTATACTGTTAGTGAAAATTGTTAATCAAGAGGACTATAGCTTTTGTTTTTTTTTTTTTTGAGACAGAGTCTCGCTCTGTCGCCCAGGCTGGAGTGCAGTGGCGCAATCTCGGCTCACTGCAAGCTCCGCCTCCCGGGTTCACGCCGTTCTCCTGCCTCAGCCTCTCCGAGTAGCTGGGACTACAGGCGCCCGCCACTACACCCAGCTAATTTTTTTGTATTTTTAGTAGAGAAGGGGTTTCACCGTGGTCTTGATCTCCTGACCTCCTGATCCGCCCGCCTCGGCCTCCCAAAGTGCTGGGATTAAAAGCGTGAGCCACTGCGCCTGGCCTTTTTTTTTTTTTTTTTTTTTAGATGAAGTCTCGTCACCCAGGCTGGAGTGCAGTGGCACGATCTTGGCTCACTGCAACCGCCACCTCCCCCGTTCAAACATTTCTCCTGACTCAGCCTCCCGAGTAGCTAGGATTACCGGCATGCGCCACCACACTGGGCTAATTTTTGTATTTTTGGTAGAGACGGGGTTTCACCATGTTGGCCAGGCTGGTCTAGAACTCCCGACCTCGTGATCCGCCCGCCTCAGCCTCCCAAGGTGCTGAAATTACAGGCGTGAGCCACCATATCCAGCCCAAAAGGACTGTAACTTAAAATATTTTTGCTTCTAAATGTTGTCCCATAGTTTCTGGATAGTTCATGAAAATGTTAAAAATTTGCCCTTCTTTAGGATAACTTACGTTAGCTTTTAACAGCACAGTAACTTTGAGATTGAAGGCCTACCTCGGCATGCGTAACAATAAAATATATTTCCCTCAAATAAAGACAATTAAGAGTGACAGAAGACAGATAAAAGCAAAATAATTAGTCATTTATTTCATCATTTCATCACCTGCCCAACTATCTGACATTTGTAAACAGAGTAAGAAAAAGGAGATGGGACAGAGAGGCCTTTTGAATTATTTGTTTATTCATTCAAAAATAGCAAGAACTGGCCGGGCATGGTGGCTCACACTTGTAATCCCAGCACTTTGGGAGGCCAAGGTGGGCAGATCACGAGGTCAAGAGATTAAGACTATCCTGGCCAACATGGTGAAACCCCGTCTCTACTAAAAATACAAAAATTAGCTGGGCGCAGTGGCACACGCCTGTAGCCCCAGTTTCTCAGGAGGCTGAGACAGGAGAATCACTTGAACCCGGGAGGCAGAGGTTCCAGTGAGCCAAGATCACACCATTGCACTCCAACCTAGTGACACAGCAGGACTCCGTCTCAAAAAAAAAAAAAAAAAGCAAACAAAAAAAACTAGAGTCACAAACTTTTTTTCCCTTTCCCCTCCAGAAGGGACAAAATCAGAACAGACATGTATAAGCCCCTTCTCATTAAGAGGAAGTCATCCTCTCCACCTTGTAGAACAGTGTTTTTCAAGTTATAAATTGATTTTTAGTGAGTCCCATCCAGCAGTTTAAAAAAATATGAAATAGAATAAAATGTATCAAAGAGCAATAATTTTAAAAACAATATTTTGTGTGAAACTTTACATCAATTCATGATTTATAAGTGATATAAATGTATTTTTTATCATGGAGTCACAGAAAAAATTTTAAAGCTTCTATTCTAATGTAATGAAAATGAAATAACAAACTATTCTCCCCCATCTCCAGTCAAAAAATAAATCCCCAAGTCAAGTATTCCTGGGAAGTATGGAAAAATAATTTGCAATTTAAGAAGCCTATGGTTATGCCCTAACTCAATCTAAAACCTTCTAAAGTTTTGAGTTATTCAAAATCGTATGAAAAATGTTGGCACTACAGCCACATTAATTACTGGTCGATTTCTTAACACTTAGTTTACTTGTTATAACATAATTATACAGCCTGTTATGACCGCAAACTCCTAAATTCTCTGTGCTTCCACTCTCCTGGCCACACTCCTCTTTTACATTTAAAGCCTTCCCTTGTATCCTGGGGAACTCATTTTCCATAATTAAACTCTCCTGCAACCTCAATCTCCTGGCATTAACTTGAAACTCCCTCTCCCCACAGTTCTCTCAAGAGAAGGCTGTTTTCTCACGCATTTAACAAATATTAAGTACCTTCCAGGTACCAGGCAATGTGGAAAGCACCACGTATATAGTAATGAACAAGAGTAACAAATGCAATGTTCTGAGGTGGCACTGGGCTGGTCTTCTTGCAGGAACAGAGAGGAAGCCCATGTGAGTAGGAGAGTAGCATGCAATCTGAGAAAAGTTAACAGAAGCGTGGCTCTGCAGGCCTCATAGAAAGTTTGGATTTTACTCTAAGAGTAGTAGGAAGACACTGAAGCAGACTGACGTTTAAAACAGCAGAGTGATATTGCATGAATGATTCTAGAGGGAAATGGGTTGTACGGGGACAAAAATGAAAATAGGGAGAAGAGCTGAGAAGTTAAAACAGTCTTAGAACAAGAGATAATGGTGGCTTGGAAATGAGTAGTGACAGTGGAAATTAAGAAAACAGAATGGAAATATTTTCTAGATGACAACCACAGAATTTGCCAATAGACTGAAATGTGGAGAATTAAGAAAGTCTAGAGTTTGGGGCTAGGTGGGGTCAGTGTCCTTCTCATCCCACATACCTCCTTTCTTTTATCTTCTTGTAAAACTAGTTTTTTGGCCCGGCGCGGTGGCTCACGCCTGTAATCCTAACACTTTGGGAGGCCGAGACGGGCAGATCATGAGGTCAGGAGATCGAGACCATCCTGGTTAACACGGTGAAACCCCGTTTCTACTAAAAGTACAAAAAATGAGCCGGGAGTGGTGGCTGGCGCCTATAGTCCCAGCTACTCGGGAGGCTGAGGCAGGAGAATGGCCTGAACCTGGGAGGCAGAGCTTGCAGTGAGCCAAGATCGTGCCACTGTACTCCAGCCTGGGCTACAGAGCAAGACTCCGTCTCAAAAAAAAAAAAAAAAAAAACAAAACTAGTTTTTTGTTTGTTTGTTTTGAGACAGAGTCTCGCTCTGATGCCCAGGCTGGAGTGCAGTGGCGCAATCTCGGCTCACTGCAAGCTCCGTCTCCCGGGTTCACGCCATTCTCCTGCCTCAGCTTCCCGAGTAGCTGGGACTACAGGCGCCTGCCACCACGCCCAGCTAATTTTTTGTATTTCTAGTAGAGACGGAGTTTCACCGTGTTAGCCAGGATAGTCTCGATCTCCCGATCTTGTGATCCGCCTGCCTCGGCCTCCCAAAGTGCTGGGATTACAGGGGTGAACCACTGCGCCTGGCCTTGTAAAACTACTTTTTTTAAGCCTCATGGCATTTGGCTATACCCCTCTCCACCACTTCTCTTGGCTGACATCCATTTACTGCCTAGCCATTTCCTAAGAACACTAGAAATGGGCTCCTCTCCTCTCCACATCCTGCCATTTTTCTGAATATCCTCAAGATTTAAGTGGACCAGCCATCCATCATCACTCTGCTCCTCATTTTCTTGACCACCCTATCTCCAGCTTTATCCTGCCCTGTACCACTTCAGTCATATCTCTCACATCTGCACCCTAGACCTTGACAGGGTCCAACCTGCTCTATCACTGAAATGAAATCTGACATTCCACTTTGAATGAAACTTTTCTCCTTGTAGCTTCCTCATCTATTCCCACCAGAGTTGTTTTCTAAATCTCTCAGGACTTTCCTTTTCCCCTGTCCTGTCCCCTCTATCTAGCTTAGATTCCACCCCTGTATTCAACACTCCATTTCCCACTGTTGTCCTGTCTCGCTGCCTGGCAAATCCATTCCAATTGGCACCACTGACTATACAGTCATGGCCACTCTCAACTTGGCACTTGTTTTCTCTATGCTTATTCATTGCCTGCCTAACTCCTTCTCATCTTTTAAGTCTCAGTGATTCCTAAACTAGAATAAATTTCCAACTATACACATTCACATCATCCTTACTTCTTTCTCCTCATTATACTCTGCTTCTGGCCCTTCTTTGTCATGGACTTTAATTAAGCTCATTGAGGGAAGGGCCATATCTGATTCTTGACTCTATTCAGTAGCTAGTAATGCCTGGCACTCAATAAATACTGTTAAGGGAGTAATGTCATATTTTAAAAGCTGAAACATTAAAAGTGGAGTTGTTTGTTTGTTTGTTTGTTTTTGAGACTGAGTCTCGCTCTGTCACCCAGGCTGGAGTGCAGTGGTGCAATCTCAGCTCACTGCAAGCTCCGCCTCCCGGGTTCACATCATTCTCCTGCCTCAGCCTCCCGAGTAGCTGGAACTACAGGAGCCCGCCACCACGCCAGGCTAATTTTTTGTATTTTTAGTAGAGATGGGGTTTCACCGTGTTAGCCAGGATGATCTCGATCTCCAGACCTCGTGATCTGCCCGCCTTGGCCTCCCAAAGTGCTGGGATTACAGGCGTGAGCCATCACACGTGGCCAACAAATTTTTATTTGAAAGGGCTAACACTGAAAATTACTCTTAAAAATTTATGCCAGTGCTTAATTTAGAATTTAAGAAGCAGAAAACCTGCTGGAAAACACTGATTAGTATACGTCGACATGTTAAAATGTGAGGTGTCAACAATGAAGCAAATCTGTTACATATATTAATCTTATACAAATTTTTTTTTTTTGCTAAAAATCACCAAATGTACTAGTCAAGTTTAATCCTTAAAAATAAAAAAGTATGAGTTACATCTTAATGAGGTAATAACAACGTATGTGCTTGCATTTGCTTGACATTCATGTACTTAAAATATTTAAGTCAAATCCCAAATACAAGCAACAAATTTTGTTTTCCTTTCTACTTATTATTTAGAAAAGGTTAAATGGGCTAACTAAACCATGAGAAGAAAACAGTCATTAAATTATAAACACTAGCAGTAGAAAATCATGAGGCAAGCTTATTAAGAAAAATTTCAAAATATTTTCAAATTCTTTTCGATTTCTCAGTTCATTCTGTAGGCAAGTCCTGTGTTAAACTGCTTCAGAAAATATTCCTCAATCGGATATGATTGCAAGATATAGCTAATATATCTTGTTAATATGTAAACACTAGAGTTGTTTATTCTTCAATCTATTGTTATATTTTAAATTTTTTCTCTAAAGTCGTCTAAGAACTGAACAAATCAAACTGCATGGTATATAAACCACCCTTACTCCATTATAGAATGTCTATTTCTGATAAAATTATATATCCTTTTATCTACTTATTAATACATATTAAGCAAGAATAATGCTATGACAAGAAGAGTCAAGTGTTTCTATAAATTGTTATGTTTTGGGGAAACAAAATGAGGAAGGTGGTAATAGTAATTTCCTTATATTCATCTTTCCATTGGAAACTATAACAATAATCTGATCACAGAAATAGAAAATAATCTACCTTTTGATATTATAAAATTTGCATTCTGCAAAACACCCCAACTTTCCCAGTATGCAAATTCCAAACATTAGCATTACAAACTATACTCACTGAAAACTGCAAACAGCTGAGCCAATAGCATCAACACTGCCTAACTTAGGAATCACAAATAGGACATGAGAAGATTCCATAAAAAAAAAATGAGTAAAAATAGAAAACCTTCACTCCTAGACATTCAGTTAGCCCAGTTCTGCCAGTCGCCCTCTTTTATGTAACACAGGCAGGTTAGGATTCCTTGGGCTATAGGTCTTTACCTATCACAGGGCATTTTCCTGTTCTCCGCTCAGCAGTCCTGAGAATGAGGCAGGCAAGTATTGTTTATATCCACTTTATGTTTATGAAAGAGGTAGCCAAGAAAGGTTTAGTAGTTTCTTCAGAATCATGTAGCTCCAAAGTCCTGGAGTCAGGACTAGAACTTAAACTGCGGGACCCCTGGGCTTGAGCTCTTTAGAGACCATGACGCTGAAACTTGGTGCCAGGCTGGATCTTGAACACAGTGGGAAGCCTCAGGGATCTCAAACCAATCCTACATTTGCATTCTAGCTCTATTATTTCCAGTGCTTCTCTGGTGGAATTTTCCTAACCCAATTTGTTCATCTGTAAAATGAGATTAATATTACCCTGCCTTTCAATTTGTCTGAATCAAATGAGGCAAAGGCCAAAAACACTCTGACGAAGTAGGTGTTCAACAAATGATAATATACAATTCCCACAAGCAGCCTGTGGAACTTTCATAAGCAATGCCAGGTTCCTCAGGAATTATGTTTTATATGTTAGTACATTCATTCCCATATTATAGGGCATACAACAATCGGGGGCTCTGTTTATGCAGCTCCAAAACCCAGCATTCCAATCAACGGACTAGAGTTTCAACTTACATATAAACCACTTTTAACAATGTAACAGGGCTCCTCCCACCTCTGCCTTTACCAGTAGTTCCTACTGATGTGAAGCAGTAATTGTTACTCATTCACTCTGCCACAGTTGTATGCCACATAAAGGTGTTACTCAGATAATGAATACAAAATAAGACCTTTCAGGAAGTCAGGGAGATTTTTCTTTCAAGACAGGGTCTCACTTTGTCCCCCAGGCTGGAGTGCAGTGACGCAACCTCAGCTAACTGCAACCTCTGCCTCCCAGGCTCAAGCGATCCTCCCACCTCTGCCTCTGGAGTAGCTGGGACCACAAGTGCGCACCACCACACCTGGTAATTTTTGTATTTTTTGTAGAGACGGGGTTTTGCCATGTTGCCCAGGCTAGTCTCGAACTCCTGGGCTCAAGAGATCCATCCACCTCAGCCTCCCAAAGTGCTAGGATTACAGGCGTGAGCCACGGCACGTGGCTGAGATTTTTTTTTTTTTTTTTTTAAACAGAGTCTAGTTCTGTCGCCCAAGCTGTAGTGCAGGGGCAATCTCGGCTCACTGCAACCTCTGCCTGCCAGGTTCAAGTGATTCTCCCACCTCAGCCTCCTGAGTAGCTGGGACTACAGGTGCCTGCCACCATGCCCAGCTAATTTTTGCATTTTTTATAGAGGCAGGGTTCCACCATGTTGGCCAGGCTGGTCTTGAACTCCTGACCTTGGATGATCCACCCACCTTGACCTCTCAAAGTGCTGGGATTACAGATGTGTGCCTGGCCGAGATTTCTGTTTTAAAGAAAAGAGAGGGCCGGGCGCAGTGGCTCACGCTTGTAATCCCAGCACTTTGGGAGGCCGAGGCGGGCGGATCACGAGGTCAGGAGATCGAGACCACGGTGAAACCCCGTCTCTACTAAAAATACAAAAAATTAGCCGGGCATGGTGGCGGGCGCCTGTAGTCCCAGCTACTCGGAGAGGCTGAGGCAAGAGAATGGGGTGAACCCGGGAGGCGGAGCTTGCAGTGAGCCGAGATTGCACCACTGCACTCCAGCCTGGGCGACAGACAGAGCGAGACTCTGTCTCCAAAAAAAAAAAAAGAAAAGAAAAGAAAAGAGAGGACAGTGTCTCACGTCTATAATCCCAGCACTTTGGGAGGCTGAGGCAGGAGGATCACTTGAGGCCATGAGTTCGAGACCAGCCTGGTCAACATGGTGGAACACTGTCTCTACTAAAAATATAAAAATTAGCCAGGTGTGGTGGTGCACATCTGTAATCCCATCTACTTGGAAGGCTGAGGTGGGAGAATCACTTGAACCTGAGAGGTGGAGGTTACAGTGTGCCAAGATCATGTCACTGCATTCCAGCCTGGGTGACAGAGACTCCATCTCAAAAAAAAAAAAAAAAAAAAAATACTGGAACAAAAGACGGATTTGATGATTAGATACCCCTACCTCGACTATTATTTATTTAGAGATGGGGTCTCACTATGTTGCCCAGGTTGGAGTACAGTGGCTATTCATACAGGTGCAATTATAGTGCCTCAAACTCGTGGACTCAAGGAGTGTTCCCATCTCAGCCTCCAGAGTAGCTGAGACTACAGGTGTGTGCCACATCTGGCTGCTTGAGTAATTTAATTTTTAAATGTTAACTATAAATATGAAATTAACATAACTAAGGAGTTTTAGTTAACTGCAAATAGATTTGTCCTCATGAAGGAAATTAGGCTGATCTCAAACCCTAAATACCACATAATAATCCTAAATCTGTCATCATAATTAAGCCAGAAATTATCCAGTATATACCAGGTTTATTAGAGATTTGAGTAAAACCTACTGATGCTTCTAACCCTCCATTAGTTAATTTTTTTTTTTTTTTTTTGAGATGGAGTCTCACTCTGTCGCCCAGGTTGGAGTGCAGTGGCACGATATCAGCTCACTGCAACCTCCGCCTCCCAGGTTCAGGCAATTCCCTGCCTCAGCCTCCTGAGTAGCTGGGATTACAGGTGCCCACCACCACGCCCGGCTAATTTTTGTATTTTTTTTAGTAGAGACGGGGTTTCACCATCTTGGCCAGACTGGTCTTGAACTCCTGACCTTGTGATCCACCTGCCTCAGCCTCCCAAAGTGCTGGGATTACAGGCGTGAGCCACCATGCCCGGCCTCCATTAGTGAATTTTAACTTAGAATTTAAGAAGCAGTAAATTCCTTAATGTAGTTGTCAGATAAAAGAATAAAAAATAAAACAGTGGGAATCCAGCAAGCTTAAATAATTGAATCAGATAGGCACAGTAAGTTTTTTTTTTTTAAAGCTTCTCACTAAAAATTGCCCATCTTTTTTTTTTATTATTATTATGCTTTAAGTTTTAGGGTACATGTGCACAATGTGCAGGTTTGTTACATATGTATACGTGTGCCATGTTGGTGTGCTGCACCCATTAACTCGTCATTTAGCATTAGGTATATCTCCTAATGCTAAAATTGCCCATCTTTAATCACACCTAGCCTTGTATTTATTTCTCAAAGAGTAACTGGTCAGGTTACCTAAACATTCCAAAAGTGAGACCTCTATGTGTCCCCCAACTATTTCAATAGTGGCATATCTTTTAAAGCAGAGTTTCCCTACCTCAGCATTACTGACATTCTAGGCTGCATAATTCTTTGTTCCTAAAAACAGAGGTTTTATTGCGTTTGGTCCACAGTTGGTATTTCACCTCATTTCATGGTGCAGGGCCCCTGGGTGGGAGTCCTTGTGCAGTACACTTGGTGGGGTGTGTGGCTGGGGGAGACGGAGCAGTATAGCTGGTCAAGCCCAGGAGGGTAGGAGGGCTGGGGCCCCTTAAAACCTGATAAGCTGCATAATTCTTTGTGATGGGGGCTGTTCCGGGCATTGTGGAATGGCTAGCAACATCCTTGGTCTCTCCCCATTAGATGCCAGTAGCACACCGTCTGGTTCCAAGTTGTGACAACAAAAATGTCTCCAGATACTGCTCAATGTCCCCTGGGAGCAAAACTGCCCCCAACTGAGAACCACTGATTTAGTTACTCGTGTGGTGTCTTTACCACTAAAAGACCCTTGTTAAAGTGCACATGCATTCCCTGGAACGGTTAAATACTGATCTGTTATGAGCCCTTGCTCCATGTGATGGGTGCTTACAAGCACCACTTTACAGATGAGGAAGTTCAGCTTCAGGAAAATGAAGTAACTTTACTTCTATTCAGTGCCAAAGCCAAGATTTTAAATTAGGTCTAACTATAAAACTTTCTACATGGGTCTTTCTGTAAGGCCACAAGACTTCGGAATAAAGAAGGCATAATGCAGTACTAGTTTAAAAAAAAGAAACAAGATTTGAAATCACTAAGGGGTTTCACCAATTTTACTGGTGGTACGTTAGGCAAGAGCAGATCTCTTCCCTTCCTGAGCCTGTTCACCAGTGACATGAAAATACTCTCATTCATAGCACACAAAGGACATGTGAACTATGACATACAACAGTAATTATAGGCCAGACACAGTGGCTCACACCTATAATCCCAGCACTTTGGGAGGCTGAGGCGGGCGGATCACCTTAGGTCAGGAGTTTGAGACCAGACTAGCCAACATGATGAAACCCCGTCTCTACTAAAAATACAAAAATTAGCTGGGCGTTGTGGCACACACCTGTAATCTCAGCTACTCTGGAGGCTGAGGCATGAGAATCGCTTGAACCTGGGAGGCGCAGGTTGTAGTGAGCCTAGATTGTGCCACTGCACTGCACTCCAGCCTGGGTGACAGAGAAAGACTCCATCTCAAAAAAAAAAAAAAAAAAAAGTAATAATAATAATTTTTTTTTTTTTTTTTTTTGAGACGGAGTCTCGCTCTGTCACCCAGGCTGGAGTGCAGTGGCGCGATCTCGGCTCACTGCAAGCTCCGCCTCGCGGGTTCACGCCATTCTCCTGCCTCAGCCTCTCCAAGTAGCTGGGACTACAGGCGCCCGCCACCACGCCCGGCTAATTTTTTTTTTTTTTTGTATTTTTAGTAGAGACAGGGTTTCACCGTGTTAGCCAGGATGGTCTCGATCTCCTGACCTCGTGATCCGCCCGCCTCGGCCTCCCAAAGTGCTGGGATTATAGGCTTGAGCCACCGCGCCCTGCCCTAAACAATCTTATATTCATATAGCACCTTTTTCATAATGTAATAGTCATCTATGTATATTTTAGTTTTGTTTTGGAGGTGATATACTGAAATGTTAATATCAAAATATATATTTAGCTTTATCTCTAATTGCCATAAAAAAATACAACATACTAATGATTAATGTATCAGATTTCAATAGATTATGAAATGCTTTCTTTTCCACAATCATTCTGCTTCAACATCACTTAATACTTAATGTAACACACATATAACTTCTGAATTTGATAGCTGGTAGATTAGGAGCAGTTGAAAATCATGAGATTGAAAGTAGCTAAATGGAAGAGAGAATACATTCCAAGTAAGTGCAAGACCAGGCCGTTGTTCATCAAGTTTCAATTTGGATAATAATGTAATTGGGACTAAAATCAAGAAGAGCCCTGAACGTCATTCATTTCCAAGTTATAAATTATGTTTACTTACCTCTGGTAACAGTAAAATGCTTATTTTTATTACAAAAAGCAATTCTTGGCCAGGCACAGTGGCTCACTCCTGAGTCCCAGCACTTCGGGAGGCCAAGGCGGGAGGGTCACTTGAGGTCAGGAGTTCGAGACCAGCCTGGCCAACACAGAAAAACCCCACCTCCACTTAAAAAAAAAAAAAAAAGGACAGGCTGGGTACGGTGGCTCACACCTGTAATCCCAGCATTTTGGGAGGCCAAGGTGGGCAGATCACCTGAGGTCAGGAGTTCGAGACCAGCCTGGCCATCATGGTGAAACTCCATCTATACTAAAAAAAATACAAAAATTAGCCAGGTGTGGTGGAGGGCGCCCATAATCCCAGCTACTCAGGAGGCTGAGGCAGGAGAATCGCTTGAACCTGGGAGGCAGAGGTTGCAGCAAGGGGAGATCACGCCACTGCACTCCAACCTGGGCAACAGAGCAAAGCTCCCTCTCAGGAAAAAAAAAAAAAAAAAAAGAAGCCCACTTTTATTACAAAAGACAATTGTAAATCAAATCAGTAAAGTAAAACTGTAAAATTACCTAAACATCTTTTTCATCCCTAATTTAAAATCAAGTGATGCTGTATTTATAAAAGAAAATATGATTAAAACAGATTTATTTATAAACTCCAGCTATTAATATGCTTCAGTTTCATAGAAAAAAATGGTGGCAATATCAGAATTTTTAAGACATCCATTTCCAAAGTAAGAACTATTTAAAACATTTTTGTTCCACTCTATTAAAATACAAAGGTGATCATTTCTAAAATTCATTTCACATACTCACATTCACTTAGTATCTTTAATGTAATTTCTACCTTTCAATAGATATTTCTAGAAATTATAATCTTACGAAATGAAAAAATTCAGTTTTCTCCAAACAACAGCTCTGACTTACATTTGAAAAACCCTAACAACTGCTCCTGTCCAACATTTGAGAGCCACCTAAAAGATGTGAAGTGGCTATTCTTGAAAACAGGGAGAAACTGGATATTCCTTATATGTATGTGAACCAAGATTTCCAAATATATCTGTTCTGTGAAGCCCAATTTTCTAAGAATGTTTTTAAGAAATGAGCTTTTTCAAAACTCAAGTCAGGTTCAGGCACTGGTGTGCTTCCTATTGATAGGCTAAACTTCTTGCCTTTCTCTTCACAATCTTAATAGCTCTAAACACATTAATCTTATTTATTGCAAAGCAATGTCCCCACCATCTGCTCTTGCTAGTATTCCTCTGAAAGTGTATTTTATATATTCAGCCACCAGTAATTTGTGTTCTGAATATTTTATTAAAACGCAAATACATGTATAACATACTTTATAAGCCATGCAGTTATTTAGATGATCAAGTTTATCTGATTAAACTTGATCAGCCATGCAGTTATTTAGATGATCAAATTTAGTACAAACTTGATCATCTAAATAACTATACATGGCTTATAAACAAATAACTGACTTATGAAAGGCAATTCTACATACATATTGAATTTCTGCTCTCACATTCACCTGGCAAAATTCCAACTGATATTTCAGTACTGAACATTTTTAACAAATAGTACTTTCAGACCATTCAAAGTATTTTTATATTCTAGTTCCAGATGGAGTATTGGTTCAGCTGGGTATATGACTGAATATAATCGGGTGATCATTTCTTATTAAATTATAAAATGCATGTTAGTTTTGGTTTGGAAATCAGAAAAATAGTTTCCATCATTAAATGTCATGGGAAGTCCTGAAATTACTTCATAATTACGTAACTATTTCTATAAAATTTTACTTGCATAAGACTTTATTTACATACATAGATGAACTGAAAGTTTAAAAGCAAAAAATGATTTCCATGACAATTCTTTTCTGCTACTTAATATTTAGCTATGGATGAAAATGTTACCATTTACTTTGTATTACAAGTCAGCTTAGTGTTTTTTTCCCAAATGAAGATACTCACCCATACTGAATTACAGTACTTCAAAATTTCAAGTTTCAAGAGAGAAACTTTCAATGTTATCATAAAAAAGCTACTAAGCAAGACACTCCTTTTTCTCTCATCTTATCCTAAATACTACCTCTTCTCCTTTCTGTGGGACACATACACTAGCATTATAGGAAAAATATCATTATATCCTTTATATACCCTTGTCTCTCCTTCTCAAATATCAACTTGTTTTAGAGGATTAATAAAACCAAAGTGAACAAAATGAAAAACTGTAATGTTCTATTCTTCCTATCAGGCCACTCTGGAAAATCTTCCCAAATCACATTTTGGTTTTGCCTTCATATACATTCCTATAACTCACCAGCAGTACCCCATAGGAACCCATTATCAGTTGGCCATTGGTACCAGTCTTCCAAATCTATCTAATTCAAATGTTTAAGGTCTTTAAGCATATGGCCACGGTAAACATTCCAATTAATATTAATCCTTAGATCCTTTTTCACTCTGTCCTTACACAACAGTCATTCCTTCCCTTCCAAAGACAAATCTGTCACAAGTTTTAATATTTTGTTTTTTAGGCATGTTCAATAATCATAGGTTTTTTAATACTTTTTCAACTAAACCTAGACAATCTATGTTAAGTGTTGTCATAACCTAATGTTTTACTTACTAAAAACAAGAGGCAATTTTAAAAGTGTAATGGTTTCTAATTACCCTTGCAAACTCTCTAAACTAAACCTTTAAGAGATCAAATTACCAACATAAACACTCATAAAAAGAAATACACAGCTAACTACTCCAAATGTGACTGAGTATAGAAATGGGTATGATATCTTAGTGGACATCATAAAAAAGAAATTAAACATTTGGACCTTCTACAGCTGTCCCCCCAAATCCAAAGGAATAAAATTCCTCAGTAATTTACCTTACAAACAACATAATCCTTAACATATTATAGTAACACAATTTTAATTTGCTCATTGTAAGGCTACTTACAACAAAAGTGAAAGCAGTACAAGATCAAGTTTTACAGTGATTTAATGCATTTATGCAGTGCTACGAAATCTCGCTCAGTTTTTCTAATGTGCTTGACTGAATAAAATTTACATATTAGAAAAAAGAAAAAGAAAAAAATAAATCTGCCATGGTCTGGAGTATAAAAAAAATAATAAATTTTTAAAAGAAAATTTACATATTGGGTCTATTAAATGCAAACATTTTCACAATTTTTATCCCTATACCTTATCCACTTGCAAGATGAAAACTTCAGGTCTCATTTCAGTCAGCTTTCTAATCTATACTAGGCACTTTTATTGTTTTGGACCACAAAGTAAAAAACTGCAAGTCTTAGAAAAGCTCTTTCCAGTTACACCACTAAACTGATGAAGGTCATGGGTTGTCTATTCATGGAGACCCACAATGATACCCATTTACAGTTCTCATTATCCTCCAAAAAGAAGGAACTCTCTTTCAAATGTTTGCACTTGGCTTCCTCGTAGGAAGAGCCTAGTTTATGTACAAACATAAAATAGTTAATACTGCTGATCTTGTCATTCAATTTTGCAATCCACTCTTTAGAAATTAATCTAAAAAATGCCACTTCAACTTTAAAAACTGTATTTATTCCGAAACTCAGTATTTAAAACTTTAGCTCCCATTTAAAACTTTAACTTTCCAATAGATAATGCTTATAAAACAAGATTCTTATCTAACGTAGAATAAAGAAATGAACTAGTCACAAGTTAAAATTGCAAACATTTTTCAAAGCAAAACAAAAAAATAATTATTAAGTGTTTCCAACTTTTTATAACCACTCACACTTTTCCTTTGTCATAACACAACATGCCTTTATACACTGTATTTGTACATTTATTTTTTGGTGGGTAAAGAATGTGGATTCAGAGCTTTGGTCTTAATTCCTAAATTCTGTTCCTATCCATTTGATCACCTATAACAATTTTGACTGCCAATTGTTTTAGTAAGAAAAAAGTTATTTAAAATTCTTAACAACTGATGGAAGCTGTGTGATTTTATGAGTTACCAAAGAAAATATTTAATACATAAACACAAAGATTAGCCATCTTTTTCCTAGACTGGACATGTAAACAGAAATTCACCACAGTTGTCTGTTAAGAGTTATTTATTAATTGCTCCACAATAGTTATAAAGTTCATGACAAACCAAAGTACTGAAATAAGTCTGAACTGAAAGAACGACAAAATCAGAACAGTTTTCCAACTAAAGATCCTCTTTACCCTTTTAACAGTTAATATTGGAGTAGATTTTATATTCCCCATTTTCCAGATGTGACTGAGTAGAGAACGTGTATGATATTTTCCTTCAAAATCTATTCCTTTTCTTCTCCATTCTAAGATACCCCTTAATTCCCTTTACACTCAACCCCTGCCCATTATTCTTCTATTCTCTATAAACACGAGAAATACATTTTCCCCTCTGGAGTATAAGCTCCAAATCATTACATTTTTCTCCAGCTATCTATCTACGCTTCCCAAGATACCAATTTCAACATATAACTTGCTTTACAAGGCTTATCATGCACAGTACATTTCAACCTAGCTAGTCACACACAGGCTATAATGAAGTATAATCTGTTAAGAACTCAATATTATCCCACCTAGGTAAAAAGATGTAGGTTGGTTGTAGGTTTTTTCACTTTTGCCAAAAGCTACTCTCTGCAACTGAAGAACTACAGTAGTTGACTGTAATTATTATAAACACAACTGTTGACAGAAAATACTGAACTACTGTCAAGTCTACTACCTATACAGTAGTTATTATCAGATGAGAAGTGTAAAGAATTATAAAATCTATTCAACTAATTACTTGGCCAGCTTATCATAAAACTCTATGGCTTTTTGTAACCTAAATGCATTCCATAAATGCTAAGCAGTTAAACTGCAGATAAATCAATTCAGAAGCACCCCTAATATTTGATGATTTTCTTAGGTTTTAACTTCCTCATTATCTATACAATAAAATTTCAATATTTAGGATGTCTTCTAAATTCTTAACCTAGGGTCCATAACTAAGAATTTTATTTCAAAGTTGGAGGAGGTCTTGTGAGCATGTAGACTGGCTTGCACATTTTCATTTGTTGATATATCTCTGCTAATGTACAGGGGGCGGGGGGCCATCAATTCTATCGGGTGCCCAGAGTCTGTGACCCAAAAAAAATGTTACGCTGGACTTGTATGAGTAAGCTAAAGATTCATAAAGAATTTAAATAGTCTATTTAAATCAGTCACACTCAAATACAGTCAAGCATAAGACAACAGAATTCTAAGATGCTGTGTTCATGCTAATGTTCATTTTAAATGTTACCAAGGATATAAAAAAATAACAAGAATACAATATTTTCCCTCACTATCTATCAGTAATTCTTTATCATCTCATAGAGGGTACAAGCAGATTGGTAAACCACCACAGATCCCTCTTCTTAAATACCAGGAGGGATTCCATAACAAAATATTCATGGAACATTACTGACATAACCTCAAGCAACATGACGCATGGATCATATCATAGCACCAACAAAGGAGTCTTGCATCACGTTTTAAAAATGAAATCGTATCAGTATGTATCACAGAAAACACAAAGACCATAAAACTCAGAAAATGATAGTCTTCAGGTATGTTTTACTCTCAAAGTAGAAGTTCAGAAGCTAATTATTTTTGGTGAGGGAAGTTCTTCTGTTTAACAAGAGCCTATGAATTTGGAAGGTAAAAATCCCACGTGACCTCATGAAGCCGTATCGCTCAAACGGTCACCCAATTCAGGCTTAAATGCTACTAATGGCAAGTAATTACAAAATGCCAAATGACAGGAATGAATACAAACTTTTGCCTCTCTCATCTGATGAGCATAATACAGAAAATTAAACTAGAAATATTTGTATCAGTTTGCAACTTTTTAAAAACACGCTAAAAATTATAGATGTTTTTCCACTGTTCCCATTATTAAATTACCTCAAAAATACTGACCAGCAATTGCTAAATTATGGTAGTCCTTATTCTGAATTTCCAGTAGCACAACAGAAATCCAAAGCATTGTTTCCTACTTCATACCCTAACATCTTAAAAGTAAAAAAAATCTTAATTTTAAAATGATCATATTCAGAGACAGACACTCCACAGAAGAAATAAAGGCAGGTGGATGCGTTAAAAAAAAAAAAAAATCAATCTGTTAGGGCTAATCTAGAACAGAGAATAAGTCACCTGTGCAAAGAAATCAAAAGTTGGATTTCAATGCAGAATCAGAGATTCTGCTCAGCACTCTTGTTCAAGAAAATGACCAAATCTAGGAAATACACTTGGGCAAAAAAACAAAACAAAACAAACTTACATTTCCTAATCACAGACTCACCAGTATAGATAATCTCTACAGAGAAATCCATGCTTATACTTAATATCTTTATGATTTCCTATAATACTGTCATATACCAAAAAGAAAACAAAGCCTCAAAGACCTATTCTACCCTTTAATATATTTATTCCCAATTCCTCAACACTGTAGCCACTAAATTTCAAAGCACAATTGTCTTATGATCTACTTTTTCTCCTTCATGTTTATAAGTTTACTAATATATTACATATTTACTAATTTTCAGTTTCAGGATCTCCATTATTTATATGGTTTAGCTCTTTCCTTCTAATATTTATACTCTCAACTTTTTAAAACATTGCTATGATTTAATAATACCTTCTTCCTACCTAAAATGCTCAAGACCATTGTAATCTAAATCATACTGTCATTTTATTACAACTTTTTAATTAAAAAAATTTTTTTCCCAAAACTGGTGCGATAGTATATTACAACCTTTTTGAGGCAAAAAAGGATGCACCTAAAACCAGAAGATATTGGAATCTGCTTTAAAATAAAGCCTCAATAAATAATTTCTCTGGAGTAATATTAGGATGGCTAACCCAATTTCAATAAAACATTGATTTACATAATACTAAATTTCTATTCATCCATATTATGCACCTAAAACATATTCAACATTCATAAAGTATTCAATGTTCATAAAATATTGAATGTTCTCATAATGTTGTCATAAAACAATGAATATTTTATGAACACTGAATATGTCTTAGGAGCACAGTAACATGGAAGAACAAAAATTTAATATTATATAAATATGAATCTTTTTTTTTTTGAAACGGAGTCTTGCTCTGTTGCCCAGGCTGGACTGCAGTGGCACAATCTTGGCTCACTGCAACCTCCCCACCTCCCAGGTTCAAGCAATTCTCCTGCCTCAGCCTCCCAAGTAGCTGGGACTACAGGCACATGCCACCCCACCCAGCTGATTTTTTGTATTTTAGTAGAGACGGGGTTTCACCGTGTTACCCAGACTGGTCTCGAGCTCCCGAGCTCAGGCAATCCACCCGCCTTGGCCTCCCGAAGTGCCAGGATTACAGGCGTGAGCCACCACGCCCGGCCTTGAGTCCATTTTCGACTAAAATAAACCTAGAAACATAAAATACCTAAGTTAAAAAAATATAATTAAAGTACAAACCTCTAAACTGCAGGTTATACCACAGATGTGAATATTTTAGAAAATGTTAATAGAAAATTCTGAAAAACGTTACTGGATATTAAGTAATATCTCCTTTCTTCAATTTTGTGATTAACAGGACTTTTATTGGTAGTAAACTAGAGCAAACAATCAGAATAATACATATGCAGTATTCAGTACACACAATAAAAGTTAAAGAAATTCAAAACCTGTATAAAACAAACTGGAGAAAAATCATACAGCTTAAGAGATACAGTGGTAAAGGTCCTCTCCATCCTTTGATTACAGCTTGTACTCTGTACTCAATAGAACTTACCGCACTTACTGAAATAAGAAATAAACACTTTTTAGTACTGAGTGTATTTAAGAAGATTAAGTACATTTTCTAAGAATCTTGCAATGACAAGTTGGTGACCCTTTAGCTGCTAAAGCTAAAGTGAGGAAAGTGGGAAAAGGAAATTAACTAATACTTTGTAACCATTTTTAATATTTCTTATTTTCCAAACACTGCTTTTATAACAGAAGTGTTTTACACTTGCACAATATTAATTACTTTATTATACATGGAAGCCTGCGGTAGGCTGATTACACAATAAGACTGCAAACAACCAGTGGTACTTTTCTGACGTCAGAAGAGTACATAAGACTGAAACATCACCAAAAGTACATAAAAAACTCATCAGCATAAACATCAAAGTACATTAAAAAATATAATCAGGAAAAAAATACAATTGCTAAAAAGCAGTTTTAGAGTAGAGCCACTGCCAATCAGTAGCTTCAAATGGCAATTAGAGTTCATAGCAAGTTTTGATGACTTTACAAGACCCCTGTACAATACTAACACACCCTTTTATTAAAATGTACATTAAAGGCCGCAATTTCACAAAGAGGTTCTGATGTTATTACTATAAGCAGACACATTCTTATCCCTCACAGGAGTTATGTCACTAGTTGGAATTACAACCTTATTAATATCTATCCAAGAACATGGGGTTTTATTACACATAGAAATCTGTATGGGTTTTTTTTTTTAAAGGTGGGTTTTGGGGATGTTTACCCTATTGTTTTGTATTTGGATGCCCTAAGGCATATAAAGCGCATAGTGAATTACCTACTGGAATGTAAATGGTTCTAAAATTAAAACTGTTAAAACAGAAAGAGGGAATAAGGAAGGCCCAAGAACTCTTAAAGAGAGGCTGAGAACAAGAACAAAAAAACCCAGAAGTGTAGGTAATATGTAACAGCGCAGACAAAAGAACCGTTTTAGGCCATGTATAATAAATAATGCATGCCCCAAATTTCAGTTAATCATATAATTTCAACTTGAGTTCTAATACTGGAACCAGCCAACCACTTGGGCTTCAACACTGTACTAGATGTCAGTAGAATCGCTTGATGGAATTACAGCCTTGTTACAGTTGAGATAAGGAGAGGGTGCTTTTTTTTTTTTCCTTCTTTTATTAAAGCTATCATTCCAGGCTTTGATCAAAGATCCAAGAATATTTGTTCTACCAGGCTGGAATGAATGTGGTTTGGAAGTTCAGAGTACATTTAAAAGCTGCAACAAAATATAGGTAGCCAACAATCTCAGAATTTTGGATCAGCCCAGATGGAGATAGCAATTTGAAATGTTTTCGATCCCTTATTTAAATGACGAAATGTGTATCAGCCCAGATAGAGCAATTTGAAATGTTTTCGATCCCTTACTTAAATGATGAAATGTATATCATACTATCTGTAAATTGGATATTCCATTACAGTGATAACGTACAGAATTCCCATGCGTTATTACACTTTCCTGAGAGTAAAGCAATTAGAATAACCTTAATCTTAGCAACAAAGTTTTTTTTGTAGGGTTTTGTTTTTTTTGTTTTTTTTTTTTTTTTTTGCGTTTAAAACATTTGGGCTATTCCCTGACGATCTATACATGTAAATTTGATTGCTAAACATTGTCACTTTGAATGTCAAACTATTTTTAATCTATTGATTTTGATTAAAAATCATAATACAAACAGAGCTAAAATCACGCTAACAAAATAAACTAAATATGAAAAGTTGCATTGAAAGGGCATCACATTATTCTTAATAGGATCGTGTAGAAACATTCCAATGGCAGTGTTCTCAAAATAAAACAAAATTACATTAGAAGACCTCCAGCCTGGTCACTTTTGGGACCTTACCTGTAACTCTGGCTGGTGGGTGTCTTTACTCTTGTACTACATGGCTCACTTACATCAGACATCATATTTGTATACCCTGAGAAATCTGACACTGAAGTCCTTACTCTATGGTCCACTTCTCCATTAGAGTTAGTGATAAAGGTCATTGGCACCCTGCTGCCCGACTTAAACTGAGAACCAAACGCTTGTGCAAAGTTCTCAATCTGATACGTTGTTCTAGGCTCTATGTCTTTCTGAGGATCTATCTGGCTAGCTAACTCCTGAGATGGAATCTGAAAGCCTGTTGAAGACTCTAAGTTTTTCTGTTCCTTCTGGCTAGTCAATTTCTGAGATGAGGACTGGAAGGCTGATGAAGTCTCTAAGTTCTTCTGAGAATCTATCAGATCATCCAGCTCCTGGGAAGGTGTCAACTGCTGATGTGTGGCATCCAAAGCAGACAAATAAAGACCTGGCTGAGATCCAAACAACATCCCAAAAGGAGGCTTTGGCAATGAAGATGGCAACACTGAGGTAACAGATTGGCCGAAACCACACTCCAAAGGAGACGTAGTGTATATTTGTTTTTCTGGAAACAAAGTGTGGTTGTGGAGAGGTGAAGACAAACTGACAAATTGGAAACCGTGTCCAAGAGTAAAACTTGCATTAGTGGATTTTTCAAAAGCCTGTTGGAGGTATTTGGAGTATTCTTGCAACATGCTTGCTTTATCATTTGAAGGTGTTTGGGTGCCTGGGCTCAAATTTTCTTCTTGAACCAATTCTGAGTGTTCTCCTGAGGTGTGTAAATCCACTCGTGGTTCTGCAATATTGAAAGGATCCTCTTTCTGGCTTTCTGATTTGTTGGAGTATTGATCCAAAATACTTTGTAAAACCTCATCAGGAATTCCAGACTTGTCATGACAAGATTTAATTTCAGCATTTAGAGCTGAGGAGTCAATAAGTGACAATGGTGCCTCATTGTCCAAAACACTGACACCTGCAGACTGAATGACAGACTGTTGGGAGACCATGTGTCCAACATTTATAGAAAAGGCACTGTTGCTGCTGGCAGTTGGTAAATATCTTCTTTTCTTTGAAAACTGCATGGCATCATCATAATTACTACTTATTTGACCGTGTTTGCCACTTGTACTTTGGAGAAGACCAATGGTCTCCACACTATTATTTGATACTATGCCAAGTGAGCCACTTGGTTTTCCAGACAAGGATTTCTGTCCTACTATGTCTGGTAATGGTGACACAAAGTTAAGGTAGTTTTTATCTGTATTCTTTCTGCTTCCTTTCTTAAAGATCAATTTTGGCACCCTTTTCTGCAGTTCATCTATTCCAGTGCCAATTATGCCTCCACTGGAAGACACGGTAGGCATTTCTACTGAGTAACTCTGCATGTTTATATTATTTGAAATTTGTGATTCATTTGTTTTACCGGTCTTCTGTTCCTTATTTTCAATAGCTATGCTTTTTGACTTTGTTTTTCTCCTTGAAGAACTTGTATTTCCCTGAGACAACACAGCCAGATTACCCATATTGTTATGGTTTGATGACCCAGGTTCTGCACTAATGGCTCCTTTAACTATGACTTCACCACATGTGCGCCTGTGCTTCAACAATCTATCAGTCCTTGAAAAATACTGTTGGCAAGTGTCACACTTATATGGCTTTTCTCCACTATGTGTCCTCTTGTGTCTCTCCATATGGTACTTCTGAATAAACTTCATGCTGCACTGATCACATCCAAATGGCTTCTCTCTACTATGAATTTTCTCATGTCTCTGCAGTAGGTATTTCTGAATGAAACCCATACTACACTGGCTGCATTGGAAAGGTCTTTCTCCTGTATGAATGAGGACATGTCTCCGCAGGTGATAGGAGCTTCGGAAAGCAGCACTACAGTGATCACAGATATGAGGTTTCTGACTTGGGGAGAGGATGGCACCTTCTCCATCTCCAACCAAAGAAGGTTTGGAAGATGCACTTGGCTTCCTCTTGGCTTTGATTCCCTGAGATTCTGGCTTTGGCCTTTTTGCCTTTTTGACATTAGTGTCCTGCTTTGGCTCCTCAGTGCCATGGTGGTCATCAGTCCTGCTACTGCTGCTGAGTAATACGTCGCGGTGGTGCTGGGCTGGTTGCTGCTGGACATGCTGGTGGAGAATACTGAGGTCCTGGATGACGCCGTGACTCCCCCCTTCACCGCCTCCTAGGCCTGGAGACCTTTCTTCAGCTCCAGCGAACAGCCCCCCATAGTGGTGGTGGTGATGGTGGTGGTGGGACTGCTGCTCCTCAGGATCCGCGGGTTTCTCCTGTTTGATGCTAACCAAAGACTGCAAGAATCCCCAGGAGGTCCTCTGCGAGGGGAAGGCCGCGGCTGACGCCGCCGGCTCCTTCTTGAAAGTCATGTCCGGGGCTGGCGGAGGGGGGGGCTCAGCGGCCGGGGCTGCGGAGGTAGAGGAGGATAACACGCATTGCGGGGGAGGGGCGGCCGACCCCGCCGGCCGGGTGAAGCTGGTGACCGGGGGAAGCCGGTGGTTGAACATAACCATACCCTGGGGAAAGGTGGGTTCCATCTCTGCCCTCCTGCCGCTGCTGCTGCCGCCGCCGCCGCCACTACCACCGCCGCCGGAGCCGCTACCACCGCTATTGCCGGTACCTCCGCCGCCACTCAGGAACCCACTGCCGATTTTCATACCCCG
Organism: Symphalangus syndactylus; assembly: GCF_028878055.3. Taxonomy (NCBI): domain Eukaryota; kingdom Metazoa; phylum Chordata; class Mammalia; order Primates; family Hylobatidae; genus Symphalangus; species Symphalangus syndactylus. Next base: position 22,646,183 of record NC_072434.2, on the reverse strand, counting down.
GAGGAGGCCTGGCTGAGGAAAGGAGGAGGAAGAGGGAAGAGAGAGGAAAGGAGGTGGAACCGGGCCCCGGGCCGGGACCACCGCAGCGCTAAGGACCCCGCCGCGCCGCCGCCCAGACCGCAACGCGCCCAGCACTAATTCCCAGCCCAGTCGCCTCCGGCACCGGCACGCATGGTCCTGCGACTCTTCCCCAGGCCTCGCCCTCTCCCTCCTGGACCCACCGGCAATACTTACGGGTCCCGCCGCCGCCGCAGCCGCCGTCGCCTCCAGTTAATAAAAATAACGCCGTCCTCTCCACAATGGAATTAAAAGCCTCCCGTGTACTGCGCAGCCGCGGCGCAGTGTCTGCTGGGAACTCCTCGACCCGGCCAGAGGGGAGGTCTGAAGAGCCAGGGCGCCTGCGCCGCAGCTTCCGCCCGGCCTGCCTGTCAATCACTGGGGCGGTTGGGCGGAGGCGGGGGAGCAAGGGCAGGGGAGGCGGAGATTTGGAGCCCTACTAAAAAGGGGCTTTCGAGGCGCACAGGCGTGATTGGTGGGCTGCACTGAAGGAGATAAAAGTGGTTGAGGGTTTCTGAGGGAAAGATGCTCAGGAGGTGGAACCCAAGGGGCGGGAAGTTACGGGGGACTGTACTACAGCGTGGCGTGGGAGATGAAGAGAAAGGGACTGGAAGAGAAGGTGGGGGAAAGTGAGGATTCAATGTTAGGGCTTTCTTCACTCTAGGTTTTGCAATCCAGGTCTTGAAATAAAATTCAAACCTAGAAGTGGATCATTGAGGGCACTTTTGATTCGATCAAGAAGCATTCAACTCCAAATGCCCAACATTTATTAAAACAGGTGTTTATGTTATCCCTTTGAATTTGGAAGCACTAATAATGGGCGCATATCCTTTGCATTTATGGGAGGAGCCTGCTTTGAAACCGCAATTAGTGGTACCGTTGCAAAAAAAAAAAAAAAAGAAAAAAAACTTGTCTTACTGCCAACCTTCCTGAAGGCTACTGGAAGAGGAAACCGAGCGTAATCCAGGTGCAGCAGTCCTGTAAAACACGCCCACACACATACTTCATTATCATCACATCTTATTTAAATGCCCGCGTACCTTAGCCTGGCTAATCAGTCTGTTTGCCACGTTATAAATGCCTGGCCCTTTATATTGTTTATGAAAAATTATCCACCAGGCCATTCTAAGAGCTCTGCTAGGATCAACTCTTTCCTCGCCAGTACAGAATACCGAGAAACTCATTGCAAATTTAGAATTTTTCTCGTAAGGGAAAATTATGAAGTAAAATCTTAAAATCAAAGTTATATCAACAAAATCAAACAACAAATATTTATTCAGTGCCTAATGTACACAAGGCACTCGATTTCATGTTAAGCATGCAGAAATCTAAACCAGACACTTTCCTACCAAAGGATATTTATAAATGAGAAATTTTAAATAAAAGAACTAGAACTATGACAACAACTCATTTACATAGTATGTTTTCTTAACGAAATTACATGTACATTACAATGTTTCTAGCTAAATAACTTCTCATAATTAAATAATAAATTCTCTGGGAAATTTCACAATCGAAACCATAATGATTATTTACTAATACTTATGGACCTCTCTGAGCCTGCCCTAAAAATTTTAAAGACAATATTTAATGAGCATTTTGAGATAAGAAGTAATTGCTTTTTTTCTAATCCCATGAAACAACATGTAAGTATTCCACCACTTAAACTGACACGTTAATACTGTCAAGTATAATTGTGATATTGTGAAATATATATTTGGACTTTGAACCGTTTCGTGGCATTCAACTGCTAAAATCCTTGGAATCTGCAAAGTAATAAATGTCTTTTTGTATGCTAATGAAGTGACTGATGATGGCTGGCAACCCCTAGGTAGCTTCAGGATGGGGGCTGGTCACCGGAAAGACCAAGGCAGGATTAGAGTTTGGGACTTTCAGTCCCACCCCCCGACCTCTGGGAAGGAGAGAGGGATTGAAGGTTAAGTTGATCTCCAATGACCAATGATTTAATCAATCATGCCTGTGTAATGAAGCCTTCATAAAAACCTAAAAAAGGATGGGGTTTGGAGAGCTTCCTGTAAGCGAACTCGTGAAGGTTCCAGGAGGGTGGCGCACCCGGAAAGGGCATGGAAGCTCCGCGCCCCTTCCCACAGACCTTCCCCTAGCCATCTCTTCATCTGGTGTTCATCGATAGCCTTTGTAATGTCCTTAATAGTAAACCGGAAAACGTAAGTCTTTGCCTGGGTTCTGTGAGCTGCTCTAGCAAATTAATCAAGCCCAAGGAAGGGGTCACGGGAACCCCGATTTACAGCTGGTCAGAAGCACAGGTAAAACAACATTGGGCTTGTGATTGGCATCTGAAATGGGGCCAGTTTTGTAGGCCTGGGCTCTTAATCTGTGGGATCTGATGCTGTCTCCAGGTAGATAGTGTCAGAATTGAATTGGAGAACACCCCGGTGGTGTCTCCTGCAGAATAGATTGCTTGCTCGGTGTGTGGGGAGAAACCCCTACACATTTGGTCGCAGAAATCTTCTGTGTTGATTGTTGAGTGAGAGTATAGGAGAGGCTGAGTTGTTTTTTTTGTTTTTGTTTTTTTCTACAATAGCTAAGTGTTAAAGACTGAAAGTTCAAAAACTTAAGGCAGTCGTAAAATATTAGTCAATGCCTATGAGAAATGAGGCTGTCCCTTTATTCAGGGTGTCAGTGTTTAATGGTAAGCTGGGATGCATATAAGCTAGTCCAAGCATGAAGGGCAGTAGGACACTCATATGAAAAGCCAAGTTTGTTCCTCAGTTATCAAGATAAGAAACCTGTCATTTCTCTCATTCACTCTGTCAGCCTTGAGATACTCCAAGCAGACTTACCTCTGTGTTGTACACCCCATATATCAGGAAGATGAAGAGACCCTGTAAAATAAAATGGAGGGGAAAAGCTGTTAACGCTAATCATTTCAGCAGTAGAAATACCTGAAATAAACTTTCCTGGGAACAGACAAAAGAAGACACACTTCATCAAGGTCAATTTATTTTCCTATTTTTCAACATTAGAAGGTGTACCTTGAGCATTTATATGATAACATAGCAAGCACATCACTTACAGTGGTTGTGCTATTCAATTCTTTAGAAGTACAAAATAGAAATACCATCCCAAGTACAAAGAATATTAATTAGAAAAATCAATATACCAGTTCTGAAAGATAGCTGGGTAATGAAAAAATTAAACTCAGGAAATGTTATTAAAGTAATCATAGAAATAACACTAAGCATTAGTATTTCCAAGCACTGTTTTAGACTGTAGCAACCAGAATATATTTGTTACAATCTTCAACAGGGTTAAAATTTGAAAAAAAAAAAATTATAAAGCAGCTAAAAGAATAAACTTAAGGTAATAAGTATGAATAGGTTTTAAAATAATACTTGAAATACCAGCTCGAGATAAAATTTCACATTACCATCTGTTGTGAACTGCATACATTTTTATTGTAATCTATATATGTAATAAATATTCCAAAGATGTTGATCAGTCTTTAGCTTTAGAAAATGCTTAATTAATTAGAAAATATAAATTGAACCTCACTCTTAACTCTAAAATCTTAACTTTTAAAAGAAAATAAAACTGATATGCTTTAAACTTAGAGAAAACAGACAGCAAAAAATTTTCACTTTGTTGAGGAAATAAAAATCTACATTGTAGTATTCTTGTTAGGTACCAGCAAACCAAATATTAAATAGGAGTCTGTACTAAATCTAGAAATGGCTCAAATAGTTAAGTAATATGATACTTTCAAAAGGAAAATATTAAAGGAATATTTTAATATTTGTTTATCTCTGAATGCTTAGATTTTACAGATAATGGAAACACTTCCAGAACAAAGAGATTGTATAAAACTAGTGATTCTTGTTTTTTGTTAGTTTCTTTTTAAATAGATTTTGTTTTTTAGAACAATTTTAGTTTTAGAGAAAAATTGATAAGATAGTACTCAGGCTTGGCATGGTGGCTCTCGCCTGCATTCCCAGCAGTTTCGGAGACCGAGGCGGGCAGATCACCTGAGGTCAGGAGTTCAAGACCAGCCTGGCCAATGTGGTGAAACCTCATCGTTACTAAAAATACAAAAATTAGCCGGGCGTGGTGGCACATGCCTGTAATCCCAGCTACTAGGAAGGCTGAGGCAGGAGAATCACTTGAACCCAGGAGGCGGAAGTTGCAGTGAGCAGAGATCGCACCACTGCATACCAGTCTGGGCCACAAGAGTGAAACTCCGTCTCAAAAAAAAAAACAACAAAATAAGATAGTACTAACAGTTTGCATATATCTGATACATCCCCAGTTTCCTCTATTATTAACATTTTACGTTAGTATGGTATATTCATTATAACAAATCTAATTCTTTTCAATACTACTACCTCAGAAACTAAAACTGTTGTAATACATACATTTGTATTAATAAGAATGATTAATGAAGAGTTATGAACAATAAACAATTTCCATTTTGATAATAAACTTTTAAAAATTCAACTGTAGCTACACTTTTTTTTACTGTGTATACACGATGTCCCAAAGTTCAATCCCAACACTCACTTTCCTCCTTCCAGTAGCCTTGGTCAAGATCCATTTAGTGCAGACTAAATTCAAGCCACTCAGTACATGAGTTTAGTACTCATTTTATAGGCTTCTTGTTTGCCCCAATTCTGGATAATTCTAAATAGTTAAGAAAAAAAAATCTTTTTTCTGATTTATGTAAAAACTCTGATAATTAAGAGTTCCTCTTTCCTTGATAATTGTTAATTTTTTATTCCTTATTTTGCTGCATAAATAAAAATTTAAGAGTAAGTCATTCAAATTTTAATTCTATTTATGAGATAGGAATATTTTGCTTTGTACAATAGAAGAGTTCCTGAATAAATAAAATTTCCTGAACATTGAAAAACATGCATTATTATTTCTGTATAAGAAACCCAGCTGTTTATATGAAATCTATATGATGCTTTGAAAATCAAAGAGCTGGCCAGGTGCAGTGGTTCACGCCTGTAATCCCAACTCTTTGGGAGGCTGAGGCAGGAGAATCGCTTGAGGCTGGGAGTTTGAGACAAGCCTTGGCAACATAGCAAGACCAAGACCCTGTCTCTACCAAAAATTTAAAAGTTAGCCGGGCGTGGTGCTGCATGCTTGTAGTCTCAGCTACTCAGGAGGTGAGAGGATCACTTGAGCCCAGGAGTTGGAGGCTGCAGTGAGCTATGATCGCACCACTGCACTCCAGTCCATCCTGGCAACAGAGTGAGAGCCTATCTCTAAAAAAAATAAATAAAAAGAAAATCAAAGAGCACTTTAATAATGGTATAATCACCCCTATAATTTATCTGTCTTGTAAGTTTTATTTTTTCCCCATGTTTTGGTAAACTGAGAAAGTAGAGTATGCTTCATATTTTTATTTACTACACTACCATGTTACTTATTATACATTTTTAATTTTAATACATTTAACTTTAAATGTAAAATGATCACAATAAAAATATTCCTTTTGAAAATAGGATTTAGAATTTAAAGGGATTTTAGATAAAGGCAGCTTCCATCTCAAAAGCTTTTTTCTCTTTTTCCCTGTCCTCAACAGATGTACACTTAACAGCATGGTAAGGAAGCCCCAGAAAGATGTTTCTAAAGACCGTGAGGGAGTCTGAAACCTGAAATCATGCCAAGGACTCTGCTTCTCTTTCGCTTGGGGTGTCTATCTGATGCTGCCACAACCAGTTGAAACATATAACATGAAAAATAAAAATTAGTTTTTTTATAACTAATTTTATGCCCCATAATTGTATGCCCCACACATGATGACTTTTTTCTCCATTAATTTTACCAGGTATTCACAGTCATGATCATTTAGATCTAATGCCACAGAACTTCATAAACCCTTTACTACTAGAAAAACATCCTATTTTCTCAAAGGGAAGAATCACAACAGAAACAGCTAAACATAAACATCTTAAGCCATACTATAAGCCACTTTTAAATTCCTGCAGAGAGACTACCTTTAAGAACAGCTGGAAGGAACCAACTGCCAATCTTCAACTGGCACTGTGATTTCTGGAACTCCTTATAGCAACATTCTGTCCTACTAAAGAGTGAATACTGAAAGTATGTCACATTTCTGAATTAAATGATCCCTCATGTCTGTTAGGTGATTTCTACTATTCCATCTATAGAACAGTTCTTCTGTAATGTATTAATACATGAAGTATTTTCTATAGAGGTACCTATTTCTCAATGTTTTAGTCACAGTAAAAATAACATTAATTGGGCAGGAAGCATCCAAAGTGTAGCTGGATTCCTGTAGCATGCGTGTACTTTATGGGCAGAGGCTGGGAGTTGGGAAAGAACACCAGGATATTACATCTGATACTGTACAGAAGTTAAAAATAGAAACTAAGGGAAAGAGAAAAAAAAAACATTCTTGATGATTTCATTCTCATTTATCTATGAAACATTGAAAACTGAGGCAACTTTGTAAATATTTACACTGTTCTAGAAGTCTCGAGCATTATCTGCAAATAGATTCAGTGGTTGACATCAAGTCTGTTGTTATATTGATCTGTACTTTTACAGTACACTTCATGATTGTTACAGAATCAATCTTTTTTAAGTGGTAATATATTCTTTCTTGGCAACAGAAAGAACAGGAAAGGTGCCCCATACATAGTACATTGCCTCCTCAGGAATCAGAATAGTATTAACAGTGCTAATATCAGGATAGCTCTCTCAAGCACTTTCATTTACATAAATCCATTTGTTCTTCACTACAACATTGCAAAGGAGGCAGTGTGAGTATTATTAGCTCTATTCTTATATATGGGGATTTCGAGGCTTGCTCAAAGTGCCACAATGCTGACAAGTTGGCAGAGCCAAGGATTAGTGTTTGACTCCTAATATAATGCTCTTTCACACACACTGTCTTAAATAGACACCTTCATAACTCTTTTTTTTTTTTTTTTTTTTGAGACGGAGACTTGCTCTGTCGCCCAGGCTGGAGTGCAGTGGCATGATCTCGGCTCACTGCAAGCTCTGCCTCCCGGGTTCATGCTATTCTCCTGTCTCAGCCTCCTGAGTAGCTGGGACTACAGGCGCCCGCCACCATGCCCGGCTAATTTTTTGTATCTTTAGTAGAGACGGGGTTTCACCGTATTAGCCAGGATGGTCTCGATCTCCTGACATCACGATCTGCCCGCCTCGGCCTCCCAATGTGCTGGGATTACAGGCGTGAGCCACCGCCCCCAGCCAACAACTTCATAACTCTTAAGTCACTAGCTTCAAGATAATGCAATTGGTGAGACTTTTCAAAGCTCAGGTTTATTAAAAGCATATTGCAGTTTGATTAGCTCATCGGGTCAGGGACTCAATATTTAGTAATAGGGCTTCAAGTAACCCTGGTCCTCCACCTAGCAAGTACAACAAGAAATGCGGTTGGTAACAATGATTTTCAGTAGCTATGGGCCAGTTTCTGTCTCTTGTACTTTCCTTATAGATTCTCATTCAATGACATATACTTTCTGGTTGCTGAGAAACTTACCTTTTACCATCAAAAAAAGGCTGCTAGGTAACCGTATTGTCAAATATTCTTATCATTGTCATCATTTACTGAACTTTTTTGAATGTATGTTACTATGCTGTGTACTTTTATATATTTACAAATCCTGTTCCAATCTACTTTCTTTTTTTTTGTTTGTTTTGTTTGTTTTTGGTTTTGTTTTGAGACAGTCTCACTTGTCACCCAGGCTGGAGTACAGTGGCGTGATCTCGGCTCACTGCAAACTCCACCTCCTGGGTTCAAGCAATTCTCCTGCCTCAGCCTCCCGAATAGCTGGGACTACAGGAGCCTGCCACCATGCCTGGCTAATTTTTTGTATTTTTAGTAGAGGGGGTTTCACTGTGTTAGCCAGGATGGTCTCAATCTCCTGGCCTCGTGATCCACCAGCCTCGGCCTCCCAAAGTGGTGGGATTACAGGCATGAGCCAGTGCACATGGCCCCAATCTACTTTCTATAAACAATTCCCATTTTGGGGATTACATTCTATAGAAACAAAAGCGTTAGTGTGCAAGGATATGTATTTTTGAGGTTGGTTGTTGCAGCATTGTGCACAGTGGCAAAGAACTAGAAACAACTTGAATGCCCTTCAACATGAGAACAACTGAATAAATTGTGGTATCTTTATCCCTTAGGATATTAGGCAACTAAAAGAATGAGTTGGAGCTATATTAGTCTGGAGGGATGTCCTTGCGTAGTTAAACAAAAAAAGCAAGAGGAAAAGATGCATTATGTTATATGTTCTTACTTTTGTAAAACAAATAGCAAAACTCTCCCTTCCTCTGCCCAAATGCAACTATTATTAATTACACAGGAGAAAGATGTGCAAGGATGCACACCAAACTGTTGTTGTCACGGGTTTCCTAATGGGAAGGATAAGAGGAAGAGGAGGTAAGTCAGAAACAAGTGAGACAGGCCGGATGCGTTGGCTCATGTCTGTAATCTCAGCACTTTGGGAGGCCAAGGTGGGTGGATCACCAGAGTTCAGGAGCTGGAGACCAGGCTGGCCAACATGGTGAAACCCCGTCTCTACCAAAAATACAAAAATTAGCCTGGCATGGTGGCGAGCACCTATAATCGCAGCTACTTGGGAGGCTGAGGCAGGAGAATCACTTGAACCTCGGAAGCGGAGGTTGCCATGAGCCAAGATTGCGCCACTGCACTCCAGCCTGGGCGACAAGAGCGAAACTCCACCTCAAAAAAAAAAAAAAGGAAAAGGAGAAACAAGTGAGACAGAGCAAACTAGAGAAACATGCTGATGTTGTCAAGAAAAGAGGTGGAATATAAAATTCTATGTGTCATGTTACTGTAAATATAGAAAACAATCTGCACATGAATAAGGATTGAAATATAAGACAGACAAATGAAATATTGATTTGATTTGGAGGTGAGATTGGATTTTTTTCCTAGATTCTTATTTTAATATAAGGACTATAATAAATTTGAGCAAGAAACTGGGTTTATTTAAAGTGTGTTTATTTTTCAAATGGGCTCATTTTTATTTTTATTTATTTAGTTTTCAAGAGGCAGTGCCTCTCTATTTTGCCCAGACTAGAGTGGAGTAGCTATTAATAGGCGGGATCATAGCAACTGCAGCCTCGAATTCCTAGGCGCAAGTGATCTTCCTGCCTCAACCTCCCTAGTAGCTAGACTACGGGTGCCCAGCTAAAATGAATTTATTATATGTACTATAATGAAATTCCTGGTAGAATTATTTTCTCTCTTTTTCTGGGCTTCTGATTTTTTTCAAATTTTACTTCTAACTATCCTATCATATATATATATATATATATATAAATGTATATATACATGTCATATATAAATAGAAATATTTTATTTCTAGTCTCATAGATTTTTATATATATAATATATGCATATATATGTTTAGTACATACATATAACTATACCTATCTATGTATATCACTGGGTAGTTGAAAATTAAATCTGTTTTTGTTTAGTTTAGTTTTGTTTTGCTTTTGAGACGGAGTTTCACTCTTGGTGCCCAGGCTGGAGTGCAATAGCACAAGCTTAGCTCACTGCAACCTCTGCCTCCCGGGTTCAAATGATTCTCCTGCTTCAGCCTCCCAAGTAGCTGGGATTACAGGCATGCACCACTACACTCAGCTAATTTTTGTATTTTTAGTAGAGGTGGGGTTTCACCTTATTGGTCAGGCTGGTCTTGAACTCTTGACCTCAGGTGATCCACCCACCTCGGCCTCCCAAAGTGCTAGGATTACAGGCATGAGCCACCGTGTCTGGCCATAAAGATCTGATCCTTGAAGGAGTAGGAGTGATCAGGGAGACGGCTGGGAAAGGACATTTCTGAGATAATTTGAAAAAGAGAGTTTTGAGAGCACCAACCAGGCCAGAGGTACCTCCAAGGAGTTCAGAATTGCTAGAGCAACTGGTTTTCAAGTGAGACAGGCAAGATGACGAAACTGGAAAGGAAGAAAGGACCAGATCATGAAAGGTTTTGTGTATCATGTCAAGGAGTTCAGCTATTCTCTAGGAAGAGGAGATTATTAAAGAATTTTAATGGGAAAAGTGATGTAATGAGTTTTTTCTTTTTTTTTCTTTAAATAACTCTAGTAGCAATGAAGGAGGTGGATTAAAGTGGCACAGATCAGAAGTAGGGCAACCAGTTAGGAAGGTAGTCAGGGAAAGAGAAACAGAAATGGGGAAATGGTTGTGAGAATGCAGAGGTGTTTAGGGGACACAGTTGATTGGAGGTGGATGCTGGATATGGAAAGAAAAGGAGAGAGCTGAGTTCCAGATAATTTCAGGTTTCTGGCTTCAGTGATGGTATGGGTGGTGGTATCATTTCCCAATGTAGAGAATTAAATGGAATAAATGCGCATTTATTGGGGAAACTAAGAAATTTATTTTACATATGTTAAGTGTGGTCCGGTGAGCAACTGGACACAGAGATTTGAGCCTTACAAAGGATAACTGGGATACAGCTGTGGATTTGGGATTCATCAGAGTACAGGTGGAAATTGAAGTCATCAACTAGCAAACATGTAAAGTATATAAAGACAATGGCCTTGGACAGAGTTCTGGAAAATGTCAACGTTACAGAGATGAGCAGAAAGAAAGGAACCAGAGGAGTCAGAGATGTAAAGAGGGTGTTTTCATGGAAGCCAGTCGAAGAGAGTTTCAGTTAGGGAGAAATGATTAGCAGCAAACATAGGTTACAGGCAAAGACTCTAAAACCAGACTGCACAGGTTCTAACTCTGGCTCTACCATTTACTAGCTGTGTGAGCTTGGAAACATTACTCAACTCCTCTGTTCTTCAGTTCCATCATTTATAAAATGCATACAATAATTGTACCTGTCTCATAGAATTGTTATGGGAATTAAATGAATTAATATGGCACGAAGTAATTGCTGTATGACCATTGATCAATTGTCACGGTACAATCAAGTAAGAAAGGACATGAATATGCAATTGGAATTAGTAATTCATTTCACTTGCATCTGAATACCTACTATATGTCAGGCACTCAGGATGCAGTCTTGAACAAACCATTGACCTTGCCCTTGATGGAGCTCACATTTTGGTGAACAGTAGTTGTTGAATGTGTACTATGTGCACTGCTTTAATCCCAACAAGCTTTACCTCACTCACGCCTGTCAATTACCCTAGGTTGTAGGTAACCATCATTGTCCCCATTTTACAGAAAAGAACAATGAGTAGCACAAAGGAGTTAAGCAAAGCCCCCAAACCAGGAAGTGGCAAAAGCAGGATTCAAACAGAGCTGAACTGGCTCTGAGGAGCACCTTCTTAACATCTAAACCAGTGTTTGCTGTTGACCTTAGCGACAGCAGTTTTAGAAACATGGTGGGGCAATATCCAGGCTGCAGTAAACTGAGCATTGAATGGGAGCGAGTTAGTCAAGATAGAAATTGAAAGCATTTCCTCAGAAAGCCAAACCAACAAAGTCCAAGCATGTGAATTTGTGGTGATCTTAGTTTGTTTGAGGGATAGTGTTAAAAAATAGTGAAGGATTCAATACTAAGCATATTCTTGGGTCAAGTCTTTCTCAAATATCTGTTTCCACTATTCTTTTGCAGGAGCTAGGTGGCCACTGGTGCAATATTAAGATCTTTAGTAAATGCCTGAAGGTGTATAGTTGGTATTGTTTATTAAAATAACGTAAGTATAATTTAAATGTAAGATGAATATGTGGCAGAATCTCATTTTGTTATAAAAATCAAAGAAAATAAATTATATTCTCTTATTTTTCTTTTTTGTTTTTTTTTTTGAGACGAAGTCTCACTCTGTCACCCAGGTTGGAGTGCAGTGGCACCACGTCAGCTCACTGCAACCTCCGCCCCCAGGGTTCTAGCGATTCTCCTGCCTCAGCCTCCCGAGTTGCTGGGATTACAGGCTCCTGCCACCGCGCCCGGCCTTAAATTGTATTCTCAACCAAAGTTAAGATCATTAAAGGCTACAGATGACAGATCAGACTTCTTTTTTTGGTGAATGGAAAAAATCTAAAGAGTACTCTTAACCTTTTCTTGGTCCAATACAGATTAGTAGGTGCCAGGTATCTGCATTTTTGACAAACATCCCAGTTGTTCTGATGCATACTAAAGTTTTTGGGTTTTGGTGTGTTTTTTTGAGACCAGGGCCTCACTCTGTCACCCAGGCTGGAGTGCAGTGCCCCAATCATGGCTCATTGCAGCCTCAGCTTTCTGGGCTCAATCCTCCTGCCTCAGCCTCCTAGGTAGCCAGGACTATAGATGCACGCCACCATGCCTAGCTAATTTTTTGGTTTTGGGGTTTTTTTTTTTTTTTTAGAGACAGGGTTTTGCTATGTTGCCCAGGCTGCTCTTAAACTCCTGGCCTCAAATAATCTTCCTACCTTGGCTTCCCAAAGTGCTGGGATTACAGGCATGAGCCACTGCACCTGGCCTCACACTAAAGTTTAAGAATTAATGCTGGCTGGGTGTGGTGGCTCATGCCTATAATCCCAGCACTTTGAGAGGCTGAGGTGGGCAGATCACTTGAGGTCAGGAGTTCGAGACCAACCTGGACAACATGGTGACACCCCATCTCTGCCTGTAATCCCAGCGCTTTGGGAGGCCAAGGTGGGCGGATCACGAGGTCAGGAGTTTGAGACCAGCCTGGCCAACATTGTGAAATTCCATTTCTACTAAAAATACAAAAATTAGCCAGGCGCAGTGGCAGGCGCCTGTAATCTCAGCTACTCGGGAGGCTGAGGCAGGAGAATTGTTTGAAGCCAGAAGGTGGAAGTTGCAGCGAACCAAGATTGTGCCACTGCATTCCAGCCTGGGTGACAGAGCAAGACTTCATCTCGAAAAAAAAAAAAAAAATTAGCCAGGCATAATGGTGCACATCTGTAATCCCACCTACTCGGGAGGCACAAAAATCGCTTGAACCTGGGAGGTAGAGGTTGCAGTGAGCTGAGATCGCTTCACTGTACTCCGGACTAAGCGACAGAGTAAGACTCTGTCTCCAGAAAAAAAAAAAAAAGGAATTAATTCCAAGCCAGGTGTGGTGGCACGTGCCTATAGGCCCAGCTACTTGGGAGGCCAAGGTGGGGGAATCCCTTGAGCCCCAGAATTGGAGGCCAATCTGAGCAACGTAGCAAGACTCCACCTCTAAAAAAACAAAGAGAATTAATTCCAGTTCCACTATGGCATTTGTTGTGTAAAATAAATAAACCACTATTTTAAGGGCTACTCAACAAATAAAAACTGTAAATTTAGGGGGGTTGGAGTTTGCCTTGTTTGAGATGAAATATAACCCTAATCAATTTTCAGGTGTTGTAACTGAAGGGCTGTAGAGAGTAAATAAACTAGAAAAAATTTCAGAACAGAATTCTTTTTTTTTCTTTAGCAGAGGTCTCTGTGTTGCCCAGGCTGAAGTGCAGTGGCTAGACTCAAGTGACATCATAGTGCCCTGCCGCCTGGAACTCACCCTGGGCACAAGCAGTCTTCCTGCCTCAGCCTCCCGAGTGGCTGGGACTACAGGTGCACACAATTGCACCTGGCTCAGAACAGAATTTAAAGGGATTGGCAACAGAAAATTTCTTCTATGGCTTTTTTTTTTTTTAAGTTAAGGTGATTGACCAGATATGATATAGGGCATACTAGATATAGAAGTACCATTTTACAGATCTATGCCACAAGGATTTCAAAATACTGCTTAAATATTATAGGATTTAGGACCTTCTTGTTTGCAGATGACAGAAACGCAACTCAAACTAAGTGAAGCATATAAAAGGAGAGGAGATTTATTGAAAGAATGGGGTAGGGGGAGCTATCGGGATTGAAGAAATAATTTTTTTTTTTTTTTGAGACGGAGTTTCACTCTGTGGCCCAGGCTGGCATGCAGTGGCCCGATAGTGGCTCACTGCAACCTCCGCCCCACCAGCTTCAAGCGATTCTCATGTCTCAGCCTCCCGAGTAGCTGCGATTATAGACGCATGCAATCACGCCCGGCTAATTTTTGTATTTTTAGTAGAGACGGGATTTTGCCATATTGCCTAGGCTGGTTTTGAACTCCTGACCTCAAGTGATCCACCCACATCGGCCTCCCAAAGTGCTGGGATTACAGGCGTAAATCACGGCGCCTGATCAGAACTTAATAAATAATTGAAAAATTAAATCTTCAATGGCAAGAAGAGGACTGAATAAAGGATTCTCTATTTGCTTCTCTGCTCAGATCGTTTTTCTCTGGTGGAGGATGTGGTGCCTAGCAGTTTTGGGCTCTCAGTCTTACAGCTCCTCTACAGGAAAAGGAATACCTTTTCTGTCATAACTCCTGAATGAAATTCTGTCCCCATTTAGGTCACATGTCCATCAGTGGACCAATGGCTGTGGTGTAGGGAGTGAGCATTTGCAATTGGCTCAGACTGGTTTACAAGCCTACCCCTTAGCCAATCAAGTGGCTAGAAAAGCAAGGTTCCTTAAGATGGCCACTTCCATTCAGGTAGTTTAGCTAGAGCCAGAGGAAGACGGAGGGTAGGACAGGGAGAGTCACCTGAGGAATCATCAGCTACTCCAATTAGTGTTTACTACAGACATGGTTGCTAGTCTTGGGACTTGCAACTTAGCAGGAAAGCAAAACAAATAATTTGTGTATAAGAAAGGCATACTAAAGTGGATTTATGGTATTCAGAAAATACAAAGTTAAATATTAGCCAGACATGGTGGCGCACGCCTGTCCAGCTACTGGGGAGGCCGGGGCAGGAGAATCACTTGAACCCGGGAGGTGGAGATTGCAGTGAGCCGAGATCACACCACTGCACTCCAGCCTGGGCGACAGAGCAAGACTCCGTCTCAAAAAAAAAAAAAGAAAAAGGCCTGACTAAATAAAGTTAACCAAATTGTGGTATATCAAAGTGATATAATGTTATGCAGACATTAAATAATTTTTATGAAAAGTTTTAATCATGTGGAAAACTGATTAAGACACATGAGTGAGGAAAAACAATATTCAAAAAGGATTATCTCAGTTATGTAAAAAAATGCACTTAAAGAGAATGGAAGGAAATATACCTAAGCATTAATGATAATTATTATTATTCAGTTGTAGGATTGTGGATAATTTTTTATTTTCTTTATACTGCTATATATTTTTCAAATTTTCTATTGCTTTTTTTTTTTTTAAGATAGGGTCTTCCTCTATCGCTCAGGCTGGAGTGCAGCAGTATGATCATGGCTCACTGCAGCCTTGACTTCCTGGGCTCAGATGATTCTCTCACCTCATCCTCCTGAGTAGCTGGGACTACATGCATGTGCCACCACACTCAGCTAATTTTTTTGTATTTTTTGTAGAGACAAAGTTTTGCCATGTTGCCCAGGCTGGTTTATTGCTTTTATTATCAGAAAATTATGTTATAAAAGTAGATTTTAAAAATGTTTAATAATGCAGGGCAATAAATATTCTAATCTGTTACATAACAAAAATCAGCATACAAATTTCTATCACAATGTATTCACAACTACATAAAACATAAAAAGAGCTCCATAAACATAAAAACCGAATAAATGTGAAATATCCAGAGTAGCTGCTCTGCTTATTATTTATGAACTATTATACCTGTTAAAATCTAGACTTTCACTTTCATTTAAAAAGATGTCACTACACAAAAAGAATCTTAACATTTTAGCAGAAACTCACAATCTGTTGAGCTTCCTAGAATTTCCCAGAAGATCCAGCTAACAAGTTGCACGCTTCCTGTTGTATCTAGAAGATAATTGCATAGAGTAGACTGTGGAAGGAAAATAGGTGTGTTATGCTGTTTTGTCATCTGGTGACACAACATAAAGAAGGCAAGTGGATACAAATTAAAAGGAAGCTGTAGCTGGGTGTGGTGGCTCACAGCCTGTAATCCCAGCACTTTGGGAGGCCAAGGCGGGGCAGCAGGGGGATCTCTTGAGCCTAGGAGTTCAAGACCAGCCTGGGCAACATAGCACAACATAGCGAGACATCGTCTCTATAGAAAATTTAAAAATTAGCTGGGTATGGTAGCACATGCCTGTAGTCCTAGCTACTGTAGATAGAGCCTGAGGCAGGAGAATCACTTGAGCCCAGGGAGGTCAAGGCTGCAGTGAGCTGTGATCATGCCACTGCACTCCCACCTGGAGGACAGAATAAGACCCTGTCTCAAAAAAAATTAGGCAAACAAATTCACTAATAATTGCCATGTGATCAGTTGAAAAATTCAAACAACAAAGAAAGCATAAGAATTTTGGCATGTTGAACCAAGTTCTCTTTTGCCACAGTCGACTATAATTCATGGAACATATACAATTTTGACTTTGGACTACAGTTTGATAGAGTTCTCATGTTAAGGTACTAAGCCGGCCTGGCATCCCCTTCAGGTTGAACTTCATCAGGACCCACATTCATTGAACACATATTGTTGGGCCTTTACTATGAACACAAATTGTTAGGTACTTAAATGGCCTGGATATCTGACTTTCAGAATTCTAGTCTCCTGACTCATCAAACCTAGGGTTTCAACTGTTATACATATATTATACATATACTGATTGGTGTAAAATTTGGTGTACTGTACATTACACCAAAAAAATCTTTTTGAAATAAGAAATGTGTATGAAACTTAAAAATCAACAATAAGATGGCAGAAGGCCAAAAAGTTTGGAAATCCTCCCTTAAATCTAGTCCTAGTCACAGTATTTATATGAGCCAGTACCTCGAAGGCTAGCTCTGTGCAAGTTCCCTTTTCCAGTGTGTGACATTTAATTTGTTCATTCATAAACATTTACATGATACTTTACACATTATAAGTTGCTTCTATGGAACATGATTTCATTTTAGCCTTACTATAACTCCATTTTTAAAAGGAAGAAAATAAATGACTTGCCCAGGATTGTAAAATAAAATAACAGTGAAGATAGAACCCACATTTTTGTGGCTTCTAGTTTGGCATTTGTTCATGATAGCATGCTTCTGTTTAACAAACAAAATGGCTTATTCATGTTGGCTTCTCATTTATAGTTATCATCTCTGCTCACTTCATATGTTAGGCCACAAATTAATTGGTGAGTTTCTTACAGAAGATAGTGTATAAACACAAATTCCTTAGATGGATTTAAAGTCTTATCTAACCTATTTTTAAAAGGTGAAACTGGGCCAGGCACGGTGGCTCAGGCCTATAATCCCAGCATTTTGGGAGGCTGAGGCAAGAGGATTGCTTGAACCCAGGAGTTTGAATCAAGCATGGGCAACATAGGGAGAGCCTGTGTCTACAAAACTAAAAAAAATTAGCCATGTGTGGTAGTGCATTCCTGTGGTCTCAGCTACTTGGGAGGCTGAGGTGGGAGGATTGCTTGGGCCCAGGAGGTCAAGGTTGCAGTGACCTATGATATGTCATTGCACCATTGCACTCCAGCCTGAGTGACAAAGCAAAACCCTGTCTCAAAAAAAAAAAAAGTAAACTGATTAAATACACTATTTCTGCCAAATATCTTGAATTTTTTTACTCGAAAAAATTTGGTACTTAACCTAAAACCTTTGTGAAGATTAAGCAGCTTTCAAGAGAAATGAGTCCACTCTACCTCATATTCTGTTTTTTTTTCCACTGTGAGTGGTTGATAATGTAGATCTTTGGAACATCACCAGAACTGGCTCCCTTGACTTCATAAATAGTAACTAAATTGTCCCTAAGTCCCGGGCTATTAGTCATTCTTTTTAAAAAATCATGGTATATTACTGCTTACATCAGAGGAAAGAACTTTCAATCCTAAAAAGTATAAAATAAGGCTTTGTTGTATGTGCCTCTTTATTTTAATTTATAGTTAAATTAAATAACAGTTACTCTATGAACTGAATAAGCATTGGCCTCTTAGCTTATCAACTAGAGTGTTCCCTTTCACCCGAGTGCTCACTTCAAAAGCAGCTAATCCTATTGGCTATTAGAGTCAGAAGCTTCAAACATAATGACGGCAAGAATGTTGTATTCAGTAGAACTTCTCAATCAGTTAAATAGACTTAGAACAACTGCCCAATCAGATGACATTCAGGTACTTCGGTATGCCTTTGTGGCTGATATACTGAGGCTGGGTTAGAATGCATTACTGAGGTTAGAGTCCATCAGGCCAAAATAATGTCTACTGTGTTACGGCTGTGAGATTCTGGGATTCTAGAGAGTTGTAAAAATGTTCAAAAACATACTTGCATGTATCCTGCCTCCCACATCCACCACCCACGTACAAGTGTGCTAACCCACAGTCTGGAAGAGTGCCAGTGGATCCTAGTATGGCACAAGACAAGGATGGTGCTGTCTTATCTCTGTATTCTAAGGTTTATTGGAAGCCCTTCCATCAATGACACAGAACACCAGCTCTCCACAGGGGTTCAAGCAACACTGACTTGCCCAAAGGCTTATTTGAAGCACCTGATATTAGTGAGAGATGGTATCTAGGGTATATGTCAACTATTCCTAGATTCTCTGAGTGCTATTTCTGTATAAAGTTAGATCATCAGAAAGCAGTATATTTGGATCACGTTAGCATGGGTTCCTTGTAGAAATGCCTTCAGTGAGTGATGACATTCTCTACATTACTTTTTTTTTTTTTTTTTTTTTTTTTTTTTTTTTTTTTTTGAGACACAGTCTTGCTCTGTTGCCAGGCTGGAGTAGAGTGGGGTGATGTCGGCTCACTGCAACCCCTGCCTCCTGGTTCAAGTGATTCTCCTGCCTCAGCCTCCCAAGTAGCTGGGACTCAGGCACGTGCCACCACACCACAGTCTTTTGTATGTTTAGTAGAGACCAGGTTTCATCATGTTGGCCAGGCTGGTCTCGAACTCCTGACCTCAGGTGATCCACCTGCCTGAGCCTCCCAAAGGGCTGAGATTACAGGCATGAACCACCTCACCCGGCCTACATTAACTTTTTAATTTAATTTTTATCCTTATCACAGTTACACGTGTACATGGGGTTTCTTTCTTTATTATTATTATTATTTTTTTTTTTTTGAGGCAGTCTCCCTCTATTTGCCCAGGCTTGAGTGCGGTGGCACAAATTTGGTTCACTGCAACCTCAACCTCCTGCATTCAAGTGATCCTCCCACCTCAGCTTCCTGAGAAGCTGGGACTACAAGCACATGCCACCATACCCAGCTAATTTTTGTCTTTTTTGTAGAGACGGAGTTTCACCATGTTGCCCAAGCCGATCTCCGACTCCTGAGTTCAAGCGATCCACCCGCCTCGGCCTCCTAAAGTGCTCAGATTACAGACAGTGAGCTACCGCTCCTGGCCTTGTACATGGGGTTTAGGGTCAACAGTCCTGCAAGACCTATGATTAAAAAAAAAAAAAAAAAAAAATTGACCTCCACCTTCAATTTCCCATTCCCCAGATGTAAATTTTTCACTGTTTTTTTTGTGGTTTTTTTACCCCTTTTATTTGAGACAGTCTGTCACCCAGAATGGTGCAGTGGTGCGATCTGTGGTCACTGCAACCTCCGCCTCCCGGGTCCAAGTGATTCTCCTGCCTCAGCCGCCCAAGTAGCTGGGATTACAGGCGTGTGCCACCACACCCGGCTAATTTTTGTATTTTTATTAGAGACAGGGTTTCACTATGTTGGCCAGACTGGTCTTGAACTCCTGGGCTCAGGTGATCCCCCCCACCTCAGCCTCCCAAAGTGCTGGGATTACAGGTGTGAGCCACGGCACCTGGCCAAATTTTCCACTCTTTTTAGCTGATTGCTTTCATACTTACCTCCACATATCTAAAAAATATATTTATATTGCTACATCTTGATTTCAGTATTTTGTTCTATCAGTTTTCCACAATGGAAAATGTAAATTTTGCTGACTGTGTAATCAACCTCACTGACTTTCCAACCTCTGAGTTTATTTCTTTTTGGTGGAGCATATCCTTCAGTAGTTTTCTGAGAGAGGGTAAATGGAAGGCAAAGTTGCTACCATGTATCTAAAAATGTCTTTATGCCAGACAGCGACTCATGCCCTGCACTTTGGGAAGCTGAGGCAGGAGGATTTCTTGGACCCAGGAGTTCGAGACTAGCCTGGGCGGCAAGTAAGACCATGTCTGTACAAAAAAAATCAAAAAATTACATGGGTATGGTGGTGCACACCTGTATTCCCAGCTATTCAGGAGGCTGAGGCAGGAGGATTGGTTGAACCCTAGAGGTTGAGGCTGCTGTGAGCCATGATTGTGCCACTGCACTCTAGCCTGGGTGACAGAGTGAGCCCCTGCCTCAAAATTAAAAATTAAAAAAAATAAAAATGGGCTGGGCATGGTGGCTCATGCTTGTAAATCCTAGAATTTTGGGAGGCTGAAGTGGGCAGATTGCTTGAACCCAGAAGTTCGAGACCAGCCTGGGCAACATGACAAAACCCTGTTTCTACAAAAGATACAAAAAATAAGCCAGACATGGTGGTGCATACAAGCAGTCCCAGCTACTTGGGAGGCTGAAGTGGGAGGATCACCTGAACCCAGGAGGTTGTGGTTGCAGCAAGCCGTGATCACACCACTGTGCTCCAGCCTAGGTGACAGAGTGAGACCCTCTCTTAAAAAAGTTGAAAAAGAGCCTTTATTCTTTCTTTATACACAGCTGAATTCTACTTTAGAAATTATTTTCCCTCAGAATTATAAAGGCCTTTATCAGTTATCTTCTACCGTCTAGAACTGCTGTTGAGGAGTTGGATGTCATTCTCATACTTTATCCTTTTTGTGAAACCTACTTTTCTTGTCTGGAAGCCTGTTTCTCAGTATTTCCAGTGTTTGACGATGTCATTGGTGTGGGTTAGTTTTCATTCATCATGCTGGAAATTTGATGTCCCTTTCTGCCTGCAAACACCTATTTTTTCTGTCTAAAATAAACTTTCTTAAAATGTTACTTTGATTATTTCTTTTCCTTCCTCTAATTTCCCTGATTTGTGCCCCCTCTTTTTGGAACACTCTATTACTTGAATGGTGGATATCCTGGATAGTGTCTCTACTATTTTCTTACTTCCTATCTCTTTATCTTTTTATTGTGCTTTCTGGAGGACTTCTTCAATTTTATCTTCTTATTATCTATTTAGTTTTTTATTTGTCATGCCATACTATTTTAACTTTCAAAAACTGTTTCCTGAGTTTTCCTTTTTTTCTTTTTAACAGTATTCGCACTTTATGGATACTAGTGATATGAATATTAGTATTAATAATAGGATCTGTGTCTCTTTTAAAAGTTTTCTTTTACATATACTTAAGACTGGGACATGAAAAAACAACTTGCCTGGAAGCTCTGTGTTTGGGGTTAAAGGCCTGTCAACTGTGAGCTTCACCAGATGGTTATCTGAAGTGAGGTATTTTATTGGCTTAAAATATTATATTATGAGCATTTTGCTAGGTCATTAAACATTTCTTAAAATAGGCCAGGCACAATGGCTCACACCTGTAATCCCAGCAATTGGGAGGCCAAGGTAGGAGGATCACTTGAGGTCAGGAGTTCAAGACCAGCCTGGGCAGCATAGCAAGACCTCATCTCTACTAAAAACGAAAAGAAATTAGCCAGGGGTGGGTAGCAGGTGCCTGTAGTCCCAGCTACTCAGGAAGTTGAGGTGGGAGAATCACTTCATCCCAGGAAATGGAGGCTGCAGTGAGGGATGATTTTGCCACTGTGCTCTAGCCTGGGCAACAGAGCAAGACCCTGTCTCAAAAAAAAAAAAAGAAATAAAAAAGGAAAGAAAGAAAGGAAGAGAGAGAGAGAAAGAAGAAAGGGGAAGGAAAGGAGAAGAAAAGAAAAAGAGAGAACTTGAGTACTTAACAAAAATGATAATCCATAAATTTCACTATTTGAGTTCGCAGGAGTGGAGAATATGATTTTGACCAATACTTTGAATTGTGTTCTAAATGGCATTCACCAATACACTTGACAAAAGCTGAGTCAACATTGCAGAGTCACATGAGTGAAGTTGATTCTAGGTAAATTGACCACTATCAACCCAAAGAAACACAAAATGTACCAATCCTGGAGCCCATGGTGGGATACTGGGATCCCAGTCCAGATGTAACCCAGATTATTCTGTATGTGACCACAGTTTCTTAAATGAGGTATTCAGGAATTTGGAAGTCAGAACTTTAAACTTGTGTTTTGTTTTGTTTTTTAATCTTGTTTTTGTCCAGTTTATATCATTTTAATGTCTCACCTGACACGGGGGAAGGTGCGGAAGATGCAAGAAGATCTAAAGTACATCAAGTGTCTATGGTGTCTACTGGACATGTTACACACTTCATTACATTTATTCCCAAAATAACCCTTTTATATATAAGAAAAGAGGCTCTGAGAAGCCAATTATCTTGCCCAAGGTCACAAGTTAGTAAGTGGTAGAGCAAGAAATTAAAACTGAGATCCAAGTGCATTTTCTTTCTCCTGAGACTGCACAGCCCTGTCATTGAAGTACATGGAAGAATCATGGGGTACAATGCATTTGTTGACAACTGTGGGGCAATTTTTTAAGAGTAGAGAATGTGGCCGGGCGTGGTGGCTCATGCCTGTGATCCCAACACTTTGAGAGGCCAAGGCGGGTCGATCACTTGAGGTCAATAGTTCAAGGCCAGCCTGGCCAACATGGTGAAACCCTGTCTCTACTAAAAAAAAAAAAAAAATACAAAAATTAGCCAGGCGTGGTGGTGGGTGCCTGTAATCCCAGCTACTCGAGAGGCTGAGGCAGGAGAATCACTTGGACTCGGGAGGCAGAGGTTGCAGTGAGCCGAAGTCGGGCCACTGCACCCCAGCCTGGGCAACAGAGCCAGAGCAAGACTCTGTCTCAAAAAGAGAAAAAAAAAGTAGAGAATGTACTTGACATTCAAGAAAATTATACTTGGGGAGGAGAGAGCAAGACCCAGTGGCACTAGATCCCTGTTATTTGTGGCAGTACCAATTTCTGCCTTAACTCATGAGCAAGAGCTCTGATTTTTGCTTCATACAATCTTGTCTGCATCAGTATGTATTATCATAAATAACAGAGTTAATGGGAAATGTTTCCTTTTTATGGCTCAGGGCATTAAATTAGGATCAAAGGAGAGAACTCCTGTGTGAAAACACAAGGATTCTCTTCTGTGGTGCTCTGGATGAAGGACAGACATGTCCAGAAGTGACCAAGCTGCAGTCAGCTATTCCCACGAAGAAGAGCTGCCATGTGGAAACCAAAAATGAGAGCAGAAACTATGCTGAGATTTAAGAGAATGAAAATAACCGTCCTTTACAGTAGAAAGGTTTCCTCTAAAGGTCTCTCCTGTTGCGACTGTGCAAGTTTAAGAACTTTGATATCTAGACAGTTTTAGGAAAGATATCATCTGAAAAGTCCCCAACACTTGACGATAGGTTGCTATGCCAACAGCAGGCCACTGAGCCTTCAGTGCAATTCAATTTTGGGGATGTTAACTGGGCACCAACTATGTACGAGGCAGTGTGCCAGGTCCTCAGATAGTCATGCCAAAAGTCAGTCCCTCCTTTCAAGGAGCTAACTCTCTGGAAGAGGAGAGGGAAAGACGAAAAATAAAATACAGAGGTTGTCCAGTACCAAAGTACAGAGGTTGTCCAGCACTGGGGTGAGTCAGGGGTTTACTGGAAAAGACACCGGACACTCTCTTAAAGACACTGGACACTATCCTAAGTATTTTTCATAAGTTTCAAAGGATGAATAGGAGTTCCCTAGAGAGCTACATTCTTAATAAAACCTCACTTCTTTAAGCTTCGTCTCTGGGAAGAGATTTACCCAGTAGAGATCAGAGCCGGACATTTTATTGTTTTCCAAGTTTGACCTTTTCATTTCAGGAGCATCAAGCATGAAGAGCCAACCCAGTTTAAGTGTGGGCATCTTGAGAGTAACACTGTGTCTTGTTCCTTCTTGTGTTCCTGCTATTGACTGCAATGCTCAGTAAATGTTTCAGGCATCCGTGAATGAATGATTGAACAAATCAACAAATTAATCAATTAATAAATGAAAGCTATAATCATCAACTGGAAATAACACTTTTAAGTAAGACTAAAGGCTTTTATCACTACAGAGCATTATAGAAAGAAAACAAGCCAATTAATAATAAATAATTTTGCTTAAAAAATAATTTTTCAAGCCTGGCTCGGTGGCCTCACATCTGTAATTCCAGTGCTTTGGGAGGCCAAGGCAAGAGGATCACTTGAGCCCAGGAGTCTGAGACCACCCTGGGCAACATGGTGAAACCTTATCTCTACAAAAAAATACAAAAAATTAGCCGAGTGTGGTGGTGCGTGCCTGTAGTCCCAGCTACTCAGGAGACTGAGGTGAGAGGACCACTTGAGCCCAGGAGGTCGAGGCTGCAATGAGCCATCGTCACCACTGCACTCCAGCCTGGGTGACAGAGTGAGACCTTGTCTTGAAAAAAAAAAAAAAAAAAAATTCCCCCAGGAATTTCTAGATTTATTCCATCCTAGCTGATTGCTTGCCTCCATATGATGGGCACTATTTTAGCATCCTCCTTCACAACCTCCTTCATTTGACATCTTGACTTCCAGATTTTTGCACCTAAGAAAGGAAACCCAGAGAGAGATGAGAAATTATTCTTCTGCCTCCCCGAGGCCTTCTGAGTTTAATATTCCAAGGATTCCAAGGATTGCTGAGAATGAAAATGAGCTCAGGCTCTGTTATGGAGAAGGAATCAAAGGATTGGATCTGGGCATGGTGTCATGTGCCTATACTCCCAGCTACTCAGGAGGCTGAGGTAAGAGGATCACTTGAGCCCAGGAGTTTAAGATTGCAGTGAGCTATGATTGCACCATTGAACTCCAGCATGAACAACAAGACCTAGAGTCAATGTACAGCAAGATGTTGTCTGTAAAAAAAAAAAAAAAAAAAAAGCTATTTTTTTAATTAAGAAAAAGGAATAAAGGGATTAGTAAGGTTTTGTGATGGGGCAAGACTCAGAGACAAGTCAAAATATTGGGTAGGGATTAGAAATACGGTTCAGGGACGGCATAAGGGGTTAGAATGTCTCTTGCACAGAATACTTGGTCCAAATGATTGTATTTTAAAAGGTGTGTTAAAATAACTTTGTACTGTGGCAGACATCAGTGGGTCATATGGCATCAGTGTTAAAGTACCCTTGCCAAGAGAAGATGGCACAGTCAAAGCAGACCTACCAAGAATAATTTTAATGGCTTTTGCATCATCAATGGAAAGTAATTGAATGATCATTGCCAATTTCAGGTAGCACTACATATCTTTTACTAACAAAATTTTTCTTTATTGAGACAAATCCTGTAAGTGAAAAGACCTGAGGTTGCCCAGCAGGATTCATTTCCAAATTTCTTTGGCCTGAGTTCATATCAAGAAATACCTCCCAGGGGTGATGAGATAATCTGCATGCCAAACCCCTGAGACATCCAATTTGCTTATATAACAAATCTGCATGTATATCCCTGAACCTAAATTAAAATAAATAAATAAATTCAAAAGTTTCAAAAAAAAAAGGAAATACCATCCTAAAATGCTGGCTTTTGAGCCACAGGCTTCTCCAACTAAGGATTATGAGATTGTGATTTTAAATGACTGATAAAATGAAGACATAGTCACAAATGAATAGAATGTGGGGCCAATGAGGATGAATATTTATGAAGGAAAAAATTAACCATTGAACCTTAAAAGTGGGAGGAATCTTGTATGTCATTTGGAACAATTTTCTAGCACCCTAACTTCCTCATCAAGTGATTGCCTGCCCTCTCTGACCACTGAGAACAGTGGGCAACTTACTACTCTGTGGCCATTGTAGGGAGCCAGGTCTGTGGTCTGTTTTGGGGCAGCTTTAATTTATATTGTGAGATTGAGCTGAACTCTGCTTCTCTGTTAATTCCATTCCTTTGCCTCAGTTTTGCTCTTTGGGCCAACACAGAAGACTTCTATGCTATTTCCATTGACGGCTCACAAAATATTTGAGGATGTCAGACACGTGCCCTCTTGTATCTTTTTTCCAAACTAATTGTGGGGTTTCTCAACATTGATCTATGACAGAGTTTCTGACCTTTCTCCTCTGGCCGAGCATACCGTAGATTTTAATGAGTCTTTTCACTACAGTGCAAAACTGAAACTAAATCTACATGTGGTTGGACAAGCTCACAGTGCAACGAGTGGCATGTTAGAATTCTGTTAATGTAGCCTAAGATTGCATTAAAATTTTAGTGACTACATTATACTGTGAGATTATGCACAATGAGCTTGCAATTAGATGAATTAAAACTCCAGATTTTGTTCAAATAAACTGTCAAATTACCCTTCTGCTATCGTGCACGCTTTCTTTGGAGGATATGAAATGAGAGCTTCACATTTATCTCTTTTTCATCTTGTTTTGGTATGTAGACTAGCTTTGTAAGATTAAGAGAACAGTAAATTGCTTTTTTGTAAAAAAAAAACAAACTATTCATTGTAAAAATTCAAATAATAAAAGTACAAAGAAAATATATTTTTATATATATACCCATTATATATACCCATAATTTTACTACCTAGGAGTGATTACATTAAAAAGTTAACATACAGAGTCATGTTTATAATAATATCAAAGTAAACAAACGTCATTTATAATAGTAAATTTATAGTTGCATTTGATAATTTATGTTTTGCAATTCTTAGTATAGAAAGAAATCCAGGCTGGGCGTGGTGACTCACGCCTGTAATCCCAGCACTTTGGGAGGCCGAGACAGGTGGATCACCTGAGGTCAGGAGTTTGAGGTCAGCCTGGCCAACATGGTGAAACCCCGTCTCTACAGAAAATACAAAAATTAGCCGGGCATGGTGGTGGGTGCCTGTAATCCCAGCTACTTGGGAGGCTGATGCAGGAGAATCACTTGAACCCGGGAGGCGGAGGTTGCAGTGAGCCAAGATCATGCCACTGCACTCTAGTCTGGGTGACAGAGTGAGACTCCGTCTCAAAAAAAAAAAAAAAGAAAGAAATTCATGACATAATACATGAAAAATGCAAGTTGCCAAACTAGAATCCCACTTTTGTAAAAGAAAAGAAAAATCCATGCACATTGACATTATTATGTGGTACTCTATTGTATATGTGAAGTACAATTTAATGAGCAAGTAATTTGTTTCCAAATTACACTCTTACAAGCAGAACCATCATATATGATCTTGTTGCACTTGCACAATGATCTCCTTTGTATAAATGTTTAGAAGTATTGCTACCTCAACTTATAAAAAAATTCTGGAGTGTGTCACCTGTTATAGCTCTCCAAGTTTTGCATTCTCTGTAAATGTGATAAGCACACCTCTTTTCCAAATCAGTAATTGATAAAAATGTCAAACACAAAACTCAAATCGAGCGTTAACCTTTTCTACAAAGTGTTTGGCAATGGCTTCCCGTCTCCCACCTAGAATTAATTGCTCTTTTCTTAGTGTCCCCAGTGAACCCCACTCAGATTTGTATAGCAAAGCATCTATAATACTGTATCATTCTTGTTTTCTTTTAATGTGCTTTCCCATGGAATCTATTAGATGGCAAAGAACGGTACTTCCAAGTTTCACTTAGCTGCTGCCACCCCACAGTTTCTTGCACATAGTAGGTCATAATTATGATTGAGTGAATGAATGAATAAGTGAATGATTGCAGAGTTCTATACAGAATCAAGGACAAATTCCCACAGCATGCTATGAAATGTTCATTTTTGGGCTGATTTAAACCTGTTCATCTCAGAACTTTGCTTGCAGTTAAGTCATTGGTTCATTCACTTTGTCATTTATCCACCTATTTATTCTATACAGGAGTCATTTCTTTATTTGTTTCTTTGTAAAATTTATTGAGTACTTAAAATGCTGCAAAGTCACTGAGGTAAAGGCTATGGGGAAAGACAAAGGCCACAATGAAGGTATAGAAAAAATGCTTTTAGGATTCAGAGAAGCAAAATCATTTCCATAGCTCAGAGAAGGTGATGGTGGTGGGAGTTAACACAGGTGAGTGAAGGGGGTAGTAGTGGGCAAACGTTTTCCTTCTTTAATTTTAATTGGATCAATTAAATAAATAAATTTGATTTGGGCCTTGAGGCAGAAATAGATGGATATGCAAAGATGGTGGAAGGACATTATAATTACATGTGCAAAAGTGATAAGAGGATAAAGCAAGAACAGAGCAATGGGATAAAAACATTAGAAAAACAAAACCACTAGCATTCCAATATGTATTCAACAGCAAGCTAAACAATATAACAGGAAGAAAGCAATAGCAAAAAAATGAGACAAGATTCTGAAGAATTTCACATAAAAGAAGATTCAAATACCTGTAAAGATATGTGTCATGTAAAGAAACGTGCCTTATATTTGGACAGGAAGATTCATTGTAAAGACATTTATTCTCCCTAAATTAATTATTAATTTTAAAATGTAATGCAATCTTGGCTGGATGCAGTGGCTAGCACTTGTAATCCCAGCACTTTGGGAGGCCAAGGCGGGCTGATCACTTGAGGCCAGGAGTTCGTGCCCAGCCTGGCCAACATGGTAAAACCCCGTCTCTACTAAAAATACAAAAATTAGCTGGGCATGATGGCGCACACCTGCAGTCCCAGCTACTCGGGAGGCTGAGGCAAGAGAATCGCTTGAACCCGGGAAGCGGAAGTTGCAGTGAGCTGAGATCGCACCACTGCACTCCAGCCTGGGTTACAGAGCAAGACTCCATCTAAAAACAACAACAACAAAAAAGAAAGTAAGTAATGTAATCCAATCCCAATCAAAATAACAACAGGAATTTGAAGGGGCGCAGAGCTTGACAGAAACATACTGAAATTCATCCAAGAAACTAAACGTGTCAGACAGCAATTCTCAGACTTTGCTGCATGTTCTAATCAGTAGGGGAACTTTTGAAATCGCATTGATTTCACTGGGTCACATTGAGAAGCATCTCAGGTGACACTGAGAGTACACAAAACATTTCCAAAAAAAGAAAGATAATAGGGAGATTAGCTCTACCAAAATATACTCTAAAACCAAAGCAATTGAAACAATTTGGCACTGACATGGGAGATACAATAGACAGTGAGGTGAAATAAAGCCCAGAAATAGATCAATATACATGGAAATATAAGATAGAAGTTAAAGTGGTCAAAAAATCTGGTGCAACTGGCTAGCCGTTTGAGAGAAAATTGAATCTCTTCCTTATCAGTTCTGAATGACTCTCCTCTCCCTACCTCTCCTCCTACCCTCTGTGATCCAGTTTCCATGCAACAGCCATAGTAATCTTAAAATCCATGATCAGATCCTGCCTCTTGTAAACTGTTCAATGGTTTCTACTCACTTAGAAGGAAATCCCAACCCTTGATGGCGCCTTCCAAGCCTGGCTCTAGTTGGTCTAGGCCCTCTCTCTTCAGCCTCCTTTCTGCTTCTCTCCCTTTGGCTTCTTCTGCACCGATACACTATTCTGTGAGTCCCAGAACACCCCATGCCCTTTCCATGGCAGGGCTTCTGCGTTCTCCTTGCCCTTCCTGATCCTTATAAGACTAGCTTCCTCTTGCATTCAGGCCTCGGATTCAATGTCACCTTCACGGAGTGGCCTTTCCTGACCTATTTAGGACATTCTCCATCCACAACTCATAATTCTCCATCACTGCATCCATCTGGACACCCCACTCACTTCTTTATTAGCTCTTACCATAATCGATGATTATGATACATGTTTGTTTATTTTTTTCTCCAACTCTCTTAAGCTACATAAGAGAGGACCTTGTTAATATTGTCACTCCTATAGTCTCAGGATCTAGCACATAGCAGGTGCTCAATAAATATTTGTTGCATGAGAGCTTTGTGTGAGGTAGAAGCTGAGCCTGAGGTCTAAGAAAGAAATTGTTCTTGTTCCACCAGCGGAACCCCGCAACTGCCTTGCATGACTGTAGTGGTACTCTGAGATAGAGTTCTAAATCTCAGTCAAGGTGGGTTCCTTCCCCTATTTAGGAGCTGTATCCCTAGGGTTAGAGTCAGAGTCCTAAGCTGAACTATCTGCTGAAGCTCTGTTGCCCAAACTGGGCATCAAATCCTTCTTAACCACTTTGTTCAGTATAAAGGCCATTCTCCTTGATGGGGGAAACATGGAAACAAAATAATAGGTTAGCAGCACAATTCTGATTTTTCTCTGTGACTGATGAATAGAATCAGTTAAGATTGTCATAAAATGTTAATGCTAGAAAAATGCCTCGAATGTCATCTCCCAGTGATTATAAAATAGTGCAGCCCTTTCATTTGACAGATGAAGTAAATCAGGCCCAGGCAGGTTCAGTGGTCTGCTCAGGCACCCAGGGAATAGCGGCAGTGAAGTCTGTATCTTACCCACATCTTGATGTGCAGTTGAGCACCTATGCTATAACAATATTCTCTTTGTCACATCTAAGAAAAATCATTTAAAACCACAGCTCATTTTGAAAACTTCATTATTATTCAGTAACTTTATACATCTTCTGCAAGCAGTATACCTAACTCTTTCTTATTCACTTGATTTTAGAAGCTTTAAAAATAATTAATTAATTTGGGGAATGGGCCTAAAGACCCCAAATGAGGCCTGTCTACAGAATACAGAGACGGGAAGATGGAGCCACAAGGTGACAGACTTGGGCCTGACTGGTCTTCTCTCTTGCTGTTGTGAAAGAATCTATCCTGGTGTTAGAAAACACCCAAAACAGCCGGGGCGCGGTGGCTCATGCCTGTAATCCCAGCACTTTGGGACACCGAGGCAGGCGGATCACGAGGTCAGGAGATCGAGACCATCCTGGCTAACACGGTGAAACCCCGTCTCTACTAAAAATACAAAAAATTAGCCGGGCGTGTTGGCGGGTGCCTGTAGTCCCAGCTACTCGGGAGGCTGAGGCAGGAGAATGGCATGAACCCCGGGGGGCGGAGCTTGCAGTGAGCCGAGATGGCGCCACTGCACTCCAGCCTGGGGTACAGAGCAAGACTCCATCTCAAAAAAAAAAAAAAAAAAAAGAAAACACCCAAAACAGGCCACCCTGTCAGGAAGCCTCTAAGGATCTGAGCTAATCAAGGGCCTCTTACTGATGTCAAGTCAGCAGAAACAGCAGAAAACCTGGGCTGTTTGAATGGGATAAAATGGTCTTGGCTCATCACCTAGACACTTCTCCCTCCTTGTACTCCTTCTAACCAAAAAGATAATTCAAGAAGAGTTATCTATTTGTTGTAGTATCTAGAGCAAGATGATCTTTAGCCTTTACCCTCTTTATGTTGTGGTTATTTTTGATGGAGGGAATATAAGTGTGTGCCAATTCCACAGGCATTGCACAACAAAATAAGATGAGCCACTGGAAATGCCAACAAGCACCTGCTTGTCAAGGTCTTATGTCGGACTTTTTTTTTTTTTGAGTTGGAGTCTCACTCTGTCGCCCAAGCTGGAGTACACTGGCACAGTCTCAGCTCACTGCAACCTCCGCCTCCCAGGTTCAAGCTATTCTTGTGCCTCAGCCTCCTGAGTAGCTGGGATTACAGTTGCGTGCCACCACATCTAGCTAATTTTTTTTTTTTTTGTATTTTTAGTAGAGGTGGGGGTTTCACCATGTTGGCCAGGCTTGTCTTGAACTCCTGACCTCAGGTGATCCGCCTGCCTCGGCCTCCCAAAGTGCTGGGATTACACGCATGAGCCACTGTGCCCAGCCATGTCAGACTTTTACGATTGACTAACAGTCTTTAAAAAAAATTCATTAAGATACTGTGGCCTTAAGAAAACCAGAGCAGATATCACTATTTTAAAAATAATAATAATGTTATCTCAGTTTACTGTGATACTTGGGATCACTGCTAGTTTAATTGTTTATTTGTTTGTTTTTGAGACAGGGTAGCCCAGGTTGGAGTGCAGTGGCGCAACCGTGGCTCACTGTAGCCTCCACCTCCTGGGCTTAATCGATTCTTCTACCTCAGCCTCCTGAGTAGCTGGGAGTGCAGGTGCATGTCACCATACCCGCCTAATTTTAAAAATATTTTTTGTAGAGACAGGGTCTCACCATGTTGCCCAGGCTGGTCTCAAGCTTCTGGGCTCAAGCAAGCCTCCCTCCTTGGCCTCCCAAAGTGCTGGGATTACAGGCATGAACCACGGTGCCTGGCCTTAGTTTAATTGTTAAAGTCTACTCTACCTTATGAGCAATTATTCTGACTTGGCTAGGATCAGTGTGGCCATCTTATCTCTGTCTTCAATACTAGGCAATGCTTTAATCAAAAGACCTCAAAACACTTTGAATAGAATATAATTAAACCTTCAGTTCCTGTGGAAGAGTTCTATTTTGAATTGCCAAAGTATGCAAATTCATCTTTAATCATCATATAATTACTTTTTAGGATCTTGCCAGAAAATGTAACCTTGAACTCACTGTACCCTGTTCTTATCAAAGCCCAGTTATGAAAAATGATACCTATGGGATGATTTCCAGAAAGATATACAGCCTGCCCCTTCCTACTTATTCTCAATTTTGTCTGGAACCAAGCCAGACCATCAGAGGATCATATACTAGATTGCAATGTTTTTAACTGTCTTAGGATTTTTTTTTATAATGCCTTTATTGAGATGTAAACGTATCACTCATTTGAAGTGTACAATTGAATGGTATTAAGAATATTCACAGAGTTGTGCAAATGTCACCACAATTTTAGAAAAATTTTATCATCTCTAAAAAAAAAAACTCTGTGCCCTTTAATTATTACCTTTTCCCTAGTCTTTCTACTCCTCCCCCTGCCCCCAATCCTAAACAACCACTCATCTATTTTCAGTCTCTATAGGTTTGCCTATTCTGGAAACTATATAAATGGGATCATATTATATGTCATCTTTTGTGACTGGCTTCTTTCATGTTTTCATTGTTTAACATAATATTTTCAAAGTTCATCTGTGTTGTGGCATGTATCAGTACTTCATTCCATCTTTTTTTTTTTTTTTTAATTTAAAAGACAGGTTCTTTCTACGTTGCCCAAGCTGGAGTGCAGTGGCTATTCACAGGTGCAATCACAGCACACCGCAGCCTCAAGTTCCTGGGCTCCAGTGATCCTCCCATCTCAGCCTCCCAAGTAGCTGGGGCTATAGGCGTCTGCCACCACACCCAGCTATTCCTTCTTATAGCCAAATAATATTCCATTGTATGGATCATTTTTTTTCTTTTCTTTTTTTTTTTTCCTGAGACAGAGTCTCACTCTGTCACATAGACTGGAGTGCAGTGGCACAATCTTGGCTCACTGCAACCTCCACTTCCTGGTTCAAGCAATTCTCCTGCCTCAGCCTCCCAAGTAAGTAACTGGGATTACAGGCACACCACCATGCTCGGCTAATTTTGTATTTTTAGTAGAGATGGGGTTTCACCATGTTGGTCAGGCTGTTCTCAAACTCCTTACCTCAAATGATCCACCTGCCACAGCCTCCCAAAGTGTTGGAATTACAGGCGTGAGCCACCATGCCCGGCCCATTATATGGATCTTGCACATATTGTTTATTCATTCATCAGTTGATGGGCATTTGGGTTATCTCCACCTTTGGGACATTATGAATAATGTGGCTATGAACATTCATATGCAGGTTTTGGGATGGACATATGTCTTCATTTCTCTTGAATGTATACCTAGGACTGGAATTGCTGAGTCAAATGGTACTTTTATGTTTACATTTTTAAGGGACTGCCAGACTGTTTTCCACAGTGGTGTGTGAGGGTTCTGATTTCTCCAATCCTGTTGAACAACTGTCAACATCTGACTTTATTACAGCCATCCTACTCAGAGTGATGTGGTGTCTTGGGGTTTTGGCTTGCATTTCCCTGATGACTAATGATGTGGAGCATCTTTCCATGTACCTATCAGTCATTTGTGTATTTTCTTAGGAGAATTGTCTATTCAGATCATTTGCCCATATTAGTTAAATTGAATTATTTGTCTTTTTCTTATTTAAGAGTTTTTTTAAAATATATTTTAAAAGAAGTCCCTTATCAGATCTATGATTTGCAAATATATTCTCCCATTCTGTGGGTTGTGTTTTTACTTTCTTTCTTCTTTTTTTTTTTTTTTTTTGAGACAGGGACTGGTTCTGTCACCCACACTAGAGTGCAGTGATGTGATCTCGGCTCACTGCAACCTCCGCCTCTTGGGCTCAAGAGATCCTCCCACCCCAGCTTCCCAAGTAGCTGGGACTCAGGCTCATGCCACCACACCTGGCTAATTTTTGTATTTTTTATAGAGGCAGATTTCACCATATTGCCCAGGCTGGTCTTAAACTCCCAAGCTCAAGTGATTTGCCTGCCTCGGCCTCTCAAAGTGCTAGGATTACAGGTGTGAGCCACCATACCTGGCCCTGTTTTTACTTTCTTGATAGCGTTCTTTAAAGCACAAAAGTTTTTAATATTGTTGAAGTTAAATTTATTTTTTATTGTTACTGTTTGTGCTTTTGGTATCATGTCTAAGGGTCCATTGCCAAATCCAAGATCGCAAAGATTTACCCCTATATTTTCTTCTAAAAGTTTCCTGATTATTGCTTACATTTAATGTTATTGCTTACATTTAGGTCTAACTATTTTGAGTTAATTTTTGTATATGGTGTGAGGTAAGGTTCCAACTTCATTCTTTTGCATGCAGGGATCCTAGGATTGTTTTTCTCAAAGGCCAGTTAGGCATTCCAATAAACAGCTCCATAGAACACAACTTTGTATGTTTTGAAGAGATGTGGTTGACAATAGTGTTCACTATATCACAGTGTTCACTACATCTTTTATGAAGATCTGCATAAGAAATTTGCTTCCAGGAAACCAGATTTGCTCAACTATTCACTCACTCACTAAATCGCTCATTCATTCCTTCACTCACTCACTCAATCAATTCATCATTTAGTACATATACTTAAAATGCTTTTTAGGGAATTCACCTGAGGGCAGGGGACTTTGTTTCCAGGAAACTTTATCTGATAAATAAAATGAACTTGACAAAGATTGGATACTT
Organism: Symphalangus syndactylus; assembly: GCF_028878055.3. Taxonomy (NCBI): domain Eukaryota; kingdom Metazoa; phylum Chordata; class Mammalia; order Primates; family Hylobatidae; genus Symphalangus; species Symphalangus syndactylus. Next base: position 22,611,158 of record NC_072434.2, on the reverse strand, counting down.
TTTTCTTTAGCAATTGAGAAGCTCAGACTCAAACATGCTGCCCATCTCCATGAATACCTTATGCCAGTGGTCCTCAACCTTTTTGACACCAGGGACTGGTTTCATGGAAGACAATTTTTCCATGGATGTGGAGGTGGCAGGGATGGTTTCAGGATGAAACTGTTCACCTCAGATCATCAGGCATTAGATTCTCACAAGGAGTGCACAACCTAGATCTCTTACAGGCACAGTTCACAACAGGGTTTGCGCTCCTATGAGAATCTAATGCTGCTGCTGACCTGACAGGAGGCAGAGCTCAGGCAGTGATGCTTACTCACTCCCACTCACTCCTGTCATGTGGCCTGGTTCCTTACAGGCCACGGACTAGCACTGGTCAGTGGCCTGGTGGTTGAGGACCCTTGCCTTATGCTTAAGGTGAACATTTTCTGTATACTACTGACTGATTTGACCTTATTTTCCTGCCTTTATATTCCTCGGATTTCCTCATGTTTTGTTTTGATTCTGCTGTATCACATGCATCCCTGGAGCCACCCCAAATTATATTTTGGAACAAAATGAGGTAGAAATAAGTAAACAAAAACTCCCAAAGTATGTTGGTATTTTTGGGCATTTCTTGAATTTCGCCTCATTCTGTGGTTCCTTATTAATATGTCCAAATTACATACTAGAATTTATGGGCAAATAATAAGTCTCATTAACCTTTGTATTCTGTGCTCCCCCTCTCCAGCCCCTAGGCGAATTCCCTAAAAAGTACTTAAAATGTATCTACTTAATGATTGATTGAGTGAATGAGTGAGGGAACGAATGAGTGATTTTGTGAAGGAGCCAATAGTTGGAAGAATAAATTTGGCCTTACTGAAGGCAGGTGAAGTGCTTCCTCCCTGATTCCATTTTAGGAGCCACCGGGAAAAGTCCAACATTCAACACAATAATTCATCCTGCCCACTGGGTAGTGTTTATAATTCCACCCATCTGAGCTTCTTCCCATTATAAAAGAAAGCATTTCTCTGTGTGGTCCTCTACATCAGAATCAGCTCAGTTACTTACTAATAATGTAGATTCCTAGGCCTCACCCAGGGGAAATAGAGAAGGAATTGCATTTTAACAAGGACTTTTGGACCTTAAAGTTTGAGAAATACTGCCTTGAAATGATAAGATTTGGAAAGGGTATCATTTTAAGTGGTTATTGGTGCTTTATGACCTGGTGTGAATGATTTTTGTGCAGAGAAAAGGAAAAATGTGTTAGGACCCCAAAAACATCAATGCAAGAATACGCCAAAACACTGTCTTTTAAAAACGTGCCTATGGTTAGTTTTGTGGGGAAATGAACACAATCTAGTTAAGATTCTATAAGCGTGAAGATTCAGGTGAGATGGCTTAAATTATAAATTTCATGAATTTTGTTGGCTTATGATAAGGGCAGCTATACTGTAAGAAATATGACACTAAAACAATAACTTTCATAAGCAAGGTTACTTTTAGCAATCCCTGTGTACATAGATTTGAGATAGCTGGTTTGCTTTGAAAAGAGAATGAAAGGGTTATTTTGGCAACTTTGTACTTTCATGCTGATCCTGAACCGTGTCTTCCTGGAGGCCATTTTGAAGTGTGAAATTGAAGAGAAATACCAGGCAGGTGGCCAAATTTTAGAGATTGGATGGAAAGTAATTCTTTTTTTTTTTTTTTGACTGGGACAGTGAAACCTAAAGATCTCTTCTGCATTTGAAGATGTATTTTTGGCCTACTTTTACAGTACTCGTAAATAACAATTTTTAACTGGAAAACCCCCAAAACTCTCATATAGAAACCAAACCTTGTAATTTTATTCTTTCCTTATGTCAGCATGGGTCATTCATGTTTTGAAAGCAGCTTCAGCAAAATCCCCTGGTTTCAATTTTATTAAGATAACTGTTTCATTCATTCTTTTTGATAATATTCTTCTAAGCCAAACTCATTACCCCAGTTCCTCTTGTGTATCCGGAGAAATCCATTGCCTTGGGCCCCAGCTGGATAGACATCCATCTCCGAATGCAAAATACTAAAAAAAAGGTACCTGAAATAACATCTTTCAGAACCTCTGTGGTGAAACTTGCTTGAACTTTCTAAAACGCATAAGAAAAAGATTGATTAACTTAGTAAAGTTGAGTTTTATTTATTTCTTTGAGACAGGAGTCTTGCTTTGTCACCCAGGCTAGAGTACAGCAGCATGATCTAGGCTCACTGCAACCTCTGCCTCCTGGGTTCAAGCGATTCTCCTGCCTCTGCCTCCTGAGTAGCTGTGATTACAGGCGTCCACCACCACGCCCAGCTAATTTTTGTATTTTTAGTACAGACGGGGTTTCACCATGTTGGCCAGGCTGGTCTCGAACTTCTGACCTCACAGGATCTGCCCACCTCGGCCTCCGAAAGTGCTGGGATTACAGGCATGAGCCACTGCACCCAGCTGAATTTTAAATAACAATAAAATAAAAACATATGTGATGTACTGAAGAAAAAAACAAAAACAACTCAAAAGTTCAATAATGAAAACGTGGTTAAATAAATTTTATCCAAATGATAAACGATTATGCAGCCATTACTTTTTCAAAGAATTTTTAGCAACTAGAAACATTGCTTATGGTAGATACAATTTTAGGAGAGAAGAGTACAGAGTGTGTGATGTCAGTTATATAAATGTATTGAGATTTGCATAATGAAAAAATGGAAAGGAAATAGCTAAAATAGTAACAGGGATTTTCTCTAGTTGTATAATTTTCTGTGATTCTCATTATCTAAATTTCCTAATTTTTTAAACAAAATAATTACATTAAACTATGTCATTTTATTTCTTTGGGTTTTTTTGTTTATTATTTTTAGTATCTGTGCTGGCAAAACAAGCATTGTAAGTAAATTTTAAAGTCCGAGCTAGGAACATTAAATTACAGTATCATTCCATGGTGATTTCCTGTTATAGAACTGATCCCCAATCTCTTGGCTGTCACCCTAATTTAGAAATTTTCCCACCTTAGTATACAGAAGCTCACCTGGTATGCCCTGCCTCCACCCCGGGTCCCAGATTTGCTAAAGAAAGTCTGAGCACAGGCCCAGGAACCTGCATTTTTAACAGGCATATCTGGTGATCTGATGCAGGTGGTAAGTGGCCCACCTAACAGGCACTACTCTAAAATCTCCTAACCTCATCCTCTCATTTTCATTTTCTCTCTTCTTATTGTGCCAATCAAATTTTCCTGGAGTAGGGAATAACTTTATACCAGCCTCTTATCTCCATCTGGTAGTGGTATTAGAAATTCCTGATGGGAATATGGATCATGGCAGCCATGTAAGGAAGTCGTGTGTCAGGGGATCAATTCTCCTGTCTATCCTCTTTATCCAACCTATAAACCCTTTCCATTAGTCTTCACTCCATTTATGAAAAAGGTTCCTCTTTGAAAATTGTGTTTAAGGATTCCTTTTTAATCATTGAGCCACTGGTTGAAAGGCTGTAAGTAAGTTATGTAGTCTTGCTAACCCTAAATTTCCTCATCTAAAAAAGAATACTGTAATATCACCTTGTATAGAGGTAGTAAGGATTAGAAATAATATAAGTAAAATACTACCACAAAGCGAGACTCAATCAAAGACAATATTATCATTATTTACAGGGATACAGTTTATTGAGAAGCTAAACAAATCAACCCAATTTATAGCGTAATGTTATTTTCTTGAGCCCACATGAAAAAAAAAATAGAGTGTCTGAATGTGCAAATAAGAATTACTCTGAGTATTAGACTTCCCATATCAAAAAACTTATAATTGTCACTTTATTTTTCAAAAATAAATGAGCTTTGCTGAGCTAAATCAAAATATATTTAAGAAATAATGTTCATGGCAGTGGAGTATAAAACATAATGGACAGTTTTTGTGGGTGATTAAACATCCAAGTGATGCTGAGACACATTGGATAACCACAAATGTAATGACTGTGAGTACCTGCCAATGCCAAAATCATTATTATTAATACATGACAAGGAAGAGCCAACAAACCACAACAGGAGAGGGGGAAGATAGTGTTTTTTATCTCTATTACTGTAAGATAGGGTTATGGTCCTACAGTCACGCACACACACACACATACACACACACACAAACACACACTCAAGTTACCTGTTACTTCAGCTGGATTCTGAAGGACATCTAAGTGTTTCATTGTCATGGTGGGTCATCATTTTGCTAAGTAAATTTGATTAATCATATCATTGATACGATTTTTTTTTTACCTAATCTGTCCAATATGGTCAGCAGAATATGAAAGGCCTAATACCAATGTATATTTGAAAAGACAGATGTGAAAGTCCCGGTACCAAAAATATACTCGTAAAGGTAAGGGAAGAGAAATTGACCAATTTAGGGGGAGACAAAAGCAGAAGGTGAAAGAAAGAATCAAAATAAGAAAATGAATGAAAACATACTACTAATTAAATACAAAATCAATACTAATTAGAACTATGGTATGCATTCATTCGACAAACATCTACAGAATCTCTGTTGCATGCCTGGTGATGTAAGAGACTAAGAGATGAGGCTGCTAGAGCCCCTGCCCTGCATTGGTTGTTGAGTGGGGGAGATAGGGTATATGGCACCTAGTAGATGAGTTACTGGGAAGCTTTCATTTGTTCAGTCAACAATCATTTAACACCTCTGATAAGCCGGGCTTTATGCTAAGCAGTGATGCATATACAAAATGATGATGAGAATACAACAAGTATTTGAGTTCAGAAGAGATAGAGCACTTATGGGATTAGATGTTGGATAACAATATTAGGATAAACAGATATGAGTGAATATTATAATGATGTTATTCAATAGTGACTCAAGCAAATACTGCATCTCTTGTGCAAATGCATTAAGTTAAATGCTTAATAAGTGTTAACTGGGGGCAGATAAATTTTATTTATTTATTTATTTTTACTTGATTTTTCTGCTTTTTTTTTTAAATATAATTCAAGTTCTAGGGTACATGTGCACAACGTGCACGCTCATTACATAGATATACACGTGCCATGCTGGCTCGCTGCACCCATCAACCCATCATTTACATTAGTTATTTCTCCCAATGCTATCCCTCCTCCTGCCCCCCACCCCACGACAGGCCCAGTGTGTGATGTCCCCCACCCTGTGTCCAAGTGTTCTCATTACTCAACTCCCACCTATGAGTGAGAACGTGTGGTGTTTGGTTTTCTGTCCTTGTGATAGTTTGATCAGAATGATGGTTTCCAGCTTCATCCATGTCCCTGCAAAGGACATGAACTCAGGGGGCAGATAAATTTTATTTAAAAACAAAAAGGGAAACATAGATTCTACCTCTTGGTGGTTGTCTTTGTGGTGCCAGCAGGCTAGACTTTTATTTGTTTTGTATTACAAGTGTCCAAATGTGTAATTCTTTGTAATTCATTGATCTACCTTGAATACTATGATGTACCTTGAATACCATGAAATAAGGTCAGTTTAGTTGGCAGGGCATGTCTTCAGAGGAGGGAAAACAGTCTCAGCAGTCTATAAATGCAAATGTACCAATCTGGGGCTTTCTTAGAGAACTAACTGGAGCATTAAATCAGGGAAATAGACAACTAAACTTAAATTTCACATTCAGGCGAGACACACATTCTGAAGTCCTACTTGATTAAAAGAAAAATTTATAAATAACAATGTTGTTTATAAATATATCAATATCCATACATTTTAAAATATATTCACTCACAGGGCTAAGAAAGTTCTTTATCGTTTATATGTTCAATATATAATCAATAGCCTGTAAGATTTGTATTCAGATTTTAACACTCGCTTACTAAGGACTTAAGAAATAGTAGGGCTTTTGGCTGGATGTGGTGACTCATGCCTATAATCCCAGCACTTTAGGAGGCCCAGGTGGGCAGATCACCTGAGGTCAGGAGTTCAAGACCAGCCTGGTTTTTAGTGAAACCCCGTCTCTACCAAAAATACAAAAATTAGCCGGGCGTAGTGGTGGGTGCCTGTAGTTCTAGCTACTCAGGAGGCTGAGGCAGGAGAATCACTTGATCCAAGGAGGCAGAGGTTGCAGTGAACTGAGATAGTGCCACTGCACTCCAGCCTGGGTGACAGAGGAGACTCTGTCTCAAAAAAAATAAAAAATAAAAAAATAGTAGGGCTTTTTATCAATACAGTTCAACACACCCTTATTGAGTGTTTTGGAGCAAAAATTACTAAGAGTCCTTAACCTCTAACAGTTCACGATCTAATGGGAAAAAGTCACCCCTTTTTTAGACTATTTCAGTTCTCTCCTTTTCCAGGTTAAAGGACACAGCCCTTATTTCAAGAGCATCTATACAGATTTCCAAACTCCCTTGCTCCTCCCTGCCCTCCTGCTACTTAGGGCGGCTGTCTCTCTTCCCCTCACCACAGGTTCCCATTCTCCCCTTCTTTCTTAGGAATGTTTTACCCTCTCCATGCTTATCCCTTTTCTCTCTGGGTATTTCAATTCACTCTCTCAAAAGAGGTTGAAAGGTGCTCAAGGTTATCTCATCTAAATAAAAACAAACAGCAAAAACCTTCCTAAGACCCTATATCCTTCTTCAGCCTTATCGCTCTCTTCCTCTTTACAGTCAAGTTTCTAAAGCATTATCTGTACTTCCTGTGTATTTCCTTACCTCCCACTGGCTCCTCAACTCACTTTAATACAGCTTCCACCCCTTCTCCCCCAGACAGCTCCTACTATCAATGATCTGCCAAATGCCATTTGAGGCCATAGCTCTGTCCACTTCTTTGAAATGCTTGGTTTCAGTGATACCAAGATCTCATGTTCTTCCCACCTAGTGACTGCCATGCTGGAGCAGCCTAGCAATAGTGGTCCTTCAATGTCATCCTCGGAAGAAACGAGAGGTGGCTACCATCTCCCCACTCTTCCTCCACAGATGTTCTTCTACCCTAAAGCCCAGAGTCCAGGCTGTCCTTGAAGCAGAGCCTCTCCCCAGATGAAATGACTGGGTTTTTTTGTTTTGTTTTGTTTTGCTTTGTTTTTTTGAGACAGGGTTTCACTCTGTCGCCCAGGCTGGAGAGCAGTGGCGCAATCACGGCTCACTGCACCCTGATTGTTTCTATTTACAGAATTTTTATAGAGGAAACATGGACAGGCTCCAGAAGATGGGGAAATTTAAAAAAAAGAAAAAAGAAAAAAGAAAAAGATGGGAGCAGAGGAAAGAGAGGTTTTCAAGCTAGGAATTGGACCTGGAAATCTTCCTTGCCTTTCCTCCTCTCCATTCTTGTCCCTGCATCTTAATGTGGCTCCCAACTACCTATTTACATAAGAAAAGGAAAAGGTGCTCAACTTCACTGTAACTTGGAAATGAGGATTAAAAGGTACATTGGAAGGGTTTTGGACAGGATAGAACTGTGGTATAAATGTTTTATAAATCAACACATCACTGATCAGTTAAAAAATTTTAGAGCGTGTAACCATCTAGATTTGCCTCAAGACATAAATGACCCAGATTTCAGAGTTTTAGGAAGATGAGATAATGTTGGAAAGTTTTTCTCTGTAAAAAAACAGTGTGATATACTGAAATACCAGAATTCAGAAAGCTAGAGCTGAAGTTATGTCTCTACCTTTTTGGCCCCTCCTCAGCCTCATTCTTCCTTCCCCAAACTCTAAAGGCTAGAATTTCCCATGACTAGTCCCAAACACTGTACTTCTCTCACACTCAACCTCTCCTGAGGCAATCTGTCTTAGCTGTGACCATAGCCTGGTGACACTCACATTTTTTTTTCTTTTCTTTTTTTTTTTTTTTTTTTTTTTTACAGAAACAGTCTCACTATATTGCCCAGGCTGGTCTCAAACTCCTAGGTTCCAGCGATCCTCCCACCTCGGCCTCCCAAAGTGTTGGAATTACAGGCCTTAATTTTATCTCCAGGCCTGATCACTCACTTGAGCCCCAGACACAAATGTCCAGCTGCCAGCTTGGCATCTCCACTTGCTTATCTCAGGCCACACATGGTCTTTCAGGGTTCCCTCTGTCAGGAGATGACAATGCCATCCACCCAGTTCTGTGAATCAGAACCTTTCCCCCAGCCCTGATGACTTTTCCTCCTGAACATATGCCGGGTTTATAAGCTTCTCTGCATCTACACCATCCCCCCAGCTCACACCGCCATGGCTGTGCCACCAGGCCGCTCCGGTAGCATCCCAACAAGCTTCCTGCATCCAGGCAGGCCCTTCTCCAGTGTATTCTTCTCAAGTAACAGTAATAATCTTTATAAAACTCAAGCCACATTATACGGTATCAGCTGTTACTTCACGTTCTCTAACAGATTCCCACTGCTCTTAGGGCAAATACTCAAATCCTGAACATGGTCTACTAAGCCCTATCCAGCCTGATCCCCCTGTACGTTCCAGTCTCATCTTGCACAGTCCTTGCTTTCAGCTCTGGCCATATTAAATGTCTTCTAGTTTCTTCAGTACATGACACTTCCTTCAGCCACAGGGCCTGTGCGCACGGTGTTTCCTCTCCCCAGAATACCCAGTCCCCACTAATGAACGCTTACACTTTTCACCTTTCCACCTAGATGTCATTTTCCTAATGCCCTAGGGCCTGCCTGCACTAGGTAGGGTTCCCCTGGGGCATTCTCTCTCTCTCTCTCTTTTTTTTTTTTGAGATGGGGTCTTGCTCTGTCACCCAGGCTGGAGTGCAGTGTGCGATCTCGGCTCACTGCAGCCTCTGCTTCCTGGGTTCCAGTGATTCTCCTGCCTCAGCCTCCTGGGTAGCTGGGATTATAGGCACATGCCACCATGCCCAGCTAATTTTTGTATTTTTAGTAGAGACGGGCCAGGCTGGTCTCAAACTCCTGACAGGTGATCCGCACACCTCGGCCTCCCAAAGTGCTGGTATTACAGGTGTGAGCCAAGGCACCCGGCCTCCCTGGTGCATTCTCTTATACTGCCATGCATATCTTTCCTTCATAGACATAACCAGCGTAAACCCAGTTGGATCTAGTTTTAATTGTATGCTTCTTATGACTTATTTTATTTTGTGATTTACTAGTCTGCAAACTCCATGAAAACAGGAATAAGGTCCGGTGCTGTTCACCCTGGTATTCCCAGCACCTATAACATTACCTAGCACATTTTTAGGCACTCCATAGAAGATTAACCACAAAAGTACATTAATCTGAATAACCATAAGTTATCTCACGATGACTTTAAATTCTAAGTCATATAGCTCCCCTTTCATTTTTTCTCAAATCTTTCTTAAGCCTCTCCTACATTTTCTCACTCCCTTAACCTCTTTTAAACCTTCTCACCTTTGCCTCCTGTCCTCTGTTATCAGAGACCTTATTTGATAACATTTATTTTTGTTTATTTATTTATTTTTCTCACTCTGTCGCCCAGGCTGGAGTGCAGCGGCACGATCTCAGCTCACTGCACCTCTGCCTCCCGGGTTCAAGCGATTCTACTGCCTCAGCCTCCCAGGTAGCTGGGATTACAGGTATCCGCCAATATGCCCAGCTAATTTTTGTATTTTTAGTAGAGATGGGGTTTTGCCACGTTGGCCAGGCTGGTCTCAAACTCCTGACCTCAGGTAATCCACCCGCCTCGGCCTCCCAAAGTGCTGAGATTACAGGTGTGAGCCACTGTGCCCAGCCGATAACATTTAACAATATAAAGTTGATATAAGTTGTTCCCTGAGTATTCTTGAGCCTGTGGAAAAATAAAAAATCAAAGTTTTGACTTTCTTCCTTGTGTTTTTCCCTCCAATCCTTTGGCACTGGCTATTAGATTACCCATGAACGGTAGCCAGGGATGACTATGGGCCTGTAGGACTGTCACAGTAGACAGTCTCCTTCTAGGTATTGTTAAATACCTTTTAGAAGTTGGATCTGGAAGATGATGGTGTCTCAGTTGTGACCTTGTGTCCAAAATACCTCGTCAACCAGCTTTCCATCCAGGGTGTCTAGCATGTGCCCTCTTAGCCTCCTATACAGCTCCTTTGAAGTACTCCCCAAATTATAATTACTCACTTTGCAATTACATAGTTGTTTAATATCTGTTTCTCCCAGAATTAATCCCTACAGCTGGTTGTTGGCTGTGTCCACACTGCCTGGCAAAGTGGAAGCTCAATAAATAACATTGAATGAATAAATATAATTAACCAAAGTAAAGATTTGGCAGACTTTCCCACTTGGTTATGCTTTTCTCTGGACAGCTAAATACTCTCATTAAAGGCTATCATTGCTGTACATTAAATACTATCATAAATATAAGTTATACTAACACTAGTAATTACACTGAAATTAAAACTATATAATTTAGAGCAACATTTAGAGAAATGCAAAAATGAAGGTACAGTTACTTTTCACATAAATCCTTACTCATTTGATAGCTACTTATCTTTTTCATGTTTTTTTCCTCAGGCTGAAGTAGAAAGTGTCATATTTAAGGTCTTTTCGATGTCTAGAACCTCAAATGGTTTCAAGGGCTATCATAAGCATCTTCCTTGAAATTCAAATGCAACAGTGATTTGAGTATTTTCTACACACCAGGTGCAATGTTAAATATTTCCCCTGTACTATTTTATTTTCTCCTTATTATATCTCTCTAGAGTGGGGATTATCTTTTTAAACCCAACTCAACTTTTCCTTGGTATGATTTGTGTAGTGTCTTCTTAAAATTTCCAGGCAGCTTTTTTTTTTTTTTTTTTTTTTGAGATGGAATCTCACTCTGTTGCCCAGGCTGGAGTGCAGTGGCTTGATCTTGGCTCACTGCAACTTCCACCTCCTGGATTCAAGAGATTCTCCTGCCTCAACCTCCCAAGTAGCTGGGATTACAGGCGTGCAACACCATGCCCGGCTAATGTTTCTATTTTTAGTTTCACTATGTTGGCCAGGCTGGCCTCAAACTCCCGACCTCAAGTAATCTGCCCCCCTCTGCCTCCCAAAGTGCTGGGATTACAGGCATGAGCCACCGCACCCGGCTAAGCAGCTCTTTAAAACTGGAGGTCCCCTTATCGTGTGTGTATGCAGACAATTGGGGTTTAAAAGTTTCTTTAAACACCATCTGAATTAAAAGTTAAATGTTAAAGTATAGAAAAATCAGATGTACTTATTGCCTCTTTGGAAAAATTATAATTTCCTAAGCTTTGAAAAAAATTAAAAAAGAAATCACAAAAGAACAGATTCTGGTCAAAGACAATAAAAACGTTGCTGAAATGAGGGTGTTATAAGAAAAAAAAAAAGACAATAAGTATTTAAAACACAAAAACTACTAAATGAAAGGAAATTGGGAAACATATCTCAAATATTATACAGAGAGACTCTACTTACTGCTAATAAAATCCCTCATAAATGAATCACTTGAACCCAGGAGGCGGAGGTTGCAGTGAGCCGAGACCGGGCCACTGCGCTCCAGCCTGGGAGACAGAGCGAGACTCCGTCTCAAACAAACAAAAATCCCTCATAGATGTTACGTTATTCCATCATTTGGGGTGAGCTATTTGACATTGGGGTGATCCGAATCCTCCACCAGGGTAGACTTCATATCTTAGTTATCTTTCTCTTCCTGACATCTTCCAAAACATCTGAACAATTGTAGACATGCATGTACATACATACAGGCAAATATGAACACAGAGGTGCACGTGTGTGCAATGCACATAATACACCTAATAAATAACCTGGCAAAAAGTAGACTTTCAACAATTTTATTAAACTAAACTAAATTGTCTTAATCAATTATTTGTTGAAATTTTATTTATTCTTTTTTTTTTTGAGACAGAGTCTCTCACTCTATTGCCCCAGCTGGAGTGCAGTGATGTGAACACGGCTCACTGCAGCTTCGACCTCCCAGGCTCAATTGATTCTCCTACCTCAGCCTCTCAAGCAGCTGGGACTACAGGCACACACCACCACACCTGGCTAATTTTTGTATATTTTTGTAGAGACAGGGTTTCGCCATATTGCCCGAACTGGTCTCAAACTCCTGAGCTCACCTCAGTCTCCCAAAGTACTGGAATTACAGGCATGAACCCCTGTGACTGGCCTATCTTCGTTTTGAATTTTAAAGGTACAGTCAGACATTTCACATGAAATACATTATGAATCAATGAAAATGTTATATTTTATTTGTATAGGTGTGAAAATAGATACTCACTCAGCTGGATCTAGGGGTATGCTTTGGCTCATACATCCAGTCGGTATTAAAGCTGATGTAAAAAGGCTCACTGCTATCGTTTGAATGTGTCCTCCGAAGTTCATATGTGGGAAACTTAATCCCCAATGCCTCGGTGTTTGGAGGTGGAGCCTAACAAGAGGTGGCTAGGTCATGAGGGCTCTACCTCATGAATAAATTAATGCCGTTATCGCGGGAGTGGGTTTGTTATCTCAGGAGTGGGCTCCTTATGAAAATGTGAGTTTACTCCCCTCCCTTCCCTCGCCCTCTGTTTACTCTTCCACTCATTTGTCATGTGAGGAACAGTGTTCTTCCCCCGCGCCCCCGTAGGATGCAGCATTCAAGACGCCATCTTAGAAGTGGAAGCCCGGCCCGCAGCACACACCAAACCTGCCAGCACGTTGACCCTGGACTTTCTAGCCTCCAGAACTGTGAGCCAATAAATTTCTGCTCATTTTTTTTTTTTTTTTCGAGACGGAGTCTCGCTCTGTCGCCCAGGCTGGAGTGCAGTGGCGCAATCTCGGCTCACTGCAAGCTCCGCCTCCGGGGTTCACGCCGTTCTCCAGCCTCAGCCTCTCTGAGTAGCTGGGACTACAAGCGCCCGCCACCACGCCCGGCTAATTTTTTGTATTTTTTTTTAGTAGAGATGGGGTTTCACTGTGGTCTCGATCTCCTGACCTCGTGATCCGCCCGCCTCGGCCTCCCAAAGTGCTGGGATTACAAGCGTGAGCCACCGCGCCCGGCCGTCTGCTCATTATTTTTAAAAAGTTGGTGTATTACACAGAACTTCCCAAATGGTTGGGGTTTTTGTTTTGGTTTTTACTAAATTGTGATTGTTATCACTAACACAAATATTTAAGTTTATTTCTATATCTTATAGTAATAAGAATATAAATATATTAGAAAATGGTTAGAAAATAAACTCAGAAAGGATTTGGGCATATTTTATCAGTCCTATTTTGCAATAGCTCTGTACTCTCTTGCTTCTAACATAAAATGTTCAATATTCTAGAAAGGAGATAACGTGCCTTCACCCACAGCGAGGCTGGAAATGTGGGACCAAGTGGGTTCTCCATCTATTCTCATTGTCTGCCTATTTCTCAACCTTAAGCAAAATATTCGACACATATTAGTCACAGTCATGTCCTTAGTTTTTTTTCTTTGATATTTCATCAGATAGAAATCATGTGGTATCTACACCTAGCAAGGATCTTCACAGCGTTTTGTCTCAACAGAGGGCTGACCCCTGAGACCTGTGCTAATTCTAAGACAGCTGAGGCCCAGGAAGGTATTTCATCTTCTACTTCCCTTGAATCCCCTTCTGTACTCAGCACAGTGCTGCAAACATAGGAGGACCTTTTGAGGCAGAACTAGTGAGGTTTTTTGTTTGTTTGTTTGTTTGTTTGAGACAAAGTCTCGCTCTATGGCCCAGGCTGGAGTGCAGTCGCGCAATCTTGGCTCACTGCAACTTCGCCTCCCCGGTTCAAGCAATTCTCATGTCTCACTCTCCCAAGTGGCTGGGACTATAGGCACGAGCCACCGTGCCCAGCTAATTTTTTGTATTTTTAATAGAGATGAAGTTTCGCCATGTTGGCCAGGCTGGTCTCAAACTCCTGACCCCAAATGATCTGCCCACCTTGGCCTCCCAAAGTGCTGGGATTACAGGCATGAGCCACAGCGCCTGGCCAGAACTGATGTTTTTGGTTTTGGTTTTTTTGGAAACAGGATCTCTCTCTGTTGCCCAGGCTGGAATGCAGTGCCATGAACATGGCTCACTGCAGCCTAGACCTAATGGGATCAAGCAATCCTCCTGCCTCAGCCTCCAAAGCAGCTGAGACTACAGGTGCATGCCACCACACCCAGCTAATTTTTTAACAAAAATTTGTAGAGACAGGGTCTCACCATTATGCCCAGGTGGGTCTTGAAATCCTGGGCTCAAGCAATCCTCCTGCCTTGACCTCTCAAAGTGCTGGGATTACAGGTATGAGCCACTGTACCTTGCCTTACTGCTGCTTTTTACTAAAGAATGTGTGGTAAAATGTACAATATGAAGAGTAGATAGTACACTCAAAATTTACCAAAAAGGAGAAAAACAGAATAACAGTAGGCTGCATTTGAAGTATAAAATTTGGTGATCTTTAAAATTAATTTCTTTTCTCTTTTTTTGAGATGGAGTCTTGCTCTGTCGTCCAGGCTGGAGTGCAATGGCATGATCCCGGCTCACTGCAACCTCTGCCTCCCAGGTTCAAGCGATTTTCCTGCCTCAGCCTCCCGAGTAGGTGGGATTACAGGCACCTGCCACCACATCTGGCTAATTTTTGTATTTTTAGCAGAGATAGGGTTCCACTATGTTGGTTAGACTGGTCTCAAACTCCTGACCTCAGGTAATCCACCCTCCTCGGCCTCCCAAAGTCCTGAGATTACAAGCATGAGCCACCGTGCCTGGCCTAAAATTAATTTCATAAAAGAAAAACAAAACCAATACACTACTGTTTTATAGTGCCTAAAACAGCTAGCTTTAGCTCTTATTTTTAAAGTAACCAACACCAAGAAAGTCCTAATAGTTTTATACATACCTATGTCAGACAATTTTTAAAAAGTGGCGGTAATTAAATTCAACGACAATTTGGGTGGCTTCTTGTTTAAGACATGGTACCAAAAGCCAAAGGGAGCTCAAAGATGAAGTCTACTTGTCATTGCCTTGAAAAAATTAAAGTATAATAAACAATGACATGGAAATAACTGTAATATAGAGCAAAATTTTAGACTTAAAAGTGAGAGATCAGGTGATGGAATAGAAGGGGCAGACAGGAAGATTTTATGGAGGAAGTAACCTTTCAACTGGACCTTGAAGAAATAGCAAGACTTTGACAAACAAAGAGGAGGATATTCCAGGCACAAGGAAATAAATAACATCCACGAAAAAAATCAATAAAGCCCATGCCTATGTTGACATTTCTGTTCTCAACTGAACGGTCACTTCAGTTACCCGAAGACTGTCTCTCTTTCTTTGAGTTGTTAATCTAAAGTTGTGCTTCTGAGCAGAGCTATTTTTATTTCCAGAAGTATCACCTACCAAACTAGAGATCAGCCACTGTCACTAAGTTATAGCCCAACTACTTCACGTGGGCCTAGCCCTAGGCGAGTTGAAGGCCTACGGAGAATTTTAGGGTGTGTAAATTCCCAATAATTAAAAAATTTAGAAAATCTAATCACGCTGAAAGAGAGTGGCCTATAGTAGCAAGTGTAAAGGCTCTAGAAGAGTTGATTGGGACTTGGTTATCACTAACATTGAACCTAGTTTCAATTCATTGTCCTTTTGGAGACTTTGATCAACTATTCTTAGTGCAATAGGTTCTGTCAGTGCCTGATACATAGTAGGTGCACAATACATATTAGGTAAGATACAGAACTTTTTCACATGGCTTTCTACCCTCTTTGTGATAAAAACTATTCACACATTATATTAAAAGTACCTGCTTTGGGCCAGGCACAGTGGCTCACACCTGTAATCCCAACACTTTGGGAGGCCGAGGTGGGTGGATCACCTGAGGTCAGGAGTTCAAGACCAGCCTTACCAACATGTTGAAACCTTGTCTTTACTAAAAATACAAAAATTAGCCAGGCATGGTGGCACGCGCCTGTAATCCCAGCTACTTGGGAGGCTGAGGCAGGAGAATCACATGAACCTAGGAGGCGAAGGTTGCATTGAGCCAGGATCGTGCCATTGTACTCCAGCCTGGGCGACAGAGCGAAACTCTGGGAAAAAAAAAAAAAGTACCTGCTTTGAACACTCAATTCTACATTTATTTATAGCCTTTTATGTCCAAAGTATTGATGCTTTGTGTACCTCTTCAGTTTGCAGGATGTTTTCTCATACAATATCTTATTGGATTTTCACAACAGTCTAGCGGGATCAGTAGGACAAATACCAGTATTCCTGTTTTACAGATGGAACTACTGAGATTCATGGAGGTCAGAGACTTGTCCAAGGTCAGAGAACTAAACCTAGATTTAGGCTTAAGACATGTCATCAGTCCTACTTTTCACAGTGTCACAGTTTCCAGGCATTAGCAGCATTCCTTACTAGTCCTGCTTAATATTTCTGGCATCAACCATATTAATGTGACATGGTTTATGTAACAACTAATTATATGTCTGTCTATTTTTCTATCTATAATCTATCAAGAGAGCAATGTATGTAAACAGAAATGACAAAAGCATTTGTATTTTATTTTCAGGTATAAAAACATACTTTTCATTTAAAAATCCTAATGACAAAGCATTGGTTTAAGCTTAACATTATGGTAATGGAGTTGTCTGGCCCAGCCGACCCACGACGACCCACCAACCCACGAATCGGCCCGGCAGTCGCGTGCACCATGTCTGGCTCCTCCAGC
Organism: Symphalangus syndactylus; assembly: GCF_028878055.3. Lineage (NCBI taxonomy): Eukaryota > Metazoa > Chordata > Mammalia > Primates > Hylobatidae > Symphalangus > Symphalangus syndactylus. The sequence goes on along the minus strand of NC_072434.2, from coordinate 22,594,586 downwards.
ATCGCCGCTATGAAGAAAGTGGTTCAACAGCTCCGGCTGGAGGCCAGACTCAACCGCATAAAAGTTTCCCAGGCAGCTGCAGACTTGAAACAAATTCTGTCTGCAGAATGCTCAACATGACCCTCTGCTGACTGGAGTATCTTCAAGTACAAATCCCTTCAGACCCCAGAAAGTCTGTTCCTTTCTGTAGTAAAATGAATCTTTCAAAGGTTTCCCAAACCACTCCTTATGATCCAGTGAATATTCAAGAGAGCTACATTTGAAGCCTGTACAAAAGCTTATCCCTGTAACACATGTGCCATAATATACAAACTTCTACTTTCGTCAGTCCTTAACATCTACCTCTCTGAATTTTCATGAATTTCTATTTCACAAGGGTAATTGTTTTATATACACTGGCAGCAGCATACAATAAAACTTAGTATGAAACTTTAAAAAAAAATTATGGTAATGTTCATGAATAGATTGTAGAACAGATAGAAAAAATTTTAGCTAAATACCTTCACATTTTTCAGAAAATGCTTCTAGATTTTGCTAGAATTGGATCAATGAGTTATTTCTGAGCATAAGTGACATGCGGTGCTAATTGTATTCCTGACATAAAATATCCTCAAGTTTTCTTTGGCCAATGGACTGAGAACAAGAAGCCTGCCTTACATTTCACAGATCTAAATAATAATTTGATGGTTAGCTCATTACAGGGAATGTGGTAGTATAAAACAGCCATAGTACATCTATCCTGGAATTTTAGGGTTCCTATAGAATCCCTCCATGATTTGTTTATGATGTAGAGATGATTGACTCTGTCAGTTACTAATAAATGGTAAATAAAAAAGTAACCTGTGATATTAAAGTACTACATTAGCTACATTGTGATTAAATTACAGTAACACCACCAGCTATAAACCTTTATAGAATCTTCTCAACCATGCAGTAATTCTCCTAACTATACTATTATGTAGAGCACAAATATTTCTTTGTATGTCCAAAGCAATACATCAGGGAAGCGTTTACTGCTGAAGCTAGATTGAGAGTAAATGCATCTTGGGTTGCTATGAATAAAAGCTCTAGCTTCTCATTACTTTATGACAAGACACAGAAATTCACTTTACTTTTCATTTAAGGTTTTCGGCTTCCGTTTATAGATGTATGCCTTCACGCTTTTATTCCCTTCTTGCTTCAGCCGTACGTAATAAATGATTATAAATTTTCACATTTGACCACCTCTCTGCTAGTCTCATGCTTAATGCACAAAGTTAGGAAGCTGCAGGTAAAATTTCACAAACACTTTTATTTATGATGTTGTCCTTGGTAACGGAAATTTCAATGTACTGAAATGAAAAGTATGATTAAAGGGATACGACGTCCTGACAAGGATAGTAGAGGGCAGCCTTCTATTTCCTACTGAAAATATATAATACTTTTTTGACATCAATTTCATAGAGGATAGACATGGGTTAGTCAAGGAAAAAAGACACAAACATGTTTCCAACTTCAGTTTTCTTGAATGTTTGCTCTTATAACTTATATTAGAAATATCTCCCCTGAATTGATGAGCTTGTGAATTGAAAAAAAAATTTTATCCCAATTAAAATGTAATATGAAGGACTGAACAGAAATTGAGGAAAAATATAATTTGGAACACATGAGTTCTTTTTCTGGAAAGCAAAATAAGTGGAAAAGTACTGATTTTTTCAAACCATTTTAATTATTGCAATAACTGATTTTATTATTCTAAATCTCTATGTAGTGAGAAAGAATCAAGAAAGATTGGAAAAGTTAAAAACGTTCATAAACATAGTTGTTTAGTTTCTTGTGTATTTCCCAAAAATTGCCATTAAGCAAACAAAATGCAACCCTAGTGTGCTTCCTGTTTATAAAGACAAATATCTTTGAGTATTTGAGGCTATACGAATTCCCCTTTTCCTATCATTTAGGGTGAAAAAGAAATTAAACAATTGGTAGGACTTCCCCTAGTAAAGTCACTTCTCAAATAAAATTCTGCTGCTACAAAGTACAGTTTCTGTGCCTGGAAATTAGAATTGCTTGAGACATACTAGTTTCACCCACAAGTCTTACTCTAGTCTCCTACCAGTTAATAAAATGTGTTATCAGGAGACTTGAGTTCAAGGATCATTATAACTCCTTCAGCCTTGTACTGCCACAGCAGGGCGGGAGAGCTATTTCCTACTCAATGGAAGAAGATATAACATCTTGATTTCAAATCTCTGAAAACAAGATATTGTGGAAACTTTAAAATATATATCCTCTTGATTTCATAGCTATGGAAATAAGAACTGGAAATTTAGTTTAAATAGCTACAGATTTAGCCAGGATGTGACCAATCTCTGGCATTGATACCTGGATTATCTTTAGGATATTCTGTGTTCCTAGCCTCAATGTCATGAATTCACTCACAGTGTATCTACTGAATTTCCACGTTGTGCCGAGCACCATGCCAAGCCCAGGAAGGACAGAAGACGCACAAAATGCATCAAGCATAGTGCATGTTGCTCAGGAGCGTACAGTCTGGCAAAGGAGATAAGACTTGCACATGAATAACTAAAATTACAAATCAGCAAATAATCACAGCCAGATGAGGAGAGAGGGAAATTCCACGAAATTATGCCGCATGGGAAGGGCCCTGCACAACTGCCATGTGCTAGTTGCTGGGAGTTTGGGTGGTCTATTCGTTGGTCTCAGTTCATGGCTCGGGCAGAGGTCAGTAAACTCAGTAGATTTGAGTGCCGCCAGTTAAAGACCAGGAGCTAAAGCCCCTGCAGTGTCCTTGGTGCCACAGAGTGATCCAGAGCACAGACAGAACAGAAAAGACAGGAAGAAAGAGGAAGAGGGACGGGTCTAGAGAACAGGAGGTAAGACAACATCAAATGCTCAGTAATGTGCGTGTGATGACACAGGGCGAGTTGAAAAGATCCTTGAAAGACACCTTGCCGGTTTCGCATCAGTGAAAATGAGAGGATTTCAAAAGCCTAGGCAGAGGGCTTGCTGTACGCCACACGCCCACAGTCAATTACATTTTTAGGAAAGTATTCTATTCATGCATAGGCTAAAAAAATGTAGTCTGTGTAGCATTTCAACAACCTCGCAGCTTTCTTCCATAACTGTTCCTACAAATACTTTCTGACAGCTTCCATTTGTTGCTCGGCTATTGCAGAACCCTGAAAAATATATTATGTCTCATGTCATTTACAAAAATAACACCACAAATTATAACCAAAACAAAATTACCCAGTAATTATCATTTAGATGTCCATTTTAATCCTTTTCAGAGTTACCTTTACTTTAGGAGCCAGACAATTTAACACAAGGCAAGCTGGAGGGGTTTATTTAAATCTTTCTCTTTACCATGTGCTGTGATAATATCTGAAATCTACCTTTCTGAGCACTCTGTGACTGCCTTAATCTCAAGAGCACTTCTAAATACATTGAATACTAACAGCCTTACATTTGACAAAAATAGGCATAGTAAACATGTGGTGTCAATTATGGGAAAACCCGAACAAAGGTTAGAGGAATAAGAACAGAGCTCACATTTTCTTTTAACTTGTTAATGTCTCTGACCCTTTTGTACAAAAATCACTTTAATCAACATTATATACATTTCATTGTGGCCTTACCATTTAACAGCCTGTAAAAAATGTTTGGCTATCAATTATACACATCAAGTTGATATGCTCCAGGACTGGGGGCCATTTATGCTCGCAATTAAATCTGAGGGGACTTGAGGAGACCCACATGGTTAGCCAGCCCTCCCTTCTCCACCCGACTCAGCTTTTTTGAAGCTTGCAGAGATGAGGAAGCTTAATTAAACTATCAGAGATCCCTTTTTCCATCCTAGAAATTGGAGAGTCATGATCATAGGTATAGAGATGTTGAAATCTAGGTCCTTCTTTCTCCTCCTCTTATACCATCCTCTCTGCCATGTACTAACATAGCCACAGTTACATACACATACAGATTTTAGTCAAACACATTTGTTAAAAATAGATTCTTAGGCCAGCCACGGTGGCTCACACCTGTAACCTCAGTGCTTTGCAGGCGGATGGTGGGGATTACTTGAGGCCAGGAGTTTGAGACCAGCCTGGGCAAACAGGTAGACCACATCTCAAAAATAAATAAAAGGTAAAAAATAAAAATAAGTAGATTCTTGACTTGCTTTGGGTCTCATCAGAAGCCAAAACAATCATCCAAGTCTAAGTATGGCCACTGATGTCTGCAGGGCTGGTGTGAGATATGGGTCAGTGCACACCAATGCTCCACCCATAATCACGAACCAGAGGCCACACCACAGCTTCCATCCTCCTAATCTTGTATAAAATTGACGGAGTGTGCAATCTAAAATGATAAGAAGAGATTCTCAATTAAGTGGTCTTGAGCTGGTGCAGCTTCAGACCCAACTCAACAACCCCAAATCTTCTTTAACAATCTACGTAGAGAAGAAGGATTAATGTCCAGCTGTGCTAACAAATATTTTAAATGGTGTTCTACATATATCTGAGGGCTATGAAGGTTAGCACTCCAAAGCAGGTAAATATTTGGCTTCTTTTCTTTTACTTCATGGATTCTTCCTTTCCTTTCCTTTCCTTCCCTGCAACCTCATACTCTGAGATAAGAGGACCCAGCCACTGGATCTCAAAGCAAATATTAAAATACCACCCCCTCCACATTCATTCAGCCACTCAAATATTTAATTAGTGTCTATCATATCTAAGGCATTATGCTAGGTACTGTTTTCAATTTAGTACGAATACTTTTTATAATACAATATTCCACAGACAGTGTGTTAGAGTCAAATTCATCTTTACATGATGTAGTACCAAATTCCAAAAAAAGAACTTCCCTTTTAGATTGGGCAGTCTGAGGAATTAGGGAAAAAAAAACATCTCCAAATGTCAGTTAGGAGGAGCCATCCACTCTTCAACCTTACAGGAGGTGGGGAAGGTGAGATTTCTTTTTTTTTTTTTTTTTTTTTTTTGAGACGGAGTCTCGCTCTGTCACCCAGGCTGGAGTGCAGTGGCTGATCTCGGCTCACTGCAAGCTCCGCCTCCCGGGTTCACGCCATTCTCCTGCCTCAGCGTCCCGAGTAGCTGGGACTACAGGCGCCCGCCAACACGCCCGGCTAATTTTTTGTATTTTTAGTAGAGACGGGGTTTCACCGTGTTAGCCAGGATGGTCTCGATCTCCTGACCTCGTGATCCGCCCACCTCAGCCTCCGAAAGTGCTGGGATTACAGGCTTGAGCCACCGCGCCCGGCCTGGAAGGTGAGATTTCGATGTTCACAAGCCCATTAAGACAATTTTCAAATGCCATGGCTTGGCTGATACATAGAACATTAAGAATATTTTGAGGCAGTCTGCTGTGTTCAAGGAGCATCTATTTTAATTGATGCATTTTGACGGTAACAGTGTTGTAGTCTATGGTCTCTTCCTCTGTGTGTTCACGTGTTAAAATAAATAGTGGTGTACATAGCAAGGGAAGGCAAGAAAACGTATTGCCATATCTTTCTTAATATTGTACTATTGTATGATCTTATCACCTTTTGGCTTCGCTCCTGAAAGCATGTTTTCTTCTTGTGCTTGTTCGTGAGGCAGTGTCCAACATACTAAACTAATGAATAAGTCATTATTTATGGGAAGACTTTGTATATATGAATCGGAAATACTACTTCCCATCTAAAAATCTAATTGTGTATCTCTTGTGGAGGTAAATACCCATATAGATCAATTTTTTATTAAAAATGGGTATATTTTGTTTAAGGGAGCTTTTTAAAAATATCATTTCTATTTGTAGACCCAACTGTTAACTATTTATTAAAATGTCAACATCTAAAAGTCTCACATAGTGATAGTCTCCTACTCATACCCTCCTGGGCTTAAAATAGGTCTATGCATCCCCAAAACTACCTAAGAAAATGGGAGACACTAGTTGAAAAATATTAGCATGTCTGCTTTCTGGTTTAATACTGGTTAGTTTTTGATGTTCAGTAAAATTGAGATTCCTTAAAAATTTAACTTTTAAATTTAACTTTTATGTGATTACTGTGAAATGCAGTAATCACATATTTGTTGATTAGATTTTATTATAAACAATACTTCATGGTTTTATGAAGTGTTACAAATTGCCTATAAATGAACTTGGACTATTTTAATTGATTTAAGAAGAGCCAAAAGGAAGAAAGTCTGGATTCGTTTTTAAAATCTGAAAATATGTGGTGATAGAAACAAGGAAGAAAAGGAAGTTTCTTGGTTCTTTTCTCCACTCCAGGAGAGATGAAGCATATGCATGAGTTATTACAATGCATTGATCTGACTCCAACCTGAAGTTACTGAGGTTTTATAAGGCTGCAATAAAGCTTTCTTTGCATTAACCAGCCAAGCACATAAACATTTTAATGAACTGTTTTTACATGGTTCATTGGGCAGCTACCAGGCTACTATAATACAAATCACCACTCCGCCACATCCAGCTTTCTCATGATGGCTGCACTTTTTTCAGCTTACCAAATGCAAATTGAATATCACAGCTATGGAGCTTAATCAAATACTTGACTATTCGAGCATAGGAAATTCTCAAGCCCAGAATTTACTGTATTCCAGGATAGTCTATTCAAAGCACTGAATCTTAAAGAATTTTTACTCTCAAGCTTCTAAACCAAAAGTGAAGTTTATTGTGATAATCACTTGAGACCACTAAAAAATAAGATCCTCAAAGTCACCACTCTATGTTAAAATGGTTTTAGGCAATGAATGACAGTGTTGCCATGAGAAGCAAGTAGCTGAATCATCATTAGTCACAGAAGAGATGGTATCCCCAAACTGATATTTCTCTTAGTGACCTGAAGGCTTGAATGAATTATTGAACTCAATACCAATGCAGATCAAATCTCCTTGGAATAATTAAGGATCATTACTGACAAACATTTGTGTACATTCTAGTCAACACTTAAAGTAACGCTAAATTATAAAATATTTATCATGTATTCTGAGAGCTTCATGACACTGTATTTTTAAGATTAAAGATTAGCCCAACACATAATTTAATAATGAATGCAAATTATAAATGAATATTTAACAAACCATACCACATTTTATGTCTTAACATCTGTTCTGCCAGTGGTATGGCTGAATGAAAAATGGTTCCATGATGTATTGTCCTGCTGCCTAATGCTCCAGTGGAAACAAGGTGTTTTCACCTTGATGTGGCCTTTAAAATAAATTAATTTGTTAACATTTAAAAATGCAGTGTAACAGATGACATAAAACATTTATAAGACAGTTTATGACCCAACCAACCATGTTCTAATCCAATAATATTTATTAAAACATTTTATTTGACTAATCATTTCATGGCCAAGATTTGGAAATGTTTGTTTTTCAGGTTGAGTCAAGGATTTAAATGGTTCTAATGGTACCATAAAGATGTTATATGGTGTTAATATAACTTGAGTATTAAAAATATAATGAATTTGCTATTTATGAACCATTAAGTTTTGCCTCACCCCAGAATAAATTTTATATCATTACAGACCTATTAATATACTCTCTTTGTTTTTCCATCTTCCCTAGGATATACACATTCACAAGCCAAATTTATAGATACATAAGGATAAGTCAGAATTTTTTTTTATTCTGGAAAATGTGTTTGCATTGAACGGAGGATATAAAATCGTGCTTTTTTCACTTTAAGTTTTCTTCATAGTTATCACCTCAGTGTTTCTAAGCTAGGAATCACTCCATATATTAATAAAACACGGGTCAGATAAGCAACTTTATTCTAGTAGAAGTTTTTAACTCCTCTGCTAAATTAAAACCAGGCGAGAAAGCTTTCTTTCTTATTTCTTATTGAAAATTAAAGAATGTTAGATTTTTCCAACTATGCACAACATTTAAACTTAGCAATTCTGGGACAACGACATAGTTATTCTGGCTTTTAAAACATTTGTATATACAAACATAGTTGCCAGTAAGACATTGCAGATATTCTCAAAATCTAGCTATGGAGTAACTCTGGACCATCTGCTAGATAGAATATTATGTAGCCATTAAAAATCTTGTCTTTAAAAGTGAAATAAGCTAGGAACAGAAAGTTAAGCACCACATGTTCTCACTCATATATGGAAGCTTAAAAAAAAAGTTGATCTCATTGAAGTAAAAAGTAGAAAAGAGGCTACTAGAGGCTGGGAAGGGGCGAGAGAAGGGCAGGACAGGAAGAGATTTGTTAAAGGATACAAAATTACAGCTAGATAGGAGGAATAAGTTCTAGTGTTTTCTAGCACTGTAGAATGACTATAGTTAATAATAATATATAGAAATTCAAGTATCAGCCGGCCGCGGTGGTTCAAGCCTGTAATCCCAGCACTTTGGGAGGCCGAGGCGGGTGAATCACGAGGTCAGGAGATCGAGACCATCCTGGCTAACACGGTGAAAACCCGTCTTTACTAAAAATCCAAAAAATTAGCCGGCGTGTTGGCGGGCGCCTGTAGTCCCAGCTACTCGGGAGGCTGAGGCAGGAGAATGGCGTGAACCCGGGAGGCGGAGCTTGCAGTGAGCCGAGATCGCGCCACTGCACTCCAGCCTGGGGGACAGAGAAAGACTCCGTTTCAAAAAAAAAATAAAAAATAGAAATTCAAGTATCTAGAAGGAGGATATTAAGTGTTCCCAATACAAACAGATGATGAATGTTTGAGATGCTGGATATGCTAATTATCCTGATTTGATCACTGTACATCATGTATAATCACCTCCCTATGTACTCCATAAATATGCATGATTATTATGTGTCAATTAAAAAAAATTGTTTTTGAGACGGAGTTTCACTCTTGTTGCCCAGACTGGAGTGTAGTGCCATGATCTTGGCTCACTGCAACCTCCGTCTCCTGGGTTCAAGCAATTTTCCTGCCTCAGCCTCCCGAGTAGCTGGGATTACAGGCACCTGCCACCACGCCCAGCTAATTTTTTGTATTTTTAGTAGAGATGGGAGTTTCACCATGTTGGCCAGGCTGGTCTCAAACTCCTGACCTCAGGTAATCCACCCGCCTCAGCCTCTCAAAGTGTTGGGGTTACAGGCATAAGCCACCGCGCTGACCTAAAAAATTTTTTTAATCTTGTCTTTGAATCATACTTAAGACCATAGTAAATGCATATTCTAAGCTAACCATATTAATTCAAATTCAGACAGATATAACACTAGGGCTGAGCGAGGTGGCTCATGCCTGTAATCCCAACACTTTGGGAGGCTGAGGAGGGTGGATTGCTTGAGCCCAGTAGTTCAGGCCAGGTTTGGCAACATAGTGAAACCCCATCTCTATAAAAAATACAAACATTAACCAGGTATGGTGGCATGGGCGTGTAGTCCCAGATACTTGGGAGGCTGAGGTAGGAGGATCACTTGAGCCCAGGAGATGTAAGTTGCAATAAGTTGTGATCATACCACTGCACTCCTGCCTGGGTGACAGAGCAAGACCCTGTCTCAAACAAACAAACAAAAAAGATATAACACTAAAGAGAAAGAAAAAGTAGGGCAGGACATTGAATCTGGTGCTTGAGGAGAACTACGTAAAAGTAAAACAAAGTTCTAAAATAGGATGACAATAAAAAGAAAATATGAGTAGTTGCTATTATTATCAATGAGATCATATATGTAGTTGGTTTTTTGTTGTTTTTTTTTTGAGACAGGCTCTCACACTGTTACCCAGCCTGAAGTACAGTGGCACAATCATGGCTCACTGCAGCCTCAACCGACTGGGCTCTGATATCCCACCTCAGCCTCCCGGGCAGCTGAGGCTACAGTCAGTTGTACACCACCATGCCCAGTTAATTTTTTGTATTTTTTGTAGAGATGGGTTTTCACCATGCTGCTCAGGCTAGTCTCAAACTCCTGGGCTCAAGTGATCCAAACATTTCAGCCTCCCAAAGTGCTGGGATTACAGGCATGAGCCACTGCACCTGTTCCCATATATGTAGTTTATAAAATAATTAAAAACATTTTTTTTTTTTTTTGAGATGGAGTCTCGCTCTGTCGCCCAGGCAGGAGTGCAGTGGCGCAATCTCGGCTCACTGCAAGCTCCGCCTCCCGGGTTCACGCCATTCTCCTGCCTCAGCCTCTCCGAGTAGCTGGGACTACAGGCGCCCGCCACCACGCCCGGCTAATTTTTTGTATTTTTTTAGTAGAGAAGGGGTTTCACCGTGGTCTCGATCTCCTGACCTCGTGATCCGCCCGCCTCGGCCTCCCAAAGTGCTGGGATTACAAGCGTGAGCCACTGCGCCCGGCCAAAAACAAAATATGTTTAAAGATAAAGAGTTTGAATTAATACTGCTAGCTTAGAATATGCATTTTCTCCACTCTTCTGCTTTCCCTGCAGTATGTGGAGATAGTCTGAATTTAGACATGATGTTTACATATTATTGTTCTTAGGGTAACTCTTTCATTGTTATTATATAAAATTGCATCTGTCCCAAAATGAAAGTGGAAAGTCACTGTAATAGAATGATAGGGTGACATCACCAGGCATCATAAAACGGATCATCTTAATTGTTGTGCACTTGTTCATTTCAAGACCACATTTATCGGCCATTTGTTTTTCCTTTCCTACAGTCTCTCTCTGCTGCTGTTCTCCCTCCTCCAGATATTTTCATTTCTTCTGCAAAGCGGAGGACTAAAACTGCCGTTTTAGGTGATTTTCAACTTACATAATCTTTCTTCAAGGTTTTTCTCAGGTTTACCCTATACTTGCCTATGATAAAAGATTCCCTCAGTTCATAAGAGGATGGATGAGGTGGGGGCTGACGGGAGGGAAGGATCCAGGTATTTTTCAGATTTTCTTTAAACAGGAGAAGTAGAAACTTGCTGTGCTGATGAACGTTTTAGCTTGGTTCATATAAAGGCAACAGAGATCTCGTGGGATTCTTGGGAGAACTGAGGGAAGTTAATGCAGGTAAAGCACATGGAACCAGGCAAGATTCCTAGTAAGCGCTCAGTAAATATTACCCAGCATCTTCTGCCTAATCACCAATATCAGCAGTTGCTGCTTTTTTTTTCCTTGCCTGCAAGATCAAAAAGGAAATCACAATCTCGCCCCCAAACTGCTAGAATTTTTCACTGATTGTCTGTCATCAATTTATTTTCTCTCTAAAGCTCAAACCACTCTAACAATGAAATTCTGTGCTTTAAAAATTCAAGCGAATGAGCAGATTTTAACAACTACAATTGCAAAAAGTTGGATGCTTTTCCGGAAGTGCTTATAAAACTGGTAAGCAAAGGAGATAGATAAAATCAAAACAAAAGATCTGTTCTTATCACATTTAGTAAGAGCAATGCTGGCTTTACTGATGACTTCAGTGGTCAGAAACCTGGATGATATTCATCTCCCTCCCCATTACCCCCACTCCCAAAAAGAGGAACACCCACCTGTATCACAATATCACTGCATCCTGATCTTATTCCCATACTTCAATGCCATACCTGATCACACCAGAGCTGTTACTTCTTGTGATTACCCATCCAATATCTATTTTTCACCTTGCAATAGATCCATACAAGGGACCAGGGCAGGGTTTGGCCAGAGAATTTCCTACAAATCCTTAACCTAGGGAAAGCAATACTTTTCAGGTTTAAAGTCAGGGTAGGGTTTGGCCAGGTGCCAGTGGCTCACGCCTTTAATCCCAGCACTTTGGGATGCTGAGGTGGGCCGATCACAAGGTCAAGAGATCGAAACCATTCTGGCCAACATTGTGAAACTCTGTCTCTACTAAAAATACAAAAATTAGCTGGGAGTGGTGGCACACGCCTGTAGTCCCAGCTACTCGGGAGGCTGAGGCAGGAGAATTGCTTGAACCTGAGAGATGGAGGTTGCAGTTAGCCGAGATTGCGCCACTGCACTCCAGCCTGGGCAACAGAGTGAGACTCTGTCTCCAAGAAAAAAAAAAACAAAAGAAAAGAAAAAGAAAAAAAAAGTCATGGCAGAGTTTGACAGATGGAGCTGCCAATTTCTATCAAAGCTTATCAGCTGTGGGAGTCACAACAGGATGGTGTCAACCCCAGGATATCAGGTCCCAGATGAAACCCAACTTCCTTTGCTGCTTCAGAAGCCACCTAGAAAGTAGAAATGGGAAGCAAATTCACTATGTCCCCCTTGTCAATTAGCAAACTTTCTAAATGCTTTTTGTCTGCCCTTGAATTTGGACATCCCCTTTTCTACAGTCAGCCTGGAGCATTTATAAAGCGGAGGCCACTGAACTGTCTAAAGGCCTTTGGAAAATTGTCTAAGCATCTTTGCAATTGCCTCTTTTCTTCCAACCCTACCCCCACCTCACCACTTGGATGTGGACCACACACTGCTATGCCATAAGCATCAAACATTTCCCACTTGTGATTTTATGCCAAATCATAACCATGATTCAGAACACTAAAGGACTCTGTTTCATTCTAACCTAGTTTCCTGTAAACTACATACAGTGATAGTTTCTTTTTTGTTTTTCAGAGTGGAGGAAGAAGAGAATCACCACATATCATATTTACAGGTCCTGCAGAAAGGGCAGAGCGAGTTTCATGTTTGAGTGCAGCAGATGCATGGGCAAAGCGTCACACAGCCGCTCCATGGAAGTGACAATGAGCCTTGTCTTTCACACGTAACTCCAGGAACCAGGGGAAAGAAAACCAATTCCACCCAGAGGTACAGACAAAGAAGAGCACCCTCCCAAAGGAGCCCGCATGATAAGTGGCCACGGTGAACATCACTGTGATCAGTCAGAAAGGCAGGCGAGTTATTAGCTTAGCCCTGAACCTCCTACTTAATGTAGAACCAGTGGTGATGGTTAACAGACCCTGGCTGCAGTGACAAGCCTGGGACCTGCTCGAGGAAATCCAATTGAAAAGCAGCCAAGAGGAACAACAAGCTAGAAACAGATGTTCCAGCTACCAGGATGTGCACACATTTAACCTGAATATGTAGTTGGGGTGGGATGGGAGCATTCGTTTCTAAATATAGTGATTTCACCTCTTCCCCCATATAGATATTGTCAGTTCAATTATAGCCATCCACATTAGTTTTGTCAAAATTTCAGCAATTTCTTTAAAATAAGAAGATGTCAGAATGATAACTGCTATTAAGGGAATTCAGGGTGTTTGATTTATCTACCCAGTCTTACTAAAACATTTCAGTTAAATCATCCACTCTTAAACTCCAGTCTCATAGCGATTAAAAATTATCTTTTAAAAAATTGCCCAAATGAAATTCCAACAGTTCATGTAATTATTTGATTTAATATTACCATGTTGGTAAAATATCTTTAAGATAGTTATATTTTCATGAGTCACTTTCTTAGTCACTTCTAGTTCCTAAATAGGGGAGTTTGGGTTGACAGAGGTGTGATAACCATGCAAACAGGGGCTAGAATATAAGCTTGACAGAATCAGTTAATTAGATTTGAAAGAGAGTTGAGTCTTGTGAACCATAGTATTATGTCATGTACATTAGGAAACACTCTCCTTTACATCAACACAATTCTGGTTTTCTCTAATGGGCTTTATACGAGGAGAGAGACCATCTCACTGTGCTGATTTTTCTCAAGAAAAAAATCAATACTCTCAATGGATTTTAAGTAGATCTAATGTAGTACTGCACTATGCTCATAAGAAGATAAGCATATGTAAAAGATTTTAAAATGTGAATTAATGCATGCCACGCTGAAACCAGACCATACCCCACACTCATGTTGTTATTATGTGTACCTAAAGCAAAGAACAGCTGCAGAGTATTTTCTCTGGTAACACTTCATTTTTTATTGGTAGGTTTTAATCCAATACATTTTTGGGGTCACTGAATTCTTATTTGCTTTAGAATGCCCGATTATATCATTCTGCAAAGGATAAAAGGGCTTCAGCCATCATCCTGTGCTGAAATTTATTGAAGATATTTATGAAGAGGGTGATCTTGAGGAATGCAAGCTTTTAAAATCTAAGAACAGTAGCAAAAATAAATTAATCAAGAATCCATCACTAATTTATACATGAGTCACTTACAAGGAAGGTAAAACGATTCAGTAAATTATGGATTTACAAATAAACTTGATTCTAGGGCCTTGGAAAATACTTCAATTGGAATATAGATCCATTTTTCCTCAAAACAATTTTCACTTCAACTTCAGATGTAGGGGACATAAAACCAAACCCCCTCTCTGAAAATTCAAGGGGAACTCTTTTCTGGTAACGTGAGGCATGAGTGGTGATGGTTCACAGGGATTCATCTGCCCTCCACAAACTCAGGGGTGGGACCCGTCTATCGTTTTTCTAACTCATTCCCATGAATTCTAAATTGTCAACACCTAAGGTTAATGATACCTGTCTTTTTGCTGTCATAAACAGTTAGGGTGGTTTAGCAAGAGATAAATCATCTTCACACAGAGGATTGCGCTATTGTTCTCAGCAAACAAAGGACAAAGCTTATTTCTGTATAATGTTAAACACTGTTCTAATGAAATAGGCTTTTTTTTTCTTTTATGCATTAATGAACTTATTAGCCTACAACACGTTTCTTTCTTGATTTGGAACATCTATTCTTCAAAAGTGTGTAGAGTAATAATAGAGAGTTTCTACACATGATAGCTCATTCTCATCTCAAAATATACACTGATTTTTAAGGAATGTGCAGAAGGAAAAGCCAACCATCCTTTTGATTATTGGATTAACCACCAGAGCTGCCTTCTTCTGAAACATACTCAATTGAAGACGATACTTTTAGCTACTAAATAATATAAATACACAGAGGAGGTGTGGAATAACATACCAAGAATAGCCAACAAGTTCATCTTACGACTATGAGCAAAAAGTGTTCATAAAAAATATCCTTTTTTTTTTTTTTTTTTGAGATGGAGTTTCACTCTTTTTGCCCAGGCTGGAGTGCAGTGGCATGATCTCAGCTCACTGCAACCTCTGCCTCCCGGCTTCAAGTGATTCTCCTGCCTCAGCCTCCAAGTAGCTGGGATTACAGGCGCCCACTACTACACCCAGCTAATTTTGTATTTTTAATAGAGACGGGGTTTCACCATACTGATCTCGAACTCCTGACCTCAGATGATCCACGCACCTCCGCCTTCCAAAGAGATGGGATTACAGGCATGACCCACCACGCCTGGCCCAAAAAAATATCACAAAAAAAAACAATTTTTTCACCCCTTTAAATATTACATAATTGATTTTTTCTGAAAATATTTCTTATACAATTCAATAAGCACACTAATTTTAGAATGGAGGGTCATTAATGCTATAATAAAATTGGAAATACTTGCTATTCTATGTTTTTAATACACACTATGTACATATTAAATACTGTATCTGTGTAATAGTTAAACATATTAGGTAGTTCATTAGGTTCATTTAAAATTGGCCGAGCTCAGTAGCTCACGCCTGTAATCCCTGCATTTTTGGAGGCCGAGGCAGGCAAATCACTTGAGGTCAGGAGTTCAAGACCTGCCTGGTCAACATGGTGAAACTCTGTCTCTACAGAAAATACAAAAATTAGCTGGGCGTGGTGGCATGTGCCTGTGGTTCTAGCTACTTGGGAGGCTGAGGCAGGAGAACTGCTTGAATCCAGGAGGCAGAGGTTGCAGTGAGATGAGACTGTGCCACTGTACTCCAGCCTGGGCGACAGAGTTAGACTCTGTCTCAAAAAAATAAAATAAAATAAGGCCAAGGGCTTAGTAACAACGTAATATAAGGTGCTTACGTATAATTTTACAATTTTAAGAGAGAATGTGCTTGAGCTAGGAACCACTGAGAGAGAGTAGGAGATGGTGGCAATAGTCAGTCAATTGTGCTACAAATACATTGCAATGGAAAATATATCATACACTACGAAATTTTACAAAAGTAGCAAACAAAAAACTTTTTTTTTTTTTAATTTTTTTTTGACCAAGTCTTGCTCTATCACACAGGCTGGAGTGCAGTGGCATGATCTCAGCTCACTGCAACCTCTGCCTCCCAGCTTCAAACAATTCTCATGCCTCAGCCTTCCAAGTAGCTGGGACTATAAGCGTGCGCCACCACACCCGGCTAATTTTTATATTTTTAGTAGAGACAGGGTTTCTCCAAGTTGGCCAGGCTGGTCTTGAACTCCTGGACTCAAGTGATCCACCCTCCTCGGCCTTCCAAAGTGCTAGGATTACAGACGTGAGCCACCGTGCCCAGCCAGCAAACAAAAAATTTACCTGTGATTCAATAAATGGTTTTCCCCTACCAGCCTTCCCCCACCACACATATATACTTTTTCTGATTCTATTTTACCATAATGATGACACAGGTGCTTAACCAGCTCCGTGAGCTATCAGGGTGGCTCTTTGCCTTGATTTAGTCTTGTGCCCACACACTGACCCATGCAGACTTAGCCATGCATCCAGCACAAATTATGCTATTTTACATGTTTGATTTAATGTATTCGTACCTGCCAGACATTGTAGCCAAAAGATTGTTTGCTGCCTAATCTTAGCCAGCTCTTAGGGTGACTGCCTAAGCCTGTATTGCTGGCTTCACAAGTTTTGTGTTTCAGGTAAATAAAAATCAAAGGGCGTTCGAGGCAGCGCATTGACTTACTTTGCAGACAAGCAGGCAGAGCTCCAGAGCAGTGACCCGTGCCCAGCGCCTCGCAGCTAGAGCTGGATTGGAATCCAGGGCTTTGCAGGCTTCCTGCTTCACTCAATCCTCTTTCTGTTGCCTCTGGCCTCAAGGTGTTGGCCTGGGAGGAAGTAGCAGATTAAATTCCATGGGCACGAAGTCCGTAGTTGACGAATACTTAATATGTTGCAATTTTACAGTGAAAGTTGGCAAGTCCAGGGTGGGAACATGCCTCAAACAGCTGAGTCTTCTGGATTTTACTTCTGTTCTTCTCCTCTCAATTTTTGATTTTGTTATATAAAAAGCAAATCAGTAACTATTGCATTATATTCTGCAGTGACTCAACAGCGACACTTATTCAGCCAACCAAGGTTTATTGAACTGCTCGTGGTGCCGGGAACCATACTGGGATAGGATACAGGGACCAACCAGTCCTGATCATTAGCTTAGCCAGAGAGGTAAATGGACCGACAATCAATCTCAGGGATCAATTACTATGGAAGCTCATAGTGTGGGCCCCTAACCCAGACTGTGGGTCTGAGGAGGTCTCCTGGAGGGAGTGCTATCCTAACAGAGACTTGAAGGGTACTTGGAATCGAGCCACAGAATACTATTTACCATCTCACTTTACTCTCATGAGAATTCTCCCCACTGTAGGCAGGGTGGGCATCGATTTAAAAGAAAAAAAAAAAAAGTAGCCTGGCGGGGTGGCTCACGCCTGTAATCCCAACACTTTGAGAGGCCAAGGCGGGCAGATCACCTGAGGTCGGGAGTTCGAGACCAGCCTGACAAACATGGAGAAACCCCGTCTCTACTAAAAATACAAAATTAGCCAGACATGGTGGCGCATGCCTGTAGTCCCAGCTACTTGGGAGACTGAGGCAGGAGAATTGCTTGAACCCGGGAGGCGGAGGTTGCGGTGAGCTGAGATTGTGCCATTGTACTCCAGCCTGGGCAACAAGAGTGAAACTGTCTCAAAAAAAAAAGTAAACAGAATAACAAGCGTAAGGGTGGCCAGCATTAGAGCTGGAATGGAACCCTGATGTCCAATGAGCTCCCTGTAGAATGGTCTTTGTACAGGACCATGTTCTCCTAAAGTGACTAGAGAGCAGGAGCCACCTGTCACTCAATGCAGCAGGATTGGACCCTCCCAGCCAAACCCCACTCCCACCTCCCATCCTACTGCAGTCTCTTTCCCTTTGTCTTGGTCTATGTGAGTAGATAGGGTCCTAGTTGGTGCAAACAATCTGTGATTTATGACCCAGATAGTCCTGCCAGGCCACAGAGAAGTGTACTCTGCACCCAACGGTCCTCAAGACAGACCTAGGCTCTTAGTTCCTGCAAGGCACCCCTAGAGGACAGCCTCTCAGCAGTACCCAGCACCCTGCACAGGGCCACTTTTGTAGCCTCCACCTGCCTGCTCACTCCCTTTTTCTCTCCTTGGCCTTCTCCACCCTGAATGCTTGTGCAAGCATGCTCACTCTCCTTCCCCAGCCCCTCCGCACACACTGACACACACTCAGCTCCCAGCCTTCATCCTCTCTCCCACCTCTTGTGGTGAGTTCTGAGCCTCTCCATGGCCATCCTCCCAGCCCAGGCCATTCTCTCAACCCAGCCTCTCCATGGCCATCCTCCCAGCCGAGCCTCTCTAGCCCATGGCCAGCCTCCCATCCCAGCCTCTCCATGGCCATCCTCCCAGCCCAGGCCATCCTCCCAGCCTAGCCTCTCCAGCCCGTGACCAGCCTCCCAGCCCAGCCTCTCCAGCCCAGGCCATCTTCCCAGTCCAGCCTCTCCAGCCCATGGCCAGCCTCCCAGCCCAGCCTCTCCATGGCCATCCTCCCAGCCCAGGCCATCCTCCCAGCCTAGCCTCTCCAGCCCGTGACCAGCCTCCCAGCCCAGCCTCTCCAGCCCAGGCCATCTTCCCAGTCCAGCCTCTCCAGCCCATGGCCAGCCTCCCAGCCCAGCCTCTCCAGCCTATGGCCAGCCTCCCAGCCCAGCCTCTCCATGGCCAGCCTCCCAGCCTAGCCTCTCCATGGTCAGCCTCTCCAGCCCATGGCCATCCTCCCATCCCAGCCTCTCCATGGCCATCCTCCCAGCCCAGCCCCACCTCTTCAGCCCATGGCCATCCCTCCCAGCCCAGGTCAGGTTCTGAGCCCAGGCTCTCCAGCCCATGGCTATACTTCCAGCCCAGCCTCTCCATGGTCATCCTCCCAGCCCAGGCCTTTCTCCCAGCCCAGGAGTATTTCTGGAAATGCTCCCAGCCTGGCATTTCCAGAAAAGGAAAATACAGCCAACGCTGAGAGGCTCAAAGGTCGCTCAGTTCAGACCTACAGGAATGCTTTTGTTTTATTTTTTTACTTGGGATCTTTCAATCAGTCAGCCTGATGCTCTTGTTTGATTTCCATGTTTGTTGTAGTGAAATACTGATAATCAAAAAGTTATTCTACATGATGAGCTGTTCCTCCTACTTCTTTACAGTTTCTCCATTTTCCAAAATTTCTACGATCAAGATGTATTGCTTTTATAATCACAAAAAGTTAAAATGTTAACATATTCTGACAGAAATATAGGAATTATTAAGACTTTTCTCTAGGTGGTGGAATTAAGGGTAACTGTTTTTTCTTTGTTCTCTATATTTCCAAATCATCTAAAATCAACATATATTGCATTTAGGTTTGTGTGTGAGGGGTTTTTTCCCCCATTTTTAAATTTGTGTGTGTTTGTTTTCTTTTTTCAGATGGGGTATCTCGCTATGTTACCCAGGCTGGTCTCAAACTCCTAGGCTCAAGCAACCCTCCCATGTCAGCCTCCCAAGTACCTGGTGAGGGTTTTTTCTAAAAAGGAAAAACATGTGGAAGACAATCAGAGATGATTTTTGAGTAATGCAGAACAACTGCAAAAGAACAAGCAGCGTGAATGCTCATAAGGTGAAAGCATTTCGGAAAACCTATTACAAGCAACAATGGAAGAAAATAGATTGAAACTGTGCCTACCTTCCCTAACACTCTCCACCTTCATCTGAGGTTTGTGATCCACAGACTCAAGCCATCATGGACCACGTCTTCATAGTCCCACACTATTGTCTGCATGATTTATACAAATGCAAAGCCTACTATTATTTAAATGGTAAAAGAAATACAGGAAGCAGAGACTGTGCTATATCAAAATGTAGCTTTCTCTACTACCACTGTTTTGCTTCGTGCTGTGTAGACCTGCCACTAAGCATTTTCATAGTCGAGAGAGTCAGAGACACAGAAAGAGAGAAATTATGGTCAAATTATGGCACCATACCATTAAAGTATGAGAGATTGGTGCCGCTAGTGTATGATTACTGCTTTTAATATGATTTTCGCTTTTCATCTTGTAAAATACTGTGAATTTACTGTTGAGCCTGTGTACTGCTACTCTCCCAAAGAGAAAATTACTTCTTCCAGAGGATCTGCTTGCACAAGCGTAAAATCTTTGCAGCTCTCTGAGCAGCAAGAGAACCACATCAGACTTGATATGCTGATTTGGCTCTTTTGAGTTACCTGTTTCAGAGAATTTTGGGCAGGGATTTTTCCAAGATGTCATTTTCTTTATATGTTATTTTCTTTATATTTGTATCCATTCACATCATCAAGTGTCTTATTGAGTACCTCCTAATTGCAAATGATCTTAGTGGCTGCTGTGAGAGACACATGGATTCTAATACAGGGTGCTTGGTTTAGAGAGACTTGTAAGCACCAACTGATATCGAGGGGGAAAACAAGCAGAGGGAACAGGAAGTGCAAAGGCCCTCAGGAAGAAATGAGCAAGGCCAACAGGGCTGGGAAGATGAAAGTAGAGGAGATGGGAATGAAGAGGTGGGTAGGGGTGAGGTCTTGTAACATTTGAGGAGCTGAATTATATTCTAAATGTGATGAGAAGCCATTTGAAAGCTTTGAGAAAGAGAGTATGGGCATCTGATTTTTTTTTTTTTTTTTTTTATCCCTCTAGCTATGAGAATAGGCTATAGGACTAAGAGCAGAAGCGAGGAGGCCAGTTAGTAGGACTCAACTGCAGACATTTAGGCTGGAGAAGACAGTGACTTGGACTAGGGTGGTGGTGTGAAGGTCACTGAGGTGTGTGGAGACTGGAAGGCACAGAGTCGGAGGACTTGTCTTCTAACTCTGTGATACTGCTCCAGATGATTAATAGGCACTCAGAAGGAACCCAATAAACATGTCTTCATGAATGTATGGCTGAATGAAGAGTACCCACCCCCTCACTTGTAAGTAGGAGCTAAGCTATGAGTATAAAAAGGCATAAGAGCGAGACTCTGTCTCAAAAAAAAAAAAAAAAAAAAAAAAAGAATGAGATAATGGGCTTTGGGGATTCAGAGGGGAAGGGGGTGAGGGAGGTGAGGAATGAAAAACAACATATTGGGTACAGCATATACTGCTCAGGTGACAGGTGCAGCAAAATCTCAGAAATCACCACTAAAGAACTGATCCATGTAACAAAAAAAAAAATCACCTGTTTCCCAAAAACTATTGAAAATTAAAAAAAAAAATTTAAGCAACCCAATAGGAATGCTCCACTGATTGTAGATATTTTTTTCTTTTTTTTTTTTTTTTTTTGAGATGGAGTTTCACTCTTGTCACCCAGATTGGAGTGCAGTGGCACAATCTCAGCTCACCACAACCTTCGCCTCCCAGGTTCAAGCAATTCTCCTGCCTCAGCCTCCCAAGTAGCTGGGATTACAGGCATGTGCCACCATGTCTGGCTAATTTTGTATTAGTAGAGATGGGGTTTCTCCATGTTGGTCAGGCTGGTGTCGAACTCCCGACCTCAGGTGATCCACCCACCTCGGCCTCCCAAAAGTGCTGGGATTACAGGCATGAGCCACCGCGCACGGCCTTTTTTTTTTTTTTTTTTTTTGAGTTGGAGTTTCGATCTTGTTGCCCAGGATGAAGTGCAACGGCGCAATCTCAGCTAACTGCAGCCTCTGCCTCCTGGGTTCAAGCAATTATTCAGCCTCAGCTTCCCGAGCAGCTGGGATTACAGGCACCTGCCACCACACCCAGCTAAAACAAATTTTTTTAAGAGACGTGGTCTCGCTATGTTGCCCAGGTTGGTCTCAAACTCCTAGGCTCAAGCGATCCGCCCACCTCAGCCTCCAAAGTGCTGGGATTACAGCCATGAGCCACCGCGCCCAGCCTCTGTTTGTAGATATTTTAATTAGAGAAAAATGTAAAATTTCAAGCCCATCCACCAGTTTTCTGCCCTATAATAATCAAAAACTATCTTTGCAAAAAAAAAAAAAAAAGTTATCAAAAAAAACAGTACTTACCCCTAGAATCACTCTCATATGTGAGATCAGGGAACTCCCTCTAGACTCAAGGGTGCCTGAGAGGCCACGTGGTTTTTAGACTCTCCCGGTTCAGCTTCACCACCTGATCCTCTTCCCTTCCACCTAGAGCTTTTTGCAGCCCACAAAAGATGTGCTCCATGATTCCAAAACAGAAAGGCTTCTGGTTAGGAGAGAATACTAAGGCAGCAAAATAAGCCCTCAATCAAAATCCCTCATTCACTAGCACTCTTCAGAAGTAGAAATCACTGGGACTCCCAAATGCTTCTGAAAAAGTTCTGCGGTGCATCCAAAGATCATCCCAGTAGTTTGTTTGCCTTAAACGTGTTTGTTAAAACATAAAAACCGTATGTCTACATAAGTGATTTTCAATCCTAGCTGCGTATAAAAATTCCCTGAAGAGCCTTCAGAATAGGCCAGCCTTCAGGCTCCACCCCATTCCAAGTCCATCGGAATCTCTGGCATGAGGCCCTGGCATCAGTAGTATTTAAAAGCTCCCAGGTGATTCTTATGTGCGTCAGGGTGGAGGGGCACTGCTGTATGTGAAGTGAGTCATTTTCCTATCTGCCCTTCACTGCAGGACATGAGTAATCCTGTGAACCCGCCACAGCTGAAGACAGTATTCAGCATTCTACATGGAGCTCAAATCCCCCAACCCCTCCTTTTAAGCACTTGAGAGAATTGCTCAGAAAACTTATACTACAAACGTATTTTAAAATTTGGGGCTTAGGAGTGGACAGCCCCCAGTAGCTCAACGTTTTATT
This sequence comes from Symphalangus syndactylus, assembly GCF_028878055.3. NCBI lineage: Eukaryota > Metazoa > Chordata > Mammalia > Primates > Hylobatidae > Symphalangus > Symphalangus syndactylus. The sequence goes on along the minus strand of NC_072434.2, from coordinate 22,571,864 downwards.
ACTCCTGCCTTAGTCACCGATTTCTTCTTCCTCTCTGCCTTGCTCTTTCTCTTCTCCTCCCCCTGCTGTCCCTCCCACTCTCTTCCATCAACCTGCCCTTGGCACCGTAGGCAGGCTGCCCACCTGGAGGCTCCAGGCTGCAGAGATCAGCTCTTAGGAGAAGGTCTGGATAAAAAGTGGAACTTGTGGAAAGGGCATATCATTTATAAAATTCCTTGCTTTACTGCAAAAATGTGTGCTTCACTGCTTTGGAAAACAGTCTAGCAGTTCTTCAAAAGGTAAAACATGGAGCCAGGAATGGTGGCTTATGCCTACGATCCCAGCACTTTGGAAGGCTGAGGCAGGGGATTGCTTGGGAGTTGGGAGTTGCAGTGAGCTATGAGTTTGGGTGCACTGGGTACAACGTACGGCTGCTCGGGGAACAGGTGCACTAAAACATCAGAAATCATCGCTAAAGAACTTACCCACACAACAAAAAAATCACATGCTCCCCAAAAACAATTGAAAACATAAAAAAATATAGCAACCCAATAGGAATACTCCACTGAGTGTAGATATTTTGTTTTTTTGAGATGCAGTCTCCCTCTGTCGTCCAGGTTGGAGTGCAGTGGTGTGATCTCGGCTCACTGCAACCTCTGGCTCCCAGGTTCAAGTAATTCTCCTCCCTCAGACTTCAGAATAGATGGGACTACAGGCACGCATCAACATGCCCAGCTAATTTTGTATTTTTAATAGAGACAGGGTTTCACCATATTGGCCAGGCTGGTCTCAAAGTCCTAAACTCAAGTGATCTGTCCACCTCTGCCTCCCAGGGCACCCAGCCTCTTTTTTTTGTTTGTTTGTTTTAGAAACGTGATCTCTCTATGTTGCCCAGGGTAGGTCTCCAAGTCCTGGGCTGAAGCAATCTGCCCACCTCTGCCTCCCGAAGTGCTGGAATTAGGGAGGGAGTTTGAGGTTGCAGTGAGCTATGATTACATACTGCACTCCAGCCTGGGTGACAAAGCAAGGCTCTGTCTCAAACAAAAAAAAAAGAAAAGGTGAAACATGGAAGTATCATATGATCCAACAACTCTACTCCTTGATGTATACCCAAGCTAAATAAAAACATATATCCACACAGAAATGTATACACCAATGTGTATAGCAGCATTATTCATAATATTCAAAAAGTGAAAACAATTCAAATGCTCATCAACTGATAACTGGATAAACAAAATGTGGTATATCCACACACTGGAATATTATTCATTGACAAAAAGCAACGAAGTACTGATACATGCTACAACTTGGATGAAGCTTATAAAAATTATGCTAAGTGGGCCGGGCGCAGTGGCTCACGCCTGTAATCCCAGCACTTTGGGAGGCCAAAGCAGGTGGATCACCAGGTCAGGAATTCAAGACCAGACTGGCCAACATAGTGAAACCCCATCTCTACTAAAAATACAAAAAATTAGCTGAATGTGCTGGCAGGAACCTGTAATCCCAGCTACTCGGGAGGCTGAGGCAGGAGAATCGCTTGAACCCGGGAGTGGGAGGTTGCAGTGAGCCGAGATCCCACCACTGCACTCCAGCCCAGGCGACAGTGTGAGACTCCATCTAAAAAACAAAAAAAAATTATGCTAAGTGAAAGAAGTCAGTCATAAAAGTTGACATATTGCTGAGCGTGTGATGCGTGCCTGTAGTCCCAGCTACTTGGGAGGCGGAAGTGAGAGGATCACTTGAGCCCTGGAGTTCCAGGTTGTAGTGCACTATGATTGTACCACTGCACTCCAGTCGGGGTGGCCAAGAAAGACCTTGCCTCAAAAAAAAAAAAAAAAGTTGACAAATTCTATAATTCTACTTCTATGAAATGTCCAGAATAGGTAAATCTATAGAGACAGAAAGGAAATTAGTGATGGGGAGTGATTACTAATGGGTACAGTTCATTTGGGGTGATAAAAATGTTCTAAAATTGATTGTAGTGATGGTTGCACAACTAGAATACACCAAATACCATCAAAATGTACATTTTTAAATGGACAGATTATACGGTAAGTGTGTTATATCTTACTAAAGCTGTTAAAAATAAAATATGTATTTCAACAGCAGAGAACTGTGAATGCTGAAATGATCGTATTTTTAAAAAATCATCTAGTCTCTAAAAGAGTGTGTTGACTGGACGATTATAGTCATAGCGGTAGGCATTATAACACAAAGAGATACGATCAATCACCTCTAGAAATAGTTTCCTTAATTATAGAAAGTACAACAACGTTCGCATGCATTGTTTGAGCACTTTGTAAATTCTTTTTCATCTTCCCACTTTAATAATGACTCTTCCTTTTCAATAACAAAGAGTTTTCTGTACTTGTCTCACTAATTTTCACAGCCTCCACTTCCAGGCACTCATGGAAACTTAACCCTCTTACAAAGGAGATCAAGGGGTTCAGTGTTTTAAAGACCCTGCTCCGAGGCACAGGGCCAACTCCAGTCCCAAGTGACATCCTCACCCCAAATCTACCCACCTCCATTCACTTAACCCCACACTAGGGCCACAAGGGATTTTTGGGTCCCCCACTCAGTTCCACATTAAACTCCCAGCTTTGCAGGATTTCTGCCTTTAAATGTCTCCCCACTAACTTCCCCCTACCCTCCGTGCCTCTTCCAGGCCAGCTCCCCAGAGTTTTCCCAAATTGTTCCAGAAGCTCCATGATCCACTTCAGTCACTTCTCCTCAGAATACTCCTGGAGCTGAGAGTTTTGGAATCGCCCTCAGTTTCTTCACAGATTTCTCCTTTGCTGGACCCTCCACTGGCCCTCCCCACAGCCCATCTGAGAGGTTTTGAGCAACCTGTTCCTCTTCTAAGCACCTCACATAGATGACCTCAGTGACACTTCCCCACAGTCCTTTGAGGCACTTTATCTCATCATCATCTCTGTTTTATGAAGTGAAAACTGAGGGCACCTGGAGATGAAGTCATTTCCCAAGGTCACACATCTAGGAAAGATGGAGTCAGGACTTAGCCCTGATCGGTTTGGCTCAGAGCACACATTTTAACCCCACGCCTCCTGTCATGAAATGCCTGGTGTATTGAGAGTCTACCGGGTGCTGGGCACTGTTCCGAGTTCTTTACATGTATTTACTCAACACTCCTCTCAGATGCTTCCATCAGAAAATAGCAAAGTTTAAACGATGGACATCCTCATAAAACCAAGCCTATTGGTCTTGGTCAGGAAGACCTGGCAATACTCACTTATTCAAAAAATATTTAATAGACACTATGTTCCAGGCACTGCTCTAGGAAATGGGAAAACATCAGTAAGATAAACAAAAATCTTTGCCTTCATAGAACTTACCTCTGTATGAGGTGAGACAGACAATAAATATAGAAAATAAGTGGCCCAGCGTGGTGGCTCACGCCTGTAATCCCAGCACTTTGGGAGGCCGAGGCAGGCAGATCACGAGGTCGGGAGATCGAGACCATCCTGGCTAACACAATGAAACCCCATTTCTACTAAAAATACAAAAAATCAGCTGGGCATGATGGGAGGCGCCTGTAGTCCCAGCTACTCAGGAGCCTGAGGCAGGAGAACGGCATGAACCTGGGAGGTGGAGCTTGCAGTGAGCTGAGGTCACGCCACTGCACTCCAGCCTGGGCGACAGAGCGAGACTCCCTCTCAAAAAAAAAAAAAAAAAAAAAAGGAAAAAAGAGAAAATAAGTAGCTGGGCAACACGGCAAAATCCCATCTCTACTAAAAATAGGAAAAATTAGCCAGGTATGGTGGCGTGAGCCTATAGCCCCAGCTACTTGAGAGGCTGAGGTGGGAGGATCACTTGAGCTCAAGAGACACAGGCTGCAATAAGCCGTGATTGTGCCACTGCACTCCAGCCTGGGTGACTATACCTTGTCTCAAGAAGAGACAGAGAGAGAGACAGACAGGAAGGGAGGGAGGGAGGGAGGGGGAGAAAGAGAGAGAGAGAGAGAGGAGAGAGAGACAGAGAAAGAAAGAAAGAAAGAGAGAAAGAAAGAAAGAAAGAAAGAGAGAGAAAGAAAGAAAGAAAAGAAAGAGAAAGAAAGAAAGAAAGAAAAGAAAGAGAAAGAAAGAAAGGAAGAAAGAAAGAAAGAAAAGAAAGAAAGAAAGAAAGAAAGAAAGAAAGAAAGAAAGAAAGAAAGAAAGAAAGAAAGAAAGAAAAGAAAAGAAAAGAAAGAAGAGAAAAAAAACACAAGTTATACAGCATGTTAGATAGAAGGTCTTAAGTGCTGCCTAAAAAGGGGTAGTAGGGCCAGGCGCTGTGGCTCAGGCCTGTAATCCCAGCACTTTGGGAGGCTGAGGCGGGTGGATCACCTAAGGTCGGGAGTTCGAGACCAGCTTGACCAACGTGGAGAAACCCCGTCTCTACTAAAAACACAAAATTAGCTGGGCATGGGGGCGCATGCCTGTAATCCCAGCTACTCAGGAGGCCGAGTTAGGATAATCGCTTGAACCTGGGAGGCAGAGGTTGCAGTGAGCCGAAATCGCACCATTGCCCTCCAGCCTGGGCAACAAGAACAAAACTCTGTCTCAAAAATAATAATAATAATAATGGGGGTAGCGGGTAGCTCATGCTAATGCATGTTGAGGCTGGGGCTGCAATTTTTGGAAGCACAGTCACAGTGGGTCTCATAGAAAAGGCAACATTTGATAAAGACTCAAAGGAGGGAGACTTGGGAGAATATGTTGGAAGAGATCCCAGGTAGAGGGAACAGCCAGTGCAAAGGCCTGAAGTGGGAGTGGAGATGGGGTCTGTGGGGCTGGAGTGGCCTGAGGGATGGGGCGAGGAGTAGGAAATAAAGTGAGGGAGGGAAGAGGGCAAAGCAGGTTAACAGCGTCTCCACTTCACTCTGGGAGCCGGGAAGCCGCTGGAGGGTTTAGGTTGAAAAAGGCCAGTCCACAGAGATTCCTCTGGCTCCTATATGGAGGATAAGCTGCGTAGCTGAAGTTAACAGAGCGTCTGAAGAACCTCATTTTAATCAGTAATTTCAGCCCTTAGAAGGGAAGGGAGTTGTTGAGGAGTTGTAAAGCTGCCTCCACCACCTTTATCTGTTTTTCTATACCTCACCACCCCCTGGTGGAGATAAATGGCCATGCGGAAGAAGCAGAAAAGGAATTTGCATAATGCCTGGACTGGAAAAGCCAGACTAGGACACTACAGTGCTACTAATTCCTAAGCTTTTCTTCTGTTTCCTTTCCTGAATTCTCTTTTGAGTATCTCACTCATTTGTTTAATCCCCCATGGTGCTGTACAGTTATTTCATAAATGTGGATGAGCAAATGAATTTATTAATGAATGAAATGTGGATGAATGAATGAAAGAATGAAATGCTGAATGAATGAATGAATAAGTGCATGGGGGCATCCCTTACACTAAGGGAGAGAAGGGCATTGGTTTATAACAGTCAGTGAGAGGTAGAATGAGTAGCACGTTTTAAAAGAAACTTTTAGGTTCAGGGGTACATGTGCAGGTTGTTATACTTTTTTCTTTCTTTCCTTTTCTTTTTTGGGTGGGGTGGGTGGGGGAGACAGGGTCTCACTCCCATTGCTCAGGCTGGAGTGCAGTGGCACAGTCAAGGCTTACTGCAGCCTTGAACTCGTAGGCTCAAGCAATCCTCCCACCTCAGCCCCTGAAGTAGCTGGGACTATAGGCATGCACTATCATGCCTGCCTAAGTTTTTTGTATTTTAGTAGAGACGGGGTCTCACTATGTTACCCGGGCTGGTGTTGAACTCCTGGACTCAAGGGATCCTCTGCCTCAGCCTCCCAGAGTGCTGGAATTACAGGTAGGAGCCATCACGCCCGGTCTCAGGTTTGTTATGTAGGTAAATTTCGTGTCATGGTGATTTGGTGTACAGACTATTTCATCACCCAGGTAATAAGCATAGTACCTGACGGGTAGTTTTGCGATCCTCACCCTCCTCTCGTCCTCCACTCTTGCACTTCTTAACTAACCTACAAAAGTTCAGGATACTTTCTTGAAATGTTCCCTCGTTGGTGGCAGATTCCTGACCCAGGTAAGCTCTGATCAAATCAAGAAAGTGATAACACCATGGTTAATGTACAATATATAGTAATGCAAAAAGTAAATATGTTTTCAAATTTATGCTTCTACTGAGGAGTGGCCGTTAAAATTCATGTCAATGTATAGTTTTATTGCAGAAATTTAAGGAGGAGTGTTCTTTATTTTAAAAGTATCTGTTTAAATATTAGTACATAGATTAGCCATTTATTAAACATACTCTGTTGATATCATTATCTGGAGATGTTGAATATTTATATTTAAAGTTACCACATGCAAACTAGGGGGAAGTTATATATTCAGAAAATTACCAAAACATGTTTCTAATACAGCATATATACCTACCTACATATATACTCATCTTCAAGCACATGTGTGCCTATAAGAAACTGAAATGCATTTTTCTTGCAAATTGCTGGTATGTTCAAAGTTCAAAGTTGATTGACACATGCTTTCACTTAATAAAGGTAATTACAAAGAATAACAATTCCAAACAGATCTGTTCAGTGTAACAATCTTGTCCTGCCATGTAGATTACATTGAGAGCTGTCAGATATGCAGTTTTACTACCAATCATGTGTAAGCACATTTGTAAGACAAGAAACAGATTAATAAGCATCAACACTTTCCTCTAAACACTTGTTTAAAAGAATAAAAGCTGCTGGCACTGAAGGAAATGATGCAACAGTGGAAGCTTTTTCTATCTAGCCTCCAAATAATAACCCTGCAAGACTCACAGGAAGGACAAAAGTGCATGCTGGAGCCCTTGCAACAGCTCCTCTCTTGGAGGAAGGTAAAATCACACAGAGCTGCCTTTGCTAGTCTTATTTTGTCTAATAGATTGGGCATATATAGCTCCTTTTACTGATAATCTCTGCTGAACCCTTTGGGTAAGTAATAGACCAAAGAGAAGGTTGGCTTCTCCTCCAGACAGTTAGCACTTGTTGAGTAGCTAGTATCTGGTAAAGACTAGCCTAGCTAAAAATCAAGTGGTATTGGGGTGATTGATCATATATTTAGATGCGGATGGTTACCTAGACCTCATTTAGGAAACCCAAATACATATGGAAAATGTCTGTGATTACAATTACATTGCAAGGTAGGTTTAGTCCTAACTTCAAACACCGGGATTATAAAAGAAGTTTCCACTATATTTAGTTTTATCCGGTCAAGTATGTTGGGTAAATGAACATTGTACTTAAAATACCGAAGAGTGGATTTCCACTTTACTTTTTACTAACATGTATAATAGCAGGTAAAATGAAAATGGATGGGCAAAGAACATTGAAACAATCAAATTGTATATAACATGAACTTTGTTACTATATCATAATTGTGGGGCCTTTTATTCCAAAGCTGGTTAGGATTTAGGGTCATGTTTTTTTATAGCAAGAGGGCATAGAATTATAGCCAGTCAGTTATATGATCCCAGCCTAGTCATTAATGTAATGTGACTGTGTTTGCTTTTGTGTGACACGAGGCATTATGAAACACTGCTAACATATCAGATAATGGCAAAATAAATAAATATTAGAACTTTAAGACAAAAGCTGTTCAGTCAAGCTGCATTCAGGAATATGCATTTTACATTTAAAAATAAAGGGAAACATGTTTATTCCATGTTTAGAAATAGAGAAAAATGTATATATAAAAATTAACTTTCTCCCATGGAAAATACATTTCTGTAATCTTGTTTTCAGAAGAGAGTAGGCTTATGGGTCTCCCAAAACCACTCAGAAAAATTACCTGCAGTGCTGTATAGAAGAGTGAATGAAGAAAGAGTAAGCTAGCCAACTTCCAAAGCCAAGTGCATCTGTAGTAGGGGAATGTTGGACATTATTTGGAGTGGTATGGATGTTTGAGGTACCTTTAGTAATGCCCCATTTTAGTAGTGTGAAATTGACTAAACAAGAGTTTCTTCAAAAATGTTTTAATTTATTAGTTTTGCTCATATCTCTGATGCTGCTATAAAAGGGATCATAAGCTTTAAACTTAAGTGCTTATTGCATTATTCTCATTATTTACTTGGATACTACTTATTAAGTCATATTTCAATGCAATGAAAACAAATAATGTAAAATAATCTCATTCCTTTTCTGACTTTAAAGGTACTACTCACCTTCTCAGAATGAACAAAGTCTATATTTGAGGATACAGCCTTTGAAACAATGCCAACCACCGCAGTCACCCAGGCCTGAAAAGCCAGGTTTTGTATTTCAAAATCATAGACTTACAGAGCACAAGAGCTGGAAGAGACTTCGTAGATTATGAAGTGTTGTCCTCCTTTTTTAAAAAAAGAAAAATGGGCTGCGCGTGGTGGCTCACACCTGTAATCCCAGCACTTTGGGAGGCTGAGGCAGAAGGATCACTTGAGCCCAGGAGTTTGAGACCAGCCTGAGCAACATGGTGAGACCCTGTCTCTACAAAAATAAAAATACAAAATTATCCGGGCATGGTGATGTGCACCTGTAGTCCCAGCTACTTGTGAGGCTGAGGCAGGGGGATCGCTTGAGCCTGAAAGGTTGAGGCTGCGATGAGCGGTGATTGTACCACTGCACTCCAGCCTGGGCAACAGAGTGAGATGCTGTCTCAAAAAAAAAAAAAAAAAAAAAGTATTAATATGACGCTGTGTTATAGGAAGAAAACAGCATGAGGACTCAAAAGATCTGGGTCTTATTTCTAGCCTCGGTTTCTTCATGTGTAATATGGGAATAGCAACACCTGTTCAGCTAACATGATAAACACCTCATGTATTGCTGATATCTTTAGTGACCTTGAGACCTCACCCACGCATTGCACCTTGAGGTGACTTTGGAGGTCTGCTTATGTGGCTTACCTTTGGCCTCTCCCTCAGCCAGGCTAAATCCTTATTGAAGAGGGAATGGGGTGAGCCTTCTGAGACTGCTGAGCAAGCCTGTGTTGAAGGTGATCTGAGTGTCCGTTGCTATGTGATGGGCCACCTTAGTATAGGCGGGGATGATAATGCATTGCTGCAATGGACGCGTTAACTCAGAAACCAAGTCTTACTTTACCATTCTATATGTGGGAGCCTTCCAAAAGCACATGTGAGGCTCACCTGTCAGTCACCTCTGTAAAACATTTATTTTATCTTATTTTATTTTATTTTATTTTATTTTATTTTATTTTATTTTATTTTATTTTATTTTATTTTGAGACAGAGTCTCTCTATGTCACCCAGGCTGGAGTGCAGTGGCGCGATCTTGGCTCATGGCAACCTCCACCTCCTGGGTTCAAGCAATTCTCATGTCTCAGCCTCCCACATAGCTGGGATCACAGGCATGCACCACCACACCCTGCTAATTTTTGTATTTTTAGTAGAGACAGGGTTTCACCATCTTGGCCAGGCTATGTAAAACATTTTAGAAAAAGAAATGTAAAGAAACAAAATGTTTCTTTATAATGTTGTACATCGTTTCTTTTAGAAAAAGAAGGCCGGGCGCGGAGGCTCACGCTTGTAATCCCAGCACTTTGGGAGGCCGAGGCGGGCGGATCATGAGGTCAGGAGATCGAGACTACAGTGAAACCTCGTCTCTACTAAGAATACAAAAAAATTAGCCGGGCGTGGTGGCGGGCGCCTGTAGTCCCAGCTACTCGGAGAGGCTGAGGCAGGAGAATGGCGTGAACCCGGGAGGCGGAGCTTGCAGTGAGCTGAGATTGCGCCACTACACTCCAGCCTGGGCGACAGAGCGAGACTCCGTCTCAAAAAAAAAAAAAAAAAAAAAAAGAAAAAGAAACAATATATAACATTGCACGACTAAAGATGCACTTGGCTTTGCAACTTGGCTAGCCTGCTCGCTGTCTCTCCAAAGTTAGAATGCATTTGTTCCCCCCCACTCCTGGGGAAGGCAGGAATGGGAAATTGCTAAGGTAATGTCCTAAACCACAACAAATATGTGCATCTGACCAGATTCTCACAGCCAGCTGCTTCTATGGCATCTTGGCGTCTGAGCAAATAATTTACAGAAATTCCACAGGAAAGGAGGTGCTTTAAAGGCTGCAAGAGAGAAGAGGCACAGCTGTGACAGCTGGGAGCAGGAGCTGCCACTGATCTGTTTCCCTGCTTATCACAACACCGTTAATCAATCCCAATCCCAGCAGGGCCCAACAAACCTTACTCCACTTCTCAGAGCCTGACGGTTCAACTGGAATCTCCTTGAAACCATGTCCTGAGAAGGACGTCTCATTGATGCATTACACAATTTGCTTCATTAAAAATATTTAAATTGTGGGTGGGGAAATTTAAGGAAAAAAGAATACAACATTAGCAGACCTTCCCTAAATTTCCATTACACATAATTTCTCTACTGTTTTATAAGGCATTTAAATGAGGTATTTGTTTGCACTTGAAACCTACTGTTGCTCAGTGAGACGTGTTATGTGTTGCTCCTTATTTCTGGCAAGCTGAACTTGACCACAGTGGTCACCAGAAATATATTAAATAATCTGTAGCTAATGAAGCTCATTGTCTACAGCATCAGATCACACTTACCTTATGCAGCTGGGGAGGAGAACGTACTGTCTCTGCTGCCATTGCAGAGATAACAGCTTCTAACTGTACAGAGATTTGTTAAACAATAACTCAAGAAGTAACAGTGGTAATAGCCACCATTAATTGTGTACTGTGTGCCAGACACTTAAAAAAATTAGCTCACTTGACCCATATAATCACCCTGTGAAATATTATTATTACTGTTTCTATGTATAGGTGACATTTTGTAGTGTATTTTTATTTTTGTCTCAAAAATTTTTTTTCAGACAGGGTCTTGCTCTGTCGCCCAAGCTGGAATGCAGTGGCATTATTATGGCTCACTGCAGCCTCAACATCCTGGGCTCAAACAATCCTCCCAACTCAGCCTCCCAAGTAGCTGAGACTACAGGCACATGCCATCATGCCCAACTAATTTTTTGATTTTTTGTAGAAACGGGGTCTGTCTATTTTGCTCAGGCTGGTATCAAACTCCTGGCCTCAAGTGATCCTCTTGCCTCAGCCTCCCAAAGTGCTGGGATTATAGGCGTGAGCCACCTTGCCCAGCTTGTAGTGTACTTTAAAAATAAGTCCAAGTTCCTGAAATTTCTCAATTTGACTAAAGGCTTGGGCTCAAGACTGCAAATGCAACAGCCATTGGAAGAGTAGGGGCATAAATAATTTTATAATTTTATCTGAAATTTATGCATGAATCATTTCATCAGACTCTTTACCTAATAGGAAAGTAGAAAAGGGAGGTAGGGCTGACTCTTAAAAAAAAAAAAAAAAAAAGAAAAGAAAAAAAAAGCAGGAAATAAGTGGGGTCCAGAAATGGATGCAGCTTGGAAACAATGAAGCAAGAGGAAGCTCCACGCATTTCATCCCACAGCCCCCAGCCCACCCAGCACTCCCTTCAACACTCACGTTCTGCGGCAAGAATGGTGGCAGCAGCTCATGCTTCATGAACTCACCTCCTAGTGGAAAGGACACCTAAAAGTTTAGCATATCGCAAACCATTTACTATTTTAGAGGAATTTTCAGAAACCTTGGAAGATAACTTTGACTATAAAGTAATTGCCATAAATAAGTGACAACAACATTGTCTAAAGAAAACTCTTTTACATATTTTGACAATATCTGTATCTTCTTAAAGGTCATAAAGAGTGTGACTTGATTTATTTACATTTTGTATATAATGTAGCCTCTGGCAGGTAGTAGGTGAAAAATCAAGTGATCACACAGACCTGCCTTGTTTTAAGCAGTTATGGGAGGAAAGGGAAAATTCTGGAAAGGATCTTAGTCTTTGCTGTCCATCAATTATATATTGATGGACAATGAGAACCACTTTCTTTTAAAGCATGGAATCAAAAATCCCCATGATAGATTCAAAAAGCCTCTGATCTCATCTTGACCCTTGGGGTAGCTTATACTGTCATATTAATGGTCCCAAAGAGAGATTATTAGCTAGAAATTTATAATTAAAACCTTACAAATATCATATTTCAACAAATTTAAGATGCCATGGTAAGATGTCTCATAATTTTGTGTGCCACCCAGAAAGAACAAAACCTGCAAATAAACTGGGTTGTATCATCAATTGTTTGTTGCATTCTGATTCCAGATATGTTAAAACGTTGACACATGGATCTGAGAACAAAATATGGTATCTCTAAACTTATAACACAAAAAAAGATTAGTCTTCTGTCTTACTTTGGAGTTTGGAATTATTGTATGTGTATATCTTACTTGCCCAACTGTTTTTCATCAAACCCTGGCATCCTTGCCTCTTGAATATATTTGTCTTCTGCCTTTTTAGTCTCTCAGTCACAAGCCCCCATGACTTCCCAGCTGTCTATGAAAACAGATTTCTAATTGTCTCTGTGCCCTCAAATTTTAGTCCCTGTGCACATAACCCAGTCATCTGAGTACATCATACTGACCTTTCTAGAGGGTCTCCCTCCGCTAGCCCAACTCTTCCCAGAATCCTTCTTATTGCTTACAACCATCCTTCTCAAACTAAGGTAAGAGGGCTTCCAGGAGTGTGTGGTGAAGCCCTCAAAACCACTGAACGAACAGAGCAAAATTTTCCTGAAGCATTAATTGTATGCAATGGTAAGCAATTTATACATTAATTTTTTTTAATGGAGTCTCACTCTGTCACCCAGGCTGGAGTGCAATGGCGCAATCTTAGCTCACTACAGCCTCTGCCTCCTGGGTTCAAGCCATTCTCCTGCCCCAGCCTCCCAAATAGTGGGATTACAGGTGCCCGCCACCATACCCAGCTAATTTTTTTGTATTTTTAGTAAACACTTTTAGTAACATATTTTTGTACTTTTAGTAAAATTTTTTTTGTATTTTTAGATTTCACCATGTTGGCCAGGCTGATTTCCAACTTCTGACCTTAAGTGATCTGCCCGCCTTGGCCTCCCAAAGTGCTAGGATTACAGGCATGAGCCACTGTGCGAGGCTGACGTTAATTGTTTATGCTAAAACAAACATTATGGAATAAAATGATAAATTGAGTTAACTTTTATGATAAAACAGTTTATAGAAATAGCATCATTTCAAGTTATCATTCCCCTCTGCTGTTGAAGTGGAGCATTTCCAGATGCTCTGACCTACAGGATTAGCCTATTCTCCAAAATGTCCCACCATCTTTTCAGTCTTATCACTGTCTGTCTATTCCTCCATGCAAATTATTTTCCTGCCAAATTATCTTCTCACCATTTCTTCCAATTACTCAGCTTTGCTTTGTTGCTTTTGATGGTCATCTGACTTCAACACCTGCTTTTCCTCCTCTCTGCTTTCCAACCTGATCATGCCTTCAAGACCAGGACAACTCCACCTCCTACCGCAGTGCTGCCTGCCTAACCACAGGAGCCCAGATATCTTCTTGTTGTTTTTTCTATATTTTAGAGATGGGGTCTCACTATGTTGTCCAGGCTGGTCTCAAACTCCTCAGCTCAAGCAATCCTCCCACTTTGGCCTCTCAAGGTCCTGGGATTACAGACATGAGCCACTGAGCCCAACCCAATTTATTATTCTTATCCAAAGACACTTATTGAAATACCATGGACAGGGGTTGGCAAACCATAGCCTGGAGCCAAATGCTGCCCGCTGCCTGCTGGTAACTGACAGAGTTACAACAGAGACCATAGGGCCTGCAAAGTCTGACAGATTTACTATCTGGCCTTTTACAGAAAAAGTTTGCCAATACTTAGTCTAGGTCCTTATTATCTTTTCTACCACTAAAATTCCATTATCTTTTAACATATTACCTTGTTGGCCGGGCGTGGTGACTCATACCTGTAATCTCAGCACTTTGGGAGGCCAAGGCGGGTGGATCATGAGGTCAGGAGTTCGAGACCAGCCTGATCAATATGGTGAAACCTGGTCTCTACTAAAACTACAAAAATTAGCTGGGCACAGTGGTGCATGCCTATGGTCCCAGCTACTCAGGAAGCTGAGGCAGGAGAATCGCTTGAACCCAGGAGGTGGAAGTTGCAGTGAGCCAAAATTGTGCCACTGCGCTCCAGCCTGGGCGACAGAGCAAGACTCCATCTCAAAACAAACAAACAAACAAAAAACAAAACTTTCTCTCTCTCTCTCTCTCTCTATATATATATATATATGTACATATGTAAATATATATATACACATATATAAATATATATATATATGAAAAACCTTAATTCACTTTTTATAGATGGCATTTCGCAAATGAGACCACAAGATCCTTACAATCTTATTCATCTAGCTTCTATCCTAGGACCTAGGAAAGTTCTATCCTTGATGATCATGCTCTGTGGCTTCATCTGGTACATTACTAAATAACATATTATCATGGTGCAACTTTAAATATGAAATAAATCTGCTGCTTTCCTTTTTTTTTTTTGAGACGGAATCTCACTCCATTTCCCAGGCTGGAGTGCAGTGGTGCAATCTCAGCTCACTGCAACCTTTGCCTTCTGGGTTCAAGTGATTCTAGTGCCTCAGCCTCCTAAGTAGCTGGGATTACAGGCGTGTGCCACCACTCCTGGCTAATTTTGTTGTTTGTTTGTTTGTTTGTTTGTTTTTATAGATAGGGTTTAGCCATATTGGCCCAGCTGGTCTCAAACTCCTGGCCTCAAGTGATCCACCTGCCTCGGCCTCCCAAAGTGTTTGGATTACAGGCATGAGCCACTGCGCCCGGCCTAAACCTGCTTTTCTAATGATGATGTAACTGACTGGTATATAGTATGTTTGTCAATCAATCAATCTTCAAATGCTTATTTAGCATTTTTGCTGTGCTAGGTTCCAAGCAGTGAGAGATGAGTCATATAAGAAAAACGTAAGCTCTTCTTGCCCTCTCAGATTTGACCATCTCATTGAGACCAGACTAACGCCTTTGAGTCGAACCAGTTGAGGTGAACCAGTTGTATGATGCCTCACGTTCCAGAGGAAGGAGAAATTGGTGCAGGCTGAAGGCTAAGAGGGGGCACTTAACCCCTATTCAATGAACATATCTTGTGGACACTAAGCAATAAAGTTTGGTAGGTGGCATGTAAGAATTATAGGGCTAGGTGCAGTGGCTCACACCTATAATCCCAGTACTTGGGGAGTCTAAGGTATGAGGATCACTTGAGGCCAGGGGCTCAAAATCAGAGATTCCATCTCTACTAAATAATTTTAAAGTTAGCAGGGCATGGTGGGGCATGCCTGTAGTCCCAGCTACTTGGGAGGCTGAAGTGGGAGGATAGTTTGAACACAGGAGTTGGAGTCTGTAGTGAGCTATAATCACACCATTACACTCCAGCCTGGGCAACAGAAGAAGACACTGTCTCAAAAATAATTATATAAAGCAGTTTCTACATTGCCAGAGACCTCTTAATTGCAGTTCTTTGTGCAATAAGCTAAATTCTTCTATGTGTACTCTACAGGTGATAGGAGGAAAATACTCCCTAGCTCACAACTACGTTCAATATTTGTACTGATTTGAATATTTGTAACTCATAACTATGTTTGATATTTGTACTGATTTGAATATTTGTAACTTACCTTTCTTGTTGAACTAAAATAATTTGAAACAGCCTAAAACAAATTTATTCATTAACCATCCAACAAATATTTATCAAGTACCCATGGTCTCAATGTTTGTGTTTCCCCCAAATTTATATGTTGGAATCTTCAACTCCAAGGTGATGATATTAGGAGGTGGGGCCTTTGGGAGGTGATTAGGTCCTGAGGGCCAAGCTCCCATGAATGGGATTAGTACCCTTATAAAACAGGTACCCTGCGGTGGCTCATGCCTCTAATCCCAGCACTTTGGGAGGCCAAGGTGGGCAGATCACAAGGTCAGGAGTTCGAGACCAGCCTGGCCAACATGGCAAAACCCTGTCTCTACTAAAAATACAAAAATTAACCAGGTGTGGTGGCAGGTGCCTTTAATCCCAGCTACTCAGGAGGCTGAGGCAGAAGAATTGCTTGAATCCAGGAAGTGGGAGGCTGAGGCAGGAGAATCACTTGAACCTGGGAGGCGGAGGTTGCAGTGAGCCAAGATTGCGCCACTGCACTCCAGCCTGGGCAACAGAGTGAGGCTCCATCTCCAAAAAAAAAAAAAAAAAAAAACACAGGTCCCAGAGAGCTAGCTGTCTCCTTCCACCATGTGATGACACACTGAGAAGGCATCATCTATAAACCAGGAAACAGGCCCTCCCCAAACACCAAATCTGCCAGTGCTTTGATCTTGGATTTCCCAGCCTCTAGAGCTGTGAGAAATAAATGTTTGTTGTTTAAGCCAACTGATCTATGGTATTCTGTTGTAGCAGCCTGAATGGACTAAGACAGCCTACTACCTGCCTCTTCTAAGCTCTAGGAATATAGAGATGAATAAGAATGACCAGGTCCTGAACTCCTTCAATGATGAGACAATCAGTAAGTAAACATAATCAATACAGACAGCAATAAGTGCTCTGAAGGCAATGAACATGGTGACCCAGGGCAAAGTAACTGGTGCTCAGTGGGAAGAGGTCAAGGAAGGTCTCTCTAAGGTCTTCCCCTGAGACCTGGTGAGAGAGAACCAGCCAAGAAACGGGCTGAAACAGAAGTCCAGAAGCAGGCAGAATGACCACAAAAGCTGGAAGCAGTTCTAAGCTTGGTGTGTGTAGAAAGCCAGTCATGGATGGAGTGAATGACGGGACAAGAGGCTGGGAAGCTGGTCAGGAGCTAAGCCATGGAGAGCCCTGTTAGGACTTCAGCTTTGATTCTATGGGCAAAAGACATGGTAGAATAATAGAAACAAAATTAGAAAATCCAGGAAGAAAACATTCAGAGTCAAAAGATCTGCTACATCTAAGGACTCACAGCTGTCATAATTGAGCTTCAGATTTGCTCTTGGGTTTTCTACAACCAGAGCCAAAAAGGGCAATATAGATTACTGGCTCTAGTTATCTGAATGAGAAAGTGTAGCAGTTTCCTGGGTGACCAATTTTGTCCTGGCACTCGGTTCTACAAGAAATGCTTCCTTTGAATCTTTCTTAGACACAAGACTTTGAGGAATATAATGGTCAATTTCCTAGAAAACAGTTTTCCAGCAAATCAGAACTGGTTTTCTCATGGCTGTCTCCAGCTCCTGTGGCTCAGTGGCTGAAATGCAACTCAGTGAGGTTTGAACTTATTCATGGGCACCTGTCTCTGGCCTTAATGGTGTTCAAATATGATTCAAAAATTTCTAGAGCAGTATCTTAATTTTAATTGCACAAAGATTGGTCTTGGGCAAAATGCAAGAAAGGTAAAGTTTATCCCTTGCGTCTCTGCCTTCAATATTGCTCCTGCGTGACTGAGAGGGCCTTGATATGACCTCAGGTCCTTATTTCTGCCTGGTGGTCGGTGTTTTCAGGACTCTGAACTCCTCCATGGCTACTGGTCAGCAACAAGAGGGCTTGTGTTCTTTGACACCAGACAAGTCTTACAGCATGCAGTTGGTGACTTGTGGCAAGTTGCTTAACTTCTGAAAGCTTCCATTTCCCCATCTAGCAAGATGACATGAAATAACACATGTAAAGTACCTGGCATTGAGTGGATGCCTCCCACCTTCAGTTAGTTATAGTGGATAACAAATGAGTGCCAGTGAGGAATGTGGTAGCTTTTGCCCAGCTAAAATGTCTATATTTCTAAGAGACATTTTTAAAAATACGAATCTTATTAATTTTTAAAACGTACCTAAGTCGTATATGATAATTGAAAACATTTCCACTGATACCAAAATGTAGAAAATGAAAATGTGAAAATGTTTCCTCAATACCTCCTTGATCTCCCATTTCTGCAGCATATAAAGAAACTATAATTAAATACTCTTTGCTGTTGTTAACACACTGGATTTCTGTGGCCTGACTGGTAGCTTTCCAGACCTTTTTACAGCATGGTATGTCTGCATGTATTTTATGCCTTATATATTAATATTGTTCCCCATGGGCTTCTGCATTTGCTAATACAGTCATCCTCTTCTGTTTGTGCACACACATTACCTAATTTATAATTGCCTTATAATATTCCATTTATCTGGCCGGGTGTGGTGGCTCATGCCTGTAATCCCAGCACTTTGGGAGGTTGAGGCAGGTGGATCATCTGAGGTCAGGAGTTCAAGACCAGCCTGACCAACATGGTGAAACCCCATCTCCACTAAAAATACAAAAAATTAGCAAGGAGTGATGGTGGGCGCCTGTAATCCCAGCTACTCGGGAGGCTGAGGCAGGAGAATCGCTTGAACCCAGGAGGTGGAGTGAGCCAAGATTGCGCCATTGCACTCCAGCTTAGGCAACAAGAGCAAAACTCCACCTCAAAACAAAAAATCATTTATCTATGCATTCATTTATTCATTTAACAAACATTTATCAAGTGCCTGAGATACACAGATTATCTATACTTTGTTACCTTTTTTTTTTTTTGAGACAGGGTTTTACTCTGTCACCCAGACTGGAGTGCAGGCTGGAGTTCTAGCTCACTGCAGCCTTGAACTCCTGGGCTCAAGTGATCCTCCCATCTCAGACTCCCAAGTAGCTAGGACCTCAGGTGCTTGCCACCATGCCTGACTAATTTTTTGTATATTTTGTAGAGATAGGGTTTCGCCACGTTGCCTAGGCTGGTCTTGAACCCCTGGACTCAAGCGATTCACCCACCTCAGCCTGCCAAAGTGCTGGGATTATAGGCATGAGCCACCTTTTTTACTATAATAATAATAATAAATAAATATCTTTATGAACATATTCTTGTATACTTGTGTGTGTGAATATTTCTAGAAAATTAGTTCCTAAAAACGGAATTTCTGGGTCTAAATGTGCATGCACTTTAAATTTTGATAGGTACTGACAAATTGCCCTCCAA
This sequence comes from Symphalangus syndactylus, assembly GCF_028878055.3. NCBI lineage: Eukaryota > Metazoa > Chordata > Mammalia > Primates > Hylobatidae > Symphalangus > Symphalangus syndactylus. The sequence continues at coordinate 22,552,984 of NC_072434.2, read as the reverse complement.
AAAGGAGGTATCAGTTCAGACTCCCATTAGCAGCTGATGCCAATGCCAGTTTCCCAATCCAATAAGTTAAAAATGTTATCTTGTTCTAATTTGCCTTTCTTTGGTCACCAGGAGAGGTGAGCTTTTCTATATGCTTTTTAGCCACTTCCATTAATCCCACCAGTTTTCATGTTCTTGACCTATTTTCTACAAGGAATTTTAAGGGGCCCCTAATATTATCAGTTACAAGTTGTTTCAGAGGCATGTCAGATAGTTTATCGTTTCTCATTAATATCATAATGATAACTCACAGTCACTGGGTCTCCTTAGTGAGTTTTCTCTGACCATACCATTTGAAAAATCACCCTCAGCACCCCGCCCCCAACACTCCTGCTTCCTCCCCTGCTTTATTTTTCTCTACAGCACTTACCACCATGGGCATCTGTTCATATTTTACCAGTTTCCTTGCTTATTTCTGTCCCTCCCACTACAGTGTAACTCCCAGGGAAAATGTATCCAATCAGTGAATAGAACTCTTAGTAATAGAACAGCTGCTTCTGCTTCCTCTTCCTCCTCTTCCTCTTCGTCTTCCTCTTCTTTTGTTTGTTTGTTTTTTTGAGACAGGGTCTCGCTCTGTTGCCCAGTCTGGAGTGCAGTGGTGCAATCTCAGCTCACTGCAACCCCTGCACGCCCTACCTCCAAGGCTCAAGCAATCCCTTCACCTCAGCCTCCCAAGTAGCTAGGACCACAGATGTGCACCACCACACCCAGCTAATTTTTGTATTTTTTGTAGAGATGAGGTTTTGCAATGCTGCCCAGGCTGCTCTTGAACTCCTGAGCTCAAGCAATACTCCCACCTCAGCCTCCCAAAGTGCTGGGATTACAGGCGTGAGCCACCATGCCTGGCCATAAAAGAGCTTCTATGGGTATTACTCCATCTAATCTTTCCAACAACCTTGTGATGTAGGTACTGTATTATAATTACCTCATTTTACAGAAGTAGAAAACGAATCTAAAAGAAATGAAGGGATATGCTCAGGGTTGGTTAGCTGGTAAGTGGGAGGGTCTAAAAGCTTTATGCTGCGATGATGCCGCTTCTAATGATAAAATTGAAGGTTCCCGCAACCCCTTTTAGCATTCATATATCTACATACCTAATTCTGCATATTTAATGAGCATCCAGAAATGATGACTTAGATAGTGGTCTAGATCGGGAAAAGGAGGCCACTCAATCCATTGCCAATGATATGCCTTGCTAAATTACTGAGAGTGAAGAGATGTTTCAGTCCTTTTTGAGAGAGAAGTTCCAGAACAATTAGCTTTTTGTGGGCATTCGGTAAATATTTGAATTTCCAATGGAATTGGCTACAGCAATTACAACATTAATTTCTAAACAGAAGGTTTTCCCTTTGTACAGCTGAACTTTCACAGTAGTCAACCTTGATTGCACATTGGAATCACCTAGGGTACTTTAAGAACTACTGATGTCGGCCGGGCACGATAGCTCACATCTGTAATCCCAGCACTTTGGAAGGCTGAGGCAGGTAGATCACCTGAGGTCAGGAGTTCGAGACCAGCCTGGCCAACAAGGCAAACCCCCATTTCTACTAAAAATACAAAAAAAAAAAAAAAAAAATAGCCAGGCATGGTGGTGTGTGCCTGTAATCCCAGCTACTCGGGAGGCTGAGGCAAGGGAATCACTTGTACTCAGGAGGCAGAGGTTTCAGTGAGCTGAACTCACACCACTGCACTCTAGCCTGGGACACAGAGGGGGACTCCGTCTCAAAAAAAAAAAAAAAAAAAAAAAAGGAAAGAAAAAGAAAAGAAAGAAATACAAATGTCTGGGCCCCACACTCAGAGATTCAAACTGCCTGGGTCTTGGGTACAACCTGCCTATTGGGATTTTTAAAAGCTCCTTTAGTGATTCTAAAGAACCACTGGGGATGAGAAACACCGATTTATAGTTTCTTCAAATAAAGAGTTGTGTCCCTATTGAAAAGTACCACTTATTACTATTGTGAAAAGTAACACTTATTACTATAGTGAAACTAACACTTACTTCCTATTGAAAAGTAACACTAGGAAATAATACTTGCCAAGCAGCATTCTTCAAGGAGGCAACCATCTACTCTGAAGAACCCCTTGGAGTAAAATTAGGTAAGACCTAGCTCAGAAGGGATCACTGTGCAATGGCACTCCCTGAAGATTAAAAGAAATTGCCTTTTGGAGCCTCACATTTTGAGAATTTATTTGCGAACAAAGAAGCATCATTTTGTTTTTCTAGAATAGCAGTCTACGGACTTTTTCTGTAAAGGGCCAGATGGTAAATATTTTAGGCTTTGCAAGCCATACGCTCTCTGTGGCAACTACTCAACTCTGCTGTGGAAGCACAGAAGTCATAGACAAGACAAAAGCAAACAACTATGCCTGTGTTCCCATCAAACTTTATTTTGGGACATTAAAATTTAAATTTCACATAATTTTCACATTAGGAAATATTATTATTTTGCTTGTTTTCAACCATTTTAAAATGTAAAAGCCATTCATAGCCTTTGGGCAATGCAAAAACAGGTAGTGGGTCAGATTTGGCTCATAGGCCATTGTTTGCTGATCCTTGCTCTAGAAGGACTTTTTAAGAAACAAATAGGTCCTGACGGGTGCCTGTAGTCCCAGCTACTCGGGAGGCTGTGATGGAAAGATCACTGGGAGGTTGTGATGGAAAGATCACTTGAGCCTGGGAGGTCAAGGCTGCAGTGAGCCATGATTGCACCACTGCATTCCAACTTAGGTGACAGAGTGAGACCTTGTAAGAGAGAAAGAAAAAAGAAAGAAAGGAAGGAAAGAAAGAAAGGAAGGAAGGAAGGAGGGAAGGAAGGAGGGAAGGAAGGAGAAAGAAAGCAAGAAGAAAAAGAAAGAAAGAAAGAGAGAAAGAAGAAAGAAAGAGAGAGAAAGAGAAAGAAAGGAAGAAAGAGAAAGAGAAAGAAGAGAGAGAAAGGAAGGGAAGTGAGGGAGGGAGGAAGGGAGGGAGGGAGGAAGGAAGGAAGGGAGGAAGGGAGGGAGGGAGGAAGGGAGGGAGGGAGGAAGGAAGGGAGGAAGGGAGGAAGGGAGGAAGGGAGGAAGGGAGGGAGGGAGGAAGGGAGGGAGGGAGGGAGGAAAAAAGGAAGGAAGGAAAGAGAGAGAAGAGAGAAAGGAAGGAAAGGAAGGGAGGGAGGGAGGGAGGAAGAAGGGAAGGAAGGAAGGAAAAAAGGAAGGAAGGAAGAGAGTGAGAAAGAAAAGAAAGAAAGAAAAAGAAAGAAAGAAAGAAAAAAGAAAGAAAGGAAAGAAAGAAAGAAGAAATTAGAACTCTTAATAAATATATTGATATAGCAAAAGACATATTAGGGTATAATTTATTTCCTTCATCTCACACTTAATACATCTCATTCTTGCCATCATAAGAAACTCAGACTGGAATTATTTCTTGAACTGCAAGTGTACTTGAGATTCCAGGGTGTTTCAGATGGAGCTTGCTTGTCTTTTAGTTCTTTTCCTACTAGAGAAATTACAGGCTACAGGAGATGTGCAGTATGTCAGGACTGGGATGGATCTAACAAGAACTTAATAACTCAATCACAAAACGTGTGGTTGCCCTATGTGGAGGCTGCTTTTACTGCCCTTTGAGTCATAAAAAATACCAGCTCCCCATTCTCAAGTGAACGGTTTATAGGCATTGATTTACACAAACACTGGTCTATTAAATATGAGCCCAGAAGATTTGGGGAATTCAGAGACATGCAAACTGGAGATAAGAGGGGAAGTGAGTCTTACACCAAGAGGCAGGCGGGCGATCTCTCTACAAGCAATGCAAGTCGAGTCTCTGGCAAGTGAAGGGCACTTTGCTAAAAATCAGGAACGTGGAAGACAGGAGAGATGCCCTTGTAAATGGAAAGGTTTCCTTGCTTCATAAGCAAATCTTTTCTAGTTATCTATCACTGCAAGCGACCATGCTTAGACATCACACACACTACTCAATCATGGAGACATTGAAATACAAAATAAATTCTCGTGGTGAATTTTCCAGAATAAATTATTGAAGATCATGGAGAAGAGAATTTCGCTTTGGTGGACAAAAGAGAGAGAGAGAGAAGACATTTGGCGATGGTTTCTTTTTGTCTTTGGTGAAAAAAAGATAAACAAGGCAAAAGGAGGTGAGGAGATGTGGAAGGAGAAAGACCTGCAGATTGGTATTTGGACACAAGGAGCTCGTTTTAGCGACACCAATACCCTTTTGGGAGCTTGCAATGGCGGCTCTCAAGCACAGCACAAAACTGCTCCTGTTGCCGGGATGCCGCCAGCCGCCACCCAGCTCCGCCACGGGAGGTGTCGTAAATGTGTTTTATGTGTTGTGTTGCTAGCTGCAGCCTCATCGTCCCCAGGCTGTTGTCATCTCCTAATTGTACAGAACAAAGACCAGTGTCCGACAAGAGCGACGAGTGAAATTACCCACCTGACCCTCACCTCTCTGATGGGCTTCACTTTCAGAAGCTTGCCCAATCCCATAGGTTGGATCCGGAGACCATTTTTGTAGCGACATTGATGCCTTTTTCCAGTCTCACAGGGGAATTTTCCAATTACACACACAAAAATAAAACCCACAAACCTGACAGCGGTAGGAGGAGGCTCCAGAACGATTGCTGAGACACCAAAAGCTGCTTCTCATTAAAGGTGAGATTTAGTGCACAAGTTTAAACTGGGAACTTGCAAGAGAAGGTAGGTGCTGCAAGCTCTGTCATACTTATTTCTACTTGAGACAAAGCAGCGGATGGGGATTGGGGCTGGAAGGAGCATGAGTGACCCAACACCCTTCTTGCTGACTTAGTAAACTGTACCCATTCTAGGCCACCCATAGCAACCTGCCCTCCTGCACCACTCTGAGGCTTTCCTTCACACACTCCCTCCTCAAAACCCACTCTCTCTCTCTTTTATTTTTTTTTAGAGACAGGGTCTTACTCTGTCAGGCTGGAGTGGAAGGAAGAAAGGAAGGAAGGAAGTCATACTGCATATCACTATGCAGTAGCATACTCATAGCTCACTGCAGTCTTGAACTCCTGGGCTCAAGTGACCCTCCCACCTGCATCTCCAGAGTAGCTGGGACTGCAAGGATGCATCACCATGCCCAAAGGTCCACTCTCGTCTCTGAACTCTTAGACTCTTAGAGCAGGTTTTTGGTTTCACCTACCAGATCCTCACTCCAGGCTGCCCTTTTTTTTTTTTTTTGAGATGGAGTTTCACTCTTGTTGGAGTGCAATGGCATAATCTCAGCTCACCACAACCTCCGCCTCCCAGGTTCAAGTGATTCTCCTGCCTCAGCCACCCGAGTAGCTGGGATTACAGGCATGCACCACCACACCTGGCTAATTTTGTATTTTTAGTAGAGACGGGGTTTCTGCATGTTGGTCAGGCTGGTCTCGAACTCCCAAACTCAGGTGATCTGCCCGCCTTGGCCTCCCAAAGTGCTGGGATTACAGGCATGAGCCACAGTGCCCGGACCAGGCTGTCCATCTTCATGCTGCTGTGTGCTGACTTCTCAGTCTACCGCAGCTCATTTGGGGCAGCAATCCTGTCTTCCCGACATTACTGATTTCAGCAATTTAAATTGTCTTGATTATGTTGATTTCTTAAGGGTTATTTTTAAATGTGATGAAATATTTTATCTTTACATGACTTTTTAATTTTATTTTATTTTATTTTCATAGAGACAGGGTCTTGCTATGTTGCCCAGGCTGGTCTCGAACTCCTGGGCTCAAGTGATCTGCCTGCCTTGGCCTCCCAAAGTGCTGGGATTACAGGCGTGAACCACCACACTCAACCTTTTACAGGACTTTATATAAGTAAATGAACGAATCAGTAAAAACCATTTTCTAGAAACACATGACTATTTTTATTCTGAAAACATGATCACTATACATTTCTTCCTTTGACAAATCATTCTTGATACCTGCTGGGTATCTGACATATCTGGAAATGGTGAACAAAATAGATACATCATCACTGCCCTGATGAAGTTCACAGTCTAGGCAGGGAGACAATCCGATAAGAAAACAAATATGACAGCCGGGCGCGGTGGCTTACGCTTGTAATCCCAGCACTTTGGGAGGCCAAGGCGGGCAGATCACAAGGTCAGGAGATCGAGACCATCTTGGCCAACACGGTGAAACCCCGTCTCTAATATAATACAAAAAATTAGCCGGGTGTGGCGGCGGGCGCCCGTAGTCACAGCTACTTGGGAGACTGAGGCAGGGGAATCACTTGAACCCAGGAGGCGGAGGTTGCAATGAGCCGATATCGCGCCACTGCACTCCAGCCTGGTAACAGAGAGAGACTCTGTTTCAAAAAAAAAAAAAAAAAAAAAAGAAAGAAAGAAAAAAGAAAACAAATATGACATATTAAAAAAACAAGGGCTTGGGTTTTAAAATTGGCTTTGGAGCCAGATAAACCTATGTTCAAATTTTGAATCTACTATTTACTAGCCCTGTGACCTTGAATACTGCTTAATCTCTCTCTCGGTTTCCTTGCTTGTAAATTCACAATAACAATAGTATTTTTCATACCTGGCTGGAGCGAGGATTAGATGAAATAACATGTAAAGCCTTTCGAACAGTGCCTGATATATAGTGATATCTCAGTAAACATTATTATTATTAATAAAGCTCTCTTTTAAGGCATCATCTCCAACCACGTATAATGAATTGCCACTCAGTATTTGGTTCTCTGAAAAAAAAAAAACACATAGATATGAATTAAAACTAAGCAACAAACAAAACATTACCTAACTTCCATTCTAGGCTGGACAGTCTTATGAGCACTTCAAGGATAAACATTGCTAGAAATTCTCCCATAAGCTTTCAGTATCTCTGGATGTCTCTGAGTGAATGTCTCATTCTTTTTGTTTTGTTTTGTTTTTTGGTTTTTGTTTTGAGACAGAGTCTCGCTCTGTCGCTCAGGCTGGAGTGCAGTGGCACGATCTCAGCTCACTGTAACCTCTGCCCTCTGGGTTCAAGCAATTCTCCTGCCTCAGGCTCCCAAGTAGCTGGGACTACAAGTGCCCGCCACGACATCCGGCTAATTTTTGCATTTTTAGTAGAGACAGGGTTTCACCATGTTGGCCTGGCTGGTCTTGATGTCCTGGCCTCAAGACATCTGCCCACTGTGGCCTCCTAAATTGCTGGGATTACAGGCGTGAGCCACCATGCCTGGCGTTTTTGTGTTTTGTTTTGTTTTGTTTTGTTTGTTTTAGACAGTCTCACACTGTTGCCCAGGCTGGTGTGGAGTGGCGCGATCTCAGCTCTTTGCAACCTCTGCCTCCCAGGTTCAAGTGATTCTCCTGCCTCAGCCTTCCAAGTAGCTAGGATTACAGGCACCTGCCAGCACGCCCAGCTAATTTTTTTTTTTTTTTTTTAGTAGAGACGGGGTTTCACTATGTTGGCCAGGCTGGTCTCAAAGTCCTGACCTCGTGAGCCGCCTGCCTCAGCCTCCCAAAGTGTTGGGATTACAGGCATGAGCCACCACGCCCAAACTTTTTTTTTTTTAACCAGGAGAAAAATGAGAATTTTATCAGTCTCAATCAAGACCAGCTCCCAAATGTGCATGGAAAACCAAGAATAGAAATCAAGCTCAAAGGGCACTCAGAAACTGACTCAGAAAACTCTAAGAGCCTCGTGCATACACAGTCAGTGTTCATAAACTATAATAACTGCATTATTTCTATTGGCCTCCAGGTATAAAAATGGATATAAAATGTCACAAGAGAACATTTTGAGAGTGTTGAGATATTTCTTTTCACAAGTTTAAAAACAAAAAATTAATATTTTTATGCTGCTTCTTTCATCTCTCTTTAGTTGAAGTTAGGACTTAAGTCCAAGAGCAAATACCCATTAGTGCCCCAGAGTGGGTCATATTCCTGTGAGACACTGCCATCTAGTGGCCAATGTGAACACAACAGTGGATGGCTAGACCTCTTTGTCCCTCAAACTCGAGGTTTTATTGTGCAAACCTATGCGATTCCTTTCGCTGGTACTCCCGCTGATTATACTGCCAATAGCTTCTAGGCTCTCAAATAAATGTTTTTCTTTTCTCAACATGAAGGGTACAAATGGGCTATAATAAAAACCATAAACTACTTGGGTTGAAGAATTAAGTATTTTTTATATTTGGAAAAATGGTATTTGGATAGAAGGAAAATCCAGCTAATTTGTAAACAGTGAAAGTGGCAGCACAAATCTACTATTTTGAGATTTGAGGGGAAAGCAAGCATTGTCTGAATTCTATGTCTTAACAGTAATAGCAAATAATATTGAAGACATATGATCAATGCAGAATAGGTCATTTACATGTATGTAAAGCATGATAGGGGCTTCATATATGTTATTTCATGCAGCCCTCACAATGGCACTGCAAGCTCCATTCATCCCTACCTAGCAACTCAAACAGATGAAACTTACACAGCTAGTAGGTGAGGATTCAAGACCAAGACTATATTTTCCTGAAGGCAGATACCCTGCAGTCCTATCTTCTTAGCTAGTATCTGGCACATAATGACTGTTCAGTAAGTATTTATGAATGAATGAGTGCATGAAGAAATGAATGAGTCCTGCCCGGGCACAGTGGCTCACTCCTGTAATCCCAGCACTTTGGGAGGCTGAGGCGGGAGAATGACTTGAGGTCAGGATTTCAAGACTAGCCTGGCCAACATGGCAAAACACTGTCTCTACTGAAAATACAAAAATTAGCCAGGTGTGGTGGCAGGTGCCTGTAATCCCAGCTACTCAGTAGGCTAAGGCAGGAGAATCGCTTGAACTTGAGAGGTAGAGGTTGCAGTGAGCCAAGACCGTGCCATTGCACTCCAGCCTGGGCGACAAGAGTGAAACTCCATCTCAAAAAAAAAAAAAAAAAAGAAAAAGAAAGAAAGAAAGAAATGAGTCCTATGGCAGAAGCCACTAGTAATCACCAATATCTGTGCTCCTCACTTCTTCCTGGGCACACTGCTAGACTGCATTTTCTAGTCTCCTTTGAGTTTAGGTGTGGACATGGGACTAAATTCTACCCATTGGAAACATTATGTTCAGACCTGGCCTATTAAAACATTCTACATGGGATGCTCCTTTTCTTTTCCCATCTGCTGGCTGGAAGGAGAAGATCTGAGAACCTAAAGGAGGGTGGAGCCACAAGGTAGAGTTGGATCCCTGCATGTCTGCATGGAGTAGAGTGCCCCATTGACCCACATTAAAATGTGACATGAGTGAGAAATAAAGTTTTATTGTGTTAAGCTGCTCAGTGTAAAGGTTGTTTGTTAGAGCAATCAGCTTGCCCAGACTATTAAAACTCCAAGATAGTCCTTTTGAAATTGTGAATATTGGCCGGGTGCAGTGGCTCACGCCTATAATCCCAGCACTTTGGGAGGCTGAGGCAGGCAGATCAAAAGATCAGGAGATCGAGACCATTCTGGCTAACACGGTGAAACCCCATCTCTACTAAAAATACAAAAAATTAGCAGGGCATGGTGGTGGGTGCCTGTAGTCCCAGCTACTCAGGAGGCTGAGGCAGAATGGCGTGAACCCAGGAGGCGGAGCTTGCAGTGAGCCGAGATCAGCCACTGCACTCCAGCCTGGGCGAGAGTGCGAGACTCCGTCTCAAAAAAAAAAAAAAATTGTGAATATTGCCTTCTCTATACCAGAAAGATATCCAACATTGTTACCACTTTAACTTAAACCCTTTAAGTTTTAACTTAAACTTTTTATTCACTAAAGTGAATAAAGATCTTTAGATTTACTTTTATAAGTAGCTCACACAATCATTGGACAAGTCTTTATAAAATCAGGGAACTTTTCTCCCTCTTTCTTTTTCTTAGATTTCTACTGAAGCTGAGTTAGACCAAAGGAGAAAGAGTTTTTGCTCAGTCGGCTTAAAATGCTAAAGTTTCCATCAGGGTTTAGTATGCAGCCTGTAAGACTCCATGTTTCATGAAATAAAGCTAAGTCTGCTCTCCAACACATCTATTTTTAAGATCCCCAGCATCTGATCCTGACTCAGCTAAGCGAATCACGCTTAACTCTGTTGGTGACACATCAACCCACAGAATGGAGGGGTGTAGGGCACAAAACACAGTGCAGCTGGGTTTATACTGACACAAGCTCTTTACTACCTGCACAGAGAGCATTCCAAATTAGGAAGGAAACACAGCTTGTGGCCATTCTCTTGAATGTGTACAATCTATTTACAATTAAAGCCACTTTGACTCTTTTTACATACATGTGCATGTAATTCTACTTCTGCAACTGCCCACTTAACTTTCTAGTAGGTTTTAAGGCATCTACTAATTTTTTTTCCTTTCTAATTGTTCTGACAAGGAAATACATAATGTTCAATACTAGTCACCCAAGAGAGCTATTATCTGCCTCTAATTTTCCTCTCTGTCATCTGCCAGGGACTTTTAAGAGGCTTTGTCCTGTTGGATTAGAATTAGCAAGACACCTGAGAAAAGAGGCAGGCACATTCATGGGAGAACGCTTTATTTCAATTGGTGCATAGGCTTATAAAATTCAAAATTTTAAAAATTTGACAAAATCATTTTAGCATATATCTGAAATAATAGACAGTTGAGAATAGTTAGAAAATTCTGACAGAGAAGAATGGTAAGGAAGGATCTGCCTTACCAGATATTAAAGCCAATTGAAAGACACGTTCACTGAAACAATGTGGTGGTGACATGAGAATAAGTCAATAGATCAATGAAGTACAAAAGATGGTTCTAAAACGGACCCTAAAATATTCAATCTACTAGGATATGGTATGGTATTTTTAAAATCACAAATCAATGAGGAAAGCATAGAGTGTGAAATAAATACGGTTTTTACAAATGGTTAACTACTTGGGGAAGAATCCTTTTTACAACTCATCACACAGCAAAACAAGCCCCAAATACATTAAAGAATTTAATGTGGGATGGGCCCGGTGGCTCATGCCTGTGATCTCAGCATTTTGGGAGGCTGAGGTGGGAGGATCACCTGAGCCCAGGAGTTCGGGACTAGCCTGGGCAACATGGTGAGACTCCATCCCTACAAAATATACAACAAATTAGCCAGGTGTAGTTGTGTGGGCCTGTAGTCCCAGCTACTGGGGAGGCTGGGGTGAGAGAATCACCTGAACCCAGGCAAGTTGAGGCTGAAGTGAGCCCTGACTGTGCCATTACACTCCAGCCTGAGGACTGGAGTGAGACCCTGTCTCAAAAAAAAAAAAAAAAAAAAATTAAAGTGAAAGCATTAAAAAGAGTAGAAAAATAAAATGATGACTATTTATACAATCCGAAGATGATGAAAGATTTTCTAAGCATAAAATTTATGGAAAGAGGCCAGGCTCAGTGGCTCACACCTCTAATCCCAGCACTTTGGGAGGCCGAGGCAGGCAAATCACGAGGTCAAGAGATAGAGACCATCCTGGCCAACATGGTGAAGCCCTGTATCTACTAAAAATACAAAAATTAGCTGGGTGTGGCAGTACGCGCCTGTAGTCCCAGCTACTCAGGAGGCTGAGGCAGGAAAATCACTTGAACCTGGGAGGTGGAGGTTGCAGTGAGCCGAGATCGCGCCACTGCACTCCAGCCTGGCAACAGAGCAAGACTCCATCTCACTAAATAAATAAATAAATAAATAAAAGAAAGAAACAATGAAACAATGGAACAAGATACCAATCAGTTTTGACCCTGTAAAATTTTAAATTACTGAATTTCAAAAATATAATAAAAGGCAAACTAAAAACTGAAAATACACTTGCAATACATATGACAAAAATGTAATATTCTTAATGTAAATAAGGCCATAAAAACAAACCAAAATAAAAGCCAAACTAAAATAACAACCAAATGAAAACCCATAAATGGCTTAATGGAAAAATGATCAAAAGGCATAAACAATTTCTTCATAAAAGAAAAAATATAAGTGATTGCTGGACGCGGTGGCTCATGCCTGTAATCCCAGCACTTTGGGAGGCTGAGGCGGGCAGATCACCTAAGGTCATGAGTTCGAGACCAGCCTGACCAACGTGAAGAAACCCCGTCTCTACCAAAAATATAAAATTAGCCAGGCATGGTTGCGCATGCCTGTAATCCCAGCTACTCGGGAGGCTGAGGCAGAAGAATTGTTTGAACCTGGGAGGCAGAGGTGGCAGTGAGCCAAGATCGCGTCATTGCACTCCATCATAGGCGACAGAGAGAGACTCCATCTCAAAAAAATTAAAAAAAAAAAAAAAGAAAGAAAAAGAAAAAATATAAGTGGTCAATTAACACATGGAAAAAATGTGTAACTTCATTGATAATTGAAGCATGAACATGAACCAAAGTCACCTATCAAACAGCTTAAAATTTTTAAAAATGATAATACTTATTGTTGATAAGGCTATGTTGAGACTGATGTTTTCATATAATGGTGATGGAAGTATCAATTTATTAATGTATATTAAACTCCTTTGCAAATTTCATATCTAGCCAGGCACAGTGGCTCACACCTGTAATCCCAGCACTTTAGGAGGCTCAAGCAGGAAGATTGCTTGAGGCCAGCAGTTCGAGACCAGCCTGGGCAACATGGCAACACCCCATCTCTACAAAAAACATTTAAAATTTAGCTGGCATAGTGGTGCTTGCCTGTAATTGGGAAAGCTACCCAAGAGGCTGAAGTGGGAGGATTGCTTGAGCCCGGGAGATTGAGGCTGCAGTGAGCCATGATCGTGCCACTGCACTCCAGCCTGAATGACATAGCAAGACCCTGTCTCAAGACAAAACAACAACAACAACAACAACAACAACAAATTCCACACCCTTGGATATTATAATTCCACTTCTATGAATATCCTCAGGAAATAATCAGAGATGTAAGTATTTATGTACCAAAATGCTTGCTGAAGCATTATCTGTAGTAGTGAGGAATTGGAAGCAACACAAATCTCCCAAGCTAGAAGAATGGTTAAATAAATCATGGTGCATTCATAGAAATGGATTTATGCCATCAGTAAAAATAATGCTTTAAAGGAATATTGAATGCTATGAGGAAATGCTGATAGTAAGTAAAGAAAAGCAGGGTACATATTACAAATATATGTACATGTATTTGCACATATATATAACATTTGAGACCTAAACAGATATAAAAAGATTCCTAAATGTTAACATAATTTCCCTGGGAAGTAAAATTGTGGATGATTATTCTGTTCTTTTTGCTTTTCTACCTTTCTAAATTTTCCTACAGCAGGACTTAATTATTTTAAAAAATTTACATTTTTATAAAACAATTGGTATAGCTATTGTTCCTTCAACATTAGTTTGAAATGATCTTTAATATATTTGGGAGGTGGAGGACACGTTTCTTGAGATTCTTTTTCAGATAATTCTCACTCAAAAAATATCCAAATGATGTTTTCAGAAAAATTATTCCCATTGTTTATGATGTGGTATCTGGAGTCCACATGGAAATTTTTTTTTTTAAGAGACAGGGTCTTGCTCTGTTGCCCGGGCACTGGAGTACAGTGGTGGGGTCACAGCTTGCTGTAACCTCAAACTCCTGAGCTCAAGTGATCCTCTTGCCTCAGCCTCTGGAGTATCTAGGACCACAGGCGTGTGCCACCTCACCTGGCTAATTTTTTTATTTTTTGTAGAGATGGGGTCTCTCTATGTTGCCCAGGCTTATCTTGAACTCCTGGCCTCAAATGTTCCTCCAGCCTTGGCCCCTCAGAGTGCTGGGATTATAAGTTTGAGTCACTGAGCACTGCCCCACATGGGAATTTTTTTTTCTTTTTTTAGACCAAGTCTCATTCCGTCGCCCAGGCTGGAATAGCAGTCAATCTACAGAGTATAGCCAGGACATCATTCCAGCTCTGACCTCTTCCCCTGCAACTGTTCACACAACCTCTGGTCGCCAGTATCTCGAAGACCTGCAATCTGACCCCAAACCACCCTTCCCAATCTTGCCTACTCCTCTCTCCAGCATTGCTGTGATGTTCTCTGTGTCTGGGGAGCACACCTCCCCCTCGCCCTCATTTGTTCTGTTCCATCCACCTGCAGGGAACAATGCCTGGGATCCCCCAACCGCAATTCTGCCCATGAGGTCTTCTCCAAGCCCACCTCCCTCCAGGAAGTGTCCTCCAAACTACACAACCATAATGGCGGCCCTCTCTTCTCAGATTAGTAGCAAGATCCTTTAGAGCAGGGATTTTGGCACAGAGCTTGCATAAGACAGGCACTCAGTAAAGGCTGGTTACTTGGTGGTATGGAAGGAAAAAAGGAAGAGAGGGAAGGAAGCAGGGAAGGGGAAAGAAGGGAGGAAGGAAAAGGGAGGGAACAGAGCTCACCAACAGTTGGAGGCTCAGGTTCCTTTTGAAGCTAAAGGCAGAGGACTAGTAGCACTCCAGTGTTTAGAGTGTTTGATACCTATTCTTGATTCTTTAAAAATACAATAAAATGGGATAGAGTAAAGAGAAAGGATAAAATAAAAAGTCTTGGAGAATGCAAGTACCTCAGACTGACTGCTTTGTACCTCTCTAAGTTGATCAGATAGCGAAGAGCTAAGCACTGAAATTGAGTAATTTCAGTATGCTATGTAATTTCACTATGCTATGCTATTTATCCTATTAGACACTCACCTGGGCAGGCTAATTTTGTTTTGTTTTGTTAGAAAAGAGCTGCCTTCCTCTTCATTACAACATGAAATGATATATGCCTCAATTCATCCCGTGCCTTTCAAACTTCCAGATCCATGTAGCGAGAGGCCAAAGCATATATTATTCCCTCATACATATAAAATAATGAATTACACTTCATTGAAGCATTGTAATGATAAAAGATTGAAAAATCTAAGTGTTAATTAATGAGGGGTGAGGCTAGGTTTGGTGGCTCATGCCTGTAATCCTAGCGCTTTGGGAGGCCAAGGCTGGAGGACCACTTGAAGCCAGGAGTTTGAGACAGGCCTGGACAACATGGCAAAACCCTGTCTCTACAAAAAATACAAAAATTAGCCAGGCATGGTGGTGTGTGCCTGTGGTCCCAGCTACTCCAGAGGTTGAGGCAGAAGGATTGCTTGAGCCCAGGAAGTCAAGGTTGCAGTGAGCTATGATCCTGCCACTGCACTCCAACCTGGGCAACAGAGTGAGAATCTGTCTCAAAATAATAATAATAATAGTAATATAATAATAATAAGGGATGGATTGACTATATTATGGCCTAGACAATTGAATACTAGGCAGCTGTAAAATAGAATGGGAAGCTCTTTATGAACTGCTTTTGAAATGATTTCTAAGATATTGCTATGGGAACCAAGCAAGGTAGAAAAGAGTATGCACAGAACACACTATTTGATTTAAAAGGTGAAAATTATATACATTTGTTATAAATGTATAAATATCTATGGAAGGACACATAAAAAACTGGTAAAACTAGATGGCTGGGGAGGGAAGAAGGCTTTTTTTGGCCACTCTTTTGTGCCTTTTGGATTTATTTTTATTTTTATTTTTTGAGATGGAGTCTTGCTTTGTCGCCCAGGCTGGGGTGCAATGGTGCAATCTCAGCTCACTGCAACCTCTGCTTCCCCAGTTCAAGCAATTCTCCTGCCTCGTCCTCCTGAGTAGCTGGGATTACAGGTGTGTGTCACCACCCCCGGCTAATTTTTGTATTTTTACTAGTGACAGGGTTTCACCATGTTGGCCAGGCTGGTCTCGAACTCCTGACCTCAGGTGATCTGCCCACCTTGGCCTCCCAAAGTGCTGGGATTACGGGCGTGAGCCACTGCACCTGGCTGCCTTTTGGATTTTTGAACTAGATGAATGCATTAACTCTTAAGGAAATGAATAAATAAAGCCTCTTATCAGGGACATTTGTGGATGGGTTTTGGCTGGGTACTGCACACAGTGGTTTACACAGATACGGCCTCTGCCTGCCAGGAGCTTGGGACAGAATCAAACCTTAGGGAGAGGAGAGGCCCAAACAAAAGCCCCACTAAGAGACGCCAGTGATGGGCAGCCAGGGGGCTGGAAGTGCCCTCCCATCCAGAACCGAGCTCTGCCCTGCAGTGCTTCCCCCTCCAGGCTCTCAGACGTTCGTGTGTCATGAATCATTTTAGGTTTGTTTTCTTTGCGTTACAACTTGACCTGTTCTGATTTGTTCTTCTAAAAGAAACGCAGTATACGGGTTTGTACTTATGGATCCGATGAGTCTCACAGGAATAAGAACAGAACTGTCAGTGGAGATGCCTCAGAGCAGACCTGTGGTCCAAGATTTCATGTCTCATGTACCTGGAGTGTAGCAGCACAAATCAGGGAACCCGAGCTGGAAGATTCTGTGAATTTATCATGGCCGCTAACAAAGCATTATCATGGTCTTTACATTATTTATTTATTTTATTTTATTTTATTTATTTTGTTTTTGAGATGAAGTCTCGCTCTGTCACCCAGGCTGGAGTGCAATGGTGCGATCTTGGCTCACTGGGACTTCCGCCTCCTGGCTTAAAGTGATTCTCCCGCCTCAGCTAGCTGAGTAGCTGGGACTACAGGTGCGCACCACCATGCCCAGCTAATTTTTTGTATTTTTGGTAGATACAGGGTTTCACCATGTTGGCCAGGCTGGTCAACTGGTCACTCCTGATCTCAGGTGATCCACCCACCTCAGCCTCCCAAAGTGCTGGGATTACAGACGTGAGCCCCTCACCTGGCCTATTTATTTATCTTAGAGAAAGAGTCTCACTCTATTGCCCAGGCTGGAATGTACTGGTGCGATCATAGCTCACTACAGCCTCCAACCCCTAGGCCCAAGCGATCCTCCTGTCTCAGCCTCCCGAGTAGCTGGGACTACAGGCATGTGCCACCACACCTGGCTGATTTTTAAATTTTTATTGAGACAAGGTCTCACTATGTTGACCAGGCCAGTCTCAAACTCCTGGGCTTAAGTGATCCTCCCACCTCAGCCTCCCGAAGTGCTAGGATTACAGGCATGAGCCACTGCACCTGGCTTATGGTGGGCTTTATTAATGTCATTGCTGGCTTCTTGCCCAGTGTGCTCTCAATTTTACTATCTTCAAGCCTCAGGAAAAATCTAAATTGACTAGGATTTTTATTGTCTTCTTGTAATGGGGAGAAACTCATTATTATGAGAAATATTTTATTAAGTGGTATATTAAAATACAATTAAGTTTTAGTGTGAGTTCTGCTGACACTTCATTTTCAGCCAGGTCACCTAGCCCTGTGACATCATCAATGGAAATTAATGTTCTGGAATAATGACAGTGCACACAGCCTAAGTTACCAAGGAAAGATCTGCTTGTGCATGTCCATATAAGGACATTTAAATCATATTCTGAGAAATATTTGATGACACAGGAAAGTATTCATGAAATATAAAATGTTAAATGAGAAAGGCAAGATGCAGCATGCCAAATATCTTTTGTGTGTGTGTGAGAAAGACTGGAAGGAAACTAAAATTTTAAAGCTGTTATTATTTCTGTGCAGTAAAAACTATTGGTGATATTTACTTTCTTCTTTTTCTTATCTACATTTTTACAAATGAGTTTTTTTTTTTTTTTTTTTTTTTTTTTTTTTTTTTTGGAGACAGTCTTGCTCTGTTGCCCAGGCTAGAGTGCAGTGTTGTAATGTTGGCTCGCTGCAACCTCCACCTCCAGGGTTCAAGCGATTCTCCTGCCTCAGCCTCCTGAGTAGCTAGGATCACAGGGGTGCACTATCACATCTGGCTAATTTTTGTATTTTTAGTAGAGATGGGATTTCACCATGTTGGCCAGGCTGGTCTCGAACTCCTGACCTCAGGTGATCTGCCTGCCTCTGCCTCCCAAAGTGCTAGGATTACAGGCATGAGCCACCATGCCCGACCTAATATTTTCATAATTAGACACAAAGTCTAATTTTTAGAAAGATTTCAGCCTTGGCAACATGACAAAACCCCATCTCAAACAAAATACAAAAATTTGCCAGGCATGGTGGCACACACCTATAGTCCCAGCTACTTGGGCAGCTGATGTGGAAGGATCACCTGAGCCCAGGAGATTGAGGCTGCAATGAGCCGTGATCATTTCACTGTACCCCAGCCTCGGTGACAGAGTGAGACCCTGCCTCAAAAAAAAAAAAAAAAAGAAAAAGAAAAGAAAAGAAAAAGAAAGATTTATCTGTATTTAGTGTGCTCTACTAGCTAGGAGCAATAAATTCGAGCAAGATATCCAGCAACTCTGAAGTGCTGAAACAAAAATACTCAATTTGCTAAACCATTGCTCTCCCCTACTCACCAATGAATTGAGGGTTCCTGTGCTTTGAACAACACTTCTGTGATGAACAGAGTTTGCTGCAGCGATCATAAGCACCTGGGGTCAGCTGCTCACCTGAACACATCCTATCCTGTGGAAATGTGTGGGTGGTGGCCAAGCCTCTCACCAACAAAGGAGGTTGTGTGGCATTTCTTGCAACCTGACGCCTCTCGATTGATTCAGACCTGTTGGGGGGGACCATTAGGAGGATAAAGTTAATGAATAATAAATAGCATATTTACACAGCCCTCACGATCCCCAAAGACCTTAAAGTGCTTTATAAAAGAATAGATAAATTATATATTGGGGACACATTCTCTGCTACTGAAACGTAGCCTCTTCTGGGGGGAAAAGTGGCAGTTGTTAAATGGTGCACAGTCCAGAAGCCCAGAGCTTCTTTTTTTTTTTTTTTTGAGAAGAGGTTTGCTCTGTAGTCCGGGCTGGAGTACAGTGGCATGATCTCGGCTCACTGCAACCTCCACCTCCAGGGTTCAAGAGATTCTCCTGCCTCAGCCTCTCAAGTACCTGGGATTACAGGCGTGTGCCACCATGCCCAACTAATTTTTTGCATTTTTAGTAGAGACAGAGTTTCACGATGTTGGTCAGGCTGGTCTCAATCTCCTGACCTCAAATGATCCACCCACCTCGGCCTCCCAAAGTGCTGGAATTACAGGCATGAGCCACCGTGCCCGGCCTCAGAGCTTCTTTTAAAGTTAATTTTACCATCAGCCGGGCGTGGTGGTGCTCACCTGTCCTCCCAGCTACTCGAGAGGCTGAGGCATGAGAATCGCTGTAACCCAGAAGGCAGAGGTTGTAGTGAGCTGATATGGGACCACTGCACTCCAGCCTGGCTGACAGAGTGAGACCCTGTTTCAAAAAAAAAAAAAAAGAGGTTAATTTTACCAGAGGAATGCAGATTTGAAAAAACAACCAGTCACTGGACAATCAAGGAAAAAGGTAGAGGCACCCAGCCCTTAGCAAATGGAAGCAGTAGAAAGAATGAACCCACATTTGTCCAGAAGGAACCAGAATCCCACCTCAGCCTGCTCTATCTTCTCTTCAGAGCCTGCGGCCAACGAATGCATCTTCCTGGTCAACTGGCAGGCATTAGCTGTTGCTGGGGAAATCACCTGAATTGCACAAGCCTTGGTTTCCTCATCTGTAAAATGAAGATGTTAATAATACAACTGAGGCTACAGCCATGCTGGAAGGATTAAATCAGATAAAACAGGAACAGTGCCTGTCTGAGAGAGGTGGTAAAGGGACAAAGTTTGTTTCCTTTTTTTCTTTTTTTTTTTTTGAGACAGAGTCTTGCTCTGTCACCAGGCTGGAGTGCAGTGGCACGATCTCAGCTCACCGCAACCTCCGACTCCCGGGTTCAAGCGATTCCCCTGCCTCAGCCTCCCGAGTAGCTGGGACCACAGGCACGTGCCACCATGCCCGGCTAATTTTTTGTATTTTAGGAGAGACAGGGTTTCACCATGTTGGCCAAGACAGTCTCGATCTCCTGACCTCGTGATCCACCCACCTCGGCCTCCCAAAGTGCTGGGATTACAGGCATAAGCCACAGCGCCCGGCCTTTTTTTTTTTTTTTTTTTTTTTTGAGACAGAGTTTCACTCTTGTTGCCCAGGCTGGAGTGCAATGGCACCATCTCGGCTCACAGCAACCTCCACCTCCTGGGTTCAAGCGATTCTCCTGCCACAGCCTCACAAGTAACTGGGATTACAAGCATGCGCCACCACGCCTGGCTAATTTTGTATTTTTTTTTTTTTTTTTTTTTTTTTTTTTGAGACGGAGTCTTGCTCTTTCGCCCAGGCTGGAGTGCAGTGGCGCAATCTCGGCTCACTGCAAGCTCCGCGTCCCGGGTTCACGCCATTCTCCTGCCTCAGCCTCTCCGAGTAGCTGGGACTACAGGCGCCCGCCACCACGCCCGGCTAATTTTTTGTATTTTTTAGTAGAGACGGGGTTTCACCGTGGTCTCGATCTCCTGACCTTGTGATCCGCCCGCCTCGGCCTCCCAAAGTGCTGGGATTACAAGCGTGAGCCACCGCGCCCGGCCTAATTTTGTATTTTTAAAAGAGATGGGGTTTCTCCAAGTTGGCCAGGCTGGTCTCAAACTCCTGACCTCAGGTGATCCACCCACCTCAGCCTCCCAAAGTGTTGGGATTACAGGCGTGAGCCACCATGTCCAGCCAACAAAGTTCCTTTCAGCTTTACCCATGACAACATTTTTGCATGCCTGTCAGGTTCAATGTAAATACGGAATTTTACTTTTAGAAATGATTATTGTGTGGGATCTGGATTTTAACTTTTAAAAAATGATTAAAGGTGAGTAAGGAATATATCTCATACCTCAGACTTTGTTGAGGCCCTTGAGGTTACTGTGTTCTGCACGTATTTATTATTCTGTGTCAGACTAGAAGAAGCCACATCTTCCCCAGCAATGTTGACTGGACTATGGAAGATTGAACACAAAATTAACACTGACTCCTGACTCAACAGATCTCAAAGTAGGTACCTGGTCTAACCTGGAAAACTCTCACATCTCCTCTGAAGGTGGCATAAGATTTATTCCAAGCTCAGGCCTCACAGAAATCTAGATTTGATACATCTTAACCCATTCAAAGACAGAGATAATGGCAAGGGATAAAGAAAAAACCCTTCCTGGCCAGGCGCGGTGGCTCACACCTGTAATCCCAGCACTTTGGGAGGCCAAGGCGGGTGGATCACAAGGTCAGGAGTTCAAGACCAGCCTGGCCGAGATGGTGAAACCCTGTCTCTACTAAAAATACAAAAAAATTAGCTGGGCGTGGTGGCGGGAGCCTGTAATCCCAGCTACTTGGAGGCTGAGGCAGAGAATTGCTTGAACCCGGGAGGCGGATGTTGCAGTGAGCTGAGATCATGCCACTGCACTCCAGCTGGGACACAGAGCAAGACTCCATCTCAAAAAAAAAAAAAAAAAAGAAAAAACCCTTCCTTCTAGAAACATAATCATGAAAGTTTTCACTCTCAAGGGGTTGTCCAAGCGGCATTCAGGAAAAAGAGCTCATGCTATAAATTTTCCTCAGGACTGCAATTTTTTTTTTTTTTTTTTTTTTTTTGAGACAGGGTCTCACTGTGTCACGCAGGCTGGAGTGCAGTGGTGCCATCAGAGCTCACTGCAGCCTCAGTCTCTCTGGGCTCAGGTGATCCTGCCACCTCAGCTTCCCAAGTCACTGGGACTATAGGCACACGCCACCACACCAGGCTAATTTTGTATTTTTTGTAGAGACAGAGTTTCACCATGTTGCCCAGGATGGTCTTGAACTCCTGGGCTGAAGCAATCCACCCGCCTGGACCTCCCAAAATGCTAGGATTACAGGCGTGAGCCACTGTGCCCAGCCAGGACTACAAAATATTCTATCACCCAGATTAGTGGTGGAGGTGGGAGGTGAATCCTAAAGCAATTCCCTAGATCAAAATAAGAGCAAAGCTATTCTGGATATTACTAGTAATGATAGCCACCACCTCTGGAACACTTACGATGTGTCTAGCCTGTGATAAACCTTTGAGATAATCCTGGCGGCTCACAGTGTGATACATAGACCAGCAGCATTGCCATCACCTGGGAGCTTGTTAGAAAGGCGGACTCAGGCCTTGCCCCAGACCCACTGAGTCAGATCTGAGTTTAACAAGACCCCCAGGTGATTCATGAGCACACTATGGAGTGAGAAGCACCAAACTGCAGATCTCATAAGCAGCCTCTCAAAACACTTTTGCAACTTCATCCCACGTGGTCCTTACAACTCTGCAATGTGGAGTTTCGAGTAACCACAAGGAAATGTTATTTGCCCAAGATGGCACAGAAAGATACAGAGCTGGGCCAGGAGCAGTGGCTCACGCCTGTAATCCCAACACTTTGGGAGACCAAGGCGGGTGGATCATCTGAGGTCAAGGGTTCGAGACCAACCTGGCCAACATGGTGAAACCCCATCTCTACTAAAAATACAAAAATTAGCCGGGCATGGTGGTGGATGCCTATAATCCCATCTACTTGGGAGGCTAAGGCAGGAGAATTGCTTGAACCTGGGAGGCGGAGGTTTCAGTGAGCTGAGATCATGCCACTGCACCCTAGCCTAGGCAACAGAACAAGACTCCATAAAAAAAAAAAAAAAAAAAAAAAAAAAAAAAAAAAAAAAAAAAAAGAGGCCCGGAGCAGTGGCTCACTCCTGTAATCCCAGCACTTTGGGAGGTCAAGGCGGGTGGATTGCCTGACGTCAGGAGTTCAAGACCAGTCTGGCCAACATGGTGAAACCCCCATCTCTACTAAAAATACAAAAAAATTAGCCAGGCGTGGTGGCATGTGCCTATAATCCCAGCTACTCAGGAGGCTGAGGCAGGGGAATTGCTTGAACTGGGGAAGTGGAGTTTGCAGTGAGTCGAAATAGTGCCACTGCACTCTAGCCTGAGTGACAGAGCAAAACTCTGTCTCAAAAAAAAAAAAAAGATACAGAGCTGGAACCTAAGCTCAGGTCACCGATTCTCTTTCTTATGCTGTTTTTAGATTAAAGTTTTCCTAACTTGGTTTTCCTTTTTTTTTTTTTTTTTCCTTTTCGAGACAGGATCTCACTCTGTCACCCAGGATAGAGTGCAGTAGCGTGATCACCACTCACTGCAGCCGCAACCTCCTGGGCCCCAGTGATCCTCCCACCTCAGCCTCCTGAGTAGCTGGGACTACAGGTGTGCACCACCATGCCTGGATGGGTTTTTTTTGTTTTGTTTTGTTTTTTGTTTTGTTTTGTTTTTTGTTTGTTTGGTTTTTTGTAGAGATGAAGGTCTTACTATGGTTGCCTAGGCTGGTCTTGGATTCCTGGGCTCAAAGGATCCTCCCACCTCAATCTCCCAAAGTGCTGGGATTACAGGCATGAGCCACCACTCCAATGGCTATAACATGGAGGGTAGAATGGGGTACGATGGAGACCCAGGTGACCCTGGCACCCAGTGTCCCCTTGCTGGGCATGTCTGAAAGGTCAAGCCACTGCTTCCCTTCCTGATGTGAGTAAGTTTAGCCAGACTTTTCTTCCCTGAAACTGCAGTTTCTACTCAGCACCAAATCACTGCCTATCCAGATTGGAGTACTGCAGCTGAGTGAGTAAACAACTGCTAATTCATAAACGCCTCCCAGTGCCTCCTCTACTCCTAACTGCTCCCTGATATTCTGTAGCAGCAGGTGGGCTCCAGGTCTCTGGAGGAAGGACAACAGGTGAAGAGCTCAGAGGAGCTTTTGAGAGCGTGCTGGCTGTGAGGGAGGCCCTATACTAGGTGCCCTGGGGTGGCTGGGAAGTGGTCACCTCTAAGAAGCAAGAATTTGAGAGAGGGAGATAAGGAAAGAATAGGAAAAAAATTGAAAACAGCTTTGACTTTTCTCCAGACTTTGACATCTACCGATTTAGCCTTTAATTTTGTACTGAGTTCCACAATTTAGAAAGATACTTGGGCCGGGCACGATCACTCATGCCTATAATTCCAGCACTTTGGGAGGCTGAGGCGGGCGGATCACTTGAGGTCAGGAGTTCAAGACCAGCCTGGCCAACATGGTAAAACCCTGTCTCTACTAAAAACACAAAAACTAGCTGGGTGTGGTGGCTCATGCCTGTAGTCCCAGCTACTTGGGAGGCTGAAGCTGGAGGATCGCTTGGACCTGGGAGGTAGAGGTTGCAATGAGCCAAGATTGCACATTGCGCCACCGCACTCCAGTCTGGGCAACAGAGTGAGATTCTGTTTCAAAAAATAAAAATTAAAAAATTAAAAAAAGATATTTGATCCTCAAAAACTAAAATAAACAAAAATAAAAATAAAACCCCATTCTGGATGTAGGAATCTTTTCACTTCCACACCCCACCTGCCGCAACCTCTACTAGGGACCTAAGTTCCGACACAAAGTCATGACTAATGGTGGAAATCCTAGCACCGGAGAAGGCCACTTAGATATTTGGGGGGGCAGAGCGAGAGATCTTTCCAATCCCCTAGCGATCACATCACATGGAAAACAGTCTCTCTTTGTAAGCCAGCATCCAGCTGCAGAAGGCTGCGTCAGCCAAGAGCCTGTCATGTTTGAACTTGGGAACCTGGAGGTGAGGATTTTTGAAGAACACCTTCAGGAGCAGTGAAGTGACTCCAGGAGAGACAAGAAGATTTGATGGAGAAGAGGCTAAGTGAGCATTCCAGGCCTCACCAAGAATAGTATTGGTTGCCTATAAATCATGCCTCATTAACTAGTGTCCTGCCTTTTGTCTTCACAAATCTATTCTGAAGTTAGCTGAATAGACAAAAAAGAAAAGAAAAACCTCTGGAGTTCTCTGGTTCCCATCGTGTGCTCTTTTAAGTAAAGGGCTTCTCTACATTGCCAAAAATCCCTGCAAAGATGACTTCCCCAGACTTCTTCCCCAAATGCCTTTTTAATACTGTGTGATTATTGCTCAAGGGACATCCAGGAGCCAAGTCTCTCTGCATAAATCACTAGGAACTTTAAAGGAGACCCATTCTTACTCTGAGGATTTAGAAAATACCTAGTGAGTAAAAAATCTATTACATCACAATGTGTGCATTTTCCAACAATGATTACCAGGGCTATATTCTGCGGCTGGTAGATTAAAACGTGTCACCGCCAATATTTCAATTTCTTCTAAAGAATAAGGCAGGGAAACCAGCCACTGAGAAGACAGCATTGTAACTGCTGAGTCAACTTCATTAATGTTGTTGTGCTTATTCTAGTTCGTAAAAAAAGAAAAAAGAAGAACTACGGAAACATGAACTGTTACTGTTCTAGAAACCATTGAACTTTCTGACAATTGCATGTCTACTTCAGAGGCAATGAGGCTAAACTGGAAAATTCTAAGCATAGATAAAACAGGGCAGGAGCCTCTGGGAGGCACTCGTGTATTTGTTACTAACCCAGTTGACTAATCCCAGGACCAACAAGGTCCAAATTGATCTAGGTCTCACCAGAAACATGGTAGCTTCACTCACAGTGTTTCCTGGAATTTTTTTTTTTTTTTTTTTTTTTGAGATGGAGTCTGTCTGTCGCCAGGCTGGAGTGCAGTGGCGCAACCTTGGCTCACTACAACCTCCACCTCCTGGGTTCAAGCAATTCTCCTGCCTCATTCTCCAGAGTAGCTGGGACTGCAGGCATGTGCCACCACGCCTGGCTAATTTTTGTAGTTTTAGTAGAGATGGTGTTTCCCCAAGTTGGCCAGGATGGTCTCGATCTCTTGACCTCGTGATCTGCCTGCCTCGGCCTCCCAAAGTGCTGGGATTACAGGCCCCTCTCTGAGCCACCATGCCCGGCCCAGTGGAAATATTGATATGCCTTTAATCAAATTTGACATTTTGCATGTATTTCCCAATAGTGTTTTCTGAGTTTTGGGCCATGGGTATCAAATATATGAAATTTCAACCATCCTTCAATGCCAAAGTAGCAATGCACTTACAAGAGTCATCTGATCCAGGTTTTAGACCTTCATGGAAGGGTTATCCTATAAATATCGGAACATCCTTACAATGACGTAAAGTGAATAAGTGAAAAAGCATTCCTTTTGACAGTAGGTTACAGAATACCCAGCCCCACTGTAGGACAATGATAAAGTGCTAAGAAGCATATTTACACCTGCAGCAGATGCCAGGGAGTAACAGTTGAAGGTGTGTTTTGCAACAGAAAGGGCAATCACTAGAAACACTCCTCAGGGCCACCCAAAGCTTGACAAATTAGGCTGTGCTTGTTCCAACAGCTGGCTCACTACCCATCTGCCGGTCCCCCGTGGGGAGCTGAGAACTGGTGCACCTGTGAATCAACCTGGGAGCCTGGGGAGGCATTGCACTCCCGCAGCTCTGACACCCACACCTCCACTCCACTCTGAAAGCCAAGCTCTGAGAAGTCAAGGCCTGTATGTCTTCCTGGGTTCCCCCAAAGGACTAGAGGTCAGAAGAAGCCTCATCTTTCCTTAGACAAGCTGCCAGTAGAGTTGTACTGCTTTCTGTCTCCATACCGGCCACCATGCTGTTTCCTGGAAAAGCTAAAGATACTTGCTTCAGCCCATAGCCCTGTCTTTCCTGGAATAAGAAAGGCTTTTCAGGCAATAGGTGACCAGGTTCAGAGAGGGGCCCACCGCCTGCCAGGCCTCCACACTGGGGGCTTTTGGGCCTGGCTGTGGGCAGAAATGGGCTGTCTGGACTCTGTCCTATCATGGAACTGCTTGCCTCTTTGCCCGGTCTGATGACCACACGTACCAGTTGAGCCCCTTCAGCAACCTTTCCCCAACCCCCAGACATTAGCACTGTTTTGGTTATTAGTCACGGAAACTTAATTGCCTTATGTAACCCAAAAGTCCAGAAGAGCAAATCCTCTCTTCAGACACAGCTGGATCCAGGAACTCAATTGACATCCTTAGGCCTCTGTTTCTTTTTCTCTCCTTGGTCAGGCCTAGGCCACATGACCATGGCCAAGGATGGAACACTGCAATTAGAATCAGATTCACATGATTTAGAATAAAGAAAAAGCAGTTCACCAAATGCATGAGGGATGCTAGACCGAAAAAAAAATCACTGTTCAATACAAGGCACTCGGGAGCTTCTCAGACTCGGGGTTCTACTCTCAGCTACCGTGGCCATCCATCCTCAATCTCTAAGGAAAAATGTGCCCCACCGTACTCCAGATGACAGAGACACTCAGGGCACCCTCATTAGGCACGCCACAGATATTTGGCTGGCTGTCAGTCATGTCTTATGAAGCCCATCCTCCTGAGGCTCAGCTGTTTTACACGGTGCCTTTCTACTGCCCCTCCTGAAGGCATTTTTGTGATTTCTTATGATACTTCTTAGAGACACAACATTTATAGCTGATCACACAAGAATTCTGCTGTGCCTGCTGGACTGCCAACTGGCTATGTGACTTTGGGTACTTTAAAATAAAGAAGTGGCCTAGTGCAGTGGCTCATGCCAGTAATCCCAGCACTTTTGGAGGCTGAGGCAGGAGGATTGCTTGAGCTCAGGAGTTTGAGACCAGCCTGGACAACACAGTGAGACCTCATCTCTACTAAAATTCAAAAAAAATTTAGCCAGGCATGGTGGTGCACACCTGTAGTCCCAGCTACTCAGTGGCAGGGGTATGTGGGTGGGGGGTTGAGGTGGGAGGATTGTTTGAGCTGGGGAGGTTGAAGCTTCAGTGAGCCCTGATTGTGCTACTGCACTCTAGCCTGAATAGCAGAGCGAGACCCTATCTCAAAAAATAATAATAAAATAAAATAGCCCAGGTGCAGTGGCTCACACCTGTAATCTCACCACTTTGGGAGGCCGAGGCAGGGGGATCACCTGAGGTCAGGAGTTCGAGACCAGTCTGGCCAACATGGTGACACCCTGTCTCTACTGAAAATACAAAAATCCCAGCTACTTGGGAGGCTGAGGCAGGAGAATTGCTTGAACCTGGGAGGCAGAGGTTGCAGTGAACCGAGATTGCGCCACTGCACTCCAGCCTGGGCGACAGAACGAAAATCCATCTCAATAAATAAATAAATACATAAATAAATAAAGATAAAATAAAATAAAGAGGTGTAGCACATGACTTTCGTGTTCTTTGTATCTCCGCTGTTCTGTGATTCATCAGTCCTAGACCTCACGTGGTCTTTGCTAAGGGATCTAGGATGATGCTGTCATTGAACTGTGTTTAGTAACTCTCTGTTCAAATTGCACTTGTGCTTTAAAGAGTTGGGAAGTTAACTCTATCATTACTTTAGTGTGGGATCAGTTACCTTATTCTGGGATTGTGTCCACAAAAGCTGGGTGGTTGCCCTCCAGGTATCCTTATCGAAGCCGGGTCTACTCAAATGAAAATTGCCGCCACTGGGCCATGCCCAGCTTGGACTGAGCACATGAATCACGTGGCTGTGAGTGATTGTCCCAGCCCAGGACAGTGCCCTGCTTTGTCCTTGCCCATGGGAACTGAAGAGCATCATTCAAAGAATAAAGACCAAGCCCAGAGCTGACAACTAGCTGCCTGGTTGTTCCATCCATGGCTCAAACTCAAAAGAAGAGAAGTGCAAAGCCACTTTAAGAAATAGTAAGTGTCAGCAGAAAATCAGGTTTCAAAAAAAAAACAAAAACAAAACGGCATAACTGAAAACACCATGAGTGACTCTGTGAAGCTCTCCATTAACATAAGGTCTCAAAGAGGCTGCAAGAGGGGAACAGGACCCCTTGGCTGTAATTACAGCCACTAACGTAAAGCAAGCCAGATTTACTGGAGTTTTTGTTTGTTCTGAAAGCTCAGAAGGGTGAGGTGGCCTGATTTCCTGGGTATCATACAGCTGGGGGGAAACCTAACAGTTATAAAACTGGTTCAAAGCTGCCTGCATGATTTCATATTTTAAAAGTGAAGTGTGAAAAATCTTTTTAAGCCGGGCGCGGTGGCTCACGCTTGTAATCCCAGCACTTTGGGAGGCCGAGGCGGGCGGATCACGAGGTCAGGAGATCGAGACCACGGTGAAACCCCGTCTCTACTAAAAATACAAAAAATTAGCCGGGCGTGGTGGCGGGCGCCTGTAGTCCCAGCTACTCGGAGAGGCTGAGGCAGGAGAATGGCGTGCACCCGGGAGGCGGAGCTTGCAGTGAGCCGAGATTGCGCCACTGCACTCCAGCCTGGGTGACAGAGTGAGACTTCGTCTCAAAAAAAAAAAAAAAAAAAAAAAAAAAAAAAAGAAAAATCTTTTTAAATTTTACCTGCATTAGATCACCTTCTAAGGTTACTAAGGCTCCTAATTAGAGAGCAGGATTCATTTAGAATGAAAAGTGGTTACCATTTTAACCAGTGATAAAAGCTGGCAGACCCTAAGAAATGACTAATAAGAATGGAAAGTAATCAGGAAGCACTTGTGTTTTCTAACCTTTTGCAAATATTGCTAAGTGGTCACCTCCAGCAGCGAGGTAGGATGTTTGAAGGTGAGACTTCTCACCAGAGTGCACTAGGTTCAAATCCCAGCCCTGGCCCTTGTTAGCTGTGTGAATTTTAACCTCTTCTCTGTGTATAAAATGGTGAGCTTAAGGGGCTCCTGTAAAGATTAATGAACAGTGTCAGGCAGTATGTGAGTGTGTGGGCATCTCTTTAAATGTGCTTATCCACCAAGTATGGTGGTTCACGCCTGTAATCCCAACACTTTGGGAGGCTGAGGCAGGCAGATCACTTGAAGTCAGGAGTTCGAGACCAGCCTGGCCAACATGGTAAAACCTCGTCTCTACTAAAAATACAAAAATTAGCCTGGCATGGTGGTGCACACCTGTAATCCCAGCTACTCAGGAGGCTGAGGCAGAAGAATCACTTGAAGCCAGGGGGCAGAGGTTGCAGTGAGCCAAGATCACGCCACTGCACCCAGCCTGGGCAACAAAGTGAGACTCTGTCTCAAAAAATGAATATATAAAATAAATGTGTTTATCGTATTTCCTGAATGGTTAAGCATATACACTCTCATTTTTGTGTATTGCATTGGTTGGCTCTGTGCTCTATGTCATTTTTCTACCTCTCCTAGAGGCTTTGGCGTTTGCAATAGGAATTTCAGGCTTCTTGACTTGATAGGGAAAAAAGATGCAGGGGCTAAAGGGCCACCCTGTAAACCCGACCCCATTAGGTGACTGCAAACCTTACAGAAATAAATGAACATGTCAGTGCTAGTTTATGTGTGAAGTGAGGTGTGTTCCCTAACCTGTCAGCAAGCCATATTTTATTTGGATAAAGACCCTGAAATCAAGCACCTTTACAGGCTGTTGCAGCCACTCCCATTCTGCTCAGCTAAGCAGCTGCACCCCCCGCGTCCCCACAGTGCAGCTGTGATCCTTCCTCGGGGCCCTGGGCTCCTGCATTCAGGCTAGTTCAAAGCATCTAGGCCACATCACCACATCCTCTGCACTCCGTAGAGGTGAAGTGGAACTGAGCCCACATTAAGCCAAAACCTTCAAAGAAGCAAAATTTTGCATTTTGTAATGGCTGGTGAGATCGGCATCCATGCTGCCTTACCACGCCCTATCCCGGGGAGATCTCAGAGAGGACACTATTAAAGTCTCCCACACCTCGCCCATGTCACTTCCCTGAGTATGATGTCAGGTGAGAGTATGGTCCTATAGCAGAAGACAGGCATTTGTAGTAGAATCTGCTTGTGCCTGCGTGTGTGTGTGTGTGTGTGTGTGTGTGTGTGTGGAGAGAGAAGAAAGCAAGCCACAGTTAACACTTATTTGGCACTAACTTTGCACCTGGGCACAGTGCTAAGTCACTTTCACACAGTCTCCCTCCTCCTGCAACAGACAAAAGGGCCTTTCCCCTTTATGCCCTCTCTTTCTGAAGACCTATCTCCTTCCGCTCTCTGCAGACTTTCTTTCCCCCAGAAGTGAACAGGTTTCATGAATATTGCATGTTTTCACAGCCTGATGAGAGGGTGGGACCCAGCCTCCCTCTCCGTTTCGCTGCTAGGTAGAGGAGATGGAGCAGCTTCTGGTCCCAAGAGGGAGGGGAAAGCGGCAGGGAAGAAATGATGTGAGATGATTCCTTTTCCCCTTGTTGCAGTTTGGTAGATTCCCTCCCCTCCATTTGTTTTTCTTTGATTATCACTTAGGAAAAGGGAAAGTCAACCCTATTAATAAGCCTCATCAAGTCTTCATTCAAGATCAACTCCTCTATTAACATGACTTTGACTTGATTATGTGAATGAAACATTTGTCCCCTATTCCACCTAGCTATCCTGACAAAGTCCTATTCCATTAACTTCACACTGGAAGGCAGGCACTATGCCCAATCTCTCTATCCTAATTCTTTTTTTTTTTTTATCTTTTTTTTTTTTTTTTTTTGAGATGGAGATTTTACTCCTGTTGCTCAGGCTGGAGTGCAGTGGCACGATCTTGGTTCACTGCAGCCTCCGCCTCCCAGGTGCAAGCAATTCTCCTGCCTCAGCCTCCCAAGTAGCTGGGATTACAGGCACCTGCCACCACACCCAGCTAATTTTTATATTTTTAATACAGACAGGGTTTCACCATGTTGGCCAGGCTAGTCTCAAACTCCTGACCTCAAGTGATCTGCCCGCCTCAGCCTCCCAAAGTGCTGGGATTACAGGCGTGAGCCACCACGCCTGGCCTCTCTATCCTAATTCTTGAATTCCCCCTCCGATGGGGGAAGAGACTGGGAAGGGCATTTCCTCCACACTCCCAATAGGACCTTGAAATTGTTTGCTTTTCTGGGTCTAAACTAAATCCTCTTCCACTTGGCTGCATGCTGGGGAGGCTGACCCATATGGCCCATTCCAGGGCGTTCCCTTGCCTTGTCTGGCTTCTTGTTGGATTTGGCCCCAGGGGGAGTCTGGAGGGAGGCAGGAGAGTGAGGGCAAGGCAGTCATTTCCCCTGCTCCCTCCCTCACTATGGGATCACATCAGGCCAGTTAGGTCCCTGACCAAAGGGACTCTCAGGTAGCACACTCCACAAAGCCCACTTGGTTTTGTTGTTGTTGTTCTCTAATTAACAACAACAACAACAGTTAATCAACTCTTCCTGTGTGGGTTTATCATATTCAAGACACTTTTTTTTTTTTTGAGGCAGAGTTTCACTCTGTCGCCCAGGCTGGAATGCAGTGGTGCAATATCAGCTCACTGCAACCTCCACCTTTCAGGTTCAAGGGATTCTCCTGCCTCAGCCTCCCAAGTAGCTGGGATTGCAGGTGCCTGCCACCACGCCCAGCTAATTTTTGTATTTTTAGTAGAGATGAGGTGTCACCATGTTGTCCAGGCAGGTCTCAAACTCCTGGTCTCAAGTGATCCACCTGCCTCGGTCTCCCACAGTGTTGGGATTACAGGCATGAGCCACCATACTCAAGACTTTTAATCCATCATCACTTTGACACCAATATGGATAACTTGTTCCTGCTTTACAAAACAGTTCCTGCCAATTGTCCCAAACTTTGTGGATCCCATGCTGCTCCCTAGTTGGATCCTGGTACTGGTTTCTAATAGTTCATGGTTGTTTAATAAGCTTAGACTTCAACAGAGCCTCAAGGGAAGATTTCCTGACCCCCAGAGATGTATGTGAACTATTTCGAGTGCTGGGATAGCATCCTTGCCGAAGGTTCATTTTTATGAACTCTGTGAGTTTCGTCCTGTGTGACTGGAGAATAGTGTATTGGAGTTTGTGGGAGGACAACACTTGATGGCCACCACTGTCACCCCTTGTGTATCTACTGACTTCTGCTCTTATCCCCAACAGTCTATTCCCCATACAGCAGAAAGAGTGAATCTTCTAAAAAAAAAAAAAAAAGGCAGATCATGTCATTCCTCTACTTACAACCCTCCAGTGGTTCTCTACTCAGAGTCAAATCCAAAGTCCTGGCCAGGCATGGTGGCTCATGCCTGTAATCCCAGCACTTTGGGAGGCTGAGGCAGGCAGTTCCCTTGAGCCCAGGAGTTCAAGACCAGCCTGGGCAAAATCAGCAAGGCCCTGTCTCTACAAAACAAACGACGACAGAAAAACCAAAGTCCTTACAAATGTCTATGAGGCCCTCTGTGCTCTGTCCTCTCCCCTTACTAATCGAACTCTCATCTGCTGCCGCTCCCGCATGCACCCAGCTTGAGCACCTAGGACCCCATGCTGTCTCAGGCCTTGGGACTTGCTGTTTCCTCTGCTTCCGATGCTCTTCCCTGGTATCCGCATGAGTGGCTTCATCATTTCTTGCAGGTCTCTGCTCTTACATCTTATCAATGAGGTCTTCCTTGATCACCCTACATAAAATAGCAACCCCTACTCATATGACCCTAGCACACTTTCTTCCTTTTTTTTTTTTTTTTGAGACAGAGTCTCACTGTGTCACCCAGGCTGGAGTACAATGGTGAGGTCTTGGCTCACTGCAACCTCCACCTCCCGTGTTCAAGCGATTCTCCTGCCTCAGCCTCCTGAGTAGCTAGGATTACAGGTGCCTGCCACCACACTCAGCTAATTTTTGTATTTTTAGTAGAGACTGGGTTTCATCATGTGAGCCAAGCTGATCTTGAACTCTTGACCTCAGGTGATCCACCAGCCTTGGCCTCCCAAAGTGCTGGGATTACAGGTGTGAGCCACTGCACCAGGCTACCCTAGCACTTTCTATCCCTTGCAGCCTTTATTTTCTCCATAGCACTTATCACTATCAGATATAGTATAACTATTATATATAATGCACATCAGAACAGTTATGAAATTAAGATTTTTGTGGGCATCTTAGATTTATTCAATTATATATGTATTTGATACAAGGTCTCATTCAGTAGCCCAGGCTACAGTGCAGTGGTGTGACCATGGCTAACTAGAGCTTCAATCTCCCATGCTCAGTTGATCCTCCCACCTCAGCCTCCCAAGTAGCTGGCACTACAGGCACATGCCACCATGCCTGGCTAATTTTTTGTATTTCTTATAGAGATGAAGTGTTGCCATGTTGTTCAGGCTGGTCTTGAACTCCTGGGCTCAAGTGATGTGCCCACCTCAGCTTCTCAAAGTGCTGGGATTACAGATGTCATCAATTATATTTTAAAAGCTTATCTGTTTCAGTTTCCAAAATTATATATGTGTATCTTATAGCCTCATTCAGCATTTAGATGTTAACAGGGTTTAAAGCTTTGGGCTAAAATCAAATGTTGCACAGAAAGATCTACACTCTGTATTAGCATTGAAAACCTTAATGGTCAGTTTCAGGTAATTTCACCTGGTTATATTGCATAAGAAACATTAATATATTGTTCAAAGAATTTGTAATATTAAGATGTTAATTTGTATCTGCATTCTGTCCTCATTACATAGAAAACCCTTGGAAGAATGACCATGTTTCCTGATTTGTGTTGCAAATGCCAAATGGATGTGTGAATGAGTTGGGTTTGTGCCATTTTCCATTTGGCCTGCAGTGTAGATTGGAGTTGTCAGGCAGCAAGAACTAGAACAAGGCAGCATTAAGATTCCCCACACAGGGGCCGGGTGCGGTGGCTCACGCCTGTAATCTCAGCACTTTGGGAGGCCGAGGCGGGCAGATCACGAGGTCAGGAGATCAAGACCATCCTGGCTAACATAGTGAAACCCTATCTCTACTAAAAATTTAAAAAATCAGCCGGGCGTGGTGGTGGGCGCCTGTAGTCCCAGCTACTCGGGAGGGCAAGACAGGAGAATCGCTTGAACCCGGGAGGCGGAGGTTGTAGTGAGCCGAGATCGCGCCACTGCACTCCAGCTTGGGCAACAGAGCGAAACTCGGTCTCAAAAAATAAAAAATAAAAAAGATTTCCCACACAGGGGCAAGTGGGCACACCCACGGGAAGGGAGCCCCTATACAAATGGCACGTGGTTCTGTCTCAGCTGCTTGAAATGACAGAACACAAGCTCTGTCACGACTGATATGAACTATGTAAGACATCTCCACAGGAACAAAATACTCATTGCCTTTGAGATAAGAAGAAATTTCTAAAATCTTTCCAAAAATTGGTGTTAAGTTTAAAAGTACTTATACTTTTAAAGTCTTTAAAGTCTTTCTACTTTTTTTTTTTTTTTTCTGAAGTAGAGTCTCACTGTGTTGCCCAGGCTGGAGTGCAGTGACGCAATCTTGGCTCACAGCAACCTCTGCCTCCTGGGTTTTTTTTCTTTTAAGCAATTCTGCTGCCTCAGCCTCCCAAGTAGCTGGGATTACAGGTGCCCGCCACCACACCTGGCTAATTTTTGTATTTTTAGTAGAGACAGGGTTTCACCATGTTGGCCAGACTGGTCTTGAACTCCTGACGTCAAATGATCCTCCTGCCTTGGTCTCTCAAGGTGCTGGAATTACAGGGCATAAGCCACCAAGTCCAGCCCACTTTCTACTTTTAAAAGGGGCCCATGACTTATGTTAGGCCCTGTGAGGCAGCTGGCATCTGATGTCTAAACTGGGCAATGCATGGTAATCTGCAGTTGTTTACTTCGCCTGTGGGTGTCGTCATTGAGCCAATGAGTGGCTCACTACCCAGGTGGCACTGCCTCTCACTTGCTGATTGGAAAGTGACTTCTGCCCTTTTCAAGTGTATTTGCATTAAAATATTATAATAAAAATAAGTACCATTTATTGACAGATATCCAATTATTTCTCATTTTGCCTGCACAATAGAAAATAAGCTGCAAAAACCTATTTATAGGCCATTCCTACCCCAGACCAATTATAAATCAAAATCTCTGAGAGTCAGGGTTGTTTTTTTTTTTTTTGAGACGGAGTCTCACTCTGTCCCCAGGCTGGAGTGCAGTGGCACGATCTCAGCTTACTGCAACCTCCATCTCCCAAATTCAAGCGATTCTCATGCCTCAGCCTCCCTAGTAGCTGGGGTTACATGCACCAGCCATCACGCCCAGCTAATTTTTTGTATTTTTAGTATAGATGGGGTTTCACCATGTTGGCCAGGCTGGTCTCGAACTCCTGACCTCAAGTGATCCTCCCACCTCAGCCTCTCAAAGTGCTGGGATTACAGACGTGAGCCACTGCACCTAGCCAGGTGTTACTATTTTTAAAAAGCTACCCAGTGCTGGAAGCAGTGGCTCATACCTGTAATCCCAGCACTTTAGGAGGCCAAAGCTGGAGGATTGCTTGAGCTGGGAAGTGGAGGTTGCAGTGAGCCAAGATCGCGACCACTGCATTCCAGCCTGGGAGACAAAGCAAGACTGTCTCAGGAAAAAAAAAAAAAAGCTACCCAGGTGATACTGATGTGCAGCTAGGTTTGGAACTCTGCTCTTGGTGGCTAAAAGCAGAATGTCTGGATCCAGATTATCTGGCTTCATCCCATCTTCATCATTTACCCATAGCAGCTGTGTGACATAGGGCAAGTCCCTGAACCCCGCTGTGCTTCACTCTTCTGAACTTTCAGAGACAGCTAATAGCTCCTAACTCATAAGGCTGTTGTGAGGATTAAGTGAATCAATGGATATTTATTTAGTAAGTGTTTGCTACCATTGTTTTTATATCTAATGA
The DNA here is from genome assembly GCF_028878055.3 of Symphalangus syndactylus. Lineage (NCBI taxonomy): Eukaryota > Metazoa > Chordata > Mammalia > Primates > Hylobatidae > Symphalangus > Symphalangus syndactylus. Next base: position 22,516,685 of record NC_072434.2, on the reverse strand, counting down.
AGTTGTGGGAAACCCTTGAGAGTCTCCAGAAAATTCTTTCCACGTCTCGTCAGAAGCTGTCAGTTATGCGTATGGTACAGAACAGAGCTGCTTCTGTCCTGAGTAACAAATGTAGCTATGTCCCCCTGATGTGGGACCTAATTTATTTGAACCACCCATTGGGATCTGGTCATTGTACTTCCTGTATTCCCTTGTTCCTCTGCCTAAACGCTACAACTCTTCTGATCTCTGCAGTCTTGCAGAAACCGGTAACAATTTATGCATTGTAACTGCTGTGCTGCTTTGTTACATAAACATTAGGTCAAGAGCAAGACCCTGAGAATGCAGCTCTGACCAACTGAAACAGATGGTATCTGAGCCTTCCAAAGGCCACACTCCCCTCATATTTATTTACCTGGCAGGCAGCAGAATGAGCCTGTTTTGCTTTATGTGCAAAACCTTCCTGCCAGGCCAATTTTCTGGTGCCCCCCATGACATATCGCAAAATGAAATAAAAGTATCAAGAACAGTAATTTATTCCTGAAATACATCTTCCAAGAGTTACAGATATCTACCACGTCCACCTCTCTTAGCCCGAACCTGAGCTGTCACCCACATTAAATTACTTTCTAAATCAGAGGTAAACTTTATATCATAAAATACCATTCATAGCCACATCAATCCAACCTGAAATCTGCATTACTCTCTTGACCCAAACTCCTAGATATCCACAATTCACAGATCGACCAGCTTTGCTCTATCAATATGCCTCACCCTAGTGGTGTATTACACTAATAGATTACTGGAGCCGCAGCTCACTTTGTTGATGTATAAGAGCAATACGTTAAGAGAGCCCCAGCTCACTTGGATGATGTATAGTTGAAATGGTCACCTGGGAGAAGCATGCTGGTGATGTATGGCCCTGACAAGGGCACTAACTGGGAGAGAACAAGTTCAAAGTGGGTTCGGTTTAGCTTGTAGAGGCAAAGAGAAACACAACTTAGATCCCACCAGGCCATGTTCCCACTGGCCTCCCAAGGCCTTCTATTTGCAGGAAAGTAAGCAGCTGCACACACAGTTAAAGAGTGAGGTCTTAACCACTTTTGCCATAGAAATTATTGTTTGCAATTACTATAAGTCTCTCCAGAGGCTTAGATGAAAATAAAGACACATAGATGTTACTTTAACTTTTTGGATCTATATTTCATAATATAATTAATAAAGGAAATTGCATAAGGACATGTTATTAATTTTTATATTATTGAGCAATGGGGAAAACTGTAGATGTGTGCACCAAAAGATATGTACCAGAATGTTGATATCAACATTACTGTAATTACCAAAAACAGAGAATGACACCAAGGTCCATCAGCTGTAGAATGGAGTGTCAATTAACTATGGCCACACTAATCCCCATGGCATACAGCAATAGCATATTTTTTAGCTCATGCTTCTATGGCTGGCTCATCTAGGCTGGGTTCTGGAAGGTTCAGGGGAGGCACTGCTTTACACATCTCTCATCCCGCTCCTAGGACCAGCTTGCACCTGTTTGTCTCATGGCAACAGCAGAGAGACAAGAGCTAGCAAAACGAATCTTCAGAGCATTTTTTTCAAGATGGCATAACTTCTGCTAATATCCTTGTAACCAAAGCAAATCACATGGTCAAACCCATGCAGGGAATTGCACCCTGCCCATAGTGGGAAGGCACTGAAGAGTTACATGCCAAAGGGTATGGATACAGGAAGGATGGTCAATAATGCAGTTTATTGGCCAGGCATGGTGGCTTATGCCTGTAATTCCAGCACTTTGGGAGGCTAAGGCAGGTGGATCATCTGAGTAAAGGAGTTTGAGACCAGCCTGGCCAACATTGTGAAACCCCGTCTCTACTAAAATTACAAAAATTAGCCAGGCATGGTGGTGTGTGCCTGTAGTCCCAAATACTTGGGAGGCCAAAGAAGGAGAATTGCTTGAACCTGGGAGGCGGAGGTTGCAGTGAGCCAAGATCACGCCACTGCACTTCAGCCTGGGCAACAGAGTGAGATCTATCTCAAAAAAAAAGCAATTTTATTATTAATGCAATAATAAGTATAATTTATTATTAGATGAATAAACTGTGACAGTCATACAAGGGAATACTATGCAGCAATGAAAATGAACCACCACTATACATAACAACCTAAATCTCACAGAGATAATATTAAGCAAAAGAGGTTAAACACAGGAGTTCATAGGTATGATTCTACTTATAGAAACCTCGAAAACAGGCACGACTAATGATGGTGTTAAAAGTCAGGGTGGCGGTTACCTTTGGGATCAATGACTAGGAGCAGGCATCAGAAGGGCTTCCAGTGTTTGTGACACTCCGTTTCTTTATCTAAGTAGCAGCTACACTGATGCATTCACAGAGTGAAAATTCTTGTAGGACACATACAGTTTCTGTATTTTATATATTTGGTATGCTTCAATTAAAAAGTTTATTTGAAGAAAACTGAGCATGCAAAGTAGCATGACAAGCCTGGAGCAGATTAAAAAATGAGATATTTAAAACAGGAATGCTTTAAAGCTCTTGATAAGCACATTCATGACTTCATGATGGTATAGAGAGTGACAGCAGGACAGATAATCAGAGGGGCAAAGAAAGGAAGGGGCTTCCCTCTGGGAGTTGGTTTAGTCTTGCCCACCCACAGTTAAAAACAAACAGGCCAGGCACAGTGGCTCATGCCTGTAATCCCTGCACTTTGAGAGGCCGAGGTGGGAGGATAGCTTGAGCCCAGGAATTCAAAACCAGCCTGGCCAACACGGAGAAACCCCGTCTCTACAAAAAATACAAAAAATTAGCTGGGCGTGGTAGCAGGCACCTGTAGTCCCAGCTACCCAGGAGGCTGAGGTGGGAGGATCACCTGAATTTGGGAGGTAGAGGCTGCAGTGAGCTGTGATCAGCCACTGCACTCCAGCCTGGGTAACAGAGTGAGACCCTGTCTCAAAACAAACAAACAAACAAACAAACATAAAAAAATGCTTGCTAACTAATTACATACTCAAACGAAACCAGAGAGGATTTGAGTCTGGAAGTGGTATCTATACTTTCAGAGTACTGCATTAATTAGCAGAGAGGATCAAAATTCTCCAACAAACCTGAGTTCTAATCTGGGCCCTACCAACTTTCTCACCCTATAACCTAGAAGAATTACTGCTCCAAGTCTCAGTTTCTTTAACTAGGCTGGTAAAGATAACAATAGTACCTCCTTCATAGAGTTGTTTGATGATTATATGAGCAGTTGCACATACACTGCTTAGCTTAGTAGTAGTAAGTGTTGCCTAATAGTAAGTGTTCAAGAAATGCAAGCTCTTGTTATTATCTATCCATCCACCCATCCTCCACCCACCCATCCATCCATTCCCTCATCCACCCATCTACTCATCCATCCATCCAACCATCCATCCATCCATCCACCCATTCATCCATCCATCCATCCACCCAACCATCCACCTTTTCATCTATCCACCCACTTGTCCACCCACCCATTCCTCCATTCATCATTCAACCCTCTCTTCCTACCATCACTGCTTCATCCATGAAGATTTATAAAGAAGTGTGACATTTGGAGTTTATAAACCAGTATTTGAGACCTAATTCTAATTCTTTCCGCCTGTGCAATCTTGGACAAATAGTTAAAATTCTCTAAATTTTTTGTTTATTCTTTGGTAAAATGGGAGAGAGTGCTTATCTTTACATTATGAAACTACTATGAGAAGTAGATGATTCAGCTGGTTGGGTGTGGTGGCTCATGCCTGTAATCCCAGCACTTTGGGAGGCCAAGGCGGGCTGATCACCTGAGGCCAGGAGTCCAAGACCAGCCTGGCAAACATAGCGAAACACCACCTCTACTAAAAAAAATACAAAAATTAGCTGGGCATGGTGGCAGACACCTGTAATCCCAGCTACTTGGGAGGCTGAGGCAGGGAGAATTGCTTGAACCTGGGAAGTGGAGGTTGCAGTGAGCCGAGATCGAGCCATGGCACTCCAACCTGGGCAATAGAGCAAGACTCTGTCTCAAAAAAAAAAAAAAAAAAAGAGAGAGAGAAGTAGATGATTCATTAAACTCTCCTGAGGCAAAGAATCCACTTATCAGAGTGACAAGGTTTGTATGACAAAAGGAGAGCTATGTCACAGTACGGGAATATAAAAGACCTATAAGGCAGCCCCCTTCACACATATTCTCACCTTCCACTGCATATCACACTGTGGCCGTGCCAAGATCCCTCACATCAACAAATCTAAAACTAGGTTTATTATGTCTCCTTTTATGAGTTGAATTGTACTCTCCTCAAAATTCATACGTCGAAGTCCTAATCCCCAGTACTTCAGAATGTAATCTGATTTGAAGACAGGGTCTTTACAAAGGTAATCAAGTTAAAACGAGGTCATTAGGGTGGATGCTAATCCAATATGACTGTGTTCTTATCAAAAGGAGAAATCGGAAGACAGCCATGCAGAGAGGGATGATGACGTGAAGGGACAAGGAAAAGACAGACATTTGCAAGCCAAAAAGAGAGGCCTGGCTGGGCACGGTGGCTCTCACCTGTACTCCCAACACTTTGGGGGGCCGAGTTGGGAGGATCGCTTGAACCCAGGAGTTCAAAACCAAACTGGGCAACATAGGAAGATAATGTCTCCACACACACAGGCTGAGGCAGGAGGATTGCTTGAGCCTGGGAAGTTGAGATTGCAGTGGACCATGTTCACGCCACTGCACCCCAGCCTGGGAGACAGAGCAAGACCCTGTCTCAAAAAAAAAAAATAAATAAATAAAACATAAAAAAAGCAGGGAGAAGGAACAATTGGGAGACAGACATGCATAGAGGGATGACAATGTAATGAGACAGGGAAAAGATGGCCATCTACAAACAAAAAGAGAGACCTTGTTGGGCACGGTGGCTCATGACTGTAATTCCAGTGCTTTGAGAGGTTGAGGTAGGAAGATTGCTTGCTGGGTATAGTAGCTCACACCTGTAATCCCAGCACTTTGGGAGGCCGAGGCGGGTGGATCACCTGAGGTCAGGAGTTCGAGACCAGCCTGACCAACATGGAGAAACCCCGTCTCTACTAAAAATACAAAAAAATTAGCCAGGCATGGTGGCACATGCCTGTAATCCCAGCTACTCAGGAGGCTGAGGCAGGAGACTCGCTTGAACCCAGAAGGCAGAGGTTGTGGTGAGCCAAGATCAAGCCATTGCACTCCAGCCTGGGCAACAAAAGCGAAACTCTGTCTCAAAAAAAAAAAAAAAAAGACATTTTCACCATCATTCTTCATCCTTGCACTCCCAAAGTGCTGGGATTACAGGCGTGAGCCACCAAGCCCAGCCCATTCTTCACATTTCTTAATCACTTAGCTTCAGGATAACGTGACAACCTATTGGTTAGGGAGGATATGGAAACTTAGAGAAATGCAAAAAGAAAGAAAGATCTCTATATAAGCAAAAATTTCAGACTAGCACTAAGGCTTTTGTGTCATTCTAAGGATTTTGCAAACTGTATTCTTCCCTCTAAAAGTAATTGAAATGGGAGTTGGGGGGCAGGAGCCAGACTTGAACATAAATACAATACAGGTCGGGCGCAGTGGCTCAGTGCCAGCACTTTGGGAGGTTGAGGCTGGTGGATCACAAGGTCAGGAGTTCAAGACCAGCCTGGCCAACATGGTGAAACCCCATCTCTACTAAAAATACAAAAATTAGCTGGGCATGGTGGCACATCCCTGTAATCCCAGCTACTTGGGAGGCTGAGACAGGAGATTTGTTTGAACCCGGGAGGCAGAGGTTGCAGTGAGCTGAGATCGCACCACTACACTCCAGCCTGGGTGACAGAGCAATGTCCCATCTCAAAAATAAATACAATACAATACAATACAATACAATACTATACAAATGATGAACTGTAGCAGTGTAAGGTAGTGGCAAAAAGTACAGAATTTGGTATTCAACAAACCAAAATCTTAATCTTTATGCCTCCTCCAGCTGTGTGATCTTGCGCTAGTTATTTAACATCTCTGAGCCTTAATTTTGTTATCTGTAAAATGGTGGCAATAATGGTATATTGCGTGTTATTTTGAATTATTGTGAACATTAAATGAGATCATGTTTGTAAGACACTAGCCCATGTAAGTACTCAACAAGGTCACAGTGCAAGCTCTCAGGAAGTGTTAGCTATGACTGTATTTGTCAGGGAGGACCCATGGCCAGAAGGTAAATGCCATTAACATATGTGTGTGTCCAGTGACTCCTAAAAGGAATCAATGCCCACTGGACATTCTATGCTGATCGGGGCTGGTAAGTCACCAGGAGAAGTGGTGAAGAGGCTAGAAGTCTTTTTTTTTTTTTTTTTTTTTGAAACTGAGTCTTACTCTGTCACCCAGGCTGGAGTGCAGCGGCACCATCTTGGCTCACTGCAACCTCTACCTCCCATGTTCAAGTAATTCTCATGCCTCAGCCTTCTGAGTAGCTGGGACTACAAGCATGCACCACCACGCCCAGCTAGTTTTCATATTTTTAGTAGAGACGGGGTTTCACCATGTTGGCCAGGCTGGTCTCGAACTCCTGGCTTCAAGTGATCCACCTGCCTCAGCCTCCTAAAGTGCTAGGATTACAGGCACAAGCCACCATGCCTGGCCCTGGCAGTCTTTTTCTGGGTTAGAATGCTTAAAAAATGACTGATTCAGAACTGAGGGACTGGGACTTAGCCTGCCAGAAAAACCTGAAGAGGAAGCACAGCTGTAGGCATAAAGAGCACAAAACACAGGGAGTGAAGGGAATGAAGCCTTGCGAAGCAGGTGAAGATGGAGAGTGGGGCCTCCCCGGCACAGGTCGGGGGCTGAGGCACCCGGCTGCCAGAGCTGGACCCAGCAGGGACAGGAGACAGTCCAGGCAGGGTCTGGGGCTGGGAACTGGGTAAATAATATTAATACACTCATAATAATAAATGTAGTGAAACCTGCATGCCAGTCACTCTCTTAAGCAATTCACATGGCTTAACATTTCAGTTCTCTCACGATGACCCCATGAGGATATATGAACATCTCTGGGGACCACAAGAAAAGTGGGATACAGGGAGGCTGCAACTTATCCAGAGTCATGCAGTAAAAGGCTGGGCAGAAACTCCAACCCACGTCTGGCCGGCCCGAAATCCCACGTTCTTGCCACTCGGTGCTGCCTCCCTAAACTCTGCCCTTTCTGCTTGCGCTTTTATGTTTCTTTGTGTTTGTTTTTTTACCCTCTGCCTCTTCCTGTATTTTCTCATAAGCTGTTTTGGGCAGCAGAGGCCCTAGCACTGTGCTCTGCTCCAAACTTTCTTGTATACTTTTTCGCTTCTCCCCAAACTCATAATTTTTCTTTGTGAAAAGAGCGAAAACAAGGAAGCACTAAAAAAAAAAAAAAAAGTTAAAAGTTTAAATCTGTAAACAGTGAGTTCTGGCTGGGCGTGGTGGCTCACACCTGTAATCCCTTTGGGAGGCCAAGGTGGGCAGATCATGAGGTCAGGAGATCGAGACCATCCTGGCCAACATAGTGAAACCCCGTCTCTACTAAAAATACAAAAATTAGTTGAGTGTGGTGGCGCATGGCTGTAATCCCAGCTACTTGGGAGACTGAGGCATGAGAATCGCTTGAACCCGGAAGGCGGAGGTTGCAGTGAGCCGAGATCATGCCACTGCACTCAAGCCTGGTGACAGAGCGAGGCTCTGCCTCAAAAAAAAAAAAAAAAAAAAAGTGAGTTCTATTTTTAGCCTCCACTTTATATGAATAATCACCCAGATTCCCCTCACAATGGCCATGCAATGTCTCAAGTGATTGTGAGCCCATGTCAAAGTTTGATTTCAAAGTTGCTGCCAGGAAAAAGTTTTTGAGCAAGTCAGTTCAACGAGTCCTTTTTGGTAGAGACATTTTCTGGAAAGAGAAGAGAATGGTTAGAGAATCGTGTGTGTGTGTGTGTGTGTGTGTGTTGTCTGAGACCGAGTCTTGCTCTGTCACCTAGGCTAGAATGCAGTGATGTGATCACGGCTCATTGCAACCTCGACCTCCCATGTTCAAGTGAGCCTCCCACCTTACCCTCCCAAGTAGATGGGACCACAGGTGCACACTACCACGCCTGGCTAAGTTTTTTTGTTGTTGGGTTTTTTTCGTTTTGTTTTGTTTCGTTTTTTTGTAGAGACGAGGTCTCACTATGTTGTTTCGGCTCATCTTGAACTCCTGGGCCCAAGCAATGTTCTCACTTCAGCCTCTAGGTTGGGTTAAAAAAAAAAAAAAAAGTCTGGCCAGGTGCGGTAGTTCACACCTGTAATCCCAGTACTTTGGGAGGCCGAGGTAGGTGGATCACCTGAGGTCAGTAGTTCAAGACCAGCCTGGCCAACATGGTGAAACCCCATCTCTACTAAAAATACAAAAATTAGCGGGGCACTCGCCTGTAGCCCCAGCTACTTGGGAGACTGAGGCAGGAGAATCGCTTGAACCTGGGAGGCAGAGGTTGCAGTGAGCTAAGATCATGTTACTGCGCTCTAGCTTGGGTGACAGAGCAAGACTCCGTCTCAAAAAAAAAAAAAAAAATCTAGTGAAAGAGTGTGTAGTCAGTCAGGTGAGTGGGTAGCCCTGGCTTCCCAGAAGTTCAGAATCTCTTTTTGTTCCAGTAGAACATTCCTCAAGCATTGTATCAGGAATGCTAACTCCTTCCCAGGAGGAGGCTGTGAGTTACATCACAGCCTGGGGTTGGGGCAGTTTTCTTTTTCTTAAATTCCTTTCTTATCCACTTGAACCAACTTGTTTCTTCTAAATTATGCAGTGGCAGAGGGAGGTTTGGTTTTAGAGAGGAAGCTAGGGAAAGAATCTGAACTCCAATCAAGCTTAAAGAAGTCTTTCTCCCTTTTCTGTTCTTGAATAGTAAATAGGTGAAGTTAATCTAAAATCCCTAAGGGGTCCTGGTGTGTTGGCTCACGCCTGTAATCCCAGCACTTTGGGAGGCTAAGGTAGGTGGATCACTTGAAGTCAGGAGTTTGAGACCAGCCTGGCCAACAAGGTGAAACGCTGTCTCTACCAAAAAATACAAAACTGAGCCGGGCATGGTGGTGCGGGCCTGTATTCCCAGCTACTCGGGAGGCTGAGGCAGGAGAATCACTTGAACCAGGCAGACTTCAGTGAGCCGAGACTGCACCATTGCACTCCAGCCTGGGCAATAGAGCAAGACTCCATCTCAAAAAAAAAAAAAAAAATCCCTAAGGGGTTTCCAGTAGGGGAGATCACCTGGAGGATATAGGAGATGCTATTCTGATGCTCTCAGAAGCAGCAGGTTCTGGGCAGCAAGCAAGTGGACCAGGGAGGAAGGAGATGGGAACATTGTTGGAGCCCAACTGCCCAGAAGTGGGATGGAGGAGAGGGGATGTGAGGGAAGGGGAGAGCATTACAGGGCTCTGAGAAGCTTAGAGGGAGGTCTAAGGAGATTATTAACAGATGTGACCTTTATGATCCGGAAGAAAAAAATGCAAGAAGAACGACTTCCAAATCCTAAGAGCTGAGCTTGCACTAAGTATAATACCAAACTTAAATAACAACAACACAACTACAAAAAGACAGAGCGATCCATCTCGGAAAGTTTTCAAAAATGTAAATAACCCATGTGTTCCTCAGCAGGTGAAGGGATAAACCCGTTGCAGTATAGCAATACAATGGAATATTCCTGAACAATAAAGGGGCCTAACTACAGGTTCATTTAACAACATAGATAAATCACAAAACATTTTGTTAAGCAAAAGAAATCAGACACATACCTAAATGTATACCGTGGCCGGGAATGGTGGCTGACGCCTGTAATCCTAGCACTTTGCGAAGCCGACGCTGGCACATCTCTTGAGCCCAGGAGTTTGACACAAGCCTGGGAAACATGGTAAAGTCCCATCTCTACAAAAAATACAAAAATTAAGCCAGGCATGGTGGCGCACACCTGTGGTCCCAGCTACTTGGGAGGCTGAGGTGGGAGGATTGCTTGATCCCAGGAGGTCAAGGCTAGAGTGAGCTGAGATCATGTCACAGAACTGCAGCCTGGGTGAAAGAGCCAGACTGTCTCAAAAAAAAAAAAGCAAATATATACCGAATTATTCCATTTTTATGAAGTCCAAGAACAAGCAAAACTAATTTATTGTGATAGAAATCAGAAAGTGGTTTGGGCATTGGGAGGAGAGAAATGGCTGGAAGCGGACATAAGAGAACTTTCTAGAATGATGGAAATGTTCTATACCTTCTTTTGGGTGGTGATTATGTGGGCAAATACAATTGTCAAAATGCACTGAACTAAAGGCTTATGATATGTTCATATTTTGTATGTGAATTTTTCTTCAATTAAAAAAATAATTTAGGCTGGGCTCAGTGGCTCATGCCTGTAATCCCAGCACTTTGGGAGGCCGAGGTGGGCAGATCACAAGGTCAGGAGATTGAGACCAGCCTGGCCAACATGGTGAAACCCCATCTCTACTAAAAATACAAAAATTAGCCAGGTGTGATAGTGCATGCCTGTAATCCCAGCTATTTGGGAGGCTGAGGCAGGAGAATCACTTGAACCCGGGAGGCGGAGGTTGCAGTGAGCAGAGATCACGCCACTGCACTCCAGCCTGGACAACAGAGCAAGACTCCGTCTCAAAATAAAAATATTAATAATATTAACTTAGGCTGGGCATGGTGGCTCATGCCTGTAATCCCAGCACTTTGGGAGGCTGAGGCAGGTATGATCACCTGAGGTCTGGAGTTCAAGACCAGCCTGGCCAACATGGTGAAACCCTGTCTCTACTAAAAATACAAAAATTAGCCGGGCCGTTGTGGTGCATGCCTATAATCCCAGCTACTGGGGAGGCTGAGGCACAAGAATTGCTTGAACCCGGGAGGTGGAGGTTGCAATGAGCTGAGATCGCACCATTGCACTCCAGTCTGAGTAACAGAGTGAGGCTCTGTCTCAAAAATAATAATAGTAAATTAAAAACAACTATGGATCCAGAAAGTTCCTCTTAGATGGTAATTTTTTTTTTTTTTTTTTTTGAGCTGTAGTCTCGCTCTGTCACCCAGGCTGGAGTGCAGTGGCGCAATCTCAGCTCACTACAAGCTCTGCCTCCTGGGTTCACACCATTCTCCTGCCTCAGCCGCCTGAGTAGCTGGGACTACAGGTGCCCGCCACCACGACCAGCTAATTTTTGTATTTTTTGGTAGAGACAGAGTTTCACCATGTTAGCCAGGATGGCCTCCATCTCCTGACCTCGTGATCCACCCGTCTCGGCCTCCCAAAATGCTGGGATTACAAGCATGAGCCACTGCGCCCGGCCAGATGGTAATTTTTTAATCACACAAACAGTAACTATGGTTTTTTCTTTTCTTCACAATTTGCCTTGTTCGTTTGCTTCATTTATTTATTCAACAGGTATTTACTGGCACCTACCACGTGCTGGGTGTTGTTAGGTGCTACAGATACAACAGTGTGCACAACAAACAAAAAATTCCTGCTCCCACACAGCTTACCTTCTAGTGAAAGGAGGTAAAAGTAAATACGAAAAATAGGCCTGACGCGGTGGCTCACGCCGGTAATCCCAGCACTTTGGGAGACCGAGGCAGGCAGATCAGGAGGTCAGGAGTTCCAGACCAGCCTCACCAGCATGGTGAAACCCTGTCTCTACTAAAAATACAAAAAATTAGCTGGGCGTGGTGGTACACACCTGTAATCCCAGCTACTCCTGAGGCTGAGGCAGGAGAATCACTTGAACCCAGGAGGAAGGGTTTGTGGTGAGCAGAGATAGCACCATTGCACTCTAGTCCAGGAGACGACAAAATTCCGTCTCAAAAAAAAAGAAAAATAAAGAAAAATTATGGCATAGTGTGTCCGGAATTGGTGGGTTCTTGGTCTCAGACTTCAAGAATGAAGCCGCGGACTCTGGCCGTGAGTGTTACAGTTTTAAAGGTGGCGTGTCCGGAGTTTTTTCCTTCTGGTGGGTTCGTGGTCTCGCTGGCTCAGGAGTGAAGCTGCAGACCTTCGCAGTGAGTGTTACGGCTCTTAAGGCGGCACGTCTGGAGTTGTTCGCTCCTCCCGGTGGGCTCGTGGGCTTGCTGGCTTCAGGAGTGAAGCTGCAGACCTTCACCGTGAGTGTTACAGCTCATAAAAGCAGTATGGACCGAAAGACTGAACAATAGCAAGTTATTGTAAAGAGCAAAACAACAAACCTCCCACAGCGTGGAAGGGGACGCCAACGGGTTGCCGCAGCTGGCTCGGGCAGCCTGCTTTTATTCTCTTATCTAGCCCCACCCACGTCCTGCTGATTGGTAGAGCCGAGTGGTCTGTTTTGACAGGGCGCTGATTGGTGTGTTCACACACCTTGAGCTAGATACAGAGTTCCGATTGGCGTGTTTACAATCCGTGAGCTAGACATAAAGGTTCCCCACATCTCCACCAGACTCAGGAGTCCAGCTGGCTTCATCCAGTGGATCCTGCACCTGGGCTGCAGGTGGAGCTGCCTGCCAGTCCCGCGCCGTGCGCTCACACTCCTCAGCCCTTGGGTGGTCGATGGGACTGGGCGCCGTAGAGCAGGGGACGGCGCTCGTCGGGGAGGCTCGGGCCGCACAGGAGCCCATGGAGGGGGCGGGAGGCTCAGGCATGGCGGACTGCAGGTCCCGAGCCCTGCCCCGAGGGAAGGCAGCTAAGGTCCGGTGAGAAACCGATGGGTCGGCACTGCTGGGGGACCCAGTACACCCTCCGCAGCCGCTGGTCTGGGTGCTAAGCCCCTCATTGCCCGGGGCCGGCAGGGCCGGCCGGCTGCTCTGAGGGCAGGGCCCGCCAAGCCCACGCCCACCCGGAACTCCAGCTGGCCCGCAAGCGCTGCGCACAGCCCCGGTTCCCGCTCGCGCGTCTCCCTGCACACCTCCCTGCAAGCTGAGGGAGCCAGCTCCTGCCTTGGCCAGCCCAGAAAGGGGCTCCCACAGTGCAGTGGTGGGCTGAAGGGCTCCTCAAGTGCCACCAAAGTGGGAGCCCAGGCAGAGGAGGTGCCCAGAGCAAGTGAGGACTGCCAGCACACTGTCACCTCTCAATAGTATCTAGCTGGTAAAAAGAGCCAAGAAGACATTAAATCAGGGAAAGAGGACAGAGGGTTGTGAGGGAAGGGGAGGGAGGGAGGCCTCGTGGAAATGACACTTGAGTTAAAAGCTATAGGAAGTGAGATGGAGCCACAGGGATTCCTGGAGGAAGAGCGTTCCCTGCAGAGGCAACAGCAGGTGTGCTGCTTAATTCGCTTCCAACAGGAACTTATTTTAGAAAAAAGGGATATAGAGCATGGACTTTGGCCCAGGAATTCTGGTTCTGAGATTCTGTACTGCAAAGCCAAGAGGCCTCATTTTCCTCATCTGCGAAATGGGGATCATAATAGCACTCACCTCCTGGGGTTATTGTGAGGATCAGTTGTGGTCAAATAATAATAAGCTTAAGATTTTTGGTCTGGGTGATTTTGTGGACGGTAGCGTTTTCAACTAAAGAAATACAGGAAGAATTAGGTTTAAAAAGTATAGGGTTGGGAGGCTGAGGCAGGAGAATCGCTTGAACCCAGGAGGCAGAGGTTGCAGTGAGCTGAGATAGCACCACTGCACTCCAGACTGGGCAACAGAGTGAGACTCTGTCTCAAAAAAAGAAAGAAAAAGGAAAAGATATAGAGTATAAGTTAACTCTTTAGATACCTTAAGATTTAAGGTGCTTGTATTATGGCCAAGTAGACGATTGAATAAGAGACCTCAAAAGAAAGAAATGTACATTTGGGAGTATCAGCTTATAAACAGTGGTTACATCACTCAAGGAGGTAAAATTAATAATCATGGCCACCATTTCTTGAGTTATCATGCATCGGGTTTTCTGTGCTAAGTGCTTGTGTTTGTGAGGTGTCGTGTCACTTAGCAGCCCTCAAAGCCATGACCCTCAAGGTACCAGTTTAGAAATAAGAAAACAGAAGTTCTAAGAGTTGAGGAAGTGAGCAGAGAGGTAGGGAGTAAGAAGCAGAACCTCTAGAATCCACGCCCTCAACAGCTTCACTATGCATTCATCTCTAGGGAAAGTAAGGAGACTGCAAGGAAAAGGTCACACTGGGCACCGAATTTTTTTTTTCTTTCTTTGTTTTTTTTTGAGACGGAGTCTCCCTCTGTCACCCAGACTGGAGTGCAGTGTGCAGTGGCAGAATCTCGGCTCACTGCAACCTCTGCCTCCCAGGTTCAAGTGATTCTCCTGCCTCAGCCTCCCAAGTAGCTGGGATTACAGGTGCACACCACCACGCCCAGCTAATTTTTGTATTTTTAGTAGAGACAGGATTTCACCACATTTGCCAGGATGGTCTCGATCTCTTGACCTCAAGTGATCCACCCACCTCAGCCTCCCAAAGTGCTGGGATTACAGGTGTGAGCCACCGCTCCTGGCCTGGGCACCTAATTTTTCTGTATGAATTTATGTAGTACACATGACATTTTGTTACATGTATATAATGCGTAGTGACAAGTAACTTAGGGTACTTAGGGTGTCCATCTCTCAAGTACAATATATTTTTGTTCAACCAACACACAGAATTCTAATGTTTAAAAGACCTGGTGGAGAATAAGAAGCTCATGAAAGAGATGAGAAAAGAACAATCAGAAAACTCAGGCATATTCTACTCTGGAGACATGAGAGGATAGAATTCCCAAAGAAAGGGAGCAATTAAGTGAGATTAAGACTGAAAAATTCCTTTGGCTTTTGTAATTAGAAGTTCACTGATGACCTTGGTGAGAGCAAATTCAGCTGGGGGAGTTGAGGCAGAGGGCAGTGGGGTGACTGGGGAGAGAAGGAGGGGAGAATGGTGATCACCCATCACAGCACCCAAAACAGGAGCCTGGAGAGACAAAAAAGGAGAAGAAAATGGGCAAATATCTGGCGTCTCAATTTGTGCTCATTATCACTAATCATCAGGGAAGTGCAAACCAAAACCACGATGAGATTTCATCTCACACCAGTTAGGATGGCTGTGATCAAAAAGACAAGAGGTAAGTGTTGGCAAGGATGTAGAAAATAGGGGGCCCGGCCGGGGACTGTGGCTCAGGCCTGTAATCCCAGCACTTTGGGAGGACAAGACGAGCGGATCACGAGGTCAGGAGATCGAGACCAGCCTGGCTAACATGGTAAAACTCCGTCTCTACTAAAAATACAAAAATTAGCCAGGCGTGGTGGTACGCACCTGTAATCCCATATCTGGGGAGGGATTACTCGAGGCTGAGGCAGGAGAATCGCTTGAACTTGGGAGATAGAAGTTGCAGTGAGCTGAGATCATGCCACTGCACTCTACCCTGGGTGACAGAGTAAGACTCTGTCTCAACAAAAAAAAAAAGAAAAAAAAAATTAGGGGGCCCTTGTACACTGTTGGTGGGAATGTAAACTGGTATAGCCATTATAGAAAAAGGTATGGAGGTTCCTCAAAAACTAAAAATAGAACTACCATATGACTCAGCCATCCCTCTTCTGGGTATATACCTAGAGAAAATGAAATTAGCACCCTGTAGAGATAGCTGCATTCCCATATTCATTGCAGCAATATTCACAATAGCTAAGATCTGGAAACAACCTGTCCATTGATGGATGAATGGATAAAGAAAATGTTACATACACACACACACACACACACACACACAAACAGGAATATTCTGCCTTAAAAAAGGAAATTTTGCCATTTGTCACAACGTGGAGGAAGCTTGAGGACATTGTGCTAAGTGAAATAGCAGACACAGGAAGACAAATACTGTATGATCTTACTTGTGTGAGGATTCTTAAAAAGTCAAATTCATAGAAGCAGAGAGGAGAAGGGTGTTTGCCAGGGGTCGGGGGTGGGGTGAGGAGAATGGAGAGATATTGATCAAATGATATAAACTTTCATTTTTCAGATGAATGAATTCTGGGAGTCTAATGTATAGCAAGGTATATAATAATACTGTATATAGTAGGCCGGGCGCGCTGGCTCATGCCTGTAATCCCAGCACTTTGGGAGGCCAAGGAAGGCGGATCATGAGGTCAGGAGTTCGAGACCAGCCTGATTAACATGGTGAAACCCCGTCTCTACTAAAAAATACAAAAATTATCCGGCCATGGTGGTGGGCGCCTGTAATCTCAGCTACTCAGGAGGCTGAGGCAAGAGAATCACTTGAACCCGGCAGGGGGAGGTTGCAGTGAGCCGAGGTCCTGCCACTCCACTCCAGCCTGGGTGACAGAGTGGGGCTCTGTCTAAAAAATAAATTAAAAAAATAATAATAATACTGTATAGTATACTTGAAATTTGCTAAGAGTAAATTTTAAGTGTCCTTACCCCCTACACGCACATTCACAAATAGTAACTATGTGTGGTGATGAATGTGTTAACTTGATTGTAGAAATGATTTCACAATGTGTTTGTATATCAAACCATCACATTGTACACCTTGAATATACACAATTTATTTGTTAATTACACCTCAATAAAACTGGGGAAAAAACTATTTTTTTTTTTGAGACAGAGTTTTGCTCTTGTTGCCCAGGCTGTAGTGCAATGGCGCCATCTCGGCTCACTGCAACCTCCACCTCCCAAATTCAAGTGATTCCCCTGAATTCTGTCTTGAATAAGTCAGCGATTCTCTGGTGGTTCTCCTGTATGTTTGAGTGTAGTGTGTGTTTTTTGTTTGGTTTTTTGTTTGTTTGACAGTCTCCCTCCGTCTCCCAGGCTGGAGTGCAGTGGCGCAATCTTGGCTCACTGCGACCTCTGCCCCCCAGGTTCAAGCGACTCTCATGCCTCAGTCTCCCGAATAGCTGGATTATAGGCATGCACTGTCATGCCTGTTTATTTTTTTTTTTTTTAGACAGAGTCTCGCTCTGTCACGCAGGCGCGATCTAGGCTCACTGCAACCTCTACCTCCCGGGTTCAAGCCATTCTCCTGCCTCAACCTCCTGTGTAGCTAGGATTACAGGTGTGCGATGTGCCACCATGCCGGCTAATTTTTGTATTTTTAATAGAGATGGGGTTTCATCATGTTGGCTGGGCTGGTCTTGAATTCCTGGCCTCAAGTAATCCACCCTCCTCAGCCTCCCAAAGTGTTGGGATTACAGGCATAAGCCACTGCACCCGGCTGAGTTTAGCGTGTTTAGAGGTCTTTGGCATTGAGAAAATATAATGTGATGAACAACCGGAATCCAACAAGTTGGGCCTTTCAAAAGTCCATGAGGCAATCTAATCTTTTCAGGTTGCTATGGCTTAACACCAACAGCATACCTAGAATTAAGTAAATAATTATTGGAATGAATGAATGAACCTAGCTATCAGATATTAAAACAAACTAAATGGCCATGCTCCACATCTAAAAATCCCATAAACTAATATTGGCTAAAGGAAGAAAGATGAAAAAGCTCAGTCTTGATTATATCATGCAATGACTATGACTTGCAAAATCCAGAGCACAAACTTACCTGATGAATCATGCACAGGAAGCTGGGCACATAACCTTTTTATTAACTGAACCAAACTATTGAAACCTTTTCCCCTCACCTATGATTGTTACTTTCCATATTTAGGGAAAACCTTGAAATGCTTATTGGCACATAGGCTCTGTAAACTCAAGTATGCTAGTTAGCTAACTAGACAAAACAACCTTTTGCTAAAACTTTCAGATGGACTCCATGGAGGACACGTAGCACATTATACCTTCTTTAAGAGCAGTAAGATGTTTAGTTATCTTTATTGTCCACTTATTATCATGGAACAAAATGACGGCAGATATATTTTCAAGTATGACAAAAAGGACTGCAATACAATTTGGTACATTGGCATAATGTTATAAATGGCATATGCCTGCACCAAGTGTGATCTTATATACATAACAAGGGTTTTGTAGCTGGTAATGAAAAGGACAGAAAATAAATTCACTAACAGTCTACTACTTGCCAGGAGTTATTCCCACATTTTTCTCACTAAATGCTCATAGATAGATAGTCCATGAGGTGGGTATTACTTTTCTTTCTGCAGATGAAGGAATGGGAGTGAAGACAGTAAGTAACATGTCTAAGGTCATGTAGTTACTAAGCAGCCTAGCTGGGATTCACACTCCAAATGTGTGAAAAATATGTCAAACTCCAAAGCTCGTGCTCTTTCCACATACCACATGGTGATAAATCTATTCCAGGCATAATCAACTAAAGAGAGGCAGAACAATGTTAAAAAAAAATAGTTGTTATGACAATATTAATATTTGTTTAGTGTTTCCTAATTATTAACTTGATTTGCAACACTAGCCTAGCTATTATCAAGGCAGAGCTATTTTGAATGAAGAGTAAAGTAAACAAAGAAAATCAGTAAAATAAAAGAGCATAGCCCAAGAGGCAATTCTAATGCTGAAAAGATTTATTAAAGGCATTCTCTTTATAACATTTCTTGTCAGTGCACATGATTCCAACAGCAAATATTTTTTCACCATTCATTCAAATACAGTATCGCAATGTATTTAGTATAAATATATATACAAAATTTTATGAAGACACTAAAAAGTTTCTGACCAATTAAGTCATGAGTTTACAAAGCACAAACTGAAGATTAAATACTGAATATTAAGATGAAAACTACTATACAGATACTTTAGGAAGTTCTTCAAAGAAGTGCACCTCCCAGGAAATACTCATATGTACATCTACACTCCAGCAAACTGGACAAGCAAAGTGCTACTTGCCAGAGTATCGACTAATAAAAATACATATAGAGCTTCAGAAAGAATACAAGGTCAAATGCCAAAAATAAAAAAGAAATGAAAGCAAATGTGCTACATTGTACCATTTTAAAGAGCTTGAAAATACCACACAAGGTTCACTAATACTGTTTTGACTGCAATGACCGTATTTACTTACAATCTCTTCCTAACAAGGAAACTATTAGATTTATTAACGGTACTAATGGCCAGTTTCAACTAGTTATGCCAAATGTACAAGTAGTATCTGTAAATTTGAAAAGGGCAAATGAAAGGATCAGGTTATTTAAATGAATTATTCTTTTTTTTTTTTTTTTTTGAGACGGAGTCTCGCTCTGTTGCCCAGGCTGGAGTGCAGTGGCGTGATCTCGGCTCACTGCAAGCTCCGCCTCCCGGGTTCACGCCATTCTCCTGCCTCAGCCTCTCCGAGTAGCTGGGACTACAGGCACCCGCCACCACGCCCGGCTAATTTTTTTTGTATTTTTAGTAGAGACGGGGTTTCACCATGGTCTTGATCTCCTGACCTCGTGATCCGCCCGCCTCGGCCTCCCAAAGTGCTGGGATTACAAGCGTGAGCCACCGTGCCCGGCCTAAATGAATTATTCTTTAGGAACTGCTCAATATCACCCAAGCATAGTTACTAAGTATCTCTTCAAATTATACATACTCTTGAGATCAAAAATGTCAAACTATTTCCTTAATGTAAGATCCCACAAGTAGAATATTATCTTTATTACTTGATCATAAATAAAGGTTTTTTTTAAAGCTGTGGAATATAAAGATTTTTAATCTTCATCAAATCATATACAAATTATCTCATTATACCTTTAACAAAACAAGCATTATCAAGAGAAGGTCCAGCCTCTGATCTCCTAACCTCACCCAACAGTTTAGTATAATTCTGACAACATTTAATTAGTTTTAAATAATATTCATACAGCCCCCATTATAGAACACAGATAACAGGGTAAACTATTATGCCAGCAAGCCATATTATTAATATATAATTATACTATATTTAGGTAGCTACTTATAATTTGGAAAGAAACAGGAAGCTACACCCTTGAACATACTATTCAAACTGGCCACCAGTTAACCCTTTGAGAAAAGAGTTTTTGATTAACAATGCAAGTTAAGTTGTCTTAGTTAAACTTGTATAGGCCATTTCACCATAAACATCATCCCAGCTGTCTGAGGAGAGAGAAGGCATAGGCACAAAGGTAACTGATTGTTCAGGTTTCCACTCATGAGAAAATAACTATAAACAGACTAATGAACCAACTACAGATAGTATACCAATGTTAAACACTTTAAAGATAAAAAGATATTTTATTTATTTATTTATTTATTTTAACTGAGTCTCATTCTGTTGCTCAGACTGGAGTGAAGTGGCACGATCTCAACTCACTACAACCTCTGCCTCTCAGGTTCAAGCAATCCTCCTGCCTCAGCCCCCCTAGTAGCTGGGATTACAGGCATGCGCCACCACGCCTGGCAAATTTTTCTATTTTTAGTAGAGACGGGGTTTCGCCATGTTGGCCAGGCCAGTCTCGAACTCCTGACCTCGTGATCTGTCCACCTCACCTCCTAAAAGTACTGGGATTACAGGTGTGAGCCACTGCGTCCGGCCTTGGTAAAAAGATATTTTAAAGATAAAAAGACATGGACTTTTTTGAAATATCTGTACTGATTTCTCTTAAACTCTCCTGCATAAAGAAAATTGCCTAGCTAGTGTTCTTTTTCTTTCGTGGGTGGTCACAAAAGTGCCTACACATCAGTATTCACACCCACTGAATCCTACTGGGTGTGCATTCCTCTGAGCTCACTGCTGGGGATGAGCCATGGAGCTCATAGACACGCTTTGGTACCCCTTTATTCTTACTGCCGTCAATCCCGCTTGATTTAGATTGTTGGTGTTCTTCTTTGGTATTTTGATTATAAGTTTCCCAGGGTTTCAACAAATCAGGGCTTTCTTCAGATTCAAAACAAAAGAGGAGAGACTTAGCTAGAGATTCTAGTTCCTGGTGTACAACGTGAGTTACTTTACTCTCATAGCTGTCAACAGAAGTAGAAGGCACACTGAAGTCACTGTAAAAATCACTGGCCAAGTTGCGAATACTTTCAACACAAGTCTGGAGAAGATTTTCATCACTACTGTATCCTATATGCAAGAGAGAGAGGGAAAAGTTAATTAGCCTTTTCAGTTTTCATCAGGTATTTATGACTTTTATAGACTCTAGATATCTTTCAAGTCAAAGTGACCCTATCAAAACAATTCCAAACTACTTAAGATTAGTCAACTAAAGTGTTTATTTGCTAGATAAGCACTTGGTTTTTCAGGATCTAATTATTTCGGTAGAAGTACTGATACACATATTAAGTGAGAATTTAATTATAAATACAAGTTCCTATATGGGTAACTAATATCAGTGAAGTAGCATTGGGTAGGCTTCAGTTAATGACTAAAATAATGAAAAGGTTAGAAATAAAAGGGAAAGATGTCAGCCAGGGACTGTGGCTCATGCCTGTAATCTCAGAACTTTGGGAGGCCAAGGTGGGTGAATTGTTTGAGGTCAGGAGTTCGAGACCAGCCTGGCCAACATGGTGAAACCCCATCTCTACTAAAAATACAAAAATTATCCAGGCATGGTGGTGCACGCCTGTAATCCCAGCTACTCGGGAGGCTGAGGCAGGAGAATAGCTTGAACCTAGGAGGCAGAGGTTGCAGTGAGCTGAGACCAAGCCACTGCACTCCAGCCTGAGTGACAGAGTGAGACTCCGTTTCAAAAAAAAAAAAAAAAAAAAGATGTCTACGGTTCCTTAAAATATAAAATTCTGATTATAAACTCCATTTGGAGAATATACCTTTCAGTGCAGAAATAATAATTTCAATAGCTTTCTCTAAGCAATGTTTTAACTTTAAGAATTCTGGAGCATGATTAACCATCTTCTTGAAATCTTGGTGTTCAAAGTTTTCTTCTTGTACTTGCCTTCTGAAACTTTTCTGTATAAATAAAGTTAATATTTAAAATAATACATTAACAGGCTTAATGGCAGTAAGGTTCAGTCAATATGATTTTAATTGCCAGAATCTTCTCTTTAAGAAAGAGAGTTTAATTTCCTCACCAGTGCGTAACTCTATTTCTATAAGCAAGACCAAAACACAACAGTAATTACTGTTTTCAAAAGAAATCAGAATTTTCAATTAATTTTCAAAGTCTGTCATCCTATTACATGAGAATGGAATAAAGTAACAGTGCCATTTATTATTCAATACTTTAAAAGATACATTTATTTCATTTTTAAGAGCTCAACTTTATAATAGTTCTCATTTATTTAAATAAAAATTTTCAAGCCATAGCAATTACTCTCCTTTTTAACACATTGATCATATACTTAATTTTTCTCTTTACTTGTGACATGGGAATAATCTATCTAATTCACCTGTATTTTAAAATCTTTCAGAACAATGATTATTAAACACAATTTTTTAGCCTATAATGACCATCCAAGCAAAAGCTGACAGTTATTAAACCAGTAGCAATAAGAAACAGACATATTAATAAATTTCTATACAATCCTTTATCCATTACTAGAACTAGTAAGTTATGACACACATAAAAAAGACAAAGAGCTATCTTACATGCTACAATTAAACATACACAGAAGAGTTGTCTCTGGCTAAGGATAAACACTGAAATAAAAATATCTACATTTGAACCAAGCAAAATGATAAAAAATAAGCAAAATTAAAATCAATTTAAAGCTTCTCTTACAATTTTCGATTCAGCAAAGATGTTTTCAAGAGATCTAATCAATCCCATGGCATTAGTTTTCATTTCTTTGGTAACCTATAGAGAATGTTAAAATATTTGATTATACTTTATTATTCAGAAGTACAAAAATCATAGAATTGCACGGGACCAGACTTTTAAAAAATTCTAATCTAGAAGCCCAAAGATTGGAGTCCTATTTCTGGGATTGCAATTAAATAGCTTGAGAGTACTTAAATCATACATGTGAAATTTCCTCAAAAATAAATTGCACATTGACTTCTTTCCAAATAAGTTTATTTCACTTTTAAGAGCTCAACTTTATAATCTCTCTCATTTATTTTATTTACATAAAAAATTTCAAGCTGGCCAGGCGCGGTGGCTCACGCTTGTAATCCCAGCACTTTGGGAGGCCGAGGCGGGCGGATCACGAGGTCAGGAGATCGAGACCACGGTGAAACCCCGTCTCTACTAAAAATACAAAAAATTAGCCGGGCGTGGTGGCGGGCGCCTGTAGTCCCAGCTACTCGGAGAGGCTGAGGCAGGAGAATGGCGTGAACCTGGGAGGCGGAGCTTGCAGTGAGCCGAGATCGCGCCACCGCACTCCAGCCTGGGTGACAGAGCGAGACTCCGTCTCAAAAAAAAAAAAAATTTCAAGCTATAGCAATTACTCTCCTTTTAAACACATTGATCATGTACTTAGTCTGTATTTTCTATTTACCTGTGACATGGGAAAATAATCAGTCTAATTCACCTGTATTCACTAATAATTTCTTTCAAAATAAATTGCACATTGATTGCTATGTTAAATATGGATACCCTCTAATATCTTTTCTAATAACGGATTTTGTGTTATACTTAAATATTTATAGATACGAAATTTCTAAATTTCCCTTGGAAGGGGGTAAGTAACATATCAAGCAAATACTATACTCTAAGAACTTTGGCCGGGCGCGGTGGCTCACGCTTGTGATCCCAGCACTTTGGGAGGCCGAGGCGGGCGGATCACAAGGTCAGGAGATCGAGACCACGGTGAAACCCCGTCTCTACTAAAAAATACAGAAAATTAGCCGGGCGTGGTGGCGGGCGCCTGTAGTCCCAGCTACTCGGAGAGGCTGAGGCAGGAGAATGGCGTGAACCCGGGACGCGGAGCTTGCAGTGAGCCGAGATTGCGCCACTGCACTCCAGCCTGGGCGAAAGAGCAAGACTCCGTCTCAAAAAAAAAAAAAAAAAAAAAAAAGAACTTTACAAACGTTTTGTTATTTGATTCCCCATTATAGTCCTATGCTGTCCATGGTATACCTCATTTTATAGGCAAGAAACAGACCTTGGTTCCTAACTCCTAAGACTGAGAACTAGGGTGGGAGCCCACATCTAAATTCTAAGCCTTTGCTTTTATTCTATCCAATGCTGCCCCCTAAGGTGCTTTCCTGCTCAATTTCTGCCAGAGGATTCTTTTTCAGTGTTTAATTGGCTTTACTCACAGAGAGCTTCCCTAGCCCTAATTCAGATTTGCTCTATGTGGTTTTAAAAAAAAAAAAATCCAAAAGAATATCCGAATTATTTTTCCTTCCTGGCTCCAGCTTTAAAATTGTAGCTCCATGCCTTTTGTGTTTCAGCTTATTTTCTATTTCTTTGGATATTTTGTTATTCTTCCATAGGTTCTTAAAGGAGTTTTAACTTACAAGAATAGATAAACTAAAACCCTACCATGAATAACAAAGTACAGGTTTGTCATACTATAGAAAGAAAATGAGAGAAAGGAGGGTATGCAGATAGGGTCAATTGTATACAGGATGGGCCTGGCCCTTTTGCTGCTTATCTCCTCAAAACAATACCAAGGCTAACACCTGCACCTACTTCGACAGCTTACTAAGCACATTCTCATATATTATTTCATCTATACTTTTCATTAATTTATTCTATACCCTTCTGCACTTATTGCCAGCAGAAATTCTTTGCAATAGTGATAGACTGCAAAAGTGGTATCACTTTGCAAATATGGTGAAGTGTTTTAGTGATAAATGGTGCTGTTGCTGAGCAAAACCAAATTTGAGATGTCAGTGGTGGTCTGAATGAGCCTTTGACAGCCCAATATGTCCCTTTCTTCGAAGTTGCGCTATGGAACTGAAATCAGCCTCATGCCTATTGGAGCGCAAGCTTGATTTAGTGACAATATGAGCTCCTAAACTTAGTAACAATGTGTTTTTATTTTTATTTTTATTTATTTATTTATTTATTTATTTTTGAGACGGAGTCTTGCTCTGTTGCCAGGCTGGAGTGCAGTGGCACGATCTTGGCTCACTGCAACATCCACCTCCCAGGTTCAAGTGATTCTCCAGGCTGAGTAGCTGGGACTGCAGGTGTGCACCACCATGCCCAGCTAATTTTTGTATTTTTACTAGAGATGGGGTTTCACCAAGTTGGCCAGGATGGTCTGATCTCTTGATCTCCTGATCCGCCCACCTTGGCCTCCCAAAGTGCTGGGATGACAAGCATGAGCCACCGCGCCCTGCCGTGTTTTTATTTTTTAAAACAAAAAAACACAAGGTGAGAGAGGCAGACATACGTTGAGAAAAAAGAGAACACATGCAAATAAGATGAATGACTTAAGATTTGCCAGGCACTACATTTTTAGCATTTTCATATACGTTGTTTCTTCATCTCATATGATCCTCAGAACAATTTTATGAAATAAGTATGATCATCCTCATTTAAAAATGGAACTACTGAGGCTCAGGTAAGTTGTTCAAGGCTATATAGGAAGTAGGAGAGCAGCTTACTGTTCCATGTCTTTCCCCTATTCTGAGATGGAGTTTTTCTGGGCAGAGAGAAATCTATATAACCCTGTAGTATGAGCAAAGGGATGGAGAATCTCTGTGGCTTACACAGAGTTTCACCTCAGATTCTAAGATGAGCTAGAAGTACATTAATACCAAAGTTTTTTCTAAACAACAACAAAAAAACTAATTTACTCCATGCCTTCCCAGAAACAACCACCCAGAGGGACAGAAGCCAATAGTCCTCCACATGATCTACTTTTCTAGATCAATCAATATGTACATAAATGAGGAGACATCCTAGTAGCTAAGATCTCAGGAACCTAAATGTCCCCAGGTAGCACTGCCCCAGCCACCTGACTCCAGCAAGAGCAATGGAATGGACAGGGATGGTTTTTGTTTGTTTGTTTGTTTGTTTGTTTGAGACGAGGTCTTGCTCTGTCGCGCAGGCTGATATGCAGTGGTGCAATCACAGCTCACTGCAGTCTCAAACTCCTGGGCTCAAGTGATACTCCTGCCTCAGCCTCCGGAGTAGCTGGTACTACAGGTGCATGCCACCATGTCTGGCTAATTTCTGTATTTTTTGTAGAGACAAGGTCTCGCTATGATTCCCAGGCTGGATTCGCATTCTGGACTCAACCTATCTTCCAGCCTTGGCCTTACAAAGTGCTGGGATTAACAGGCATGGGCCACCATCCATATGGTTTTAATATGTTGTTACAAGACTCTAAAACAGACAAGTCTCTGAAATTCAGTCTCATAAGAATTTGAATTTGTATCTTCCTAATCCTCACTTCACTAATAGTAATTGTCAATAAAGAAAATTAATGCATGAACAATAGTTTTAAAAACTTATTTATGTAGCATGTTGAGTTTTGGAGTCAGGCAGAATATAAAATCCTGGCTCAGGGCTTAATAGTTGGGTAATTAGGCAAAGTACTCCAATTCAATGAAATGAAAAATATAAATTTCTACCTTGAATAGTGATATGAATATGAAACATGATATTCACAGGGCTTTTTCTTACTGACAAAGTACAAATCCATTATAGAAATGGCTAAGATTTGCCACTGTTACATGTAAAGCACCTAGTCCAGTAACTGTCAGAGGAAATTAATCAATAAATAGTTTACAGCCTGTGATGTAGGTATGCTTACATGACAGGGTCAGAGCATTAAGTGACTTGCTAAATGATAAGTGGAAAGTGATAGAACCAGGTTTCAAATACATGTCTTCTAATATTAAAACCCAGATCTTTCCTAAGGTACTAAGTAATGTTGGTTAGCTGGAGGATAGGAGGACACATATTTTAGGAAATCTCTGAAATGCTTATTGGTTCTGTATCTTGATATAAAATATCTTATGTGAATGCCCCAGAAAAATATTTAGTTCAAGATACTGAATCAATAAATGTTACTAATGGTTTCCATTCTTAGAAGAGGAGAGGACTAAACAAAGCTAAGGAAGAAAATGACAACCAGAAAGCGAACACTAGGTGTCACTACCACACTCCACTCTCTGCTTAGGAGTTTACAGACTGAATTCTTGAAAATAGCTGCAACAGGACCAAGCAAAATATTAACAATAGAGGCTGCAGTGACTCAAGAATAACTTGGGAAAATATCACCATAAAATCATTATTTCAGCCTCTTCAGTGAAAAATAACTCAAAACAAATTAAAACATATGAATTCACAGAAATCTAATTTGTTGACTGAAAAAACCAACTTTATATATTATTTAGTACTGTACAGAATATTCTTTTATTCATCTTACCTCATTTTTTGTACACTGCCTGAAGAGTTCATGCTGAAGTTCTTTTGCTTTTTCCAGTCCAGAATCTAATAAAATCTTCATTCCTAAGCCTACACCGTCACAAACAGCATCCATGAATTCCTCCTAGAAAAAGAATTTAAGCATTAACTAGAAAATTTAGGTTTTATATATTTTAATTTATTTAAATTTAGGTTTTATATATTTTAAATTATCAAGTAATTAAGTTATATTTTCTGCTTACTTTAGGACTATAATACATCCCAAGTTTATTAAGTTCAACTAAAGCTAGAATAAGAACAGTCTGTAGTCTGTAAAGAAATAAAATTAGCAAATCTGTAATTTAGTATCCCATATATAACATATTGCAAAGAATGTTTATCATCTTTTAAGCAAGGCTCTATATTGCTAGAACACAGTAACATTCTTTTTTTTTTTTCTTGAAACGGAGTTTTGCTCTTGTTGCCCAGGCTGGAGTGAAATGGCACAATCTTGGCTCACTGCAACCTCCACCTTCCAGGTTTAAGTTATTCTCCTATCTCAGCCTCCTGAGTAGCTGGGATTACAGGCACCTGCCACCACACCCAGCTAATTTTTGTATCTTTATTAGAGATGGGGTTTCGCCATGTTGGCCAAGCTGGTCTTGAACTGCTGACCTCAGGTGATCCACCAGCCTTGGCCTCCCAAAGTGTTGGGATTACAGGCGTGAGCCACCACCCCCAGCCAGAACACAGCAGCATTCTAATATAATACAATGTTTTCAATAGCATAAATAGTGAAAGCAAGCAGATACAAATTATCTGGTATTACAGGGTTTTTCATGTGTTGATTGGCTGAGAAAACCCTCCACGGTAGATAACTAGCATCAAATTAAGGATCCAAAAGGTAAAATAAGGTTTGCAAAATAATCCAATATATTTACAACAGTTTTTTTGTTTGTTTGGTTTTGTTGGGTTTTTTTTGAGATGCAGTCTTACTCTGTCACCCAAGCTGGAGTGCACTGGTGCAATCTCAGCTCACTGTAACCTCTGCCTCCTGGGTTCAAGTGATTCTCCTGCCTCAGCCTCCTGAGTAGCTGAGATTACAGGCATGGGCCACCATGACTGGCTAACTTTTGTATTTTCAGTAGAGACGGGGGTTTCGCCTATTGGCCAGGCTGATCTTGAACCCTTGACCTCAAGTGATCCACCTGCCTTGGCCTCCCAAAGTGCTGGGATTACAGGCATGAGCCACCACACCCGGCCCAAACAGTTTTGTTTTTTTTTTTTTTTTTTTTTTTTTTTGAGACGGAGTCTTGCTGTGTCACCCAGGCTGGAGTGCAGTGGCGCGATCTCGGCTCACTGCAAGCTCCGCCTCCCGGGTTCAGGCCATTCTCCTGCCTCAGCCTCCCGAGGAGCTGGGACTACAGGCGCCCGCCAACACGCCCGGCTAATTTTTTGTATTTTTAGTAGAGACAGGGTTTCACCGTGTTAGCCAGGATGGTCTCGATCTCCTGACCTCGTGATCCGCCCGCCTCGGCCTCCCAAAGTGCTGGGATTACAGGCTTGAGCCACCGCGCCCGGCAACAGTTTTAAATCTTATTGCAAAACTACTAAAAGTACAAGCTATTTTGAAAACTTAAAAAGAACTTGCCATGTTTAGTACTGTACTATTATCAAAAGTCTAATGTTCCCTCAGATGAAGTCTGTCTAAACTAACATTGCTAAATTACCTGAACACTGGCAGCTTTATTGTTACCGTTTTCTAGAAAATGTAGCTTGCTCCCTTTCAGAACTGCTAACTGCCCCACATACTTTACAGCTTGTTGTACAACTTGGATTGCATTCTTTTGAGCCTCTTTTATCATTGATGAAATATCCGAACAGCATCCCTGTAAGATAAAAATGGACAAGTGTATCAGATACTTGAGATTATAACAGGTGGTAAAGAAAAGATAAGGGCCGGGCCTGTAATTCCAGCAGTTTGGGAGGCCGAGGCGGGTGGATCGCCTGAGGTCAGGAGTTCAAGACCAGCCTGGCCAACATGGTAAAACCCTGTCTCTTAAAAATACAAAAATTAGGCATAGTGGCACACGCCTATATCCTAGCTACTCAGTAGGCTGAGGCACGAGAATTGCTTGAACCCAGGAGGCAGAGGTTGCAGTGAGCTGAGATCGTGCTACTGTACTCCAGCCAGGGTGACAGAGTAAGACTCCATCTTAAAAAAAAAAAAAAGAAAAGAAAAGAAAAGAAAAATGTCCCGGGCACGGTGGCTCACGCCTGTAATCCTAGCACTTTGGGACGCCGAGGCAGGCTGATCACAAGGTTAGGAGTTCGAGGTCAGCCTGGTCAATATGGTGAAACCCCATCTCTACTAAAAATACAAAAATTAGCCAGGTGTGGTGGCAGGCGCCTGTAGTCCCAGCTACTCAGGAAGCTGAGGCAGGAGAATCATTTGAACCTGGGAGGCAGAGATTGCAGTGAGCTGAGATCACACCACTGCACTCCAGCCTGGGTGACGGAGCAAGACTCTGTCTCACTGATTTTCAAAAGAAAAGAAAAGAAAAATCATCTGGAGAAAATAAATTCTGCATTTATTGATATAGTGATCTCACTTCATAAATGTCTCAGTCAGAACCAGAAAACATCTGTGGCTGCTAAAGGTGATAAAATGAGTAAGATATAGTCTCCACCCTCAAAGACCTTACACACTAATAGGAGACATAAGGTAAGTACAAAATTAACTACATATAAGACAGAATTAATAAGTAAAAACCAAAAGAAAGAAAAAGAAGGGTGGCTCTTTTGCATCTGAACTTTTCCTGTTCTGATAACCATCTAACAGTTAATAAAGATATGATTTTCTCGGAGGAAAAGAAATCAAGAGGGAGAGGAAGGGGAAGCAAAAGGGGTGAAAAAACACCCAAACATCTTCAAACAAAAGACTTCCCACATGCATTCAGAGTACACATATAAAAAAGGAATGAGGAAGCTTCTCTTCAGCTTTTCTTCTTTCTGTTACCTGCCCCCTGTAGTGTCTCTTCAAAATATTTCTCCTGGCCTGCCTTGGGGAATATGCTAATTGTATTGCTACAAGAAAAGGATTCTCAAACCATACTTAGTAGAAAGTGTAGTCACTAAATTCAGGTTTGCTAGCTTAACACAAGTCTCTCCGGAGCTTAATCTAACTTCCCCTCCAAGTCACCTGGTCTCTCCATCCTTGATTCCTTGTATAAGATTTCCCACAGGGCTATGAGTTGAAACCCACAAGTTCAGTTCAAAATGTTCTTCTCAGAAAATGAAAAGGAAAGAAACTACACACCAGTTACTCTAAGAGAGACATTCTTATAACATTAATTCATCTGATGGCCGGGCGCGGTGGCTCACGCTTGTAATCCCAGCACTTTGGGAGGCCGAGGCGGGCGGATCACGAGGTCAGGAGATCGAGACCACGGTGAAAACCCCGTCTCTACTAAAAATACAAAAAAATTAGCCGGGCGTAGTGGCGGGGGCCTGTAGTCCCAGCTACTCGGAGAGGCTGAGGCAGGAGAATGGCGTGAACCCGGGAGGCGGAGCTTGCAGTGAGCCGAGATTGCGCCACTGCACTCCAGCCAGGGCGACAGAGCGAGACTCCGTCTCAAAAAAAAAAAAAAAAAAAAAAAAAAAAAAAAAAAAAAAAAAAAAAAAAAAAAAAAAATTCATCTGATCCTCACAGCAATCCTGCCCGGTAGGCATTTCTAGCTTTATTTTCCTGTGAGAAACAGGAGACTCAAAAATTTAAGCAGTTTGCCCACGGATGCACAACTAATTTAGCATGGGTTCAAACATCAGTTTTTCAAGTGCCAGTAGTAAGTTTTTGTTTTGTGTGTGTTCTCCCACTATTCTAGTACTGCCTCTAAAATCTGAGAGCCAACTAAGCATCTAAGCAACTAAGCAACTGACCATCCTTCAACAAGCTTCCTTTTCTAGGCTCAAACTTACGTCAGACCCTTCGCTTCTGGCTCTCTAGCTTTGCTCTCTGGCCAATCCTACCTTTCATTTTCATGGTTCCATGCTGTCAGAAATTGTCCTTCATCTACTACTTCATCCACACCTGTTTGCAGTCCACCATCCCCCACCCCTTGTCTTAGTCATCCTATTTCCTCATTACCTATATCCAAAGTCATCCTTCATCCCATATGAATTTATAATTAATTCAATAACAAGTATCCAACCGAACATCTATCACATAATGGGGCCTTGTGAAAAAAGACACCCACTGTCCTCTACCTTCT
Source organism: Symphalangus syndactylus (assembly GCF_028878055.3). Classification (NCBI taxonomy): domain Eukaryota; kingdom Metazoa; phylum Chordata; class Mammalia; order Primates; family Hylobatidae; genus Symphalangus; species Symphalangus syndactylus. Next base: position 22,485,357 of record NC_072434.2, on the reverse strand, counting down.
TAGAGCTAACTCTCCATTGAGATGTACAGGCTTATAAATAGTATGTTATATTAGAAGTCATAACGGGTGAAGTTTAGGGTTATTAGAGAAGCAAATAAGACACGTGCCTAACCAAGTCTTGGGGAGACCTAGAAAATCCTCCTGAGGGAGAACAACAGACATTAAAAACAATCATCTGATTTCAAGTTTACTAGTTAGATCAGTTAAAGATTTCCAAATCCCAGCTAGTAAATAGCCCATTCAGGAAGTATTTGACACAACAAAAATTCTACTACAATAACAGAATGTGGAAAGTCTTTTGGTGGGCACTATAACATAAAATTTGTTCAAGTATTCTAGAACATTTTATTACACGGTCTAATTATCCTTTTTTAAAAGTGAAATCTAACCCTCTTAGTATTTTCTTTTATTAAATTGTTTATTTTTTGTTATTATTACTGAGACATGGTCTCACTCTGTCATCCAGGCTGGAGTGCAGTGGTGCAATCAACGGCTCACTGTAGCTTCGAACTCCCTGGCTCAAGCAATCCTCCCACCTCAGCCTCCCAAGTAGCTGGGACCACAGGTACGTGCCACCACAGCTGGCTGATTTTTTTTATTTTTTTTAGAGACAAAGTATCTAACAAGTTGGATATTTGTTATTATTTGCTATGTTGCCCAGGCTGGTCTCAAACTCCCAGGCTTAACTGATCCTCCTGCCTCAGCCTCCCAAAGTCCTAGGATTACAGGCTTGAGCCACCATACTCAGCCATTAATACTCTTATCTGCTCCTTTTGTATATCAAGGAATTTTTATGAAGGAATTTGTTAATATGGTAGATGACTAAGTATTCTCCAATATCAATTTTCCACTTCTTCCACAGATCCCTTGATTTTTGACTTGGCACATAGGTGTCCAGAATTTTTTTAAAAAATACGTTTCCTCATGATACTTGCACAGCTAGATGTAGTCAAATGATAAAATTCTAGCCAGATATATAAATAGATGTGGCATACAGTGATTTCCAGAAACCTCCCTTAAAAGAAGGCAAACTTCAGCCAGGCATGGTGGCTCACGCCTGTAATCCCAGCACTTTGGGAAGCTGGGGGGGCGGGGGGGGGGGGGTGCGGATCACCTAAGGTCAGGAGTTCGAGACTAGCCTGGCCAACATGGTGAAACCCCATCTCTACTAAAAAAACAAAAATTAGCCGAGCATGGTGATGGGTGCCTGTAATCCTAGCTACTCGAGAGGCTGCAGGAGAATCACTTGAACCCAGGAGCAGAGGTTGCAGTGAACCAAGATCACGCCACTGCACTCCAACCTGGGTGACAAGAGTGAGACTCAAAAAAAAAGGCAAACTTTGCCCTATCCTTCTCACCACTCCTTCCATCCTGCTGCACTGAGCTCAGATGGGGCTCCTCCATGGTGGGTCATGAAATCAGGGGCTACACTTGGGGCATGGTGGAGAGGACCACTAGGAGGAGCCTGGATCCTGAGGACTCTGTGGATCACAGCCACTGTGACTACATCGAGATTTTATGTGAGAGAGAATAAGCTTTCATCTTACTTCTTCTTACAGCCACACCTAATCTTATCTGATACAAGATAAGCAGGAAAACAAAATTATTTCCTTGTCTCTATGTCAGCAGGATTGTGGCCAATTCAGTCTGAGTTGAAACCCAATCCCATACCCAGAGCAAGACTCTGTCTCTCTTCCCAGTATCCCTTATTGAGGGCCAGCATGGTATAACGGCAGAGCATGAACTGGGCCTGGGTCCAAACCCAACTCAGTCATTTACTAGTTAGGTAACATTGGATGGTATATTTATTTTCCCTGTGCCTCCATTTCCTCATCTACAAGACAGTGATAACAGTGCCCACTGCTGGGGTTGTTATAAGGATTAAATGAGTTAATATTTGTAAATCACTTAGAACTACTCATACATAGAGAGCCATGTAAGTCTTTGTTCAATAAATCAATCACAGACAACCACAGTCTCAGGACTTCAAAATAGAATGTACTTTTGAAAATCATACAGAGCTAATTTTAGGGAAGATATAGACAGTAGAAAGCCAATAAATAATTATTAAATGAATCCTTCAAATGATAATAAGCAAATCAATTTACCTGCAAAAATAACTGTAAGTAGCCTCCCAGTTTTTTAACTTCTTGTCTCAATTCATCCTCAAGTCTTGCTACGTTGGTACAAGGCAGTAAATCACTCAGCCAGTGTTTCATTAGCACTACTAGCTGCTCAAAAGCACATGCAGTCTGAATAGTAAGTGACTGGATTGCTCGATTGGAAGAAAACACTTTGAAAGAAGAAGAAAAATTACTGGATGAAATAATATCCAAATAAAAGAACTCATATATGATCATCATTAAAAGATTTAACACAGTTAAAAGATGCATGCCAGATGTGCCAAATAATTATTCAAAACAAAGTGCAACGTGCAGAAAATAATCATTTATGTGAGTTAACAAAAGCAGTGAGATTGCTTACAGTTATCTTGACTTTCTTCATCTTGTTCTTCATGAGCCTTGGAAATGGCAAATAGCCCATTATAAATTTTAAGAAAACTATTAATTAGGCTGTCTGCTATAGTTCTTTCTTCATGATAACTCTGTCCAAGAAAATCTAATGAAGAACCAATCAATTCTTTGCAAATTCCAGGAAGAAATGACTCTGCTGAATTTGAGTAAATAGTGCTTGATTTGTCCATTAAACCTACATCAACAGAAAATAGCCATTTTAAGCCTTGTTTTCAGGAATAATACTTTCTTTTTTAAAAAAAGGGATCTTTACTTTATGCATTTCTGGATTATTTAAATGTATTACAACAACAAAGCATTTTTGTGTTCCTTGCGGAATTAGAAAAACAAAACTATTAGTATATATAACATCGTATGCTATGCTGTACTTGGAAGTATATCTTCCATGCTATACTTGCATATGTTGATTTCCAGGGTGCTCCATAATGTTAATTCTGCAGAAACAACCCCTCTGCTGCTTGCAAATGTTATTCGTATACTATTGCTCTTCCAAAAATGTTCAGGCATAATACTTTCAAACAAATGTTTTAATGCAAGCATATTATAGGATCACTGATCAATAAATTCAAAGTAGGCTATACTTATTTCAATTCAGCCTAATTTCTATATGCTAAAGTGAAAACACAATTTCATTCATGGATCAATTAACCTCTCAACAGCATCAATCCATAGATTTAGTAGCTCCCTGACTGTACTATGAGACAATAGAGAATCCAAATATCCCACTTAACCATTGGTTTAATCTCTTTCTTTACTTTTTGGTAGGAATTAATTTTCTTTTCTTTCTTTTTTTTTTTTTTTTTTTTTTTTTTTTTTTTTTAAGAGACAGGGTTGGGCCAGGCACGGTGGCTCATGCCTGTAATCCCAGCACCTTGGGAGGCTGAGGCAGGCAGATCACGAAGTCAGGAGATCAAGACCATCCTGGCTAACATGGTGAAACCCCATCTCTACTAAAAATACAAAAAAATTAGCCAGGCGTGGTGGCACACACCTGTAGTTCCAGCTACCCGGGAGGCTGAGGCAGGAGAATCACTTGAACCCAGGAGGCGGAGGTTACAGTGAGCCGATATGGCACCACTGCACTCCAGCCTGGGCAACAGAGCAAGACTCTGTCTCAAAAAAAAAAAAAAAAAAAGAGAGAGACAGACAGGGTCTTGCTCTGTTGCCCAGGCTGGAGTGCAGTGGTTACTCACAAGCGTGATCATAGCACAGTGAGCCTCAAAACTCCTGGGCTCAAGCAATCCCTTGGCCTCAGCCTCCACAGTAGGTAGGTCTACAAGCATGTACCACTATGTCTGGTGGGATTAATTTTCCCTAAAGAACTGTAATTGATGAAAACAATGACAGTTCCATAAAATTAGAAATATAATTGGATTCATAAACTAGAAAAGTAGGCAATGATAAACTACATTAAAAGTAGTGTCTCAGCCGGGTGCAGTGGCTCATGCCTGTAATCCCAGCACTTTGGGAGGCCGAGCTGGGCGGATCACCTGAGGCCAGGAGTTCAAGACCAGCCTGGCCAACACGGTGAAACCCCGTCTCTACTAAATATGAAAAATTAGCCAGGCATGGTGCTGGGCGCCTGTAATTCCAGCTACTTGGGAGGCTGAGGCAGGAGAATTGCTTGAACCTGGGAGAAGGAGGTTGCAGTGAGCCGAGATCATGCCATTGCACTCCAGCCTGGACTAAAAGGGCGAAACTCTGTCTCAAAAAAAAAAAAAAAAAAAGGTAATGTCTCAGTACTTCTACTTTACAATAGTTTCTCTTTGAGGTATACTACAATCAAGATAGGCTAAAACCAACTGATTATCTACAGTTAATACAGCACATCTCTGAGAGATGGATTTTCTAAGCACTGTCTAAACCAGAAATAAATGGGAAGCTTGACTCATTCAGAGCCTCTGGAAATAACTTTATCCTGGAGTCCTAATATATTGAGTATAATTATTCTTATTTAATAGACAAGATTAAGTTTTCTGGTCTACTTCATAGATGCTTAAAAGCAGCAAACTAAAAGGAGGTAGAATAAAGGCATAGGGTGGGGAATATTAGAAAACTAGAACAAAGGTAAGAGTTTGGTTTGTAAAGAGAAAAAAGAAAAGTTACAAAACCCAAAGCTACAGTAGGGTAACGATGACTCCATATGATTATGATGATAATGACTATAGTAGGGTCATCGAGAAGAGTTAACTACATATTCTCTATTTAAGAAGATAATTGGATTAATGCATTCTAAAATCCAACAAAAACATTTTAGGAAGACCTGCAAAAATACAGGAAAATATATGGCCCTGAATTTTAGAAGTTAAGATACTTGCTCAACTTCCCAAAGCTAGAAAGTGCTAGACACTGGGGTACAGCCCCTCACCCCCAGGCCTGGTCCCCCTTCCACCACTCACAGCTGCCCAGACGGGGTCCTACTAAGTTCACATGTGGGTTTCCATTTCTGTCTTTGAAAACCACAAATAAGCAAAGACCTTTTCTATCTCTGACTTCCCTTAAAATTATATCTTACTCAGATAATACTGAATAAATAAGTTGCTACCACAGATATATATCTTTTTATTTTGCTGGTAAATAAAAACCCACAGCATATTTTAATCTACCTCAGATTAAATAAGTAGTAGGATCATAATTATCTTCCTAAAAGAAACCCTAATTTCTAAAACTTAAAGATGAGATATAATACTTTTTATGGCTACTCCTTCCATTAGAACCTTCATCAAATAGATTGTTACATAATTATTTTAAAATTTTTGTTTACTAAGTATAATATGTGTACTGTAAAGTGCATATATCTTAAGTGTACAGCTGATTTATATATGCGTACGTCTGTAAACCCCACTTAGCTCAATGTATACAACATTTCCACCATCCCATCCCAACAGGTTTCAACCTCTTCCCGGTTACTAACTCCCAACAGAGGTAACCACTATTCAATTCTAACCTACTCTGGCTTTTGTCACCATAGTTTAGTTTACCTGTCCTTAAACTTCATATAAAAGGAATCATGTAGTATATACTCTTTTGGATCTGGATTCTTTCACTCAACATTATGTTTCTGGAATTCATCCAGGTTATTGTGTGAATCAGTCATTCCTTCTTTTTTATTGCTGCATAGTAGTCTATTGTTAGCAGGTAGTAATTTTTTTTTTTTTTTCTTGAGATGGAGTTTCACTCTTGTTGCCCAGGCTGGAGTGCAATGGTGCCATCTCAGCTCACCACAACCTCTGCTTCCCAGGTTCAAGCGATTCTCCTGCCTCAGCCTCTCGAGTAGCTGGGATTACAGGCATGCGCCACCACACCCGGCTAATTTTGTATTTTTAGTAGAGATAGGGTTTCTCCATGTTGTTCAGGCTGGTCTTCAACTCCTGACCTCAGGTGATTCGCCCACCCTGGCCTCCCAAAGTGCTAGGATTACAGACGTGAGCCACTGTGCCCAGCCCAGCAGGTAGTAATTTTTTTTTTTTTTTTTTTTTGTAATTTTTAAATTGTAATTATTACAGGTAGTTACACATATAAAATTTACAGTGTATCCTCTCTTCCTACATTTTAAAATAACATGATAATAAATATTGGTAAAAAATAATTATTCAGAGGAATAATACCTTAACTTTTTTAAAAAAATTGAAATAATTTTGGGATAGATGATACATAGATCATTATACAAAATTCAGAAGAAACCAAAGGGTATGCAGTGAAAAGGGTGCCTTCCTTCCTGTCCTGTCTCCATCCCCAAGCTCCCATGTACAACCAGCACTTTGGGGTTTTGGTGTAGTTCTGCAGAGAGATCTTATCATTTACAAGCATCTATGTCCACATATTCTTTTTTCTCCTCCTCACACAAATGGTAGAATAAAATACATAATCCGCTGCACTTTGCTTTTTTTCACTTGTAAGGAAGTAATATTCTCCTACATTTTGGAACATACACATCTTCCACATTTGAATTAGTTACTCTACTAAAAGGCTTTGAAATAAATCACAGAGCACAGAATTTTTGAAGTGGAAGGGGTCATTGATCCAACCTCCTCATTTTACAGAGGAATCAGAAGCTTCCAGGAAATGAAATGATTTGCACATGGATAAGAAAAAAATGTAATGGTAGAAACAGGACTCAGTGCTTTTCTTGCCATACAGAAAATGTGAAGAAAAAAATACCTGATGAATGTGAAGAATGCAAATTCTTAATTGGATGGACTTGTATGTCATGTAAACAACCAGAAATTCTTCTGTTCTTCATCAAACTCCTACTCCTGAAAAAAGACAAACCATAAGATTAGCAGTTCTATACCACATGGAATAATATTATTAAGAATATTTATAAGTTCTCTAAAGAAAATGGACATTCATGTGTGTGTTTTTCATTAAAAATTTTCATCAAAGGAAAAAGTCATTTGGTTAATTGAGCAAGAATTTTACTATTTACAGGCACTGTTCTAGGCAGATAGTTAATTAAATAGAATAAGTATTTATTGAGCACTACTATTTGCAGGCTCTGGATATTGTGGTAAAATGTGGCAAACATGGTTTCTGGGCTCACTAGGCTTAAAGTCCAGAACAAAAGAGATAAATTAGGCAAATAATTACAATAAAGTGATAAATGTGATAAAGGCATAAGAGTGTTGTGGTAGATTCTATAAAAGAACTTGACCTGGCCCAAGAAGTCGGGGGGCCTCCTTGGAGCAATAACCCTCAAGGAGAAGTAAAACTTAACCAAACAGAGGGCAGGCTTGGGAAGCAGGGAATAGTGTCTCAGACACAAACACCAGGAAGACCTGATAAATGAAAGTAGTGTACATGCGAAGAACCAAACGAGGTTCAGAAGGACTGTGGCCTATGATGTAAGAGAGAGAGCAGCAAGGGATTAAACTGGGAGGTGCACAGGGGCCAGCTTGAGGTGGTCTTTGTATGTCAATAAAGCTTGGATTTTATCCTGAGCAAATTATCCAGGGAGGGATTTTATCTTATTTTTTTCAGTGGCCGAGTTGGGATTTATTTATTTTCTTTCAACTTTGATTTTAGGTTCAAGGGGTACATGTGCAGGTTTGTTACATGGGTAAATTTCATGCTGTGGGGGTTTGGCCTACAGAGAATTTTGTCACACAGGTAACAGGGATAATACCTGATGGTATTAAAAGTTTTTCAATCCTCACCTTCCTCCACCATCCTCAAATAGGCCCTAGTGTCTATTATTCACTTCTTTGTGTCCATGTGTACTCAATGTTTCAAGGAAAGATTTTAAACAGGGAAGTGATTTAGGTAAATAAACATTTAAGTAGGTATCTGCTACACTGTGTACAAAGCATAATACCTGTGAAGTGCAGCAGTGGTACAAATGGAAGAAATGTTTCTATCTCCAGTTGCTCTTTTTGCTGACCTCTTTTTCCTCAGCCTATAAAAATGTCCCAATTTCTAGCCGGGAGTGATGGCAGGTGCCTGTAGTCCCAGCTACTCGGGAGGCTGAGGCAGAAGAATGGCGTAAACCCGGGAGGCGGAGCTTACAGTGAGCGGAGATCATGCCACTGCACTCCGGCCTGGGCGACAGAGCAAGACTCCATCTCAAAAAAAAAAAAAAAAAAAACCCAATTTCTGCTTTGAGTTTGCTTGGCTTGCCTAAGCTGTTACTTTCTTTCTTTCTGTTTGCTTCTTGAAAATGGAGGCTACACTTTCTGCTACTGGAGAAAGCAGCCTACCTCCATATTGCCATTCATCTATAAATTTTCTAAACCCAAACTCCAATTCCTATGTCAATGAAACTAACAGAGCAGTGATCTAGATCTAAATTTAGTGGATCCTTTGAAGTATTTTTCCTAACAGAACCCTCCATTACAGTTGGCCACTCAAAGAAAAATACTATTTGTTGAAAAATTAAACCAAAGCATTCTATCACTAGTAGCCTAAATGTTTCAAATATAAAATTTCCCCCATGAACTCCTACAAGAAAAACACAGAAATAGGACTGATAAAAGGGAAAGGAAATATCAATTCTCAAATATTACAGTTTTTCTACTTAGGGGTGAAAAAAAGAGTATATTATTACAGCAAGTCTAAACTAGGAAAACAGTTATTCTTGCAACAATATCATAGTTAAACAATGTTTAAACCCAAGTAAAATGCTTGTCATATTCCTTTCAAAGAGTTTTTACTTAACCTCAGAGGGAAATTTACTTTTAACTGTCAACAGTATATATCAAAATTTATAGACAGTCAAACCAGTCTATTTTATTGCAGAACAACTGTGGCATATCATTGCCTAGCAGAAGTTCTATAATTAAGAATCTGTCAGTGTTTCCATTACCTGCAGGCATTCTCAGAGTTTGGAATTCTGTCATAAACATTCTTACAAGGCTGAAACTTCATATACAAGGTCTCAGACTAAGAGCAATTCATTTTTTAAAACTATGATACTTTTAAATTATAGAAGTACCCAAAAATCTCTGTGAAATGAAAACATCCAATTTCAAAATCTTAGAAAACGTTGAGATGTTTTGAATTTTGGTAACATTTTAAATTTCTGCTGATTCCCTAATTATTAACTTAAAAGTCAACAGGGCCGGGCGCGGTGGCTCACGCTTGTAATCCCAGCACTTTGGGAGGCCGAGGCGGGCGAATCACGAGGTCAGGAGATCGAGACCACGGTGAAACCCCGTCTCTACTAAAAATACAAAAAAATTAGCCGGGCGTGGTGGCGGGCGCCTGTAGTCCCAGCTACTCGGAGAGGCTGAGGCAGGAGAATGGCGTGAACCCGGGAGGCGGAGCTTGCAGTGAGCCGAGATCGCGCCACTGCACTCCAGCCTGGGCGACAGAGCGAGACTCCGTCTCAAGAAAAAAAAAAAAAAAAAGTCAACAGAAAATAAGATGTAAATTACCAACATCCAGGAGGCATTTTTTTTTTTAGAGACGGAGGCTCGCTCTATCGCCCAGGCTGGAGTGCAGTGGCGTGATCTTGGCTCACTGCAAGCTCTGCCTCCTGGGTTCACGCCATTCTCCTGCCTCAGCCTCCCGAGTAGCTGGGACTACAGGCGCCCAACACCACGCCCAGCTAATTTTTGTATTTTTAGTAGAGATGGGGTTTCACCATGTTAGCCAGGATAGTCTCAATCTCCTGACCTCATGATCCGCCCACCTCGGCCTCCCAAAGTGCTGGGATTACAGGCATGAGCCACCGCACCCAGCCGCAGTAGGCTAGAAGTTTAATGCTCATTATTAATGGTCATATTGTGATTTACAATTCTAAATATACAAAGTTTAAATCTGTTTATAATAAAAATAATACAAAACTAGTAATCCTAAAATCCAAAGATATTCATAAATCATTCTCTGATGAATTTATTCGTCTGGTTTAAATTTTTGGGTTACTCTAGGTTGGCTTAAATATCTTAAGCTCTATCTACCCAATTTCACCTAAGGACCATATTTAGCTCACTTCAGTGCCAAAGGCCAACTCTGTCAAGTCCTCAAGACAAATCACTTGAAGATATTACCATCTGTTACTGGTACTGGACACAAATCATAGCTTCTCTGTATTCTAAGATTTAATCTTATTCAATATATATTATGCATCCAATAATAATCAGAGCTGCCATTTATTGAATGCCCACCAACCGTAATAGGAGCTTTATATGCACTATCTCTAATCCTCGTAACAACTCTGCAACATAGCCATTATCAGTCCGACGTTGTCAGTCATGGTGGTCATAGTAGAAGTAGCAGGAGCAGCAGCTGCTCTATACATAGGACCTCACTTAATCTTAATAGTAAACCCTTGTAAAGTAGGTATATATTACTGTCTTCATTTTATAGATGAGAAAATTGAAGCCTAGGGATGTAATGTCACTTGTACACGACTACATTGAGCATGGATTAGAACCCAGGACGCTGATATCAGAGCTTGTGACCTTTTTGCTATGCTATATTGTAGGGGGATACAGACATGTTCCCTACACTCAAGGAGCTCATTTCTGTGTAAAAGATATGCTTTGTATTTCATTCAGGATAATGCTTGTTATGTACTAGCAATTTCTTACCATAGCTTAGAGGTTACCATGTGACCAATAAAGCAGAAATAATGGGGGAAAGTTGCTATAAAATAGTTTCATCTCTTTGAGGAAAATCATAAATGAGTTTAAAATAAGCCAAGTCAAAAACAAGGCTATAGGCCTAAAATGATTTAGAAACCCAAATGGATTTTGATCTGCAGCTGAAGGCAATGAAGTTTAAGAAAACAAAAAGCAATTAGCTTAAACAGAAGGATGCTACTCTTTCATATACAATGGAGAGGCGATATGGCATAGCAGTTAAAAAAATCAGGAGTTTGGAGTCACCCAAACTTGGATTTGAGTAATGGCTCTTCCTCATGTCAGCTCTGTGACTTTGGACAAGTCACTTAACCTCTCTAAATTCTCAGTTTCTTCATCTGTAAAATGAGGGTAATGACAATATCTACTTCATAGGTTTGTGGTGTGTACTAGGTGAGATAAGGCTTAGTAAGCATTTAATAAATGCTCTTAATAACAATGATGCTTCTGCTGACAGATAAATACTATTGACCCTTACATCTTGAAAATCCCCAGCTCCATCCACCAAAGTTCTAAACCCAAATATACACCTGGATGTCCCCTGAGAATCTCAAATTCTTCATGTTCAAAATTAAACTCCTCTTAAACGCTCCATCTCAGGCAACACGACTTTCCTCTAGTCAGTCACCCAATTTAAAACCAGGAGTCATCCTTGCACCCTTCACACCTTCAGCCCCACAACCAGTCTCTGCATCCTATTGATTCTGCATCCTGAGTATGTATAAAACTCAACTTTCCTCTTCACTGCATTTAAAATCCTTCTGTCTAGCCTCAGTTCAGGTTTTTGTCAACTGCTCCTGCCTCTACTTTCCTCAATTCCTGGTCTTTCAGGACAGAGGGTATTTTGTATTCACCTTTGCTTCCTCAGGGCATAGCAGACAGTAGTCATCAAAGAAATACTTGCTTAAAAACCAAACTAGGAGGTTAAATTGGCTCCAAGGCCTTTCCATAATACCATTTTGCCTCTCTATAATCTAAGCATCTGAGGTCTAAGCAGAACTAGTTTTTCCTTGAAAAGCATCTATTATTCACTATGGAGGTCTTTTATGTTTTGAGTTAATAAGCAACATTTGTCATATATAGAAGTTGTCTATCACTGTGATTTATTCTTTTGTGGAGTTCATACTAGATTTACTGCATTTAAAATTCTGTAACTTACAAGAAAATATCATAGAATATGTCAAGTTCTTGAGAAAGGGTAATTTTTTTTTTTTTTTTTTTGAGAGAGAGTCTCACTGTGTCACCCAGGCTGGAGTGCAGTGGCTGGAGTGCAGTGGAGCGATCTCGGCTCACTGCAAGTTCCGCCTCCCAGGTTCATGCCATTCTCCTGCCTAAGCCTCCCGAGTAGCTGGGAGTACAGGTGCCTGCCACCACGCTGGGCTAATTTTTTGTATTTTTGGTAGAGACGGGGTTTCACTGTGTTAGCCAGGATGGTCTCAATCTCCTGACCTCGTGATCCACCCACCTTGGCCTCCCAAAGTGCTGGGATTACAGGCGTGAGCCACTATACCCGGCCAGAGAAAATAATTTAAAAGTAATAAATACTGTTCATTTTTACGGAAAATTTAATTTATGCTGCTCTAAGTTGCTCTTAAGACTTACATGATGAAACACTGAAAATCTGGTTTCTCTTCTAACTGACTAATAAACAATTTAATGCCCTAAGTGCTGTAATTTGACCAATAACATATTATTCCTCTTATAGTTCTGGGTTTCCTGTCCAGACATCTATCATGACAATGGTTCTTTTAAAATAAGGAAATAATACATATGATATACAATTTACACACACACACACACACACACGCATGCACACACAAAGAGCAAGAAAACCAGTAACAAAAATGTCTTTACCTCCTTCTAGAAAGTGAAGAAACTGGTGCATCTGTAATATCGGGTTCCCATTCATCTTCAGGATCACAAAAGACATCTTCACCCCTGTTACTACCATTACTCTAAGAAAAATATAATATATAGTTTCAGTAAATTTGGGGTGAAAAAATGTTTAGCAACTAAGAAAAAAGATTAAATCCTTGTTACATTTAAACCATAAAATTAGCAAGATCACATATTATCTGATAAGTCTAAAAAATCATTCCTGATCAAATTAAAAGTCAATCACATGATGATAGGGATGATATTAAAAGACATCTACTTTTAATAAAAACAATAGAAATCATTAAATAATTCAGGAATAATAAACGAGATTTATAAGAATTTATAAAAACATAAACAATAAAATCCGCAGGAGAGACATAAAAGAATAATCTGACAAAGTTAAGATGTAGTCACTTCCTGGTTGAATATATTGATCAGGATTATAGTCTACATTTTACATATTTAACATAATAACAATTACAGTTCTAGCAAAATGCTACATAGAACTTGATTCAGAGACAGTATAATTATACAGAAAAATAAGTTAAAAATTGCAATGAATGGTTAAAAGTAGGAGGTAAGTTAAACCTAAGGTAATTCAACCACTAGGTTTTAAAGTATATATCAAGGCAAGAATAATCAAATGACCTCCATACTACTTTTGTTGTTCTAAAAACACAAGCAATTCATATTAATTGTAGAAAATTTGGAAATTATTAATACATATAAACACAAAGAAAAAAGTTAAAACCACTCATAAACCCATCATTTTCACATAAACATTGTCAATGCTTTGGTATGATTGCTTTCAGCCTTTTTGGATTTTCTATTATGAATATACTTCACGTTTATGACATAAACCCTACTTCTTCATGGTGTAAGAATTCTCTTTCTTTTGTAGAGAGAAGGCTGGTATCGAACTCCTGGGCTCAAGTGATCCTCTCATCTCAGCCTCCCAAAGTGCTGGGATTACAGGGCAACCTTGACCTTCTGGACTCAAGTCTCACCGCAGCCTTCCAAGCAGCTGGGACTCCAGGCATGCAAAACCACATCTGTCTAATTTTCAAATTTTTGGTAAAAGAGACAGGGTTGGCTGGGTGTGGTGGCTCATGTCTGTAATCTCAGCATTTTGGGAGGCTGAGGCAGGCGGATCACCTGAGGTCAGGAGTTTGAGATCAGCGTGGCCAACATGGTAAAATCCTGACTCTACTAAAAATACAAAAAAAGAAAAAAAAAAATTAGCTGGGCATGGTGGCACGTGCCTGTAATCCCAGACACTCAGAAAGCCGAGGAACAAGAATTGCTTGAACCTGGGAGGTGGAGGTTGCAGTGAGCCGAGATTGTGCCACTGCACTCCAGCCTGGGCAACAGAGCAAGACTCTGTCTCAAAACAAACAAACAAATAAGCAAACAAACAAAAACTATGTTACCCAGGCTGTTCTTGAACTCCTGGGCTCAAGTGATCCTCCAGCCTTGGCCTCCCAAAGTGTTGAAATTAAAAGCGTGAGCCACTGTGCCCGGCCCTGCTAACATTTCCTTTAGGATTTTTTATAGCTGTGTTGATATTAAGATTGGTTGGTAGGCCAGGCACAATGGCTCACGCCTATAATCCCAGCACTTTGGGAGGCTGAGAAGAGTGGATCACAAGGTCAGGAGATTGAGACCGCTGACGCAGGAGAATCGCTTGAACCCGGGAGACAGAAGGTGCAGTGAGCCGAAATCACACCACTGCACTCCAACCTGGCGATGGAGTGAGATTCTGTCTCAAAAAAAAAGGATTGGTTGGTAATTCTCTTCTGAGTCATCTTTTCAGTTATTGTGGTTTTTGTTTGTTTGTTTTTAATCAGTTATTCTAGCATAAGATAAACTGTGACACTATTTATTGCTACGTTCTAGAATAGTTTAAACAGAATAAGATTTATCTGTTCTTTAGCAGTTTAAAAGAGCTTACCCATAAGAGTGTCTGAGATTAGCACCTTCCTTTCCTACACTTTGTTTTTTTTTGAGGCCAGTTTGTTGATGAACGTTTCAAATTATTGCATGGTTATTCACCTATGAAGTCAACTTTCTTAATTTATCTTTTTCTAAAAGGTATTTTATTTGTAGGAAATTGTCAAATTTATTAGCATAAAGTTTTATAGGTAACATTAATTTTTAAATGTTTTCTTTATGTTTACTTAAATGCCACTTCTCATTTCTAAAATCACTTTTATCTTTTCAAAGAACAAGGGCTTATATTTATTAATTTCTAATTCATTATTGCTTTTATCTCATAATGATTCCTTTCATTGCTTTCCTTTGTTTTATTTTGTTTTTATTTTCATTTTTCCATTAAACAATTCAAGTGTTAGGCTACAATTTGGCAGCATCCTCTTAAGTTTTTCCATATGATACCTTCATTACTACAATGATCTAAGTAATATATAGTTCCATATGGAGTCACATTATTTAAAGGTAGTATATCTGACAAATAGTAGCAATGCAACAATACATGTTGCAACTATTTTAGGGATAATTTATGGATTAGATAATATGAACTTTAAACTTTAAATTCATACCTCTCACAAAACACCATAATAAATTCTATGTGATTCAAAGATGTGAACTTTTTTTTTTTTTAATTAAAAGAAAATGCAGGGGTTGTACAATGTTTAAGTAAGATCTCTGGAATAATAGATGGATTCAAATTTACCAAATTAAAAATGCCTGTATAACAAAATGAAACCAACAAAAAGATGATATCAGGAAAAAAGGTGTATGATAAATATAATGGCTTATCAAAATATGTAAATAACTTTTATAGCTATATTAATTTCCTACATTTCATTTAACAAAAAATTCAGCCAGGCGCGGTGGCTCACTCCTGTAATCCCAGCACTTTGGGAGGCCAAGGCGGGTGGATCACAAGGTCTGGAGATCGAGACCATCCTGGCTAACATAGTGAAACCCCCTCTCTACTAAAAACACAAAAAATTAGCCGCGCGTGGTGGCGGGCACCTGCAGTCCCAGCTACTCAGGAGGCTGAGGCAGGAGAATGGCGTGAACTCAGGAGGTGGAGTTTGCAGTGTGCCGAGATTGTGCCACTGCACTCCAGCCTGGGCAACAGAGTGAGACTCCATCTCAAAAAAAAAAAAAAAAATTCAAAGGGAATGAACACATACTTTACCCATAAAGAAACAACAGCGAAATCCCTAGAATTACTAGTTATTACAATACAGGTTGCATACAATGGCTCACGCCTGTAATCCCAACATTTTGGGAGGCTAAGGTGAGAGGACTGCTTGAGGCCAGGAGTTCAAGACCAGCCTGGGCAACACAGCAAGACTCTGTCTCTATTAAAAAATAATAATAATAAGCCCAGGCATGGTAGCTCACGCCTGTAATCCCAGCACTTTGGGAGGCCAAGGTGGGTGGATCACCTGAGGTCAGGAGTTCGAGACCAGCCTGGCCAACATGGTGAAACCTCGTCTCTTTTAAAAAAATACAAAAGTTAGCTGGAGCTAGTGGCAGGCACCTGTAATCCCAGCTATTCAGGAGGCTGAGGCAAGAGAATCGCTTGAACCTGGGAGGCGGAGGTTGCAGTAAGCTGAGACTGCAGCACTGCACTCCAGCCTGGGCGACAAGAGCGAAACTCCATTTCAAAAAATATATATATATATGTGTGTGTAAAATGCAAACTGGTAACATTGGTAAATGGCAATATTTCTGGCAAGCAATTTGTCGGTGAGCATCAAAGTGTAATAAAAAGTTCATATTTTTAGTTTCATTTTGGAAAATAAATGATGACAAAATAAGATATTAAAAACTACTATGTACAGAGATTTTTTAGTTGTGACTATAACAGGCAGCAGGCAGTTGGAAGCACTCAAAGCACAGCAACGGAGAAATGTAAATATGCAAAAAGGTACATTAGGCATAGGAAGATCATTTCAAATGATGTAATATGATTTATGTCTATCAAATTTCTTCTTTCCTTAAGCTTAAATGTAAAAATTTTAAAAATATACAATTATGACACTAGATTCTACTCTTAAATTTCTCTATTATACCTATAACTATATTAAAACAATCCAATAAAACTCCATTTAAATGTAAAAATAAATATATATAATTGTTAATACTGGTTGGTTTAGGTAATGGATAGATTGCCTTTTATTTTCCAAATTTTCTATATGGAGAATATGTCACTTTTATATATATTATTTTTTTTCACCAAAAGCAGGTACTTGAACTTTTATACTTTTTTTTTTATTCTTTTTTTTTTTATTATTATACTTTAGGTTTTAGGGTACATGTGCACTTTTTTATTTTAAAAAATTTATAGAGATTTTAATAATATTCCAAACCTCATAAAGTTCTTTCATTGCTGCAAGTTTAGATTCAAACTTTTCCAGATTCCAGAATGTTGAGATTCCTAGTTTCAGGTTACGAACCCGAATAGAAGTGTCAGAACTACTTTTATCTGATATATCATGTCTGAAAGAAAAACAAACAAAAAAAAGCTTATCCTGAAACATACACATTCATTTATACTAAGAGTTTTCTGGGGTAGAATAATTTCCCTAAAAATTCCATCCACTGATTAAGTCTTTCCACAGTTAAGTATTTTTATTATAGTAATAATCATATAAGCATAAAACATATAAAAATAACAAAAATTTTTTAAAATCAAAAATTTCTAATAAGGTATGTTCCTTTTGAACAATGAAATACTGATACATTTTCAATTCAAAAGAAAATTAGCAAATTCCTAAAACAACTAAAATTATTTTATTTATAAATATACTAGTACGTTAATTGTTGAAATCTCTCTTAATCCAGAATGACCTCTGAAAGGGTAAAGTCTCACTGGGGATTCTGGGGATTCTGATACCAGCTCTTTCCTATAGCTGTAGAATGGACCTTAGAGAAACTAAATGATAGCCGGGCGCCGTGGCTCACGCCTGTAATCCCAGCACTTTGAGAGGCCAAAGCAGGCAGATCACCAGGTCAGGAGTTTGAGACCAGCCTGGCCAACATGGTGAAACCCCATCTCTAACTAAAAATACAAAAATTAGCTGGGTGTGGTGACACACACCTGTAATCCCAGTTACTCAGGAGGCTGAGGCAGGAGAATTGCTTGAACCTGGGAGGTGGAGGTTGCAGTGAGCCCAGATTGCGCCACTGCACTCCAGCCTGGGCAACAGAGCAAGACTCTGTCTCAGAAAAAAAAAAAAAAAAAAAAGAGAAACTAAATGATATAAAGGCCAACTTGTTTAAAACATTTCTAATCAGGATAATTAATTACTCACCTGCCAAAAACATAGTATGTTTTCAATTTGCTGCTGATAGCATTGGCTTCCTGAATCATCATTGAGAGTTTCATAGAGCTCCAAGTTGTCTGCACTAATACAAAGCACACAGAAAAGATTCAAAATACATACATGGGCACTAACATATACCATTAGGCAAAACAATTCCTAAAAAAAAATTACTGATTTTAAATGAATAGTTTCAACTCTATATTGCAGAAGGATAAGTGATATTTGAGTAATTTGGTGAAATAAAACATTTTTCATGTAAAATGAGGTTTTTGCCTGTGGGAAGATGTAAGAAAATGGAAGTTGATATAAAAACGCCAAAGACAATGCTTTACTTTCTATTATATAGAAAAAAAAATTTTTTTCTAATGTCTTTTTTCTTTCTTCCTCATTTCTAAATTCTTTCAAGTATTGGGTATTCTATAGTCTTATTTATATAGAAACATGTCCTTTTGTATTTTGCCTAAAAATTAAGAAAAAAATATATATATATATGTCAGGACATTAAAATAAAAAGGGAAAATAATTTAGTGCACAATTTCACTTTCTTTTTTTTTTTTTTTGAGTCAGGGTCTCACTAGGTCGCTCAGGCTATAGTACAGTGGCTCAAACATGGCTCACTGCAGCCTTGACCTCCCCAGGCTCAAGTGATCCTCCCATCTCAGCCTTCCAAGTAGCTGGAACTACAGGTGCATGCCACCACACCCAGCTAACTTTTTTATATTTTGTAGGGATGGGGTTTTGCCATGTTGCTCAGGCTGGTCTTGAACTCCTGGGCTTAAGCAATCTACCTGCCTCAGCCTTCCAAAGTGCTGGGATTACAGGCATGAGCCACCACACCCAGCTCCTAATTTGAATTTAAGATTATGACTAGGCACAGTAGCTCATGTCTATAATCCCCATATTTTGGGAGGCTGAGGCAGGAGGATCACTTGAAGGCCAGAATTTCAAGGCCTGCCTGAGCAATATAGTGACACCCTATCTCTAGAAAATAAAATAAATTAGCCAAGCAAGGAAGCATGCACCTGTAGTCCTAGCTACTGGGGAGCCTGAGACAAGAGGATCACTTGAGCCCAGGAGTTTGAGGTAGCAGTCAGCTATGATGGCACTCTGCACCCCAGCCTGTGTGACGGAGCAAGACTTTGTCTCAAAAAAAAAAAAAAAAAAAAGATTATATCATAAATATTTTCTACATTGTTCAGGCAAACTTATAACCAGTAATCTACTAAAAATAGCTTTTAGGAAGGATAAACTCATTATTCACATGAATTAAAAAATCAAGTAATCATTGTAAGGCACTGTCTAGGCCCTCAGAAGAATAAAAGTATTGCTTCCTGGCAACAGACACAAAGAGTATTGGCTGGGTGAAGTGGCACATACCTGTAATCCCAGCACTTTGGGAGACCAAGGCCGGCAGATCACCTGAGGCCAGAAGTTTGAAACTAGCCTGGCCATCATGGTGAAACACTGTTTCTACTAAAAATACAAAAATTAGCCAGGCGTGGTAGCGGATGCCTGTAGTCCCAGCTACTTGGGTACTTGGGAGGCTGAGGCAGGAAAATTGCTTGAACCCAGGAGACAGAGGTTGCAGTGAGCTGAGATTGCGCTACTGCACTCCAATGTACTCCAACCTGGGTGACAGAGCAAGACTCTGTCTCAGAAAAAAAAAAAAAAAAAAAGAGTATTAATATTTTAAAAGTTATTTTAAAGAAGTTATAGAAAGTACACAACATACCTACCAAGTATTCTTGCTAAACAACTGAACCTGAATTTGATAGGCCTGTAGATCTAACTACCACTTTCTAGGGAATACTGGAACAGAGGAGCCTGTTAAGCAACACCAGGGAGACACAATCAGCAAAATCCAGAATCCAAAACAACTCTACAGGACAAATCATCTGATTTCTTCAACAAATTACTAGATGAAAGAGAAGAGTAAATTTACAGATTAAAAGAGACTTAAAAGGCATATCTACCAAACGCAATGTGTAGATCATGTTGGTATCCTGATTCAAACAAATCAAGTTTTTTTTTTTTAAAAAAGGATGAAACAATCCAGGAAATATGACTATGGAGTAAATATGTGATGTGTAAGAAATTATTATTAATATAGTTATGGCAATGCTTAAAAGAGTGAAAGAGAAAGAGAGGGAGAGCAAAAAGAGAGTCCTTATCTAATTTAGAGATACACAGTGAAGTGTGTACAACTTAAATGATATGATGTCTGGGATTTGCTTCAAAATAGTCCAGGGAAGCAGTGAGTTTGAGGATAGAGGCAACAAGATTGAACATGTGTTGATAATCATTGAAGTTGGATAAATATATAAAGGCTTACTGCAGCAATCTCTACTTTTATAGTTCATTTAAAATTTTCCATAATAAAAAAGTTTATATTAAAAATATGCTGTGTTTTACAAAGAAATGTACCAAAAAAAGTGCAATCAAAAGTCTCCCAGGACTTGGCTAGGCATGGTGGCTCACAACTGTAATCCCAGCACTTTGGGAAGCCGAGGCAGGCAGATCACCTGAGGTCAGAAGTTTGATACCATCCTGGCCAACATGGTGAAACCCTGTCTCTACTAAAAACACAAAACTTAGCTGGGCATGGTGGTGCATGCCTGTAATCCCAGCTACTCAGGAAGCTGAGGCAGGAGAATCGCTTGAGCCTGGGAGGCAGAGGTTGCAGTGAGCCGAGATCACACCACTGCATTCCAGCCTGGGCAACAACAACAAAAAGACTTTAAAAAAAAAAAAAGTCGGGCCGGGCCCCAGTGGCTCACACCTGTAATCCCAGCACTTTGGGAGGCTGAGGTGGGCGGATCACGAGGTCAGGAGATAGAGACCATCCTGGCCAACATGGTGAAACCCCATCACTACTAAAAATACAAAAACTGTACTCCCAGCTACTTGGGAAGCTGAGGCAGGAGAATCGCTTGAACCCAGGAGGCAGAGGTTGTAGTGAGCTGAGATCGTGCCACTGTACTCCAGCCTGCCAACAGACAAGACTCTGTTTCAAAAAAAAAAAAAAAAGGTCTCACAGGACTTAATGGCTTCACTGGTGAAGTCTACCAAACAATTAAAGAAGAATTAATGCTAATCCTTCTCAAACTCTTCCAAAACACTGAGGAGGAGGGAACATTTCCAATTCCTTTTGCAAGGCCAGCATTACCCTGATGCTAATGCCAGACAAAGACACTACAAGAAAAGAAAACTGCAGGCCAATATCCCTGATGAACATAGATCCAAAAATCTTCAACAAAATACTAGCAAACCAAATTCAACAGCACATTAAAAGGATCATACACCATGATCAAGTGGGGTTTATCACTGGGATGCAAGGATGGTTTAACATATACAAATAAATAAATGTGATATACCACATTAACAGAATAAGGATAAAAATCATATGATCATTTCAATAGGTGCAAAAAAGCTTTGACAAACTACAACATCCTTTTATAATAAAGGCTCTCAACAAATTAGGTATAGAAGAATGTACCTCAGCATAATAAAGGCTATATATGACAAGCCCACACCTAACATCTTCAATGGCAAATAGCTGAAAGCTTTTCCTCTAAGATCAGGCACATGACAAGGATGCCTACTCTCACCACTTCTATTGAACACAGTACTGGAAGTCCTAACAAAACCAGCTGGGCAAGAAAAAGAGATAAAAGGTATCCAAACTGAGAAGGAAGAAGTAAAATTGTTTGCTTACAGATGACATGATCTTATATATAGAAAACTGTAATAACACCACCAAAAGTGAAATAAGCCAGACATAGAAAGATAAATACTACATGATCTCACTTATATGTGGAATCTAAAAATGTTGAACTCATAGGCACAAAGAGTAGAATGATGGTTACCAGGAAATACAGGATAGGAGAATGGGAAGATGTTGGTCAAAGGGTACAAAGTTTCAGTTATGCAGGACGAATACACTCTGGAGGTCTAATGTACAGAAAGTTGCCTATAATTAATAATATTGTATTGTATACTTGAAATAGGAGAGTATATCCTAAGTGTCCTCATGACATAAAAAAAAAAAAAACTAGGTGAGGTGATAAATATGTTAACTAGCTTGATTATGGTAATCATTTTGCAATATATGTAAAAACATCATGTTGTACATCTTAAATATACTTAATTTTTATTTGTTAATTACACCTCAGTAAAGCTAGAAAAAAAATCTCTTAAGAAAAAAATGTCTAAGTGAAAAAACAAAGTAATCCATGACTAAGCACAACTATTAACAGATATAAAACAAGGATTAAGAATTAGAATAAGATATATTTTTTAAAAACATGCTGCACATTGAAATTTTGCTTACTATTCGCTCAGTTGCAGTACTATTAACAAATTGCCAGACTGGGTGGCTTATAAACAACAGCAATTTATTGCTCACAGTTCAGGAGGCTGGAAGTCTGAGATCAGGGTTCCAGCATCGGTCAGATTCTGGTGAGGGCCCTGTTCTGGGTTGCAGACTACCATCTTCATGCTATGTCCTCACTTGGTGGAAGAGGTGAGGGGACTCTGCAATTTCTTTCACAGGGGCACTAATTCTATCTATGAGGACTCTACCTTCATGACTTACTCACCTGCCAAAGACCTCCACTTCCTAACACCACTGCCTTGGAGGTTATGAATTCAATATATTAATTTTGGGGGAACACAAACATTCAGTCTAAAGCATTGATATAATAAATATTCTAAAAGCTGAATATTCAAAAAGAACCATTCATACAATTTTATTTAACCCAGAAAAGTCAACAACTAGAATAAAATATTTTGAATATGTAAAGGCAACTAATGCTAATATTTTAGTAATTATATTACATATAACATGCATAATTTTAGAAAATATTTGCTAAAATCAGCATACACTCACTTGTAAAAGTTTTATCCCTATTACTCCGATTCTGCTGTAGAATTTGTACTTCTTTAGCAATTTTTTGCTTTTCAGTTTCTAAAGCTTCCAGAATTCTTGCATGACGGATGCTATGGTCTTCTAAAGCCTAATTGATATTCATTCATACAGACCCACATGTGAGAATATGCAAAGAGAGAAATTATAACACCACATTGAGATGACGGATATGTTAATTTGCTTCACTATAGTAACCATTTTACAATTTATATACCCCATAACATTGTATAACTTAAATATACACAATAAAACCTATTTAAAAAAAACAGATTGATAATGATAACACACTACGGTAAACCTCATTTTATAGTACATGTTTTATTAAACCTATGTAGTTAACATGTTTTATGTGTTTTATTAAACATGAAAAGCTTTTAAAAATGATTTATAAAATTTCCTTACAAAATAATTTTTCCCCACAACAGTATCATTAGGAATTTTTGATGACATAAGTTAATCTTTTTTCTTCCCATTGATAGAAGTTAATGGGTATATATATATACATACACCATGAAATACTACCCAGCAATAAAAAACAAAATATCTTTTGCAGCAACTTGAATGGAACTGGAGGCAATAATTCTAAGTGAAGTAACTCAGGAATTGAAAACCAAATATCAGCATGGTCTCACTTATAAGTGAGAGCTAAGCTATGGGTATGCAAAGGCATACAGAGTGGTATAATGCAGCGCTCCCCACGCTTTTTGACACCAGGGACTGGTTTTGTGGAAGACAATTTTTCCACGGACAGGGGCGCAGGGGTTGGTTTCAGGATGAAAGAGTTCCACCTCAGATCATCAGATATTAGATTCTCATAAGGAGCATGCAACCTAAATTGTGAACTGTGTGCACTCCTGGTACAATGGACATTGAAGACTCAGAAAGAGGGAGAGTGGGAGAGGGCAAGGAATGAAAAACTACCTACTGGGTACAATGTAAGCTACTCAGGTGACAGGTGCACTAAATCCTAGACTTCACCACTATATAATTCATCCATGAAACCAAAAGCAATTTGTACTTCTAAAGCTATTGAAATAAAAATAAATTAAAAATAAGAAAACCCAAAAAAAGCAGAAAAAAAAGAAGAAAAAAGGACAAACTGTTAAAAAAAAAAAAAAAAAAAAAAAGGCCATATCCAAGAACACTTGTTGACTAAACAAAGAAATTAAATTCAAAAGATACAAGAAATCTAGTTTAGTACAAATAAGCATTATAAGCCCAGTAACAATAATCGTTTTTCGGCCGGGTGCAGTGGCTCACGCCTATAATCCCAGCACTTTGGGAGGCCAAGGTGGGAGAATCATGAGGTCAGGAGTTCGAGACCAGCTTAGCCAACACGGTGAAACCCCGTCTTTACTAAAAATACAAAAAAAATTAGCCGGGCGTAGTGGCAGACACCTGTAATCCCAGCTACTCAGGGGGCTGAGGCAGCAGAATCGCCTGAAACCGGAAGGCAGAGGTTGCAGTGAGCCCAGATCACGCCACTGCACTCCAGCCTGGGCAACAAGAGCGAAACTCCATCTCAAAACAAAACAAAAAATAATAATAATAATTGTTTTTCAAGATTTAAACAGTTCTATGTTTTTCTCCTAAAACTCTCTCAGGTGGTTCACTAGCCACTTTGTGTCCGGGAGCTGACTAATAGGTGTATAATAACCGTATTATGGTATCAATACTTTGCAATTACTAGGAGTATTTTATTCCACCCCCAACTCCCTCCCTGGTTTCCCCAACCCCACAAACTTGGAAAAAAGAGAAATAAAATTGCCATTTGAGAGAGTAAAACCTTAAGATTAAGATACAAGGAATCAAAACAGTGGCTTGCAAACTTTAGTGTTCGTCAGAACATCCCACAGGGCTTCTTAAAATAGGTTCTGTGCCCCACTCTCAGTTTCTGCTTCAGTAGTTCTGGAGTGCGGCCTAAAAATTTGCTTTTTTTTTTTTTTTTTTTCTGACAGAGTCTTGCTCTGTCACCACGCTGGAGTGCAGCGGTGTAATCTCAGCTCACTGCAACCTCTGACTCCCAGGTTCAAGAGATTCTCCTACCTCAGCCTTCTGAGTAGCTGGGACTACAGGCGTGTGCCACCATGCCCAGCTAATTTTTGTATTTTTAGTAAAGACGGGCTTTCACCATGTTGGCCAGGATGGCCTCGATCTCGACGTTGTGATCCACCTGCCTCAGCCTCCCAAAGTCCTGGGATTACAGGTGTGAGCCACTATGCCCGGCCTAAATATTTGCATTTCTAACATGTTCCCATGGTGATATTGATGTTGCTGGTCTAGGGACCACCCTTCAAGAACCGCTAATAGAAAGAATGGCCCAAAATATTGACAGTAAGGTGCTTGAAGGTATTAACATTCTGGTTTTATCCCTTAGGCTTGTGAAATTGATTAGTTGAGGTGGCCCATGAAAGATGCCTCTATCCTCAATGACAAGATAAAAGCAGGCAGGTGCCTGAGCTCCTAAGAGTGAGGTAATGAATGCCCTACTGTGAGTTCTGGAAACAGGCTGCTTGCTGCTCTTTCCACAGGCAGATGTTTCATTGTGACATCAGGATGTGACCCAGTATAAGAGCTGTGCCTTTTTTCCTTCCTCATATGTGACCTACTACTATTTCACTTATTTAAATTACTTGGCATGACTGATGACCAGATAGCTGTAGATGCGTAAAAAGAGAACAGTGGAGTAGAACTAGATGGAAATAAGAACTCTGTCTCTTTCAAAATCTCTGTGTGATGTGTGAGCAGATCTGTGAGCAGTACCAGGATATAAGCTTTCAGGCAAGAAGTACTTTTCTCATCTACACATCTACAAACCTGGATTTGGCTCTCTTCTGTCAACATACCATAAGCAACTTCTTTGAAAAAGAAAAAAAATCCACCTTTTTCTCAGAATAGAGTTAACTGGTTATACAATAAGATTACCTGTTTTGTAGCCAAAGTCTCCATTTCTAATCGCTTTTTGTTGACATATATTTCCTGTTCAAGATGCTGCTTTGCCTTTTCTAATTCCTCAATTTTGTGATTAGCCTTCTGGTTATTTATTTCCTGCATTTTTTTCCTTTGAGACTCTTCTCTCTTTAAAGAACGATAATAAAAAATAACTCAGGCAAAAACCGTAGCAAAAAAGTACAAAAGTCCCTTTCTTTAACAAATGTACAAGAAATTACTCACTAATAGAAAAGTTGCCCTGTTAAAGCTTCTCCACTTCATTCAGGTTAACTAAAAATAAATATCACTAGTCAAACTTCTTAAGAGTATTCTCTAAAATGGGCTTCTGGGAACCCAAGATTTCCAATAAACCATGGAGACAGCCATGACTCAAGCAGCTAGAGGACAGAAGTTTCTCTTTATTTTTCTTCTAGTAGCCATTGTCTATTATCGCCACCAACTTGTCTCTTTTCTTTTTTTTTTTTTTTTTGAGACAGGGTCTCACTCTGTCAAGGTTCACTGCAGCCTTGACCTCCCTGGGCTAGATGATCCTCCTATCTCAGCCTTCTGAGTAGCTGGGACTACAGGTGCATGCTACCACACCGAGCTAATGTTTTAAACTTTTTGGAGAGACTGGTCTCCCTACATTGCCCCCGGTTGGTCTTGAACTCCTGGGCTCAAGTAATCTGCCCGCCTCGGCCTCCTAAAGTGCTGGGATTACGGGCATGAGCCACCATGCCCAGCCCTGACTTATTTCTTAAAGTAAAATTAAAAAGGGACAAGACTCACTGTGGCTTTGATTCACTATCTCTGATCTCTCCCAGTTCCCTTATAGGGACATAATCAACTTTATAGGCAACACATCACTTGGGGTACAAGGCGGAAAAAAAAAATAAAACTAATTCTGCCTTTTACCAGTTCTGCTTCCAGTGCTTTTATTTTGCTTTCATATGCAGCTTTTTGAGAAGAAAGCTCTTGCTGAGCCATTTCTTTTGCAATCTGGATTCCTTGCATCATTTCTTCCTTTGCCTTCAACTGAGCCTCTTTTATTTCTGCTTCAAGTCTACAATGTAGCAAGATGTTTACAGGGTACATGTTAAGAATTCTTTATACATCATAATGTTCTTAATCCTACTGAAAAGTTTTCCATTGAATGAAAGTTTAAATCTTAAAACTTGATTTCTGACATTCTATCAACAGTGTTTTTAACATTTTCACTGGCTCTACAATTGTTTACACTCAAAATTTAAACACACAGGACGAAAAATTGCTTATTTCTAACTTAGTTACTATTGCAGATGCCTGACATCTAAATAAAATCAGTGCTTTAGTAACTACATTATACAGAAATTTCCATTCCTAATTTTACTGAAAAAAAGAATAAGGGTATCAAAAAGAAGGCTAGTGGATATCACAGCTAGGGAGAGAGGAGAATGGCTATTGTTTAACAAATACAGAGTTTCAGTTTGGAATAATAAAACATTTCTGGAGATGGATGATGGTGAAGGTTGCACAACAATGTGAAGGCACTAGGGTGGGCACAGTGACTCATGCCTGTAATCCCAGCACTTTGGGAGGCCAAGGCAGGTGGACTGCTTGAGCTCAGGAGTTCGAGACCAGCCTGGGCAACATGGTGAAACCCCATCTCTACAAAAAAACACAAAAATTAGACGGGCGTGGTGGTGTGAGCCTGTAGTCTCACATGCTCAGGAGGCTAAGGTGGGAGGATGGCTTGAGGCCAGGAGATGGAGGTTGCAATGAACCGAGATCATGCCAACTGTACTCTAGCCTAGATGATAGAGCCAGACTCCATCTCAAAAAAAAAAAAAAAAAAAAAAAAAAAAAAAACACACACACACAAAACAATGTGAAGGTACTTAATGCCTTTGGACTATACAATTAAAAATGGCTAACATGGTAAATTTTGTGCTATTTATATTGTAGTCAATAAAAAAAAATTCTTTTTAAAGGGCAAAAGCAGGTTGAGGCTTCTTAAAAGGTGACAAAGCAGTTAGTCTAGCCTATAACCAGTTCTTCTTGATTCCTCCTCCTTTCATCCTCTTTAGTCATCAGGCCTTATCAATCTTATCTCCTTTATGTTTCCTTCCTACCTAATCACACTATATTTATCTTACTTCGATAGTCTCTTAGCTGCATTTGCAGGTTTTAAGCTTGCTCTATCTCTAATACATTCTCCAGATTTGAGTGCTGGTGATCTCTCTAAAAATGTGATTTTGATTATCAGTGTCTCACGTCTGCTCAAAATTCTTTAATGTTTCCCTTATCCTTTAAGATAAAGTCCAAACTCCTTAGCATTTTATTTGTATACAGTTTACCATTTAGCTTACAAGGATACTGCTTATGCCAGAAATCCTACAATACTGCATGAACTAAAACTGGGGCACAAGAAGAAAAGAAAAACAAAAGTACACTCTCCCAGTCTTCCTCTGGCTAAATTCTAATCGTCTGTTGGGATTCTCCTCTATGGGAAGTCTTCTCATCTTCTAGAAACCTTCCCTGATAACTGGTCAGGGCCAGGTGTCACCCCGTGAGCTTCCACACCACACAGTTCAGGACTCTTGTCAGAGAATTGTGTCAATAGCACTGTTATAACTGTCAGCCCCTCGAGATGATGAATTCCTTCAGCACATAAGCTAAATTTCAATCCTTATTCTTTATATCCCCAGCATTTGGTACAGTGACAGACACATAATAGATGGTCAATATATATTTGCTGAACTAATGAATGTACCAAGAGAAAAAACTGTATCACTAGAAACCAGCACCCAAAGAGTTAATTACTAGAGACTGGCACAGTGTGATTAACTGTTGTAGATCTCTCTCATACACTTACTATTTCATATCAACAGCAATACTTACTGTGATCTCTGTGCCATGAGCAACTCATTTTTTGCAAATTCAAAGTCTTTGGGACCCTCACTTATAGGAGTATCTCTTCCAGATGGTCTTTTTCCTTTCTGGACTTCTACTGGATGATTAAATCTAAAATAATGATCTCCACCAAGAATCACTCGATCACCCTAAAGCACACAAAAAAATGTACTTGAGGTGAGTCTCAACCAAAAACTTAAATGAGAAAATTTATTATGCCCAACAATTCAATATAGTCTAGTATTAACAATAAACATAAACATCATAGCAACTAATATTTATTACTTTTTTTTTCCTTTTGGCACAGAGTCTCACTATGTCACCCAGGCTAGAGTGCAGTGGCACAATCTCAGCTCACTGCAACCTCAGCCTCACGGGTTCAAGCAATTCTCCTACCTCAGCCTCCCGAGTAGCTGGGATTACAGGCATGCACCACCACGCCCAGCTAATTTTTGCATTTTTAGTAGAGATGGGGTTTCACCATGTTGGCTAGGCTGGTCTCGAACTCCTGACCTCATGATCCACCCACCTCGGCCTCCCAACGTTTATTACTTTGTATATACCAAACACTGCATTAAGCACATTACATATAGAGTCATATGTCTCTTAACAACAGGGATATGTTCTGAGAAGTACACTGTTAGGTGATTTCATAGTTGTGTGAACATCATGGAATGTACTTACACAAACCTTGATGGTATAGCCTACTACACACCTTGGCTATATGGCATAGCCTGTTGCTCCTAGGTTACACACCTGTACAGCGTGTTACTGTACTGAATACCATAGGCAACTATAACACAATGGTAAATATTTGTATATCTAAACAGAAAAATATACAGTAAAAATACAGTATTATAATCTTATGGGACCACTGTTATATATGTGGTCCCTCATTGCCCAAAATATCATTATGAAGTGCAAGACTTTATGTTATCTCATTTACGATTCACAACAACTCAGTGAGATACATATAATCATCCCAATTTTAGGAATGAGGAAACTAAAGAGCACAAAGCTTAATAATAACAACAGACATTCATTGAGAGCTTACTATTTGCAGATACTATTCTAAGAACTATATACACAAATTATTATTTCAGTTAATCCTTCACTATCTCTGAAAGGCAGGATATAGAGCCACAATAGATCTGGGTTTGCCTGTAACACACTGCTGTTTGTTCTCTTGATGTAATTATTAATAATGATTTCAAAAGTGTCCTGACTTGTGTGATATTGTTCAATCACCTAGTTAAATAACTTGCCAAACGTCACAGAGCAAATGGCAAAGCCAGGATTTCGACCCTGTCTGTCTGATTCTAAAGCCTAGCTCTTTATAGGACACATAATGATGCTGTTAGTGGTCAGCTCTTCAGGTACTGATTCATATAAATGTAACTTTTTTCTTTGCACAAGAAGGCAATTAATAGGAAAA
Organism: Symphalangus syndactylus; assembly: GCF_028878055.3. NCBI lineage: Eukaryota > Metazoa > Chordata > Mammalia > Primates > Hylobatidae > Symphalangus > Symphalangus syndactylus. The sequence goes on along the minus strand of NC_072434.2, from coordinate 22,455,376 downwards.
AGAATTTTTGAAATGAAAAAGTCCTTAATCTGCTTCAACACCTTTATCTTATAGAGAAAACCAGAACTCAAAGAAATTAAATGACTTGTCCAAAGTCAAACAGTTTCTTATATTGTAGCACCCATCCACTTACATGATGTAATACTGTGATTTCCAAAATATGTTTTCCATTTACATATGTCTTTGCTTCCCCAACTGGGATAATACTCACTGTCCCACCAAAATTTTTGATGGTACTGTTAAAATAAGAAGCACATTGTTACAATTATAGAACACACTAAAAAGTAAGAAAAAGGCAATATGGTATAATTCTGTTTGGGCTATTCCTTTGGTGTTAAGGTTCATACCAATACGTAACAATAATTTAAAATTATTTTATTTCCCTCCAACTAGATTTTTTTTTTTTTTTTGAGACGGAGTCTTGCTCTGTGGCCCAGGCTGGAGTGTAGTGATACGATCTCAGCTCACTGCAAGCTCCGCCTCCTGGGTTCAAGCCATTCTCCTGCCTCAGCCGCCTGAGTAGCTAGGATTACAGGCACCCACCACCATGCCCTGCCCAGCTAATGTTTGCATTTTAGTAGAGATGGGGTTTTGCCATGTTTGCCAGGCTGGTCTCTAATTCCTGACCTCAAGTGATCCACCTGCCTCAGCCTCCCAAAATGCTGGGATTACAGGCATGAGCCACTGCATCGAGCCTCCAATTAGATTTTGAAGTTTGGTGAAAAAAGCCTGGCCTCTAGCAATCCGATCCACCTGTGGTGGGAACATTCTTCATTGGGTGTATTTTTATTATAACTTCTTTGAAAACAAAAACCTTCCCCCAAAAATAAAAAAAATAAAAAATAAAACTCTAGCAAAAAACATTAACATACTGCCAATGATTTCTTATGAATAAAACAGTTTTAAGTGTTTTTTCAATTTTCTAAGCTTCTGGTTTTACATATGAGCTTTAATAACAGAAAGAACAAATATTTTTCCACTTTTGAAAAGTAGGGTACTACAGAGGAAGGAAAAACATGGAGATCAAAGTGTACTCCTTAAGACATCTAATTAACTGGATGATAAGGTGATACTGTGGAAAATCAGCTATAAGTGCTACATATTTGAGTCTTTTTATTCAGAGAATAGGAAAGAAACTCCAAAGTCCAATTCATCTTTGGATTAACTGGACAGAAAGAAAAACTGCAACAAACGCTGAGTCCTAACCAAAGATCTTTTTAGCGGTTGATTAGGCTCCAAGATCTGTGATTAGAGAATAACAGTTTAATTAAAGCACCTAGAGAAAAGTATATGGAAAAAATAGTTCATCCTTAGGCACTACATCCCTCCCACCAGTCTAGTGTCTTATCCGGGTGAAGGTTTATACAATGTGTACTTGTTCTGATCCCTTTCCTCTCCTAATTCTATCTACTCTGCTCTCAAAATTCCATGGCCTACCATTCTGGACTCCCCACAATCTAGCTTCAACAACCAACCTCCCTCATCTGCCACTATTTTCCCATAAGAACCCCATTTCACACTCAATCAACCATATGAATACTCTGAATTTGCCTTTATGTCAGCTTTCCTCCTTTCTTTGAGTCATTCCTTCCAGATAGGACATCCTCTCCCTTCTTGCAACCATTCTTGAAGGCCCAACTTAGAGTCCTCTAAGAAGCTGTTCTTTAGGGTTTAAGTTAGAAGTCAACTCTTCCTTCTCTTCACTTTTAAGCAGTAAGTATGCAGTACTCATATAACACTTAATATGCATTAATAGATACTGAAGTTCTTTTTTTCTCTTTCACATGACCAGCCTCAGCCACGAAGTTCTTTTATTCATTAAGCCTCCAAGAGCCAGGTATGTGTCAGCAATGAAGACAGACACGAAACCAGCTTTCATAAAGTTCATGGTCTAGTGAACGAGATAAACTGAGGAAGGTAGGAAAAATGGAAGTAGAGAGTTAGAGGCAAGCAGGAGGCTTCCAAGTTCCTTACTGGACTCTTAACTCTTTGGGAGCATGTTCTGTATCTTTGCCACAGATGTTAAAAATGCTGTATTTATTTGTTAAAGAAAATACTTAATAAAAGAGCAAAAGAACCTAAAGAACAAAAGGATATGCCCTAACAGATATAAAGATTCATGGCCAGGTGCAGTGGCTCACATCTGTAATCCCAGTACTTTGGGAGGCCAAGGCAGGTGGATCACCTGAGGTCAGGAGTTCAAGACCAGCCTGGCCAACATGATGAAATCGTCTCTACTAAAAATACAAAAATTAGCTGGGCATGGTGGCTACTCAGGAGGCTGAGGCACGCGAATTGCTTGAACCCAGAAGGCGGAGGTTACAGTGAGCCAAGATCACACTACTGCACTCCAGCCTGGGTGACAGAGTGAGACTCCATCTCAAAAAAAAAAGATATAAAGATTCATTACAGGCTGGGCATGGTAGCTCACACCTGTAATCCAGCACTTTGGGAGGTCAAGGCGGGCGGATCACCTGAGGTGGGAGTTTGAGACCAACCTGGCCAACATGGTGAAACCTGATCTCTACTAAAAATACAACAATTAGCCAGGCGTGGTAGCAGACACCTGCAATCCCAGCTACTCAGGAGGCTGAGGCAGGAGAATTGCTTGAGCCCAGGAGGTTGCAGTGAGCTGAGATGGCACCACTACACTCCAGCCTGGGCGACAGAGCAAAACTCTGAATCAAAAATATAAATAAATGAAGATTCATTACAAAGCTCAAGTAATTAAGACCATGGGGTATTAGTAGGAAGAAACAGATTCTGATACTTTTAGAAATTTTTTGTAGGAGCACTACAGATTCCAAAAGAAGCAATAAACTATTTAATATATGGTACTGGGAGAAATGGCTATTCATGTGGAAAACAGATGAATTTAGATCCCTATTTCACACCAAATAAAAAATTCCAGACATTCAATAACTTAAATGTGAAAGCAAAACTTCAAAACATCTAGAAGAAAATTTAGGAGAACATCTCTATGACCTCAATGTACAACAGTCTTTTTTTTTTTTTTTTTTTTTTTTGAGATAGAGTCTCACTCTGTTGCCTAGGCTGGAGTACAACGGGGTGATCTTGGCTCACTGTAGCTTCCACCTCCCAGGTTCAAGTGATTCTCATGCCTCAGCCTCCCAAGTAGCTGAGACTATAGGTGCCCACCACCATGCCGAGCTAATTTTTGTATTTTCAGTAGAGACGAGGTTTCACCATGTTGGCCAGGCTGATCTTGAACTCCTGGTCTCAAGTGATCTGCCTGCCTCAGCCTCCCAAAGTGTTAGGATTATAGGCGTGAGCCACTGCCCCTGGCCAGAATATTCTTTCTCTCTCACTTTTTTTTTTTTTTGAGACTGAATCTCGCTCTGTCACTCAGGCCGGAGTGCAGTGGCATGATCTCGGCATACTGCAACCTCCACCTCCTAGGTTCAAGCTATTCTCGTGCCTGAGCCTCCCGAGTAGCTGGGATTACAGGCAGGCACCACCATGCCCAGAAAATTTTTTGTATTTTTAGTAGAAACGGGGTTTCACCATGTTGCCCAGGCTGGACTCAAACTCCTGAGCCAATCTGCCCACACGCCTGTGCTAGGATTACAGGCATGAGCCACCACGCCCAGCCAGAACATTCTTTCTTTAAGACATAAAAACTGACAATCATAAAGGAAAAGACTGATGCCGGGTACTACGATAAAATTAAGAACTTCAATCAATCAAAAGGCACCAGAGAGAGTAAAAAGATGTTACACATTAGAAAAAAAGATATTTATACCAAAAAGCTCACGAAGGATTGGCAACTCCTACAAAGTATTAAGAAATAAACAAACAAATCAGTTGAAAAATCAACAAAAGATATGAAGAGGTAAGTCACAATAGTAAACAAAAATGGCCAATGAACACATGAAAAGATGTTCAACCTTATTATTAATCAAAGGAATGTAAAATGAATCCATAATGATATACTATTTTATGTTCATCAGATTGGCATAAAGTCTGACAGTACTAAATATTGGCAAGGATGTGGAGTAACAGGTATTCTCAAGGCCAATGGGAGTAAAAATTCATTTTGGAAAATAATTTGAAATTACTAAAGTTGAGCATGCACATATTCTACAACCTAGTATCTCTACTCTCAGACATACAATTTAAAAGCACTTCCTAAACTTTATAAGAGATAAATTCATACAATGGAATACTTCATAGCAGTGAAAATAAAACAGGACCAATGTACATAAATCTTGGAAACACAATACGGAGTCAAAAAAGTTTACAATATATACACTCCAACAATATATACATTCCAACAATATATACAAGTATTTCATTCATATGAACAAAATTCACATAAAGTAACATTTTTAAATTGGTCAATCCAACCAAAAATTCTGTTATGTAAGATAGATAGTTTACTTTCATGTGCATCATTATAACTGCAAGAAAATAAATTATTCTTCAATCAACAGATCAAGTATGCCAAAACAAAAACAGAGAGAGCATTACACTGTACTTTATATTGAGAGTAACTGACCTATCATCCTTACAACACACTCAGAATGTATGTTTTTCCTGACTAAACAATGGGTTTGAAGAATTCTACCAAACGATCTGTATCAATGAATATGCTGTATGAAGGAAACCACATGTTATCAAGATATAGAACAAGTGCCTTTTCTTTTTTTTTAGAGGATTAACATACCAATGATCATCAGCAATCAGCACCCCAGATAACTGAATATCATGGCTTGAGTTTGGTTTATACTTTCCAACTGTAGTTGTTCCTTCTTTTATCATATATAGCAGCATCTCAGATAGTTGTGGATCTTCATTCAGATTAACAAGGTTTGGTAAATGATTGTCCATTTGAAATGTAATTCCTGCTTTCTGGTAGAAGTCAGAAAAAGAAATTCTTAATCACAGTATGAAATTGTTAAATTCACCTAAAACAAATGGTCTATATTAAACATTAGAACAATCCTATATGAAGTCTCACTAAATTAAAGGTTTTTTATTATTATTATTATTATTTTGAGACAGAGTCTCGCTCTATCACCCAGGCTGGAGTGCAGTGGCATGATCTCAGCTCACTGCAACCTCTGCCTCCTGGGTTCAAACGATTCTCCTGCTTCAGCCTCCCAAGTAGCTGAGACTACAGGCGCATGCCACCATGCCCGGCTAATTTTTGTATTTTTAGTAGAGATAGGGTTTCATCATGTTGCAGGCTGGTCTCGAACTCCTGACCTCAGGTGATCCACCCGCCTCAGCCTCCCAAAGTGCTGGGATTACAGGTGTGAGCCACCGCGCCCGGCCATAAAGGTTTTTTAGACTCTCTCCTCCTTCCTTAGAATCTCTCCTTTGTGACCTCCCTATCTTCTTTGTCCTTCACCATACTCAGTCTACTCATATATCAATCTATCATCACCAAATTGTGTCTTCTTATTGACTGACCGTCTTTAGAATAGATCAGTTTGTTTTGTTGCATCTTCATTGCCTTCACCACAGGCCCCTGTCAACTCACACCAAAACTACTGAAGCAGCCTCTTGATCACCAACAGCTTCTGTTTTCAATCCATCTTATATCCTATGCCAGGTTAATTCTCTTGAAAGGGTGCTCTCAAAATGTAAATTCCCTGGTCACTTTTCAACAGCTTCTCACTTCCTACAGGATACAACTTAATTTCCTTGGCCTGGAAATCAAGTCCTTCATAAACTAGTCATAACATATCTTTCCAATGTTATCTCCTTATGATCTCATATAAACTGCTTCCAATAAAACTAATCTACATACCCTTTCTAAAGACACCTCAAACTTTTCTACCTTTACTTTCACAGAATTTTCTCTTCCGAGAATGCGCTCTTCCTTTTCTCTTCCTATTAAAATCTTACCCAAACTTTCAAAGCCCATCTCAAATGCCACCTCTTTTATGAGATTGGATTGGCCATGCCCAAGGAATTTTCCCTCCTTCTCCTGAATTCTTATAGTACTCCCCCACTACCAATCACTTGAAATACTTTTCATTATATTAGGTTCAACCATATGAAACTGCCAGTGTTCAACCATGCTTTACCTACAAAAATGGCAATTGCTTATGGCTCAATCTAATGAAATCACATTGCATTTCAGTCTTCTATTTACGTTTTGTAAATCTCTGTGGATCACAAGCTCTCTGAGGGATGAAACTGTAATCACCTTGGCTTCCCCTGTTCCTGGCACAGCATAGACATTTAATATATATTTGTAGAACCAAAGTAAATATAACAAGATCGTTTATTCATACTTTAACTTTCCAACTAGCTTATGGGCTGGCTCTAAGCAACCAGTCTTGATCTTAACATTTCTTTATATTAATTTTCCTTACGGTATTGCTTTGTACAGAGTCAGTATACAGTAAGTATTTGAAACATTAAATTTACATGCATTGGCATATTGGCAATATTTATTTCTTGGCATATTTCTTTTATTTTCAAATCAGTTTAGAAAGTTGAAATAATACCTGTAACTCTTTTGTTTCTTGAAGTTTTCTTTTTTCAGCTTGTTCAAACTTTTCTTTCCACGCTCTTTCCAAAGACAAAGAAAATAATAGAGTTAAAAACATCCAGATGTATAAGATTGAGAGTCAAGAGACAATCAATGAAAATTAGGCAACTACCTAGTAATATTTAAAATATGATAATCTGGGAGTGGGCTGCTCTATTCATAAGGAAGGTAAGGAAAAAGACTCAGTATCCTCTTGAGGTCCCTGCCATTCCTATGATTCCAGAGCAACACACTTAACATTTAGAGTACTGACTGTACTCTACCTTTGCATTTCTGCCATGTCTCTCTCCTGTTGATGCAGTTTCATTCTTAAGGATGTTATTTCTTGCCGACAGAGCCTGTATCGTTCAGGGTCAATATTCCGATTGTTTCTCTGAGCAGCTTTTAGCTTTGCAATTTCTGCCTTCAATTCTGAAGATTTATACAAAGATGCATGAATAATAACATTTAATATATAATAATTTCCACAGTAAGCATAATCTTCCAATCTTCTATTTCATTTGAAGTTTTAAATACAGTATTACTAAATAAAATAGAATATTGGAGAAATCAGCTTTACTTTATATAACCTATAAATCTTTACTTAGTCTTAACCTGAAATATGCTCCCATATTAATGAACTTTCCCTGTTCATAAGTAAGAAAGCTGTATAATGTACTGACCAAAGTGTAACACTTTTGAGAGGCAAAAGGGGAATTGTTAAAGTGAAAGTTTATTTAAAAAGTAAAGAAATAAAAGAATGGCTATCCACTAGGCAGAACAGCCAAGATCAAAGATTTTTCAAGCTGGAATTCAGAATATTTATTTATTTATTTATTTAGACAGAGTCTCACTGTCGCCCAGGCTAGAGTGCAGTGGTATGATCTCGGCTCATTGCAACCTCCGCCTCCCAGGCTCAAGCAATTCTCCTGCCTCAGCTTCCCAAGTAGCCAGGATTACAGGCGCCCACCACTGTGTCTGGCTAATTTTTGTATTTTTAGTAGAGACAGGGTTTCTCCATGTTGGCCAGGCTGGTCTCGAACTCCTGACCTTAAGTAGTCCGCCTGTGTTAGCCTCCCTAAGTGCTGGGATTATAGGCGTGAGCCACCACACCCGGCCCAGAATACTTATTTTTAATGAAAACAGTCCCACTTGTGAAACAGAAGGGATCCAAAAGGGAAAGGATGGACCAGGATAGAGAAATCAGATTCTTCTCTGGCTCATATATCTGAAGTGTCTATCACCTTCTGCTGCTAAAAAGCGCCAGAGGACAAAGGGGCATGAAAAGATGATAGTTCGCCGGGCGCGGTGGCTCAAGCCTGTAATCCCAGCACTTTGGGAGGCCGAGGCGGGCGGATCACGAGGTCAGGAGATCGAGACCATCCTGGCTAACACAGTGAAACCCCGTCTCTACTAAAAATACAAAAAATTAGCCGGGTGTGTTGGCGGGCGCCTGTAGTCCCAGCTACTCGGGAGGCTGAGGCAGGAGAATGGCGTGAACCCGGGAGCCGGAGCTTGCAGTGAGCCGAGATCGCGCCACTGCACTCCAGCCTGGGCAACAGAGTGAGACTCCGTCTCAAAAAAAAAAAAAAAAAAAAAAAAAGAAAAGATGATAGTTCTACATCAGCAAAGATAAAACTATACAAATCAAGATTTCTTGCAGGCCTTAAAGTCTATCCTAAATTGATGATTACCTAGAGATAAATAGAAAGCAGTATTTAGCATAAATGAAGTTCAGCCTATAGTAGAAACTCAAGCTCAAATTGCCTTTGGATCAATGAACTAAGCCTGAGCAGAAGTAGTACATAAAATGTCAATGGAAGAGAGGTCATAAAAGAAAAACAGTAAATAGTTTTATTGGTATTTTGCTGCACACATCTACGACTGTGTAAATTTATTGTTTAATGCTGTTTCTCCCTTACCCACACTCTGTCTTCTATGTTCTTTCTCTAATTGTTTTTCTCCTTATTACTTGTTCTCTGTCCTTCTACCTATCATCCTCCATTACTATAGGCCGATGACTACAATCTATTAAAATAGGTATAGAAAAAAACCTTTGATGTTCATAAATTACATATTTTAAGACTGCAACTAATATCTGAGACTAAACTGTGGCAAAACAATTTTTAAATTCTGAGAAAATATTCACCTCTAATTAACTTAGCGTTCATATCTTCATTTACTTTGGCAATGTTGACTATTAAACGGGCTTGGTTAGCATATCTAAGTGTGCTTAATGTTTCTTCTATGTTGCTGGCAGCGGGACTAATCGTAGCAATCATTGCAGTTTTTGAATTTCCACCCAGACTTTCTTTTAACAGCCTGCAAGAAAAAAAAGTCATAATAAGACTTTGCTTCTACAACAACTTAATAACGGTAATTATCTAGAAAGCACAAAACAAACTAATAGGGTATATAATACAGTATTATTATACTCTACTCAAATACCATTTAAAACTTTTCTGGTATTTGTAACTATTTCTAGATCTCATAAACACTCTTTCTCTCTTATACTTTTTATATTTTTTCAGGAGGCAATAATCTGTGCAGAGATTTTAAAATGTGGTGAATCATCAAGTATTTCATGACTGTGAGCTACCATAGGGAAGGGACTATGGGTCTTGGTCATCTTTGTATTTCCAGTGCTACCACAACCTTTTGAAGCAGGTGTTCAATAAATGTTGAAAATGATGAACATTGAAACAAAAATTCTATATTGTACTAAAAGCAAAATCTTTATTTTAGAGAAAAAGAGTATGAGACTTAAAACATATATTAGTGCAGAATGAATGTCACTATTTTTAACTTTCATAAGACATGAAAAAAATCAGATTTTCCCTTATAGGTTTCAAGGTGGCAATCACATTATAATAAACCAATTATAAAGACACATTACCCTCAAGTAAAGATGCAGTCCTTATCGTAACTGTATATTAATGCCTATCAGAACTGAATATTAAATCCATACAGATGTAACCTGAATGTAACATATTGAAAATTAAATATACATTCACTAATGAAAACATTTATTGAGCACCCATGTATTAGTCATTGTGTAGCAAGCAAACAAAATTATTCAATTTCTCTTTATACAACTAGCAATATGTTTGGTAGTACCATATATGTTCAAACATCATGCACAAATAGTAGTTAAGTACAAGAATAGTTATTTACACTCATATAGTACATATTATGTATTAAGAACTGTACACTAATAATTTAATTCTCACTTACCCATAAAAGGTATTGATTTTATTCCTATTTTACAGATGAGGAAACAGGCTAGAATATTAAGTAATTTGCCCAAAGTCACAGAGCTTATAAGATGCTGAGCTGAGATTCAAATCCAGGTAGTTTGGCTCTAGAATTCATAATGCTTACCACCTTTCTCCATCCCAAAGTTAATGAAGTCAGTCTATCATTCTTTTCCCCACAGTATTCACCATATTTTATACAATTCTTTATACTTCAAAAGATACTTGCCATGTAAGAACAGATTCACGATAAGGAATAAAAACTCTCCTTTGGTTTGCTTGTTCCGAGAGTGCAGATATAACTTTTCCCAAAGTTAGCAAGGACTTATTAATACTCACACCTTCCTGCATGCAAGAAAAAAAAAAATTTTTTAACTTCAAATACTTCTCAGCAAGAAATTTATTTCACAAAATATATTTCTCCTCTCATATAATTACTGAGTAAATACTTTTTTATTTTTATTTTTTGAGACAGAGAGTCTCATTCTGTTGCCCAGGCTGGAGTGCAGTGGCACAAACATGGCTCACTGTAGCCTCGACCATCCAGACTCAAGCGATCCTCCCACCTGAGCCTCTCAAGTAGCCGGGACTACAGACACATGCCACAACACCTGTCTATAAATACTTTTTTCTATAAACTACCAACTTTCTTATGACTCAAACATATTTTCTTTAAAAATTAATCATAACCAAAAAGTACGTATCTCTTTTTCGACCACAGCAATGCAGTCTATAAACTGCAGATAAAGATATATTTGGGGGGGTTAAGTAATGTATTCAGTTTGTATTCTCCTTAAAATAATGACCTCAGGAATAAATTTCATCAAAAGGAGAAAAAGCATTCCATTTACCTTTAGTCGATCTCCACTAGTGTGAGCTGTAGAGCAGCGCTCACTGCCTGCCAGATCTATTAGGTTAATTCGACTTGTTATTCTGTGATCGTGTTCTTCCCCTTCCACAAATTCTGTCTACAGCAAAATGATATTAAATTAAATTAATTTAAGTTCTATGACTTCCAATCAATATAGGTTTTTTAAAGGGAAAGTTGTAAAAGATTACACATCACTCTTTTATTTTTTAAACAGTCCCTCCTTTTTTTTTGAGACAGGATCTCACTCTGTCGCCCAGGCTGGAGTGCAGTGGCATGATCACGGCTCACTGCAGCCTTGATCTCCTGCGTTCAAGCAATTGTCCCACCTCGGGCTCCCAAGTAGCTGGGACTACAGGCCTGTGCTGCTACACTTGCTACTTTTTTTTATTTTTTAGTACAGACAAGGTCTCACTATGTTGCTCAAGCTGGTCTCAAACTCCTGAGCTCAAGTGATCCTCCTGCCTCGGCCTCCCAAAGTGCTCGGATTACAGGCGTGTGCCACCACACCTGGCCTAAAATCATCCCTTCGTGAATCTGTGATAATTTATAACACAAAAATATTCACACGGTCTACTGAAAAGAATATATTGAGCAGCGGATCGATTATGCCAAAATAAAATAAATTAAAGAGATTAAAATCCATAACCACTCAGTTATATTAAGGAAATAACAATAAAGAAAAAGTTTAATGCACAAAGATGTTGCTTATCCCAGTATTATAATAGCAAAACATTTAAAAATAATATAAATGTCCAACAGTAGAGAACAACTTGAGGAACTGTAATAGTTAATGGAATATTATATAGCTATTAAAAATTATTTTATAAAAATTTTAATAACATAAAATTGTTACAGATTTTAACAGTGTGATTTTAAGTGACTTTAATTGTGATGGTAAAAAAATTGAAAGACTATATACCAAAATGTTTAGAGGGGTTTATCTGAATAGTGGAACCTACGGCTAAATTTTAAAAAATCTTTTACTTTCTGATGTTTTCATGTATAGTAATCTATGGCAGTATACTATTTACCAGATTTTTAAATCAATAGTAGATGCTTGTTATCATGATACCATTGATATGATCATATCAATATGTGATAGTATATTTTCATGTATAGTAATTATGCTGCATTTAATACATCTGGGATTGTATTGGGACCCGTATACACCCACATATAAATATACCTATACATATACATATGTGTTATTATATAATTACTATACATGAAAATATATAATTATATTTGCATTATTACTACACATGAAAATATACTATCACATATTGATATGATCATATCAATGGTATGATAACAAGCATCTACTATTGATTTAAAAATCTGGTAAATAGTATACTGCCATAAGTCATTTGGTCATTGACCAAAAGTCATTGAAACTAAGGCCTATTTCCTACAATCAAATTAAGTTTATATATTTATATGACTGTACTTTTACCTTTTGATTTAAAGAAGACAATAAGAAAAACATGAAACTTAAATGTATTTACTATCTTGCCTGTGGAAAAAAAATACCTTGGTCTGGGTCATCACCAGAGTGAAAACCGAATGAGATCGGGAGCTTTTATCATTCATACCAGTAGCAGCAGTAGCTCTTTGTTTATTTCCCAATTCTAGCCAACTCTTATAAGAAAAAAGGAAGGAAGATCAGATCAGCAGACTGTAACTCACTGGTATAAAAATTAAGAGAGATAACATATACATATTTGTAATTAATTTATAAAATGAAATGAGTAAATATTTATCTTTTAACAATTTGTATTCCCATTGCCTTTTTTTCTGTCATAGAAATCTGAGGCCGGAAATAATAACTTTAAAAGGCTGTTTCCATAACTCTAAGCTTACATGAAGGTCAACATTTTTAATACAGAAGAGCAATTATTTTGATTAAAACTTAACAAAATCGGTTTGTGATAAATTAAGAAACTAACCTTTTATTTGTAAAACAGCAATTAAGAAAAAATATTCTTATAAATATTTAGGATTATGCTCTTTCTATCTAGTGAAAACAAAATACAATCAATCTTACCTGGATATCAGCGTAAGAACTGACAATGTTCCTATTTTTAAGAAGTGAAAAGACAAAATCAATTTTACTGATGATTATACTCTTGTTCTCATAAAACAATAACATTTCAATTACATATTTACGCTGAAGATCACAATGGACTAATTCATGAATATTATTTTACTGATTCTCCCAGAATTTTTTATTTTCCCTATTCTTAAAGGACAGGAAATAAAATAATGCTTTAATTTTAACAAAAAGTATGATTTTTCTTAATACAAGGAAGCACCTTAGCATCTTAACATAATATTCAAGTCTAAGTCACAATACCAAAAGATATACTTTAACACATATGTATATGTATAGGTATATTTATATGTGGGTGTATATGGGTCCCAATACAATCCCAGATGTATTCAATGCAGCTGAGTTAATACTTAATAACTTTTCCTTTCCTTTAAGAAAGCATTTGCAGTGTTGGAAAAGAAAGTAAATGACTCCTAGCATGCATCAAACTCTTCTCTTCTTACTACCCTCTTCCCTGTCTATCTTTGAGTCATAGGTATAAAAAGCAGGTTGAGAGGGAAGATTTAATTAGTGATGAAAGGAAGGGGTAAAAGAAAGAAAAAGCAAATATTTACTTCATACTCAGTATAATGAATACTCCATGGCAGACACTTTACAGGTACTATGAAAGACACATGCAAGTATTAAAACAAGTAACTAACACTCTATGGAAAGAGAGGGAAAACCTAACTGGACAATATCAAGGGTAGAAGGCTAAATAGTTACCCAGGGTTTCAAAGTTAGGAAGGCCAATAAGAATACAATAAAGATTATGGGAGAGTAACATTCACTCTATTCATGTTTTATCCTCTTTGCCCTTGCTGAACTAAATACTTACATTGACAGTGCTTCAACATATGGTCCATAAACAGGATGTTCCCTCACTCTCAGCTAGAAGAAGCAAATACATGCATCATTAGGAGTATGACGAATATTTCATATAATCTTAAATGATCGTTTTTTCTATATCTTGAGTTTAAGGTAAGAGATTTGTCTTTATTTTATCCAGGAAAAAAAAAACACAAAAGCTCTCACAAAAACAAATCTGTAAGGCATTAGGAAACAGCTTCAATATAAAAAACCGTTTATAGTAGCACAATATGCAACAATATATTGTAGCATCAAGTTTTACTAGTTTTTTTATTCTTAAAAAACTGCTATTAGAATTGGCTAATAGACAATAATTAGAACAATATATTTTAGCATCAGATGTCTTACTAGTTTTTTGTTTGTTTGTCTGTTTTGAGACAGAGTCTTGTTCTGTCGCCCAGGCTGGAGCGCGGTGGTGCAATCTTGGCTCAGTGCAACCTCTGCCTCCTGAGTTCAAGCGATTCTCCTACCTCGGCCTTCTGAGTAGCTGAGATTACAAGACAGTGCCACCACACCAGCTAACTTTTGTATTTTCAGTAGAGAAGGAGTTTCACCATGTTGGCCAGGCTGGTCGGGAACTCCTGACCTCAAGTGATCTGCCCACCTCAGCCTCCCAAAGTACTGGGATTACAGGCGTGAGCCACCGCACCCAGTTTGTCTTCCTAGTTTTTCAGTAAGACATTTGAATGTTAAATTTTGCAGTAGCTATGACTTATATACTTTTAAATGCTCTCTAAAACATATTCGTTAAATTTCAGACATTAAAATTTTTCTTTATTGTTACATTATACATTTTCAACTTTGTGACCAGAAGCTTTAAACATATAGAAATCATAGAAGCAAATGTCAAGTTTTGTTTGTTTCTTGATGTTGCCAATAGTAAACTGCACAACCGTGGGCAAGTGAAGAAGACAACTGACTTCCTTTTTTTTTCTTGAGACGCAGTCTCGCTCTGTCACCAGGCTGGAGTGCGGTGGTGCAATCTCGGCTCACTGAAACCTCTGCCCCCAGGTTCAAGCGATTCTCCTGCCTCAGCCTCCTGAGTAGCTGGGACTACAGGCACGCGCCACCATGCCCAGCTAATTTTTGTATTTTTAATAGAGACGGGGTTTCACCATGTTGGCCAGGATGGTCTCCACCTCTTGACCTAGTGATCCACCCGCCTTGACCTCCCAAAGTGTTGCGATTACAGGCGTGAGCCACCATGCCCAGCCGTCGTCTTTAGATTTTTGTTTATTGTGCTCCAAGGTCCATTGCAAAATTAAAAATTTTAAATTCGAATAGCAGTTTTTAAAAAAGATGATATAATTGTGAAACTTTCTATTTCACAGATTATCTACAAGGTATGAATCTGCTAAATAATCCACTGAAATACATATCCTATAATAAAAATATAATTTTAAAAAGTTTTACTATGTTTTGGCTTATAGACTATTAGGGATCCGGTGTTCAACTTACATGGTCCAACTAAATCTTGGAACAAATATTTTATCTTTAGTTTTATACAATTCTTCATTAAAATAAAGAGGTTAAACCTAATAACTAATTTAATTTCTACTAGTGATAATGTTCTGCTTCTTTTCTTTTTTTTTTTTTTTTGGAGACAAAGTCTCACTCTGTCGCCCAGGATGGAGTATAGTGGCTCGATCTCAGCTCACTGCAACCTCCGCCTCCCAGGTTCAAGCAATTCTCCTGCCTCAGCCTCCCAAGAAGCTGGAACTACAGGCGCAAGCCACCACGCCCGGCTAATTTTTTGTATTTTAGTAAAGACAGGGTTTCACCGTGTTGTCCAGGCTGGTCTTGAACTCCTGAGCTCTGGCAATCCGCCCGCCTCAGCCTCCCAAAGTGCTGGGATTACAGGAGTGAGCCACCACGCCCGGCCAGTGCTCTGCTTATTTTCTAAATAATCTAATTGGACTGTAGATCCAAGCATTTGCCATCATATAATTCTAGTAAAATTGTAAGCTGAGGCCGGGCGCGGTGGCTCACGCTTGTAATCCCAGCACTTTGGGAGGCCGAGGCGGGCGGATCACGAGGTCAGGAGATCAAGACCACGGTGAAACCCCGTCTCTACTAAAAATACAAAAAATTAGCCGGGCGTGGTGGCGGGCGCCTGTAGTCCCAGCTACTCGGAGAGGCTGAGGCAGGAGAATGGCGTGAACCTGGGAGGCGGAGCTTGCAGTGAGCCGAGATCACGCCACTGCACTCCAGCCTGGGTGACAGAGCGAGACTCCGTCTCAAAAAAAAAAAAAAAAAACTTTAAGCTATACCATCCAGAGAACTCAAAGAATTAGATGCATTTATAAGAACAGAAATTCAAAACAAATAATAAATTGTTTTAATCTTACTGGTTGCTTTCTCTGCCCGTTTTCATCTTTACAAACCAGAAGGTCGTGAATTTTTTCATTATACACTTCAAAGAAGCTCATTTCAATGTGATAGCTGACCTAGCAGGAATAGAAACACAGCATATAATTTATTTTATTGCAAATCATATCTGTGGTTAGGATCTAGTATCCAAAATATATAAATATATAAAAAATCCTACAACTCAACAACATAAAGACAAACAGCCCAATTTTAAAATGCACAAAGGACTTGAACAGACATTTCTCCAAAGAAGAACGTGCAAATGGCAAACAAGCACATGAAAAGATGCTCAACATTATTTCTCAGTAGGGAAATGCAAATCAAAATCACAATGAAAAACCACTTCACACCCACTAGGATGGCAATAATAATAAGTGGAAACCAACCAGTGTGGGTGAGGATGTGGAGAAACTGGAACGCTCCTCCATTGCTAGTGGATGTAAAATGGTGCGGCCACTGTGGGAAATAGTTAAAATATTTTTAACCTAAAAAGGTTAAAAATAGGATTACCAGGCCGGGCACGGTGGCTCACACCTGTAATCCCAGCACTTTGGGAGGCCGAGGTGGGAGGATCATTTGAGGTCAGGAGTTCAAGAACAGCCTGGCCAACATGGTGAAACCATACCTCTACTAAAAATACAAAAATTAGCTGGGCATGGTGCCAGGCGCCTGTAATCCCAGGTACTCGGGAGGCTGAGGCAGGAGAATCACTTGAACCTCGGAGGTGGAGGTTGCAATGAGCTGAGATCACGCTACTGCACTCCAGCCTAGGCGACAGAGAGAGACTCCATCTCAAAAACGAAAAAGAATCACCATAGAAATTTGGAAATTCCACTCCTATACATCCAAAACAATTGAGAACAGGTATTCAAACAAAAACATGCACCAATGTTCACAGAAGGACTATTCACAATAGCCAAAAGGTATAAACAACCCAAATGTCCATCAACTGATGAATGGATAAACAAAACTGGCAATATCCGTACAATGAAATATTAGTCAACCATTAAAAGGAATGAAGTACTGTATGTGTTACAATGTAGATGAACCTCAACACATTATGCTAAGTGAAAGAAGCCAGACACAAAATATCACACATTGGATGATTCCATTTATATGAAATTTCCAAAACAGGTAAATTCATAGAACAAAAGCAAACTAGTAGTTGCCAGGGACTGGGAAGAAGGGGGAATGGATTGTGACTGCTTAATAGGTAGAGGGTCCCCTTTGAGGGCAATGAAAATTTTTTGGCACTAGAAGTAACAGTTGTACATTATAAATGTACTGAATGCCACTGAATTGTATAAAGTGGTTAATTTGATGTTATGTGAATTTGATCTCAATAAAAAAAATTTTGGCTGGGCACGGTGGCTCACACCTGTAATCCCAGCACTTTGGGAGGCCGAGGCAGGTGGATTACGAGGTCAAGACATCAAGACTATCCTGGCTAACACGGTGAAACCCTGTCTCCACTAAAAATACAAAAAATTAGCCGAGCGTGGTGGCAGGCGTCTGTAGTTCCAGCTACTCGGGAGGCTGAGGCAGGAGAATGGCGTGAACCTGGAAGGCAGAGCTTGCAGTGAGCCGAGATCGCACCACTGCACTCCAGCCTGGGCGACAGAGTGAAACTCCGTCTCAAAAAAAAAAAAAAAAAAAAAAAAATTTAATATGAACAACAACAAAAGTCCTTGCATTTCTTCTTAACTTCTGCATAAGGTTCGATTCAATCCAATAAGCATTCCTTAAGTACCTACCTACTGTGTGTATGGCTTTAGGTTATTGTCAGGACATAAAGAAGTGTAAGACAAGATTCTTGCCCATGAGGCTAAGATCTCAGAGACATATAACATACCTTCCAATAGATAAAAAACAGCAATAGAAAATTAATTAAGAATCAAAATGAGATGACTATAAATATGACTAATCAGAAAGGGGAAAATTTAGGATGGCCAGAGAACAGGGAAGGAGTAAATAGAATGTGAGGCATGAGAGACAGAGTAGATTGAACCAGAAAGAGGGGGTAGGGCATTCTTGGGTAAGGACAGCAGGATCTGTGCATCGCATGTGCTCAGAATAGGAAAGACACCCTGTAGGTTGACATTTGATCTGGTGAGATGGAACCTTAAATCAACAATTCTTCCTGACTGGGAAAGAAAGCAATCATTAGACTAAGTGGGCTGAGCTTCTCCTCCTTTTGACTCTGAAAGATACAGTGTAGAGGCCAAAAAGGGGAACCTTTGCTTCCAAACAGCTCTTCTGACAGTTAGGGCATGGTTTCCTTATTAGAGAAATAAATTTCATCCACTGACCCAGAAGTGAGTCAGCAAGCATCTAACAGAATTGGAAGCTTCAAGGGAGTGTCAAAGAGATTTAAGTTCAATTCACCAAATATTTATTGTGCCCTACTAGGTACAAAGCACTCTTCCAGGAGGGTGGGAAAATATGAGATGAACTGGACATAGTTTTTATCCTGAAAGAACTCAGAAGCTAATTGGAGATGCAATACAGTACATGAGTAATACAAGGCAGAATATAGCTGGTGTCATGAGAGAGAAACAAAACACTTCCAAAGAGACCAGGTATAAGGGAACACCAAGTAATTATAAGGTTATTGACAAATGCTATGAACAGGGATGGGGGCTGTCAGAATTCAATAACCATGTAATAATGCTTATTTTATTTAAAGTAGTATTTTATGTTATAGAGGCTCCAGAAGGACTTAGAAATGAAAATGTAGTGTGGGAAACAAATTGGAAAAGGTAGTTGGGGCCACATTGGAGAGGACCTACTTATTTATTCTCCTCTTAGGCTCCTGCCATCATGCTCACTATACCACCTTCTATTACCCCCATCTACATACTATTATCCTCTACCATCCTGGGTAATTCCAAAGTTGATATAACCACATTTAGCTGGGCTCACTATGTGCCAGGCACTCTTCAAAACCTTTTGTATAGATCAACTCATTTAATGCTCACAACAAACCTATGAGAAAGATATTGTCAATATCATCTCTATTTTCTGTTCTGAAACACAGAAAGACATTAAGTAAATTGTTTAAGATCACATTTCTACTCCAGTGATGAAGCTTAGATTCAAATTCAAATAATGTATCTCCAAAGTCCATGCTCTTTTTTTTTTTTTTTTTTTGAGACACAGTCTTGCTCTGTCTCCCAGGCTGGAGTACAGTGGCATGATCTCAGCTCACTGCAATCTCCGCCTCCAGGGTTCAAGCGATTCTCCTGCCTCAGCCTCCTGAATAGCTAGGATTACAGGCACCCGCCACCACACCTGGCTAATTTTTGTATTCTTAGTAGAGACAGGGTTTCACCATGTTGGCCAGGCTGGTCTCAAACTCCTGACCTCAGGTGGTCCACCTGCCTCGGCCTCCCAAAGTGCTGGGATTACAGGCGTGAGCCACCATGCCTGGCTGACCATGCTCTTAAGCATTCATTACACTGTTATTCAATGACATAGTCGTTCCACGCAAAATCTGAGCCTCCCAGTCCTTTGAAATCATTCCAAAGACCTTTACCTCAACTACACTTATCTATCTCTTCCTGGCTTTACCTTCAAATTACTATCCTTCTAAAATCTGGACAGCCAATAGAGAACTCTGCCCCACAAGCCCACAGCTTTCTCTTATGCCCACTAAACTTGGACTTGAATCATATATCATCTCATAGTCTCAAGACCACCATGTTTCTATTGATCCCCATACTCCTCCTATTTTCAATTTAGTTACTGGAAATGAGAGGTTGAGGGTAGAAGAAGACAGAGGAGAGGTAGTATATCCACAGAAGAGACAGAACTCATCAATTACTCAAATCTACTTTTCCTCTTGTGATCTCAAAAAATGACATCGATATCTAATCCAGTTGTCCAACCAGAAACATCGATTTCTCTCTCCCTCATCCTCCATTTCCAATAATCAGCAAGTCTTACCAGTTATACTTACTAAGATAGTCCTTCATGAGCCAAGTTCTGCAGGCCTTTCTAGTTTATTCTCTTTTTTTTTTTTCTGAGATGGAGTCATGCTCTGTCACCCAGGCTGGAGTGCAGTGGCGTGATCTCAGCTCACTGCAACCTCCATCTCCCTGGTTCAAGCGATTCTCCTGCCTCAGCCTCCCAAGTAGCTGGGATTACAGGCATGTGCCACCACACCCGGCTAATTTTTGTATTTTTAGTAGAGACAGGATTTCACTGTGTTGGCCAGGCTGGTCTCGAGCTCCTGACCTCAGATGATCTGCCTGCTTTGGCCTCCAAAAGTACTGGGATTAGAGGTGTGAGCCACCACACCCAGCCTCTAGTTTCTTCTCTTATCACTCTCCACCCTCAAATTCTGTGCTCAAAACACAGTGAACAATTTATAGAATCCCAAAGGCTCCCTACTTTTTTGCTTTCAAATCTTGGTCCATGCTGCTCCCTCTTCCTGGAATGTCCTTCTCCCCTTGTTCACCAAGCTAATAATGCTATGTATCCTTCAAAAATAAGCTCAGCTGCTCCTTCCTCTGAGAGAATGTCTCCCTCCAACCTTATATGTTCTCACTTACATGTTCTATTAGAGAATCTACTTTAGTTTGTTTAGCATTTAATTGATTGTACTTGGCTGTTAAATGACTTATTTCTCCCACTACACTCCTTTGAATACAGGGACTGGGTCTTTTAACTCCACACCCCTAAACTAGCACAATTTTCTCAACTTCCTTTATCATAAAAAATACTAGAGAAAATCACGAAAATTATAAAATCCCAAGCTCTACACCAGACCAACTGACTCAGAACCCCCGGAAGAGATTTTTAGCAAGCGTGTACATACATATACACATGCACATATATGTCCCTGCCAAAAATCCCTGGTGATTCTTATGACCAAGAAAATTTGAGAAAAAAAAATTTTGATCTAACAAGCTGCCTGGCAACAGCAGAATGCTCAGTAAAAGGTAGCTGAATGTGTAAATGAATAAGTGAAATAGGAAGCCAGTACAGCCTATTCAGGTGTAGTACAGTGGAAAAATCATGGCTTTTGAAGTCAACCCTGGGTTCAAATCCCAATTTCACTACTCTTTCTGATTCACATTGTCCAAAAGTTTATGCCTGCTGTCCTTAGTTAAGCTGTGCACCTCTCTGACTACAAAGACATGTATAATAGTACATAGCTACCACATTTGTGAGCCTCTGTGTATACAAAGTAAAGCAAAAGCAAGAGAGAGAAGACAGAAGAGACGACATCACTGTCACTGACCACCAGATGAAATTGATTCTGAATTTAGAATTTCCACCCTCCCTCTCCATACCACTGTTCCAAAGAAGAGTGATCTATAGATTAGAA
The DNA here is from genome assembly GCF_028878055.3 of Symphalangus syndactylus. Taxonomy (NCBI): domain Eukaryota; kingdom Metazoa; phylum Chordata; class Mammalia; order Primates; family Hylobatidae; genus Symphalangus; species Symphalangus syndactylus. The sequence goes on along the minus strand of NC_072434.2, from coordinate 22,434,085 downwards.
CTGATCTTCCATTAAGTATTTCCTTAGTGGCCATGACTGATTTGAACTTGATTTGACTATTTTCTACTCTGATAAGAAGCTTGCAGGTATTATAAGAACGTACCTCTTGGGTTTGTTTTCCGGCTACTTGAGAAAAAAGATCTTCACAAAATCTTGGAATTATTCCTGGTTCTTCACTAAATCCCATCATCCTGAAAAATACATTATGAATAAGGGGGAAATAAAACTAATTCTTTTTTTTAAATTATTTTTGGGGAAATAGGCTGGGAAGGGAGTAGGAAGCAAGTTCATTGAATATCATAATTAAGAATCTGGACTCTGGAGTCAAATCTGCCTGAGTCCAAATCTTGACTCCAAGATATTTAACCTCACTAAACTTCAATTTCTTCTACTGTAAAATGGGAATAATAAAACTATCTAATTCAGAGAATTGTTGTGAGAGAATATAAGCAAAGTCTTTAGCACAGTGCCTGGAATATAGTAAGAACTCATATGTTGGGCAACCCACTTGGGTCCCCTTCCACGCTGTGGAAGGTTTGTTCTTTTGCTCTTCACAACAAACCTTGCTACAAAAAAAAAAAAAAAAGAACTCAAATATTAGCTACTGTTAAAATGCTGAGTATTTCCTTCTAGAACAGGTATTATCATAGCTACCATTTACCAGATGCCCCCTCACCCTTTTTTCTTAAGAGATGAGGACTAAGTTGCCCAGGCTGGACTCGAACTCCTGCGCTTAAGCAATCCTCCTACCTCAGCTTCCCAAGTAGCTGAGACTACAGGTGTGTGCCATCACATCTAGCTTACATGCCTTACTTTTAATTCTCACCAAAATACTTATAAGATAACCTCTCTAGGCCTCAGTTTATGTAAAATATATAAAGTACAGTAAAATGGGGCCAATGATAATTACAAGATGAATTGTATCAAGGTAAATGTGTAAACTGAAGCCCAGAGGCTAAGTAAATTGCCCAAGTTTGCAAAACTGGTATATAAAATGGATGAGATTTGGGCCAAGATCTGTGTGGTTTCAAACTATATTCTTTCTATCACCCCCATGCCGCTTCTCACAAAAGTATATTTAAACACTTCTGGATAATTGCATTTCCAATACAACTTACGTATATGATTTTCCAGAGCCAGTCTGACCATAAGCAAAAAGACAGGTATTGAAGCCTTCGAAGGCTCTTTCTAGGAGTGGTGCTGCTAGCTTCTCATAGACAGTCGTCTGGCTAGCGTAGTGAGGATGACATTCATCAAAAGACCAGAATGAAATATCATAAATAAAATTATAAATTTGTTTCATGTCAGGATGTTCCACAGTTATTTCTTTCCCACTCATGAAGACCACCTGGGATGCTTTTTCACTCTTCTCTCTTGAAAGAAGCACGAAGAAAAAAATCAAGTAACTAAAATTGTCATGGGTATTATTCTCACAGAATATAATAAATACCTCAAAACTATTTAAACAATCTTCCAAGGCAAGATAATTCTTTAGTTTTATGTGGAAAATGCAGATAAGCAAACATAATTCTAGTGGGTTTCCAAAATATACTTCCTGTGGCTCCAGTGCCACCAAAGGGAAAATTCCAGATTTCCCCAGAAAACCGATCCTACTTTTACAAGATTTTTTCCTCTGTTTTTTTTCTCTTGAACTATACCTTTCCCCATCCCACCTACTATAATCTACCTATACTCTTCATTCAAATTTAGAAACATCTTTATTATACAAATTTGGGGGGTACCAATCTAAATAAAGCTGGCAGAAAATACAAATACAATTTTAAAAAACTCAGTTGACTATAAGTTTGAATCATAAATCTCTCTTGGCTACTAAAGATCTCTCCTCCTTCCTCTAGATTCTCTCCCTTAAAATCACGAATCTTCATGTATACCCTTTTTCCCTTTGAGACTTAGGTGGAAATCTTTCACGTACTTTAGATCTACAGAAAAACATCATTACTCCTTGTCTGGCTCCAGATATACACTTCCTCCCTGCTCCACCCCTGACTCTGAGACTGCTTTAAATCAGAATTTATTCTGGAAAAAACACCTGCCTCATCAATTTGACAAGTACTGTACCCTGGCCCTGCTTTCAAGGCTTGTCTGATGAGTTTGGATTCAGGCACTTGGTCCCTTACTAAGTTCAGTACAGTCATCCATCTTGCGTTTTGTCCCTACCAGCTCTTTCTATTGTTTCTCTTCCTATCATGGTTCTTGAGGCTCTATTAGGCATTCCAATTCTCTCAAACCAACTTACCCTCAGTTCTCCCTCTTAATACTAACCCATTGGCACGAAAAAGATTCTACAGTACTGTATAACTTGCCTTTAACTATTGACCCCTTAGGTTCAAAATGGAGGTTCCTGCCCTGATGCAGTGGTCACCAAATCCTCTTCTAACTTGCTTAGGTACACAGCTTCAAGTTAAACACTACTAACTCTGTGAAGTTTTTCACTGTCCCTTAAAATATTTTAAACAACTACATTAAAATATTTTAAAACAATTACATTTTGTCGCATTCGCATTTTGTCATGTCCATCTTTTCCAACCTTTAATCTGTGTCTTTCCCACCCACAACCACTTTTGCCATCAAAATCAAATCTAATGTATCACTGCATTTGTAACAACTATATAGTAATCGGAGACAATGATGATGATAATCACCACTCTGGAAAGGATTTTGAAAGGACCTCTTTAGGGAACCAGTAATTTGTTATGGCTCTTCTGTTTTTTTGAAACAGAGTCTCGTTCTGTCACCCAGGCTGGAGTGCAGTGGCCTGATCTCAGCTCAATGCAGCTCTGCCTCCCAGGTTCAAGTGATTCTCCTGCCTCAGCCTCCCGAGTAGCTGGGATTACAGGTGTGCACCACCATGCCCGGCGAATTTTTGTATTTTTAGTAGAGACAGGGTATCACCATATTGGCCAGGCTGGTCTCAAACCCCTGACCTCAAGTGATCAGCCTGCCTCGGCCTCCCAAAGCACTGGGATTACAGGCGTGACCCACCATACCTGGCCTGTTAGGGCTCTTTTTAAGGGATAGGTATAACATTACAGCATATATTGCAGATCTGCAAGCAGATTTCATTAGAGACCTAAGTGACTTATTCAGACTTTTTAAAAGCAATATATCTAGAGAAACTTCAATATACAAAATATGGTGATTCAATTTTTTAATTTTATAGTCAGCCATCAAAAATTATCAACACACTACAACTAGATCTATAAGTTCTTTCTATATAAAAGTATTGCCAACAAGTTTGAAGATGCATGAATACACTGACCTTCCAAAGGCAGAGAGGAATTAAAGGTACGTTATTACGTTACATGTAACTGCTTGGCTTTAGATTTTAAAAGGCGTCACATACCTCTTGGTGAAAGGTCTTACGCGTACTGCCACTGTCACTTGACTATTCTCTACTTTTAAGGGGTCTTTTCCTGCAGAGATGTTCTGAACTACAGTTTCTTCTTCGGGAAGGATTGTATTTTCTGCGGACCTTTCCTGTTTATTTGCAAGACAAGAACTTTTTGGTCTTTGTTTAACTTGAAGGTTAGACATTCTTTTCTTCAGTATTGATGGAGCTGGGCTCTTAACCTGAGGCAGGCCGCACTTTGGTGTCAATTTGTGTTCTATTGTACATTTTGTAGGTGTTCTTTTTTCTAAGCTCCCAAATTTATTTGAAGTTTTTGCAATTTCCTTCCCAATACTTCTATGATACAAGTCTCCTGTTCCCAACACTTTGATATCCAACTTGCTCTGAGTAGGTTTCGTTGTCAAGTGTCCTGATCTAACAACTTCAGTCTGACTCAGGGAAGCAGTGGGTGCTCTATTACTTGAGTACTTAAGTGCAACATTTTCATTTGCTCTACTGGGGGCAGAAAATGTTTCTTTGTATCTCTTATCAGCCATCATTTCAATGACTTGTGGATCTTCATCTAAAGGTACAGAAGAAGCAACAAAAGAGTTTTTAGCATTATTTACAATCCTTACATTTGTTCTACTTTCCTTAGAAACACCATTATTTTCTGTTTCACCTCCCACATTCAGTGTCATTTTGACAGAATCTGTTTCAGCTGTTTTCCACTTTTCTGCATAATCTGTTTTAGCACGACGTTGTAATGTAAGGCGTGTTTCTGCTGTTTTTTCAGCTGTGTCTTCCAACTCACTACCAAGCAAAGATGATTCTTTGTTCCTTGTAGTTCTTCTCTGAAGTGCCAATCTACCTACAGGATTAGGGGTAAGGGGCATGTCTGCTGTTTTTTTACTGACAGAAATAACATAAGTTCTATTTATGTCTCTGACTTTACCTGCAGATCTCGATAATGGATCATCATTTTCACATTCTGACATATCCGACTTCAAATGCAGCTTAAGTCGGCTACTGTGGGTGAGGGCATACAGTGATGAACTATTTTGGGAAGATGGAATATCAAGAATATCACTGCTGTTATTTCTATTATGAGTACTGTGTAATGACATTTTGGCAGACAGTTATTTCAAAAAAGAATGTTACTAAGACCCTAAGCTCTTCTTTGGACATTCATTTGATTTCCAGCCATTTCTTATGTATCCATTTCTGAAAATATCTGCTAAACTGAAAGAAAAAAAAAAGATTTAGATTACACAGACTACAAGCAAGCTTTAAAAATTATAGAGAACATCCCACTGTGTAAGTAAATTCCCAGCGGCATACATTACAATAGATCACAATCTGCAGCTCAGATACTGCTTCCAAGCAACTTCAGGCAAATCTCTCAGAGAACTTAGCATCATTATTCAACAAATATTGACTAAGTTTCCATCAGTGTCAGGCCCTCTGATAGATACTGTAGACTTCAAAGACAAGAATACAATTCCCGGCCGGGCGCGGTGGCTCACGCCTGTAATCCCAGCACTTTGGGAGGCCGAGGCGGGCGGATCACGAGGTCAGGAGATCGAGACCATCCTGGCTAACACGGTGAAACCCCGTCTCTACTAAAAATACAAAAAAAAAATTAGCCAGGCGAGGTGGCAGGCGCCTGTAGTCCCAGCTACGCGGGAGGCTGAGGCAGGAGAATGGCGTGAACCCCGGGGGGCGGAGCCTGCAGTGAGCCGAGATCGCGCCACTGCACTCCAGCCTGGGTGAAAGAGCGAGACTCCGTCTCAAAAAAAAAAAAAAAAAAGAATACAATTCCCATTTCTTTAGTCTAGAAGAAATATAATGATAAGCCATATATCAGGTCAAATGTGTCAAGTGACTTTGGAGATGTAAAAAGTGCATGTCAACAAAGATTTTCAAGTACTCCCAGCGTGGGGAGTGGGAAGAACTAAAGGAAACCCTAGCACCTAAATCAGAGTGTGGAGCAAAGTACTTTTATAAATACCTGCTACATGCATTTTTTTTTTTTTTTTTTTTTTTTTTTTGCCAATGTTCCCTAAGAAGGTTTATTTTATTTTATTTTAATAAAAATTTTTTTTCGAGACAGAGTCTTGCTGTCACCAGGCTGGAGTGCAGTGGCATGACCTTGGCTTGCTGCAACCTCCACCTCCTGTATTCAAGCGATTCTCCTCCCTCAGCCTCCCAAGTAGCTGGGACTACAGGCACCCATCACCACACCCAGCTAATTTTTGTATTTTTAGTAGAGACGGGGTTTCACCATGTTGGCCAGGATGGTCTCAATCTCTTGACCTTGTGATCCACCCGCCTCGGCCTCCCAAAGTGCTGGGATTACAGGCGTGAGCCACCGCGTCCGGCCCACGTATGTTGAATACAGGAATGCCTATAGAGAAGATTAAATTGATTGGTGTCACGAGGCAGATTATTCCCAAGTACCACAGGCAGTAAGTACAATAAGTACTGTAAATTAAAATTGTGTTGAGAAAAACCATGCAAGATTAGATAAACAGACAACCTGCCCTTTAGCAGTAAGACAACAAATTAGACAGAGGCGTATGTAAATATACAGCAACAATATCTATCAGGTATTAACGTTTTAAAGAAAGGGAACAGCAGTGACAGCTAAGAGACCTGGCTTTTAGTCAACTTTGTATCCAACTCCTTACAAAGATGTAAACAAGACTTTAAATTTGCATGCCGGGTTCTAACCTGTAAAATGACACTGGTTCAAACTATTACAAAGATTATTGCTATCGAGGAACAAATTAATGGAAGGTAATTTTTAAATTAGGCTTTTAAATTTTTACATAAATAAGTCATTACAAAAAAATTCGTCAGGTTATAAGCATCTCCCATCAACGTTTCAACTCAAAATACAGAATTTTCCTGTTATGAAATGGATTTAAAGGCAAAAAAAAAGATTCTGGAAATTCTCTTGCAACTAAAAACCATTTGCGATTTGCACAAATCAATACGGTTTCTCTTTGAGGAGTTTCGCCATCAGATTTTAAAGAGGACTGGAAGGAATACAAGGAAAATGAACACAATCCAAACCAAAACATCCGGTGATTCTGTTCTTTCACTCCTAGTCATTACTAGGTGCTATGACTAAGAATTACCTCTTAATGCCAACCGACTCGGGGAGAAGCCCGCGGGCCGAGCGGCCCTGAAGTCCAGCTTCCCGGTCCCACCAGAAACGCTGCCTTGCGCCCTTCGTTCGGGGACCCCTTCGCCGCCGACCTGGAATTCTGAGGAACTGAATGGGGGACCGGAGCTAAGACCACCCGCAAGCAAAGCAGCGGTCGCCTGTAGGGAAAGCGTCCGCAGGCCCTCCCGTGCCGAAACTTCGCCCCTCCGCAGGGTCCGGCACCTTGGGAACCCCTCGAGACAGTCCCCACGCCACTCACCACCTCCAGCGCCGGCTCCCCAGAAGGCCGCAATTTGAATGGGCGCCCCGCCTTCTGATTGGCTGCTGGGCGTCGCGACGGGTGCCGCGCCGTCGCTTACTCCCGCCCCCCGGAAGTGCCGGTGATTGGACTCCGGTAGCCGTCTCTGAATGCTAGACTTGCCCCACCCTCATCTCCCAGGCGACGCTCCCGCCCCTCCTCGGGTTCTGCTAAAGCGTGGAGTTTGGTCGCCTTTAAATCCGACTACAGGAAGGGGCGGTGGTCGCGGGCGCAGCGGGCACCTCGTTGAAGTGGGTGTTAAACGAAAAGCATGACAGTGACACTCTTGTCCATCTTTAATCTGAAAGAAGCCATTACATAGAAGACTTCACATTGTAAGTGGATATTTGCCACCAAGTTAATCATAATAATTAACTTTTCTAGTGTTTGCTACGCAAGGCGTTCAAGTAGGAAATATGCTAAATGCTTATATGAATTTTTAAACACTCAGTCCTGAAAATCTTGTGAGATAAATATTAATGTTACCCCTAGTTTACAGATGAGGAACTGAGGTTTAGAGTTAAACTTGTGAAAGATCAGACAATTAGCAGTGGCATAATTAGAACTTGAAGGTTCTTGCCGCCGTAAAATGTAACTCCGTTTCAGTAAAAGTTCCTTTTTTTTAATTTTTATTTTTTTCTCTTTTGAGACGGAGTCTCGCTCCGTCCCCCAGGCTGGAGTGCAGAGGCCCCTGCAACCTCCGCCTCCTGGGTTCAAGCGATTCTCCTGCCTCAGCCTCCCCAGTAGCTGGGATTACAGGCGCGCGCCACCACACCCAGCTAATTTTTGTATTTTTAGTAGAGATGGGGCTTCACCATGTTGGCCAGGCTGGTCTCGAATTCCTGACCTTGTAATCTGCCAGGTGTGAGCCACTGTGCTGCCCGGCCCCTAGAAGATTTTGAAATCTGAAAAAAAATTACAAATACATTCTGAAAAATAACCAGATAAATGAGAAAGACTAGATAAATAGATATTGTAAAGCAACAATGTTTTTTAAACAGGCAAAAAGTATAGAGATATTGGAGAAGTATTCACTGAGATAGAGACCATAAGTAGCTCCAATTATATAGACAAACCAAACAAATGATAAAGTAGTCATTCTAAAACTTACTCTAAAATTCAATTAAAATTAAGGTATAAGGAAACTATCAGAAAATAGAATATAATATTTATCAGGGCCAGGTGCGGTGGCTCACCCCTGTAAATCTTAGCACTTTGGGAGGCCAAGGTGGGAGGATCACTTGCAGTCAGGAGTTTAAAACCAGCCTGGCCAACATGGTGAAACCCGTCTCTCCTAAAAATACAAAAATTAGCCGGGCGTGGTGGCCGGCCCCTGTAATCCCAGTTACTCAGGAGGCTGAGGCAGGAGAATCACGTGAACCAGGGAGGCGGAGGTTGCAGTGAACCGAGATCACGCCACTGCACTCCAGCCTGGGGGACAAGAGCGAAACTCCGTCTCAAAAAAAAAAAAAAAAAAATTATCACATCTATGGGAAAATTATCATTCAATTTTGAAACAAAGCACGATATGTCAAAGAAAAGACAGACAAACTCAAATACATAAAAATTTTAAACATGTATAATTCAAAATAATAAAAATAAAATGTAAGGTAACTGGAAATATATATTAAACATGACAGATATAAAGACCTTTTCAATTTTAAAAGGAAAATAGGCTCATAAATAGAATAAAAAATTAAATGGACCATAAAAATGGGCAAATGTATTTCACACAAAAAAGAATTAATGGCCAAGTGCGGTGGCTCACGCCTGTAATCTCAGCACTTTCAGAGGCGAAGGCAGGTGGATCACCTGAGGTCAGGAGTTTGAGACCAGCCTGGCCAACATGGCGAAACCCCGTCTCTACTAAAAATACAAAAATTAGCCGGGTGTGGTGGTGCCTGCCTATAATTCAAGCTACTTGGGAGACTGAAGCAGGAGAATCACTTAAACCTGGGAGGCGGAGGTTGCAGTGAGCCAAGATCACACCATTGCACTCCAGCCTGGACGACACAGCAAGACTGTCTCAAAAAAAAAAAAAAAAAAAAATTCACATACATACAAAAATAATTTATATAAAAATAGAATGCAAACACCTGACCATTAAGTGCAACTTTAAAAAAGAATTAGGCACAAGCTTTTAAAAAATCATAATTTTGGTGCTGGTAATTTGCACCAAAATTTAAAAGTATACATTTCTTTTCTTTTTTCTTTTTCTTTTTTTTTTTTTTTTGAGATAGAATCTCACTCTGTCACTCAGGCTGGAGTGCAGTGTCTTGATCTCAGGCCACTGCAGCCTCAACAGCCTGGCCTCAAGTGATCTTCCTGCCTCGGCCTCAGCCTCAGCCTCCCAAATAGCTGGGATTGCAGGCATGCACCACCGCCCCTGGCTAATTTTTTAAAATTTTTTATAGAGAAAGGGTTTTTGCCATGTTGCTCAGGCTGGTCTAGAACTCCTGGGCTCAAAGGATCCACCCACTTCGGCCTTCCAAAGTCCTGAGATTACAGGCGTGCGCCACCATACCCAGCCTAAAGTATACATTTCTAGTGACATAAATTGGTATGCTTCTTTGAGGACAGGGACCATGTCTGTTTATAATGTATCCCTAGTGATTAGTATAAGTCCTGATATATAGTAGGCGCTGGATAAATATTTGCTGAGTAAATAACAACCCCTTTTAGGAAACAATGTGATAATATATTGGGAGAACCATAAAGATATTCATACTCTGACCTAGTAAATGTACTACAGAAATTTATTCTAAGAAAATATTTTAGGCCGGGTGTGGTGGCTCACTCCTGTAATCTCAGCACTTTGGGAGGCCAAGGCGGGCGGATCACAAGGTCAGGAGATCGAGACCATCCTGGCTAATATGGTGAAACCCCGTCTCTACTAAAAATACAAAAATTAGCCGGGCATAGTGGCGGGCGCCTATAGTCCCAGCTACTTGGGAGGCTGAGGTAGGAGAATGGCGTGAACCTGGGAGATGGAGCTTGCAGTGAGCTGAGATCGCGCCACTGCACTCCAGCCTGGGCGACAGAACAAGACTCTGTCTCAAAAAAAAAAAAAAAAAAAGAAAAGAAAAGAAAATATTTTAGTAGAAACCAAAAAGTATGTAGGAATATTGTCTATCCATATTGGCCCCAAACTGGCAAAACAAAAATTGAACTACACAACCATGAGAGAATGGTTTAAATGCATAAAAATGAGGAAAACCTAATAAATTGTTACAACTATGAAGTGTCCATTAAAATTAGAATTATGAATTAAATATAAATAGGACCAGACAATGCCTGGCCTATAGACTAAATCATAATCGGCCCCACCAGACTGTGAACCCAGGATGAAGCAGGATCTTGTCTATCTCACCCTTGCCTTCCAGTGCCTGGCATGGAGCCTTCCTAGGACCATCATCTAACACTAACCACACTTCCCTCTTCTTCCTTTTTTTTTTTTTTTTTGAGACGGAGTCTTGCTGTGTCACCCAGGCTGAAGTGCAGTGGCGCGATCTTGGCTCACTGCAACCTCTGCCTCTGGGTTCAAGCGATTCTCCTGCCTCAGCATCCCATGTAGCTGGGATTACAGGTACCTGCCACCATACCCGGCTGTAGAGACAGGGTTTCGCCATATTGGCCAGGCTGGTCTGGAACTCCTAACCTAAGGTTATCTGCCCGCCTTGGCCTCCCAAAATGCTGGGATTATAGGTGTGAGACACCATACCCGGCCACTTCCCTCTTCTTATTCTTGTTCTCTTAGATGCTCCCAATTTAATTCTAACCACAGGATTAATACTCCATAGTATGAAGGGTCACCTGTGAGCCATCTCCAGTTTACACAAGATGGATTTTTATGTGTTATTTATTACACAGAGATGGCGCTTCTCTCTGCAAATCCTGTTGGCAGCTGACTAGCAGAGAAAGTCACTTAACCTCTGGGTGACTCAAATTTCTCATCTGGAAACTGCAGATGATAATACTACCTACCCTGAAGACTTGTAATGAGGATTAAATTAGATAATATATGCAAAGTGCTTAGCATGGAACCCAGCACAGGATTAATGCTCAATAAATGTTAGCTACTAAATTTTGTATCCTAATGTAACTCTCCAAGTCACTGAAAAGCCCTATTCAAGCTAGTGCTGAGGAACTGGGATTGTGCATTTTAAGGGCTCCCTGTTATAATGATAATGACATATTTTATTTTGTGAAGGATGAGGATTATGATTTAATCCCTAGAAATAACCAACAAGATGAAATAGTGAATCCTTTTTTAATGGTCTCCCTGTACTCTATTAAAAACCAGGAGAGAACAATGAAATACTGTCTCTAAGAGAGAGCAGTCCTTATCTCCATTTTGCTCCAATTTAATTAAATTTTTTAGAAATTCAGATCTTACATGCTCTTTGAAGGAAGACAAGAAAAAGGAACCTAGAAAATGAAGATTTGTCCAGCACGAGGTTCCTAGGGCAGGCAACCTGACGCTTCTCAATTCATTTCAAGGCTTCTCAATTCATTTCAAGGTTCAGTTCAAGGCTTAGTTCCTTAGTTCCTTAGTTCATTTCAAGGCTTAGTTCTTCTAAGCCAATGGCTAGCATCCCAGCTATACAGTAGTGATTGCTAGAAAAATAAATTTTCATAATATATGTGAAACACCTTTTAAAATGTAACATATGGGGCTAGGCATGGTGGTTCATGCCTGTAATCCCAGCTCTTTGGGAAGCCAAGGCAGAAGGATGGATTGAGACCAAGATTTCAAGACCACCCTGGGCAACATAGGGAGACTCTGTCTCTACAAAAAAATCAAAAAATTAGCCGGGCGTGGTGGTGCATGCCTATAGTCCCAGCTAATTGGGATGCTGAAGTGGAAAGATCACTTGAGCCAGGGAGGTTGAGGCTGTGATGAGCCCGGTTGCACCGCTACACTCCAGCCTTGGTGACAGAGCAAGACTTTGTCTCAAAAAATAAAAATAAATAAAATGTGACATATTACTGTATATAAATCTAAGTTGATACATTTTGACTATATATAGTTATATATATTTGTGATAATTAAAATAGATAATATATATGAAAATACATAATGTGTATGATAACCTCATGTTCCATCCAAGTATATGCATGAAACATAAAGACTACATAAGTGTGAATTAAATCAGAACCAATTGAATCTTCAGTCACCTAAGATAACTCTACTGATAATATATTTTTTTCTTAGTTTCCTATCTTATTCACCTTCGCTTCAAACTTGCCTTCACTTAAGCCCTTGTTTAGTAGGGCCGGTTCTACACCTGTGTCCTGGATTCATCTTCTCTGTCTTCCAGGGACTTCCCTGCATCAAATATCCCCCACTTTCCTTCCATTTTCAGCATCTCTCTTATCTGAAAAAAATAAGAAAAGACACTCCCCACCTTCCTGCTCCCCAGCTCCTGCCCTATCTATCTTTCTTCATGTTCAGGTTCCCCTTAAAGAGGGTACACCAGGTCAAGAGGGGATGTGATGCCCTTTGGATTCATGTGAGAGAAGCTTGGTCAGAGCTGTTAGCCTGGGAAGTTGGATGTGGTAGCAGCCAGAAGGAACAACACAGTCAGACTGTGTTCTAAGGAAAGTGCTGAGAAGTAAAAATTGTCATTAAACCAAGGGGAAAGTAGAGGCCATCAACGCCCCAAATAAGCAGGATCCCTGTAACCATGGGAATGCAGCTGAAGCAGAAGGTACAGGTGGGTGTGGTGGCTCTGCCTGTAATCCCAACACTTTGGGAGGTCAAGGCGGGTGGATCACTTGAGGTCAAGAGTTCAAGACCAGCCTGGGCAACATGGCAAAACCCTGTCTACACTAAAATATAAAAATTAGCCAGATTCAGTGGCACCTGTCTGTAATCCCAGTTACGCAGGAGGCTGAAGCAGGAGAATCGCTTGAGCCCAGCAGGCAGAAGTTGCAGTGAGTCGAGATTTTTTCACTGCACTCCAGCCTGGGTGACAGAGGGATACTCTGTCTCACAACAAAACAAAACAAAAAAACAAGGTACAAATCAGTAAGAGAGTTTGCAACTTTTTCCGTGAACACAACTGAGGTGTCCACAGCTCTTTCATATTGGATGCTAATCCCAAGGAACATTGTTTGGGTCAAGGGCACATTAGGGATGAGGACAGGCCACTGCCTCTTCATTCAGATTTCTTGAAGGCTGACTCTTACTTTCTCTACCCACTTTTTTCCCCTTCCCTTCACTCCTCAGTTCACTGGCAGCTAACTTCTTCCCCAACGATTCGATTCCATCATTATCATTATTGTGAGAGGCAAGAAAGGTGTGATTCTAGTCAGTGAGCTTCAACATTAAACAGGGTTCTGCTCTACTAAAAAAGTTCAGACACACCCTCTCCAAGGTCACCAGTAACCTCACTGCTAGCTCTAATAAAAACTAAGCTTCAGACTTCATGTGACTTCTCTACATCGTTTAAAGCACTCCTCTATTGTTTTCCGAGATACTCTCCTAAGCTCCAGTTTCCCACACCTTCCTCTCACTCTCATTTCATTGTTCTTTCTTCTAGTAAAATGAGGAGCCAGAGAACAAAGGGGCAGAGCTGGTTTGGGGATAGAAATGGGTTAGTTTATTTTCTGGAAAAAAAAATGAATTTCACTTGCCAGTGTAGATGTCCAACTAGATAAATATATATGATGACAAAGGCCACACCCTAGGAAGGGAAGAATTGGAAGGAGCCTGGATCCTTGATGACAGTGAGCTTGCTTTAAAACCCTGGACTTTCTACTTCCTGACTCCTTTTCATAAGACAGAAATAAACACTTGTTTTTTATTTATGTATTTCTTATTTTTTTGAGACAGGATCTCGCTCTGTTGCCCAGGCTGGAGTGCAGTGGCATGATCTCAACTCACTGCAGCCTCTGCCACCCAGGTTCAAGTGATTCTCGTGCCTCAGCCTCCCAAGTAGCTGGGATTACAGACACGCATCACCATGCCTGGCTAATTTCGTATTTTTAGTAGAGTTTCACCATGATGGCTAGGCTGGTCTCAAACTCCTGGCCTCAAGTGATCTGCCTGCCTTGGCCTCCCAAAGCGTTGGGATTACAGGTGTGAGCCACCGCATCTGGCCAACGTCTGTTTTTTAAAAAAACCACTTATTTGAGTTTTCTCTTTTTGCAGCCTAATTCTAACTAATATAACCTTCATTACCTGTCTACAAAATAAAATTCAAATATAACTTGAAAGGCCTCATGACCTGGCCCCTGCTTGCCTTTCTGTTTGGTCTCCTGCCCTAGCCTTTCCTCCCTAATTTCTTGTACTTTCTTCTCAGTCACTTCAAGCAACTGAAGTTCTCTGAATATACCCTATGCACCTTCACATGTGCTTCCTGGTGCTCATGTGGGTTTAGAGAACAGGTATCCTGGGCTTGTTTCTACCCTCCCTGAATTGGAGCTTCTGCAAAGACTTCCATTAAGGCAAGGCCGTCTTCCAGAGGTTCTGTACCGTGAACCAGGAGACAACAGATGAACTCTTAGAGTAAAACCTATCCCAAATAACCCATACAGTACTTCTGAAAATACCAGGTTTGTGCAAAAGTAATTGCTGGTTTTGCCATTAATGGCATTTTTGCCATTCTATATCCACATAAATTAGTTATATCCACAAAAATATAGTTGTTTTTCTAATTGTTTTTAGTTTGTGTATTCACATAAATCAATTCTCTAATTTAAAAAACAGCATACAAAAGATTATGTCAAGTAATTGCTTCTCATGTTTGTGGGTATAAAAGGGCAACTGTCAAGGGCATTTTTGCCATTAGTGGCAAAACCCACATTTACTTTTGCACCAACCTAATAAAAGCAAGTATTTTTTAAATCCACCAGAGGGAGACAAACAGAAAGAAAACGTGGAAAAAGTCGAAGTAAAGCTGGCACGTTTGAAGCTTTCTAGATTACATCGCTTCTCGGCCTTTTGGCTAAGATCAAGTGTGAAGCTTTCTAGATTATGTAAGATTTAAAGAAAAATGATTAACTCATGCTAATTAATGATCTTTTAAGATTAAATATTTTTTTTTGAGATGGAGTTTCACTCTTGTTGCCCAGGCTGGAGTGCAATGGCGCGATCTTGGCTCACCGCAACCTCCGTCTCCCAGGTTCAAGCGATTCTCCTGCCTCAGCCTCCCGAGTACCTGGGATTACAGGCTTGCACCACAACCCCAGCTAATTTTGTATTTTTAGTAGAGACGGGGTTTCTCCGTGTTGGTCAGGCTGGTCTTGAACTCCCGACCTTAGGTGATCCACCTGCCTCGGCCTCCCAAAGTGCTGGGATTACAGGCGTGAGCCACTGCTTCCGGCCTAAGATTAAATCTGTTACAATTTAGCCAATTTCACAATTTTTAAATTATTAAAATGTGGTATGTATTTTCCTGGTGTTTGTATCTAGTTGCACTTGGGGTCTATAACGAAAAGGTGCAATAGGAAATTAATAATTTTAAAATGCAAAGGACAAAGCAAAAGTTGTGGAAAAGTGATAAGATCACTTTGGATTCTAGCTGAGGATCTGTCTCAACCTAATGGTGAGACCAGAGATAAGTCTCCTTACTGCAGATCCCTCGCTTGTGAAACGAAAGTGCTGGATTAAATCATCATAACCAGCAAGGATTGAGTCCTTTGTGCAAGAGAAATAACCTAATTTAACTCCATAACCTTATAAGGTAGGTAGGTATGATTATCGCTGTTTTACACATGAGGGAAAGTGGGTTACCAAGGAGTTAAATAGCTTGCCTGACATTATACAACTATTGGGTCACAGAGTTAGGTTCAGAACTCAGGAAATTAAATACCATTTCCTGTGCTCTGTACCACTACCCTGTACAACTGTTTTTACAGATTCTTTCTGGATCTCTAATGTCTATGGCTTTATAATAAGGACAAGAGTTAAACAAACTGCATGAACCTAAAGGTATTTTAAAATCTGTCATATTTTGTATTTTCCTTCTAATTTTCTTTTTTTTTATTTTTATTATTATTATTATTATTATTTTTTGAGATGGAGTCTCGCTCTGTTGCCCAGGCTAGAGTGCAGTGGCGCCATCTTGGCTCACGGCAAGCTACGCCTCCCAGGTTCATGCCATTCTCCTGCCTCAGCCTCCTGAGCAGCTGGGACTACAGGCGTGCGCCACCACGCCCGGCTAATTTTTTGTATTTTTAGTAGAGACGGGGTTTCTCCATGGTAGCCAGGATGATCTCGATCTCTTGACCTCGTGATCTGCCCGCCTTGGCCTCCCAAAATGCTGGGATTACAGACGTGAGCCACGGCGCCCGGCCCTAATTTTCTTTTTCTTTTTCTTTTCTTTTCTTTTTTTTTTTTTTTTGAGACAGGGTCTCAATCTGTTGTCCAGGCTGGAGGGCAGTGTCATGACCATGGCTCACAGCAGCCTCAACTTCCCTGGGTTCAGGTGATCCCCCCCACCTCAGCCTCCCGAGTAGCTGGGACTACAGGTGTGTGCCACCACGCCCAGTTAATTTTTGCATTTTTTTGTGGTGACGGGATTTCACCGTGTTGCACAGGCTGGTCTCTAACTCCTGGGCTCAAGCGATCCACCTACCTTGGCTTCCCAAAGCTTTGGGATTACCAGCGGGAGCCCCTGTGCCTGGCCTCCTTCTACTTTCTAATACATGTTAGACCAAGAGTCTTGGAAGTATTCACTATAATATGCTTACATTTTTTTTGTATCAGGTCTTGTTGATGAATCCTTATGAATTCAGTTGTTGTCACTTGGTGAAACAATCTAAATACATTCAGCAATACTGCCAGTAATTTAAAGAGAACAACTATGTTATGCAAGTAATCCCTATTATATTATTATTATTATTATTATTATTATTATTATTATTATTATTTTGAGACAGAGTTTCACTCTTGTTGCCCAGGCTGGAGTGCAATGGCGCGATTCGATCTCAGCTCACCGAAACCTCCGCCTCCTGGGTTCAAGCAATTCTCCTGCCTCAGCCTCCTGAGTAGCTGGGATTACAGGCATGCGCCACCACGCCCAGCTAATTTTGTATTTTTAGTAGAGACAGGGTTTCTCCATGTTGGTCAGGCTGGTCTCGAACTCAGGTGGTCCGCTCCCCTCGGCCTCCCAAAGTGCTGGGATTACAGGCGTGAGCCACCACGCCCAGCCTAGTAATCCTTTTTAATATATAAAGAAAAGAACTCAGTATTATAGACTCTCTTTTTCTCTTTGAGTCATGCTGTTTTCATTCCAGGGAAGATTAGCAAGATTTAAAAACCATTGTCAGCCCCAAAGCCTAGTGAGTATCCTATTTTTACATAAAGGAAGCTTGGGTCTTACATAAAGTTTCGTTTAGGAAGAACAATTTTTTTAAGGCCTAGTTTGACCTTCAATCGGTTGTCTTCTTCCCATTGTGCTTTGCCAACATAGCCCAAGGTCATTCTGACATCCTGTTGAAAATGTTGCGGATTCCTCCAAGTAGAATTGTAGGTATTTTCCTAAAACGGATAATGAAAAGCTTCAAGTCACTTACTTTTCAACAAATTTACAAAGAGGTATTAGATGATCTCAATAAGAATGTTGAGTATATGCAAATCACTCAGCTGTCTGTACTAACCCCAAAATAGTTCATAATCTCATTTCTTTTCGGTGGTACATGTCAATACTAGCAGTGTCTAGGCTGCCTAGAATTGCCTAGAATGACACATGTTTAGTTGTTTTTATAATCAATCTTTAGTTTGTGTATTCACATAAATCAATTTTCTAATTTAAAAAACAGCATAAAAAAAGATTGTGTCAAGTAATTGCTTCTCATGTTCGTGGATATAAAAGGGCAACTGTCAAGAAGCCACCTGGATTGCAAGAATTATACATCATCTTTGTCTTTCTAGAGGGGAGAGAGGGGAGTTTTTCTTCAGTCTTGTAGCTTCATGAATAATTCCACACCCATCCACATGTCTTTACCCGTTTACATAAGGCTTTTTTTTTTTTTTTTTTTTTCGGTTTAGACCACAGGCTGTTCTCTGATTCACTCAGGGGAAAAAAACATCTACCATCAGAAAGAGTTCTGCTCTTTTTTTTTTTTTTCTTTTTCAGATGCAACAGTCTGGGGTACAACAGAGAGTTGAGTGTTCTATTTGGACTAACATTTTCTCAGTTTCCTCTAGCATACAAAGATGAATAAATGATGGCATTTTTCTGTCTTCTGTGATAAACAGTGTTTTCGCAAGCCATGGTGTAGGTTTATGTAGACTTTATGAGTTTCATTTAATCCACATGAAATTATGCCAAAGAATGAGCCCATTCACTGTGTCCTGTATTTCTCCCGGCTGTATTTCTTTAAATATTATTAATAAGTTTCTGTACTACAAGCATTCATTAAACCCAAACATCCACTCCAACTGACAGCAATTGGGCCTGAGCAATTTGGGATTATATTCCTGAAAAAAGAAAAAAACAAACTCTCATTTTATCAGTTTTCTCCCTTATCCTAGAAATTTAACAAGGGCAATGCAAACTGCTATCCTAGAATTTATTCCACTGTTTGAAAGTCTAAAGCAAGACTGTCCAAGATAGTGTGAGCTACATGTGAATTTTAAACCTTCTAGTACCCACTTTAAGAAAAGTAAAAAGAGAAGGGACAATTTATTTTATTTAATTAATTTTTTTTTTTTTTTTTTTTTTTTGTAGAGATGTGGATCTCCCTATGTTGCCCAGGCTGGTCTCGAACTCCTGGGCTTAAGCAATCCTCCTGACTTGGCCTCCTAAAGTGCTGGGGTTACAGGAGTGTGACACTGCATCTGGCTGATTTTAATAATATATTTTATTTAACCCAATACATCAGAAATATTATCATTTCAATACATAATCAACATTAAAAAAATGTTCATGGCCGGGCACGGTGGCTCATGCCTGTAATCCTAGCACTTTGGGAGGCCGAGGCGGGTGGATCACGAGGTCAGGAGTTCGAGACCAACCTGGTCAACGTGGTGAAACCTGTCTCTACTAAAAATACAAAAATTAGCCTGGGGTGGTGGTGTGCATCTGTAATCCCAGCTACTCAGGAGGCTGAGGCACAAGATTGCTTGAACCCAGGAGGCGGAGGTTGCAGTGAGCTGAGATAGCACCATTGCACTCCAGCCTGGGCAACAGAGCAAGACTGTCTCAGGAAAAAAAAAAAAAATTCAGATATTTTACATTCTTTCAAGCATTCAGTTAAATTTTTACACTTAATAGCATTTACAAGACCAGCCACATTTTAAGTGTCTGATAGCCACAATATTGGATGGCACAGGTCTAAGGGGTCTCTCTCTCTCCCTTTCTCTCATTGCATACAGGAAAGAGATAGCAGGGTCGGCCGGGCGCGGTGGCTCACGCTTGTAATCCCAGCACTTTGGGAGGCCGAGGCGGGCGGATCACGAGGTCAGGAGATCGAGACCGCGGTGAAACCCCGTCTCCACTAAAAAATACAAAAAATTAGCCGGGCGCGGTGGCGGGCGCCTGTAGTCCCAGCTACTCGGAGAGGCTGAGGCAGGAGAATGGCGTGAACCCGGGAGGCGGAGCTTGCAGTGAGCCGAGATCGCGCCACTGCACTCCAGCCTGGGCGACAGAGCGAGACTCTGTCTCAAAAAAAAAAAAAAAAAAGAGAGATAGCAGGGTCTTTGGATGTGGATTCAAAATGTATTAAATATCATAAGAAAACTGCATTCTAACTGGATGAAAAGGGCCGGAATCCCCACATCTCCTGATGTCTCTCTGGCCACAAACTCCATGGCCTTTCTGTTCATTGATCTGGTCTTTTGTTGATCTCTGCTGGCAAAGGGCTGTGGTTTAAAGCATTTCTGGCCGGGCGCGGTGGCTCAAGCCTGTAATCCCAGCACTTTGGGAGGCCGAGGCGGGTGGATCACGAGGTCAGGAGATCGAGACCATCCTGGCTAACACAGTGAAACCCCGTCTCTACTAAAAAATACAAAAAATTAGCCGGGCGTGTTGGCGGGCGCCTGTGGTCCCAGCTACTCGGGAGGCTGAGGCAGGAGAATGGCGTGAACCCAGGAGGTGGAGGTTGTGGTGAGCCGAGATCGCGCCACTGCACTCCAGCCTGGGGGACAGAGAAAGACTCCGTCTCAAAAAAAAAAAAAAAATAAAAAAATAAAGCATTTCTGATTTCATGAAGTTGGAGCTTACCCTGAACTGATGGTTCTACAATAACCTGATTTTATATGTACCTGACTGTGCTGAAATTAATGCTAACTTCAAAATTATTCCATTTCCTTTCTCTCAGCTTAAAAGCCCCCACTCTCTCCCTATAATTTAGAAGTCTTATCTCAAAAATATATGCCAGTGAAAAGTGCCAAGTCAGCAAAAGGGTGAGGCCAAAGACATAAAAAGAATTGTGTGGGCCAGGCGCAGTAGCTCAGGCCTGTAATCCCCAAGACTTTGGGAGGCTGAGGCAGAAGGATCGCTTGAGGTCAGGAAGTGGAAGCTGCAGTGACATACGATCACACCACTGCACTCTAGCCTGGGCAACACAGCATGATCCCGTCTATAAATAAATTAATAAATAGATAAATAGATAAATAAAATAATTGCGGGGACCCTTATTTGATACTCATGACCCCTGAACCACAGTTTAAGGAATGATTTTTTTTTTGTACTCAGCTCGAGAAGAGGTTAAAAAAAATGCCTTTAAAAAATATTATAGCATGTTCCTGAGTCCCAGACCAACCTTTCCTTTTTTCTCTTTTGTTCCTGTTTTAACACAATTCTCAGTTCCTGGGTAGCTACAAGCCCAGGATTGCGCCCAGGATTGCACCCAGGATTCTAAATGAGATGTGAGAAACTATTTACAGAGAGGAACTATAACTTTGCTATACAAAGAAATCCCCTGTTTGCAACTAGACTGTTGATGATATTATTATCTAGCCCTAGGGCTCTTTCCTCATTATTTTCTGCAATTCTACCTATTAGGGCTCCATTTAAATGTCTCATGCATGCTACTTTGATGCATGACCTTCCAGCTTTGTGAGACTGAATTTCATTAGCCTCATTTCTGCCCATTTCCCTAAACTGTTTAAATCTTCAGTAATCTGGTCCATTCCTAGAATGTAGCAACTGATACTTCTTCATCACGGATCCATCTGTAAACTTAGCTTCCCTTCCTACCTCAGGACACAGTAAACTCCATGCTCCGTTTGTTTTAAAGATACGTAGCGTGGAGTAATTAGAATGGCACACTGAGGACAGACGTCCTGCTTTTCTGGGATGGTAGGTGTGCACCTGAATGCAGGCTGCCTGGTCCTAGCTCCTCTGAGCTAAGCTCCCTTGCTATCTCTACTCAATGCTTGGAGTTGTAAAGAGGGGAGGCTGGTTTTCATATTCATAGACAGAGTTTTCTCCTAATTCTGGTCTTCCTGCCCTGCTATAACCCTTGGCTCTGGCTAAAGTTTCATTTCTGCTTCTATTTCTAGGGAGGGGAGACGTTTTCATTGAGAAGTGCAATAGGCAGTGGATGTGGGGATTCCCTTTCTCCCCACCGTCCCGTCCACCCCCTCCATGTGGCCCTCTTTCTCCCCACCTCCCGACTGTGCTCAGAACAAAGATAAGACTGCTGGGTTTCATAACTCACATGTCTCTCAGTACTGATTTTGACTTATCGAGGTTGCTATTTCGGCCCAATGTTGTAGGTTGATGCCTTTGTCCCGTTCAGTGACGCGAGCTGAGCTTTTAAACCTCTGTGGTCTCACCTCGCCTGTTTTTGTGTTTAACCGCAATGGCTGAGTCTGTTCAGTGACAGAATGGTAAATCGGGATTTGAATCCAGGCCTTTGTACCCTAGGTTTGCATTCAAGGTAAAAGCTAGGTTTGAGGAACATCAGCAGACAGTTGTGCATGGTTATGAGAAATAGAAAGGGGTGGGGAAAGAGACGCAGGCAGGGAGGTCAGAGAAGGTACTGGGACAAGTGTGAGGTAATGAGCAACCTGACTGGCATCAGGGCAGAAACAAGGCAATTGCTGTGACAGACGTTTTGAGGTTGAGGATCAATATAATTTGGCATAGTGATTTTATGGTGGGGGTGGGGAAGAGGGAGGTGACTGGCTGGCACTTTCAGGTCACAGAACAAGTGTCAGGAGGCCCAGTCAAATCAGTTAAACTTCTTTGATTCTATTTCTTCATGTGGGAACTGATGGGGTTGAACAAAATAATGTCAGGTACGTTCTAGAACCAGAGTTCCTTGGCTTTCATCGTCTGTACTCATTCTCAAGTAGACAGCGTTAGGCAATGTTCGTCACTTAGGATTTGATCTCAGGACTTTGGTCAGGCTTTGGACGGCATAGTGTCACCCAAGAGATATGGTCTGTGGGCTGCCATGAAAACACTCACACCAGAAATCTCTCTCGCCTCTTTCACGTAGATGTTAAGAGTGAGGCTCCAGGGCACATTGCCTGGGATTGAATTCCAGCTCCACCGCTTACTAGCTACATGGCTTTCGGCAACTGAATTAACTTCTCTGTGCCTCAGTTTCCTCATCTGTAAAATTGACATAATAATAGTGCCTATCTCACTGGGTTGTTATGAGGATTCAATGAGATAGTACATTTGCCTGACACATAGTATTATACATTTAGCTATTATCATTTCATATTTCTTGGTTCCTGAAATCCCGCCATTTATGATTTATCCAAATAGGACATTTAACTGTTCCTTCAAGAAAAAAACAAAAACAAGAAAAAAAAAAAGGAAGGCATTTTGCCAAAGTCGCAGTGTGAATGAACTCATCAGATACATTCTGATGGGAGTGAGAGCAAACTTTAGTCATGAGGAATCGGAGGACATGGTGTGGGGCACTGGGGCTGATGAGGAAAGCAAGCCTGGAGGAGCGGCCAGGGTTTGGGCAGTCAGGCCACAGCAGGAGAGTGCTAGCCTCCAGCGGGAGGAGAGGATGGCACTGCATGAAGGGAGATGGGCACAGAACAAGGAGGGGAAGGTGCCAAGGTTACTTTGGCTCTCCATCCACTGCCAAGGTATGAAGAGCTATGAGGTGAAGTGGTCACAGTCTTTGGAAAGCCAGGGTCCCTGCTGCCCCATCTTTCTCTTTCTTTTACCCTCCCCGTAGGACCGGACAGCAAGGAATGCAAACAGACCTGTTCTCTCACTGCCTCTGAAAAGAGTGAAAAAGATCTGCAGAGGCAGCTGAGGGAAAACTGAAGAAAGGGCCCCTTGGGGTCAGCATCTCCCGTAGCTTGCGCACTTTGCCTTCCACTATCACCCTCTACCAAAAATAAACGGGAGCAGGTTGAAGAGCAACCCAATATGCTTCAACCTACTTCTGGGCTTCCCAGTGAAACTTTAAGTCTTTTGAGCGCAGAAACCATATGTCACAGACTTTGTCTACCACAGCATCTGGGTCATTTGCTGAGTGGGTTCTGACCTGAGGCCTGTCTGGATGAACAAAAGCATGAATAACTCTCAAGACAAGTAGGTACAGTTTGTCACAAGAATTACAGAATAGAATAAACCCTCTGCTTCTTGTTGCTAGAAACTTGAAAACAGCCCTTCCAGGTTTATTTGGTTTTTAATAATGCCCACGAAGAAACATTTTAACTCCTCAGATATAGCTACTGGTGTCTGAATTCTAATAGCTTATTCCAATTGCCATGAATCTCTATTCTTACAATGTTTAACATTAACATGTAGAATCAGGCCGGGCGCGGTGGCTCAAGCCTGTAATCCCAGCACTTTGGGAGGCCGAGGCGGGCGGATCACGAGGTCAGGAGATCGAGACCATCCTGACTAACACGGTGAAACTCCGTCTCTACTAAAAATACAAAAAAAAAAAAATTAGCCGGGCGTGTTGGCGGGCGCCTGTAGTCCCAGCTACTCGGGAGGCTGAGGCAGGAGAATGGCGTGAACCCGGGAGGCCGAGCTTGCAGTGAGCCGAGATCGCGCCACTGCACTCCAGCCTGGGGTACAGAGCAAGACTCCGTCTCAAAAAAAAAAAAAAAAAAAAAAAAAACATGTAGAATCAAATGTTTCATCTTCTCTTTGGTGTTATTTTCCTTTTAAAATATTTTATTATTGTTGGAATAATAATACTGATTTGTATATTATTTTAAATAAGTTTTATTTTATTTTATTTTTATTTATGTATTTATTTATTTTTTGAGACGGAGTCTCGCTTTATCTCCAGGCTGGAGTGCAGTGGCGCAATCTCGGCTCACTGCAACCTCCACCTCCTGGGTTCAAGAGATTCTCCTGCCTCAGCCTCCTGACTGAGTAGATGCGATTACAGATGCGCACCACCACACCAGGCTAATTTTTGTATTTTCAGTAGAGACGGGGTTTCACTGTGTTGGCCAGGCTGGTCTTGAACTCCTGACTTCGTGATCTGCTTCGGCCTCCCAAAGTGCTGGGATTACAGGCATGAGCCACGGCACCCGGCCATAATTTTTATTTAAAAAATTCTTGTTTTATACCTGGGATTCAAAGAATCATGTAGTGCCAGGCATGGTGGCTCGTGCCTGTAATCCCAGCACTAAAGCTAAGAGTGGGGGATCGCTTGAGGCAAGGAGTTTGAGACCAGCCTGGGCAACATAGTCAGACCCCGTTTTTACAAAAAATAAAAATAAAAAACTTAGCCAGGTGTGGTACTATGCACCTGTAGTTCAAGCTACTCAGGTGGCTGAGGTGGGAGGACCGCTTGAGCCTGGGAGGTCGAGGCTGCAGTGAGCCATAATCAGACTACTGCACTCCAGCCTGGGCAACAGAGTGAAACTCTATCTCAAAAAATAATAATAATATAATAAAATAAAGAATCATGCAAACTTATATGAAGTAGTACTGGGAAAAAAGGCACAAGTTTTATAATTAATATAGACTTGGATTTAAATCCATGTTTTACTATGCCTGGAATGCAATCTTGGGCAAGTTACTTAACCCGTCTGTGCCTCAGTCTTCTCATCTGTAAAATGGGATAGTAATAGTTCCTACCACATGATGTTGCTGTAAGGATTATATGGGTTAATGAATATAAACCAGTTGGCACATGTAAGTTGTTGGTAAACGTGACTTCCTTTTTCTACCACTATAAAGATTTCCATGGTAGTCTGGTTTCTGCTGCAATAATGCTGCATAACAAACACCTCCAAAATTTCAGTGGCTTCCAATAAGCATTCACTTCCTTGGTCATAGGTCCGATAGTTGGCTGGGGTGGCTCTTATTCCAGGCTGCTGGTGAGGTTCAGGTCGACTTCATGTGTCTCTCTTTCTGGGATCAGGTTGAAGGGGCAGTGGCTACATGGAGCAAGATCATTTAAAACCTCTGCTCTTAACACGTTTGTTTTTATTCCACTGGCCAAGCCCAAAGTCAGTGGAGCAAGAAGGTGCAGGAAAAAGGAAATGGCTATTTGCTGAATAGTAATCTAATTTGTCACAACCGAGAGTTTAATATTTATAAATTTCTGAATTATATATCAACAAAGAGAATGAGAAAACCTAGATCAAGTGTCCATAACTATTCCCTTCCTAATATTTTAGGGGAAAAAAAATCAATCAATCCAGAATTCCATTTTTGGCCAGGCGCGGTGGCTCACGCCTGTATTCCCAGGACTTTAGGAGGCCTAGCGGGTGGATCACTTGAAGTGAGGTGTTCGAGACCAGACTGGCCAACATGGCAAAACTCCATCTCTACTAAAAACAAAAAAATTAGCCAGGTGTGGTGGTGTGGCGCGTGCCTGTAATCCCAGCTACACGGGAGGCTGAGACAGGAGAATTGCTTGAACCTGGCAGGCAGAGGTTGCAGTGAGCTGAGATCATGCCACTGCACTCCAGCTTGGGCAATAAGAGTGAAAACTCCATCTAAAAAAACAAAAAAAATTTGAATTCAGTTTTAAGGATGCTTTCTGTATATTGCCAAGTATTACCGAATTTCGCTTTCTTTTTAATGACTATAAATCTAAAAATTTTTAAATAAAACACTATGTTATTTATGGTGTTTTATTATGTTACTTTATATAAATTTTAATAATACATAAATGTTCTAAATAGGTTTTATTTTTATTGTGTTATACACTATATAAATAGTTCTCTAAGCAGTTACTGTGAGCCTAGCACAGATATGTTCTAGGGATTCTGAGGACTAACAAAGTAGGCAGAATAATGTCACGGAGGAAGTCCAAAGGCTTGGGCTCTGGTCCTAGCCCGCCAATGGGTCTGTGGGCTGCCAATGGCTCATGCACATTCATACTTTCCCTCTCTAGGGAAAAGTGGCCAGGTGATCTCTCTGGCCCCAGATGTTTTGTTTTTGGACAGAGGATACAGTGCCTGCTTTCAGAGGAAATGGGAATACTCAAAATACAGAGGAAGGAATGTATATGTTGTCCTATCTCTACCAAAACTCAGCACAGGGAAGTGGTTCTGTACACAGGTGCAAAGGCCATACTGCCTACGTCTGAATCCTGGCTCTGCCACATACCTCGGGCACCTTAGGTAACCCCTCTGACATCTGTAAAATGATTTAAAATTGTACCTACTTCATGGAGCTTTTGTCAGAATTAAACAAATTACTCATCAATAGTAGTTAGAACAAGCCAGACGCAGTGGCTCACACCTGTAATCCCAGCAATTTGGGAGGCTGAGGCAGGTGGATCACATGAGGTCAGGAGTTTGAGACCAGCCTGTCCAACATGGCAAAACCCCCGTCTCTACTGAAAATACAAAAGATAGCCGGGCATGGTGGCGTGCATCTGTAGTCCCAGCTGCTTGGGAGGCTGAGGCAGGAGAATCGCCTGAATCTGGGAGGCAGAGGTTGCAGTGAATGGAGATTGTGCCATGCACTCCAGCCTGGGTGACAGAGTGAGCCTCCTTCTCAAAAATAAAAAAATAAGGAGAACACTGCCTGATACCCAGGAAATGTTACAGCAGTGTTATTCATTACCTTTGTTAAACAGTTTAAAAGTTTGAGCTATCATTCCGCTCCTTAAAGAATCACTAAATGATTTCTGATCTACAATAGCTCCTTTTCATTTGTCAGAGAAACTGTGTCTATTAACTAGTAAGAAAGGAATTCTACGGCCGGGCGCGGTGGCTCAAGCCTGTAATCCCAGCACTTTGGGAGGCCGAGGCGGGTGGATCACAAGGTCAGGAGATCGAGACCATCCTGGCTAACACGGTGAAACCCCGTCTCTACTAAAAAAAATACAAAAAATTAGCCGGGTGCGGTGGCAGGTGCCTGTAGTCCCAGCTACTCGGGAGGTTGAGGCAGGAGAATGGCGTGAACCCGGGAGGCAGAGCTTGCAGTGAGCCGAGATCGCGCCACTGCACTCTAGCCTGGGGGAGAGAGCAAGACTCCGTCTCAAAAAAAAAAAAGAAAGGAATTCTAAATCTATTGTCTTAGAAGTAATTTAATCATTAGCTTCTCCAGTAGCTTTAAATTGTGGATAATAACCAGAGACTATTTAAGAGAGTGCAATTACTTCAACCTTCGTCAGTCCATTGCAGCTCCATCTAACCATATATTTTTGTTTTTCCCTAACTATTAGTGTTAGTAAAAAAAAACTAATCAAAAAGAGTATCAGTCATCCTCATTTAGTTTGGTTCATTGCTTTATGGTCTTACCTTCTTTGATCTTTGATTGTTTCTTTTTTTTTTTTTTTTTTTTTTTTTTTGAGACAGAGTCTCGCTCTCTCACCCAGGCTGGAGTGCAGTGGCGCGATCTCGGCTCACTGCAAGCTCCGCCTCCCGGGTTCACGCCATTCTCCTGCCTCAGCCTCTCCGAGTAGCTGGGACTACAGGAGCCCGCCACCACACCCGGCTAATTTTTTGTATTTTTAGTAGAGACAGGGTTTCACCGTGGTCTCGATCTCCTGACCTCATGATCCGCCCGCCTCGGCCTCCCAAAGTGCTGGGATTACAAGCGTGAGCCACCGCGCCCGGCCTGATTGTTTCTTTACTCACCTTCTACTTTCATTGACTACATTATTTTAAAAATAATTATATCATTATTTTCGTTTCATATTGTTAAAAGCGTAGGAACTGGTCCCCTAAATACTTAATTGATGATTATTTGCTATTATTAACAGTTTTATGAAATTCACAGTTTCATTTTCATAATTACCATTTTACTATTTAGCATACTTATTTTAAATGAAATAATATAATAAAATAGTGTTCCTCCAACAAAGCATAAAACTTTATGGTAACTGGCTACTTTGTTGCTCTTTCAACTGAATAAAAATTTTTATATTTATTTATGAGATTTTGCTTCCTTTCGTGAAATAAAGACCTAATGAGCACAAAAATGAAGTCTTGATGCTCATGAAATCATGATAAATGTCATCACTTTTTTCCTTACTTATTGCCAAATGTCTGCCCTTCCATGCACGCCCACACTCACCACCAACTACAGGGACTCACCAGTGTTCTGTGCTATGTTCAGCAGGCCAGGATGCGCTATGAATATAAATGGTGAAGGGATACAGAGCTGTAACCAAGGAGCTCAGAGAGGCCAGGAGGAAGCCAAGCACCAAATCCTAGCTGTCCTAGCTCCTAGTCATTGCATTGCTGCCAAAGATGCCAAATACTGTGGGGGGTTAACTACTATCACAACATTCACCTCTTTGCATTGTCACAAACACCCCAAAACTTGCAGACACCTCATTGCACAACTCCAGGGGGCACTGTTCACATACTGCCCAGCAGCTCTGTGAACTTGTTCTCATGTGTCCAACCTTTATCTCTAACTCTAGCCCTACCTCTTCTACCTTCTCCTGGTTAGCTTTTGTAGAGACTAAAAAATTAAATGCAGTTAATCAGAATACTCTGGTGACTAGCATTTTCTTGAGATTAGAAAAGATGAGAATGAAAGCTCAAGCAAGCCACAGAGACATGGTCTCTGCTTTCAAAAGCTGTCTGAAACTCTCAGATCTATAAAGAAATTTGACTTTTTGTAAAAGACCTTTGCATATGTTAATCATGGTCACTAAGGATCATAAGGTCTGAATATCACAAGATGTCACCATCATAGCCTATCTACACAAGTCCTATGCAGCAATAATATGGCCTGGAGTTTTGGCAATCTACTACATATATAACTGATATGATTGATTTTAAACCTGTGAAAGACTAATCATATAAATGCACTTATCTATCAGGAAAAACAAATCTGTAAGATTATGTCCATATTTTGGTATTGGAATAAGTGGTCATTATAGGTATATATCTAACTGATGCAGGTACCTCCTTTATTTATTTATTTATTTATTTATTTAAAACCGAGTCTCACTCTGTCACCCAGGCTGGAGTGCAGTGGCATGATCTCGGCTTACCGCAGCCTCAACTTCCCAGGCTCAGGTGATCCTCTCACCTCAGCTTCCTGAGTAGCTGGGACTACAGGTGTGTGCCACCATGCCTGGCTAATTTTTGTATTTTTTGTAGAGATGGGGTTTCACCACGTTGCTCAGGCTGGTCTTGAACTCCTGAGCTCAAGCAATCTGCCCACTGCCTTGGCCTTCCAAAATGCTGGGATTACAGGTGTGAGCCACCATGCCCGGCTGATGTCTGTATTTTTTTTTTTTTTTTTTTTTTTTTTTTTGAGACGGAGTCTTGCTCTGTCGCCCAGGCTGGAGTGCAGTGGCGCAATCTCGGCTCACTGCAAGCTCCGCCTCCCGGGTTCACGCCATTCTCCTGCCTCAGCCTCTCCGAGTAGCTGGGACTACAGGCGCCCGCCACCACGCCCGGCTAATTTTTTGTATTTTTAGTAGAGACGGGGTTTCACCGTGGTCTCGATCACGTGACCTCGTGATCCGCCCGCCTCGGCCTTCCAAAATGCTGGGATTACAGGTGTGAGCCACCATGCCCGGCTGATGTCTGTATTTTTTTTTGGTTTTTTTTTTGAGGCGGAGTCTCACCCTGTCACCCAGGCTGGAGTGCAGTGGCTCGATCTCAGCTCACTGCAACCTCCACCTCCCGGGTTCAAACGATTCTCCCGCCTCAGCCTCCTGAGTAGCTGGGATTACAGGCGCCTGCCACCACGCCCAGCTAATTTTTGTATTTTTAGTAGAGACAGGGTTTCACCATGTTGGCCAGGCTGGTCTCCAACTGTGACCTTGTGATCCACCTGCCTTGGCCTCCCAAAGTGCTAGGATTACAGGCATGAGCCACTGCACCCGGCCATCTGTATTTTTAAAAAAAAAAAAAAAAATCTATTGAGTTCATTGGTCTCACAAAGGCTATCTAGGCTTTTGGTTACTAAATTAAACAGGAAAAACCAATGTTTTGCAAAACAAAATGGAGATTAATAATTAGTTATTTGAAAGTACTATGTATCCAAGATTAAAACCATACTCAAAGATTAATCAAGAAAAGCTATGGAAGCTTCAATTACACATAGAGGAAGTTGAAATCCAGAGAATCCTACTTTACAGATTTTCTTAAAAGGAAGCATACAGCTCAATCAGAACCTATTATCTTCAGTACACACTGAATGCTAGGAGAAGATGGCAGGAGAAATCTAAGCTATCAGACCTTCTTCACCTTGGAGCCACTACTGATTCCTCAGTTCCTGGATTGATGTGCCCAGGACACCTTTAGTCTGGGTCTTTCTTTAAACCTCATATGAATCCTTGAATCATTTACAATGATCTCTCATTTAAAAAAAAAAAGTCAAAAATGCATCATCACCCAATACCTCTCCAACAGCATTAAGGTAAATTATTTTAATTTTCTTTTTCTTTTCTTTTTTTTTTTTTTTGAGCCAGAGTCTTGCTCGGTTGCCCAGGCTGGAGTGCAGTAGTGCGATCTTGGCTCTGCCTCTCAGGTTCAAGCAATTCTCCTGCCGCAGCCTCCTGAGTAGCTGGGCTTACAGGCAGGTGCCACCACGCCCAGCTAATTTTTGTATTTTTAGTAGAGACAGGGTTTCACCATGTTGGCCAGGCTGGTCTCGAACTCCTGACATCAGGTGATCCACCTGCCTCGGCCTCCCAAAGTGCTGGGATTACAGGTGTGAGCCACCGCGCCTAGCCAATTATTTAATTTTCTAGACATTTGAATGATTTATAATTTTACATGTACTAGTTAATATCTATTAATGAGATTTCAAGTATACAAACTAATTTTTCTTTTTCTTTCTCTTTCTTTTCTTTCTTTTTCTTTCTTTCTTTCTTTTTTCTCTCTCTCTCTCCCTCTTTCTCTCCCTTTCTTTCTTTCCTTCCTTCCCTCCCTCTGTCCCTCCCCTCCTTCCTTTCTTCCTTCCCTCCTTTCTCTCTTTCTCTTTTTCCTTTTTTTGTGATAGGGTCCTGCTCTATCACCCAGGCTGGAGTGCAATTGTTCAAACACAGCTCACTGCAGCCTTGACCTCCTGGGCTCAAGCGATCCTCCCAACCTCAACCTGCTGAGTGGCTAGGACTATAGGTACATTCCACCATACCCAGCTGATTTTTAAATTTTTTGTAAAGACAGGGTCTCGCTATGTTGCTCAGGCTACAAACTAATTTCTTAACACAATGCTATCTTTCTCCATAAATAAAATTAAAGTATAACTACTTATACTAAAACACATACACAAACTTCCACACTTTTTCTTCACCCTCAAATCCAAAAGAATTTAAAGGAAATTGAATATTTATCCATAAGTAAATGAATATGAAATCTGCTCATTATTTTAAAAGGACATATAGTGAACATCTCCCAGCTGTCTCCTCTCCATAGGCTACCACATTTGCCTTTTTACTATCCTTCCAAAGATAATTTCTGTGTGTTAGTGTGTAGGTAGATGCACACACACACATTTATATAAAATTTCAATTAGGAATTTTCTGTGTTTATATTTTTGCATTCATGAAAGTCATAAACTAATTGTGTAAAATGTCATAAAAATCATGACACTTTGGCTGGGAGTGGTGGCTTACGCCTACAATCCCAGCACTTTGGGAGGCTGAGGCTGGTGGCTCACTTAAGGTCAAGAGTCCAAGACCAGCCTGGCCAACATGGTGAAACCCCATCTCTACTAAAAATACAAAAATTAGCTGAGTGTGGTGGCGCCCACCTGTAATTCCAGCTACTTGGTAGGCTGAGGCAGGAGAATCGCTTCAACCCAGGAGGCAGAGGTTGCAGTGAGTGAAGATCATGCCATTGCACTCCAGCCTGGGCGACAGAGAGACTCAGTCTCAAAAAAAAAAATAAAAACATAAACACTTGTTTATAAATGCCCTAATGTCCTTTCCGTGAAGCACTACATTTAATTGAATGCACTGGGTTGCCTAACTCATATGCCATAGCAGCTTTGTCAGTTCTAAAATGCTGCCCTGGCTTCAGGATTCATTTTACTATTATCTCCTGACTCCCAGCCCTTAAAATTCTCTGTAATTCCAATGCAAATATCACAGGATTCCAAATAGAAAAAAAAAAGTTAAAAACAGTCCCTCCCTAGTTAAAATCGCCCTTCTCTTAGCAGACTCTTTGCTTTCCTTTAGATATGTTGGATGTTTGAGAACTTGTCGGAGACATATCAGTCCCTGATCGCCAGTAGTTAATTATCTGTACTGTGAATGTGTTCACGGAAGTTCTGGTGAACTATCCAATCCTTCAGTGATGGTATTGAGCGGAGAAAGCCATGGCAGATGCTGCCACCTGGGGAGCAGTGGGAAGAGCTGTAAAATGCACTGAGAAGGAGGGATTCGAACACCAGCCAGAAGAACTCAGATTTGATGAGGCTGTCAGCCGGGAGCAGTTGAAGGTTTCTGAGTAAGGAAACATCAGAGAAGGACAGCAGGTCCTCGAATAACATCATTTTGCTCAATGCCATTTCGTTATAAGGTTTTGCTTTTTAAAAAAGGTTCTCACTGTCGCCCGGGCTGGAGTGCAGCAGCGTGATCACAGCTCACTGCAACCTCGGCCTCCCCAGGCTCAGGCGAGTAGCTAGGACCATAGGCACATGCCACCAGGGCTGGCTAATTTTTGCATTTTTTTTTGTAGAGAAGAGGGTCCCACTATGTTGCCCAGGCTGTTCTCAAACTCCTGGGCTCAAGTGATCTGTCCACCTCGGCCTCCTGAAGTGCTGGGATTATAGGCTCGTGCCACCATGCCTGGCCGCGTTATAATGTTGATGAGAAAAACATGGATTCCCGGCTGGGACCACTGTCTGTGCAGAGTTTGTATGTTCTCCCCATGTCTGTGTGGGTTGTCTCTGGGTACTGTGGTTTCCTCCCACAACCCAAAGGTGTGCACGTAAGGTCACTGGCATGTCTACATGGTCCCAATGTGAGTGTGGGTGAGTGGGTGCTCCCTGCATGGGAGTGGTGTGTGGGTGAGTGCTCCCTGCAGAGGAGTGGAGTGTGGGTGAGTGGGTGCTCCCTGCATGGGAGTGGAGTGTGGGTGAGTGGGTGCTCCCTGCATAGGAGTGGAGTGCGGGTGAGTGGGTGCTCCCTGCATGGGAGTGGAGTGTGGGTGAGTGCTCCCTGCAGAGGAGTGGAGTGTGGGTGAGTGGGTGCTCCCTGCATGGGAGTAGAGTGTGGGTGAGTGGGTGCTCCCTGCATAGGAGTGGAGTGCGGGTGAGTGAATGCTCCCTGCATGGGAGTGGAGTGTGGGTGAGTGCTCCCTGCAGAGGAGTGGAGTGTGGGTGAGTGGGTGCTCCCTGCATGGGAGTAGAGTGTGGGTGAGTGGGTGCTCCCTGCATAGGAGTGGAGTGCGGGTGAGTGAATGCTCCCTGCATGCAAGTGGAGTGTGGGTGAGTGCTCCCTGCATGGGAGTGGACTGTGGGTGTGAGTGCTCCCTGCGAAGGGATGGTAGCCTGTCCAGGGTGGGTTCCCACCTGGCCCCCTGGGCTGCTGGGATGAGCTTTCAATGTTTTTTTGTTTTGTTTGTTGAGACAGAGTTTTGCTCTTGTTGCTCAGGCTGGAGTGCAATGGCACAATTTCGGCTCACTGCATCCTCCGCTTCCCAGGTTCAAGCGATTCTCCTGCCTCAGCCTCCGAGTAGCTGGGATTACAGGCCTGTGCCACCACGCCTGGCTAATTTTTGTATTTTTTAGTACAGATGGGGTTTCTCCATGTTGGTCAGGCTGGTCTCAAACTCTCGACCTCAGGTGATCCACCCGCCTTGGGCTCTCAAACTCCTTGGCTGGAGTGATCTGTCCACCTCGGCCTCCCAAAGTGCTGGGATTACAGGCATGAGCCACCATGCTCGGCCAGAACTTTCAATGTTTTGTTTGTTTGTTTGTTTTCTTGTAGTCCTGCTCTGTCGCCCAGGCTTGAGTGCAGTGGCGTGATCTCGGCTCACTGCAACCTCTGCCTCCCAAGTTCACGCCATTCTCCTGCCTCAGCCTCCCAAGTAGCTGGGACTACAGGCACCCGCCACCACGCCCGGTTAATTTTGTTTTTGTATTTTTAGTGGAGACGGGGTTTCACTGGGTTAGCCAGGGTGGTCTCGATCTCCTGACCTCATGATCTGCCCACCTCAGCCTCCCAAAGTGCTGGGATTACAGGCGTGAGCCACCATGCCCGGCCATCGAGCTTTCAGTGTTTACTATCAGAAATGCTTTGGTCTTTATTTAGAAGTTCGGTGATGTTTCTGTGACCAGGAATATGCCATAGGAACTTCACTCTTGTTTGTATCAGTTAACCTGTGGTAGAATAGGTTTTGCTATATGTCATTTCAGTTAAAGTCAGTTTCCAAGAATTTATCGACGACATGAAGTGAGGACTTACTGTAGTGATATTTTACTTGGAAAATATTCTCCTCCTGTGGATTAGAGGAATATTGAGTGGAAAGGGCTAATATTTTGAAGTAATGAAGTCTTGGGCTTCAGTACCAGCATGAAAATGTGGACATTTTGAAAAAATACAGATAGGACTTCGTGACTAAGCAGATATGGAGATTAGGAAGAGAAATGAGTCAGTGATGACAGCGGGCTTTGACTGAGCAGGACT
This sequence comes from Symphalangus syndactylus, assembly GCF_028878055.3. Classification (NCBI taxonomy): domain Eukaryota; kingdom Metazoa; phylum Chordata; class Mammalia; order Primates; family Hylobatidae; genus Symphalangus; species Symphalangus syndactylus. Next base: position 22,399,357 of record NC_072434.2, on the reverse strand, counting down.
GGGGGCGTGGTAGCACCATAGGCAATAGGGAAGTCAGAAAGGAGGAACTAGGCTTTCTGTAGGGAAGATGATAAATTTGGCTTTGGAAATGCCGATTTTGAGACAAAAAGTTCAGTGAAAAGTTGAAGGTATGTATCTTCAACTATAGCTAGCTAGCTAGCTAGCTAGATGAAAGGAGCCAGGGCACAAGCAAAAGGATGGGATTGGAGATTTTATGTGTATATATATGTTTTTATCATGTAATATTTCAAATACATCAAATGTAAATCAAATAGTAATGAACTTCCATGGCCCATCACCTGACTTTAATAATGATAAACTCTTGGCCAAACTTTTTTCATCCACAGTCCTCACCCTGTATTATTCTGAAGCACATTCTAGACATGGAAACAGGGATTTAAAAGTATGAAGCACAGAAAATATAGATTTGGGGAAAACCTCAGAGAACCTTAAAGCAAACTTTCTCATTTTACAGTTGAGCAAAGCTAAAGATTAGAGAAGTAATTAATTTGCCCTGTTAAAAAAACAAAACTGGTAGAGCTGTAAACGGAACCCAGTTATTTGCAAACAGCTTTGCCAAGTGGTCTTCTTTCTGCAGTGAAATGAGGAAAGTAAAGTTGATGTGCAAAGTTTTCAAAGCTAAAATTTATTTGTAAGTTACTATTTGTAAACATTACAAAAATAAACACTCGTCTTATGCTTTATTTGTAATTTTGTCCTATATCATCACACGTGCAACACATTATAAAATATAAAATAGGTTCTCACACTAACAGTAGAACAAGAGAACTGTGTTTACTTAATTATCCATTGGTTGGTTTTCACACTGTGGCCCTAGAGCCTCTGAGGTCATTGTAAGTATGCCTTGGCGACAACAGAAGAGTCCTATCTGTCCGGAGTCAGTTTACTGGTGGCTGCCAAGAAAGTCACCTTGGATGACACGTTACCTGTTGTACCATACCTCTGTTTATGGAGTAAACTTCATATTGATTGTGGCGAGTAGAATGTATAACAAGGCAATAAGAGATGTGTTGATATTAATACCAGAGAAGGGCACAACCCAAATAATATTCAGCTGCCAGAAGAAAATAGTGTAGTTTTACTGGAAAATATGACAGGTCATGCATCCAGCTTAGATTTATTAATCAATGAGTCACAGTTTAAATATGTGGCAGTGTTCTTTGTAAAGATGTTATGAAACCAAAAAAAAAAAAAAAAAAAAAACCCACTTTGACTTGCTGAAAAAAAAGGTGATTTAAAAAATGTGCTTGGGCCTGGGCGTGGTGCTCACGCCTGTAATCCCAGCACTTTGGGAGGCCAAGGTGGGCGGATCACCTGAGGCCTGGAGTTTGAGACGAGCCTGGCCAACATGGTGAAACCTTGTCTCTACTAAAAATACAAAAATTAGGCTGGGTGTGGTGGCTCACGTCTGTAATCCCAGCACTTTGGGAGGTCGAGGCGGGTGGATCACTAGGTCAAGAGATGGGAGACCATCCTGGCCAACATGGTGAAACCCGGTCTCTACTAAAAATACAAAAATTAGCTGGGCGTGATGGTGTGCGCCTGTAGTCCCAGCTACTCAGGAGGCTGAGGCAGGAGAATCACTTCAACCTGGGAGGCAGAGGTTGCAGTGAGCCAAGATAGCACTGCTGCACTCCAGCCTGGACAGCAGAGTGAGACTGCATCTCAAAATAATAAAATAAAAATGTGCTTGGTATTAGAAATACTAATAGAATGGCATTAAAAGTATCTTATAAAGTGGCACTGAATATTCCAGAATCTAAAAGCCACTCCTTAAGGTGTTTGATATATAAAAGATGTTTGCTTCAATCTGGCAATAAAGCAACCAATTCAGTATTTTTATCATATAATATAGTTACTGTAAAACAAATGTCTGATGGCCGGGCGCGGTGGCTCACGCTTGTAATCCCAGCACTTTGGGAGGCCAAGGCGGGCGGATCACGAGGTCAGGAGATCAAGACCACTGTGAAACCCCGTCTCTACTAAAAATACAAAAAATTAGCCGGGCGTGGTGGCGGGCGCCTGTAGTCCCAGCTACTCAGAGAGGCTGAGGCAGGAGAATGGCGTGAACCCGGGAGGCGGAGTTTGCAGTGAGCCGAGATCGCGCCACTGCACTCCAGCCTGGGTGACAGAGCGAGACTCCGTCTCAAAAAACAAAAAAAAAAAAAAAAAAAAAACAAATGTCTGAGAGTGTATGTGATTAGTTTTTTTAGCTAATTAAAAATTTAAACTGTATGGTAATTCTCACAAAAATCTATTATTTAAAATTTTATAATATAGTAATTAGTGTCCTTTATTGGAAAGAATGGTCTCTTATTCAGAGAGTAAGTCCTTCTGTCTTGTTTAGTACTACATGTTTTTTCTTTCATGAACTAATGATAGGTGGTAGCTTTTTAAAAATAAGATCTTTAATGGGGAAAAAAATACTGGCAACACTGGGATCAATTTTTTTAAAAAGTTTAATGTTCTGGTCTGTAAAATACATAATTGAGGAAACCACTGCATTGCTGCACCCCAGACAACAGAAGAGCAGACATCTGAGACAAGGAAGTTGCCAAAGGAAAGATCTTAAGGAATGAGAAGCAGAAGTCAAGATTCAGAGAGGCAGGAAGAACCAGTAACAGGAGCTGGAAGATTGTGTGGCGAAAGGGAAGTAAGGGGAAGGGCACTGATAGCCGGCTTCTACCCTGTTGGGTATTTGACATATGCAACTGCGCTTAACTCTCATAATGAGCCTGTGAGTTAGGGGCTCTTTCCTCCACCTCTAAGTCATCTCCTGGCCTTAAGAAAGTGAGGGTTTCAAGAAGGGTGGCCCACAATGACCGATGCAATAAAAAAGTTTAAAGTGAGAGCTGGCAGAACGTAGTTTAAGAAGGTCAACAGAGACCACGGGAAGATCATGTATGTACAGTGGTGGGAACAGAAGCCAGACTGCCAGCAAATTAAGTAAACCAGTGGGGTTATACTATAGCTAATATTTTTTGCATTACTACAGTCTCTCAAATATTATTATTTTTGTTAAAGTAATAGTCTCCTTTCCAGGACTTTGGCAAGCAGAGGCAGGAGGATCATTTGAGGCCAGGAGTTTGAGACCAGCCTGAGAACATAGTGAGACCTTGTCTCTTCAAAAAATAAAAAAATTAGTTGGGTGTGGTGGTTCAACGCCTGTGGTCCCAGCTACTTGGGAGGCTGAGGTGGGAGGATTGCTGGAGCCTGGGAGGTTAAGGCTGTAGTGAGCCATGATCACGCCACTGCACTCCAATATGGGGTGACAGGGTGAGATGCTATCTCAAAAAAACAACAACAAACAAACAAAAAACTACATATCCTGTAAATGCTGTTTTTCTGGCCATGCCACTTTTATTTATAAACAAGTTTGAGTCTAATGAAAAACTGCCCTTTTCTCTAGTAATTATTATGAACACTTTTAAGGCATTTAGTATACATAAGCATTGTGCTAATGCTTTTTTCAGCCTCCCAGTGCACTTTTGCTACTGCACCCTGGGACCTTACTAGTTACCTTATCCTTGTTCCCTTGAAATCAAACATACTTACCACTCAACAGTTAGCAGATAGAAGCAGAAAGAGAGCCAGAATCCTGGGGGTTCATACACTCTTTGTGGAGCGTCTTTCTTTCCTTTGGGTGGAGACAACACTAAGAAATTACCTATACAGGGACTCCTTAGTTAGCAAAATCTTGCCCACACGTGGAAAGGATGCCGAGTCTACAAAGCTTGGTTAAGTGTCTACGTACTATCTAAATTTCCCAACTAATTTGATGCTAAAGGTTTTTAAATAATGAAAGTATAGATGTATCGAAGTCAAGCACTGGCAGGCACTTATCTTTCCTTCATTTAAAACTATTAATTGAGGCTGGGCGCAGTGGCTCACGCCTGTAATCCCAGCACTTTGGGAGGCTGGGGTGGGTGGATCACGAGGTCAGGAGATCAAGACCGTCCTGGCTAACAGGGTGAAACCCTGTCTACTAAAAATATAAAAAATTAGCCGGGCAAGGTGGCGGGTGCCTGTAGTCTCAGCTACTTGGGAGGCTGAGGCAGGAGAATGGCGTGAACCCGGGAGATGGAGCTTGCAGTGAGCTGAGATCGCGCCACTGCACTCCATCCTGGGCGACAGAGCAAGACTCCGTCTCAAAACAAAAACAAAAACAAACAAAAAACCTATTAATTGAATTAGCAGGGCAACATTCATTCAATAACACAATGACATTATTTTGATAAGTAGCCCATCTTATTTTTAAAAAAGTATTAACCAAGCGGAAGGTAAAACAACTGAGAATGAAAGTAGACATTTCATATTTATCTTTCAAAAGTGGTTCTGAAAATTTCTTCCAGTTTCCATCATTTACATTTTTCCTAATTCTCATTTATTCAACAATAATTCAAGTGCCAATGTGCTTGTGGAACTGTGGGGGAACCAAGTAAAACAATCACTGATCCGAGTCAGAGTCTTTGTGGAGGTTTCTGGTTCTGACAGTAGCTCTGAGGACTATTATTTATTTTAAAAAGAAAAAAGAAACTTCATCCAGAAGAGAAAAAACTGTATTTTATTTAATAATTCATTTTCTGATGTTTTTAATTTATAAGAATTAAGGGAAATAAATACAATATAGTTATATACATTTTATTAAATTAAAAATATCTTAAATATTTTTTAAATTCATGTACATTTCCATTTATGCAAACCATAAAATAACAATTTTTTGCTGACTATGTACAATAAAAAAAATTATTCAAGTGGCAGAGAAAATCATTTCTGAGAATTACTTTTATCATGTTTTCTGATAATATCCATAAGATTAGCTCCTGTAACCAGATCATTCTGTGTCTGTTTATCTTTCTGTTGTTCCTTTCTCTTCTGGTCATGAAGGTATGGGGAATTTAATAACTGAGGGGGAAGAATGGATCCTGTGGGCTTTACTCGTTTTGCAATATCCCAGAAGAGTCTTTTTGAATTATTATTGATGAAAGTAATCGCTGTTCCATTTTGACCTAATCTTCCTACTCTTCCAATCTGAAATAAAATGCAAAGAACATTTTCAAGATGTCCATGTAAAATCTTAGTGTCTTTTGAAAGAAAATGAATACTATTACTTAAAGTAGCATTACTGGCCGGGTGCAGTGGCTCACATCTGTAATCCCAGCACTTTGGGAGCTGAGGCAGGTGGATCACCTGAGGTCAGGAGTTTGAGACCAGCGTAGCCAATGTGGCAAAATCCTGTCTCTACTAAAAACACAAAAATTAGCCAGGCATGGTGGCACACACCTGTAAATCCTAGCTACTTGGGAGGCTGAGGCAAAAGAATCGCTTGAACCCAGGAGGTGGAGCTTGCAATAAGCTGAGATCGTGCCACTGCACTCCAGCCTGGGTGACAGAACAAGACTCCATCTCAAAAAAAAAAAAAAAAAAGTAGCTTTACTAAGATAAGATTAACCTTCATCCAGACAGCATTTTTTGAATTATGCATCTCAATATATCTGTGAAATTAATTTACTAGGCCTACACCAGCATATTTCTTTTGGTCCAAACAGAAAATAAGAGAGTGATCACATAAAATAAAAATAAGTATCGCTTGTGAAACTTGTGTTTTAGTTATACCTGTATGGGTGGTGTTGGGGGTAATGACATAAAGATGTTTCTTATTGTGGGTGGGTTAAGGTCAAAAAATTCTGAAAGCCCATGCATTAAGAGCAAGAGGACTGTTTACTTCCAAGGCTACTTAAGAGGCCTTGAAAAGTGAGATTTATATTAAATCATCTTTGCATAAAGTTATTTCTCTTTTTTTTTTTTTTGAGGTAGAGTCTCATTCTGTCGCCCAGGCTGGAGTGCAATGGTGCAATGTCGGCTCACTGCAACCTCCACCTCCAGGGTTCAAGCAATTCTCTGCCTCAGTCTCCCGCATAGCTGGGATTACAGGCACCCGCTACCATATCTGGCTAATTTTTTTGTATTTTTAGTAGAGATGGGGTTTCACCATCTTGGCCAGGCTGGTCTTAAACTCCTGACCTTGTGATCTACCTGCCTCAGCCTCCCAAAGTGCTGGGATTACAGGCCCGGCTAGTTATTTCTCATTTTGAGAGAATTAAATGGACACAAATTTGTGGAGTATCAATAAGGCACAAAATCTACTTATCTCCAAATAGATAATGAAAATATACTAAGAAACTCTTCAAAAGAGGGGGAAAATACACAATCATGGTCAATTTCTGCTCCTTAACTGAAATGTAAAACTTAAAGTCTATATTCAGAAATATTTAAATGAGTAGACAGTTTCTGCTAATACAGAGGGCATTTTTAACACTGTAAAAGAAACTTCTAAAAAAGTTAAGAGGGGAAGCCTCTAGGGAAAGAGACAGAGAAGAGAGGCAAGCAAATATTGTTTTTCAGTAACAGCTTTTATTTATACCTGACTTAATTAAATTACTGAATTGTTCCAATAAAAATAAAAATATAAAAAGTAGTTATTTCTCTATAAAAGTCCACAGAAAAACAAGTAGAAATAAAAAAATTCAAAAAGACAAAGAAAAGATTATACAAAGTAGCTTCAGGCTGGGCATGGTGCTTCATGCCTATAATCCCAGCAATTTGAGAGGCTGAGGCAGGAGGATCACTTGAGGCCAGGGTTCAAGACCAGCCAGGGCAACATAGCAATACTCCATCTCTATGAAAAATAGAAAAATTAGCCAGGTGTGATGGCGTGTACTTGTAGTCCCAGCTACTCAGGAGGCTGAGATGGAAGAATCGCCTGAGTCCATGCATTCACAGTTACAGTGAGCTATGACTGTGCCACTGTACTCCAGCCTGGGCAATAGAAGGAGACCCCATCTCTTAAAAACAAACGAACAAAAAAACACTTGCAAATCATGTTTTTGGCAAGTCTTCTAGAGTATACAAAGAATTTTCACAACTCAAAAATAAAAACCCAATTTAAAAATGGACAAAAAATTTGAACAGACATTTCTCCAAAGAAGTTAAAAAAATGATCAATAAGTACATGAAATAATGTTCAACATCATTAGTCATTAAAGAAATGCAAGGCAAAATATAAGGAGGTTTAACTTCATACCCACTAGCATAGTTATAATAAAAAAGATAAGTGTTGATGAGGATGTGGGGAAATTGGAACCTTCATAAGCTGCAGGTGAGAATGTAAAATGGTGAAGCCATGTTGGAAAACAATCTGGCAGTTCCTCAAAATGGTAAACACAGAGTTACTATATGACTCAGTAATTTTATTCGTAGGCATATGTCCAATAGAAATGAAAATATGTCCACACAAAAACTTGTACATGAATGTTCACAGCAGCCTTATTCATAGCAGTCAAAATGTAGAAACAACCTAAATGTCTAGCAACTAACAAACAAAGGTGGCACATCTACACAATAAATTTTTTTGGCAATTTAAAAAAATGAAGTACCGATACATACTATGATATGGATGAACCTTAAAAACATTATGCTAAGTAAAACAATCAACCCCCGTGGAATACTTAATTCCCTGATGTGCAGGTAAATGTGGTGGTACCAAAATAAATAAAGAGAGAAGTAGTACTGTATTAAGTAAAAATAAAGGCGACAATGCACTGAAGGCACTAACAGCGTTTCAGTGGGTGATGCTAGTAAATGTGGCATTCAGAGGTGATGTTAAGAACACTACAGACAGGCTTTACTTGAAGAGTTTGTAAGTGAAGCCCGAGAGGGAAGACAGGTAGCAGTCAGTGAGATAATGCGGCGCTAAGAGAAGGCTCTATTTCTGCTAGAGAGAGAAGCTATTGTTACCTTTGGCAGCAAAGAAAAGAAAGAAAACTTTCAAAAGTGAAAGACTAGAACAAATAAGGATATGAAGAGGAGATGAAGATTCCTTAAAAAAATACTTTAAAGGATCAATTTTATTTTGGCCAGACATATCAACTTAAAACGATCTTTTTAAACAAAACTTTTTGATTATAAAATCTCACTGATTATATGCTCACTGAAGAAAATAAGAAAAAGAAGCAAAAATAAACCAAAAATTTACTACTTAAAAAATTTTTAATTAACATTTTTGGTTACTTCTAGTTTTTTTTTGTTTTTTTTTTTTTTTTTTTTTTTTTTTTTTTTTTTTTTTTTTTTTTTGAGACGGAGTCTCCCTCTGTCGCCCAGGCTGGAGTGCAGTGGCGCAATCTCGGCTCACTGCAAGCTCAGCTTCCCGGGTTCACGCCATTCTCCTGCCTCAGCCTCTCTGAGTAGCTGGGACTACAGGCGCCCGCCACCACGCCTGGCTAATTTTTTGTATTTTTAGTAGAGACGGAGTTTCACCATGGTCTCGATCTCCTGACCTCGTGATCCGCCCGCCTCGGCCTCCCAAAGTGCTGGGATTACAAGCGTGAGCCACCGCGCCCGGCCTATTTTTTTTTTTTTTTAAGGCACTTTAGGCATACTTTTAAAAACAAAATTTAGTTTTTATACATACTTACCTTTTAAAAACAAAATTTAGTTTATATACATATATATCTTAAAAGCAGGCCAGGCGTGGTGGCTCACACCTGTAATTCCAGCACTTTGGGAGGCCCAGGCCGGAGGATCACTTGAAGTCAGGAGTTTGAGACCAGCCTAGCCAACATGGCAAAACCCCGTCTCTACTAAAAATACAAAAAAATTAGCCAGGTGTGGTGGTGGGTACCTGTAATCCAAGTTACTTGGGAGGCTGAGGCACAAGGATCCCTTGAACCTGGGAGGCGGAGGTTGCAGTGAGCCGAGATCAAGCCACTGCACTCTAGCTTGGGTAACAGAGTGAGACTGTCTCAAAAAAAAAAAAAAAAAAAAAATCTTAAAAGCAAAAATACATACAGTTTTATACACTGCTTTTTTTTGGGGGGGGGGCGGAGGTGGGAATGAAGTCTCTGTCACCCAGGCTAGAGTGCAGTGGCATGATCACGGCTCACTGCAACCTCCTCCTGCCGAGTTCAAGCGATTTTCCTGCCTCAGCCTCCTGAGTAGTTGGGATTACAGGCGCCTGCCACCACACCCGGCTAAATTTTTTTTGTATTTTTAGTAGAGATGGGTTTTTGCCATGTTGGCCAGGCTGGTCTGTGAACCCCTGACTTCATGTGATCCATCCGTTTCGAGTGATCTGCCCGCGATGGCCTTCCAAAGTGCTGGGATTACAGGTGAGCCACTGTCCTGGCCGATACTGCTTTCTTAAACTTGATATCACATTGACAACACCTTTCCCAATAAAACTCGTGAACAAAATAGTGGTAACATATAAAGCTCCTTACCTGATGGACATACTCGTCCATACTTGAAGGCATATCAAAATTGACAACCAGCCTGACACTGATCAAGTCTAGGCCTCGTCCCAAGACTCCTGTGCTCACTACAACTTCATAGTCTCCTTCGAGTAATCCCTTTCCAAAAAAGCAACAAAATTTATTATTCAGAATTTATTTTGTGTGGTTTTGTGTAATTCTGATAGCTTTTCTTTTTTCAGTGCTTACTTCAATATTTTTGTTGCAATATCTTTTCAATAGGTAAAGGTCATAGTAAACCTTAAAAATGTATGCAGCTAAAATTCTCCCCAATCCCCATGGAATTTATTAATTTATTCAGGCAAACCTTTTCCAAAGGTGAATTACTGCCCTGCTCTAGTCCAAACTGACCTGATTTCAGAAATGGTAAGTTCTGAATTAGTAATCTATTTAGTATATATTCCCTGCAGAACAGGCTATTGCTCCCCAAACAAAAAGCCTGAGCAAGAGAACATTAACTTCATGGTAACCGCTTGTTTGATGGTCTTGTAGTCATTAAAAGAGGGTCTGTTATAAAAACCAGCTGTAATATGGTATCTCTTGAAAATGAGGCAGAACAGATTTATAGAAAACAGAACATAGAATGTTGGGTGTCAAACCTTCAATATGTTTTTCCTTTCTATTTGCGACTTCTCTGAATGTATAGATATGCTTTTCAGCCCTGTGATTTTCTCAACGGCTTCACTCAAAAGATCTGCTCCTAGTTTGCAGTCCACAAATACTAACACTGGAGGCTTAAAGAGTTTCTTATCCTGAAAAATTAAAAACATAATCAAAAATTATTCATATAAAATAATTTACAATGGGAAGTTTTCTGAAAGATTATCACAAGCTAGTTATCAATAGGTTTATAAATATCGTTAAGAAGGAGGCTGGGCGCGGTGGCTCACACCTGTAATCTCAGCACTTTGGGAGGCCGAGGTGGGCAAATCACAAGGTCAGGAGTTTGAGACCAGCCTGACCAACACAGTGAAACCCCGTCTCTACTAAAAATACAAAAAATTAGCCACGCATGGTGGCAGGCACCTGTAACTCCAGCTACTCGGGAGGCTGAGGCAGGAGAATCGCTTGAACCTGAGAGGTGGAGGTTGCAGTGAGCTGAGACCATGCCACAGCACTCCAGCCTGGGCAACAGAGCGAGACTGTCTCAAAAAAACAAAACAAAACACAAAAGGAACAAAAAGGCATATTATTAAAATAAGCGTTTTATTTAAAATATGCACAAACAGAAGCCAGTCTTTTGCCCCTCTTAATTTTCCATCACTTAATACTGCAAAAGTAATTCAAACATTTTAAGTGTGATTAATGTAGTTCTACATGCTGCTAACAAGTCAATACCAACCATATTTAACTTAATACTTTTTTTTTTTTTTTTTTTTTTGAGATGGAGTCTCACTCTGTCACCCAGGCTGGAGTGCAGTGGCGCAATCTCGGCTCACTGCAAGCTCTGCCTCCCAGGTTCACATCATTCTCCTGCCTCAGCCTCCCGAGTGGCTGGGACTACAGGCATGTGCCACCACGCCTGGCTAATTTCTTTTTGTATTTTTAGTAGAGACGGGGTTTCACCATGTTAGCCAGGATGGTCTCGATCTCCTGACCTCATGATCTGCCCGCCTCACCTCCCAAAGTGCTGGGATTACAGGCGTGAGCCACCGCGCCCAGCCCTTCTAAAATATTTTCAAAGGAGAACATATTCCTTAGGAATAATCGTGATATTTAAACTTATTTCTATGATAAGGAAAAGAAAACCCAACCCTGTATCTATCCAACATGTTTTCCCAAATAGGTATTTATTTGATTCTCACAGAATTCTAGGGTAGGTAAAGCAATTTATTAGTAAATACCTATATCAAATTCCCCGAAAGTTGTATCTAAAAAGTATTCTCTTAAGAGCTGTGAAAAATGCAAACACAATCCATAAAACATGGTTAACTGCTTTACTACTCACATTTAAAATTTCAAATAATTTTTTCTTTTTGGCTGGGTCTTCTACCCACAGAATAATCTGACGTACATTGGCACAAGGTAGGTTCTTTTCTCCAGTGATAATTCTCACAGGATTATGCAGAAGCTGGCTTGCTAGTTGTTCTATGCTAGTTGGAATTGTGGCTGAAACCAAAATGGTCTGACAATCATTAGGAATGTTTTCCAAAATGTCAAGCACTTGTTGTTGAAAGCCCATCTTTAACATGGTATCAGCCTAAAATAAAATTATATTAAAGTTAGTCTTGTTTGACATTAAAACCCAGAACCACCCCCAAAAAAGACTAATATAATTAACAATATAAAAATTAAAAATTCTTAAATAGAAAACTATACCACAATGTCAAGAGAACTGGAAAAATATGTTTATGCAAAATTATAAACTGTGCAACTAAATGTTTACAATGATATACAAAGATTATTATTGGCATTATTAATAGTAGCAAAAAGCTATATGCATTCTAAATATTCATCAGTAGGGGATTTGCTAAATTATGGTAGATCCATATGACACTATGCTGTCAAGAAAAATGATCAAAAAGCCCTTTATTAAATAATGAATGATTGCTAGGTTAAAAAAAAGCAAATTACAGAATATTATGTGTAACAAGATACCTATTTATGCTACAAAAATATTATATGTATATACACTCAAGAAACTGCTAAATTGCTAACACCAGGGAGAAGGCTGGAGGGCTTTAAGGGAGGCAATTCTACTTTTAGTTTTTTGCAAAGTTTTTTTTTTTTTTTTTTTTTTTGAGACGGAGTCTCACTTTGTCTCCCAGGCTGGAGTGCAGTGGCGCGATCTCGGCTCACTGCAAGCTCTGCCTCCTGGGTTCACGCCATTCTCCTGCCTTAGCTGGGATTACAGGCGCCCACCACCATGCCTGGCTAATTTTTTTGTGTTTTTAGTAGAGACGGGGTTTCACCGTGTTAGCCAGCATGGTCTAGATCCCCTGATCTTGTGATCCACCAGCCTCGGCCTCCCAGAGTGCTGGGATTACAGGCGTGCGCCACTGCGCCCAGCCCCAAAGTTTTTTTTTTTAACTATGAACACAGATTATATTTATAATAAAATATGATTTTAAATAAAAATTAATGTTAGGGGCTGCTATGGTCTGAACTGTGGTGACCCCCCCTAAATTCATATGTTGAAATCTAACCCACAATTTACTGGTAATAAGAGGGAAAGCCTTTAGGGGGTGATTAAGTTATGAAGGCTCCACCCTTATGAATGGAATTAGTGCCCTTCTAAAAGAGGCTGGATGGAGCTCTGTGTGAGGATGCGGCAAGAGGGTGCTGGTGCCATCTTTAAAGTAGAGAGCAGGCCCTCGCCAGACACTGAATTGAGGCTAGGGCTTTGATCCTGGACTTCCCAGCTTCAAGAACTGTGAGAAAAAGTTTCTGCTGTTTATAAATTACCCAGTCTAAGGTATTTTGTTATAGCACCAGGAGTGGACTAAGACAGGGGCTTTCACTTCTAGTTTTCTATACTGTTGGTTTGTTACAACCATGAATTACCAAGCAAATAAGAACATTTTTTTAAAGTTAGTGCTGCTATTAAAAAAAAAAAATTAAGGCTATCTTCAGTTGCAAATACAATCCAGGTGTCTATAATTTGGGAACAATGAGGGATTTCTTTTTTTCCCCCTTCTGGGCCCTGATTCAGGATAATTCTTTTAAACTATTAAGGCATTGTGGGTGTTTGTTGTGAGACAGGGTCTTGCTGTCACACAGGCTGGAGTGCAGTGGCATGATTCTAGCTTGCTGGAACTTTAAACTCCTGGGCTCAAGAGATCCTCCAGCTTCAGCCTCCTAAGTAGCTGGGACTATAGGCACAAGCCAGGGCACCCAGCTCAGCACTGTATTTTTAAGTGCCCACTAATGTGGTGTCATCCATATTAAAACTTGAATATTCATTTTAATATTATTAGTGGAAAAAAAAAATTGTCACCCAGGTTGGAGTGCAGTGGTGCCATCTTGGCTTACTGTGCAACCTCCTGGGCTCAAGCCAGCCTCCCACCTCAGCTTTCCAAATAGCTGGGACTACAGGCACATGCCACCACACCCATTTAATTTTGTATTTTTAGTAGAGATAGGGTTTTGCTATGTTGCCCAGGCTCCACCCCCATTTTCTAACATGTCTTTAATGTGCACAAATTATTCAACAGATGTTATTCAAAATGCAGAGTGGGCCATAAAAAGCATTTTTTTTTTTTTTTTTTGAGACAGGGTCTTGCTCTGTCGCCAGGCTGGAGTGCAGTGGTGCAATCATGGCTCACTGCAACTTCTGCCTCCTGGGCTCAAGCGATCCTCCTGCCTCAGCCTCCTGAGTAGCTGGGACCACAGGTGTGACCACAGGCACGTGCCACCATGCCCAGCTAATTTTTGGTATTTTTTTTTTGCAGAGACTGGGTTTCCCCATGTTGCCCAGGCTGGTCTTGAACTACTGGCCTCAAGCAATCCTCTTGCCTTGACCTCCCAAAGTGCTGGGATTACAGGCGTGGGCCCCTGCACCCAGACATCTCCTTATTTTTCTCCTCCCTCACTAGCTACTCTGAGCCTCCTTTCTCTTCTCTCAATCTCTATACATTGGGGAGCCCCATGGGCTGGGTCACAGGCTTCTTCTTTTCTCATCTGTGCTCTCTCCTCAGAAAAGATCAACAAATTCCACAGCTCTGAATACCATGCATGCATCAAAGACTCTCAAAATCATATCTCAGGCCACAACTGCTTCCCCGAACTCAAGTGGTAGAAACTATCTGCCAGCTTAACATCTCCACTTGGTTCCAACAGGCTACTCAAATTCAACACATTCAAAACAGAAGTTTCTATTTCCTTTCTGCCAAACCCACTCCTATCCCAGAACACATCCCAGGAAACAGCGCCATCAGAAACTCTTATTTCATCTCTTCTCTTTACCACCTGACACTGACTCCATTAATCATCCTGTCAACCCACTAGCACACCTCAGAGCTGGTCGCTTCTCCCAGCTCATACTTGCAAGACTGCTCGCAATCTTGTCACCCCCATCCCATAACCAATTCTCAAGCAACCAGATAAATTCTTCTAAAATATAAATCAGATCTTCATCCTCCTCTGCTTAAACCCTCCAATGGTTTCCCATCACACTTAGAATAAAATCCAACCTCTAACCATGACCAAAAAGGCTTACAAGTTCTCATCTTTGTCCACTTCTCTGACTTCATCTCCTAGCACTCTCCCCTCACTGCCCATGACTCTGCCACACCAGCCTTCCTTCTGTTCCCAAATACCTCACGCTTGCTCCCCTGTTGGCACCTGGCTGAAAGTCTTCCTTCCAGATGGATCTCTGCATGACCTGCTCCTTCTCATTCATATCTTAGCATAAATGTCATCTTCTCAGAGAGCTCTCCCTGACTACCAATCCAAGGTAACCCCCCTCCCCCTGTTGCCACTGCCATATCGCCTTGTGTACATTTATCACAGCTCCACGAGACAGCTCGTGTGTCTCATCTTCCACTGTATTCTCAAAACCAACAAGTGTGAGCACATGAAAAGCCCTAATGATATATTTTGTAAATAAATGAACACTAATTCTAAGCACTGAATAAGCACCTACCTATATGTCAGGCAACTTACTAGTCAGTGTGACCCAAACCTCTCTGAAGATAAGAATTACCTGAAGGGCCGGGCGTGGTGGCTCAAGCCTGTAATCCCAGCACTTTGTGAGGCTGAGGCGGGCGGATCACGAGGTCAGAAGATAGAGACCATCCTGGCTAACATGGTGAAATCGCATCTCTACTAAAAATACAAAAAATTAGCCAGGCGTGGTGGTGGGCGCCTGTAGTCCCAGCTACTCGGGAGGCTGAGGCAGGAGAATGGCATGAACCCAGGAGGCGGAGCTTGCAGTAAGCAGAGATTGCGCCACTGCACTCCAGCCTGGGGGGGAAGAACTGCCTGAGGGGAAAAAAAACAAAAGGATCACCTGGAATGAGTTTTTAGAGATTCCTGGCTCCAACTCACACCTACTGAATCAGAATATCCAAGTGAGAGGTCTGGTCTTGTCTGATGTTCACTGAGCAAACCAGGTGACTCCTATTATTAAGGAAACTTGGGCAAACACTGTGCTAAGAAAAAATTTAAAAAATCTATGCACAGTTCAACAGAGCAGAGAGAAACAAAGGCCTAAAATCTGACAGGGGGAGTGAGGGATTTCAGAGTGACTAACAGATGAAGAAGGAAGAGCAGGTAAAAAGGATGGGAGAGAATTCCAGGCCAAAGGACAGGTATGACAGAAGACAAGGAGGGTCGGAGGGTCGCAAAACAGATCATTTCAAAGGAATTATCTGAGTTTTCACCTCTGACTATTCTTGCATCTTCATCCTCCTCTTGAAACAATGGTTCTCTCTTCTTCAAGGGTATTATTCATTCTCAGTTCCTCTCTGGTGTCTCAAGCAGCTTTTTTACTGACTCATCTTCAAACTCCACAAGCCAGGCCCTTAGCCCCAGCCCCTGCCTCTGTTTCTGCTCATTTCTAACTTGCCTCCCTTAGAGAAACCATACGTTTCATGGATTCCGATGCCTATTTTATTTTTTTAAATTTTATCGGCAACCTCCTCAGCCAGAAAAGGCTCACAGGGACTCCCCAATGCCTATTTTAGATCTTCAGAATAGTACCCCTTAGTTCATCATTTGCAGGAAATTCACCATGTCTAAAGCCAAACTCAAACATTATTACCAAGACCCAGATTTGCTCATTTGTCCTTTTTAAAATTAAAGGCACAACTATAATTGATGGAGTCACCTCTATTGCCTTCTTCTTCCTCTCTCATCCTCAGGAATCAGAAGACTCACAAGTGACTCCTCCACTGCGACTCTCAGATTTGGCCTATGACTTCTACTGCCTCCACCCTGTGACCCCTTACCACTGTCTGGATTGCTGGCTGCTCTTAGATTCTTTCATTTCTCCTGTACCACGCAGCAGGGTAACCTCTTAAACCACTACTCAATAATTTAGAAAGCCTCACTGTCTCCCACATCAAATCCAAATTCCTCTGCCTTCCTGTCCAGGCCCTCTATAATTTGGCCCCACCCTAACAATCCAATTTTACCTCCTATTATTTCTCAGGAAGAATTCTTCAAGCTGGTGGTCTCTTCTCTGCCCCCTGCACACATGCACTTGGACTTTCTGACTCTGCTTATGTCGGTGCCTTCACTTTGAATAGTTGATACATCCTCTAGTTTTCTAAATCTTTTTCCATCGTTTGAAGCCCAGGTCAAATCCCATTACCTCTGAGAAGCCATTTTTTGCAGTGCTAATACATTTACTCTCTCATTTCTCCTTCTGACCTTATTTCTCCTGAACAATTAGCATATCATATACAGTCCAATTTTTTTTTTTTTTGAGACGGAGTTTCACTCTTGTTGCCCAGGCTGGAGTGCAATGGCACAATCTTGGCTCACCGCAACCTCCACCTGCCGGGTTCAAGCGATTCTCTTGCCTCAGCCTCCTGAGTAGCTGGGATTACAGGCATGCGCCACCACGCCTGGCTAATTTTGTATTTTTAGTGAAGATGGAGTTTCTCCATGTTGGTCAGGCTGGTCTTGCACTCCTGACCTCAGGTGATCCACCCGCCTTGGCCTCCTAAAGTGCTGGGATTACAGGCGTGAGCCAACGTGCCTGGCCATACAGTTCAATTTTTTCACTAGTATCTTCTATCAGCCATCGGCAAACTACAGCTCTGGGGACAAATTTAGACCTTTACCTGTTTTTGTAAATAATGTTTTATGGGAACCCCGTCACACCCATTCATTTTCATACCATCTACATTAGCCCCCAAAGCCTAAGATATTTACCATCTGGTCCTTTACAGAAAGTGTTTGCCAACCCCTGGCCTACATCATGTTAGTACTTTTGTATCTCCGTACACATGATAATGTTCTTGCCTTTACTTCAGTATACGTATCTTTTCTCTCTAACAAGATTTCAGCACCTTGTAGGCTGGAATGCTATTCAAAACTTCTCTGTGATGCCATCCAAACTTACCCAGAATTGGTCAATTTGTACCTAAATAATACTTCTGTACTGACTGCAGTTTCAGTGTATAACTGATTATGTTGTTTACCAGCTCATTTCCCCTCTAGATCACCCAGAAACCATATTCCTTAAATGCCAAGGAGCTGGGACACAGGCTGCACATACAGGCACTTGATAAATGTTTGCTGAATGAATACTTCCCTTGTACCATAATGGTGAGCACAGCACGAAAGTGTCTCATGAAGCCTTGTTAGTGGAAGAAAATGAAAATGCTGTAAAGAGAAGTGAGGATGAGGCCAGGCGCAGTGGCTCACCCCTGTAATCCCAACACTTTGGGAGGCCAAGGCAGGAGGATCACTTGAGCCCAGGAATTCAAGACCAGCCTGGGCAACAGAGCAAGACCCCATCTCTAAACAAATTTAAAAAACAAACAGAGAAATGAGGATGAATGGAAACTAACCTTAAAATCCATATAAGAATTACTTCTCAAGCCGGATGCGGTGGCTCATACCTGTAATCCCACCACTTTGGGAGGCTAAGGTGAGCAGATCACTTGAGGCCAGGAGTTTGAGACCAGCCTGGCCAACATGGTGGAACTCTGTCTCAACTAAAAATACAAAAATTAGCCAGGCGTGGTGGCACACGCCTGTAATCCCAGCTACTTGGGAGGCTGAGGCACAAGAATCACTTGAGCCCAGATGGTGGAGGTGGCAGTGAGCCAAGATCGTGCCATTGTACTCCAGCCTGGGTGACAGAGGGAAACTGTCTAAAAAAAGAAAAAAATTACTTCTCTAGCTCATAAGATAGGGAGAACTTAAGAACATGGGGCTTATCAACAAAGGGAAGCCCAGTCATGTTCAGGGTGACAGTATGTCTAATGATAATCAGATTTAGCAATAAGTCAGTTCTACCAAATGGCCACACCAGAAAAATGCTGACTTAGCAGTAGCAGGACTCTTCAGTCTATAACACATTTTTGGGCGGGTGCAGTGGCTCACACCTGTAATCCCAGCACTTCGGGAGGCTGAGACAGGCGGATCACAAGGTCAGGAGATCGAGATCATCCTGGCTAACACGGTGAAACCCCGTCTCTACTAAAAATACAAAAAAATTAGCCAGTCATGGAGGCGGGCACCTGTAGTCCCAGCTACTCGGGAGGCTGAGGCAGGAGAATGGCTCGAACCTGGGAGGTGGAGCTCGCAGTGAGCCAAGATCACGCCACTGCACTCCAGCCTGGACAACAGAGTGAGACTCCGTCTCAAAAAAAAAAAAAAAAATTAGCTGGGCATGGTGACAGGTGCCTGTAATCCCAGCTACTCAGGAGGCTGAGGCAGGAGAATCACTTGAACCCAGGAGGTGGAGGTTGCAGTGAGCCAAGATCGCACCATTGCACTCCAGCCTAGGCAACAGGAGCTAAACACTGTCTCAAAAAAAAAAAAAAAAAGACATTTTCACCATCATTCTTCATCCTTGCCATAGCTCTAGAAGATTAACCAGCTTGCCTAAGATCTCATGGGAGGCGGAGTTATATGTTCAAATCTTGGTCTTGTGGGTACTGGCTACGTGTTCTATCCTACTGCTACTTACTGGGGCCCATGGAAGGCAAGCTAAGGCACTGTCACTGGTCAGCACCCAGCACCCCGCATTTGTGATCACTGCTGGGTAACGCCAGGCCTCTGCTCTGTCACTGCTGGTGAGACATGTGGGAAGATGCATGTGCCCCGCAGGCAGAAATGGCACATGCCCAGGGTGGGCTGGCACATGGTACTATGTTCCCGTGGCAGAATATCACCGAGAAACAACACTTTTACTTCATCTTATTAAGCAGGCCAAAAGTATAAAAATGCCTCTATAGTATATGTAACATAGAAAATCAGGACCACAGATGCCTATGTCCACATAGAAAAAAAAAAACATTTAAAGGCCATTTGCTGGGCATGGTGGCTCATGCCTATAATCCCAGTACTTTGGGAGGCCAAGGCAGGAGGATCCCTTGAGCCCAGGAGTTCAAGGCTAATCAGCCTGGGCAATATAGTGAGACCCATCTCTACAAAAACCAAATTAGCCAGGCATGGAGATGTGTGTGCCTATAGTCCCAGCTACTCAGGAGGCTGAGGTGGGTGGATCACTTAAGTGTGGGAGGTTGAGGCTGCAGTGAGCTGTGTTTCCGTCACTGCACTCCAGCTTGGGTGACCTAAGCAACAGAGCAAGACCCTGTCTCGTTACTTGATACTGACTATTTTTGCAAACAAATGATAGTAAGCAGCAAATGCTTAAAAAAAAAAAAAAAACTTACCATTGAGAATAGAGTACGTATTGAATTTGTGTTTTCTGTCAATTAGGAAAAGACAGCTCTGGTTTAATTTTAGTGTAGTACACATTATGTTAGCTTCAGTGCTACACAGGAACCTGCTGCAATGTTTTAAAAGTCCCTGAGGTTTTTTTTGAGAGAGAGAAAATGTCCTGAATGTACAATGAAATTATATAACTATACTTTCCATAAATTGTGTAAAATCATGTAACTGTTTTTTAAATATCACTACTTACTTCATCTACTACCACAATCTTTACACCACAGAGTTCTACAGAGCTCTGCTTTATTATATCCAGAAGTCGCCCAGGGGTTGCTATGATAACCTGAATAAAAGAGAAAAGGCAAATTTAAAAAAATCAGTAATAGCCATTTTCATTCATTCATTCCTCATTGATTGAGCAACTAATATGTACCAGACACTGTGTTAAGCACCCAGAATTCAGTGATGAATAAGCCAGACATAGTCTCTGCTCTCATGAAACTTGTAATACAAAGGAAGAAACAGATAAAACAAGAAAGTACTCATGAGATAAATATACTACACCATAATTGGAGGGGCTTATCCAGTCCTACCCAACACACAGGTCAAACCTAAAGGATTAGTGGGCATGAGCAAGGTGAGGAGTGATTAAGGAGAAAAGTATCTATGACATTCCTGAGGCTGGGAGGCCAGTGAAGTTTCCAAATGGTAAGGGTCAGGGAGAATGGGGCAGGCTGAGGCAGGCACCAGGAAGGGCCTTGTAGGCAGTTTGATTGCTATGGTTCTGTAAACAAGTGAAAATTCCGTAACATCTTTGGGCTTTTTATTTCATTTTTAAATTAAGAGGTTGGGCAAAGTGATTTCTAAGGTTGCTTAAGGCTCTTAACAGTTTTATAATATGTTAGTGGCTAACAATGGGGGCTTTTTTTTATATATATATATAATCTCGCTCTGTCACCCAGCAGGGAGTGCCTGGCTCACTGTAGCCTCAACTTCCCCAGCTCCAGGGGTCTTCCTGCCTCAGCCTTCCAAGTAACTAGGACTACAGGCATGCCACCACACCTGGCTAATTTTTTGTTTTTTTGTAGAGACAAGGTCTCTATGTTACCCAGGCTGGTCTCAAACTCCTGGGCTCAAGTAATCCTCTCACCTTGGCCTCCCAAAGTGCTGGGATTACAAGTGTAAGCTACTGCATTCAGCTTATTTTTACCTTTTTTTAAACAATAAGGAAAAATGCTTTAATACCAATCACATCTCCCCTGTTCTTCTAAGCTACTGTTGGCCAGTATTTAACTTCTATTTTATTTTGAAACCCACAGGTTGTTCATTTTGATTACTGTTTCATTCAATGTTTCCTGAGATTTACCCACATGCTTACTATTTTCCTTGGCCACCATTATTTCTTCCATCCCAAACCCTCCTTTCTGGCACAATCTTCTTTATCTGTAGACTACCTTAGTTTTAAAGTTCTCTTACATGGTGTATTGGTAGTAACTTTCTCAGTTTCGTTTATTTGAAAAGCTTTTTATGTTGCCCTTGCTCTTGGAGGGCAACTTTGCTGAACAGAGGTTTGGGTTATTTTTTCTCAGAGGGCACCTGGGAGAGAGCTCAGGCTGGTGAGAGGGGTGGGAGTGACAGGTGGGCAAGCAGGAGCCTCCACAGAAAGGCAGCCCTGCATGGGGTGCTGCAGCCTGAGGGGCTGAGGAGAGTGCAGGGTGGAGTCTAGTGAGGAAGGCATCGCTGTGGGCGGGGCAGTGCTGATGGTGGGAGGTGGGCTACATAGAGGAAGATTGGTCAAATAAATAAATAAATACATAAAGGAAAAGGAGTGGCAGGTTTCTGTCAGTTACAAAAATGAATGAATCCTGTTGCATTGAATTGGAATTGGAAGTATCAACATGAACTCATAGTCTCATGGTTTCTAATAAATATAGATACAGAAAAACACACACTTAGATATATAGCTGACCCTTGAACAACATGGATTTCAACTGTGTAAGTCCACTGAAACATAACAATTTCAACCAAACACGGACCAACAATACTTGAGTTCAGCAGGGCCAACTGCAGGATTCAAGTCTGCAAAGATTTTGGTACATACGCAGGGGATCCTGGAACCAATACCCAGCAGACGCCAAGGGACCACTGTATTCCCTAGCTCTATCCACTGGGAGGTCCTAGAAGCAGTGATAGTCCAATAGCGATCAACACACATAGCCCCGATCTTTCTTTTTTTTTTTGAGACGGAGTCTTTCTCTGTCCCCCAGGCTGGAGTGCAGTGGCGCAATCTTGGCTTGCTGCAAGCTCCGCCTCCCGGGTTCACGCCATTCTCCTGCCTCAGCCTCCCGAGCAGCTGGGACTACAGGCGCCCGCCAACACGCCCGGCTAATTTTTTTTTTGTATTTTTAGTAGAGACGGGGTTTCACCATGTTAGCTAGGATGGTCTCGATCTCCTGACCTCGTGATCCGCCCGCCTCGGCCTCCCAAAGTGCTGGGATTACAGGCTTGAGCCACCGCGCCCGGCAAGATCTTTCTTTTTAAACACTATCCTCTAGGAAAAGAAACCAGGGCTCCTTGGAGAAGGCATGATTCCAGGGCTGGGGCAGAGAAAGAAAAATCTAAGTATGGAACATCTTCTTTAGATAGAAAGTAAGGAAGACTCAAAGAATGATGGAGATCTGAACAAAGGACATAGAAACCAACTTGAAGGTGCTTCCACTGGCCAGATAGAGATCAACTGGAGTATCAAAACAAATAATGATAACAGATTGTAAACCTCTGAATAACAGGAAGCTGTGAGTCCATACAGATATAAATAAATATATAAATAAATTCAAAGTGTGGTGAAGAATGAGAAATTTACATTTCAAAGTACACCTCAAAGTACTCTCCCCAAAATATTTACTAAACTCAAAGGGGAAAAAAATAAACTTGACAATTACTTTACAGATTCTATCACCAGGAAAAGGACGTACTGATACTGTATGCAACCTAAAAGGATGCAATGAAAAAAACAAAGCATCTCTTCTGTGATATTCCTGTCAAAGACATGTAACTTGAATCTAATCAACTGAGGGATGTTCTTCAAAGTAAGTGGCTTGTAAACCTTAAAAGGGCCAAGATTATGAGGAAAAAAGGAAAGATGGAAGAGCTGTTTCAAATTGAAGGAGATGACAAAGACATGACCACTAAATGCAACATGTGATTCTGAACTGGATTCTTGTGCATAAAAAGTGATGGAACAATTATAAAAATGTGAATGGGGACTGAGGAGTAGATGATGCCAATATTAATTCCTGATGTAATCTACTGTATCAACGTGATACTGTTTGGATCTGTCTCCCCACCCAAATTGCATGTCGAACTGTAATCCCCAACATTGGAGGTGGGATCTGGAGGGAGGTGATTGGATCATGGAGGCTATTTCTCATGGTTTAACACCCTTCCCCTTGGTGCTGTCATCATGATAGTTCTTGTGAGATCTAGTTGTTTAAGAGTGTGTAGCACCTCCCCACCCTCTTTCTTCCTCCTGCTCTGGCCACGTGAAGCTCCTCGCACCCCCTCTGCCTTCTGCCATGATTGGAAGCTTCCTGAGGCCTCCTCAGAGGCAGAAGCCACTATGCTTCCTGTACAGCCTGCAGAACCATGAGCCAATTAAAGTTCTTCTCTTTATAAATTAGTCTCAGGTATTTCTTGATAGCAGTGCAAGCATGGACTAACACACAATGTTAATTTCCTGATTCTGTAATTGTATTACAGTTATGTAAGATAATGTCCTTGTTTGTAGCAATCATACTGTAAAGTATATGGGGGTGATAGGGCATCAAGTCAGCAAGTTACTTCCAAAAGGTTTGGGAGGAAAACAAAGTTCCATTTACTGTACTTACCACCTTTCTTTAAGTTTGAGATTGTTTTTTTAAAAAATGTGTGTTTTGGGAGGCCGAGGCAGGTGGATCACCTGAGCTCAGGAGTTCGAGACCAGCCTGGCCAACATGGTGAAACCCCATCTCTACTAAAAATACAAAAACGTAGCCGGGCATGGTGGTGGGCGCCTGTAGTCCCAACTACTCTGGAGGCTGAGGCAGGAGAATCGCTTGAACCTGGGAGATGGAGGTTCAGTGAGCAGAGGTTGCACCACTGCACTCCAGCCTGGGCAACTGGAGACTAACACCAATACATTAACATATATTTTTTTAAGAACTGGAATGCAAGCTTAGTTTAAAAGCTGTTAGAAGTTTGCAGCTACTTATCCATTTGAATTATAATGTTATCCATTCTTTGCAATGAAAATAAATTTAATGCAGAGGTTGATATGAGACTGCAGTTAAACTCCATTAACCCAACTTCAAATTTGATGCCCATCAAAAATACTTGTATTGTTTACTTTATAAATATATATTGCTGAACTTATTTTTTTTTTTTTTTTTTTTTTTTGAGACAGAGTCTCGCTCTTTCACCCAGGCTGGAGTGCAGTGGCGCGATCTCGGCTCACTGCAGGCTCTGCCCCCCGGGGTTCACGCCATTCTCCTGCCTCAGCCTCCCTTGTAGCTGGGACTACAGGCGCCTGCCACCTCGCCCGGCTAATTTTTTGTATTTTTAGTAGAGACGGGGTTTCACCGTGTTAGCCAGGATGGTCTCGATCTCCTGACCTCGTGATCCGCCCGCCTCAGCCTCCCAAAGTGCTGGGATTACAGGCGTGAGCCACCGCGCCCGGCCAATTATATTGCTGAACTTATAATTTGGCATTAATATCACCTTTATCTGTTTTATATACTGGAGGTCCACCTTAAAAAATCACTGATCCAATATCCCATTAATTATCAACCTGTAATTTCTTAAAACAATATTTTACAGGCTTTAAATCTGTCAGATAAATCTGATTTGACCTTCAAAAGATTCCAACATGAAAGGCTGATATTCACCCATAGAAGTTGTCGAATACTGCAGGAGCTTCATCCCAGCTGGTACTACTGCCCCAGCCCCCTGAGCGCCCTTCCCCAACTCCCTGCCAACCCAGCTCCTCCCCTGGGTCGCCAGGGCCTCACTACCAACCCAACTCCTCCCCTGGGTCACCAGGGCCTCCCTACCACCCCAGTTAACTAAACAGCTAATGCCCAGAACACCAACGGGCCCTGAAGACCCAGCTCCTGCACCAAAGCTGCAGTCTACTTTGATTGGTCAGCATCTGTGCCAAATCTTCCATTAAACATTTTTATTTTAAAGGCAGGTATCTTCAGCCACCCATTCAAACTCAAGAAAACTGAAGCCCACAGAAGTGAAGTAACTTATCTGTGGCCATACAGCTACCAAGTTTCAAAGCTAGAATCAGACCACATTGCTTTTACATACTTTTACACACCAGAAAATACAGACTATGCATAACAGCATGGCTAAGGAAGGAGGAAAGACAGGTAAATTAAGGATCAATTTTGACAACTACTATTTATTAGCTATAGATCCTCAGATAAACCCCACCTTTCTGAGATTCAACTTCTCAACTATAAAACATGGACTAGGGATTATGCCAACCCACCTTCAGAAGTAAATGTGATGCTTAAATGAGATAATCCATGTGAGAACATTCAACAGCCTTTGGCATATAACGGGCACTCAATAAATTGTGCTTCTTTCCCTTCCTATATAAAACAAACTAAAAAAAACCAAAAAACCTAAGGCTTACTTGGTAAGAATTTAAAGGCTCTCTAAAATCATACTTTTAAAAGTTCTTCCAGGGGGAAAAAAAACACTAGTTCCTGTATTGCCTACAGGAATAAAAAACTTTTCAAAGACATTGTATCAAATCAGTGCTTACCTTAACATGTTGTTGCAGACGATAAAGCTGTGGGGGTAAGGGTAAGCCCCCTACGAGAAGCACAGTTTTCATGCGTGGCAGGCCACTCATCAATTCTTTAGCTTGTCTCTCTATCTGAATGGCTAACTCTCTGGTTGGTGTAAGAATGAGCGCAGATGGAGTTTTGCTCTGCAAAGATGTGAAAAACAAGTTTAAAAACACCAGCAATTAATTCCTGCTGATAGGAACTAAATCTTCACAAGCATTCCAGGAACATGGCCCCTTTAAAGGGTTCCCAACTGGGTATGAGTCCTCCTGCCTTCTGCTTACTGCAGACTTTTTTCCTCCAAAACCATCATAAATTAAACCCATTTCTTACATAACAGAGAATACAATGAAATATCAAAATGGGGCTGGGGAGAGGTGTCCACAGTAACCAAGGTGAGAAAACTTAAGGTTTGCTCCTAGTTCATTGAACCCTGTAATCTACAGTCATCTTCCTCTGAAGAGAGAACCCAATAGTCACCATGCAGATCTGGTCAAAGCTGGCATGCTACCCTTGGTCTTTCCCTCTTAGCTGTCTTGTGGATTCACTTCTATCTTTGTCCATGTAACTTACATATATACCCACATCCTATTTCGGGCTTTATGGCTCTATTTTGGTCTTCCAGCATGTGTGACCTATATTTTAAACAATCTAGCACTTTTTTTCTCACACTATCTTCTACTACTCTTTAGTTTTCCAGTTTTTTCTCCTTTATCTTTCCTCTCTTTGCCCACATTTTTTTTTTGTTTTTTTTTTTGAAACGGAATTTCACTCTTGTTGTCCAGGCTGGAATGCAATGGCACAA
This sequence comes from Symphalangus syndactylus, assembly GCF_028878055.3. NCBI lineage: Eukaryota > Metazoa > Chordata > Mammalia > Primates > Hylobatidae > Symphalangus > Symphalangus syndactylus. Next base: position 22,373,090 of record NC_072434.2, on the reverse strand, counting down.
TCTCGGCTCACTGCAATCTCTGCCTCCCAGGTTCAATCAATTCTCCTGCCTCAGCCTCCCGAGTAGCTGGGATTACAGGCATGCGCCATCATGCCTGGCTAATTTTGTATTGTTAGTAGAGATGGGGTTTCTCCGTGTTGACCAGGCTGGTCTTGAACTCTAGAGCTCAGGTGATCTGCCCACCTCGTCCTCCCAAAGTGCTGGGATTACAGGCGTGAGCCACTGTGCCCCACCTTGCCCACATTTTTTACTCAATTCCCTTCCTGCCATACTTCATACTTCACAAGTTCATCAGTACTTGGGAAATAGTAATTACTCAAAATGTTTGTTAAACTAATTATATGTGAAAGTGCTCTATACACTATAAACTAACAAGTAAGGTACGGTAGTGATTATTTTAAGATGAACCATAGATCACATTTAAGAGTATATTTTGAGGCTAGGTGCGGTGGCTCATGCCTGCAATCCCAGCACTTTGTGAGGCTGAGGCGGTTGGATCACCTAAAGTCAGGAGTTCAAGACCAGCCTTATCAACAAGGAGAAACACTGTCTCTACTAAAAATACAAAATTAGCTGAGCATGGTGGCGTATGCCTATAATCCCAGCTACTCAGGAGGCTGAGGCAGGAGAATCACTTGAACCTGAACCTGGGAGGCGGATCACTTGAACCTGGGAGGCGGATCACTTGAACCTGGGAGGTGGAGGTTGCAGTGAGCCGAGATTGTGCCATTGCACTCCAGCCTGGGCAACAAGAGCGAAACTCGGTCTCAAAAAAAAAAAAAAAAAGAAAAAAAAAGTATATTTTGAAACTCTATGATGTGTTCCAACTTCAGTATAAATCATTTTCTTCAAAACACAAACTCCAAGGAGACAAAACTGACACACAAACTGTAGCTCGTCTGGTCAGCTGGATCTTTTCCCCGTCAAATCCAAAGCTCATTCTGTTAACAGCAAAACTGTTAAAAAGAAAATGTTTTGTAAGGAAGCAAGTTTTTAGATCCTCAATAAAGAGATCTCTGGTTCAATATAATACAAGAAAAATGCCTGAAATTATGTTTTCATACAAACTACTATCAGAAGCAAAATCACTACAGGCACTAGTGACTAAAATTCCAAATATTTAGTTTTAGTCTGCAATTTTAATATAGTTAAGAATGAAACTTGGTAAATACCTCACTTGTTTCCAAGAATAATACATGTGAACTCTATTATTAAAACTTACCTCGAATAAAGCTCGCATGATAACAGGAAGAAGAAAGGCAGCTGTTTTTCCTGAGCCAGTATCTGCACTGGCCAGAATGTCTCTTCCCAGAAGTCCCACAGGAATCATCTGCATTTGAATGGGGGTTGGCACCTCATAGCCTGATTTCTTCAAGTTGTGATTTAAGACCTCAGGGAGACTACAATGTTCAAAGTCAATAATGGGCCTAGTGACTTCTTGCCCTTGAACTAAAATTCCCAGCTGCTGTTTAAGATTTTCAATCTGGTCTTCCTGAAGGTTCAAAATAAAGGGGTGCTCTTTGTAGACATAGGAAGCATTCAGTGGAGACTCTGGCTCAGAATCAGCCTTCTGTGGATTGCTGAGTTTTGATTTCTCTTCCTTTTCCTTAACTTGCAGATGTTTCGCTTTACACTCCAAACTACACACATCTTCATCTGTCTTATCACAGATATACTCTCCATAACGACCACAGACAACACACACGGGTTCCCCCGGTTCTGCCCAGCGCTGTGTTTTGGAAAATGACTTAACAGGTTCTTCAGAAGGATAGTTGTCCTTCGCACCCTGCTCGGGACTTACTGAATGAACCTCTGCCAACTGGCCACCTGGGCTGGGGAAAGGGCATGATTCGCTGACGTGCCTATCTGTTGTGGCTGCTTCTGTAACTAGAGCATCAACGGGAACATCTCTGCTTTTGTCCAACTGAAGGTCTTCTGGGTCTGGTTTAATTATCTTAGCCACACAACTTTTGCCATCATCATTAGCATTCCTCTTGATTTTTAGAGATCTTGGAACAAACATCCTTCAATATTCTGTTAAGGAAATTATATAATGAGATTTATTGTACCATTAATAAAGTTCACACATAAAGTACCAAATGATTAATGACTAGGAGCAGTGGCTCACCCCTGTAATCCCAGCACTTTGGGAGGCTGAGGCAGGCAGATCACTTGAGGTCAGGAGTTTGAGACCAGCCTGGCCAACATGCTGAAACCCCATCTCTCCAAAAAATATAAAAATTAACTGGGCACGGTGGCATGTGCCTATAATCCCACCTATTCGGGAGGCTGAGGCAGGAGAATCGCTTGAACCCGGCAGGCAGAGATTACAGTGAGCCGAGATCGTGCCACTGCCCTCCAGCCTGGGTGACAGTGAGATTCTGTCTCAAAAAAATTTTTAAAAAGGCCAGGCGTGGTGGCTCACGCCTGTAATCCCAGCACTTTGGGAGGCCGAGGTGGGCGGATCACGAGGTCAGGAGTTTGAGACCAGCCTGGCCAATATGGTGAAACCCCGTCTCTACTAATACAAAAATTAGCTGGGCATGGTGGCGCGTGCCTGTATTCCCAGCTACTCGGGAGGCTGAGGCAGAAGAATCTCTTGAACCCAGGAGGCGGAGGTTGCGGTGAGCCTAAGACCTCACCATTGCACTCCAACCTGAGCAATACAGTGAGTGTCCTGGGGTTATGCCTGAAAGGAATCGTGAGGACATCATGACACTCTTTATATCAAGCTTTTCTTCCATTCGCCAGCTTCCACTGATGAAGAGATGGAGTCCTCTTCCTCACACACAGCAGTGTTGTAACAGGATACACTGCTCAACATAGCCTTGTACACATGGTCTATTTCCATTTACTGATTATTTGCACTTTAAAGTATCAGATATTATAGAAATTCTGGGCGCGGTGGCTCAAGCCTGTAATCCCAGCACTTTGGGAGGCCGAGGCGGGCGGATCACGAGGTCAGGAGATCGAGGCCATCCTGGCTAACACGGTGAAACCCCGTCTCTACTAAAAATACAAAAAATTAGCTGGGCATGTTGGCGGGCGCCTCTAGTCCCAGCTACTCGGGAGGCTGAGCCAGGAGAATGGCGTGAACCCGGGAGGCGGAGCTTGCAGTGAGCCGAGATGGCGCCACTGCACTCCAGCCTGGGTGACAGAGCAAGACTCTGTCTCAAAAAAAAAAAAAAAAAAAAAGAGAAAATGCTATTTTCATAAGTAACACTTAGTGTTTATTATATGCTAAGCACAATGCTTCACCTAATCTTCACAATCATGTAAAGCAGTTAGCATTACCTAATATATATGTACAGATATTTTTTCATTATGCTATAGTATGTATATTACATAGACTAATATACACAAGACTAATATACATAGTATAGCATAATGAAAAAATAATACAGTAATATACATAACATAGCATAATGAAAAAACGTGTGTGTGTAAAAAACACATTATATACATTCAAAAGAAACTGAGCCACTTAGAAATTAAGTGGTTTGGGTTGGGCGCAGTGGCTCACGCCTGTAATCCTAGCACTTTGGGAGGCCGAGGCGGGCTGATCACGAGGTCAGGAGATCGAGACCATCCTGGCTAACGCGGTGAAACCCCGTCTCTACTAAAAATACAAAAAAAAGAAAAAAAAATTAGCCGGGCGTGGTGGCGGGCGCCTGTAGTCCCAGCTACTCGGGAGGCTGAGGCAGGAGAATGGCGTGAACCTGGGAGGCGGAGCTTGCAGTGAGCCGAGATGGCGCCACTGCACTCCAGCCTGGGCGACAGAGCAAGACTCCATCTCAAGAAAAAAAAAAAAAAAAAAAGAAATTAAGTGGTTTGTTCAAGCTCACACAATTCTTAAGTGTTACAACCCTAGCACTCTGGATCCAGAGCACAAGCTCTCAACCATATGAGGACTAAGCTCTAATTTTTTATCTTACCCAAATTCCTTTCTAAGGGGTCTGGAGAGTCATACCCTACAAACCATAAATTCTCATCAGATGGGTTTTATTTAACCCTGTATATCATGACTTACTTTCCAATCGGACTCTGGCATAACAAGGAAGAAAATAAAAATGTTTTACCCCAAAATATATTTCCTTGCCGTACCTTAAAACTCCCCTGCAAAGTCTCTTGCAGGAAAAATCTGCATTTGGTGAGAATTCCCTTCTCTGTTTTCCTTCCTTCCCTCCCAGATCCAGGAGATAATCAACTAAGAGCCAGGCACCCTTTTAAGTCCAATATAAAACAATTTACAACCTGCTCTCTCTAAAGTCTATCCAAGAGCTTCCTCTGCACAATAAAACTTGGTCTCCACAATCCTTTATCTCTAGCCTGAACATTCCTTTTTATGGATCCCAGGTCTTTAGATAACCTCAACCGTCAACCAGACAAGGTTTACATTTACCGATAGCCTGGAAGCCCCCGGCTTTGAGTTGTCCCGCCTTTCTAAACCAAACCAATGTATTTCTTAAATGTATTTGATTGATGTCTCACGCCTTCCTAAAATAGATAAAACCAAGCTGTACCCCAACTTCCTTGGGCACATGTTCTCAGGACCTCCTGAGGACTGTCACTGGCCATGGTCACTTGTATCTGGCTCAAAGTAAATCTCTTGAAACATTTTTCACAGTTTGATTCTTTTCATCAACCCATATCTATACTTTTTTACACCAAAAACATGTCTTTGCAAAATTACAGTTATTGGGAATAAGGCTTTTAACCTCATCTGGGGACTATCAAATATACTAATAAATATTTTTCTTAAAAAAATTCTTTGTTTAAACTGCCAGATTCCAACTTCCAGAAAAATTCCAACAGAAATGCAACCGAGGGTCTAGAATTACTATCCTAAATCTCCGAAAATGTACAGGGGGTGGCGGGCGGGGCAGACACGGCTCTATGTGAGCAGGAAAAAGCTTGGAACTCAAAGTCCTCCAATGGCGAAAGGGAACGTGCTCCTGCTGGGCAGGCGGGCGGGCTGCGGCGCGGCCTAATTCTCGCCAACGCCCCCCCTCACCCTCGCGCACTGGCGGGCCCTCCCCTCGGGCGTTGCCTCCCACCCACGCCCGGGGGGGCACCGCACCCCGAGGCGCTTCACGTCACGGAGCTGCTAGGAGACGGTCGGGGCTCCGCTTCCGGGTAGAGGCCTGGGACACGGGGAACTGTAAGGATGGGAGGGGGTCCGCGCAGGGGCACCCATTCTGCCGCCGCGGCCTAGCACCCCAGGTCCCGGAGGAGGGGCACCAGGGCGGCCAGGGGCCCGAGCTTCCGGGGCACGCTCACCCACGCAGGCCTGAGGCCGCGTCCGCTCCCGCTCCCGCTCGGGGCCGGCTCCCCCTTCCAGGCTCCAGGCCAGCTTCCGCCCGACAAGCCCTGACCTGCGCGTCAGGACTGCGGCCCGGGACTAGTGCGGTGCGGAGCGGAGCGCAGCGCAGCGCAGCGCAGAATCCACTTCTCCGGGTTTTGGGAGGGGGCCGCAGCCCGCTTTCCGGGCGGCGGGGAGGCGGGGCCGCCGTGGGGGCGGAGCTCGGCTGGGAGCCGGCAGTGGCTTGGGAGGGAGGGAGGGAGGAAGGGAGGGAGGAGGAGAGGGGCGGGAAGGCTCCCCGCGTTTTCCATGCCCCCGCCCAGCTCTGGGCTGGTGGTAAATCTCGGAACTGGTCGGGGCAGGGCGTGTTCTGGACGGAGGGGCACGTTTGGGAATCCTCTTGGAAGAATTTACGTAATCGAATGGGCTGGGACTGGTGGAGAAGAGTCGGACCGTCCGGAAAGAAGCAGGAGGGCGGCGCGGGGGCCTGGCACCCTTAGAAAGTGGGAAGTGTGAGTGTAAAAGGGAGGGGCACTTCTGCCCGTTGGGCCCAAAAAACCTTTTCTGGCTTTAGCTAGTAGAGCCACTCAAAATTTAAACGGAGTCAACTTGATGTGGCATATTTGATATGCTGGATAATATTTCCTGCACCACCGCACCCCCCCGCCCCGCCCCAACACCAACAAGAAAATAACACAAGTCACGGTTCTTGGTCCTTGTGGGCTGACATTTCCCTGTTTTGCCAACCTCTGGAGCCACGTGTCCCAAGCAGCTTGTAGTTGAGAAGTGATGTGGGAGAGGAGACAGCACGGGAGAGGAAGGAGGGAAGCCAGCTTACGTTCACGTGCCTTAGATATTTAAAAATATTTTCAATGTAATATTCGATGCATTCAAAAAAGCATATTTACCAAATGTGTAAAATTTAAAGTATACTAATGAAACTATCACTCCACCACGTTATCAGTATTTAGCATGTATCCATGCATCTCCAGGATTCTACTCCTGGCCTCTTAGCTCACCATCACTATCTTTAGTTTTGTCCCTCTTTGCCATTTTTAGTGGTTTTATCGTATTTGGATGCGTTCCTGTGTATTGGTGTATTTTTCTTCTTTTTGAGCTTTATAAAAATATATATAGCCTGGAATTCGCTTTTTATCATTCAACATTTGTTTTTTTGATTCATCCAAGTTGATAAGCGTAGTAACAACATTGATTTCTTACTGCCTAGTCAAAAGGAAGTTTTCTCCTGTCAGGAATGTATTCAATACTGTAGCGGATAGGATTATAAATGCACTTTAAGTATTTTCTTTATTGGTGGGAACCACACAGACTAAATGTATCAGACTTCCCAAGTTTGTAGGTCACATACTTATAACAGAACTCTTTTCCTGGGTTTTGTGACATTTCTAATTGTTGTAATTTCTTTTGCCATTATAAAAAATAGTCACTTTTGAACCTAATTTGTATTCATAATTCTGAATCTTTTTCTTTAAAAGCCTCACTCTTTTCCAATTATATAAGCTCATACCCCACAAAACCTGAATCTACCCCTAGTAATTACTAATAAGGCTAGTAGGAGCATTCTTGTTCACCTTCTGTGCATGCGCTAGACTCTAATTTGAACCTAGGATTAGCACTACGGCATCAGAGGCCATGGGGGCTGTTCAGCTTTCGAAGATAAAGCAGAAATGTTTTCAAAGTGGTTGTACCAATCTGTACTGCCACCAGTACCGACCACAAGTCTCTCTAAATCCTCGTTATTTTCACACTTCTTACTTTTTGCTACACAATTCTCTCTAAATCCTCGTTATTTTCACACTTCTTACTTTTTGCTAGTCTACCCAGAATAAATACCATGTTTTTGTCTTAATTTGCATTCCGTAGTTACTGATAAGGTTGAGCACTTTGAAATATGTTATTCATTCATGTTTTCGCTTCCCCTTCTAAGGGTGTGTGTGGGTGTGTGTGTGTGTACATATATAAATGTAAATATAATGTATATATATAATGAATAACATTCTTTTGTTAATTGTATGTGTTGCAGATATCTTCTCCCTGTTTATAATGTGTTTTCTTTTTTTTTTTTTTGAGACGGAGTCTCGCTCTGTCGCCCAGGCTGGAGTGCAGTGGCGCAATCTCGGCTCACTGCAAGCTCCGCCTCCCAGGTTCACGCCATTCTCCTGCCTCAGCCTCCCAAGTAGCTGGGACTACAGGCGCCCGCCACTACGCCCGGCTAATTTTTCTGTATTTTTAGTAGAGACGGGGTTTCACCTGTTAGCCAGGATGGTCTCGATCTCCTGACCTCGTGATCTGCCCGCCTCGGCCTCCCAAAGTGCTGGGATTACAGGCGTGAGCCACCGCGCCCGGCAATGTGTTTTCAAATAAAAAAATTTTTTGACTTATTTTGAAAAAAATCAACCTTATCAAAAAGTTTCAGAATGAATGAACTCCTGTATACCCTTCACATAAGTTCACAGTTTGCTATATTTGCTATATTAGTGTGTAGGAGAGATTATATATATGTAATATTTATATTATAGATATATATTTTTTTCTGAACCATTTAGGAGTAAGTTGTAGCATGTTTCTCCAAAGACAATGATATTCTCTTTTATACTCACAGAAAAATGTCCCAGTTGAGGTTGTTTGTTTGTTTTTTGAGACAAGGTCTCACTCTGTCACCCAGGCTGGAGTGCAGTGGTGCGATCTCGGCTCATTGCAACCACCTCCGGGCTCAAGTGAGGCTCCCACCTTAGCATCCCGAGTAGCTAGGACTACATGCACACCCTACCATGCCTGGAATTTTTTTGTTGTTAGAGATGGGGTTTTGCCATGTTGCCCAGGGTGGTCTCCAGCTGCTAGGCTCAAGCTATCCGCCTGCCTTGGCCTCCCAAAGTGCTGGGATTACAGGATGAGCCACTGGGCCTGGCTCAAATTTAGGTAGTTTAACATTGATGTAGTACAAGTAGCTAACATGCAGTCCTTATTGAAAATTTACTAGTTGCTCCATTAAGGTGTTTTAGAGCTATTTTTTTTCCCCTAATCCAGGATTCAGTCCAAGATCTTTTCATTTTCTTTATGAAGTGTTTTTTTCTGTTTTTTTTTTTTTTGTTTTGTTTTGTTTTTTTTTTTAAGAGACAGGGTCAGGCCGGGCGCGGTGGCTCAAGCCTGTAATCCCAGCACTTTGGGAGGCCGAGGCGGGCGGATCACGAGGTCAGGAGATCGAGACCATCCTGGCTAACACGGTGAAACCCCGTCTCTACTAAAAATACAAAAAATTAGCCGGGCGTGTTGGCGGGCGCCTGTAGTCCCAGCTACTCGGGAGGCTGAGGCAGGAGAATGGCGTGAACCCGGGAGCCGGAGCTTGCAGTGAGCCGAGATCGCGCCACTGCACTCCAGCCTGGGCAACAGAGCGAGACTCCGTCTCAAAAAAAAAAAAAAAAAAAAAAAAAAAAAAAAAAAGAGACAGGGTCTTCCCTCTATCACTCAGGCTGGAGTGCAGTAGCCCGATAATGCTCTATGGCTAGTCTATGGTCAATTTTTACATATTTTTAAAACTAGAGAAGAATGTTTATTCACCAATAGATAGATACATGATACTTGCAAATAAATCAAGCTTGGTATTTCAGATATTCTATATCTTTACTAATGTTCATGTTCAGATTTCCCCATCAGTATTTCCCCGTCAGTATTTCTCTCACCCGTTAGTAGATAAAACAGATCAAGCAATCAATCTCCCATTATAAAGGTAGATGTGTTCATTTTTCCCTATAGTCCAGCAATTTTAGTTTTGTGTATTTTGGGGGCCATTTTATTTTCGAATCAATATTTGTAAAGCAATTTTAAGCATTAATGTGTCATGGAATCTTAGGTTTGAATGCGTTCATCAGAGTCCAATCACCACCCCTTGCTACTCTCCATACCCTTGTAGGAGGAATTATTTTATAGCACCCTGCTACAGGACCAACCGGCTTGTTGAGTGCTTTTAGAGACATGGTGCTTCCCACCTTGCAGGACAGGCCAGTTCTTCACTGGAGAGCTCCATGATTATACTTACTATTTAATTAGACTCTATGGCTAGGCATTGTGCAAAGCATTTTAGAAACATTGTCATATTTAATTCTCACTGTAATCTTATAAAGTAGGCATTTTATCCCCATCATACTAATGAAGAAACAGGTTTAGGTAATTAAGCAACTTGCCCAAGGTCACACAGCTAGGTAGTGGCACAGTAGGAATTTAAGCCCAGGTCTGTCTCCTAATCCACTAGACTACACTGCCTTCAAGCTCTTCTTTATTTAAGTATAAAACCATGTCCCTTTAACTTTCAATCAGGAAACCTGGTTCCAAAACCATTTTTAGTGTTCCCAAACTTCCCAATCTGTTGGAAACCTTAGACATAACTCACACTCATGTGTTCCATTACTGTGCCCAACTTTCCTTAGTTTTCTTATGGAAGCTTTAGACCTTTGCTATATATGTTTGTATTCTTATTGTTACTTTTGGAAAAGTAGCCAATCTTGATGAGCAGGATGATTCATTCTGAATGAATGAATGAAGCCTAGTGAGTTGCAACTCATTTATACGTGTGAGTTAGGATGCTGGATGAAATCTAATTTTTAACATCAAGTTCTTCACCTTTCAAGGTTAATAAGTCAAACCTCAGAGCCACTCAGGTCTCACTTGTGGCTCTTTCCCACTCTGTGTTCTTTAATCAAAAAGCTCAGAATCAGATTTCCTCTTAGGTCTCACCAGAGCACAGTATAATTAATCTAAACTCCCATTTCTGTTTTCTTCACAAAAGATCTTCACGGACATGGTTTTATGATGGTCTTTTAATTGTGGGGCCACAGAAAGCATTATTTATAGTAGGTCACATGGAAATCACAGATGGCGTTACTAATACAATTTTAATATGCTTTATGGCAGGGAGGGACGGGAAAGTATACAAAGGTGACTCAATTAGACAAGAGTTGTGGAATGCATACATCCTACATAACCATTCTAAGAGTTTGCCTTAAGCTGTGTCTTAGAACAGGAAATGCTGCAATAATGTGAGCTGACCTGTATGTTATTCTCATGTGCTGTTGAAACATGTATAGAAATAATAATGCCTAGCATTCTTTCATCTCGGGAAACTTCAGCCTCACACATATTAGTTTATAGCTACTCCTTACTCTTTTAATATGTGAGGCTTAGAAAGCCCATATAAATTTTGATCAAGGTGGAGACAGGAAAGCATAGTTTAATAGTATTTAACTGCCATTGATTTTTTTTTTCCACTTGTATCATCACAATGAATCAGATCAGAACTTGGACCTCAGTACTTTTTCTGCCTTTGGCATCTTTTCCTGATAAGTAGTATGACCAAGTATTCAAATTCTAAGAATTGAACTATTTACTCATTCAACAGATTTATGACATTTGCCATGTGCCCAGAACTGGGAATATAATGATGAAATAGGAAGTCATAGTCTCTGCCCTCACCAAGCTTCCAGCAGGCAGGTGGAGGAGGGAGACAGACAATTCCATAGTAAGTGCAGATAAGGGAATTACAGGGTTTCATAGGAATGTTAAGGATGGGTACATAAGCCAGACCTGCTGAATCAGGGAAAGCTTCCCAGAGGAAATGGCATCTAAACTGAGATCTAAAAGCTGAAGAGGAATTGGGACAATTAAAATAGGAAAAAGAAGAGGAAGGAAAGGCCCAAAGTGAGATACAGCACATCCAAGGAACTGAAATAAGTTAGATATTAGTCTTCGATCAAGTTATACTGCAGCAACAAATGACCCCAAAATGTCAGTGGCATTTAACAGCAAAGATTTATTTCTTTATGCTGCAATATGGAGAAATGATTGTGGGGGATGCTAAAATATGGAGAGAAGATTGTAGAGGGTAAAACCGAGGTAGGAAGCTGAGGCAATAGTTCAGCCTGAAGAGGAGGGTGGCCTGAACTTTAGGGTGGCCTGAAGTAGTAGCAGTGGAGAAAAAGAGAAGTAGACAGAATCAAGAGATAAAGAGAAAGTTAAGTCAATAGTTCTTCTTGATAGATAGGATGTGGGGGGTGAAGGAGACAGAGTCATGGTTGACACTCAAGTTCAATATGCACTACATAGCTTTATAGTAAGCACAAAACATAACATGATGGTGAAAACTTTTATAGAGAGGAATTTAATACTTATGATAACATGATAAACATTTTAATGTAATAATCTTAGAAATGTCATCCTACTAATCTCATATACATCATAGAGTTTGTGATCTCAGTGATCAATATTATTTTTTCTGCTCAAACTCCTGGTACAGATACATTCACAGAAGTACGTAATTCTTGTCAGCAAAGCTTTTGGGATGACAGCTTAGGAGATGCTGAATTAAAATGAGGTCTATTTTACCACTCTACATTCATCCTAAAACTTGAACTTAGAAAGATGTCATTGAATGTTTAGAAAAATAGACAGCTGCTGAGCTATAAAATCTACCTTTGTAAACTTTAGCAAAGGAAGGCTCAGGCAGGTTTCACTAGATTCAATATTGCAAGGCTGTCATGCTCTGAGGACATCATATAAGAGCTATGACCATTAGCATACTTAGAAACCTGCTGCCAATATGACCAGGCGCGGTGGCTCATGCCTGTAATCCCAGCACTTTGGGAGGCCGAGGCGGGCGGATCATCTGAGGTCAGGAGTTCGAGACCAGCCTGGCCAACATGGTGAAACCCCGTCTCTACTAAAAAATACAAAAATTAGCCAGGCATGGTGGCAGGCGCCTTAATCCCAGCTACTTGGGAAGCAGAGGCAGGAGAATCGTTTGAACCCGGGAGGCGGAAGTTGCAGTGAGCCAAGATAAAGCCATTGCACTCAAACCTGGGGGACAAGAGCGAGACTTCTCTCAAAAAAAAAGAAAAAAAAAGAAAAAGAAACCTGCTGCCAATATGCATTAATTTTCCAGAGGAAAAAGTATTGTGCTGGATTCTCCCTTTCAAGATTAGGCATGTTCATGGGACATTAAACTTTCAAAAGATGAAGAGAAGAGCATCTTAGGTTTTCCCAAGGCAACTCTAAATTTCTCAGCAGGAGACAAATTAAGAGCACCAATTTAGATATTCTTTTATCTGGCAACAACCTCCTTTTCTTCCAGCTTTACTTTGTTCAGCTTCTCCCATCATGATCATTTTCAACCACACTGGGACTATTTGTCTATTAATTTCTCTCCCAACATGTCTGTCATCTTCTGTCTTCCTTTTTCATCTTATCCCACTTATATTGTGTACTTTCAGGATTTATTTCAGCACTGCAACAAGCCTTAGATATTTTACTGAAATCAGAAATGTTCCAGCACTGCACAGATGGCTGTACTGATTAAGAGTGTTGTTTTGTAACCATGGGCTAAGGAGTTGATCCTCTGGCATCTTCCAAAGGTGACCTATGAGTGTACGTGGTTTTTTTTTTTCCTTAATCTCTATGGACTCAAGGATTTTTTTTTTTCTTTTTTTGAGACAGAGTCTCACTCTGTCACCCAGGCTGGAGTGCAATGGCATGATCTCGGCCCACTGCAGCCTCTGCCTCCCGGGTTCAGGCGGTTCTCCCCCGTCAGCCTCTCGAGTAGCTGGGATTACAGGCATCTGCCATCATGCCCAGCTAATTTTTGTATTTTTATAGAGACGGAGTTTCAGCATGTTGGCCAGGCTGGTCTTGAACTCCTGACCGCAGGTGATTCGCCCGTCTCAGCCTCCCAAAGTGCTGGAATTACAGACATGAGCCACCACGCCTGGCAGACTCAAGGATTTATTTTATTTAATTTATTTTTTGAGACAGGATCTTGCTCCATTGTCCAGCTGGAGTGCCGTGGCATGATTTAGGGTCACTACAGCCTTGACCTCCCTGGCTCAAGCGATCCTCCTGAATAGCTGGGACTATAGGCACAGTACCATGCCCAGCTAATTTTTAAAAAAATTTTTTGTGGAGATGTGTTTCTCACTATGTTGCCCAGGCTGGTCTCCATCTCCTAGACTCAAGTGATCTTCCTGCCTATGCCTCCCAAAGTGCTGAGATTACAGGTGTGAGTTACTGTGTGAGGCCAGACTCAAGAATGTTTAACATTTGATGCATTTCGGTTCATTGCACTTACTACTCTTTGTGAAGCTTAAATTGTCCCATCTTTGACAGTGGGAACCTCTTCAAGGTGGCTTTAGGGCCTTTTTTGACGCATAAAGCCCAGTAGTCTTTGAGAGTTTCCTTGCTTTCTGATGTGATGGAGCTTGTTGCCAGCTCATCTTACTTTTTTTTTTTTTTTTTTTTTTTTTTGAGACGGAGTCTTGCTCTGTCGCCCAGGCTTGGAGTGCAGTGGTGCGATCTCGGCTCACTGCAAGCTCTGCCTCCCGGGTTCAGGCCATTCTCCTGCCTCAGCCTCCCGAGTAGCTGGGACTACAGGCGCCCGCCAACACGCCCGGCTAATTTTTTGTATTTTTAGTAGAGACGGGGTTTCACCGTGTTAGCCAGGATGGTCTCGATCTCCTGACCTCGTGATCCGCCCGCCTTGGCCTCCCAAAGTGCTGGGATTACAGGCTTGAGCCACCGCGCCCGGCCTACTTTTTTTTTTTTTTTTTTTTTTGAGATGGAGTCTCACTCTGTCGTCCAGGCTGGAGTGCAGTGGTGGGATCTTGGCTCACTGCAACCTCTGCCTCCCAGGTTGAAGCGATCTCCTGCCTTAGCCTCCTGAGTAGCTGGGACTACAGGCACATACCACCATGCCCAGCTAATTTTTGTATTTTTAGTAGAGACAGGATTTCGACATGTTGGCCAGGCTGGTCTCGAACTCCTGACCTCAGGTAATCCACCCACCTCGGCCTCCCAAAGTGCTGGGATTACAGGCGTGAGCCACCGCGCCTGGCCCATATTACATATTTTTGTCCCAGACTGAGAATCAGCCATTTCTATCAGGAGCCTGGGTTTCTGATTCCCCTTGACAGAAAATGTTATTTATAGGCCACAGGCTAGGCATGAGAAATGCTAATTGCTACTAAATTGGTTATGGTTTCTAAGCCTTTTTAGTGGACAGAGCTCAGACATTCTTTTTTTCTTTTTTTAGGAGAAAAAAATCGTAAGTTCATTTTGTTCAAATTTAGGATCACAAGGTTTTTATTTAACTTTAAAAAGTTAAAGGTTTTAATTAAAAAGTTTTAAATTTTATTTTGATACCACTTTTACACTGAAAATTTTAGTTTCTAAGTATATTAATGGCCAGGAGTGGTGGCTCACACCTGTAATCCCAGCACTTTGGGAGGCAGAGGTGGATGGATCACCTGAGATCAGGAGTTCAAGACCAGCCTGGCCAACATGTCGAAACCCCATCTCTACTAAAAATACAAAAATTAGCCAGGCGTGGTGGTGCATGCCTATAATCCCAGCTACTCAGGAGGCTGAGGCAGGAGAATCGCTTGAACCCAGGAGGCAGAGGTTGCAGTGAGCCAAGATCACACCAGTGCACTCTAGCCTGGGCAACAGAGCGAGACTCCATCTCAAAATAAATAAATAAATAAATAAATTTTAAAAATTTAATATAATTTTATTTGTTATATATAAAATGGCTTCAGAATAATACCAAAATTATTACTAACCATATAATTACTGAAAATAGTTTAAAATGTCTTTGACTTTTTAAAAATTCCAGGTATATTCTAGTAAGGATATATAGTCAAATTATTGTGTTTTAAAACCATGTGAAATAATCCTTTCTGTATGGTTAAGCCACTAAGTCAATTCAAAGGGTGGATTTATTTGTTTCCTTTTGCTTTTGATTTTCATGAATTGATTTTCTTTTCCATTTTGATTTAACATTATTTTATAATTTTATAAACCTGTCTCAGATACTTGGGAGGCTGAGTCGGGAGAATCACTGAAGCCCCGGAGTGTGAGGCTACAGGGTGCTATGATCATACCTGTGAATGATCTGCACTCCTGTTTGGGCAACATACCTAGTCCTATCTCTAAAAAAACAAAAACAAAAACACAATACATTTACAGGGTTTGAAATCAAATCTACAAAACAATGTATATTCCGAAAACTTTAGCTTTTATTCATGATCCTTCCACCCTATTCCTTCCCTCTCCCGTAGATTACTTAATTTTTTTAATTCAAAAATTGTTTTGTCTATCCTTCCAGTTTTGAAAATATAAGCAAGTATTTTATATCTGTGCATATATATATATATATATATATATATATATACACCTTTTAGATAAACAGAAGCATATTGCAGACACTTTTTCCACCTTCTTTTCAGTTGACAACGTATCCGGGAGATTGCTTCATGGCAGTGTATAAAAATATTCTTCATTCCTTTCCACTTCTCCGTCGGGTGCAGTATAGCTCCAGTCTCTCGCAGATAACCATTTAAGCTGTTTCCAGTTATTTGCTGTTACAAGTGCTGCAGTGTATAGCCTTCCAGATACTTAATTAAGCTTTTATAAGTATGATCATATTTTATGGAATCTGAAACCCCATCGATTATAAGTGACACCATTACTCTATATAACACTAAAAAAGAAAAACACCCTGCCAATTAACTGTAAAATGCCATTGATTGTAAAATGAATCTCAATTTCAGAGCTGTAAAATGTAAAAAAGTGTACATCTTAACATTTAGGAAATTAAAATCTCATGTAATCCTCATAACAACCTAAAAGGAAGGTACATATAACTATTGTGAGCTCCATGAAGGAACAAACTTTTTCTTGTTTTTGGCTCTAATGTATTTTTAAAAAAATACTTCTTAATATTTTAAAAATAGAGATTGGGGGGGTCTCACTCTGTTGGCGAGGCTGGTTTCGAACTCCTGGCCTCAAGCAATTCTCCTGCCTCGGCCTCCCAAAGTGCTGGGATTACAGGCATGAGCCATCATACCTGGCCATTTGGCTCTAATCTCAGCCCCAAGAACTATGCTTTCAAGGAGAAATGTGTCTAATAGTGCACAGTAGACACTTAAATATTTGTTGAATAAATGAATGAGCCCCCATTTTACAAATGAGGAAACTCTGAGGTACAAACTTTAAGAGACCTGCCTGAGAGCAGTCATTTACTGGCAGAGACTGGATTTGAACCAAGAAAGTTACAACTCATACCTGCTGCACTCCCGCCTATAAATTCATGGGTACCCGGCCGGGCATGGTGGCTCACACCTGTAATCCCAGCCAGCACTTTGGGAGGTTGAGGCACGTGGATCACCTGAGCTCAGGGGATCAGCTTGGGTAATATTGTGAAACCCCATCTCTATCAAAAATACCAAAAAAAAAAAATTAGCTGGACATATTGTCGTGCACCTGTGGTCCCAGCTACATGGGGCTGAGGTGGGAGGAGGATTCCTTGAGCCTAGGAGGTGGAGGTTGCAGTGAGCCAAGATCCAATCTCGCCACTGCACTCCAACCTGGGTGACACAGTGAGACCCCGTCTCAAGTAATAATAATAATATAATAATAATAATAATAATTCATGATTACCAGTCACAAAGGGGCCCTCAATAATCCTATTGCTTTTCTCTGGTCAACTTGCTCTTCCATTGCAGCAACAATTATTATAAACCATCACTCCCTCCAAGCCTCAAAAATCCCCTCTCCCAGCTCCCCTGGACCCACTCCCTGACTGATTAGAGAACCTTGCCTCCTATTTCATAGACAACACGAAGCCGTGACATAAGAACCCTCTCAGCTTCTCACCAAACATGCAAATCTTCCTGCATTATCAGTAATTCTCTGTGCTTCCTTCCCTCTATGCTACATAGGATGTGCCTTTTGTCCTACCAAAGGCTGATTCCTCCACTGGGGCTGGGGATTCTGTCCCTCCTGCCTTCCTTAACACTAGTAGTTACCCCTTTTTGCCCTGTAAATTCAACCTGTCTCTCTGTATGAGTTAGGATTCAGCTTGGCTGCATATAAGAAAAAAATCAAAATTAATTGTGGCCTATATGAGAGAGATGTTTTTTGCTCTCACGTATTTATTTACATTTTAATTGGTCTGAGTATGTGATGCTTATACATTGTATAAAAAGTAAAAGGTACGAACTGTACTCCTACCCTTACCACAGTCACCTAGCTCCTCAACCACTCTTTTAACTTTAAAAATAGCATGTAAAGAGACGAGTGGAAATGGTCACTTGGGAGTATGCATAAACGGAGAGAAGGGAAGCAGGGACAGAGACTTTGGCACTCTTGCTTTTAAAGACTGAGTCGAAGAAGAACTGGCAAATGATCTAAGAATAAACGTCATTGAAGAAGGAGGAAAACCCAGGGATTGTTTTGCCCTAGAAGCAAAAGAAGAAAGTATTTCAAGGAGAAGTGTGTCTAATACCTCTCAGAGATTCAAGTAAAATAAAAACAGAGAAGTGACTGTTATATCTGGCAGAATGGAAGCCATTAGTGACTTGGACAAGAGGAATCTCAGGGGAAATGGACTGAGGAGAAAATGTGGGGTAAAAAGCTAATCAGCAATTACGGTCAACTCAAGAAGTTTTGTTGTGAAGGGGAGCAGAGAAACTTGCCTGGGGCTGGAGAGAGATATGTGGTCAAGATATGTTTTTTCTTTCTTAAGATAGGAGCTGTTATGGCGTATTGTTTGCTGGTGGAAACAAATCATGGGAAAGGGAGAAATTGATTATACAGGTGAGAGAGGGAATAATTTCCAGAACAAAGTCCTTGAATATGCAAGATTTGCGTGGGCTCCAGAACACAAACAGAAGGGCTAGCCTTTGAAATGCAAGGACACTTGATCCATGCAATGGGTACATACAAAAGCAGGCTGTAGTTTGAGTGGTCCTTGTCTGCTTTGATTTGTTTTTTTTTTTTTTTTTTGAGATAGAGTCTCGCTTTGTTGCCCAGACTGAAGTGCAGTGGTGCAATCTCAGCTCACTGCAACCTCTGCCTCTTGGGTTCAAGCGATTCTCCTGCCTCAGCCTCCTGAGTAGCTGGAATTACAGGCACATGCCACCACATCTGGCTAATTTTTTATTTTTTTATTTTATTATTATTATACTTTAAGTTTTAGGGTACATGTGCACAATGTGCAGATTTGTTACGTATATATACATGTGCCATGTTGGTGTGCTGCACCCATTAACTCGTCATTTAGCATCAGGTATATCTCCTAATGCTATCCCTCCCCCCTCCCCCCACCCCACAACAGTCCCCGGAGTGTGATGTTCCCCTTCCTGTGTCCATGTGTTCTCATTGTTCAATTCCCACCTATGAGTGAGAACATGCGGTGTTTGGTTTTTTGTCCTTGCGATAGTTTACTGAGAATGATGATTTCCAGTTTCATCCATGTCCCTACAAAGGACATGAACTCGTCATTTTTTATGGCTGCATAGTATTCCATGGTGTATATGTGCCACATTTTCTTAATCCAGTCTATCATTGTTGGACATTTGGGTTGGTTCTAATTTTTTATATTTTCGTAAAGTTGGGGTTTCACCATGTTGGCCAGGCTGGCCTCAAACTCCTCACCTCAAGTAATTCGACCACCTCAGCCTCCCAAAGTGTTGGGATTACTGGTGTGAGCCACCACGCCTGGCTGTCTGCGTTGATTTATTCATTTTTTGTTAAAGCTGTGAGTAAGAACGGGGCTACAGCTGGGTTTTGTTAAAGTTGTGGGTAAGTGTGGGGCTACAGCTGGGGAGGTGGTATCATTTAGAAGCTTTGAAAAGATGGAAGACGTGAACTAGTCTTTTTGAAGAGTGGGAAAGAGAACATTTCAAGAAATATAGTAGGATTGTCAAGTATGCTAAGCACCCAACTGAGATTTGGGGCCATGAATTTAAAGAAAACTAATGGATATGGTGAATAAGATCAGCTGAGCACTATTTGGCTGCTCTTATGCAGGCCCAGAGTGAGCAGATTGTTGGGTATAAGCAGAGTTAGAGGCTTTCTTAATTGAATATAACAGGGTAAGCTCAGGGAGAGAGGGGCAAGGGTTTTAAGGGTGTTTGCAAGGGAGTCATTATAAACATGAGCTGTGGCTTTTAGGCTAGCTAAAGAAAAAGACATGAGGACATGGATAGCTGATTATAGTTGAGAAAATGATAAGAGTCTAAGGATGAGAGTTCTTCATGAAGTTGAAGAATTGCTGAAGCAGGAGTTCTTGAGAATCCAGAAGGATGGGGGATGCTGGTCAGAGAATGGGACTCTGGAAGTTACAGTGTCAGAAGTGTGCAGTGATTGTCATGACAAAAAGAATGCCATGGTCATCTGAGGGGGCACGGAGGATTAGATTATCAGAGGCCAAAAAGGCTGAGGAACTGAGAGGCCAAGATGTCAGATGGAATATCCACATGAATAGTGAAATCACTTTAAAAAGAGAGAGAGAGAGACAGAGATGAAAAGGAGATCAATGAGCCAGGTGGGGTGAGAACTATTTATGTCTTCAATCAAGGCAGGCCTGCGCTTCACATTTTTTGGCTTTCCGAGGGGAGAATATTTCCAAAGAAAAAAGGAAGAGAGGCACAAAGCAAAATGAAAGAAAAAAGCCAAGAGAGTTTGTCCCAGCCCAGTGTTCTTGTGTGGTTGCCTGATTGTGAACTGCAAATGCATTTTACTCTTAACTCAGGACTGCTCAAGTCTGAGCATTCGAGTAGGGCCATAGTGGACATAAGAGCACAGTTCTTAGCCCATTCTCCATATGTACATATGGGCTTTTTTATCTGCTGGAAGTATCCACAGATTTCATTAGACTCTCAAAGTGAGCATGACTCCAAAAGGTCAAGAGCCATCTCAAAGATCAGAGTGGGTTCCCTATAAAGGGGAGATGAGCAAAATCTCAGTCAATTGCACTATAATATTAATGATAATAACGATAATGATAATGGCTGATAAATTTATTGAATACTTTCTTCCTTTTTTTTTTTTTTTTATGAGATGAAGTCTCACTCTGTTGCCTAGTCTGTAGTGCAGTGGCACAATCATAGCTCACTGTAGCCTTGAACTCCTGAGCTCAAGCAGTCCTGTTGCCTCAGCCTCCCAGGTAGCTGAGACTACGGGGACTACAGGCACAAGCCACCATGGCTGGCTAATTTTTTTTTTTAATTTTTAATTTTGTAGAGACCGAGGTCTCACTTTGCTGCCCAGGCTGGTCTCGAACTTCTGGCTTCACGCAGTCCTTCTGCCTTAGCCTCCCAAAGTGTTGGCATTATAAGCCTGAGCCACTGTGCCTGGCTTTTATTGACTATTTTCTATGTGCCAGGTCTCACGCAAGAGAAAACATGCCCTGAGCAAACATTTTGAGCAATCTGGTCTGTGTTGGTGAGGTGCCTCACAAGAAATGAGGAAGAAGGCATTCCATTTTAAATATCAGTCTTCGGTGAGTTGGTTACCATGAGTCCTTTCATCAGAGACAAATCAACTCTCTGAATCACTGATCAAATTTACTTTCAGAACTTACATAGCTAACTTCACTTTGGTGACCACATCAATATAAAGTAACCATGTGAGGCCTTGGTGGAGTAGTCACCCTGTCTGTGTAAATCTATCTATCTATCTATCTATCTATCCATATATATATATATATATATATATATTTTTTTTTTTTTTTTTTTTTGAGACGGAGTCTCGCTTTTTCACCCAGGCTGGAGTGCAGTGGCTCAATCTCGGCTCACTGCAAGCTCCGCCTCCCGGGTTCACGCCATTCTCCTGCCTCAGCCTCTCCGAGTAGCTGGGACTACAGGCGCCTGCCACCACGCCCGGCTAATTTTTTGTATTTTTAATAGAGACAGGGTTTCACCGTGGTCTCGATCTCCTGACCTCGTGATCCGCCCGCCTCGGCCTCCCAAAGTGCTGGGATTACAAGTGTGGGCCACCGCGCCTGGCCTGTAAATCTATATTTTATTGATTGCTTCATTAGGTCGCTTTCTTCAAAGTGTTTTCTTTCAATGGTAATTTACTCTGTGAGGCAAAATAAGGCAGTACTACATAGAGAAAATAAAAATAACATTAAAAATTGAGATTTTTGTTTGAGTGTCGTGGCTCACGCCTATAATCCCAGCATTTTGGGAGGCTGATGCAGGAGGATCCCTTGAGCCTAGGAGTTCAAGATCAGCCTGGGCAACATAGTGAGACCTCATCTCTACAAGAAACTGTGTCTGTGTGTGTGTGTGTGTACACACGTATGTATACATGTATATACATAATTTGAGACCTTTAAGACATGGGGAAAAGTTGGGTATTTGACTTAATCTATCAAAAACTTCTAGGTTTGAGATATCCTTCTTACAAATCATTGATAAAATGTGAATTCAAAATTTGTCAAGATTTTTAAATGATGATATCCAGCTTTAGTAAGCATATAAAGAAACTCACGCTATTGTACATTGCTAGTCAATTAATACAATAGCAGTATTTTTTAATCAAGTGCTTAAAAATATTTGTACTTAGCAATTTTTCTTTCTAGGTTTTTTTCTTATGGTGTAATTACTGATACAAATAGAGCTGTATTTTGGGGATGTTTATTATGTTAAAGATAATATTATTCTGAAAACAGTCTCTTAAGTATTAAGTGATTAGTTTAACTAATTTTTATACATCTGTACAATGGAATATAATGCAACCATTAAAAATTAGGTTGAATAGGCCGGGTGCGGTGGCTCACGCCTGTAATCCCAGCACTTTGGGAGGCCAAAGCAGGCGGATCGTGAGGTCAGGAGATCGAGACCATCCTGGCTAACACGGTGAAACCCCGTCTCTACTAAAACTACAAGAAATTAGCCGGGCGTGGTGGCTGGTGTCTGTAATCCCAGCTACTCGGGAGGCTGAGGCAGGAGAATGGTGTGAACCCGGGAGGCAGAGCTTGCAGTGAGCCGAGATCGCGCCACTGCACTCCAGCCTGGGCAATAGAGCAAGACTCTGTCTCAAAAAAAAAAAAACAATTAGGTTGAATATTTATTTATTATTTTTTATTTTTTTATTTTTTGTATTTTTAGTAGAGACGGGGTTTCACCGTGGTCTAGATCTCCTGACCTCATGATCCGCCCGCCTCGGCCTCCCAAAGTGCTGGGATTACAAGCGTGAGCCACCGTGCCCGGCCAGGTTGAATATTTAATGACAGAGGATATTAATGGTCTATTAAGAGAAAAAAGTTAAAAACTGCATGCTTGGTATGACTCAATTGTTTTGAAAAAATAAATGTGAAAAAATTTATATGAAAAAAGATGAATTCATAGCAAATATTAATAGTGGCACAAGGATAGACATATAGGTCAGAAAAATAGAATTGAAAGTCCAGAAATAAGCCCTTTCACTTATGGTCAATTGATTTTTAACAAGGGTGTCTAGCCAATTCAATGAGGATAAAGAATAATCTTTTCAATAAATGTTGCTGGGATGACTGGATATCCATGTATAAAAGAATTAAGTTTGCTGGGCATGGTGGCTCACGCCTGTAATCCCAGCACTTTAGGAGGGCGAGGTGGGCAGATCACCTGAGGTCGGGAGTTTGAGACCAGCCTGACCAACATGGAGAAACCCCATCTCTACTAAAAGTACAAAATTAGCCAGGCGTTGTGGTGCATTCCTGTAATCCTAGCTACTCAGGAGGCTGAGGCAGGAGAATCGCCTGAACCCGGCAGGCGGAGGTTGCGCTGAGCCCAGATCATGCCATTGCACTCCAGCCTGGGCAACAAGAGCAAAACTCCGTCTCAAAAAAAAAAAAAAAAGAATTAAGTTTAACCCCAGCCTCACACTTACCAAAAATTAAATTAAATGGATCAGACTCTAATGTCAGAGCTAAAGTTAGAAAATTTGTAGAAGAAAATACAGGCACAATTTTCATGACCTTGAGTCAGACAAAACCTTCTAAGATACAACACCAAAAGTGTAAGAGACAAAAGAAAAAAGATAAATTAGACTTCATCAAGATAAAAACTTTTGTGCTGCAAGTGATACTATCATGAAAATAAAAGACAATTCATAGAATGGAATAAATGATTTGTAATTAATATATATCTGATAAGAGACTTGTATCCAGAATTTATAATGAGGTCTTAATACTTTTAAAAAAACCAAATTTCTAAAAGGACAGAGGATCTGAATAGACCCTTTTCCATAGAAAATATGCAGATAACCAATACATGAAAAGATGCTTAACATCATTAGTAATTAGAGAAATGCAAATCAAAACCACAATGAGATAGCACTTCACACCCACTAGGATAGCAATATATATATAGTTGGCAGACAATATAAAGGGTTGTCAGGATGTGGAGAAATTGGAACCTTTATACATTGCTGATGGGACTGTAAAGTGGTACAGCCATTTTGGAGAATAATTTAGCAGTTCCTCAAAATATTAAACGTAGGGATACCATATGACCCAGAAATTTCAGTCTCCTAAATTCTAAGAGAATTAAACACAGTATTCAAACAAAAACGTGTACATGAATATTTATAGCAGCATTATTCATGACAGTCAGAAAGTGGAAACAACCCAATGTCCATAATAAATGGATAAACAAATTATGTTATGTACATACAATGGAATACTATTCAGCAGTTAAAAAAATTAAGTACTGATACCTGCTACAACATGGAGGAATCTTGAAAACATTATGCCAAGTAAAATAAATCAGTTGCAAAAGACCACATACTGTGATTCTATTTATATGAAATATCCGGAATAGGCAAATCTCTAGAGACAAAAAGTAGATTAGTAGTTGCTTAGAACTGAGTAGGGGGAAATGTGTGTTAGGGGAAATGGGGAGTGATGTTAATAGGTTTCTTTTTGGGGTGATGAAATGTTCTAAAACTAGGTGCTGATGATGGTACAACTCTAAATACACTTAAAAAATTGAGTTGTACACTTTCAATGGGTGAATTATATGGGATGTGAATCTCAATAAAGCTGTTAAAAGTGTTAATAGTAGTTATCTGTGATGGTGGGCTTATGGTAATTTTTTTTTCTTCTTCTTCATAAATATCTTCTACAAAAAAAAGTATCACCGGGCACAGTGGCTCACACCTGTAATCCCAGCACTTTGGGAGGCTGAGGCGGGCAGATCACAAGGTCAGGAGTTCGAGACTAGCCTGCCAACATAGTGAAACGCCGTCTCTACTAAAAATACAAAAATTAGCCAGGTGTGGTGGCGTGTGCCTGTAGTCCCAGCTACTTGGGAGGTTGAGGTGGGAGAATCGCTTGAACCTGGGAGGCGTAGGTTGCAGTGAGCTGAGATTGTGCCATTGCACTCCAGCCTGGGTGACAGAGTGAGACTCTGTCTCAAAAAAAAAAATAAATAATAAAAAAGTGTTTTTAGTTGTAAGAAAAAAGGAACAGTTACTGGTTTTAGTGGATTATCTCAGCAAGGCAACAGAATTTAGTAGAGCATTTCAGGGATTTGAGAGCTTTTTTTTTTTTTTTTTTTTTTCAGACAAGGTCTCTGTCTGTCGCCCAGGCTGAAGTGCAGTGGTGTGATTTTGGCTCACTGCCTGGCTCCAGCAATTCTGTCTCAGCCTCCTGAGTAGCTGGGACAACAGGCACCCGCCATCACGCCCGGCTAATTTCTGCCATTTGCAGGAGCTTGTCTCAAACAAGGTGATCCGCCGGCCTTGGCCTCTCAAAGGGTTGGGATTACAGGTTTGAGCCACCACGCCCAGCCAAAACCATTCTGAAATACTTGTCTCTAGAAGAAAACTGCTCCATTCTCCCATTCCATTTCCCACATGTTATTGTTCTCTACTGTAAAATAGAAGTTTTTTTTTCCTCTTAAAATAATGAAACCTGTGAGTGTTTCTATTTTCTTCATTTTATGCAGGATTCATTTCAGGCTGAATGCCTTTTCATTTTTGACTTCTCATTGTTTGCTGTATCATAAGAAACTTCTGCATTTCAAAATCTTTATTTTTATGGGAATACATTCATTGTGCTTTCAGAAATTGAGCTTAATACTTTAATCCAATTTAACAGATTGCATTCTTGCTCTTTCCTTATCCCAGGACCAGATATCATTTGGTTTTAATCCCTTAACAGTTATAAATATTAACAACAATGAATGCAGCTTGCAAAAAAATTAAATTTCAATTTGACAGTGTAATAATGTGCTGTGAGAATTAAAACGACTTGTTAAAATATAGTCTACAAATTATATGAAATCATTGTCAAAATTAGGGATTTTCTGTTTATTATAGCATATTTTGATGTGTTGATTAATTGATCATTGCAGGTAGGTGGATTATTCAGTGTCAGATGATAACTGGACTTAAGTATGAGCGATCATGGTTGCTTAAAAGAGATTTACTTAGTTGAAAGGCAATACTACTCAAACAGTGGGAAAAATCCATTATAAACATGTTATAATATCAAATTTTCCTATTAGATATACACCATGAAATTTAAAATGGCTACATTAAATTGTGGGAGACATAGCCCACAAAATCTGAAATAACTGATGGAAAAGTACTTGAAAAAGTTAAGAGCTTTTTTTTTTTTGTGAGACAGAGTCTCGCTCTGTTGCCCAGGCTGGAGTGTAGTGGCACAATCTCAGCTCACTGCAACCTCCACCTCCTATGTTCAAGCGATTCTCTGTCTCAGCCTTCCAAGTAGCTGGGACTACAGGTGCATGCCACCACACTTGGCTAATTTTTGTGGGTTTTTTTGTTTTTTTTTTTTGTAGAGGCAGGGTTTCACCATGTTGGTTAGACTGGTCTCGAACTCCTGACCTCAAGTGATCTACCCACCTCGGCCTCCCAAAGTACTGGGATTACAGGCATGAGCCACTGAGCCCAGCCGAAAGTTAAGAGCTTTATAAAATATAAAATATTATCATTATTATCACATGAAGTAAGAAGACTATGTGTCCTTAGAAAGGATGAACATAGGGCAGGCGCGGTGACTCACACTTGTAATCCCAGCACTTTGGGAGGCTGAGGCGGGCAGATCACAAGGTCAAGAAATCGAGACCATCCTGGCCAACATGGTGAAGCGCCGTCTCTACTAAAAATACAAAAATTAGCTGGGTGTGGTGGTGGGTGCCTGTAATCTCAGCTACTCGGGAGGCTGAGGCAGGAGAATTGCTTGAACCCCGGAGGCAGAGGTTGCAGTGAGCCAAGATTGCGTCACTGCACACTCTAGCCTGGGAAGCTGAGTGAGACTTCGTCTCAAAAATAAACAAACAAACAAAAGAAACGATGAACATAAGCATTTGCAAGAAATATTCAAGTTAAAGGTTTTTTTTTTGTTTTAATGTTTATTCTTGAAGTCAGCTTTCTGAAAAACAGCAGGAGTTCTGCAGAGGTACTGGGAAATCAGGAATGAGGGTAGCAGCTTTCAGTTTTATACTGAGTGGTGATTTCATTTAAACACAGGATCTGGAGTCTAAAAGAAGGGGAAAAATGTTTGAAAACCATGACCGAGGCCAGGCGCGGTGGCTCACACCTGTAATCCCAGCACTTTGGGAGGCCGAGGCGGGCAGATCACTAGGTCAGGAAATCGAGACCATCTTGGCTAACATGGTGAAACCCCGTCTCTACTAAAAATACAAAAAATTAGCCGGGGGCGGTGGCGGGTGCCTGTAGTCCCAGCTACTCTGGAGGCTGAGACAGGAGAATGGCGTGAACCCGGGAGGCGGAGCTTGCAGTGAGCCGAGATTGCGTCACTGCACTCCAGCCTGGGCGACAGAGCAAGACTCCGTCTCAAAACAAACAAACAAACAAAAAAAACACGACCACAGATGTATATGTTTAAATCCTTTCAGTATTAATTGATGGATTATGACCTACCCCTGAATTATAAGGTGGAGAACTGAAGGCTCTTCTTTGGTGAGGCAGGCAGACCCATAGCTGGGCTGAAACCTACTGTCAGAAGTGTTAGCTATGTACCATAATGGCCCAAGTTTATTATTATTATTTTTTATTTACTTTTTTTTTTTTTTTGAGACAGAGTCTCACTCTGTTGCCCAGGCTGGAGTGCAGTGGCACAATCTCAGGTCACTGCAACCTCCACCTCCCAGGTTCAAGCAATTCTCCTGCCTCAGCCTCCCAAGTAGCTGAGATTACAGGTATGCACCACCATGCCCAGCTAATTTTTGTGTTTTTAATAGAGACGAGGTTTCACCATGTTGACCAGGCTGGTCTTGAACACCTGACCTCAGGTGATCCATCCGCCTCGGCCTCCCAACGTGCTGGGATTACAGGCCTGAGCCACCGCGCCCAGCAATGGCCCAAGTTTATAAGAGCCAAGGATGTAGTTGTGTTTGCATCCCTTGGAGATTATATTTAAGCAAAAGGACAGTGATGGGGGTGGGAGGAGAGTGCACTGGGGGGGTGTGTTTGTCCTTATAAGCAAATGCAAGATCAGGTTTTCACTCAGTGTTATAATGTAATAATTATTTTGGAAGAAAAATTTCACACTGGGGTTGTATCAGAGCTTTTCACTAGGATTTCCTGCCTGTTTCCTGGGCTGCCTTACTCACTCTACTGTAAAATCCCTGAAGGTAAAGACTCTGGCTTTTTTACCTTTGTTTCACCAGCACCTTGGCAGTACCCGATACAAAAATATTTGAATTACTTACAAGATTTAATAATCTAGCAAGCTACCAACAAAATGATAGAAATTTATTTTCCAGCTTAGGGTAATTGATGGCCCTCAGACTAGAGAAAGCATTAGCAGGTGCTATTTGCGGATTCTTTTTGGAAAAGAATAGAACCAAAGGGAGTTCCTGGCCCCAATATTCTCCATCTTAAACATTATCATCCCTACACTTAGAGTTTCCATACTTTTTATAAGGTTAAGTCAGGCAAAAGATTGCACTGTAAACCTGGATAGCCTGTTTTTCTGGAAGGTCACAGTTTTAAATAACTGTGCCATTTTAATTATTCCCAAAACAACATTTCAAAAAAGCATTGCAAATATTTTCTGATTTGAATTAGATTTTGAGAAATGTGAAGATGCTACATTTTCGGAGTCAAATAAAATTTTGCTGTGAATATGGCTGATACATCTTAACCTAATTTGCTTTATATAAATAGGCAAGTATCAATCTGTATATTTTCTTAATTTTAATTTTTCACCTTGTCACTAAAAAAAATCAGTAGTTTACTGTTTAATTGCTTTTTAAAATAATCATAGTAGCATAAATGTGTCATATAGTAGGCTGTGGAACTGATTTCCTTTCATATGTAGAAATTGAAAAATAATAAATAATAATTTTACCTAGCCTTACATATGTTCATCTTACATGTAGATAGATTTCATAATGATAAAAAAAGAAAAAAATCTAAAATTTTCATGGATTACTTTCGGAGGATGCTAGAGAATCAACTTATAATTTTAAAATGTATAAGTAAAAACAAAGAATCAAACGATTGTCTGACCTTTTTATATAAACTGTACCTCGGGGTAACCATTAGTGGATGAAAGAAAGTTTTCCTTTATGGGGATACTCTAGCTAATGAGTAGAGCAGGCATAATAGAATTAGAATATTGCAGTGCTGCAATCTCTAATGAAATAATGGATGCAAGCAAAGATCACCAATGACTGCTAAAAGCATTAGGGGAAAAGCTGATGGAGAACTTTATAGCATGTGATTCAGCCTGGCAAAGCCTGAATCCACTGATCAATCAGCCTCACAGAAAGCGACAACCATATATTGTGTGTCTCTAATGAAAATACACAAACCACTTACAAAGTATCTCACCAAAAAATTGAACCTCAATTGAATTGAGCCTCTAGATGTATTCATTTACAGAAAATATAACAGATAGAGGAATCTTTTAAACAACATCAGTGGGATGCAATTAACAAAATTCAGACGGTGGGAAACTTTACAGGAAAAACGACAGATACATTTCAAGGAAAGGAAAGGAAAATGAGAGTGACAGAAACGGGGGAGGAACGTATAGTTTAAAAGAAACATACTAAATGTAATATGTGATCCTTATTTGCTTCCTCATTTAAAGGAACTGATGGTAAAAAAAAAAAAAAAAAAAAAAAAATTCAAGAGCTAACAAGCTCTTCCCTACTAAGGGCAAAAACAATATCAAAAACCCCTCTCTTACTGACTTTTGTTGGCGTAAATCCTACAATTTTAGAAGTGTACCTTTTAGTTAAACCTTTTCATCCTGAAATGAACACTCCTAAAAGTCAGCACATTAAACCTGTAATCACAAACTTCACTGAGTTTATGAGCCCATTTTCCAAGGGCAGATGTCAGTGAAGGACCTGAAGCATGAAGATGATGATTAAAAAAAAATAAAAGTCCCTAGAAAAGGAGAGATAAGATGAAGATAGAGAAAACTCAGAAATCAAAGCAGTCTCCCTTCATTCACAGTTTTGTTTCCAGTGATTTCAGTTATGCATCGTTAACCACAGTCTGAAAATATTAAATGAAAATATTAAATTCCAGAAATAATACATAAGTTTTAAATTGCTCTATTTAAATTTACTCAGAAACTTATCTATATTCTATTTTCTTATGTTATTGTTGTTAATCTCTTCCTATGCCTAATTTATAAACTAAACTTTATCATAGATAGGTACATATAGGAAAAAAACATAGTATATAGTGCTACCTGCGGTTCCAGGAATGCACTGGGGTCTTGGAACCTATTTCTCTTGGATAAGGGGGCACTACTGTATATGAAGGAGTGGCCCAACCCACTTTGCTATTAAGGATACAAGCTGAAAGTTACATGAATCACGTCTACTCATGTCTCGTTGGTTATAACTTTGCCACATGGCCATACCTATCAGTAGGGGAAGTGGAAACATAAGGATTATTCTGACTAGCCATGTTCCTGGATACTAATTCTCTGACTTCAGAATAAAGGGATAATGCATAGTAGTGGACTATTGGCATTCTTTGCGATGATAACTCTAAAAAGAAGCTATGTGACCAGATATCATAATGATAATGTGTTCTAAACTAAGAGTTTCACTGAAATACGCAAATACAAGTAATATGTATGTGATGGACTTTTGTCCTTGACTACCTAACATCCATTCACTCTACTTTCAGTAATATACTCATTTTTATATGAGAATCCGTTCTCCCTCACTCTCAGTCCATGGGGCTCTGCAGGTATGACTCCATTCTTAGCTCTAGCAGTGACTTGTGACCAACTCTAGGGGTGACTTGTGACCTAGCCTAGCCAACCAGAACTTCACATTCCCTAGACAACAACGGCTGTTTCAAGAATGGGCACATGACTTCATTACAGCTACTAGGAAAGCTGACTTTCTTTAAGTTTATAGCCATCTTGCTGCATGGACCCTGGCAATAAGACCAATTTTATGTTATTTTATTTTTATCCTAGGATCTAGCCATATTTGGAGTCTGCTCTACACTGGAACTTCTATTTTTTTTTTTTTTTTTTTTAGATGGAGTTTTGCTCTTGTCGCCCCGGCTGGAGTGCAGTGGTGCGATCTCAGCTCACTACAACCTCCGCCCCTTGGGTTCAAGCAGTTCTCCTGCCTCAACCACCTGAGTAGCTGGGATTACAGGCACCTGCCACCACGCCTGGCTAATTTTTGTGTTTTTAGTAGAGATGGGGTTTCACCAGTTTGGTCAGTCTGGTCTTGAACTCCTGACCTCAAGTGATCCACCCACCTTGGCCTCCCAAAGTGCTGGGATTACAGATGTGAGCCACCATGCCCATCCTACACTTCGGCTTCTTAGGCACAAGATCCAGTAAGCCCTCCCTCCTCCTCTCCACCCTTTTTTCTTTACACTAGTGTTTTCTGTAATCATGCAACAGAAAGAGTCCTAACTGATACATTTGTGACCATTTCTAAATCTCCAAAATGTAAAATTATACAATTAAGAATTAAAATTTTTTTAAAACCAAGTGATATCTGACTGGTTCATGTATTTAAATGAATAACTTATTATAATATAGTAAAGAAATACAAAGCATCATTGTTCTACTCTGTATTTCCAAAATTTGAAGCACTGGTCTGATTACAGGCTTCAAAATCTAGTTCAAGAATTCTGTCTCACACATTGCCAACTAACATTACTGTAGATTCGAGAGCTTAAAAATTTGGTCATTATCAAGAATTCAGCCTTAAGTTCTTTCTGGAGTGAAGTAGGACTATAAATAAGTTTAAAAAGTCATCAAGCCATTTTTTTCTCCTTTGGACGGCTTCTTTCCTAAAAAGTAAATCTCTATTTTCACACAAATCCCATATTCTCATCCTGTGGTACTTTAAAAGCACAACAATACTTCTTACCACTTAGAGTGAATAAATAATTCAGAGTAAGATAATATCAAATGTAACATAGAACTAGTCAAGCATCTTACAAGCCCCTTGAGAAGTATCTTCAAAAGAAAATACTGAAGGACAATTTTATGGATTCCTGTATTTTTTCCAATAATGTCAAAACAATAAGAAACATTCATATTTCATGTTGTCTTTTTGGAAAAGTCCCATTTGATCAACAGGGTAGCTCTGGTGTTCAGTAATGCACACAAAGCCCAGACAGCTCCTGCAGTTTGCCAGATAATAGAATATAAGCTAAAAGGAGCTGAGAGGTCTTCCAGCACATATTCTCTAGGGAATGATTGCAGCAGAATTATGCTAGAAACAAGAGATTTATCTCACTTTAAAGACCGGCAGAGAAAGGAATTCCATTCTTTTCTTAGTAATCCATTTCAGTGCATAACAAGCCTCACAAGAAATTGATCAACTATATTTTATCCAAATCCTTTGAGCTGAAATTTTTCTGTTATCAGTGAAAATAGAAAGCTGCTAGTGACGGTCATCAGTGTGAGAGCCCTTCATATATTTGAACACTGTAAAAAAGAGCTCTCATTTATGATGAATATCTTAACCTCTTTAACTTAGTACTTCTCAACTGCGGGCAATTTTACCTCCAAGGGACAGTTGACAATTTCTGTAGACATTTTCTAGTTGTCACAGATGGAGGGGGAATGCTACTGGCATATAATGGGTAGAGGCCAAACATGGTGCTAACCCACTCTACAATACACAAGACAGTGTATCACACACACACACAACAAAGAATAATCCCCAAATGTTAAAAGTACCAAGGTTAATAAACTCTGCTGCCTTTCCTAATATAGACTTATTTTCTAGACCCTTAATAATAATTTTCTTTTCTTTTTTTTCTTTTTTCTTTTTTTCTTTTTTTTTTTTTTTTTTTTTGAGATAGAGTATTGCTCTGTCGCCCACACTGGAATGCAGTGGCACAATCTCAACTCACTACAGCCATGACTCTCTGGCTCAAGCAATCCTTCCACCTCAGCCTCCTGAGTAGCTGGGACCACAGGCACGTGCCATCACACGTGGCCGCTTGTTGTATTTTTTTGTAGAGGAGTTTTGCCATGTTGCCTGGGCTGGGCTTGAACTCCTGGGGTCAAGTGATCTGCCTGCCTCTTGGCCTCCCAAAGTGCTGAGATTACAGGCATGAGCCACCGTGCCTGGCAAATTTGAATTTTCTTTGAGCCTCCTCTCAGACTTAAATTAGATTTGAAGCTATGAATTACAAATTGGCCTGATTATTAGTGAACATTAAGGACAAATTACTTCATAATTCCTTCAGTCTGTGATACTTGCTAAGGGATAATTGAAAGTGACTATGTCCTGCATGAAGGTTATAGACACAGAACTCTCTGGGGATATAGATGACCCACATCAAATGTTCTAACCTAAGAGTTTCACTGAAATCCTCAAATACAAGTAATACGTATGTGATGAACATATGTATTTTGATGAATTACAAGTGCATACCCAAAGTACTATCCAAATAAGATTACCACAATATCTGAGACTGATAGAAAAGGAGACGGGCTGAGAGTGGTGGGAGGGGAAACCTCCGTTTGATCTTCTTGAGCTACAGCCAGAGAATAAGAGTGACAGAAAAGGGAGGTCTCCCGAAGCTCACTCTTACAACTCCCAATGGAGGTGACCAAAGAAAGGGACTGAGAAGGCTTCCTAGCTTCAAATGTTTCATTGTGGCTTGAGGACATGTATTTAAGTTAACTTTTGGTGATTTTATAAACTATAACTTTTCATTTTATTTTATTTTATTTTTTGAGATGGAGTCTCACTCCATCACCAGGCTGGAGTGCAGTGGTGTGATCTCAGCCCACTGCAACCTCCACCTCTTGGGTTCAAGCGATTCTCCTGCCTCAGCCTCCTGAGTAGCTGGGACTACAGGCGCACACCACCACGCCCAGTTAATTTTTGTATTTTTAGTAGAAATGAGGTTTTAACAGGTTGGTCAGGATGGTCTCCATCTCCTGACCCCATCATCCACCCACCTTAGTCTCCCAAAGTGCTGGGATTACAGGCGTGAGCCACCGCACCTGGCCTAACTTCTGTAACTTTTCTAATGTTAATTTTAAATCTTCTATTTCTCAGTAAAATAGAGCAGTAAAAGCCCTTTAAGTGCACAGATTTGTGAGCCTGCTTCAAAATAGCAGAAGCAACCCCCTTTAAGGCAAACCGTGGAAAAATGGATTTCCGGGAGAAAAACTGGACTAGCTAGGAAGAGAATCAATCTGGGAGAGTCTCTGAAATGTGCAAGAAGAAATTTGGGATCCATGCAGGGCTAATGCTGGGGTTGGAAAAAGTGCTTCACGTCTTCAAATGTGGATGCTGAGTTCTGCTTTACATAGCGCCTCATGAGAGGATTTAATACATGTTTTTCTGATTTTGATTATCATTTTGCTTCTAAGTACTGCTCCTAAATTCAAATTATAGCTTTCCAGAGGATAAAAAAAAAGAGGAAGAAATATGCTGAGGTCTGCATAGAGATCAAATGACCATTCCACTCTAAAACCATGGATTCTGCCATTTGTTGGGTTTTCATGCCAGGTTTGACATTTCTTACGCTTGATGTCTACATACAAACATTCACATTGGAGAGGCTGAACAAAAATCACTTGGTTGGTTTGAGCCTTGTAAGGAATATATAAAATGTTCCTTGAAATTATAGTTCTAAGTTTGCTTTTATATTTAGATGACTCATTGATATGGTTAGGCTCTGTGTCCCCACCCAAATCTGTTCTTTGAATTATAATCTTCTCATGTCAAGGGAGAGACCAAGAGGTAATGGAAGCATGCGGGCAGTTTCCCCCATGCTGTTCTCATGATAATGAGTAAGCTCTCACATGATCTGATGGTTTTATAAGGGGCTCTTTCCCCTTCACTCGGCACTTCTCCTTCCTGCTGCTTTGGGAAGATGGTACCTTGCTTCCCATTCACCTTCTGCCATGATTGCAAGTTTCCTGAGGCCTCCCCAGCCAATGCTGAACTGTGAGTCAGTTAAACCTCTTCCCTTTATAAATTATCCAGTCTCAGGCAGTTATTTATAGCAGTATGAAAACTGACTAATACACTCACAAAGACTTTATTTGCACACTATCCATTTAGCATGAAAGATGATCTGGATGAATATGAAAAACAATTTCAAATTTAAGTCAAGATGGCAGCTTAATGTCTCTCACATTCTCTCTCCTTCCAGCTCCATCTTGACTCCATCTACTGGGGCCAATCAGTAGGCAGGAGTGACCTGGAAGGGGAGAAACATAAACCTGATATAACGGTTTCTTCAGAGCGGGCGGGACAGGAGCTGAGGATTAAAGCTGGATAGTCCTGACATGAAGATCTAAAAATGTTGGTTGCTGGCAGCTGGACCCTCTTGTGGTGCCATGATAGCTGGCCTGCCAAGAGGTTGATTTCTGCTCTGTGAAAGTATACATATTCTCCCTGACTGCAGCTGCTGGGGGAGAACCAAACTGAGGCCAGGAGAACATGAGGAGATCCGGGAGCTTCCTTCCTTCCTGAAAAACTATCTGCTATTATACAACATGAAATATTCAGACACTGCTGTCTTTCACCCTTTCAGTGACACTGAAGCTACTTCCAAGGCACCCAAAACCAGAAAGAGATGGAGCAAATTGAACAGAGTAAGTCCCTTATGAAACAGTTGCTGAAAGAGAGATAATAACTTGTGCAGCAAGAACAAATTAATAAGAACACAAAGGAGGTCTAAGTGCAGCACAAAGGAAATGCTCTGGAGATAAATAAAACCATGATTTTTCAGACTATAAATGTAATAATAAAATAAAGGCCAGCATTGAGAATAAAATTAGGAGCCTAGAAAATCCAATGGAAGAAATATCTCAAATGACAGAGCAAAAATACAGAATACAGAGGGATAGAAATTATGACCAAAAAAAACCCCCAAAAATCAAAGATAAGAAATTTGGAGGATAGACCCTAGAGGATAGATTCTAGAAAGAGAAAAAAAAAAGAAGATGGAGGAGAGATAACAGTAGAAGAAAATATTTTGTGTTGAAGAAACATCTGAGTCTACGAATTCAAAAGGCTCACTAAGTTCCAGGAATAATTAATGATAAACATATCTAAGCATATGCTGGTAACATTCTTGAACTTTTTTTTTCTTTTGGGGGGGGGTTTGTTTTGTTTTTTTGTTTGTTTGCTTGTTTGTTTTGAGACAGAGTCTCGCTCTGTCGCCAGGCTGGAATGCAGTGGTACAATCTCGGCTCACTGCAACCTCCACCTCCCAGGTTCAAGTAATTCCTCTGCCTCAGCCTTCCGAATAGCTGGGACTGGGACTACAGGTGCTCGCCTCCAAGCCCAGCTAATTTTTTTTTTTTGTATTT
The DNA here is from genome assembly GCF_028878055.3 of Symphalangus syndactylus. Taxonomy (NCBI): domain Eukaryota; kingdom Metazoa; phylum Chordata; class Mammalia; order Primates; family Hylobatidae; genus Symphalangus; species Symphalangus syndactylus. Next base: position 22,337,166 of record NC_072434.2, on the reverse strand, counting down.
TAGTAGAGATGGGGTTTCACCATGTTGGCCAGGATGGTCTCCATCTCCTGACATTGTGATCTGCCCGCCTCAGCCTCCCGAAGTGCTGGGATTACAGGCATGAGCCACCATAGCTAGCCACATTCTTAAACTTTAAAAGAAAATCTAACAAGTTTCCACTGGTGAAAAAATGAGTAAATTGACAAGAAAAACAACCACACGTAATTTATCTCCAACTTTGGAGGCTAAAAGAAAATGGGGCATACTCTACAAACTACTGAGAGAAAAAGACTACAGTCCAAGAATTCTTTATCAAAGCAAGTTATTTGCATGTCAGTGTGAATGAAAGATATTTGTAAATATACAAGGACTCAGAGACTATATCACAGATATACTATCAGTTAAGAAAAATATTTAAATATACAAATTGATTATTTTTGAGATGGAGTCTCACTCTGTCGCCCAGGCTGGAGTTTAGTGGTGTGCTCTTGGCTCACTGCAATCTCTCCGCCTCTCAGGTTCAAGCGATTCTCCTGCCTCAGCCTCCCTAGTAGCTGGGACTACAGGCATGCACCACTATGCCTGGCTGATGTTTGTATTTTTAGTAGAGACGAGGTTTTGCCATGTTGGTCGGGCCAGTCTGGAACTCCTGACCGCAGGTGATCCATCTATCTTGGCCTCCCAAAGTGCTAGCATTACAGGTGTGAGCCACTGTGCCCAGCCATAACAAATTAACTTGGATATATACATATATAAAATATATAAAGTGCATACATATATAATATAGAAATATAATTAGTTATCTGTCATTGCATAACAAATTATCCCAAAATTTAGTGACTGAAAACAACAGTACGCATTTGTTATCTCTGTTCTTGTGAGCCAAGAGTGGCTTAGCTAGGAAAGTCTGTCTTGAAGTCTCTCACAGAGATGAACTCAAACGATGTGGGCTCAGGCTGCAGTTACTTGAAGGCTAAACAGGAACTGGAGGATCAGCTTCCCTGGTGGGTCACTCAAACAGCTGTCAAGTTGTTTAGCTCTCGGCAGGAAACCTCAGTTCCCTGCAGGTGGGCTCTACTAGGCCTAGGGCTGCTCAAGTGTCCTCACGATATGGTGGCCAGCATGACCCAGGGCTAGTTATCCACAACAGAGGAAGCCAGGAGCAGCCTCGGAGGTTGCACAGTATCATTCTAGAAGCAAGTCACTAAATTCAGGCTACATTCAAGGAGAGGGCAATTAGATACTACCTTTGAAAGAAGAAGTGTTAAAGTATTTATTTTGAGATGGAGTCTTGCACTGTTGCCCAGGGTGGAGTGCAGTGGCACGATCTTGGCTCACTGCAACCTCCACTCCCCAGGTTTAAGCTATTCTCCTGCCTCAGCCTCCCCAGTAGCTGTGATTACAGGAACCCGCCACCACTCCCAGCTAATTTTTTGTATTTTTTTAGTAGAGACGGGATTTCACTATGTTGGCCAGGGTGGTCTCAGACTCCTGACCTTGTCATCCGCCTGCCTCGGCCTCCCAAAATGCTGGGATTACAGGCATGAGCCACTGCTCCTGGCCTGTGAATATATTTTAAAACACCACATATATAAAGTAAAAGCTAATAGAAATGCAGGGAAAAACCTAATAAAAATTCAATCATGTTAATAAATTTCAACATATCTTTTTTCAGAATTGGACAAATAAAGCAGACAAAAAATTAAGGAAACGTAGAAGAAATGCATTAATATGCTAGATTTAATAAACATACATAGAGCCTTATATCCCTCAGAAAGAGCACATACATCCTTTAATCCATAAAATAAATAAAAAGGAGACCTAAAGTAAAAATATGTAGCAATATATTTGCTAGCATTTTTTTTTTAGTTCATTCTGTATGGCAGGTGCCTAAGCACTTTACACGTAACTATTTAATTCTCACAACAACCCATGAAGTAGGATTACATAACTGCTTGGAAATAACAAAACATATCAACACATGCTAGCTTATCTTTGATCTAAAGAGGGAATAAAAACTGAAATTATAAATGGGAGTGGATATTCATCAAAGTGCACTAATACAGGTATACTGGAGTTAATGGCTAACATCCATTCAACTGGTAGGTTCCTGCACAAAACACTGGTTGTTAAACATTTTTAATATAACCCCTATTATAAACTAAAGAACTTTGAAGAGAATACTTCATAACAATAGCTTACACTTTATACAAAAATTACATCAAAATGGATTTCAGACTTAAACATAAAATGTAAAACTATAAAACTTTTTGTAAAAAAGTAGGAGAAAATCTAGGGAATTTAGGGCTAGACAAAGTTCTTATACTTGACATCAAAAGCATGAACCATGAAAGGAAGAACTAATCAATTGGACCTCATCAAAATTTAAAACTTTTGCTCTGCCAAAGCCCATGTGAAGAGGATGAAAAAATAAACTACAGATTGGGAGAAAATATTTTCAAATCATAGATCTGACAAAAGATTAGCATCTAGAATATATAGAGATCCTTTTGAACACAACAGTAAAAAACCCAAGCAACTCAGTTAGAAAATGTGCAAAGACATGAACGAACACTTCACTGAAGAGGCTCTGTATAGCAACTAAGCACATGAAAAGATGCTCAACCTCATTAGCCATCGGGAAATGCAAGCTAAAACCACAATGGGATTTAACTACAAACCGGTCAAATAAAATTTAATAAATTAAATAAAATGAATATAAAATAAAATTTAATCAAAGCTGGAACAATTCGAGCAACAAAATAAAGTAGTATTGAATTATAGTAAAATAGTGAAAACACCAAATGCTGGCAAGGATATGGAGAAATTGGACCACTCATATTTTGCTGGTGGGAACGTAAAAAGGTACATACAACCACTCTGGAAAACAGTTTGGTAGTTTCTTATAAAACTAAACAAGCAATTACCATGCCACCCAGCCATTGCATTCTTGGGCATCTATCCCAGAGACGTGAAAATTTATATTAACACAAAAACCTATACGTAAATATTTATAGCATTTTTATTCCTAGTGGCCCCAAAACTGGAAGCAGCCCACATGTCTTTCAGCAGGTGAATGACTAAACAGACTGTGGTATATGTTCATTGTAGCGTTATTCACAGTAGCCAAGATCAACCTAAGTGTTTACTGATAGATGAATGGATAAAGCAAATGTGGTATATACACAGAGTGGAATACTGTTCACCCATCAAAACATAGGAAATCCTGTCATTTGCCACAACATACATGAATCTGAAGGACATTAGGTTAAGTGAAATGAGCCAGATACAGAAAGGCAGATACCACAGGATCTCACTTACATGTGGAATCTAACAAAGTTGAACTCATCGAAGTGGAGAGTAGAATGGTCGTTTCCAGGGCTAAAGGGGTCGGGGAGATTGGGGAGATGTTGGTCAAAATATACAGAAGTTCATTTAGACAGGAGGCATAAGTTTTCGAGAGACTGTACAACGTGGTGACTATAGTTAATAATATATGTTGTGTACTTGAAAATTGCTGTGTAGATTTTGTGTTCTTGCCCCCCAAAAATGTGTCTGTGAGATAATACATATGTTAAGTAGCTCAATTTAGTCATTACACAATGTATAGATATTTCAAAACATCATATTCTACATACAAATACATACTTTTTATTTCTCAATTTAAAAATGTTTAAAGTTGTGGTATATACACACTATGAAATAATACTCAGTAATAAAAATGAACAAACTATTGATAGATACAATAATTTGGATGAGTCATCAGGGAATTATGCTGAGGGAAAAAAAGCCAATCCCAAAAGGATACATGCTATATAAGTCCATTTATATGACATTTCTGAAATGAAAAATATTAGGAAATAAAGAACAGTTTAGCAGTTGCCAGGGGTTAAGGACAGGGGTAGGGAGGTCCGTGTTATAAACGAGCAACATGAAAAATTACTGGGGTGGTGAAACTTCAGTATCTTGACTATGATGGTGGATACACATGGAATAATATTGTACAGAACTAAATATACACACACACACACACACATGCACACACAAAAATCAATACAAGTAAGGAAAACTGGGAAAGCCTGAATAAAATTGGTGGATTGTACAATGCCAACATCCTGGTTCCGATATTGTCCTATAGTTTTCCATAATGTTACCACTGGGGGAATTGGGCAAAAGGTACAAGGCATCTCTCTGTATTTTTACTTATAACTGCATGTTAATCTATGATTATCTCATTACAATTTCAATTAGAAATAGATAGCTTCTAAGTTTTTATTTTTATTTATTTTTATTTATTTTTTTGAGAAAAGGTCTCACTCTGTTGCCCAGGCTGGTCTCAAACTCCTGAGCTCAAGCCATCCTCCCACCTCAGCGGGACTTTCCTAAGTGCTGGAATTACAGGCATGAGCCACTGTGCCTGGCCTGAACTTTTAAAATATTTCAAAGGGCATGAAAAATGAGAGAAATAAATGCCATCTGTTATTGAAGACATGTAGCTATAGGTAAACTGTCTATCCATCTGGAAAAAAAATACAGTCAGACCCTGTGTCTTATTATGCAAATTATACTACATAAATAAAAGAAGAGATCATTAGCTTAATCTTTCATATATGTTTGTACCATGTTATTTTACTTGTTATTAAAAGCATGGGGTGTTATTTTACTTGTTATTAGGAGCATGGGTTACTGCTGTAATGTTCAAAAAATCAAATAGAGAATTTTTTTTAAGTCAAGCCCAAGTTTTTCCCTTCAATACGTCAAATGTTTACCACAATCTGCATGGAGTGCACATATCAGAGGAATATGCTAAATGTCCATTTTGGAGACAGTATGCAGTCACATATTGGCTTAAAAAATTACTTTAGGCTGGGCCTGGTGGCTCAAGTCTGTAATCCCAGCACTTTGGGAGGCCGAGGCAGGCGGATCACCTGAGGTCAGGAGTTCGAGACCAGCCTGGGCAACATGGTGAAACCCTGTTTCTACTAATAATACAAAAATAAGCCAAGCGTGGTGGCACATGCCTGTAATCTCGGCTACTCGGGAGGTAGGAGAATCGCTTGAACCCAGGAGGCGGAGGTTGCAGTGAGCCGAGATTGCACCATTGCACTCCAGCCTGGGGCAACAAGAGCAAAACTCCATCTCAAAAAACATAACATAGCAAGAAAATAATACTCAAATTTAGGTGCACAAATATGTATTTAAGTTCATCTTGAAAGAATATTAGATAGCAACTGATAAAAAATAAAGCAAAGCAATGCTCCCTAATGCAAAGCGAGAAAGAGACTGACTCAATGTGGATGGGAATATGATGCTGCCTGTAACACACAGCAGCGACTATTCAGGCCTGTGAGCACTACCTGTGTTAACTCAGGCAGCCACAGCACCAGGCAGAGCCAAACTCATCATTTAAGACAGTTTGCTGAGGCCCGTAGGAAGACCACCAGGGCCTTAGGCAAATTGTAAAACAGAAAAATTTAAGTGTGTTCCCTTTCTTTATGTCTTCCCCTTCCTCAGACTCCCATTGCCCATGTCACTGGATGTGGAAAGAGATTTTCTTGTCTGAAAATTTCAGCACCAGCCTCAAAGCTGTGGATGACAGGTGACAAATGCCCCTGTGTTCAAAAGAGAGATGTTAGATACATTCATGCAAGTCTTACTAAACGGTGACCAAACCGATCTTTGTTTTTTGTTTTTTGAGACATGGTCTTGCTTTGTCACCCAGGCTGGAGTGCAGTGGCCACATCACGGCTCACTGCAGTCTCAACCTTCTGGACTCAATGGATCATTCCACCTCAGCCTCCCAAGTAGCTGGGACTACAGGCACGCACCACCATGCCCGGCTAATTTTTGTTTCTTTATTTATTCATTTTGTAGAGACTGGTCTTGCTTTGTTGCCCCAGTTGGTTTTGAACTCCCAACTTCAAGTGATTCTCCTGCCTTGGCCTCCCAAAAGTTTGGGCTTATAGGCATAAGCCACCACACTGGGCTACTGATCTTTAATAATCACTACTATTACCCATCTCCAAGTTGGTAAGAAAAGGGGAGATTTATTAATGAACTTATTGGTAGTAAGATAATTCGTATAATTAGAATGCCTTATTAACATGCCTCCTCTCCCACCAGCAAGTCAAAAGAAGCAGTTCCACTTGGAAGGGATCCAAATGATCTACTTTAGAGATCGGCGCTATCTACAGGAGAGGAGACTGGCATCTCATTTTTCCATCTGGAAGCTGGATGTCTTGCTGCCACAGTGAAATATAGGAGCATTTTGGGGAGAAAATGTCTTCAGGAAATTGGGCTATACAAGATAAAATTAGAGACTAGTGGCTTAACTCTCCCTTCATAGGGTGGGGGGCCTAGCTAGAGTTGCCCATGGCATCAGATAAGATTGTCTAACAAGCCAGCCCTAAGAATCACTCCTTCCTCTGAGTTCCATATTGCTGATTGGCAATGAAATAAAATATTCTGTCTCTGTAAGCACCCTCAGATCACAAAACCTAATTTTCAGTTGAAAAATGTGGTCACCCTACACCTAGTCTTTCCATTTATTTATTTATTTATTTATTTTTGAGATGGAGTCTCGCTCTGTCGCCCAGGCTGGAGTGCAGTGGCGCAATCTCGGCTCACTGCAAGCTCTGCCTCCCGGGTTCACGCCATTCTCCTGCCTCAGCCTCCTGAGTAGCTGGGACTACAGGTGGCCGCCACCACGCCCGGCTAATTTTTTTTTGTATTTTTAGTACAGACGGGGTTTCACCGTGGTCTTGATCTCCTGACCTCGTGATCCGCCTGCCTCGGCCTCCCAAAGTGCTGGGATTACAAGTGTGAGCCACCGCGCCCAGCCAGTCTTTCTCATTTATGTCACCATTTATTTTAATGTTTATACCCTACATGTCACTACAAATTCCTTGACAGCAGGGTTATTCTTCTTATTATTTGTGTCATTATATCCCCAGACTTAGCATGCAGTCGATTCTAGATAAATATGTGTTGCTGGTGTTTATGTTGCTGACAATTCAGTTCTTCCTTTTCTGCAGTCCTTCCCACCTTCTTCCTGGGGACCTCTCCCAAATCCAAATACTCATGCCCTTACATTAACTTCCTTTTTTTTTTTTTTGAGATGGAGTCTTGCCCTGTCGCCCAGACTGGAGTGCAATGGTGCGATCTCGGCTCACTGCAACCTCTGCCTCCCAGGTTCAAGCGATTCTCCTGCCTCAGCCTCCTGAGTAGCTGGGATTATAGGCACCCACCACCACGCCCAGCTAATTTTTGTATTTTTAGTAGAGACGGGGTTTTACCATGTTGGTCAGGCTGGTCTCGAACCCCTGACCTCGTGATCCACCCGCCTCGGCCTCTCAAAGTGCTGGGATTACACGTGTGAGCCACCTCGCCCGGCCACCCTTATGTTAACTTCCTAATGAACTGGGAATCAAAACTACAGGCTTACTGTTTTACCAATGATCTGTGGGCCAGGTTTCTGAAAAGGCTTTGTTCCACTTTCTCTGTTTTAAAAATGGGAACAACAATATATTTTCTTCTGTCTAATCACTAAGCATATTAGCCAAATCAAATGAGATGATGTGAATCGTGTTGCTCTGTAAATCTGATTATGTATCATTAGCCCTTTGCAAGATCATTTCCAGAGAGACACAGAAATAACTTCTCTAAAAGGATACTAGCTTCTCACAGGATTTTCTTTTTTATCCTCTTGTCAAACTAGAAATCAAGATTGGTAAGATTTCAGTCCTTTAGGAATGAGATAGCTGGGCCATGAAGCAATTCTGACTTATTTCAAGGATTTAAACAATGTGAAGAAAGCTTAGCTCCAAGCCTTCTCATTCTGTAAAGGTTAAAAATTGTATCCTAATTTCCATTTCTGGAATCTCTATTAGTCACAAGGAGGAGTCTACTGTGCCCTAGTTTAGCAGAAGGCAGATTAAGTACAAGATCGACATTTGCTCTCAAAGAAAGCAAATAGCCATATTTTATCTTGAGAAACTACCACGATATGGAGAAAAAAATGAAAGATAATAAGATTATCTGGTGGGTTTTATTTGCCATGTTAATGCTCTGGATGATTCAGGAAAACAAGCCCAGAAACTGAATTGTCTAGATTATTTGTCATCATCTGAATCTGAATTTGCTTATTCCACAGATAAATCAGCCAACCCTTCATTTTCCTGTTGGTTGTTTAAAAGTAGGGCAATGAGTCAAATACCTGATTTTTCTTCCCTGGTAGTGGAGAGGCCAGGGCTCTGACCTTAGCTAGAATTTTGGGGGTACAAAATCAGAACTGCCTGGAGTACAGGTGAACAGCAATGGGGGCCTGAGGTGGGGGACCCAATGAAGGAGTGTCGGGAAGCAAAAATAGAGGGCAAAAAAGATCAATGGCCCAGACAAAAGACAACTGGATTCCAAACAAAGATATGCAATAGTGCATACAGGATGGAGTGACTGCGATGACTGAGTGTGGGGGCACCTGAAAGTGCAGCAGGCAGAAGGACATCGTACGAAGTGCCCATTTCTGAGCATCATTAGCTGCAGCAAGTCAGAGTGGGCACCCCAGGCTCAGAGCAGCAGCTGTCACTTCACATAATACATTCCCTAGCAGAACTGAGATTATCTAGTGATCTCCAAAGTACCACAGAGAAGTCAACTAATAGAATCCTTGCTAATTTATTCACCCATTCATTTCTTCATTCAACCAACACTAATCGAGTGCCATTCTATGCCAGCATCTGTTCTGTGCTATTAGGATATGGCAGTGAAGGACGCATGTGGAGCTTAGAGTCTAGTGAAGGAAAACTACAACTATAGACAAAGTAAAAAAGAAAGCTATATGGTATTTAATATTTAAGAAGATATTAAGGGCTATGGAAAAAATTACAGCATGGTAAAAGGTATTGAGAGTGCCAAGAGTGGGAAGAATTTGCCATTTTAAGCAGAGTGCTTACTGAGAAGGGGACATTTGAGCAAAGACTTGAGAGAGGTGAAGGAGTTTGCCATGTAGATATCTAGGAACAGAATGGTCCATAGTGTTCCAGGCAAAGAGGACAGCCAGGCCCTGAGTCAGGGGCAGGCCTGGTGTGTTGGGGGAACAGCAAGGAAACCAGTGTGGTTGGAGGTGAGAGAGTGAAGAGGAGAGAGTGAGGGGATGAAATCAGAGAGGAAAGGAGGGGAGCAGAGTTGCAGATCACACCGGGCCATCTAGGTCTTTAGAAAGACTTTGACTTTTGATCTGCAATGGGGAATTGACTTTTGATCAACAATGGGGAATTGTTGGAGGTTTTGCAGCAGAGGAGTGATGTGATCTGATTTAGCATTCAAAAGGATTTCTTTGGAAACTGTATTAAGAAGAGACTGTGGAAAAACAAGGGTGGAAGCAGAGACTAGTTAGGAGGCTTTTGTGTTATTCCGAGGGAGAGAGATGTCAGTACAAGTGACAGGTAAAATTTAATCTGCTGTTCCTCAGTGAGCAGTACATTTGAATATTGTACCTATATTGATTCTTTTTTTTTTTTCTTTTTTTTTGAGACAGGCTCTCACTCTGTCACCCAGGCTGGAGTGCAGTGGCATGATCATGGCTCACTGAGCCTCAACCTCCCAGACTCAGGTGATCCTCCTACCTCAGCCTCCCAAGTATCTGGGATTACAATCTCTTTATGCCTCAGGCAGTCAGTGGTGTTCACTGAGATGGGGCCTGGTGATGCTAAAGACCCAATGGCAAATTGATGAGGTCTGTTATAGCATTTAATAGGAATCTAAACACAAAGCAAAATATTCAAAATATCTAAATATCTCATCTGTATTTTCTCATCTTTATCTGTCTATATTTCATCTATATTTGCTTATGCATTCTTGTTGGGGAGTTCCCACTTCTTTTTACTGTCATATTTGCTGACTCTTAACACGTGTTTTCTGAGGTATTATATCTACAAGTTATCTTGAATCTCAAGAACCCATATGAGGGACGGAGTCTGGAGTGGTATGGGTCTTGTACCTCTTCCTACCTTTATTCTTCCCTCAGAGCTGCTAGGTCCACCCTAGCTGGCTGATTTCAGGATCCATCTCATGGCAGGTGGAAAACTACATGGCAGGGATACTTAAAGCTGGACCCAGATTTCCTTATGGAAAACAAGACCACTGCAAGAGCTGTCTAGGGCCTGTGAATGTGGGGTGAACTGGGCAGGTATTCCTCTGTGGGGAGATGCCAGGGCTGGCAGGAGCCAGACATGCTAAGACATGCTGCTGTGGAATTCACAGCGGCCCAGTCACTGTGCTGAGGAGGATCTATTGTTTGAAGATAGTGATGACTCAGTTTCTGATGCAGTGAACATCAGTGATGAAGTGAATCCTCTGGATACCAGCAGTGACAAAGGATTTCATCTTTGAGAGTAAATGATTTTCTTGCTTTTCAGGATGAAGATTAAAATCTTTTATTAATTCTTGAACGTTTTGTGACAGATTTTACTCTACTACATGGAGTGAAATATCAGCTTTTAAAAAAATTCACTTAGTTTTCTCCTCTTTGCTCACTAGTGTCTAATGTGACATACGAAGGAACATTACAACATAGGAATCTCTTTTTTTCTGTTCTTTTTTGAGACAGAGTCACTGTATCGCCTAGGCAGTGGTACGATCTTGGCTCACTGCAACCTCCACCTCCAGGTTGAAGTGATTCTCGTGCCTCAGCTTCCTGAGCAGCTGGGACTACAGGCATATGCCACCACACCTGGCTGATTTTTGTATTTTTAGTAGAGACAGGATTTCCGCATGTTGGCCAGGCTGACCTTGAACTCCTGGACTCAAGTGATCTGCCTACCTCAGCCTCCCAAAGCTATTGACAGGCATGAGTCCCCGTGCCTGGCAGGGAATCTTTTCAACATTTTCTGTTTCTATATTTTTCGTGACCATTTTCTTTTCTTTTCTTTTCTTTTCTTTTTTAACTGTGATATTTGTTAGTCTACATGTACCAGAGTCTGTCGAGTAAGAATCTTTGCTTTCAAACATCAGAAACAGACTCTGGGCCAGGCCCATTGGCTCACACCTGTAATCCCAGCACTTTGGAAGGCCGAGGCGGGCAGATCACCTGAGGTCAGGAATTCGAGAACAGCCTGGCTAACATGGTGAAACCCCGTCTCTACTAAAAATACAAAAATTAGCCAACCATGCACCTGTGGTGGCGGGCACCTATAGTCCCAGCTACTTGGGAGGGTGAGATAGGAGAATCGCTTGAACCCGGGTGGTGGAAGTTGCAGTGAGCCAAGATCACACCACTGCATGCCAGTCTAGGCGGCAGAGCAAGACTCCATCTAAAAAAAAAAAAAGAAAGAAAAAAGAAAAAGGAAACAGACTCTGGCTAATCTCATTCAGAGTGAATTTACTGGAAGGCTATTAGGAGCTCATGGAATTGACGAGAGGCTTAGAATCCAGCTTTGGAATAGGTCAGATACAAAGACAGTTACTAAGCCTAGGAAGCAGAACTCAGAGGAATTGTCTCATAGTAGGGATCTTCTGTCTCCTTTACAATGACCAGGATGGCAGAAACTTTGACTGCTTTTAGTCTTTTCATCTCTTTGATCAGGATCCAAATTTGGGTGTGGTGGGGTAGTGATGACTGTTAGTCTGGGCCCTCTGAGAAGAAGGCAGACACCAAGGTAAGATTAACATGCAAGGATCGTTTTAGGAGAAAAGTCTGTGAGGGGGAGGGGAAGGGAGCTGGGAAGACCAGAAGGGCCATCAGATCGTAACATGAGTCTGACTCTGAGTGAAGGAGTTAGGGAAGGAAGATAGGGTGGAAGATCTTAGATGGCTGTGCAGTCTAAGGAAGTTTTGGCAAAGGCCTTGGGGAGTTCTCCAACCGAAGCCACCCATCAGAGGAGGTCTGTCTCTCCCAGGAATGGGCCTGTTGCATTTAGTCATTGGCTGGGAGCAGCCCCGGAGAAGCATGACCTCTCGTGTAAATGTGGCTGTGGGTTTCAGCAGGCAGCAGCTGGGGACCCTAGGTGAGTTATGCTCCCTGTAGTTGGATCTCTGTGAAGTGCATTCTCAAGGTTGCCTCAGCGACTAACAGGCTTAGTATAGGCCATGGTCCCACTCTGTTAGGGAAGGGAAGACCCCTGTTATGGTATCACAGATGGAAGATGTAATTATCCAAAAGGAAATTAGGTCCTGCTACAGAGGGGAAATGTATGATGGGTGGCCAAAACCCAACAAATTCCACTTCTTGTAGCTACTTGTTTAGAAATTCCTTAAAATTACCTATTTTGCCACTTGTTTTGTGCCAACTTTAAAAAATGTATCTGTTTCATCCACATGGGCTATTAAAATTTCATGCAGGCCGGGCACGGTGGCTCATGCCTGTAATCCCAGCACTTTGAGAGGCCAAGGTGGGCGGATCACCTGAGGTTGGGTGTTTGAGACCAGCCTGGCCAGCATGGAGAAACCCCATCTCTACTAAAAATACAGAATTAGCCAGGTGTGGTGGCACGCGCCTGTAATCCCAGCTACTTGGGAGGCTGAGGCAGGAGAATCACTTGAATCTGGGAGGGGGAGGTTGTGGTGAGCCGAGATCGTGCCATTGCACTCCAGCCTGGGCAACAAGAGTGAAATTCTGTCTCAAAAAAACAAAACAAAACAAAATTTCATGCAAACATATATTATGTTGATGCTTTTGGTTATGAATATTTGCTGAAATTACTACTGGTATTTGTTTTGATAGCATGTGTCTTATAAGGATTCTATTAGTAAACATATGTGCTGTTGCCTGTTATCTACCAATATTCAACATTACGAATATATTTCTTTTTGCTAAGGGAGTTTATACTTATTTTAGGATTTAGTCAACTATTACTGCATGTCTAGAACTTAAGATTGTTGACTTTGGATTCCAGTATTCTCTGCATTGCATTTACGTGAATAAAATAATGTTTTCTTTTATTTAAAAAACTTTATGGCCTGGCCCGGTGGCTCATGCCTGTAATCCCAGCACTTTGGGAGGCCAAGGCAGGCGGATCATGATGTCAGAAGATCGAGACCATCCTGGCTAACACGGTGAAACCCTGTCTCTACTAAAAATACAAAAAATTAGCTGGGCATGGTGGTGGGTGCCTGTCGTCCCAGCTACTTGGGAGGCTGAGGCAGAAGAATGACTTGAACCTGGGAGGCGCAGCTTGCAGTGTGCCGAGATGGCACCACTGAACTCCAACCTGGGCGACAGAGCGAGACTCTGTTTCAAAAAACAAAACAAAACAAAAAAACTTTATTTATTGATTTATTTTTATTTTTTGAGACAGAGTCTTGCTCTGTCACCCAGGCAGGAGTGCAGTGGCATGATCTCGGTTCACTGCAACCTCCATCTCCCGGGTTCAAGCGATTCTCCTGCCTCCGCCTCTCAAGTAGCTGGGACTGCAGGTGTGTGCCACCACGCCGAGCTAATTTTTGTATTTTGAGAAGAGACAGGCTTTCATCATGTTGGCAAGGCTGGTCTTGAACTCCTGACCTCAAGCAATCCACCCACCTCAGCCTCCCAAAGTGCTGGGATTACAGGTCTGAACCACCGTGCCCAGCCTATTAAAAAAAACTTTAAAATGAGGCCCTCAATACATGTATTAATTTATTTTATTTTATTTTATTTTATTTATTTACTTTTTTGAGACAGGGTCTTGCTCTGTCTCCAGGCTGGAGTGCAGTGGCGCGACCATGGCTCACTGCAATCTCTACCTCCCAGGTTCAAGCAATTCTCCTGCCTCAGCCTCCCAAGTAGCTGGGACTAAAGCTGTGCGCCACCAAGCCCAGCTAATTTTTGCATTTTTAGTAGAGAAGGAGTTTCACCATGTTGGCCAGGATGGTCTTGATCTCTTGACCTCGTGATCCACCCTCCTTGGCCTCCCAAAGTGCTGGGATTACAGGCGTAAGCCACCGTGCCTGGCTTTAATTAATTTTTCCAAAGAAAATTTTCTTTGTAAAATTGGAGCATGCCTTATATGGCAGTAATCATGGTGGTTTGGGGAAGGAAACCCTGCCATATCCATCAAACTTCTGATAAATTCTCCAAATTTAAATAAATATAAATTGTACATCATTCACTTTACTTCTAATTGCTAATATTGGAGGTTTTCTCCCAGCCCTCTGTAAGTGGATTATGCATCATATGAGTCCCACTCAACATTTTCTTTTTTTTTTGAGACAGATTCTCGTTCTGTCATACAGGTTGGAGTGCAGTGGTGTGATCTCAGCTCACTGCAACCTCTGCCTCCCGCAATTCTTCTGCCTCAGCCTCCCGAGCAGCTGGAACTACAGGTGCACACCACCATGCCCAGCTAATTTTTGTGTTTTTAGTAGAGGTGGGGTTTCACCACATTGGCCAGGCTGGTCTTGAACTCCTGACCTTGTGATCTGCCTGTCTTAGCCTCCCAAAGTGCTGGGATTATAGGTGTGAGCCACCGCACCTGGCCTGAGTCCCACTCAACATTTTCATAGAAATTATCAGGGCATTTTATACAATTTTTACCAATTTATAGTTATTAAAAGTCAAACTGCTCAAGCATGTTAAGACTGGAAGATATAATTTGCTCATGTTTATAAGAGTTTTACAGTAATAAGGGGTTGATATGGCAATATATAAAAGTAGGAATCATTTCAATGTATCCCAGATGATAGTGGCATTAAATAAAAATAATATCAATTAATTATTGTGAAAATAGTCTTTCTGATGTTTCTGCTTTTTAGAATATAAAAGGATAAATCTACTACATTTGCTTCTGTAAAACAAACTTACTCTTTAAATATAACATGTGGTCAGGAAAGTATACAAACAAAATGTATGGCTCAATGAATTTTTACGAGGTGCATTTGGATAATCACTAGAATGCATCTTCTTGACCTTTAATAACAAGGAGCCTAATTGACCACTGTGTTCTACAATTTATTATTATACCTGGGCTGAGGCCACTCTGGCCTCGGGCTGCTTTCACTCAGTGATTGTGTTACTGAGGCAGGCCCATTACTGGGAGACACAGGTCTTCCTTGATGGCCAACGTAGACTGGAGGACTCCCCAACACCCTTGCTGAATCTTCCCCAGACTGCATGGTGCTCTAGGATACTTTCACCCAACATATCTTCCCTTCCTCTTTTACTCAGGGTCAGACTTGCATGTGACCACTCTCTCAGTCTTTCCAACTCCTTCCCTATGTTCTCACACAAGCATTTTCCTAATAAAATCCTTGAACATTTAATTCTGTGTTGGTGTCTCCTTCTTAGAGAACTCAAACTAACACATGAACCCAACTATGTAACCGGCCCCAGATCAAGAGACAGAATATAACCAGTATCTTGAAAGAGTCTTTTGTGCCTCTTCCTAAAAATTATGTCACAACCAGCCCTCTATCAAAGGTAATTATTATCTTCACTTTTAATTCCATAGATTAGTTGTGCCTGTTTTAGAATTTTGTATAAATGAATCTTACAGACTATATTATTTTGTGCCTGTCCTCTTTAATGCAACATTATGCTTGTGGCATTCATCCGTGCAGTTATATATAGCAAGATTTCAGATAGATTTTTGTGTCTTATTCATTCTAGTTGTTATTGATAGGAGTATTGATCTACCACATTAAGGTGATAGTGAATGTCCTTCACTGAATTTATATTTAGTAACTGTAGTACACCAAAGAATTTATTACCTAAAGAGTACCTTGTTAAATAAATAAGATCTATTCAAACCTTCACTGGCTTAAAAATGCAGTTTCATTGACTTTTACCTTTAAATGAATGTAAATCCCTGGAGGATGTGGATGTCAGGGTGGGACTTCAAATAGAAATGAAATAGACTTCAAAAAATGCTTTATGTTATGTAAGTACAAAGAATTCACAGTATAGTGTGCCTTTCAGCAGCCTTGAATTTATCACTCCAACCCAGTAAAAATGCTCTCTTAAGGTTACTAGTGACCTCATAATTGGTCACCTTGATACTTTTCAGCCCTCATTTCATTCGATAGTAGTGAATGACACTGTTAAATTAAATTTGGCCTATGGCTGCCTTCATAAGTAGTGAACTGAAGCCTAACTCAGTATGTAAACAAACTGTAACTGAATTAAGCCTATATTCTTGTAACAGGTAGCTGATTCTCAGCCAATTATAGCAGCTGAACTTCAGCTAATCACAGGTTGCCAACTGATTAGACCGTGTCCATAACACAAATGGTGACCTGTAAACAATTAAGCTGTTTCTGCATGTCACTCTCTTTTTCTGCCTGTAAATACCGCCTGCCTGCATTGCTGGGTGGAGCTCCCTGAGTCTCTATGGGTTCAGGGTGCTGCCCATTTCATGAATTGTTCTTTGCTCAGATAAACTCTGCTAAATTTAATTTGTCTAAAGTTTTTCTTTTAACATCAATGACTATATTCTTCTTAAAATTGTCTTCTTACTTAGCTTCTGGAGAGAGAATATAGTGAAGTGGTTAAAGGTACAGGCTCTGGAGCCAGATTGCCTAATTCTGAATACTAGCTGTAAACAGCATTCTGTTTGTAATCTGTCAAAATTATGTAAGCTTTCTATCCTTCTGTTTCATTATCTTCACAATGGAGATAGTAATAGTGTTTGCTTCAAAGGGCTATTGTAAGATTTGAATGAATTAATATTTGTAAAGCACTTAAAATAGCACTGGCACATTTTAAACAGTATATGTTGGCTGTTATTAGTCTACTCACATTACTGATTCATCTCTGATATCCCAGTGGGCCTCAGTTGTCTCTGCAGGCTCCTCTTTTTCCCAGTTCCCTAAGGTTTTTGTTCCCAACAATTCTCTGCTGGTCTTCTTCTCACTTATTTTTTTAGAAACAGGGTCTCATTCTGTAGCCCAGGCTGGAGTGCAGTGGTGTGCTCGTAGCTCACTGCAGCCTCAAACTCCTGGGCTTAAGCAATTCTTCCACCTCAGCCTTCCAAGTAGTTGGGACTACAGGTGTGCGCCACCATGCCCAGTTTTTTTGTTTGTTTGTTTTTTGTGTTTTTTTTTTTTGTAGAGACAAGGTTTTGCTATATGGCCCAGGATTTCCTCTCACTTTAAACACTCTCCTCGGGGCAACTATACCCATGCTTCCAGATGAAAGACCACTTACATGTCAATGGCTCCTTAGCTTAGTCAGCCATCTTGGCCTCTCTCATGAGCTCTAGATTTATATTTTCAGCTGATTACTAAACTTCTAGAGGCACCATAGACACTTCAAACTCAACATGTCAAAAAGCAACTTAATTTTCTTGTTGTCTCCATTTTTCTAAACCTTCACTTTATAGCCAGTGAAGAACCCTAGAAATTAGGGCAAGATGTTCTTCATTATTAATTTAATAGAAGAGGATGTTGTAGTATTAAATATGGGTGGGGGCAGGTGCTGTTCAAGTTCCTTTAGTGGCAGATATAGTCATGCCTTGTAGACCACATGAAGGGTTTTGGAACAAGACGGGTATGTGTTCAAGATTAGTTTTGAGATACCTAGAGAAAAGGTGTATTGTAGTCCAGAGTGGATACTTTTACCCTTCTCTCCTCCCCTACTCATGTAAGCTAAAGCTCATTTCTCTCCTGTATGCAACAGGAGAATCCAGACTGAGGAGAGAAGAACTTGATCTGGAGCTCAGTGCAAGGTTCTGCAATTTACTAAACACACGAGAACTTGATTTTTGATGAAGAAGTGGCACATTCTGGAAAATAGGAGAGAGGTTAAAGACATCAGAAAAGGGATGAGTTAAAAGAGAAAGGGACTGTGGGGAGAAGAGAGCAGATTAACCATAAGAAAGGTGGGAGTCTTCAACCAGGGACACCTGGAAGATCTGAACAGTGAAGCTCTGTGCTCTTGTGGCCTGAAAGGGGATGAAAGGAATGGGTTAGTGGCACAATGCCTACTTTTCTACCCTCTGACTATATAGGGTTTGGATTTATCACTGATGGCTTTATGTAAAGAACTGTTTAAACACCCTTAAGAGTCCAGTGTTTGTTTACTGCAGAAGCAGTTTTCCAAAATAGAATCTGGAATGAGGGGGCACTATTTTCCTTTATCCTGATTTACCAGTGGCAATGTTATATTTACTGTGAAGCTAAAGAAGCATCAGCTGTACAGACATTCACTTGTGTGAGCCCTTGCCAAGGCCCTTGGAGAAGCAACATATGCTCCTGGTCAAATGTTTTTATAAAATTTGAACAAGCAAGATTTTTTGGTATTATTTTTCTATGAAGATCTCCCCCACATCCCATCCCTATAAAATTACAGAAGCTTCAAACTATGTAAAATCTGACTCTGACACTGTCCCCCAACAAACAACAAACTTTAAAAACATCTGCATTGTAAACTACAAAGAAAAAATGACAAATCAACAAGCATGGGGGAGATTATAACATCCTTTCTCAGTGACTGATATATAAAGCAGACAAAAATTAGAAAAAACATAGATGTTTGAAAACACAACAAACTTTATCAAATGAACATATATAGAACCTTGTAACAAATAATTAGATAAATTCTATTCTTTCCAAGCACATGTGACATATTTATAAAAATCACATAGAATGCCACAAGAAAAAAATTTTAACAAATAACAAAGAATTAGCATCATACATAGGATGATCTCTGAACATACTATCATTAAGTTAGACATCATTAACAAAGTTAAAAGGGGGATAACTACAAACTCCACACATTTGGAAATTTAAAAATACACGCCTACAAATTTGGCAAAATTTTGATAATTTTGACTCTGGGTGTCAAAATTCATTGTGGATCTTGGAAATTTTTTCATAATTAAAATATGCTTTTAAATAATTCTCATGTCTGCCAGGTGCGGTGGCTCACGCCTGTAATCCCAACACTTTGGGAGGCCGAGGCGGGCAAATCACAAGGTCAGGAGATCGAGACCATGCTGGCCAACATGGTGAAATCCCGTCTCTACTGAAAATAGAAAAATTAGCTGGGCGTGGTGGCGTGTGCCTGTAATCCTAGCTACTCAGGAGGCTGAGGTAGGAGAATTGCTTGAACCCGGGAGGTGGAGGTTGCAGTGAGCTGAGGTTGTACCACTGCACTCCAGCCTGGCAATAGAGCAAGACTCTGTCTAAATAATAATAATAATAATAACAATTCTCATGTCAAAAAAAGAAGTAATAGGCTATCTGATAGGCCAGGTGCAGTGGCTCACGCCTGTAATCCCAGCACTTTGGGAGGCTGAGGCCAGACAACCGCTTGAGGCCAGTTCAAGGCCAGCCTGAGCAACACGGTGAGACTCCACCTCTACAAAATATATGAAAATTAGCCAGGTATGGTGGTGCATGCCTGTAGCCTCAGCTACCCAGGAGGCTGAGGTGGGGGATTGCTTGAGCCCAGGAGGTCAAGGCTATAATGAGCCAGGACTGCACTACTGAGCTCCAGCCTGGGTGACACAGTGAGACCCTGTCTCAAACCCAAAAATTAAAAAAAAAAAAAAAAGAAAAAAAAGTAATAATGTAAACTAGTAATTCTTGTAACTAAAAAATAATGAGCATATATATATAAATATATACACATACACCAAAACTTGTGGGCTGAAGCTGAAGGTGTTCTTAGAGGGAAATTGATAGCCTTACATGGTTACATTGACAAAGAAGAAAAAAAAGGAAAAAACAGAAAAAGTAAAATTAGTGAGGTAGCATCAACTTAAGATGTAATAAAGAGAACAATGTGAACTCAAAGAAAGCAGAGGAAGGAAATACAGAGTAGAAAATTAATGATCCAGAAAACAAAGATCAATAAAAACAAAAGTTGGTTTTTTAAAAAGTTTAACAAGATAGACATACTTCTGGCACGACTAATTAGAACATAAGAGACAAGGCACAAAGAAGCAATACTGGGAATGAGAAAAGGGACATAACTACAGCTAAAGCAGAAACTGACATACTGAGAGAATGTTATGAGCAATTACATTAATCAATTTGAAAATATAGATGAAATAGAAAATGTTCCTAGAAAAATAGAACTGATCAAAACTTACTCATAGAAAGCCTGAATAGACTTTTTTTGTTGGGGTGGGGAGGACAGTCTCACTCTGTCACCCAGGCTGGAGTGCAGTGGCACGATCTCGGCTCATTGCAACCTCTGCCTCCCAAGTTCGAGCAATTCTCCTGCCTCAGCCAACCAAGTAGCGGGGATTACAGTTGTGCACCACCATGCCTGACTAATTTTTGTATTTTTAGTAAAGACAGGGTCTCTCCATGTTGGCCAGGCTGGTCTTGAACTTCTGGCCTCAAGTGATCCGCCTGTCTTGGCCTTCCAAAGTGCTGATATTACAGGTGTGAGCCATTGCACTCAGCCCTGAATAGACTCTTAACTTTTAAAATGTTGATTCAAAGGTAAAAATTCTTCCTCTACAAATACTACCAGGCCTAGATTTTCTCAGTAAAGTTCTATCAAACCTTCAACAAGTTGATTATCCTATTTTATACTGCTCCAGATAACAGAAAAAGACAGAATGCCTTCAAATACAATTTATGTAATTAGTGTATTCTTTATGCCACAATCAGATAAAAAAGAATATAAAGGAAGTTCAGAGGTAATCTCAATTATGAAAATAAATGCAAAAAATAATAGTCCATACCAGAATTGATAATATTCATCATGATTAAAACAAAACAAAAGCTCTTGGAATAAAAAGGAACTTCCTTAATCCGATAAAGGTTGTCTTCCAAAACCTTATACAAACAGGATACTTACTTGTGAATTATTATAAGTACTACTTTTAAAGTCAAGAACCATCCATGGAAACCTGTTATCACAATGTATATTCATCATTGTACTGGAAGTTCAAGTCACAGCAGTAAGACAAGTAAAACAAGAAAGATATAAAGATTAAAAAGACAGAAACTATACTATAACAATTCACAAGTTACCAACTATCACAATTAGCATAGAAAATCTAGAGAATCAATAAATTATTAGAACAATAGAGTTTTAAAAAACTGAACTGCATCTACATATATCAACATAACAGTACCAAAACCCTTAAGATTCTTAGGAGTAAAACTAACAAAAAAAAAAAAAAAAATGTCAGGGACCTTTTAGAAAATAATTATGAAACTAATTGAAAGAAATGAAAGAAGACCTACATAAATGCAGAGATATGCTTTGCTCATTGGAAAATTCAATACTGTAAAAATGTCCAATCTCCCCCAATTAATCTCTGAATTCATTGTAATTCCAGTGCAAATTGCTACAGAGTTTTGGCAAGTGAATTCTGAAATTTACATGAAGAGATGCTTTTAAAGAAAAATAACAAGGTAAAGGAGTTTTTCCTACCATATTAGAAAGTGTATTATAATTAAGCTTTACGTGATAATAAAGACATGGTATTGATGCAAGGATGGGAAAATAAATCAATAGCATTAAACAGAGTTGCAAAATGAAAACATTTATGCATGAAAACTGTATACAACATTACAAATCAGTGGGGAAAGGACAAACTTCCCAATGCTTGGTGCTGGAAAAACTCATTAATCATATGAAAAAAACTAAAATTAAATACCTATTTCACACAATCTGCAAAGGAAAATTTTACCTCAAATAAAGACAACACAAAAGCAAAATGGACAAAAGATAGGATAGGCAAGTTACAGAAGAAGAAACTCAACACAAAATAAAAATGCTCAAGCTCACTTTTAATTCACTTGTAATCAGAGAGATGCAAATTATAACCAAAATGAGCTAGCATTTCATCCTACCAGAAAGTCTGATGATGCCAAATGCCGGTATGGATGTGAAACAAGAGAAGCTCATACACTGCTAGTGGGAGGTTAAATTGGATCAATCCACTTTTGAGAGCAATTTAGATATATATAGTTAGGTTAAAGATGCACATATTCATAACTCTTAACAACTCTTACATGTACTCAAGAAAATAAGTACAAGAATTTTCTAACACTGCTTGCAACAGTGAATAACTAGAACACCTAAATATCCACTAGCAGCAAAATGCATAAACAAGTGGTGGTGTATTTGTATAAAAGAATTCTATCTAGCACTGGAAGTGAATGAACTTGAGCTAAATGCATCAAGATAGGTAAATCTCAACATTGAAAGGTAGTATGACATCGTTAATATGAAATTTAAAAACATGTCAGTACAGGTTTTGTTTTACTTATTACACATTCATAAATAATAACACTATAAAAAGGAAAAACATTTGGTGTATAATAGTGCATGCATGTAAGGTAGAGGGTGAGGAATTGAATGGGGAAGAGTGTACAGAAGATCTCTTTCTTTCTCTTTCTTTCTTTCTTTCTTTCTTTCTTTCTTTCTTTCTTTCTTTCTTTCCTTTCTTCTTTCTTTTTCTCTCTCTCTCTCCCTTCCTCCCTTCCTCCCTTCCTTCCTTCCCTCCTTCCCCCTTCCTTCCTTCCCTCCCTCCCCCCTTCCTCCCTTCCCTCCCCCTCCCTCCCTTCCTTCCTTCCTTCCTTTCCTTTTTTTTTTTTTTTGAGACATAGTCTCGCTGTCTCACCCAGGCTGGAGTGCAGTGGCGCCATCTCGGCTCACTGCAAGCTCCACCTCCTGGGTTCAAGCAATTCTCCTGCCTCAGCCTCCCGAGTAGCTGGGACTACAGGTGCCCACCACCACGCCCAGCTAATTTTGGTATTTTTAATAGAGAAGGGGTTAGACCGTATTAGCCAGGATGGTCTTGATCTCCTGACCTCGTGATCTGCCCGCTTGGCCTCCCAAAGTGCTGGGATTACAGGTGTGAGCCACTGCACCTGGCCTCTTTCTCTCTCTCTCACTGCTGCAACCTCCACCTCCTGAGTTCCAGGGATTCTCATGCCTCCGCCTCCCGAGTAGCTGGGATTACAGGTGTATGTCACCACACCCAGCTAATTTTTGTATTTTTCCTAGAGATGGTGTTTTGCCCAGGTTGTCCAGGCTGGTCTCGAACTCCTGGCCTCAAGTGATCTGCCTGCCTCAGCCTCCCAAAATGCTAGGATTACAGGCATGAGCCATTGCCCCCAGCCAGAAGGTTTCAATTGCATCTGTAACATTTTATTTTTAAAAGTTGAAGCAAAAATAGCAAAATATTCAGATTTGACAAAGATCAGTTGTCAATACTTTACAATATTACTTTCTGTAACTTTTGGTAAGCTTGAAATATTTTAAAATTAAAAAAATTAAATACAGTAGAACCAATACTGAGTGATTTATACTTTCAAATAATTACATTAGTCTTAATATAGTAATGACATATTGCATGATGTTAGAAACATTTTTCTAACATTTTCAACTTGATTAAAGATGTCTTATGAAATATTTACTTAATAACAGTATTTTCCTCTTTTCTTCACAGCAAATAATGAAATAATTTAAAATCAAGCAGCACTTGCTGAAATTGCTTCACTAAAGCAAAAGAGTGAAGAACAGCAATCTTTAGTGAAAACAAGTGAATGATGAAGGAAAAGGTGAAATAGGCTGGGAGTGGAGCGTAGGGATAGAGAGGAATATTGCTGAGCAACCAGGAGGAGACAGGACCAAGAAGAAAAAGGACAAGAATTAAACGGGATGCACCCAAGACCAACGATAAAGTGAGTACATTGGAAAGTAACAAATCAGCCTGGGCAACATTAGCGGGGTGTGGTGTCGCATGCCTGTAGTCCCAACTACTCGGGAGGCTGAGGTGGGAGGATTGCTTGAGCCTGGGAGGCCAAGGCTACAGTGAGCAGAGATTGTGCCACTACACACCTGCCTGGGTGACAGAGCAAGAGCCTGTCTCAGAAAAGAAAGAAAGAAAGAGTAAGAGAGAGAGAGAAAGAAAGGAAAGAAGGAAGGAAGGAAGGAAGGAAGGAAGGAAGGAAGGAAGGAAGGAAGGAAGGAAGGAAAGAAAGAGAAAGAAAGAAAGAAAAGAAAAAAGAAAGAAGGAAAGAAAGAAGAAAAGTAACAGAGAGTAATAGGTACTTTTTTTTTTTTTGAGACGGAGTCTCACTCTGTCCCCCAGGCTGGAGTGCAGTGGTGCGATCTCGGCTCACTGCAACTTCCACCTCCTGGGTTGAAGCAATTCTCCCACCTCAGCCTCCCGAGTAGCTTGGACTACAGGCATGTGCCACCACGCCTGGCTAATTTTTGTACTTTTAGTAGAGACGGGATTTCACCACGTTGGCCAGACTGCTCTCGAACTCCTGACCTCAAGCGATCCTCCTGTCTTGGCCTCCCAAAGTGCTGGGATTACAAGCATGAGCCACCGTGCCAGGCCAATTCTTTACGTAACTATAGAAAGTAATCTGGCCAGGCGCTAAAAAAGCCTGGGCGAAAGAGCGAAACTCCGTCTCAAAAAAATAAATAAATAAAAGCAATTTAAAAGGCAGACCCAGATGCTAAATGTGATTTGATTTACTTAGACCATAGAATTTTATGGTTACTAGCATTTTTTTCAACACTCTTATTTCAGAATGGGAAAACTAAGTCTGAGTTAACACATTTCCCTATGGTTAAGTGTAGAGCTGAGGGTAAAACTCATCCTCTGGAGCTACCTTGATGCAGTGATTCTTCCATTTCACTGCACTGCCTAATATTACCAGGGTCTCCAACAGGCCATGCACTGCTGCTGGGTGGGAGTGCAGTGTGAGAGGGAAGCACAAGGGACTCACCCAGGGCAGGAAAACTTCAAAAAATGGTTGCAGCAGAGAGACATAAACAGAGCTAGCTTCTTATGCCTGTATAGTCCTCCTCTTCTGTTTTTAAGCCTTTAAAAAAGAGGCTTGTGGGACATGCTTCTCCTGTTTTAGGTATTTTAATGGACAAATGATATGAGAAATTTAAAATGGGGAGTTGAAAATGAAAAATGTTGAGAACGGTTATACTAATCTATTCTTATACTATTTTTATTTTAGTTTTTCTGGCAGAACATTCTCTATAACATATTCCTTGTAATCCAGTAGAGAAAGTATCAAAAAGGAATCTTCTCTAATTAGGCCCTAAAATAAGATTACAACCCACAAAAGAGGAGCTGGTCTATAAACAGTTCTATTATGATTACTCTGATTTCCCTTTTTAAGTGTGAATTATACCACATTTGAACAGTAAACCTAGGCTTTTAACGGTTGTTTGATTTTTCTAGTTAAAAGATGGTTATATATATATATATAATATATATGTATATCTTTTTAAAAGATACATATATTTTAAAGATGGTTATAGTTTTAAAATTATTTTTAAAAATTTACTTATCTGGAGATAATGCTGGATTTCTTTTTTATTTTTATTTTTGTAGAGACAGAGTCTCACTATCTTCGACTGGTCTCAAACTCCTGGCCTTAAACAATCCTCCCACCTAGGCCTCTCAAAGTGCTGGGATTACAGGTGTGAGCCACTATGCCCAACCTGGTTATATGTTTTAAGACAGAATATGAAATTAAAAATAAAACAAACAAGCAAAAACAAATTGGTTGTGTGATACGCTGAACTTTAAGTTTCTCAGTTTTGTGAAACTCATTATTTCCTAATGAAATATATGTGCCCAAATAATTTTTGGTTTATAAGAAGTCTGATGCATAAAAAGATGCCCGGTACATTTTTGTATGTTTCTTTCCATGCCTTTGAGTTTTCCTGATAAACTTCACTAACAGCTCTAGCTATCTTATATTTAGCTGGTGACAGACTCAAGCATTAAGTGGCTGACTTGACTCATGAATGAGTCTTTGTTTGAGCAGAGAAGTTGTACTGCAGTGAGGGCACTGTCCTGCCCAACACTTGCCATTTAAACCTCCCTTTGCTGAGATTTACGACTTGGCTGGAACACTTTATTCATCATACAACTTGGTGTCAAAGGATTACTTTTTATAAATTCTAAAAACACACACACCAAGTAAAACAAATCAAACATTTCATAAATGGTAGAGCCTGATTTTCTTCCTTCATAAGTTGTGTTCTCATTTTTTGGAGAAAGGATGCAATTAGGGAAGTGGGTGTTTCAATGAGACCTTTGATTAAAAACCAATCATACTCTTGGCAAGCATTTGTTACATAACGTAGTTTTAGTTTCATTTGGAATCTAGCAAGAACTAAGACATTCGTTTGGGAAAAGTGTGGTAATTTGTTTTCTTTTACAGCATTTCCTCTTAGAAAAGGTACCTAAGATCCTACTGAATCAGTTTAAAAACTGATTGTGGTAAAAGTCACTTAGTGTCTAAACTACAATAATTAATATATTTTTAAAATAATGTAATACTCAATTTTTAAGAAGTTCCACAAAACTGTCAGTATCTACTAAAGTGTTGCAGAATTCAAGGATGAACCAGCCTCTGAGGTCACTTGGCCCATCTATCCACCAGGCAGGGCTGTCCCCTATATTGTTTCCTTCAGCATTTTCTCCAGGCTCATGGAATGTCTAAAGCAACACAATACAGTCCTTTGAATTATAATTGTTTTTTGCAGTTTTCATCAACTGGAGCAATGCTGAGTGGAAATCATTTTTCTAAATTGAATGCTGCTTTTAATCTTCATTAAGATATTGAAAATTAAGCCAATGATACTTTTAAATAAATGTTGGTATTCTATTTGGGAGTGGGTGTTAGCCTGTATGCAACTTACAGACTAAGCAATGGTTCAAACTTTTACTATAATTAGTTATGTTTCAGAAGAGATAGCTCTATGCAGAGTCATGCTATAATGAGATGCTACTGTAACACATAATATTTTGAAAATGTATTGCTTTATCACATACAATTATTCCATAAAATGCTATACTATCTAAGTATTCAGCTGGAAGTCTTTGGAGAAAAATAATTTAGTGAAAGAAATTACCTCAAGACACAAAGCATATTACAGCTGATGGACCCTGGAGAATAACTGCAGACACATTTATTAAAAACAAGTAGGCCAGGCACAGTGGCTACGCCTGTAATCCCAGCACTTTGGGAGGCCGAGGTGGGCGGATCACAAGGTCAGGAGATCAAGACCATCCTGGCTAACACGGTGAAATCCCATCTCTACCAAAAATACAAAAAATTAGCCAGGCGTGGTGGCAGGCACCTGTAGTCCCAGCTACTTGGGAGGCTGAGGCAGGAGAATGTGTGAACCCCGGAGGCGGAGCTTGCAGCGAGCTGAGATTGCACCACTGCACTCCAGTCTGGGTGACAGAGAGAGACTCCGTCACAAAACAAAAACAGAAACAAAACAAACAAAAAACAAGTAAGAAACAATTAAAATGCTTTACTTGTGTGAGTGATATGAGTAAATAAGTTGAAAATCTATTATTACATAAACTACAAATATATCCTCCGTCATTTATAAGCACTGAATTCTAAGTAGAATGGACAATTCTATAAGCAATTTCACCACACCAATAAAAAATTTTTGAAAAGAAGTACAAATTAGCTTTTACTTTTGTATTTTCAGTTGTTCATCCCAACTCTGTCAGCAAGTTTTCTTCATGGCAAAATACACTTTGTGTTTGTGGATCCATTCTTTTTGTTCTGTTCATGAATAAAAATCAACAACATAATTTGTCTACTTAAAATCACTGTTTCCGTAGTATAGTTGGTTTTAAACATTCCCTAAAGTTTGACTATAAAATAACTATTTCCCCAAACAGTTCATTTGAAATCCTTGGGTTGCCCACCCAAAATAGGCACAAAATAAATGAAGAGGCTGCTGGAGGATTGGGAGGAGGAGTGGAGAATCTATCACATATAAATCTGCCCCATGGAAGTAATTTGGATGGGGGAGGTGGTGGTAATATGTAATAATCAAAGCTGTTTCCTTTTCACACACACACACACACACACACATGCACACACACAAATCCAGACCAATTTATACAACTCTTTTCATTGCTATCTGATTTGGAAGAGAAAAGGAAGGCACAGAGAGAATGGGGAGGAAAACAAGGATAAGGACAGGAAGGTAGAAAAGTAGGGTTGTAAGGAGAAGGTCTGGTGAGGCAGGTGGAGGAGTAATACAGAGAGGGGCATTTGCTTTAGCACTGATGGAGAGCAAACTACCACCCAAATACCCATCTCCAGGAAGTCTTTTCTGACCCCTCCTCCTCACTCACTGGCATATCCCCTTTATTAGCCATCTATTGCTATTTAACAAATCAACTCAAAACTAGCTCACAGTTTCTGAGTGTTGAGAATCCAGGAGCATTTTAGTGGAATCATTGTGGCTCACTCTTTCATGAGGCTATCGGCTGGGCTGCTGTCTATTGAAGGCTTGACAAAGACTGGAGGATTTGTCTCCAATATGGCTCACCGACATAGCTCTTGGCAGGCAACCTCAGTTCTTTAGCAAGTGGGTCCCTTCATAGGCCTTTTGAGTATCCCAACATGGCAGCATGATTTCCCAGGGCTGGGGTGTACTTCCAGAAAGAGTAAGAAGGAAGCTGCAATGCCTTTTATGGCCTACTCTCCAGTGACTATGTTATGGATGCTATCTCTTACGCTTTTTTAAATTATTTGGAATTGTGTTCCAATTCTTTTCTCTGGGAGGTCCAGCCCATGTTCAAAGGAAGAGGAATCAGGCTCCACCTTTTGAAGAGAATATCAAATAATTTGTAGACATATTTTGAACCATCACATCACTTACACTGCCTGGGCTGACAGAGAGGTCCTGAGTTCTTGTGTGGTATAGTAGCATAATTTACAGTATCAGTTCTCAGCCCATCAGTCTTTTATTCAATTCATAATAAAAACTGCTAGTAGAAATAATCCCTATGAAATAAAAAGGACAATGGCCCAGATTGCATAAAGTAAAAGTTGTAATAGATAAAAAGTTTTGCTTGGAGACTCACATCTTTTTAACAAAATTAGAGCTACGAAAATGTGACTGAAAACTGAACTTGTTAAAAATAATGGCTGAAAAGCCCGGGCGCGGTGGCTCAAGCCTGTAATCCCAGCACTTTGGGAGGCCGAGGCGGGTGGATCACGAGGTCAGGAGATCGAGACCATCCTGGCTAACACGGTGAAACCCCATCTCTACTAAAAAATACAAAAAAATTAGCCGGGCGTGCTGGCGGGCACCTGTGGTCCCAGCTACTCGGGAGGCTGAGGCAGGAGAATGGCGTGAACCCAGGAGGTGGAGGTTGCGGTGAGCCGAGATCGCGCCACCGCACTCCAGCCTGGGGGACAGAGAAAGACTCCGTCTCAAAAAAAAAAAAAAAAAAAAAAAAAAAAAATGGCTGAAAAAGAAAATTTATGATAGCAAAAGCTCTTGCTGTTAGAATTTGATGTGGACAAAAAAAGTTGTGCAATACAATAAAATCCTTATTGTAAATTGACATGGAACATAACTAATCCCAATAAAAATATTCTCAGTAAAACAGCAAAAGAAAATGAAAAAATCAGAATAGTTTAACTGCAGAATAGAGAAAATTGATAAAATAAACTAGCCTAATGGTGCTCACCCTAAAAACACTATCTTTACAATCAATCTATTTGGTAAAATTCTGATTTAAACACTTGTGTTAGCATATAGAGCTAAAATGTTCTTGAGATCAAAACAGAGGAGTCTAAATATCTCTGGATACAAAATGTATCAACACATTTATTCATTTATTACATAAATATTTATGTATTCAGTTATATAGCCTTTTGGGTGGGGGTAGCAGTGGAATAAGGGCTTTTCTAAGGTTGACATCTAAGGCAGAAATTGTAAAAGATTGATAGACTTGACTACAGAAGAACAAATGCAACCCAAAATGTTAGCACTAACATTAAAAGAGAAAAGATAAACTTGGAAAAATTACTGCATTTTACAGACAAAGAATTGATAGGCTGGGCGTGGTGGCTCACGCCTGTAATTCCAGCACTTTGGGAGGCCGAGGCAGGAGGATCACGAGGTCAAGAGATTGAGATCATCCTGGCCAACATGGTGAAACCCTATCTCTACTAAAAATATAAAAATTAGCTGGGTGTGGTGGTGCACGCCTGTAGTCCCAGCTACTTGGGAGGCTGAGGCAGGAGAATCACTTTAACCCAGGACACAGGGGTTGCACTGAGCTGAGATCGTGCCACTGGACTCCAGCCTGGCGATGGAGCGAGACTCCATCTTAAAAAAAAAAAAAAAAAAAGAAGAGTTGATAAACAAATTTATCCACATCTAAGAATAATCAGTGAGGTAGACAAAAATGTATGTTCAAGGGTATTCTTTACACTGTCACACTATTATTCCATAAAAACAAAAATCTAGAAAGAATGAATATATCCTTAACAGGGGCTTGGTTAAAATAAGAAATAAAATGATATATCTCTATAATGAAATTCCATTATGCATTAAATTTATGTTTTAGGTGAACATTTACCAATATCAAATGATAGTAATAATATTGTTTTATGAAAGAAGTTATAAATGGGATGTACAATATGATACCATTTGGGCACAAAATGAATGGAAAGATATACAAAGGATATCTGTAGATAATGAAATTATAGATGTTTATTTCCTCCATTTGCTTTTCTTTTTTAAATTAAATAAATGAATATAGATTGCTTTCATTATTAGAAAAACAGTGTGATTTTTTTAAGTATAAAAAATACACTCAATTGTAATTAGAAGGCTGTCTAGCTTTATTTGTAGTCTTGATGTAGGGTTCTTTAAATTATTTATACTGTTTTTGGCCAGGCACGGTAGCTCATGCCTGTAATCCCAGAACTCTGGGAGGCCGAGGCAGGAGGATTGCTTGAGCCCAGGAGTTTGAGACCAGCCTGGGCAACAAGTGAGATCCTCGTCTCTACAAACAAACAAACAAAAAATTAGCTGAGCATGGTGGCTTGCGCCTGCGGTCCCAGCTACTCAGGAGGCTGAGGTGGAAGGATCACTTAAGCTTGGGAGGTTGAGGCTGCAGTGAGCTGTGACTGCACCACTGCCCTATAGCCTGGGCAACAGAGTGGGCCCCTGTCTCAAAAAAAAAAAAAAAATCATTTATACTGTTTTTCCTCTTCCTGATGAAAAAAATAACATACTTTTAAAAAAAGAAGCTGGCTAAGATTTGGGTACAGGCTGTAGCTACTACCACCCCCTGTTCAACCCTGCCCCCACAGTCCACGTTTCTACTCCAGTTTCCCATTCCTACCCTCACTCTGAAAAGTTAACCTGACTAGCCAAGTGGCTGATGGAAGGTAAACAATAAAATTTATTTCAAGCAAAGTAAAAAGTTAAATGATTACAGGTATACAACCTGCTTGGACCAACCCCTTTATGTGAATATGAATGTAAACATACAAGGCTTGGTAAGGGAATAATGGTTTACTATTAGCACACATCCAGGCAGTTCTTCAATTTCCAGTTTTAATTATAAATAAATAAAAATTTCCTAATTTTGTTTAGAAATGGTTGTTATTCTGAATTGTATTTCAAATGGCTGTAATTATTCCGGATTGTGTTCACTAATTTCATGTAACAAAAAATGTTTTAAAATACAGTAAGAAAAAAGAGAAAAAACACAGTAAGAAAGGGGCTTAAGCAGATTTTAAATGGATTAGTAAAAGCACTAGAGTATTTCTTCTATTTTTAAATAAACCTTTTATTTTGGATTTGTGAAGGACTAGGTCAGCACATTTTTAACCCACTAGGCTTTGTTGTTGTTGCTGTTGCTTTTCTTTTCTTTCCAATTCCAGCTTTCATTTTGAATAATCTAAAAGTAAAGTGTTTCTCATATGGCAAAAGTAACATTCTGAGCTATCTAAATTCTATAAAGAATATCATTTTGGATGCCACAAGCTTTTGCCTTTTCAAATTCTCGACGTCAAGCTATAATTTTCCTCTTCTAGTTTTATCCAGAACCTTTAAATTAACAGCATAAGAAAGTAAACAGGAAGTTACATTTCTCTGATGTAGAAAATTAGGAGGAAGATGGGGAACAGATGAGAAAGCTAAATC
Organism: Symphalangus syndactylus; assembly: GCF_028878055.3. Classification (NCBI taxonomy): domain Eukaryota; kingdom Metazoa; phylum Chordata; class Mammalia; order Primates; family Hylobatidae; genus Symphalangus; species Symphalangus syndactylus. The sequence goes on along the minus strand of NC_072434.2, from coordinate 22,305,332 downwards.
AGGGAAGGATGCCACCATGCTCTGTTTCTGTTAATCAAATCATATATTCAAAATCCTCCTAGTATCCTAACTAAAAAGATGAAGTATCAAAAATAAGTGTAATATATTTTTCCAGCTGTCCATAAGTCATAATGAAAGGAAGAAAATGACCATTTCCTCTGATGCACTGATGGTTCACAATCTATTTAAAAAGGTCCATGAAAGTTAAAGCATAGCTCCTAACGTTTCAAAGGAAGATTTGATTTATATTTTTAGAGATTTAAAAAGAAAGAAAATTTAGCCCATACGCCACGACTAGTTCAAATACCAACATATTTGAAATGACAACAGTGACTGTTTCCATAGCAAATATGATACACAAAGATAACAGATTTTTGCTTTGTTTTTCTGAATGCTATTAGGAGCCAGTTTTGTTAAAGAAGCAATCAGGACTAAGTCACTTATTTTGGTTAATTAGAGCAATGACCTCCACACTCTGGGATTTCACAATGCAACCAAGTTTCTTAAATGAATGAATGAATTGGAGAGAAGTGAATATAAAGGTATTAACTTTTTCATTTTACTAAAGGAGACTACACAAAAGCTCAATTAGTATCTACAACGACTATCATTTCATAACAGAAAGGACATTTTAATAGAAAAAAAGCAGAAAGGAAATTATGATAAAAAATAGTCCTTCAGAGGAAAAAAATCAGGTGTATTAAAAAATCACTACATTTTCTCAGAATAAATTTTAATAAAACGTAATAGCTTTGTGTTTAGGAACCACTGGGAACCACTCGGTATAGCATTAAGGAGATCAACTTTCCATTTTTAATTCCCATATAAGCTAGTCAGGCCGGGCGCGGTGGCTCAAGCCTGTAATCCCAGCACTTTGGGAGGCCGAGGCGGGTGGATCACGAGGTCAGGAGATCGAGACCATCCTGGCTAACACGGTGAAACCCCGCCTCTACTAAAAATACAAAAAATTAGCCGGGCGTGGTGGCAGGCGCCTGTAGTCCCAGCTACGCGGGAGGCTGAGGCAGGAGAATGGCGTGAACCCAGGAGGCGGAGCTTGCAGTGAGCGGAGATCGCGCCACTGCACCCCAGCCTGGGGGACAGAGCAAGACTCCGTCTCAAAAAAAAAAAAAAAAAAAAAAAAAAAAAAAAAAAAAAAATAAGCTAGTCAAGTTATATTGATCTATTTCATGGCCCTAGGATGTGTGTTAGTATGTATTTTTTTGTTACCTGCTAATTCACTAATTCTTTCCTCTATTCAAGAAATACTTGCTGTGGTCTATTATATATTAAGCACTGCTAGTGAAGCAGAATAAGATTGTCTTTTCCTTTATGGAACACAGAAAGAATTACAATTCAAGACAAAACATACCACAAGAGAGCACAGATGTATCAGGGAGCCAAGAGGGGGGCAGGGAAAGCTTTATGGAAGAGGGGGCATTAAAATCATTATTGAAAGATGAGAAGATTTCCAGAGCACACGTTGGGCTCACGAAGGGCATCATAGAGAAAGGTTAACAAAGGCCAAACCAATAAGCCTTAGAAAGACTTAAATATGTTGAAGGTCCTTAGAGTCGTTTGGCTTGATATATACAGGAGGATACTAGGGAAATATGAATGTAAAGATAGGATACGTTGTAGAGGATCTTCAAAGTCAAGACAAATGTTTGTATCTGGTAAGCAATGCATAGCAACCAAGCTGTTGAGTGAGCAGTTGAGTTCAAGTGCAGGAAAGATTCCTGAACTTGAATTCAAGAACCATGAGTTTGAGCATCAGTTCTGCTCTTTATCATAAAATCTTGAGGAATTTCCTCAGTCTTTCTGAGCCTCCATTTTTCTTGTATAAAATTAGGCTAATCTCTATTGCTTTAAAAAACATTTAGACAAATTTAGCAGAGTTTATTTGAACAAACAAATAATTCATGAATCAGGGCAGCACCCTAAATCCTTAAAGGTCCACAGAGTTCCACTCAGCAATGCTGGCAGGCAGTATTTATAGACAGAAAAAAATAAGTGACATACAGAAATAACCTGATTGGTTGCAGCTTGGAGTTTGCCTTATTTGGACATGTCTGAGCCTATTGCAGCTTATGATTGGCTGAAAGCTTGGTGGCTATGATTGGCTGAGATTCAGTTACTTGTTATAAGAATATATTCTCAAGTTAGATTGCAGTTTGTTTATGTACTAAATTAGGTTGCAGTTTGCTGTGTATGGAGGCAGCCTTGGGCCAAATTTAACACTATGTTACATGCTATTTTATGATTAAATTAAATAAGATTCAGTATGTGAAAGGCCTAGTACAATCTCAGACACATGGTCTGAAGTCACTAAAGTTTGCTGACTGGATATTTGTTGAATCCTCAAAGTTTAGTTTAGGAAGGTTAATGTGTTAACGTGTAAGTTCAAAAGAGAGAAACAGTGGGAATATATGAGAAGAAATAAGACATTTGTGGGAATGGAAAAGAGTACATGGAAGTGAGAGATATTTGAATTGCTTGCATGGGGTGAGATGAGAGAAAGGGGGAGCTCAGGGATGACACATTTTAAGCACAGAAGGGTGTCATTAGCAGAATTTGGAAAATTTGGACTAGAAGCCAAGTAAGAGGGAAATCTCATGAGTTTGTTTTTGATATGTTGAATTTGAAATCCTAGGACTATATCTGGGTTAAAATGCTCAACAAGCTTTAGGAAGCTACTCAGGAAAGGGATCAGGAGCTGAGATACAGATTAGGGAACCACCTCCATAGAGATGAGAGTTGAAGCCATAAAGAGATCATTGAGAGCCAAGTTGGGGACAGTAAAGGACGGAGGGAAATAAGGATGGACGGAGTCGAGTAGCTGCCCTGCTGGGAAGGCAAACAAACAAAGGAGGTGAAAAGGGCAGCTGAAAAGGGATTCAAAAAGTGACAGAGAACCAGGTGCCTAAGGGAAATCCCTGGAACCAGAGACAGAAGATAGTTTTAAGAACTCCAGCCTGGGCCGGGCGCGGTGGCTCACGCCTGTAATCCCAGCACTTTGGGAGGCCAAGGCGGGCGGATCACGAGGTCAGGAGACCGAGACCATCCTGGCTAACACAGTGAAACCCTATCTCTACTAAAAATCCAAAAAATTAGCCAGGCGAGGTGGCGGGCGCCTGTAGTCCCAGCTACTCGGGAGGCTGAGGCAGGAGAATGACGTGAACCCCGGGGGGCGGAGCCTGCAATGAGCCGAGATCGCGCCATTGCACTCCAGCCTGGGCGACAGCGAGACTCTGTCTCAAAAAAAAAAAAAAAAGAACTCCAGCCTGGGCAACATGGCAAAACCCCATCTCTACTAAAAATACAAAAATTAGCTGGGCGTGGTGGCGGGTGCCTGTAATCTCAGCTACTCGGGAGACTGAGGCAGGAGAATCACTTGAACCCGGGAGGCGGAGTTTGCCGTGAGCCGAGATGGTGCCACTGCACTCCAGCCTGGATGATACAGTGAGACTCCATCTCAAAAAAAAAAAAAAAAAAAAAAAAAGAACAAAGGGACACTCATAAGAACTACAAGCTATAGAGGCCAAAGGAACAGGAGCACAAAAGTCACGACAAGGAGTTATAATAACTTTTGTGAGAATAGTCTCAGTAGTGTGGTGGGAGCAAAAGCCACATTGCCAGGAAAGATTGAAAAGGTCAGTTTCAGAAATATTATTAATTTATATTTTAAGTACGTAAAAATGAGAAGGGGTGTGGTGACTCAAGCCCTGTAATCCCAGCACTTTGGGAGTCTGAGGACGGAGGATTGCTTGAGCCCAGGAGTTGCAGGCTGCAGTGAATTATGATTGGACTGCTGGACTGCAGCCAGGGTGACAGAGTGAGACCCTGACTCAAAAAAGAAAAAAAAAAGTAAACATACATACAAATCAAAATGCATCAAAAGCTATCAAAGTATATAAAGAAAAAACTGAGTCTTTGACCTATTCTAGTTTCTTGTGTATCTTTCTGGGATATTTATATATTTATATATTATAAATATATATATAAATATATATATTTTTCTTTTTAAAAAAATTTTTTTTTAATAGAGACAGGGTCTGTGTTGTCCAGGCTGGTTGTGGACTCCTGAGCTCAAGTGATCTTCCCACCTCAGCATCCCAAACTGCTAGAATTACAGGCATGAGCCACCATGCCTGGCCAATATTTTAACCACCATACTAAAACATATTATTGTGCATTTTTCTCTTTTTACTTGACCATATGATGTCTTGGAGATCTTTCCATATGATGCAATGGATCCCTATGTATAGCATAATTGATTTGATCAAAGTCTCTCTACTGGTGGAAATTTGGGTTGTTTCCATTAAGAAGCTGATAAAAACGGCAACATCTTCCTGGTTAACTAGGTGACACTCTACAATGTTAGACCTTGTTGGCTTATATGGTAGAACTACTGTATTTATCAACAAACAGCTGCATCCATCTCCTTCTCTCTAGAGTCCTTCCATTTTTTGTTTTGTTTTGTTTTTGTTTTTGTTTTTTGTGACGGAGTCTCGCTCTGTTGCCCAGGCTGGAGTGCAGTGGCGCGATCTCGGCTCACTGCAAGCTCCACCTCCCGGGTTCACGCCACTCTCCTGCCTCAGCCTCCCGAGTAGCTGGGACTGCAGGCGCCCGCCACAATGCCCGGCTATTTTTTTGTATTTTTAGTAGCGATGGGGTTTCACCGTGTTAGCCAGGATGGTCTTGATCTCCTGACCTCGTGATCCGCCCACCTCGGCCTCCCAAAGTGCTGGGATTACTGGCGTGAGCCACCACGCCCAGCCTCCTTCCGTTTTATTTATTTATTTATTATTATACTATAAGTTCTAGGGTGCATGTGCACAACGTGCAGGTTTGTTACATATGTATACATGTGCCACGTTGGTGTGCTGCACCCATTAACTCCTCATTTACATTAGGTATATCTCCTAATGAGATCCCTCTCCCCTCCCCCCACCCCACAACAGGCCCTGGTGTGTGATGTTCCCCATCCTGTGTCAAGCGTTCTCATTGTTCAATTCCCTCCTTCCGTTTTTTATTTAGTCTCTACCTTAGCTGGAGGATCCCATTTTCTGCTGTTACCTCCCCTTGCCTTTCTATACAATCGCATCTTAAAACTTTCTGGAAATAAAAAAGTAACTACTGCTCTAATGATTTAAATCCTGAACACTAGGCAGCTGACTGATTTAACTTTCAGTTATAATCTAATAAAGTATGTAGATGTCATTCTCTTATCGTAGACTATTGGTAATAAGGGTACTTTAGAAGGTGCCTGGTTCTATCTACCCTGTTGTTTTATTGCGGGGGAAACCTGAGAGGAGGCAGGTGGCACGTGTTTCCTCAAATCACATGGCAGATATAAAGAGCACCACTGGAACCCAGAGTCCATACTCCTAGCCTAGTGCTTTTTCTGTTACCTACTAACACCCTGACCTGCCTTCAATGATGTTAAAAATAAAAGAAGCATTGCCCATTGTTGGAGGCTAAGGGTTCTTGGTTTGAGTAGGGGATTAATCAAGGAAAAATGTTTTAAGGGTCTGGGAAAATATGGTGCTATACCTGGACACCTGAGAGCCGGGTTTCTCTGTTTGGTTCAGACACTGACTCACAGTGCGACTCTGGACAGTTATGTGGCCTCCCGGTGTGTCAGTCGTTCCAGCCACACACTTGGCATCATACTACATAGGCCTCGCTAGAACTATTGTGAAGGTTGATGAGGTAATTCTTATAAAACTTTGCTAGCTATTCCAATGAAAGCCACGAGTGTATCCATAAATGATAGACTGTCAGATACATAGCACAGACTCTTCTATCTCATGTTGGTTTATTAGAGGCGGCTATACTTCAACCAAGTGAACCTCTTATTGTCATCAATTAGCTTAGCATTCTTTCTCTCCTCTTCACCCCCACCCTTGGCCATTCTTAACCTGGTTGATTTGAAGTTTACTTATTCTAGTCCCTTGAGTTTCAAAGGAACGTAAGGTCTTCACCACTTAAAATTAAGTCTTCTGCCCCTGGTTTCTCCAGCCACCAAATGAGGATGATAATAGGGGCTGTGTTGGGGATTAAATAAGTTACTATAGGATCGGGACTGCTACATAGAGAGTGCCAATAACTGTTAGCTGCTATTAGTGTAACTAATTGAAAGTGAATGATGGTACATGTGTGTATGCCTTCTATTTAAGAAAATAATATAGGCCGGGCACGGTGGCTCACGCTTGTAATCCCAGCACTTTGGGAGGCCGAGGCAGGCGGATCACGAGGTCAGGAGATCGAGACCACGGTGAAACCCTGTCTCTACTAAAAATACAAAAAATTAGCCGGGCGTGGTGGCGGGCGCCTGTAGTCCCAGCTACTCGGAGAGGCTGAGGCAGGAGAATGGCGTGAACCCAGGAGGCGGGGCTTGCAGTGAGCCAAGATTGCGCCACTGCACTCCAGCCTGGGTGACAGAGCGAGACTCTGTCTCAAAAAAAAAAAAAAAAAAAAAAAAAAAGAAAATAATGTGAAGTCTTACTTGTAGTGCTTGCTGGTTTAGTACTCTTTGCTTCTGAGGGGACACACTGAAGACGTCTATAGGTGAAGTCACAAGACTTCTAACTTATGGAGATAAGGACATGACAATGAAGGAGAGCTGGGCTGCTCAGGCCATAGGGTTTCCAAGTTTTCTTACCAAAACTTTGCTTCTTCAGCTGTCTGTTTAACATCGCATCCTCAGCACCCAGGAGCTCTATCAATACTGGCTGATGAATGAATGAATGAACTTATGAATCTATCAGACAGAGAAACAGAGGATCGCCATATGGAAGGAAGTCTGGCTGGCATTTTGAATTCTCCAGGAGAAAAGAGAGAAACACGTTTAAAACAGACAGAAGGAGGGCTGTCTGTGTGGGAATAAGGGTAACTGTTGCTCAATGAACTGAGCCCCTAGGCCTGGAGATAAAAAGTAGACGGATAGCTGTGCAGTTGGACAAGCAGGTCCAGAGAACCATTGGGTTTTGTTTTGAACAAAGTCAGATATCTTAAGGGGAAGTGGAGAGCATTTCTTTTTGACAGTGATATTCTGCAGAGATTTCCAGGTTTTAAAAGGATCATTCTGAGGGTGACACAAAGAACACCCTATTAGAGTGTCTGTCTCCCTGAAAATGAATCCTTCTTCTTTGTACTCAGGGTGTTTCCCTCTTAATAATAGCCTCCTACTATGACCCCAAGTTGTTTCACAGCCTCTCTGAAAGTAAAAGCTGCTCATTGTTTAGGCATTTTGTTTTTTCCCATTCCTAAACGCACTCCTTCCCAGTTGGGGTTCTAGTAATGCCATCTCTACTAAATGCATCACCATTGAATCAAGGGACAAGTTGCAGCAACTTACTTTGTTTCCTTCTCTTCCTTGTCTTGTTCATTTAGGTTGAAATAGTTTTCAATGAAATCCAACAAGTATTTACCCAGCACCCATTGAGAGCAAACTACTGTGCTAGGTCACATGCAACATCAAGGTGATTAGGCATGATTTCTGGCCCTGAGAATCTTGTATTGGCTTGCAGATTATTATAATGACTGGTAAAATGTTTCAGTATCTCTCTTCAACCTTTCTGGGCTATAGGTTTTTCCTAACATGATTTATGTGCTCTAGAATTCAGTCAAAGTTGCATTTGAGAACATTAGATTCAACAGATGTCTCCAAGAAACCTTCCCAATCCCTCCACCTATATATGGTCTGCCTGCAAGCTTTTTTTAGTTTGTTTTTTGTTTTTGTTTTTTTTGAGATGGAGTCTCGCTCTGTTGCCCAGGCTGGAGTGTAGTGGCATGATCTCAGCTCACTGCACCCTCCGCCTCCCAGGTTCAAGCAATTCTCCTGCCTCAGCCTCTCAAGCAGCTGGGACTACTTGTGCGCATCACCACACCCAGCTAATTTTTGTATTTTTAGTAGAGATGGGGTTTCACCATCTTGGCCTGGCTGGTCTCGAACTCCTGACATTGTGATCCACCTTCCTTCAGCCTCCCAGAGTGCTGGGATTACAGGCATAAGCCACCGCACCTGGCCTTTTTTTTTTTTTTTTTTTTTTTTGAGACAGAATCTTGCTATGTTGCCCAGGCTGGAGTGCAGTGGTGCGATCTTGGCTCACTGCAATCTCTGTCTCCTGGGCTCAAGCAATTCTCATGCCTCAGCCTCCTGAGTAGCTGGGATTACAGGTGTGTGCCACCAAGCCTGGCTAATTTTTGTACTTTTAGTAGAGACAGGTGTTTGCTATGTTGCCCAGGCTGGTCTTGAACTCCTGACCGCAAGTGATCCACCTGCCTCAGCCTCCCAAAATGCTGGGATTACAGGCATGAGCCATTGTGCTTGGCCCCTGACTGCACTTTATATCTCTTACAGCACTTTTACATTGTATTATAAATTTATTTATGTACATGTTAGCCTCCATAATGTGGAAAGAGAGCAGGCACAGGGAAAAGTGCCAGAGGAGTGGAGCCAGAAGACCTGTGCTTGAATTTGAAGCCAGACTCAGATATGAATCAACCATGAAATCTTGGCCATGCCACTTAATCTTTGCAATTCTCAGTCCTGCATCTAGAATTGGAAGACAATAATAATTCCTACTTCATAAAATAGATATGGAAATTAGTTATCATATGAACATGCTTTGTGAGCTGTTATCTATATGGTAATTTTATTATCCTCCATGTGATACAGCAAAGGGCCTTCCTTGCCCATGAGAAAAACCCTATTAATATTAATTAAATTATTGGAAAAATTACATCAACCACCCTGTGGCATATTATTATTCTCACATTCTTTTCATATCCCACATTGTTAGCAAGCCTTATCTGTTGTGTCCTACTAGGTTTAAGGAGGAGTGTTTACAAGGATTAAACAGAAACAAAGGGACCTGCCTTTTGACGGAGCTGCCCTCTGCCTTTACCAGTTGTGCAAAATAAGAGTAATTAATTATTTTTTCTGAGCCTTAGTTTTCTCATCTGTATAATGAAGATAATACAGGATTTTATAAAGATTAAAATTAGATAATGCTAGCACTTTGGGAGGCTGAGATGGGAGGATCCCTTGTGGCCAGGAGTTTGAGACCAGCCTGGGCAACATAGGGAGACCTCATCTCTACAAAAAATAAACAAAATTAGCTGGATGTGGTGTGTGCCTGTAGTCCCAGCTATATGGGAGGCTGAGGTGGGAGGATTGCTTGAGCCTGGGAGGTTGAGACTGCAGTGAGCTGTGATTTTGCCACTGCATTCCAGCCAGGGCAACAAAGCAAGACCCTGTCTCAAAAAATAATAATAATAGGCTGGGCGTGGTGGCTCACACCTGTAATCCCAGCGCTTTGGAAGGCTGAGGTTGGCGGATCACCTGAGGTCAGGAGTTCGAGACCAGCCTGGCCAACATGGTGAAACCCCGTCTCTACTAAAAATACAAAAAATCAACTGGGCGTGGTGGTGCGTGCCTGTAGTCCCAGCTACTCAGGAGGCTGAGGCAGGAGAATCGCTTGAGCCTTAGAGGTGGAGATTGCACTGAGCTGAGATCTTGCTACCACTCTTCAGCCTGGGTGACTGTCTCAATAATAATAATAATAATAACAACAATCATTTAAAAATAAAACTAGATAATGTATTAAAATGAGACGTGAGGAGCTAGTGATTTAAGTAAGCTCAGTATGTGTTAACTTTGATAATATTCACATGTAGTCCATTAATTGAGCAATTATACTATGGGGCTGGGCACTGTACAGGTGCTGGAGATATACCCTGTCATCATGTCATCAATAGGAAAAACAGACAAGTAACTGATTATTGCCACGCAATGTGACAGATGCTACAAGAGAAATAAGAACAGGGTGCTCCGGGAACAACAGGGGAGGCACCTGTGTGACAGCCCTGACTGGAAAGTTGTCAGCAGCTGTCAGGGAAGGCTTCATGGAGGAAGTGACTACTGTGGAGTTTGAAGGTGCAGTAGGAGTAAGCTGGGTGGACAGAGGAACCACCCTGAGCAAGGAGGTAGAGATCTGAGAAGGCAGGCTTATTGAAGAAAATAGAGAGCAGTTCTGACAAAATGAAGCTATAAAGGCCTGTAGATGCCAGATCACAAAGGGCATTAGCTTGTTTTGTGAAAGAATTTATGCTCTTTTCTGAGCGAATGGGGAGGCATTGATGGATGTGTGCCCTCTCAGAGACAAAATTTAAGTGGAGAGCACTGAGTTAAGAAAATATCTCGATATCATGAAATTAACACAGGTTTGGAGCCCCCACAGATCCTCAATCCTGGTTAAGTTCCATGTATGACCTAATCAACTCCACCCTCTTTCGTGGACAATCAGCAATGACGTCTACCTCTCAGGATTATTGTGAGGGCTAAATGAGATAGTGCAGGTCAAGTTCGCTGCAAAGTGTGTGCCACATAATGAACATTTTAAATAAATATCAACTCTTTTCGATGAAGCACTGTGTAAGTAGAATATGAAAGCTATTGCCAGGCCTCTCCCTGCTCCCTTCCTTCCTTTTCCTCTTTCAGCAGTGCAGGCAGCAGCAGCCAAAAGCCAGGGACGTGGAGGATGTCCACTCAAGCGAGTACTCCAGAGCGATGATTAAAAGGCAGCCGCCCCGAATCCCGGGCGCGGGCGGGGAGCGAGGTTGGGCATGCTCAGTGGGCGGGAGACCAGAGGCAAGCTGGGCGGGGGCGGGGGCGGGGGTCGGAGCCGCGCGAGGGCGCATGCTCAGTCCCCGCATCTGCTCCTCCATCCAGTGCCGCAGCCGGAAAACCGCAGCGGCGGCGGCGGCGGCGGCGGGGGAACGACCCAGCGAGCTGCAGAAAGAGGGGCAGGAAAAAATTACAAGGACATTACTGATAAGACAGGAACTGAGAGCTTGGGATTCGCGGCCTCTCCCAGGCCACCACCTTCGCCGTCAGCAAGGAAGGAAGAGCCGGGAGACGGCAGCGGCGACGGCGGCAGGGGAAGGAGGAGACGGCGACGGGAGGGAACACAGAGGAGGGGACGGGCCGGCGGTGGCCTGTGAGCCGCAGTGATTTTGACGTTTTCCGCTGCTGCGTCTCCCGCGGGCCCGGGCCGGGCTGCGCTGGGTGGGCCACTTCGCCGCGCACTTCCACCTCGTCCTGCTAGTCCCTCCGCCCACCCGGGGCCTGAGGTGTCTTCCCGCTCCGAGGGAAGGGGAGAGGGAGGCAAGGGCGTGCGGGCATCGCGATGGCGGGGACATTTTCCACAACGTGATTGTTGAAGGCTCCCCCCGCCCCCCCTCCCTTAAAATTCCGGGCCCTTTCAGCCTCCACCCTCCCCCAAGCCCGTGTGACTAAACCGAGACAAAGGGGAGGCGGCCTCGCTCACACGCGGGCTCGCGGGGCGGGTGGCTCGGAGGGGCGCGGGCACGGGGCGGACCTTGCGCGGACGGACGGGCGGACGGACGGACGGAGACGGCGCCGCCACATTCCTATGCCCGGGAGCGGCGGCGGCGGCGGCGGCTCCCGCGGGAGGCGGCAGGCCCGCGGCGCGGACAGCTGAGCTTCTCCCCCGTCGGCGCCCGGGCAGACATCGCCCGGGCCCCGATGTTTTGAGCTTGCTTCTCCCTCCCTCCCGACCCCCGTGGTGGCGAGGCCACGCCATGTGAAGGTTAGGGCCGGGACATCCCGAGGAGCCGCCGTGAAAGATGGGGGATGCTGCAGACCCCAGGGAGATGAGAAAGACGTTCATTGTTCCAGCCATCAAGCCTTTTGACCACTATGATTTCTCCAGGGCCAAAATCGCCTGCAATCTGGCCTGGCTGGTGGCCAAAGCCTTTGGGACAGGTTAGTGGTGTCACCCCTTCTCTCCCCTCTTCCTCCTGATGTGGTCCACATCTCGGTTTTTGTTCCCGATTCTCGAATCCCTCCCCGTGCCTGTGTTCTCGTACAGGTTCAGGGAGATGATGGGAGGCTAGGAAGAGAAAGAAAGGAGAAATAAGGAAAGCAGGTTTGGTCTTCAATGAAGGGCACGTGAATGGTCAGGTGGGATTTGGCCAGATTCCTTTTATTGGATGGCAAAATGTCCCTCCCCACCCCCCAGTGAGCAATTTTATGTTTTTACATAGAGTGATTTTAATTTGTGGTATTTTCTTCATGGTGCTGCGTATATTTCTGCCTCAGTCATAATTGTGATTACACCACCAAGAAATCTAAGTTGGTTTCTTTATTATTGCAAGAAGGTGGATGGTGCATAGTACTATATTGATTTTGACATTTGTAATGATGACTGCTATTCAGGCTCCGTTGGATGGAAGGTGGCCTGTGTCAAGTGCAGTATTAATTTTTGTTGTCATTCTTTAAGGCTGTATCAGCCTTCTGCACACATGTTAAGTTCTTATTAAATCAGTTATTTAAAGCCGTGTTCAGTTTTCTGACTGTAGGGTGCTGTTTTCATATTATCAGTGAGGCATATTCTTTTTTCCAAATGTATTTTGGCTTCATAAATTAAAAGAAACAAAGACTCCCTACTTTGGGGAATTTTTTAATAGATGAGTTTTTTGAAGGCGTGTGCTGTTGACACAGAAATTGTATAGTACAGTAGCAGTTAAACACTCCCTCCATAACCCAGTCTTTGCAAAATAACAGGAAAAGGGCTTCCCGTTGTGATTCTTTAGTGTTGCTTTAGGAGCCCATGTTGTGAAATGCTAAAAAAATTAGAGAGCTGCTTTTCATTGGACGATGCTTCTGTAATTTGGTAACTTTTAAGAGTAATTTTACAAGATTTCTATTCCCTAGTTAATGAAGTTTAGATATATGAAATATTTGTTGAAAAGTTCCTTAGTACTCACAAATTTCCACATGTTAAATATAGGGTTTTTCGGGGGGAGGGTGACATTTCCAATTTTAGGACTATGTAATGTTTTGGTAAATGGTTTAGTTCAGTTTTACTGCTTAAACTTACACAACTGAGTATTTTCAGGACTTACACATCCTACTTAAATAGCAGATTAATCTCAGTGTTTGGAAAATTATTTGAATTTGTTTTTGGGGAAACTTCACATTGATGTGATTTTATGTTTATGGCAGCCTTAATTTTACTTGAATTTTCATGCTTTGATATTAAGCTGGCATCAGGAATAAATATAATCCTTTTCAAATAATTTAAATTTTAAACATCTCTTTGAAATTAAATGTCTAGCATAACTCATAGGAAGAAACACAAAGTGTTACTGCCTTTTTATAAAAACATTCTGGCACCACTGATATAAGCAGTGAGAATAATAGATGTATTTTGGTTTTAACTTAAGCAGCACACTGAAGCTGGTATCTATTTGGATGGCAAATCAAGGCTATTTAAGTGCTTAGAAAACATGGAAAGTGGGAAATTTACATAGTCACCTATGTGGAAAAGTATGTATGAAGTGGAAGGCAAAGGGAATAAGAGAAATATTTTCTTTCCATCTGGAACTGAGAGGATACTTATAGGATACAGATATCAAAATTTTGCCGTGCATACACAAAAGCTTCCAACTAGAAAATGGCCTGCTTTCTGGATATGTGTCAGGCAGGTTGGTAGATTCTAGACCACTTGAACATATTGAACACACCTGAAGAAGAAATGAAGGGAATCTAGTATCAGTGGAATCTGATGTCTGCTAGGCACTCTGCTGGATGCTTTGCATTAAGTTGTACATTAGAGATTCATAACAACTCTCTGATGTAGGTAGTGTGTTCCCTATTTAAAAATAGGAGGAAATTAGTGCATAGAGAGGTTAACTTTCCTACTATCACAGTGTTAGTAAGTGGCAGAAATGAGTTTTGATTTGAGATCTGACTCCAAAGGATAATAAGGTATTGGTGGAGGTAGAACACTCCTGTTGGGTACCCAGCACTCTGAATATGTTACTTCATTTCTTCCTGCAGCAACCCTGTAGATACTGTTCTCATTTTGCAGATAAGGTAACTGGCTCACAGATTAATTTGCACAAGATTAAACATCTGGCAGATGATGTATTCTGCATGTCTGACTCTGAAGTCTTTGCTTATTACTCTATACCATTCTGCAGAGTAACCGTTTTATCTGCAGGTGTGAAAAATGTGCACATAGTACATATTGAAGTCTAATATTTTTTCTTTAAAAATTGTACAAATCTTAATTCAGTTTCAGATAGATGATATTGTTGGCTATTACATTTGCCTTGGCAGCAGTTGGAATGGATGAAAAGACCACATTCAAACGGGATGAAAAACAAGTTTAGAAGACCTTGAGTGATTTAGTAACAATATATTAATACATTATTAAGAATGTTATGTTTGTGCATTTTGTTTATTCTTTATCAACAGTCTTTCAAAACATAAATTTATATGGAGTGAATAAAAAAATTAGGAATTTTTTTGATGTAAATATTCTTTATTTGCTGCAGATACTCTTATGCAGGAAAGGTTAATAGCATATTTCAAAGGTATTACCTAATTATATTCAGTTATTCAAAAAATTAGCCCAGCTTTCAAGTATGATTTACTAAATCACTCCTTTAACAATGGCTTACAGGGTCTTCAGGCACTGATTTGGTGTTTTCTATTAGAAACTTTCTAACTTTTGATGTACTGAAAAAGTAGTCAATTTTATAACCATATGTTCTAAAAGTCATTTAAAATGATAGCTAGAAATAAATTGTGAGCATAGAATGAAGTAATTGAACTTAAAAAAAAAAACACTGATGTTGTAATACCTAGAAAGCAGATACGGAATATTTACTTAATTTGAAGTCTTAGGAGCCTTGAATCATTTTCTTCTCTTTACAGTAGTATTACAAAAGTATTACAAATAGCCCAAATTTTAATAGTTTATTTTGTGGAAGAATGCAGATACAGGTTTGATTAAATGAAGAATATGTTTTTATAGATGAATTTGAAACACTAAATAGATAATCCAAATTGCAAAGGAGGAAGTAGTTCAACTATTTGTGCCTTTTCTATATTTGAAGAGCTTAACCCATTTAAGCAAAGATTTTACAGAATTTTCTTTAAATGTTCTGTTCCCTTAAATCCTTTGGGGGAAATGGTAGATGCAAAACCTCTTGTGACACTCTTACTAAACTCTTGAATTTGGAATTCAAGGCCCACTTCCTGGTGTCAGTTTATCACTTCAATCTTCTCAACTATTATTCTCCTTTTTATCCCATTTACTTTAGTGATATAAGATATTTCCTATTATAAATATACCTTGTTACATTTCTTTGTCTATCTTTACAAATCTTGCTTTCAAAGTCCTATATAAGGTCTGACTCTTGTGCATATATGAAGATTGTTGAGAGCAGTGGGTAGCATTGTGGTTAAGAGAGACCCGTAGCAGAGGGGCCAGTTTGGGACATTATTGCAGGAGTCTCGGCAAAAGATGAGGTCCGGTGTCTTTGACTTTGTAGTCAACAGAAAATTTACCAATAAGAAAAGAAAAGTTCACGAGGTCTTGAAGTAGGGGGGGTATGATAATAAAGCTGCTAATATAGGCTGGGCATGGTAGCTCACGCCTGTAATCCCAGCACTTTGGGAGACCGAGGCGGGTGGATCACCTGAGGTCAGAATTTCGAGACCAGCATGACCAACATGGTGAAACCCCGTCTCTACTAAAAATATAAAAATTAGCTGGGCGTGGTGATGAGTGCCTGTAATCCCAGCTACTCAGGAGGCTGAGGCAGGATAATCACTTGAACCCAGGAAGTGGAGGTTGCAGTGAGCCGAGATGATGCCATTGCATTCCAGCCTGGGCAACAGAGCAAGACTGTATCTCAAAAAATAAAGAAATAAATAAATAAAGCTGCTAATACTTATTGAGCTCTTACACTGTGTGTCAAGCACTTTACACATACTGTATCATTTAAATCCTCTTGACAGCCTTTTGAGGTGGAATGGTTACTTATTCCAATTTTACTGATGAGGAAAGTGAGGCCCAGGGGCTTAGGAACTCTTTCAGAGTTATCCAACTAATGGAGCTGGGATCTGAACCCAGGGAATTTGACTTCAGCCTGTACTTGTAACTACTGTTCTCTATGGGTAGAAGTCAAAAAATGGAAAGGAGGCAAAAGATAGAAAAAATGTTGCAGAGATTTAATCTCTAGTATTTCTAAGTGGGTACATGGGAAATGGTTTGAATGAAAAGGGAATGTGTAAGAGGGTGAGGTCGCCTGAGGTTTTAAGAAGGATGAGGTTACCTGAGATTTTGAGATTTGGTGACTGACAGGCTGAATTGCGATGCCATTGACAGAGAAGAAAGTGTAGTAACACTGAAGCCCTGGAAGGAGAAAGTTTCAAGGAGAATGGTCTGATTCAACAGTGTCAAATCCTATATGTTTAAGCTATGCCTTTCTTTTAAGAGTTTATGCTTTAGTAGGGGAGGTATGATAAATGTATAACCACAGTAGAGTTCAGAAATAAGCTAAGAGTCATATAATTGGAAATATGACATTCAGAGGGAGACTGATGGTGGTAGGATGCGGTGGGGTGGCAGGGGAGAGGCCATTTCCAGCCTCGTCAGTGGTCTGTGGAGGAAGACCTCTCTAGTGGGGGTGGTATTTAAGCTATAGGCTGAATTGAAAGTAGGCATGGTAGATGGAGGAAATCGTTTGTGTGTAGACATGGAGTTGTGAAACCCAGGTAGTGCTAATGAAACAACATAGACCAGATTGATGGGATGAGGTTTATGTAATGAAGCAGTGAGAGAGCCAGCTTGAAAGACAAACGGACAGAATTATGTGAAGGGTGAGGTGAAGGAATTTGGTATTTATTTAGTAGTTAAATTATTCTAAGCACATTAGATTAAATAAAAGAAAAAATACTATTAAGTGTATTAAACATGTACTTTGTGCTAATTATTCTTGTAAGCATTTTATATGCGTTATTTATTTTAATTCTGAGAATGAGCCTATTAAGTAGATATTTTATTTTTTCTAAGACTCTAAAACAGGGTTTCTCAACTGCAGAACTATTGGCCAGATAATTCTTTGTTGTTGGGGGCTGTCCTATGCATTCTAGGATTTTAGCAGCATCGGTGGCCTCTACCCACTTAATGCCAGTAGTGCTCCCTACCTCTACCCCTACTCCTACCCCAGTTGTGACAACCCAAAATGTCCCCAGACATCTCCAGGTGACTCCTGGGGAACAAAAGGAGCCCAGGTTGAGAATCACTGCTATAAATATTATAAGACACACTATTGTGATCTAAAAAGGTTTTTTTTTTTGTACATTGAAGTACAAATTAATTATAAGACATACTGATTTCACAAATATTCAATTTGAAAATAAGAATTTAGGAAATATTATATGATAGTTCACCCTTTTAAAAATAAACAATGAGACAGATTTAGAGGAGTTAACTAACTTGCCCTTGATCATACAACTTGTAAGAGGTGGAAACAAAATTAGAGTCTAAGCCTGTGTGATACTGAAATTTGTATCTTAACCTCTGAGTTACAGTCTTCTGGATTTTCAGTAGAGATTGGGGTTTTGCCGTGTTGGCCTGGCTGATCTCAAACTTTGGGGTCAAGTGATCTGCCTGCCTCGGCCTCCCAAAGTGCTGGGATTACAGGCGTGAGCCTTCGTGCCTGGTTGATGATGATGTTAAAATAGATTGTTGACCATGTAAACTTATTTTCTAATTTACATGTTTTATAGAATTTTGTCTCATAACAGATTTTGAAACAGCAGAAATATTTTCTGTTATCTACCCTTTAAAAAATAGATGATAGAGTTCTTTATTATATAGGTTCTTGAAAATTTATTAACAGTTAAAAAGTTTTTTAAAATAAGTATACAGGTACAGATTCAAAACTCAAAGGTATAAAAGAGTAGATCTTGTGAGAAGTCTTCTTCCCACCTGGACCCTGAGCCAGTCAGTTTCTGTTTTAAGCAAGATAAAATCATCAGAAGATTTGTTTTTAGAAAATCTCTTGGAATACACTTAAAAATGGTTAAAATAGTAAAGTTTATGTAATGTATATTTTACCACAATTTTTAAAAAGATGTCTTGGAAACAGTTGGAGGAGGGCCAAGAGTTATGAAGGAGGAAACCAGTGGGAAGTTATTATGTTTCAGGTGAGAGATGATGGCATCTTGAATGTGGATGGTAGTGGTGGATATGGAAAGAAGTGGATGAATGTAAAGGATAAGGCTTGATGATTGATTGGATATGTGGAAGAAAAGATGAGATCTTGGGAAGTGTTAAGATTGATTCTATTTTGTGAAAAAGCAAACAATGGAAGAGGGCCAGTGTGTGTGTTTAAAGGGCGGGGGGAAGAACCATGTTGAGTTTGAGGAACATATAAAATGGTGGTGTGTGCATTAGGCCCATGGAAATTCATGTATGGAGCTTAGAAGACCTCAGGGATGAGAGCTATAAGTGGTAATTAAAATTTAAAAAGTAGGTGACTACCAGTCACTAGTCACATTTTTTTTTTTCTTTTGAGACGGAGTCTCGCCCTGTCGCCCAGGCTGGAGTGCAGTGGCGCGATCTCGGCCCTGCCTCCGGGTTCTCGCCATTCTCCTGCCTCAGCCTCCCAAGTAGCTGGGACTACAGGCGCCCACCACCACGCCCAGCTAATTTTTTGTATTTTTAGTAGAGACGGGGTTTCACCGTGTTAGCCAGGATGGTCTTGATTTCCCGACCTTGTGATCCGCCCCCCGCGGCCTCCCAAAGTGCTGGGATTACAGGCGTGAGTCACTGTGCCCAGCCTAGTCACATTTTTTTTAAGGTCTCACTGTCACCCAGGCTGAGTGCAGTCATGTGATCAAAGCTCATTGCAGCTTCAAATTTCTGGACTCAGGTGATCCTCCTGCCTCAGCCTTTTGAGTAGCTGGGACTACATGCCTGGCTAACTTTTTTGAAAATGTTTGGTAGAGATGGGGTCTCACTATGTTGCCCAAGCTGGTCTTGAACTCCTGGATTCAAGCACTTTTCCTGCCTCGGCTTCCCAAAGTGTTAGGATTACCTGCGTGAGCCACCCCACCCAGCTGACTGCCAGTCACTTTGAGGGAGAGTATGGAGAAAGAAAGAACCCAAGACAGGCGAGCCAGCAAAGGAGCTAGGCATAGGGTAATTAGAAAGAAAACCAAGGGAATGTGGAGGCTCAGAAGACTAAGGAAGAGAACATTGAGGATGAAGGAATATGAGGTGTAGCTGAGAAAGATTAATCGAGGACTCTCAAAAAGATCCATTAGATTTAGCAACAAGGAAGTTATTGATGATTTTGCTGAGAACATTTTGAGGGGAATGTAGAGACAGAAGCATGACTAGGTTGAAAGTAAATGGGAGATTGTATCAGTTACGCTGTCCTCACTTGTAGTAACACAAAATCCACCTCAAATTGGCTAATAGTAAAGAGGATTTATTATTTCTGGAAAAAGTCCTAAAGTGGGATGGGCTTTGGTTTTGATTTGATCAGGGCTGTAGCTTCATTTCTCTGTGATTCTTTTAGCTGTGCCCTTGTTCATGTGTGGATTTCATTCTCAGGCTGTCTAGTCTCATGGTAGAAAATGGCTGTAGCAGTTCTAGATCTCATATCTATGTACCACACCATTCAGAGCTCTTCTCTGATCACTGAAAGTTCTACACTCTTCTCTTGCTTTTTTCTTTCTCTTCAAACAGAAGGATTGATTATAGAAAATCTCAGATATATACAATAACAATAATCTTTCATGTACCCATCATCCAGCCCCTGCTGTCATCAACTTACGGCCAATCTTGATTCATCTCTAAACACTCCCCACCACTGCCAATTATTTGAAACAAATTCCAAACATCATGTTATCCCATCTATACATATATCAGTATGTATTTCTGTAAGTCCACTCCCTTTTAAAAATGTAATCATGGCACAGCCATCACAGCACTATTGTCGTCACAGGATTCCATATCATCAAATCAATGTGAACATTTCTGATTGTCTCATAAATGTTTTTTATTTTTATTTTACAGTTTTATTTGTTCTAGTTAGGATCCATCTAAAGGCCATACTTTGTAATTGGTTGATATCCCTTTATATTGTTGTGTTTTTTTTTTTTTCTTTTTCAGGTATATATGACCAGATTTTTTTTCTTAATGTATAGGCTCCTTCTCCATCTCATTTTATCTTCCTTGCAATTTATTTGTTGGAGAAACCAGAGTATTTGTCCTATAAAGTCTCCTACAATTTGGAGCTCCATGATATTAACAAGTTTCTCTTTGTCCTCTGTATTCGTTATAAATTGATAGTTAGATCTAGAGGATTGATTGCATTCACGTTTGATTTTTTTTTTTTTTTTTTTGGTATACTTTATAGGTGGTGTGTAGTTCTACCACAAGATACTTAATATCTAGTTATCTCTCTATCATGACTTCTCTATTTATTAGCTGGAATGCTGTTTTAAAAATAAATTTCCCTTTATTATTTGGTTACCCTGAGTGCTGTGTGAGAAATTACCTTGATCCAATGGTAGCCTCTAAGTACATGCCATACAAAACTAGCCTAGAGGTCACAGAACAGAAAGCTTACAGAACAACTTAAAATGCCCAAATTATGTGATTTGTTAAGTCAATTTTTAGTGAGAAGCAAGAGGAAAGAGATAGGATGAGTTAAAACACTTAGGATAGGATGCAAACAGGGAAGAAGGACCACAATCCCTGAATACTGCAGTATGTACATTTCATATGTCCTCTCTCTACTGCCTTAGCCTTCTCTGCTGATAGTGTGGTCACCAGGACGAGAGCTGAGGTTTGAACAAAGAGGCCCACACAGACATAGGCCAGTGCCACACACTTGCTCTATTAGACATGGGACAAGGAAGCCTGCCACAGCTGTAGCTTGCCACAAGCCTGATGATAGCCATGGGCTTTGTGTTCCTTGGGCAGAGGACACATGGGCCAGACTGGGCATCACCAATGGGTAGCTGAATTAAGGACTCATGAATATTGTGCTCATGTGTTCATTGACTCTTGTTGTTTAGTGTCATGCATATTTACTCTGTCATGAATATTTAGTACTTAGTATATTTAGTGTGTCATGAATATTTAATACATAGGTGCCTCATAAATATTAGGTATCTTGTTTTTTCCATCCCTTTCTATGTTTAATGTACGTGTGCTATTAACTGCTTACCTTTATTTAACATGTTCTATCAATTATATGTTTAACAAACTTTTAAAACTAGCTCCTTATCTATACTTAAAATATCTTTGAAGATTTCATCTACATTTTACAAATGTATTCATCTTTATTTATAATAGAATTGAATAGTCTCAAAAGTAAAATTTTATTACATTGAGGTACAGGGAAAGCAGGATAAATGCTATATTCTTTCTGTTTATGGGGGGGAAATTGGACCAGACTGAATGGCCCCTGAGAATCTGAAAGGGGGTAAAGAATAGGGAGAACATTCCAGAGAATGTGAAAAGGCTCTGGAGTGGAAGAGAGCATGGTTTCCAGGAACTGAATGTGACTGGCAGGGATAGGATCATTCCATTCTTGTAGGCCAGAGGAAGGATTTTAATCCTTAGAGAAGTGAGAAGTCATTGGAAACCCTTGGGGATGGGGGTGGTGTGTGTGACATGACCAAATTTGCTTGTGGGAAATAAGCAAATTCTGGCTACAGTAGAGAATGGTTTGGAGCGGGGAGCAGAGTGAATGTGGGAAGACAAAATTCGGAGTAAATATAGTAATTAAGATAAAATGTGCTGGTTGCCTGAACTAGGGAGAACCAGAACCTGGAGTCTGAGATTGTGAGAAGAGGGAAGACTTTAGACTGGATTCTGTAATGGATTTTATTTATGGTTGAAGGAGAGGGAGGCATTAACGATGACTCCTAGGTTTCTGACTTGTTCAGCTCGATGGATTGTGGTGTACTTTATTGATGTAAGGAACACTGAAAGATCATCAAGTTTGGGAGAAAAGATTGGTTTGGGGCATTTTGAAGTTTTGTAGCCTTTTCAACATAATTTCAAATGTGTAAGAATAGTATAAAGAATTCCCAAATACTCTTTACCCAGATTTACCAATTATTTTGTCCCATTTGTTTTATTATTCTCTCTCATTCCTTCTTCCTACCTCCCACACAAATGCCTCTGTGTGTGTGTGTGTGTGTGTGTGTGTGTGTGTGTGTGTGTGTAGAGAGAGAGAGAAAGAGATAGATAGATACATCTTTTTTTTTTTTTGAGACGGAGTTTCACTCTTGTTGCCCAGGTTGGAGTGCAATGGTGCAATCTTGGCTCACTGCAACCTCTGCCTCCCGGGTTCAAGTGATTCTCCTGCCTCAGCCTCCCGAGTAGCTGGGATTACAGGCGCCTGCCACCACACCTAGCTAATTTTTTTGTATTTTTGGTAAAGACGGGGTTTCACGATGTTGGTCAGGTGATCCACCTGCCTTGGCCTCCCAAAATGCTGGGATTACAGGCATGAGCCACCGTGCCTGGCTTTTTTTTGGTTTGTTTTTGAAACAGAGTTTTGCTTTGTCACCAGGCTGGAATGCAGTGGCACGATCTCAGCTCACTGCAATCTCCAACTCCCGGGTTCAAGCGATTCTCATGCCTCAGCCACCCAAGTAGCTGGGATTACAGGCACGTGCCACCACGCCCAGCTAATTTTTGTATTTTTAGTAGAGCTAGGGTTTCACCATGTTGGCCAGGCTGATCTTGAACTCCTGACCTCAAGTGATCTGCCTGCCTCGGCCTCCTGAAGTGCTGGGATTATAGGCATGAGCCGCCATACCCAGCAATGTATATATAACGTGTGTGTGTGTGTGTGCATATATATAGGATATAAATAAATATATATAATATTTCTGAACCATTTGAGAATATGTAAAGAGATATTGTATCCCACACTCCTTCAGTGTGCATCTCCTATAAAATAAAGGATAGTTCCTGAACATAATCTCATTTAAAAATTGGAAAATTTTAACTGGGTGTGGTAGTGGGCACCTGTGATCCCAGCTACTCGGGAGGCTGAGACAGGAGAAGCACTTGAATCAGGAGGTGGAGTTTGCAGTGAGCCAAGATCGCACCATTGCACTCCAGCCTGGGTGACAAGAGTGAGACTCCATCTCAAAAAAAAAAAAAAAAAAAAAAACAAGCTACAATATGAGGCTATGGTAAAGGCAGGGACCAGACTACCAGATTAGTCAGTTCTCTCTAAATCATAACAGAATATTTAACATACCCTAGGAGCAATGGAAGGTCATTGGTGTGTCAAAAGCTTTCCCTGGCTAATAATAAGTATGAAAAGATGGCGAGAGCACAGAAGTGTTGCCAGAAGTCACGCAAGAGGTATGGGACCTGGAATGAGGTAATGCATTTAAGATGAAGAGACACAGAGGTGTTCAGTCTGTGTGGGAATCTGTGTTGGAAATAGAGCTTGGTTATAAATCAGATGGAGAATAGAGTTGGGCTGTGGGTGTGACAGGTGCAAAACTGACCCTCAGTTGACTCATTTGGAAATAGCAGAGTTGTGGTTTACTGACGTGGAAGCACTGGATTGGGGCAGACTTATTGTGTGCAACATGGGCCACGTTAACTTGGAAATGCCTGTAAAACATACAAGGGAAGATATCACAAACATAATCTGTGGCTCAAAGGGGAGGTCTGGGCTAAAAATCCAAATGTATTTTTTTAATTTTATCTTTCACTTTAAATTAAACATTAATGGATGACCGTTGGGGAAAAAAAAAAGCATTAAAAATGACCATAGAGTTCTTTCTCTATATGTGTACACATAATTGTTATTTACAAAGAGAATTATATTATTTTTAATCTGATTTTTAACATTTTGAGCAGTTTCTTCAGGTAAATATAGATTCCTTCTGTGATATGTAACTTTACTGAGCATATAATATTGCTTAATATATCTATACTGTAAATTATTAACTTGGTTCTTATTTTAATATATGTAGATGGTTTCTAATATTTTGCTACAATAAGCAGCACTACAATTAACACTTATATGTCTTTATGTAATCACTTAGTAAAATTCATAATTCATAAGAAAAAAATTGAGAAATTTAACCTTGACGTGATATTCTTATCTGATTCACAGCCCGTATTCAGATTTGCCAGTTGTTTTGATTTTCATTATTGCTATTTTATTTCCCAATTCAGGCTCATGCTTTGCATTTAGTTGTTATGTCACCTTTTTTTTTTTTTTTTTTCTGAGACGGACTCTCGCTCTGTCACCCAGGCTGGAGTGCAGTGGCGCCATCTCGGCTCACTGCAAGCTCCACCTTCTGGGTTCACACCATTCTCCTGCCTCAGCCTCCCAAGTAGCTGGGACTACAGGTGCCCGCCACCACACCTGGCTAATTTTTTGTATTTTATAGTAGAGACGGGGTTTTGCTGTGTTAGCCAGGATGGTCTCGATCTCCTGACCTCGTGATCCGCTGGCCTCGGCCTCCCAAAGTGCTGGGATTACAGGCGTGAGCCACCGTGCCCAGCCTAGTTGTCATGTCTCTTAAGTCTCCTTTAACCTGGAATAGTTCTTCAGTCTGCCTTTGTCTTTAATGATATTAACACTTTTGAAGATGAAGCACCAGCCTGGGCGTGGTGGCTCACACCTGTAATCCCAGCACTTTGGAAGGCTGAGGTGGGCAGATCACTTGAGGTCAGGAGTTTGAGACCACCCTGGCAAACAAGGTGAAACCCCATCTCTACTAAAAAATACAAAAAATTAGCCGGTGGTGTGTGCCTGTAGTCCCAGTTACTTGGTCTGTGCTTGTGGTCCCAGCTACTCGGTAGGCCGAGGCAGGAGAATTGCTTGAACCTGGGAGGCAGAGGTTACAGTGAGCTGGGATTGTGCCACTGCACTCCAGCCTGGGCAACAGGCAAAATTCCATCTCAAAAATAAAATAAAATAAAATGAAATAAAATAAAATAAGATAGAGCACCCTGGCACCCTTAGCTGTGTGCTGGCTGGATATCAAGCCCCTTCCTTAGGTATTGTCTTAGCTCTTGCCAAACTTTTGCGTTGTATGTCTGGTACAAGCAGCCAGTTCTCTGCAGGAGCTGATTGGGTGCCTCCTTCTTTGTGTTCCTCTTTACTCTGGAGTGCTGGGCCCTGATTTAGCAGATGTCCCCCTCCACCCTTGGTCCAAATGACTGGGACAATGATGAGATCCTTACATGGGTGCTGGTATTGATAGGAATACCTAGACAGTAGGAAAAAAACAAATTACACAGAGTCCTGCCCTCAGACAAGAGCTGATAGAGACCCAGGAACTGGAGACCATCTCCTAAACCCCTACTACTTCTGCACTCTGGTGCACCCTATCTTTTGGCTTTCTTCCCTCTTTCGTACTTCCCTTCTTCCCTCTCTTCCATTCACTCTTCCCTGCTGCCCTCTGGCAGACCCACTCTGTACTCCTCTTGCTTGTCACTGCCACTACCACGACCACCAGTTGTCTCTCTGTCAGCAGATGTGCCCTGTTGCCTCTCTGCACAGCACCATCCCTGCATTCCACAGAAGACTTGGGCAAGAGTGCCCGAGAGGTACCCAGAGACAAATCACGTGGCAGCCAGGCAGCCCCAGAGCAAAGATATTCAGACAGTTGAAAGTCTCCTTACCCCTATTTCTTCCAAGATCAGAACAGCTTGACATACTCCCTCATATACAGTGATGCCAGGAAGGCAGGGGAGGCGGGGGAAGTCTTCCTTCCCAGTACCTGCAAAATGTCTGAGCATTATGTTGATTTTTTTCTTTATTAAAATGTACTTTTTAATCTTATAAAAACAATAGGCCTGTTATTTTATAGAATGTCTCTAAATTTGGATTTGTTTAAGGTTTCTTTATTCAAGTTTGATAAGGTTCAAGTTATAGAAGCCTGGTAGACTACTGCAGAAGAGATGTTGTATTCTCAGTAAATCATATCAGGGGACACATAATGTTTGTTCCAGTATAGGTGATGTTAACTTTGATCACCTGGTCAAAGTGGTATCTGTAGTTTTCTCCATTATAAAATTATTTTTCCACTTTAAATTAATAAGTAATTTATAGGGAGGTAATTCAAAATATCCTGTTCATTAAACTGTTACCCACCATTTAGAATCCAATAATGATCTTGCTTGAACCAATTATTGCTGTTGATTACTATCCTTTTTTTCCATTTGTTTGTTGGTATTATTCTACCACAAGAAAGAGCTTCTTTTTTTTTTTGAGACGAAGTCTGGCTCTGTTGCCCAGGCTGGAGTGCAGTGGTGCGACCTTCGCTCAGTGCAAGCTCCACCTCCCGGGTTCAGGCCATTCTCCTGCCTCAGCCTCCTGAGTAGCTGGGACTGCAGGCACCCGCCACCATGCCCGGCTAATTTTTTGTATATTTAGTAGAGACGGGGTTTCACCGTGTTAGCCAGGACGGTCTCTATCTCCTGACCTTGTGATCTGCCCGCCTCGGCCTCCCAAAGTGCTGGGATTACAGGCGTGAGCCACTGCGCTTGGCCGAAAGAGCTTTTTTAATGTATTATTTATTTGTGTCAGGATAGACTCATTGATGTGTGTTTTATTCAGTGGGTTATAATTCTTTATTATGTATTCTGATGTTCATGTTTTCCCAGTTTTAGCCAATGGCATCCCCTTCCATCTGGATCCTGTGTTCTTTTGACATGGCTCCATTATTTGTTAGCGTTTCCTTACTTTCTGGCACATACCACAACAAAGATGTCCTAAGCATATCTTGTACTTTTCCCTGCTCCAGACCTGGAAACATTTCTTCAAGGATCCCTGTTGTTTTTGGTGGGAAAGGTATTAGAAACCAAGATACAGCTGCTACACTTATTGCTAACAGTGTTATTTAGCAGACAGATAGCAAACACACACATATATACATAGTGTATAGCTAAATCTATTTCTTTTGCTTTCCATATATATAAAGAGATATATATCTGAAACATCATGTATTTATAATGACACTTCCCATTTCAACCAGCACCACAGAGTTTATTCTAGTTTTTCCTTTTTCCATATTTGTAACTCCCCTGGTCACTGAGAAACCTGGCTCCCATTTTGAGTTAGGTTTCTTTGTGACACGCAAGTGAAGAGCTGAGTAGGCTGATGGCTTATAAAGATCTGGCGCTCAGAAGAGGTGCTTTGGCCTTATAGGGTAATGGGAGGAGTGGAGGTGATAATTTAAGCTCAGGAATGCTGTACCACACTTACCATGTTATTTGGTAATAATGTAGAGGGCAGGAGGGAGCTAACTTTTAATTGGTACCTTCTTGGAAGGCAAGGCTCTGTGTAGGTACTGTACAGTCTTTTGGTAAATATTTGAGTGTGTACTGTGTTTCAGACGCAGTTCCAGGTATAGTGACGCAGGACAGATAAGTATCTTGCTCTCCTTGAGGTACCTTATAGTGAGGGGAGGTAGAAATAAAATATTATGAGATAGTAATAGTTGTTACCTAGATAATTAAACTACAATGAGTGATTGGGTGGTCAGGGAAAATGTGTTTGAGGAGGTTACATTTAACTGAGATCTGAATGGAAAGAGCCAACCATTCATTCGGTTAAGGGGAGGAACATTAGAGGCAGAAGGTCTCTAGTGCGTGGGCCAAAAGGTCTGAACCTGGCATATTCTAGCAACAGGAAGAGTTGGGTGTTTGGAACATAGTGGCCTGGGGAAGTGGAGGAAGTTGAGGTCAGAGTAGGAATAGGCAGCACATTTGTGGAATATGGAGAAACTAAAACTCAGAGAAGTTAATTACTGAACTCAAGATCCCATCAAGTAAATGGCTGGGCCGGGCATGGTGGCTGGTGCCTGTAATCCCAGCACTTTGGGAGGCCAAGGTGGGCAGATCATCTGAGGTCAGGAGTCCAAGACTAGCTTGGCCAACATAGTGAAACCCCATCTCTACTAAAAATACAAAAATTAGCTGGGTGTGGTGGCACATACCTGTAGTCCCAGCTACGCGGGAGGCTGAGGCACAAGAATTGCCCGAACCCAGGACGTGGAGGTTGCAGTGAGTCGAGATCACATCACTGCACTCCAGCCTGGGCGACAAAGTGAGACTCTTTCTCAAAAAAAAAAAAAAAAGAAAAAAAGAAAAAAAAAGTAAGTGGTAAAATTAGGACTCAACCGATTCTTTTAAAATCTAAAGCCTATACTTTCTCAAAGCCCAAATTTTTACCAAATTTCAGAATGGATGTAGGTAGTGAATGTAGGTAAACCGAAAACCTATCTGGTTTTGAGAGGGTTTGCTATCACAGAAATTAAGTGTGGCCCAGAGAAAACTAAAGTTTCTCAAAGCATGTACAAGGAGTAAATAATGATTACTAGCGCAGAATCAGGTAGTAAACTTGAGGGGGAAATTTGAAACCTGGGAGTACTTTCAGGAAAAGGCTAGTGACTAGAATTTTTTTTTAATAACATTTTTATTTATTCATCAAATCTTTCCTTACCATGTACCAGGCGCTGAGTTAGGCCCTAGAGATTCATATCATGGTAAATGAGGACAACATGATCCTTGCCCTTTGGTCATATATTAGAGTATTCGTATCAGTACATCCTTGTCAACAGTGGGTTTAAACTTTTTTTTTTTTTTTTGCCATTTTGATAACTTTCTTTAATTACTGCTACTATGAAGTTTTAAATGTTATTGATCATCTTTATGTCTTTTGGTTAATTTCAGGTTCAGATTCTGTGGCTTACTTTTAATTGGAGTTCTTTGAAACTTAGAAATTCTATAATAGTTATTACCTTAGAAACTATTTTTTAGATTTGGAAAATAAGGTGGTATTCCTATGATTTAGTGTGGTGATATTTCTAAAATGTACTCCCCTCCTGCTTCCTGCCCCTTTATTGCTTTTAATAAATCTGTGTCACTTGCTGGAATGTGGATGCAACTGGTAGCTAACCCAGTTTTATAGAAAATTGCCTTGAGCAATACTGTCTCTGCTCCCTCTACCTGTACCTCAAGCATTTCAGATGGATGTTAATTTCAAGTCTAGTCAAGACTTATAGTAACATGATTAAATTATGTTCTGCTTAAGTCATGGTGTACAAGAAAAACTCATCTTGTATCCTTTGCAATTCTAGCAGTGGTATTTCACTCAACCGTTCTGTCAGTATTAATTTCTTACTTTTTGTGTTCTGGAGGTTTGGGAGAGAGTGAAACCTCTTATCTTTGATTTTGCTGTTTATTTTCTAATATGCTGTTTCAGTTCTTTTTTTTTTTAATGTGGTACAATTCCAAACTTTAAAAAAAAATAGTTTTATACCATTGGTAAAATGATAGACACTTTTGAAGTCTTCTCTTAAGTATATTTAGCTCTTGAAGACTTGTTTTTAAAATGACCTATTTTATATTCAGTATGAAGTTTTACATTCTCTTGAGGGCTGAAGAGTCTATTTTTGTTGTATTCTTGAAACAGTCTTTGATTAGCTATGGATCCTTTCCCTTTTCCTTGCACTGGGGTCTTTTTAAAACTTACACTTTCACAACTTAGGTTAGTGGGTATGCTTTAATGAAATGGAAGCAACCCCTGGACTCTTGTCTTCCACCTTCCACCCTTTTGCTTTTGGCAAATCATTATTATGTTTGAGCCTGTTTAGCAAGATGGTGTAGAGCTATAATTCTGTGCTTATCAGCTATGTGCCCCTGGGCAAGATGTCCTTTCTTGAGTTCTTTATCTGTAAAATAGGGTAAGAGGGTTGTCAGAATTAAATGACAGAATGCATGTTTAGGACTGTGTCTGACAAGATGTTATAAAGGTCATACATGAAAATGGATGTAAAAGCAGTAAGTAAATGCTAGGTGGATATATAGGTATGATAGATAAATTTGTAATACTGATAATGAGCATATACTTTTCACAGCTAATATTTAGATGCCAAATAACCTATATTAGCCATATTTTTATTGATACAGGAAATAAAAATCCATTATTTATACATTTTACAATAGTTATCTTAAAATCAAATAATTTTCCTTTTGCAGCTGTTCTACTAATAGTTTCTGTTTATTTCCTACAATACTAAAGTGTAAATGAATACCAGCACTATATTCTGCAATTTAAAACTGAACTTCACCATCACTCTGAGGCAGCTATATTAAATTTAAAGCTGGCTCACTACTGGGTAATGCATCTACGAAGAAAGGAAAGTGTTTTCAATTATTAAATGAGGATGATATTTTTAGATGTCACCAAAATCCCAAATTGATACATCCACTCTTGACCTCTTTCCAGAGTCCTATATCTCCAGCTGCTTATTGGATATTTCCACTTGGATATTTTTGCTATTGTTTCAAACTCGATATGTCTAAAACTGAGTTTTTGATCTTGCTTTTAGAATTGGTGCTGCCTCTGATTTTCATTTTTCTATTAATAATATCACTATTTCCCTCGTAATGTAGGCTTATTATTTATTTCCATCTTGACCCTCTCTCTTTGCTTTATTCCTGGGTACTTTTTGTTTGTCTTTAGCAGTTAGTCTCTTATGTCCTGTAGTTTCTGTTTTCACTACTGCCTTTGAACTTCATTTCCTTATATCTATATGATAATCTTCTATCTCTGATTTTTATAGCCATCAATATTAAATAGCAGATTGTTCCAAAACATCAGTCTTAATGTGACACTGTCCTGTAAAACTGTCAGCATCTCCTTATTAGCTAATACACAAAGGCCTCGTGTTTAAAAGATGAATATTTCTTTCAAGTCCTCATCACCAACCTCTCCCATTCCAGCTTTGCCTCTTACTGCTTTCCCACATGAACTCTTCTCACCATCCAGATTGTTCAATTTGGTGTCTCTTCACATCTTTTTTCCCTACTCTTCTCTTCTCCCTCTCCTTATGTTTAGAAAGCTTTTTTTTTCCTGACTAAAATTCTGCTGATTCCTGCTATTCTATTTTTTTTTTTTTTGAGATAGAGTTTCATTCTTGTTGCCCAAGCTGGAGTGCAATGGCGCGATCTCGGCTCACTGCAACCTCTGCCTCCCAGGTTCAAGAGATTCTACTGTCTCAGCCTCCCAAGTAGCTGGGATTACAGGCGCCTGCCACCATGCCTAGCTAATTTTGTATTTTTAGTAGAGAGGGGTTTCATCATATTGGTCAGGCAGGTCTGGTACTCCTGACCTCAGGTGATCTGCCCGCTTCGGCCTCCCAAAGTGCAGGGATTACAGGTGTCAGCCACCATGCCCCGCCTATACTATTTTTTTTTTTTTTTTTTTTTTTTTTTTTGAGACGAAGTCTCACTCTGTCACCCAGGCTGGAGTGCAGTGGTGCGATCTCGGCTCACTGCAATCTCCGCCTCCCGGGTTCACGCCATTCTCCTGCCTCAGCCTCCTGAATAGCTGGGACTACAGGCGCCTGCCACAACGCCTGGCTAATTTTTTGTATTTTTAGTAGAGATGGGTTTTCACCGTGTTAGCCAGATGGTCTCGATCTCCTGACCTCAGGTAATCTGTCCGCTTCGGCCTCCCAAAGTGCGGGGATTACAGGCGTGAGCCACTGTGCCCGGCCTCAATTTTTGTTTAAGATGAAGTTGTGTCCCCCCACTGTGATGCTCCCACTTCTGAACTCTAAGTACTTAATTGTTGATTTCTTTCATTTGGTGCTTAATAATTTCCTGCTTAGTATTGTCTCTAATTTCTGAATTGCTTAACTCTACCTCTCTGTCTGTTTAGAGTTTTGTAAATTACTGGCTCCTTGAGGATGAGGGTTATTTCTGATTCCTTGAATTCCTTAGAACCATGCTGGTATAGAAAATTAACATGCAATAATTATTACAATATTGTGTGAAGATATTTTTCTAAATAGGCACTTTTTAAAAAACTTTAAGGTGAAAATTGCTAAGGAGTATATTAATGCTTTGTGAACAAATTTTTCTTTTTTTTTTTTTTTTTTTTTTTTGAGACAGAGTCTCTCTCTGTCACCCAGGCTGGAGTGCAGTGGTGCCATCTCAGCTCATTGTAAGCTCCGCCTCCTGGGTTCAAGCGATTCTCCTGCCTCAGCCTCCTGAGTAGCTGGGACTACAGGCACGTGCCACCACACCCGACTAATTTTTTGTATTTTTAGTAGAGATGGGGTTTCACCGTGTCAGCCAAAATGGTCTCGATCCCTTGACCTTGTGATCCTCCCGCCTCGGCTTCCCAAGGTGCTGGGATTACAGGCGTGAGCCACGGCGCCCGGCTACAAATTTTTCAGAGTACCAGTTTTGGTTAGTACTGTGGCATTATTGAGCTTATATTAAAGCTGCCTATTCAGGAAACAGCTGAGATCAGTGATGGGATGGCTGGCTTCAGAACCTCACTTTCTAGAGAGAAGGCAGGTGAGGGACTGGCTAGGTCTCAGGACAGAGCTATCAGGTTATATAATTGCAGCTCCATGTTAACCTCTAACTCAGAAGCCCCACCTGTGGGGGACATACCTCATCCTTGTCCTGCTTCGATGAGAGGCATAGAGCCCAGGTAAGAAATGGAGAGGAGGAAGAAGACATACAGGGTAGAATAGGCAAGAAAACTTGTAAAACAATGAGAAGTATTTTGTTTCTCTTGTTTGTTTTGGTAATTTTGCTGCCATCAAATACAAGTGCCTTTGCTTAAGTTGATTTGGGAGCAGACATTGGGAGAGTGGGAGTGGACATTGGAAGAGTGGGACTTGGCATTCTTAAAGGGTAGTGGCTAGCAGGAAAGAGAAACTTTGGAGGAGATTTTGATTTACTTCCCATCTCCCATTTCTAAACTACTACTTATGTTTTAGTCGAACTTGTCAGTTGGGTGCCCAGGAAGTCTTTTTCAGGTAGGATGGGGAGTGGTCAGTGGTAATGTGGCAATATCAGTGGTTTACTAGTGTAAGGGATTTTTAAGAGTAGCTCTCTCCTAAACAATTGCTATGATTCTTTTTCAGTAGTGTCAGCAAGCTAAGCATGAAGGGAGAGATGGCAGGAGTCTTGAGGCAAAGAGATAGAATAAGTTAGGCAGTCTCTATTCTGCAGCTCATTAGCTGTAAAACTGGGCAGATGATTTTGTATTCTCAGGTGGCAAGGACTAGTAGTCCCCTGAAATACCTATTGTGGTGCATTTCCATGTTGACTCTTTGCCTGTGAGGAGCGTCATTGAAATTAGTTTTTAGGAATCTTATAGTTCATTCTGTAGATTTGACTATGAATGTGGGAATATTTTCCCAGAGCCACTAGACTC
Source organism: Symphalangus syndactylus (assembly GCF_028878055.3). Taxonomy (NCBI): domain Eukaryota; kingdom Metazoa; phylum Chordata; class Mammalia; order Primates; family Hylobatidae; genus Symphalangus; species Symphalangus syndactylus. The sequence goes on along the minus strand of NC_072434.2, from coordinate 22,272,242 downwards.
AGAAAACTTTTCTCCTTGTTTTGTAGTCCCTTTTTGGAATATACTCAGAAAATATCTTCTGTAAAGGAAATTTGTATCTTTGTCTCATTCTAGATTGTATGTCAAGGTTTAATGAATCATCTTTTCAGTTAAAGGGTTATTGCTATATTTTTAGAGGGAATCTTAAATTCTATGACATAAATAATAATTATTAATTAAATTCTATGTTTCTTTTATAAAAATCTTGTAAGATAATTTTTTCCATTAATCTTTATAGAAAATGTGCCAGAGGAACTTCGAGAACCATTTTACACAGATCAATATGACCAGGAACACATCAAACCACCTGTTGTTAATTTGCTTCTATCGGCTGAACTATACTGTCGTGCTGGGAGTCTCATTCTCAAGAGTGATGCTGCAAAACCCCTTTTGGGCCATGATGCTGTAATCCAGGCTTTAGCACAGAAAGGTCTTTATGTCACTGACCAGGAAAAATTGGTAACTGAACGAGATCTCCACAAGAAACCCATACAGATGGTGAGTCTTTATACACCCAAGATTATTTTAAGTTTGAAGTGCGTACTTCTGAGTGTGAATGATATACTGTAAAACAGAGGGAAATGTTTTGAAATTGGATTGTCTTTTTGCCTAGAGTTTAAAACTCATCTTTTTCTTAACCTTGTTTCCAAATGAAGGAAGATTTTAACGATTTTGGAATGTTTGGTGCCATGTAATACCTCAGAGAAACAACTACATAATTTCCAACTAACTTAATGTAATTTTAATTGAAAACTTTTATTTTTTCCATTGTAGAGACTGGCTAGAAGAGATGGAAAATGGATGCTTGACTTTATCATTAGAAAATAGTTGAGATTAATAAGTGCTCATTTATGGCCGGGCACGGTGGCTCATGCCTGTAATCCCAGCACTTTGGGAGGCCGAGGCAGGCGGATCACCTGAGGTCGGGAGTTCAAGACCAGCCTTACCAACATGGAGAAACCCTGTCTCTACTAAAAATGCAAAATTAGCCAGGCATGGTGGTGCATGCCTGTAATCCCAGTTACTTGGGAGGCCGAGGCAGGAGAATCGCTTGAACCCGAGAGGTGGAGGTTGCAGTGAGCTGAGATTGTGCCACTGCACTCCAGCCTGGGCAATAAGAGCGAAACTCTGTCTCAAAAAAAAAAAAAAAAGCTCATTTACGTACTTGAATAACTTCTTGGTAAATTTCTGCATATCAGATATTTTTGTTTATTTAATAGCTTTGAACTCATTCTTGTAGAAAACACACACAGAAGGCCTCTAAGCTGGCCTGGGACCATCATGCAGGAACTCTCTCATAGGCAGTCTTAGGAGACATAAATCTAAATGTTTAAGTTCATTGTATGCTGGTTCAGTCCCTTGTACTGCTTTAGCTTAAGTTTCACAAAATGTGGACATCATCAAGAATGGTATTAGAAAGAAAAGTGGTTTTTCCATACTCGATTAAATCAAAGAGTAGTAGTTTTGCTTGGGAGGAAGGTAAGGTGTATATGTAGAAAAGTATATTATAAAATTTATGAAGTTATGAAATTTAGGAAGAATGAACAAAAAAATTAGTTTATAAAATCTATTACTAAATGAGGTGATGACCTGTTTTGTTTTCTGGTTTTTTTTTTCCATCTTTAAAGTCACTCTTTTAATATTTCTAAGTAATGGAAAATAATGTATTGATTAGTTAATGGAATTTAGTTATAGATTTACAATATAGTTATTAACAATAACTAGAATATTGATTATGCAGTATGAGATTGTCATCTTTCATTGATGGCTCCAAAATCACCTTATAGTTACCCTCTGACTTTGGCATACCTGCTTTGCATACATACCATATATGAACAGTTTGCCCATACCAGGGATAAGCAGAATCTACTTAGGTGTCCTTATCAGTGTCTCATATTCATCTCCCCCAGAATCATTCCCCTAGTTGGACGCTCCAGCTTGTGATTACTTCTGCTTCCATCGTTTGAAGGCCAAGTGGATAGTTAGAAAGCACATCCATGACTTTGTGAAGCAGTGTTTGTTTAGTTGCTGTTCTTTCAGATACAGATATATATGTCATAGATAACCTACTTATCCTTAGAGTGTTTATTTTAGATCCTCTAATAAGAATGAAACAAATTTAACGTGTTTTCTACATTTTTTTTCCAGTGTAGTTTGTATGCGTGAAATACTTGGACAATTAATTTTAAAATGAGGGGTTTGGTAGACTGCTGATTGTGTTACTCAGGTTTCTTTCACACTTTATTGATCCTGCTGATAGCTTTGAATGTATTTTAATAATATTTAAGGAATGTAGTTTAAATGACATAGAATCTTTTTTTTCTTAGATGGAGTCTCACTCGGTTGCCCAGGCTGGAGTGCAGTGGCGTGATCTCAGCTCACAGCAACCTCCACCTTCTGGGTTCAAGCAATTCTTGTGCCTCAGCCTCCCAAGTAGCTGAGATTACAGGCGTGCATCACCATGCCCAGCTAATTTTTGTATTTTTAGTAGAGGCTGGGTTTCACCATGTTGCCCAGGCTGGTCTTGAACTCCTGATTTCAAGTGATCCTCCCACCTCAGCCTCTCAGTACGCTGAGATTACAGGCGCATGGCATGGCCAACATAGAATCTTTATCTCTGCTTCTAACATCTATTTGTGGATTGTTAGAACTTGAGAACTTCAGGCTGGGCATGGTGGCTCATGCCTGTAATCCCAGCACTTTGGGAGGCAAAGGCTGGCAGATCACCTGAGGTCAGGAGTTCGAGACTAGCCTGGCTAAGATGGCGAAACCCCATCTCTACTGAAAATACAAAAATTAGCCAGGCATGGTAGTGTGTGCCTGTAGTCCCAGTTACTCGGGAGGCTGAGGCGGGAGAATCTCTTGAACCCAGGAGGTGGAAGTTGCAGTTAGCAGAGATTCTGCTACTGCACTCCAGACTGGGCGACAGAGTGAGACTTTGTCTCAAAAACCAACAAACCAAAGAACTTCAGAACTTCATATTTGACCTACATCATCTTAACCCTTTGCAGTGTCACATTTACCAACCTGTGTTTTAATTGTATACTTTCAACTTTTATCACAATTTGATTTAAAGTTTTCCAGTTGCTGTGGCATTTTGATTGATGATATTTAATGTAACTATTTTCCTGAAACCTGCGTGAGAAAATTTCTCAGATTACTAGTAAAAAGTTGTTCCTTAAGAAACTATGTTTTTGGCCGGGCGTGGTAGCTCACGCCTGTAATCCCAGCACTTTAGGAGGCCAAGGAGGGTGGATCATGAGGCCAGGAGTTTGAGACCAGCCTGGCCAACATGGCAAAACCCCGTCTCTACTAAAAATACAAAAATTAGCCAGGTGTGGTGGCGGGCACCTGTAACCCCAGCTACTCGGGAGGCTGAGGCAGGAGAATCGCTTGAACCTGGGAGGCGGAGGTTGCAGTGAGCTGAGATTGCACCACTGTACTCCAGTCCAGGTGACAAAAGCAAGACTACATCTCAAAAAAAAAAAACAACTATTTTTTTAAAGAGTAAAGTAAGAGTTAATGTAAATTATCAGTTTTTTTTTCCTGCTTTTTGGGAAGTATCATGAAAAATAGTGTGTTTAATTGCACTGAATATATTGCCCCCTACTTCCACTTCTAAATTATCTTAAATTTGGGATATTTTATTTCTGTATGCCAGCCTTTTTGGGGGAAAAAAAAGTGTGGTGGTAGTAAAAGTATCATCCTAATTTTTCAAGAAATAATGTTAGTACTAATTCTTTTTCATCAAAGTCTCAGTATAAAAATTCCCCGTGAAATAATATATATGAAGACAGTAATCTTTAGAAGAATTTACACCAGACTGTTCACTTTGGTTTCTTCTGTGAAATGGGATTAAATAGGATTGGAGAAATAAATGGTAACTTTCATATCTTATCTGATATATTTCTGCACTATTAACATTTTTATATGATTTTACTGCTTTAAAATTTAAAATGTAGAGAAGAAATTTAAATTCAAATAGAAATTATCATTATCTGAAATAACATGCCTTGTATGCATACTAAATATTTCTGATAGTTAAATTGTTAAAGAGAAATAAGTATCCTGCATTTAGCCTTTAAGCAGACGTAGGAAATAAGAATAAATATTGAAGACCTCTCTAAATGGTTAAATTCCAAATATGCCGTAAATGGCAATTCAAACCTTTAAGGTATCTTTTCTGTAGTTCCTTTTAGTAATCAATCTTTAAAAAGAAAAGATGTGGCTGGGCGCGGTGGCACATACCTGTAATCCCAGCACTTTGGGAGGCCAAGGCGGGTGGATCAGCTGAGGTGAGGAGTTTGAGACCAGCCTGGCCAACATAGTGAAACCCCATCTCTACTAAAAATACAGAAATTAGCTGAGCGTGATGGCAGGCGCCTGTAATCCCAGCTACATGGGAGGTTGAGGCAGGAGAATCGCTTGAAACCAGGAGGAGGAGGTTGCAGTCAGCCAAGATTGCACCATTGCACTCCAGCCTGGGCAACAGAGTGAGACTCCGTCTCAAAAAAAACAAAAAAACAAAAAAACAAAAAAACTCAACATAACTTCTCAAAACAGAAAACACTTCTCTCAATCTCCACCCCAAAATTAATAATACAATCTGCCTATCAGTCAAACTTGCCTTAGTCATACTTCTTTTTTTAAATTTTTTATGTATTTATTTTTTTGAGACTGAATTTTGCTCTTGTCGCCCAAGCTGGAGTGCAATGGCGCAATTTCAGCTCATTGCAACCTCCACCTCCTGAGTTCAAGTGACTCTCCTGCCTCAGCCTCCTGAGTAGCTGGGATTACAGGTGCACCACCACGCCCAGCTAATTTTTGTATTTTTAGTAGAGATAGGGTTTCACCATGTTGGCCAGGTTGGTCTTGAGCTCCTGACCTTGTGATCCACTCACCTTGGCCTCCCAAAGTGCTGGGATTACAGGTGTGAGCCACCACACCCAGCCATATTTTATGTTCTCTGTATCCAGCTGACCACTAACATCTCCGCTTGAATGATGTTTGAACTAAAAATCTAATGAGGAAGAAAACTGGGAAAAAAAACTGGACAGTATGAAATAAGTGTTCTAACTTTAAGCAATAGATACTGAGATCTTAGAGGTGGATGTGATCATCTCTACTAGGGAGGATCAGGGAAGGCATCATAGGGTAGAATGATAAATGGGATTTCAGTAGTTGGGAAGAGGGATGGGATGAGAGTAGTAACTGCGTTGAAGGAATTGTTTGACTCAAGATTGAACTGTGAAGGTATGTTAAGTATTACAAATTAAAATATTGACTGCATGGAGGGATAAATGTCAGATGAGGCTAAAAAATAATTTAGAGCTAGATCATGAAGAGTCTGTAAGTTAGATCGTGAGGAGGCTATAAGTCTGAGTTAAGGATTTTTAACTTTCTATGGGTTACAGAATCATGGAATAGATTTTCATACTATATGCAAAACACTTGGAAACATTGCAAACTGAACCACTATACTGTCAGCTTAGTTTAAATAATTATTGCAGTCTATTAATTCTCAGATTTTATCTATTGTTTATTTATGAGACTATCAAGTAGCTCTTTTTTTTTTTTTTTTTTTTTCTGAGACAGGATCTCACTCTGTCACCCAGGCTGGAGTGCAGTGGTGTGATCACAACTCACTGTAGCCTCAACCTGCAGGGCTCAGGTGACCCTCCCACCTCAGCCTCCTGGGTAGCTGTGTCTGCAAACATGCACCACCCCACCTGGCTAACATTTTTTTTTATTATTTTTGTAGAGACAGGGTCTCCCTATGTTGCCCAGGCTGATCTCAAACTCCTGGGCTATGCTGGGATTACAGGTGTGAGCTGAGATTACACCTGGCCTATCAGGTAGCTCTTTTCATTTAGTTTACTGTGTGCCAGGCAGTGTGCTTACACTTTAACACTCTATCTTACATAATTTAATTCTTACAACAACTCTAAGAGGAAAGGATCATCCCTGTTCTATTGACGAAGAAACTGAGGCTTTGAGAACATAACTAAGGTCACAGAGCAAGTATAGTAAGTAGTGAAGGCAGGATTCTGAACATCTCTGCTTTAACTATAAATCCTATATTCTTTTTCGGTTTTTTTCTTATTTTACTTCTCCTTTACGTGGTAACAGGATAAATCCCATGTTCTTAACCCCTAAATTGTATTTTTGTCTTTGCCTAGGGAATAGGTAGATGGGAAGTAGTGAGGTAGAAGGAAATAGAAATGGTGTGCCACCTGGAACTCTGCCTGGTGGTTTGTTTGAAGTCTTGGTAATTTGCCTAGGTTTCTTTTCAAAGTAATTTCCCCTCTCTGTTCCATTTACCCACTCTGTTCCTGTCTTAAAGGTTATGTTAATTCCATGTACCTCAGGAGTAATTATAGCAGTTAAGAAGAATGACTGCTGACAGGGGATGAAGTAGAGTTGTGACAGAGTCTAGGTGGACATGAGTTAATTGATACAGTATTTAAGAATATGCAGGCAGGGTGCGGTGGCTCACGCCTGTAATTCCAGCACTTTGGGAGGCCAAGTCGGGTGGATCACCTGAGGTCAGGAGTTCGAGACCAGCTTGGCCAACATGGTGAAACCCCATCTCTACTAAAAATACAAAAAAAAAATTAGCTGGGCGTGGTGGCACACGCCTGTAATATCAGCTACTTGGCACATGCCTGTAATACCAGCTACTTGGGAGGCTGAGGTGAGAGAATCTCTTGAACCTGGGAGGCAGAGGTTGCAGTGAGCCGAGACTGCGCCACTGCACTCCAGCCTGGGCAACAAAGTGAGACTCCATCTCAAAAAAAAAAAAAAGAATATGCTGAATAATTCTCTAGTTACCATTATTTTTGCTGGATACACAAAATGTATTGAGAACAGAGAAGCTGATCCCAGGAACTCTGTGTTGTCCCTCTTTTTTTTTTTTTTTTTTTTAACATATTGGTCTTATTTGGCAACTATGCTTAGGAATTTCCATTGTGTCACCATCTGTTGGAACTCAAGTGTAATTTACTCGTGTAGAGGCTTGTTTAAAAAAAAATCCTTTCCTTGTTTAAGAAGAGGATTATATAAATGTAGTATTGTAATAGTAGGTGAGAAGACATTAATTTCTGGTCACCCTTGTATATGAGTGGCTTGCAAATTTATAAGCCAAACCTGTCTTTGAAAAATTAATTACATTCTCATAGATGTTGTTGAACAGGGTTTTCTTCTTCATGCACAGTGCTAGAACTCAATTGTCTGTTTACTACTCATGTACCTAATTTGGATTCCATTATTTCTAGGTAACATCTATACCTCTGTTACAAATTCACGATATCTTTTGATACCTTACAACCATGTTTATCATGTTAGAGTAACTCTTTATTTGTGATCATTTATTTGGAGCTCCAAGTTTATTTTCTCATCGAAATAACTTGATGAATGGTACTTACTTTAGTAGATGATCTCTAGTAAAAGTCATCTAAAAAGATGACTCTTTTTAATAAAACTGAATTGTCAGACCATTTATTAATTTATTTAAGGAGCTTCTGCATTGTCCTTTGTATTTTCTTTTTTTTTTTTTGAGACGGAGTCTCGCTCTGTCGCCCAGGCTGGAGTGCAGTGGCGCAATCTCGGCTCACTGCAAGCTCCGCTTCCTGGGTTCACGCCATTCTGCTGCCTCAGCCTCTCCAAGTAGCTGGGACTACAGGCGCCTGCCACCACACCCGGCTAATTTTTTTTTTTTTTTTTTTGTATTTTTAGTAGAGACGGGGTTTCACTGTGGTCTCGATCTCCTGACCTCGTGATCCGCCCGCCTCGGCCTCCCAAAGTGCTGGGATTACAAGCATGAGCCACCGCGCCCGGCCTGTCCTTTGTATTTTCTACCATGATTACAAAGAGTTTCATGTTCTTCAGTGTCTCACTTTCTAGCGGTGGCTTATAGAAAACTGTCCAATGTTTTAGGAGTATAAAGGCACCAAATTCTGTACTACACTTAAACTGAGTTTTGAAGGATGCGGAGGAATTTACCATGTAGAGAAATGAAGGCTGTGTTGTACGATATTGTATATGGGAGTATAATGGGATGTTAAAAGGGAGTGTGAGAGCATGGTGTACCCTCAGGTCAAAGGAAGCAGCTTGGTTGTAGCGTTAGCACTAGCTGCCTTTTGAGGGGTGATAAGAAACGAGATCACAGAGTTAGATAGGGACAGGGCATGAATGATGTTTTATGCTATGCCAGGTGTTTACGTTATTCTGGAAGTGATGGGAACCCTAGTGTAGGGTTTTAAGCCAGAGAGGTATCATCAGATTTGTGTTTCAGAAAGTCACTGTGGTGCATTGTAGAAGAGATACCACTTAGGAGGCTGTTGAAATAGCTGGAGGCCTGAACTAAGGTGCAGGCCATGAAGATTTATTAGTAGGGTTGAGTGGGAGAGACTTTGTTGTTGTTGTTGTTGTTGTTGTTGTTTTGAGACAGAGTCTCACTCTGTCACCCTACTGGAGTGCAGTGGCACGATCTCGGCTCACTGCAACCTCCACCTCCCGAGTTCAAGTGATTCTCCTGCCTCAGCCTCCCAAGTAGCTGGGACTACAGGTGTGTGCCACCACGCCCAGCTAATTTTTTGTATTTTTAGTAGAGACGGGGTTTCACCATGTTAGCCAGGATGGTCTCGATCTCCTGACCTCGTGATCCACCCACCCTGGCCTCTCAAAGTGCAGGGGATTACAGGCATGAGCCACTGTGCCTGGCTGGAGAGACCTCGTTAAGGTAGGATTGAAATGATACCTTGATTTATCAAGAATTGGGAGATTAGGAAGAGAAACCAGAACAGCGCTGGCAAAAAATATTTTATCCCTTATGTCAACTCTAATTAATTAATTGGTAGTTAACTACTGGAAGGTGGGAAAAGCTAGCTCCTTGGTTTTCACTCTGTTCCTTTGGGAGCCTCGGGGTCTAGATGTTCCCTTCCCCATCCTGTGTTGCTCCTAGTGTTTTGAACTCTTGTATTTTTTACCTGATAGTGGTAAATGACAAAAACAAGTAAAGGAACAGCTTTATAAGTTTGAAGTCTTGAGCTGATATTGCTAAACTTGCTATTTTTGATGAGAAAGGTAAAGGCTGTTCTGTAAGACTCATACTAAGTTTCTCTTTTCTTCTTAGAAAAAGAGTGGAAAAGAGTTTTTCCCCATACACCAAGCAACGGACACCAGTGGGATGTCCTCTAATTCAGTTCCGACATTATCTACCTGGAGGTAGTATCAGATCAGTGTCAGATCCCACAGGTTGAGGGCTTAGTCCCCAAGACTACCCCACCACCACACCAGTCACAAGTCCAGGCCTCCGGTACTTCTCACTGACCAGCTTCAAGTTGGGGTTCCCATGACCCCCTCTTTGGGGTTCAGTTGATTTGCTGGAGCAACTCACAGAACTCAGGGAAAGTCTTACTTACATTTACTGGTTTATTATAAGGGATATTGCAAAGGATACAGATGAAGACACGTTTAGGGCAAGGTATGGGAGAAAGGGTGCGCCACCCTCCAGGAACCTCCCTGTGCTTAGCTGTCCAGAAGCTTCCTGAATCCTCTTCTCAGTTTTTTGAAGCTTTATAATCTTGCATCCCTTTTCCCAGGGTATAGGGTGGGACTGTCTCATGGAGGGTCTTAAGACCCACAATCAGAAAGGCAGGAGAAGATTAGATTCCTGTCTTGGGGCAAGTGAAAGGAGGGCAGGAGATTCCGTTTCCTGAGGCCTAACACACCCAAGATTATAATGAAAGACTATAACAAGGGCTTTAGAAGTTATGAACCGGGAACTGTAGACGGAAAGCAATATATATCCTAACACCACAGTGATCAAGTAGATAGATGATTCTGCCCTATCATGTCTTGGAAGGTGTGAGGTGTGGGATTAAAAAAGTGAGTGTGGAAACAGGATAGGACCGAAGGTACAGAATTGTAGGGATGACATGAGGGTTGAGGAAAATTGAGTGCACTTTACAAATATTATGAATGTAATGTATGATATAGGTGGTGCCCTATCGATGAGGAAATTGATCTATAACTGACTCCAGAAGGTGAGTTAACTTGCCCAAAGTCAAACAGGTAATAAACGATAATGTTAAGATTTAAACTTGCATCTGCTGATTCCAAAGCCCGTGCTTATTCTGTTTACACCATGAGGCCTTCCCAAACCAAAACAAAAAGTCCCCCTACTATTTCCTTTTTTTTTTTTTTTAGAGACGGAGTCTCACTCTGTCGCCCAGGCTGGAGAGCAGTGGTGCGATCTCGGCTCACTGCAAGCTCTGCCTCCCGGGTTCACGCCATTCTCTTGCCTCAGCCTGCTGAATAGCTGGGACTACAGGTGCCTACCACCACACTCAGCTAATTTTTTTTGTATTTTTAGTAGAGACAGTGTTTTCACTGTGTTAGCCAGGATGGTCTCAATCTCCTGACCTTGTTATCCACCCGCCTCGGCCTCCCAAAGTGCTGGGATTACAGGCATGAGCCATCGCACCTGGCCTACTATTTCTATAGTACTTAATAGCTTGTAAAGCATGTATACGTTATTATTTTCTGATAATAACCAGAGAAGGCAAATAGGGCAGTTATTACCATCTCTTTTTTCACAAGTAAGGAAACTTTACGGATGGGTTTATTTAGTAGATACTTACTCAGTTCTTAGTGGAAAGAGATGTAGAAAGAAAAAATGCATAGATCATGATCACATGGCTAGGCTAGTTAGTAACAGAGCAGAGATAGATCCCAATCTTCTTACTTCTAACCCAGTGCTTATTCTACAAATGCATCCTGCTGCCATCCTTTTTCCTGTCCTTGTGGATTATACCATGTATTGATTCTGGAAAGACTAGCAGAGAATATGAGCATGGAGTAGGATGTCAAACAATGAGAGGCGATAGCAAAGAAGGGGAGAGGGGAACAGGGCAGGAATCCCAAGAATAGGAATAGAAGGGAGAAAAGGGGATTGTTTTGGTCACCTGACTAAAGCATTATTTTCTCATGTAAGAGATATTTCTTGTTTAGTGACCACTGACAGGAAGATTTAGATCTACAAAAATAATTTACTTTGCAAAGTAATTTTTTATTTAAAAAATATTTAGAATTAATTTTACATTGTTTTAGAAAATAGAACTTGAAGTAACAAGTTTTCAAGAACACATGTGAAATGAAAAATACCATATTCATTATAATGTTTAATATAATGTTGATTATATTAAAAATTGTCTCGTTCTTAAGTAAAATATACATTCTCCTTTATTGATAACATATTTTATATTTTTTATATTGTACCAAGTATCATGCGTGGTACATAAGGGCTTGATAAACAAAGTGTTAATTTCTGGTCATAAAGAGATGTTTTAGACAAATTGGGGAGGTGGATAATTCCTTATTTTTCCAGAGACCATGTCTATGTCCCTCACTTTGCTTTCGGCCATTACTGATTGATCTCAGGATTAAGAAATCAGATGTAAGATGGGCTGACTAGATTGTTTTCTGGAAAACTAGAAACCCAAAGGGAAGGAGAATCACTGTACAGTGATGGAAGGTGGTTGGAACCACCCTGTCTTAAAGAAGCAGTGCCCTAGGGAGAAATTTGTGAGCTCCTGCTGCCGAAATACTGGAGCTGCTCAATTTCCATGCTTTCTGAGCTTAGTGTTTCAGCTCTTCCTTAGATTCTGTGAACTACTTTAGTGTTCCCTCAGTAAATTACAGCTAATTTAACAGGGTTAGATTCTGTTGCCTGCCATTAAAAGAACTGTAGCTAAACAATAAATAAAGAAAAAGCCACCCGTTGACCATTTTTACTCACTTGAGGACAGATTTCATTACAGAAGTATAGTTTTAGAGCTGAAAGAGATCCTAGCAATCATCTGGTCTCGAGTTTTGAAATTCTCTTAACTATGACTCACAGTTAGGAATACATTTTACTTCAAGATACACACCTGGTTTACCTAGTTACACATATATTACAGAAACAAAAGTACTTATCCTTGTAACTTTATTTTTTTTAAATTCTATTTGAAAAAAAAAATGGGTTGTGACCAACAAAATTGACTTTATGCATGGCCCATGAATGGATTATAAACCCACATTTAAAAAATACTAATGTAGGCTGGGCACGGTGACTCATGCCTATAATCCGAGCACTTTGGGAGGCTGAGATGGGTGGATCACTTGAGGCCAAGAGTTTGAGACCAGCCTGGACAACATGGCGAAACCCCATCTTTACTAAACATACAAAAACTAGCCAAATGTGGCGGCGTACCCCTGTAATCCCAGCTACTTGGGAGGCTGAGGCACGGGAATTGCTTGAACCCAGGAGGCAGAGGTTGCAGTGAGCCAAGGTCATGCCACTGCACTCCAGCCTGGGCAACAGAGGGAGACTGTGTCTCAAAAAAATAAATAAAAATAAATAAATTAATTCAAAATCCAAATGTAGTTAAATTGCTTTATCTTATAGAGAAGAGTGGTAAATGACAGTGTTGATACTAGAAACTAAATACCATACCCATGTTTTTCTTTAAAAATGTATTTTCATTTTCAAATTACCAATAGCATCTATTTGTTTGAAAAGAGCTATGGAAATAATTTGTTGTACGTACTCTTACTTCCTTGAAGTTTGTCTAATCTCTATGGTGTACTGCTGCCAGATTAATTTTCCTGAAATATCACTTTGATATCTAGCTTATTTCCTAATTCAAAACTTGTAATTATTTTATTTGACTTAAAATGCCATATATATTTTGGTTTCAGATGTATGTCCTTTTAAATTTGTCAAATTTTCAGAGCTAGCAACTTTAAGTATGAGGGAAGAAGTTGCTGCAAACTTTGTCCATAAATTAGATAATTCACTTTTGAATAGTGAAAGTTTTATATTCTTTTCTTTGTAATCTTATGTACATAAGAGACAATTCAAAGTAACAAAAGCTAAGATACTTAGGGAGTTGTCTGATATTACAGACCTGCCAGCAATAATTTTTATGAATATAGAAGATGAATGAAGCATATATTAACCATGACTTTTCATTTTTTATTTTTATTTATTTACTTATTTTGAGACAGTCTCCCTCTGTTGCCCAGGCTGGAGTGCAGTGGTGTGATCTCGGCTCACTGCAACCTCTGCCTCCCAGATTCAGGTGATTCTCTTGCCTCACCCCCTCAAGTAGCTGGGACTACAAGTGCATGCCACCATGCCCGGCTAGTTTTTTTTGTATTTTTAGTAGAGACGGGGTTTCGCCATGTTAGCCAGGCTGGTCTCGAACTCCTGACCTCCTATGATCCACCTGCCTCATCCTCCCAAAGTGCTGGGATTACAGGTGTGAGCTACCATGTCCGGCCTCATCTTTTAAAAAGATAAATAGATTTCTATGCATTCACTGCAGATTAATAAACTTAAATAGATGGTATATTATAAGGTAAGTTAGCGTTAGTGTCTGGGACCTGGCCTATTCTGGAGTAATAATGTTCTCCTAGTTTAAATATCTAAAAAACTAACAGTAGACACACACATATAAATAATTGGAGTGGCTTGGTGCAGTGGCTCAGGCCTGTAATCTCAGTACTTTGGGACACCGAGGTGGGCGGATTGCTGGAGCTCAGGAAGTCAAGGCTACAGTGAGCCATGATCGTGCCACACTGCACTTCAGCCTGGGTAACAGAGCAAGACTCTGTCTCAAAAAATAAAATAAAATAAATTATTGGAACACAAGGTTGAGATGTTTTAGTAGGTTTGGTATTAAAACTACATATTTTTCTGATTTGCACAATACAGTGTAGTGCTATAGAACAGTGGACAGTCACGGCAGTTGTCTGTGGCCATCCATACCCCAGTGTGCGTTGAGCAGATTGATACCCCAACACTGCCATGATATGGAACCATTTTTGCAATTTGTTAGGTTATAGCAGTGAAGCAGATTGTTTTTAATTAATGTCAGTGATGTGATTTAGTGAAATAAAATAGGTGGTCATTAAAACAAAAACTTTAGTACTGTTATTTGGTTGCTTGCTTGTTTTCCGGTAACTGCATAAATGAGCTTCTGTAATAGAAAAAAAAAATCTTTACAATGCTCAGATTCCTTCTCAGCCTGTACTGTTACATGTTTGAAAAGAGTGTTAGAATGAGCTGTGTTACAAAGTGCACTATGTTACAAGCTGTCCCAAGGGCCCGTCTTTTCAGGAAGTTCTTTTGCTATACTTGGAGGATTGTGAGAATACTGACTACTGTTTTCCTGAAGCTAAAACTGTTAGTTTGTGGTTAGCGAACAAGTAAATAAATATTAAAAAGGTAACTAGAGAGTGGGGAAAGCTATGAAGAAAGTAAAAGCAGGATAATACAAGTGAGTGGCTTGTATTTAAATTAGAGTGGCTAGGAGCAGTCTTATACAGGAGATTATATTTGAGCAGAGATTTGAAAGATGAGGAGCCATTTAGGCAAAGATCAGAGGCTAGCGCATTGCTGACAGAGGGAATAAATACGAAGACCCTGAGTTAGTATATAATTCACAAAATAAATAAACTTCATGGCTGGATGATAAAGGTCCTACTAAGAATTTCCTGGAGGGAACATCTTCAGGAATTTGAAAGTGTAGAGTCACATTTATTTACCGTATAATATGTGTGATAGGGAGTACTTGACTCATTCAATAAGTACTTGTTGGTTTCAGGATGTAGTAATGAGAAGACAGACCAAGCCCCTGCTTTTATGGAGCTACTATTTTAGTAGTAAAGATGACCAGTAAACAATTAGACAAATCGTAACAATTTCAGGAAATGGTGAATGCTGTGAAAAAAATAAATTAGTAAGGAGCTACAAGGAGTGGAACATGCTCTTTTCATAGGAGGCTGTCAGGGAAGGCCTGTCGACTGAGTTGATATTTGAACTGAGACCTAAATACCTGAAGGAACTGGCAGATGGTCTGGAAAAAGAACATTCCAGGCAAAAGAAATAGTAAGCTTACTGGCTCTGATGTAAGAGAAGGCCACTGATTTTGGTAGTGAGCAAGATTGATATGGAGAGTGATAAGAGATCTGGTTAGAGAAAAAGATTGTAGCCAAAGCAAGTAAAGCTCTATAAGCCAGATTTTATTGTGAATATGCAGGGATGTCACTGGAGGATTTTAAGGAGGACAATGACTTGATCTGGTTTACTTTTTTTCAGAATCATTAAATGCCATAATAATAATTTTGGTAAAATAGAAAAGCTTCCTTGTTCATGAATATCTGGGTTTTTTTGTTGTTTGTTTTTTGTTTTTTGAGATGGAGTCTCACTCTGTTTCCCAGGCTGGAGTGCAGTGGCGCAATCTCAGCTCACTGCAACCTCTGCCTTCCAGGTTCAAGCAGTTTTCCTGCCTCAGTCTCCCAAGTAG
Organism: Symphalangus syndactylus; assembly: GCF_028878055.3. Taxonomy (NCBI): domain Eukaryota; kingdom Metazoa; phylum Chordata; class Mammalia; order Primates; family Hylobatidae; genus Symphalangus; species Symphalangus syndactylus. The sequence goes on along the minus strand of NC_072434.2, from coordinate 22,256,868 downwards.
CTGGGACTATAGGCACATGCCACTACGCCTGGCCAATTTTTGGATTTTTAGTAGAGGTTAGGTTTCACCATGTTGACCCAGGCTGGTCTCGAACTCCTGACCTCAGGTGATCCACCCCCCCGTTGGCCTTCCAAAGTGCTGGGATTATAAGCATAAGCCACCTTGCCTGGCCAGAATGTTTGTATTTTAATGTAGTAACATTATAGTAAAACAAAATAATTTGGGAAAAGACTTGATGACAAGTATATAACTTTAGTAAGTACAGAGTGCTATGCCAATATAAAATCACTGTTTCATCAAGGCAAAAGCTTTCAAGGATCTTTAAAAAAAAAAAAGAAAAGAAAAGAAAAATCATGTTTCTTGCAAGGTGAAGTGGGGAGTCAACACGAGTAATAATAATTCAGATAAGAACTTTCAAAAGCTTCTTTTTTATACCAAAACATTTTGCCAATCTTACTATTTTTTAAAAAAATTGTTTTTGATGTTGAAAATGCATAGCTTTAGATGTTGTAATCATAGTATTTGGTCAGGGAGCTTGGAAACATTTTAATTGTTCTTCCACCCAGCCTTCAGGTTGCTTTGTGGAGAAATACTTGAGAGAACTAGGCACAGAAAAGGCAAAGTAAGACAAAGAAAATGTTTTAGCATTAGCTCAGGTTAGGTTCCAACCCCTGATGCAGAAATCTGGTAGGTGAAACTGGACCAAGTAAAAGAGCTGTTTTTGTCCTGGGCCAGATTGGCCTAGAACCAACTGTAGTCATAAATGTCCTTTATTTTCCTACAACAACCAAACATGGAACTCATTCTTCCAAAAATAGGGTCAATGGTCATCCTGCCCGTTTCAGAGGGAGAAGAACTTGAGGGTAAGAGAAAGAGAGAAACCTGGGCAGGCTTGGCACAGGAAGGGCAGAAATAGAGAGTTGACCGGGTATGGTGTTGGGTGCCTGTAATCCCAGTACTTGGGAGACTGAGGCAGGAGAACCACTTGAACCTGGGAGATGGAGGTTGCAGTGAGCCGAGATTGTGCCACTGCACTCCAGCCTGGGCAACAGAGTGAGACTCCGTCTTAAAAAAACAAAACAACAACAACAAAAAACCCAGACATCCATGAAAAAGTAAGCTTTTCTATTTTACCAAAATTATTATTATGGCATTTAATGATTCTGAAAAAGAGTAAACCATTGGTGGAAGACTTGGGAGAAGAGTGAGAAAAAGGAGGAAGGAGAGGCAATGAGAAAGGAAGGAAAAGAAGGAGCTGGAATGGGGAGGAGACAGTTTCCAGACAGGTGCTTGCCTCAAGGCCCCTTATGTGGAAAATCTTCAAAGGAGAGGGAGGGACAAAACACCTCAAGTTTTCTCAGAGCTCCTCTTAATACCTTATTTAATAATCATAAGGAAGAGAGAATGAGAGAAGGATGACCAACCTTTCTCCTGAGGGAGTAGGTCCTGGGCTCATCAACACTGCAGCCATATGGGAAGAGGCAAAGAAAAGGCCATGACTCAGTGCTGACCTTTGACTCCTTTGAATATACTAACCTTACAAAATGTGGGGCTCAGTCTGTGTTTTGGAGTCATTTCTTCTCTTTCCTAGGTATGGAATAAAGGGATGGACCCCTTTATTCCTCATAGTGCTTAGAAGAGAGAAGTTATTTCATTCCCCTTGAGCCAACTTTGTAATGGAAAGGATTTAGACTTTTTCATTTTTTGTCTGTATAGTAAAGTTGCTTCAGAAAAACACAATGAGAAGAAGCATGGTAGAACATCTTGTGAATAACCTCAAAGAATATTGCATGTATCTCTAATTGCCTTTTTTTCCTCCCTGATAAATGAGGAGAGATAAATCGTATTGAACAAAGTACTAAAAAGTGCCAAACAACACTTTTATCTCTTTAAGTTTTTCTTTTTCTAACTTCTAGGAGTCATTTTTAGGAAAGATGGATGCCTGTAGATTTCAGCTTATTTTTATATAATGGAGCCAAAGTGAAATTCTTCAAGTTCTTAGTAGGAAACAAGGTATACTTTACAGTTGTGACACCCAGCCAAGGCTAACATATATTCTCTATATATGCTATATGTGCATATATTCTATAATATAATCTATATTAAAAAGTGTGATTTTGGAAATAAACAATTAGCCGGGCATGGTGGCAAGTGCCTGTAGTCCCAGCTACTCGGGAAGCTGAGGTGAGAGGATGGCTTGTGCCTGGGAGGTAAAGGCCGCAATGAGCTGTGATTATGCCACTGCACCCAGCCCAGGTTACAGAGCGAGACCCCGACTCCAGAAAAAAATTTGTGAGGCCAGGCACAGTGGCTCACACTTATAATCCCAGCACTTTGGGAGGCTAAGGCCAGAGGATCAGTGGAGCTTGGGAGTTCGAGACCAGCCTGGGCAACATAGTGAGAACTTGTTAAAGTGTGCTTTTTACAGGATCAAAAAACAATTTTATATAGAATCTTTTTATACAGAATCAACTCCACAAAGAGGGGGCCATAATTGTCATCGTATTCCCAGTGCCTGGTCTAGAGAAGATGTTGAATCATTGAACAAATAAGAGGTATTAGTGAATATTTTAATTAAGAATTAAATATATTTTTTAAGAAAAGAAAGTCATTCAGAATTATTACCAAGAGAGTGGTGGAGGTTCTTTGTTTTGTTCCTCCCCCTTGATATTTGAATAGAGTAAGCAGTAATTATTGAAATACTTATTTATTGAGTTTTGAGAATTAAGTGTTTTGGGGGAGGCTCCTGAATGCCTGGAGTTTATACGAGAATCTAACCAAGTGATTAGATGGTTTGTTTTCTACTTTATCATTTTAATATAACAAGTACCTTTATGTTTTCAAATACTCATGGGGAAAAGAGTGTGGACTTTGGTTTCAGTTAACCAACGATCATTTGACTTTCCTCTTTACCTTTGCTTTTTGTGTCTAGCTGTGTTGTTTAAAATTTAACAAATAATTAATCATGTTTAATATATAATACCTGCATTTTTACCAGTTTTTTTTTCATGAAGTGAAGCATGATTGAGATATAAATACTGTAGATCTATTTAATACCAATGATATATTTTAGAAACGAAATCCGGCTACAGTAGATTTAGGTTGTTCCTCATTTTTTTCATTATATATTAATAGTTGGATTGTATTGATCTAGAAATCTTTTAATTATATGTCAATTCGGAATTTTATCGGGTTGGGTCCAAGCCATTTTTTTGCAAGAGCAGATAAAATCCAAAGAATAGCTATGACCTACGGCTCTTGGCGTGGGGCCTGGCACAAGACAATGAATGAGGCCAATCAGATTCTTTGCCTCAGAAACCTGAACAAATCATGGAAGGAATTTGCTTGTTAGCAAATTGGGAAATTAAGCAGAGTCATGAGGTAGAGTTAGAGCTGGAGGAGCTGTGAGAAACCATGGAGTTAACGCTGGGGAGGGTGCCTGGAAAAGCTTCATAACCATTTTTAGATATTAATGGATATAGGTCTATACCATGATTTTTGAAGGCTGCACAATATTCTGTGGTATGAAAAGTACCGCAATTTATTTGCCCCAATCCCTTGTTGATGAATGTTTAGGACCTCCCCACACCAAAGGGTTTTTAATCACAACAATGACACCATCAGAGTTCAATTTTTAAAAGATAGAAAAGACTATGTAACTTAGACTAAGCAAACTAGGTATATATTGTAGTGACTTTTACTGACATAAGAAAAAGAGGAGAGAAAGGAATTGGAGTCGGGGAAATGGCCATAGTAGAGTGCAGAGATAATACATTCAGTTTGGGACAGGTTTAAGATGCCTTCAGGACACCCAGAAAAAGAACCAGGGAGGTATGGGCTTGAGATAGAGATGTGGGAATCAGCTGAGAGTAGTGGTTATTTGAAGTCATGGAAATTGTGATGCCCAGGGAGGGCATGTTTTAAAGTGAAAAGAGAAGGTCAGGGATAGAACTGTTAGAAGACAAATATTTAACTAATGTGCAGAAAATACTGTGGAGGATAGTCAAATGTGTAGGATATAGAATTGAACAACTCTGGGTAACATCTGAATCTTCTTGTTCTATGAAATGCCTATTTTTTTCTGATTTTTTTTCCATTTTGCTGGTTGATCATGTTTTTGGTCTTACATCTCAGATTGGGAAAATATTTTAACAATGTGTTTAGTAACTATAGAATATCAGGATATGTTAAGAGTGATCTTATAGATTTTTCATAATTTTGAAATAAAAATGAAAAATTCTTTAAACTTTTTTAAATAATGAGGCAGACAGGTTCAGAAATTATTTGGCTATTTTGACATTTTATCATTTGTAATAAATACTATGCATAGGTACCATGTGTCTATAGTAAGCCTTTTCTTCTTATTAATAGAGTTTATGCCATACCATTAGTTTCCTTGTCACTAAAAGAATATAAGAATATTATTCAAGAAAGCCTGAAAACGCAAGGAAACTAGTTTTTTGTCTTTATTTTGTTAAATAGCATTATTTATTGAATTGTTAATGTTTAGAATTTAGATTTAAATAAAGTCAGTGATTTATTATGAATTAGTGTTTTAAAGGATCCATATATGACATGGTCTACCAAAATTACAGAGGTCGATGTTTTATGTGGGCAGTACTTGTCAACTCTTTGAAAAGCTAGTGCTGGTAAGGTGTTGTCAGCTGATAGAGTTAAAAAAACTTAACAGGCTTTTGTAACCCCTTAGCAGTAAAGATTGACAATTTTATTGTAGGTGGGAGCATTTAGTGAGAATTACAACACCCTGTCATTTTTGCTTAATTTGGGGGCAAGGAAAACACCTGCTTTGTGGTTGACTAGCATCCCTTCTAGCATACTTGTTCATATATTCAAACTTATTTCAAGTAAGTATAAGTTCTGGTACCCACCAGATCTACAATTCCTGATAGCTACACTTTTTGTGCTCTGGCTATATCTATTTGTAGAGGCAGTGAGGTGTGGGTTAGGTAATGTTTGGTCTCTTAGTTCCACCTGTAAGGCATGCTAATGTGGTAGTTGCTTGCCAGCAGCATTGGTCTGAAAATGGGTGACTTCTAGATATTTGGTAGGTTGGAGGAAAGGTGTTACTGCTTCTTACTGTGCTGTTTGAGTATCTGCTGTAGATATCTGTGTTCAAATCTTGTGAAACCCCCTGCTGTTTCTCAGCTGTAAGTTGTCTTTGTAGTTTATAAAAACCTGGGATGGCTACTTAGTGAGGTGGATATCATGACTTTTTCTTTTCTCTTTCTTATACATAGTGCTTGGGAAATGAAGCCTGACTGAGTGGTAGAGGTAAATTGGGGACCAGTTACGATTGTGTCAAAACCTTGTGGTTCAGTTTTGTTTTCTTCTAGTAAAACTAGCGCCATGAGGCACATTTTTTTATACACATCCAGCTGAAAGAAATGTGCTGACAAACTTTTTTTCAGGGAATTTTTTGAGTGTTAATTGGAGCTTTTACTGATGGTTATTTTTATATGATAAAGTATATTTCAGTGAATTTAATGTAACTTGTTTTAGATTTTTAGATTTGAAGCACAGTTTTTGGCTCAGGACCAAATATGCCTGGAAAACTTTCAAATCTGGAAAGCTATAAAACACAAACATACTTTGAAGTACAGCATATGTGACCGTTTAAAATATACTAGGAATGTCTTTATTGGTTAGCAAATGAAAGAACATAGCTATGAGTTTTATATTGTTGGCATAGGGTAGCAGCAATTATGTTGAGTGGTGGTGGACAGGCCTGAGCTGCCTTATATAAATTATCATAAAAATAAGTCTGCCCAGGTCACTATGGTTAGGACATTTGAAAAACACATATGTTCTTTACTTAAATCTTGATTTATTGAATATAATCGTCTAGTGGGTTTTTTCATAAAGCCTATGTTGTATACTGTTTTTTTGTTGTTTGTTTGTTTTTGTTTTTTTGAGACAGGGTCTCACTCTGTCACTCAGCTTGAAGTGCAATGGCATCATCTCGGCTCACTGTATCCTCAACCTCCTGGGCTCAGGTGATCCTCCTACCTCAGCCTCCCAAGTAGCTGGGATTACAGGCATGCTCACTATACCTGGCTAATTTTTTTGTATTTTTTGTAGAGACAGGGTTTTGCCATGTTGCCCTGGCTGGTTTTGAACTCTTGGGCTCAAGTGATCCTCCTGCCTCGGCCTCCCAAATTAATAGGATTACAGGTGTGAACCACTGCCTGTACTCTTGTGATTACATCATGTATACTCTTGATAGTTACTGTTTTTTTCTTGCTTACATGTCTTTGATGGCTCATTAGCAACTCCATTATTATTGAACCAGGCACATGAAGAAATTTCCTAATTTATTTCCCTTAAGTATTAATTGATATAACATTTTGGGGGAAAAAACATAAAAATAAATGATTACAGTGAAGTTTGAAGATTATCTTCAGATTTTATTCATTATTGTAATAAAATGATTCTGTAGGCTAATCTGATAGCCATACAGTGACTGTATAATGCCTTAAGTAATAAAAACGCTAAAAATCTTCAGAGCATTGTGAAATTTTTAGAGCAGTTTGATATACACCTCATTTGATGCCGTGTGTGGTAAGAAATGAAGTATTATCCCACATTTAACAGATGAAGATGAGGCTGAGTGAAGTCCATTGATGTCCTAAGGTCAGAACTTTCTTTTTAAAAAATCAACATTACTAAGGCATAATTTACATAAAATGTACCCGTTTAAAGTAATTTGAACAGTTTTGACAAAGGTATGCACTCTTGTAAATACCACTCCAGTTGAGATATAGAACATAATCACCCCCCAAAATTCCCTTGTGCCTTTTTGCAGTCAGCCCGCAGCCCCACCCCACTTCAGGCATCCATTAATCTCAGTTCTGTCATTGTAGATTAATTTTTGCCTGTTCTAGAATTTCGTATAGATGAAAGCAAACTGCATGAACTCTTTTTTTACTAGATTCTTTTGCTCATATTTTTGAGATTCATCTATGTTGCTATGTGTAGTTTATTCCTTTTTATTGCTGAATATTCCATTCTGTGAATACCACAATTTGCTTATTCATTTACCTGCTGATGGACTTTGATGCTGTTTCCAGTTTTGGTGTGTTAGAAATAAAGCAGCTGTGATTTGTATTTAGACATGTATTTTCATTTCTCTCTCTCTCTCTTTTTTTTTTTTTTTTTGAGACAGGGTCTCACTCTGTCATCCAGGCTAGAGCACAGTGGCAGTGGCTTGATCATGGGCTCAACCTCCTGGGCTCAGGTGATTCTCCTGCCTCTGCCTCCCAAGTAGCGTGCACTACCACGCCAAGCTAATTTTTTGTAGACATAGGGATTCACTATGTTGCCCAACCTGGTCTGGAACTCTTGGAATCAAACGATTTGCCTGCCTCGGCCTCCCAAAGTACTGGATTACAGGCCTCAGCTACTGCACCTGACCTTATTTTCATTTTTCTTGGTGGGCCATATGTATGTTTGACTATTAAGCTATCAAGCAATTTTCCAAAGTAGTTGTGCTTTCTATTTCACCACCAACAATGTATGAGGGTTCCAGTTGCTCCACTTCTTTGCCAATACTTTTGGTATTATCAGTCTTAATTGTAGACATTCTAGTGTGAATTAGATTCTCCTTGTGGTTTTATTTTACATTTCCCTGAGGACTAATAGAATTTAATGTTTTTTGTATGCTTACTGGTCATTCATACATCTTTTATGAAATGTCTGTTCAAATCTTTTTCTCAATGTCTTATTGGGGTTTTTATTTTCTTATTACTGTAGGAGTTCTTTATACTGAATACAAGTCCTTTGACAAATACATGCATTGCAGATACTTTCTCCTAGTCTGTGGTTCACATTTTCTTTTCTTTTCTTTTTTCGAGACAAGGCCTTGCTCTGTTGTCCAGGCTGGAGTGCAGTGGCATGATCATGGCTCACTGCAGCCTCGACTTCCTAGACTCAATCAATCCTCCCTCTTCAGCCTCCTAAGTAGCTGGGACTATAGGCGATTGCCACCAAACCTGGCTAATTAAAAAAAAATTTTTTTTTTTGTAGAAACAGGGCCTCACTGTGTTGCCCAGATAGTTTTGAACTCCTGGGCTCAAGTAGTCCTCCTACCTTGGCCTCCCAAAGTGCCTGGATTACAGGTATGACCACCATGCCCAGCCTGCGTTTCATTTTCTTTGTGGTGTCTTTCAAGGAATTTTAAATTTTGATGAAGACCAGTTTACAGTTTTTTTCTTTTATAGTTAGTGCTTTTATGTCCTAAGAAATCTTTCCTTGCCTATATTATGGTTGTAAAGATTTTTTTCCCTATGTTTTCTCCTCGAAGTTTACAGTTTTAGCTTTTTCATTTAGAACTATGATTCATTTTGGATCAGTTTTTTTGTATAGTGTGGTCGAGGTTCATTTTACCCTTTTTTTTTTTTAACAAGATTATCTAGTTGTTCCAGTAGTATTTATTGAAGACTGTTGTCTCCCCATTGACTGACGTTGACACCTGTGTCTCTTCCATTGATTTAGATGTCTATTAGGCCGTGTCACACAGTCTTGACTAATGTAGCTTCACAGTAAGTCTTGAAACTTGTTAGTGTAAGCCATCCAGCTTTGTTGTTTTTTATCAAAATTGTTTTAGTTATTCTAGGTTCTTTGCATTTCCATATACATTTTAGAATCAACTTGTCAATTTCTATTAAAAAAAAAAGCTTGCTAGGATTTAGATTGGAATTGTATTGAATCTATAGACCATTTTGGGAAGAATTGATAGTTTAACAATTTGTGTCTTCCAGTGAAAACATGGTTTCTCTTCTCATTTAAGTGTTCTTTAATTTATTTCAGCAGTGTTTTATAGTTTCTGGCATATGATATTCATATGCACTTTGTTGAATCTTTCATATTTTTGATTTGGAATTGCATTTCAGATTTAATTCTTAAATTGTTTATTGCTAATATATAGAAATACAATTGAATTTTGAACATTTTTTTTTATCCTGTGACCTTGCTATATACATTTATTCCTAGTATGTTTTTGTGGATTTGTCAGAACTTTCAACGTAAACAATCATGTTGTCTGTGAATAAACACAGTTTTACTTCTTCCTTTCCACTATGTATGTGGTCTGCTCCCTGCTTCTTATTGCACTGCCAAACACTAACAGATAATGTTGAGTAAAAGTGGTGAGACCAGACATTTTTGTCTTATTCCTCATCTTATCAGGAATCTGTTGAGTTCCCGTTGTTAAATGTGATATTATCTGTAGGATTTTTGAAGATGTTCTTTTTCGGTTTAAGGGAGTTCCTTTCTGTTCCAAGTTTGCTAAGAAATATATGTATGTTTATGTTTTTAAAATCATGAATAAGTGTTGTATTTTTCAAATGCTTTTTCTGCCTCTATTAAGATAATCATATGGCTTTTCTCATTTATCCTGTTAATAGGTGAGTTACACTGATTTTCAAATATTAAACTAGTCTTGAATTTCTGGAGTTTAACTCAGTTGGTCACGGTAAATTATCTCTTTTATACATTGTTAGGTTTAATTTGTCAGTATTTTCTCAAGGGTGTTTACAGCCATGTTCGTGAGAGATATTTTTCTTCTCATTTCTTTGTCTTATGTTAGCATCAGGGTAATACTGTCTTTATATAATGAGTTGCAAAGTGTTCCCTACTCCACTGTTTTCTGAAAGACTTCACTTAGGATTTCTGTAATTTCTTCCTTAAATGTTGGGTAGAGTTCACTAGGTACGCCACCGGGGCTTGATGTTTTCTTTTTTTTTTCTTTTCTTTTTTTTTTTTTTTTTTTGAGGTGGAGTCTCACTCTGTGCCCAAGCTGGAGTGCAGTGGTGTGATCTTGGCTGACTGCAACCTCTGCCTCCCAGGTTCAAGCGATTCTCCTATCTCAGCCTCCGAAGTAGCTGGGATTACAGGTGCCCCCCACTACACCCGGGTAATTTTTGTATTTTTAGTAGAGACGGGGTTTCGCCATGTTTGCCAGGCTGGTCTCGAACTCCTGACCTCAAGCAGTCCACCTGCCTTGGCCTCCCAAAGTGCTGGGATTATAGGCGTGAGCCACGCACCTGGCTGATACTTTCTTTTTTTTTGAGACAGAGTCTTGCTCCATTGTCCAGGCTGGAGTGCAGTGGCGTGATCTTGGCTCACTGCAACCTCTGCCTCCCAGGTTCAAGTGATTCTTGTGCCTCAGCTTCCCAAGTAGCTGAGATTAAAGGCTTGTGCCACTACGCCTGGCTAATTTTTTGTATTTTTAGTAGAGAAGGGGCTTCACCATGTTGGTCAGGCTGGTCTCAACTCCTGACCTCAAATGATCCGCCCGCCTTGGCCTCCCAAAGTGCTGGGATTATAGGTGTGAGCCACCACACCTGGCCAATTTTGGTTATTTTATATCTTTTAAGACATTTGTCCATTTCATCTAAATATGTCAATTTATTGGCATTGAGTTGGTTATAATACTCCCTTATTATCTTTTTAATATCTATAGAACCTGTAGTGATATCCCTTTTTACTTTCCTGGTGTTACTAATCTGTATGGAGGTTTATCAATTCTGTTAATCTTTTCTAAAAACCAGCTCTTTGTTTCAGTTTTTTAAACTAATTTTTGCTTGTTTACTGTTTCATTGATTTCTGTTCTTTATTATTTCTTTTCTTTTTCTTATTTTGGCTTTTTAAAAAAATCTAGCTTCTTAAGATGTACTCTTAGGTCATTAATTTTAAAGCTTTCTTCTTTTCTGATACAAGCACTTAAAGCCATAAATTGCTTTCTTTTTTTTTTTTTTTTTTTGAGATGGAGTCTTGCTCTGTCACCCAGGCTGGAGTGCAGTGGCACAATCTCAGCTTGCTGCAGCCTCTGCCTCCCGGGTTCAAGCGTTTCTCCTTCCTCAGCCTCCTGAGTAGCTGGAATTATAGGCGCCCGCCACCATGCTCAGCTAATGTTTGTATTTTTAGTAGAAGACGAGGTTTTGTCATGTTGGCCAGGCTGGTCTCGAACTCGACCTTGGGTGATCCACCAACCTCGGCCTTTTAAAGTGCTGGGATTACAGACATGAGCCACTGTGCCCAGCTTAAGCAACAGATTTTCGATGTAGATGAAATAGCCTTCCTTTAGAAGAGGATGCCATATAGGACTTGCATAGCTAGAGAGGAGAAGTCAGTGACTGGCTTCAGTGCTTTAAAGGACAGGTTGACTGTTTTGTTATGGGCTGTGTGGGCTAATGTAGCTGGTGACTTTAGATTGAAGCCAGTGCTTGTTTACCATTCTGAAAATCCTAGGGCACTTAAGAACTATGCTAAATTGACTATGCCTGTGCTCTATAAGTAGAACAACAAAGCCTGGATGACAGCACATCTGTTTATAGCATGGTTTACTGGATATTTTAAGCCCTTGTTGAGACCTGCTCAGAAAAAAAAAAAAAAGATTCCTTTCAAAATATCACTGCTCATTGACAATGCGCCTGGTCACCCAAGAGCTGTGATGGAGAGGGACAACGGCATGAATGTTTTCATGCCTGCTAACACAGCTTCTGTTCTGTGGCCCATGGATCAGGGAGTAATACTGAGTTTCAAGTCTTTTTATTTAAGAAATAACATTTTCTAAGTATGTATCTGCTATAGATAGTGATTCCTCTGTTGGATCTAGGCAAAGTAAATTTAAGACCTTCTGAAAAGGATTTACCATTCTAGATGCCATTCATGATTCATGGGAGGAGATCAAAATATCGACATGAACAGGAGTTGGGAAGAAGTTGATTTCCAACTTTTAGGGATGACTTTAAGGGGTTCAGTACTTCAGTGGCAGAAGTATCTGCAGATGTGGTAGAAATAGGAAGAGAACTATAATTAGAAGTGAAGCCTGAAGATAGGACTGAATTGCTGTAATCTCATTATCAAAATTGACTGGATGAGGAGTTGCTTCTTACAGATGAGCAAAGTGGTTTCTTGTGATGGATCTATTCCTGGTGGGGATGCCGTGAACATTGTTGAAATGACAACAAACAATGGATTTAGAATATTATATATCAAGTTAGTTGGTGAAGCAGTGGCAGAGTTTGATAGGACTGACTCCACATTTGAAAGAAGTTCTACTGTGGGTAAAATGCTATCAAATGGCATCACATAGAGAAATTTTTGGTGAAAGAAGAGGCAATCAGCACGCAAGTTGTGTTGTCTTAAGTTGCCACAGCCATCCCATCCTTCAGCAGTCACAACTCTGATCGAACAACATGGAACCAAGACCCTCCACCAGCAAAAATATTGCGTTTCATTGAAGGCTTGGGTGATTGTTAGCATTTTTTAGCAATGCAATATTTTTAAATTAAGTTAGGTACATTGGTTTTTTAGACATGATGATATTGCACTTAATAGATTACAGTATAATATAAGCATAACTTTTATATGCCTGGGGATATTAAAAAATGTGTGACCCGGTTTATTATGCTACTTGCTTTATTGCAGTGGAGTGGAATAGAACCTGCAATATATCGAAGGAGTGCCTGTAGTTGGAATCATAAAGAATGTAGCCTTTTCACGTTGACTTTTTATTTAATAATGTGCATTTAAGTTTCCTCCCATGTATTTTTATGACTTGATTGCTCACATCTTTTTAGTACTGAGTAATATTTTGTTGTCTGAATGTGCTACAGTTTTAAAAATTCATATATCAACTGAAGAATGTCTTGGTTGCTTCCAAGTTTTGGCAATTAGGAATAAAGCTTACATAATTATCTGTGTTTAGGTTTTTATGTGGACATAAGTTTTCAGCTCCTATAGGTATATACCATGGAGTGTGATTGCTGGATCATAGAGTAATAATATGTTTAGTTTTGTAAGAAATCACCAAACTCTCTTCCAAAGTGGCTGTATCATTTTGGATTCCCACTAGCAGTGAATGGGAACTTTCCAGTCCAGTATTTGATGTTGTCAGTATTGTGGATTTGGACATTCTAATAGGTTTTACTTTGCATTTCCCTGATAATATATGACTTCGAACATCTTTTCTTTCTTTCTTTTTTTTTTTTTTTTTATTGAGCCAGAGTCTCGCCCTGTTGCCCAGGCTGGAGTGCAATGGCACAATCTCGGCTCACTGCAACCTCCGCTTCCTGGGTTCAAGCGATTCTCCTGCCTCAGCTACCCGAGTAGCTGGGATTACAGGTGCCTGCCACCATGTCTGGCTGATTTTTGTATTTTTTTTTTTTTTTTTTTTTTTAGTAGAGATGGAGTTTCACTATGCTGGCCAGGCTGGTCTTGAAATCCTGACCTCAGGTGATCCGCCCACCTCAGCCTCCCAAAGTACTGGAAATACAGTCGTGAGCTACCACGCTCACTTGCCATCTTTATATCTTCTTTGGAGAGGTGTTTGTTAAGGTTGTTGGCCTGTTTTTTGATTGGGTTGTTTTCTTATGGAGTTTGAAGAGTTTTTTGTATATTTTGGATAACAGTCCTTTATCAGAGATGTCTTTTGCAATTGTTTTCTCCCAGTCTGTGGCTTATGTTTTCATTCTCTTGACACCCTTTTGCAGTGCAAAATTTTTTATTTTAATAAAGTCCAGCTTATCAATTATTTTTTCATGGATTGTGCATTTGGTTTTGTGTCTAAGAAGCCATTGCCAAGCCCAATATTATCTAGATTTTCTTCTGTTATCTTCTAGAAGTTTTATTGTTTTGTTGTACATTTAGGTCTGTGATTCAAGTTAATTTTTATGAAGGCTATAAAGTCTGTGTCTAGAGTCTTTTTTTTTTTTTTCATGTGGATGTCTGGTTGTTCTAGCACCATTTGTTAAAAAGACTGTCTTTCTCCACTGCATTGCCTTATTTGCTTCTTTGTCAGAGATCAGTTGACTTTGTTCGTGTGCGTCTGTATCTGGGCTCTGTATTCTGTTCCAGTGATCTGTGTATTCTTTTGCCAGTACCACATTGTCTTGATTACTGTATCTCTGTAGTGAGCTTTGAAGGTGGGTAGCATCAGTTCTCTAACTTTATTCTTTTCCTTCAATATTATTTGCTATTCTAGGTCTTTTGCCTCTCCATGTAAACTTTAGATCAATTCATCAATATCTACAAAATAACTTGCTGGAATTTTTTTTTTTTTTTTTTTTTTTTTTTTGAGACGGAGTCTCGCTCTGTCGCCCAGGCTGGAGTGCAGTGGCGTGATCTCGGCTCACTGCAAGCTCCGCCTCCCGGGTTGACGCCATTCTCCTGCCTCAGCCTCTCCGAGTAGCTGGGACTACAGGCGCCCGCTAATTTTTTGTATTTTTAGTAGAGACGGGGTTTCACCGTGGTCTCGATCTCCTAACCTCGGGATCCGCCCGCCTCGGCCTCCCAAAGTGCTGGGATTACAAGCATGAGCCACCGCGCCTGGCCACTTGCTGAATTTTTATTGAGATTGCATTGAATCTGTAGATCAAGTTGAGAAAAACTGTATCTTGATGATACTGAGTCTTTTTACCTATGAACATGGACTCTCTCTCCATTTATTTAGTTCTTTGATTTTGTTAATGAGTTTTATAGTTTCCTCAAATAGATCTTATGCATTTTTTTAGATTTATCCTTAGTATTTATAATTTGGGGGTGCTAATGAAAATGGTATTTTGTTTTTAATTTCAAATACCACTTGTTCATTGTTGGTATATAGGAATGTGATTAGCTTTTGTATGTTAACCTTGTATCCTGCAACCTTGCTATAATATGGTGGCAAGGTGTGGGGGAGAGGAGAAGCATTCTATAGTCCTATAATTAGGTCTCAGTCTTTTAGTGAGCCTATGCCTCTGGACTGTGTACTTCATAAATGTTTCTCAGGTTTTTTTCTCCCTCTTTAGGTGGGTCAGGAAGGCTAGAGGGGACAGGATTTGAATGTTTCCCTCTCCCAGGTCAGTTAGGCTTTGATAGTACCTTAACAGATTAAGCTCTGGTTTAACCTAGTTTCTTCTGAGGGCAGGCCTTGTTAAGAAGAATGGAGTGCTCTAGTATATTTAGAAATTCTCTCTCTCCTCCCACTGGAACCATGGGGGCAGCGGGGCTTGGGGGAAGGGTGGGGGGACAGTTTCTGATACTTATTGTGAGAACCTGTTCAAGCTAGAGCCTGGTTGAGCTCTTGAAGGTAAAGCCCCCTATAACTTGATCCCCTTGGAGTTTTAACTCTCAGACTTGTTTACTGTGAACCTGCAACAATTCATCAGTTACGGTTTAGTTTTCCTTCTCCAGCACTGGTTCCCTTGGCTGTTTCTTTTTTTTTTTTTTTTTTGAGACGGAGTCTCGCTCTGTCACCCAGGCTGGAGTGCAGTGGCGCAATCTCGGCTCACTGCAAGCTCCGCCTCCCGGGTTCACGCCATTCTCCTGCCTCAGCCTCTCAGAGTAGCTGGGACTACAGGCGCCCGCCACCACGCCCGGCTAATTTTTTTGTATTTTTAGTAGAGACGGGGTTTCACCGTGGTCTCGATCTCCTGACCTCGTGATCCGCCCGCCTCGGCCTCCCAAAGTGCTGGGATTACAAGCGTGAGCCACCGCGCCCGGCCCCTTGGCTGTTTCTGTTTGTGAGTCTTTGCTCTGGTAATCTGTGACTTCCCTTTGCCTGTCTGTCTCTCCATCCTTTGGGCTGGTGGTTTACCTTGTGTTCTCACCTTTCTTTCAGATCTATTTAGAATTGTTGATACTTCATTCTGTTCAGCTTTGTGCTTGTTGTTAGAACAGAGTGACTGCTAAGATTTTTACATGCAGACCAGAAACTAAAGTCTTCCTTCTTTTACATTTTTTTGTAGTGCACATTTGCTAGTGACATCTTTAGATGAATAAACATTGAGAAAAGTTATCTTTATTTTACCTCCTTTTTTTTTTTTGAGACGGAGTTTCGCTCTTGTTGCCCAGGCTGGAGTGCAGTGGCGCCATCTCGGCTCACTGTAACCTCAGCCTCTCAGGTTCAAGCGATTCTCCAGCCTCAGCCTCCCAAATAGCTGAGATTACAGGCACACGCCACCATGCCTGGCTAATTTTTGTGTTTTTAGTAGGGATGGGGTTTCACCATGTTGGTCAGGCTGGTATCGAATCCCTGACCTCAGGTGATCCACCTGCCTCGGCCTCCCAAAGTTCTGGGATTACAGGCATGAGCCACTGCACCCGGCCTGTACCTCAATTTTTGTAGGATATTTTTGCTGGGTAAGATGCATTCTGTGCCTTCTGGCTTGCATTGTTTCTCAGAGAAGTCAGATGTTATTCTTATCAGTGTTCCTCTGTATGTAATGTGTAATTTGACTTTCTTCAGCTGCTTTTAAGATTTCTTTCTTTCTTTTTTTTTTGGAATTTGGTTATGGTGTGCCTTAATGGATTTTTCTTTGTATTTACCCTGTTGGGGATTTTTAAAGCTACTCATATCTGTGAGTTTATAGTTTTCATCAAAATTGGAAAAATTTCAGCCATTGTTTCTCTGAATATTATCCCCTACCATGTTTTTTAGACTCCATTTATATAACTGCTTGCTATTGTCCCACACACAGGTCACTGATGAGGCTCTGAGGCTCTGTTCATTTTTTTAAGGCCTTTTTTCTTTTTATGCTTTAGTTGGATAGCTTGAAATATCACTGAAAGTTGAGAACAGGAAAATCTGTTATATTTACAGTCTTATTCCTGTGGTCCCTTTCAAAGATGTATTCTGTTGCAGTTAGCACCTGTGATTGTTATTCTTTTCCTTTAAGACCCTCTTAGAGATTTACTTTTTGTGCAAGCTAGTTAGATATGTTAAAAATTAAATAAATAGTAAGGCCAATATGATGAAGCCCTGTCTCCACTAAAAATACAAAAATTAGCCAGATGTGGTAGCACGCGCCTGTAATCTCAGTTACTCAGGAGGCTGAGGCAGGAGAATTGCTTGAACCCAGGAGGCAGAGGTTGCAGTGAGCTAAGAACACGCCACTGCACTCCGCCCTGAGTGACAAAGCAAGACCCTATCTCCAAAAAAAAAAAAGACTGACCCAAAATAATTTTTTTATTTAACTATGCCGTATGACCTGAGTTCTTCTTTTTAAGAATATAAACTTTAATTTCCTTAGAACTTTAAACATTCATAAGAAAGGTAGGT
This sequence comes from Symphalangus syndactylus, assembly GCF_028878055.3. Taxonomy (NCBI): domain Eukaryota; kingdom Metazoa; phylum Chordata; class Mammalia; order Primates; family Hylobatidae; genus Symphalangus; species Symphalangus syndactylus. Next base: position 22,239,806 of record NC_072434.2, on the reverse strand, counting down.
TAAATTGGGGAAATTAGGCCACCCATGATAGTAAAAGATTTAGTACTTCAATTTAATATATTTGAGGTAATCCTAAAAACATTAATGAGATAGTTTTGTTGAATGTTCAATGTGTTGGTCAAGCTGATATGTTTACATTTACAAAACTGTTCATATTTCATAATCTGAAATAATTGTTGTCTTAAGTAGTTTACTGGAATACTACTCAGCAATAAAAAGAAATGAACTATTGATACATATAACAGCTTGTATGAATATGGATAGGCATGCTAAGTTTAAAAAAGCCAATCCCAGCCGGGCGCAGTGGCTCAAGCCTGTAATCCCAGCACTTTGAGAGTTCGAGATCAGGAGTTTGAGACCAGCCTGGCCAACATGGTGAAACCCTGTCTCTACTAAAAATATGAAAATTAGCCGGGTGTGGTGGCAGGCGCCTGTAATCCCAGCTACTCGGGAGGCTGAGGCAGGAAAATTGCTTGAACCCGGGAGGAGGAGGTTGCAGTGAGCCGAGATCGCGCCACTGCACTCCAGCCTGGATGACAAAGCAAGAGACTCCGTCTCGGGCAGTGGGGGTCGGGGGGAAGACAATCCCAAAAAGTTACATACTGCGTAAATCCCATTTATATAAACATTCTTGAAATGACAAAATTATAGAAATGGAGAACAGATTAGTGATTGCCAGGGGTTGGAGAGAAGTAGGTGTGACTGGGAAAGGGCAACATGAAGGATCCTGTGTTGTATTGTTTGTGGCTTAATCGTATCCATATCAGTATCCTGGTTGTGATATTGTACTATGGTTTTGCAAGGTGTTACCACTGGGGGAAACTGGGTATATGGTAAATGGGATGTTTCTGTGTTCTTTCTCACAGTTGTGTTTGAACTTAAAATGAGCTCAAAATTAAAAGTTTAATAAAAACGTATGAGGAATGAATTTTTAAGATGAAAAGAAAATGCTGCCATTTGGAGCAGAAATGGTTTCAGTGTCATTTCTCACTGGTAGTGAGAAAGTATGGAGTGATCAAGTACATTATCTCTGTAGCGAACAGACCTGGATTGAAATCCCAACAATGATCAGCTGTTTGACTTTATAACATTTCTAAAACTCTCTGAGCTTCAGTTTTTCTCATCTGTAGTAAGCAATGATAATATTGTCTGCCTTATAAATAGGTATGAGGATTAAATACAGTAGTGGTTGTGAAGTATCTAATGTGATGCTTGACCTATAGTAAGAAAGATCAGTAAATGTTAGCAATCATCGTTGGTTTTTATTGACCTACTTCTATTTCTAGGGTGTTTTTTTAAATGGATATTAGTATATATATTAATTTAAATAACATGTTTAACTGAGTTACTAGGAAAAATGTTTACTTATATATGGGAAAACAAAATAGTAACAACTAAAAGAAATACAATTATTTTTCACTTTAGATCATAAAATTTCTTAAGAGTGGATTTGATTTTGGAAGGGTTGCTGCAAAGAAAGCTGCCTTGTTTGGATATTACTGATGGTAGGACAGTATTCTGAGCTTAAAACACTTGTATCCTGTTGCTCTGCATATTTATGGTATAATTAAAGTGGCTTATATTTGCTTCGAAAACCCACTTGAAGGCATTTTATTCTTAAGGCTTTTTTTTATTTTCATCTTTTATTTCTTTTTGGCTTATTGATCCCTCTTCATTTTCTGTAACTAATTGTAGCAACTGGACTCGCAAATGTTAATTACCACTACATTAAGGTTGTATACTTTCTTATACCCACCTGATGACGTGTGTATTAAACAAACAAACAAACATTTTGAAGTGCATATCTTTATAAGGTAAGGCTTGGGAGGAAAGCCACCCACAATTAACCTAGGAATTAAAAACGTAAGCAGAAACAACTTATTCTGTGGATGTAGTAACAGCTCCTTCTTAATCCAGATATTACCCAAAGCTTACTTGTAAACATAGTTTTGTGGGACAAGAATATTGAGATCTGTAAATTCATCTTCAGACCTTAGCTGACTTAGCTATGACATATGTAATGATGCATGTATAAGATGTGCTTACTGATCTCTGTGGAAAAAATACAAGCTTTGTTTGCTTCTAAATTATATTTTCTTCTATCCTTAATTTTGCCAAAAGTTTAAAAACTAAGATAAGATAAACATTTTGCCATACAGTTGACCCTTGAACAGCATGGGTTTGAACTGAGCAGACCCACTTTATACACAGTTTTTTCAGCAAGTACAATAGGCCCTGCAAATCAGCGGGTTTGGCATAACCAAATATGACATAACCAAATATTCCAGACTCACTTTCTTCTTTCCCTATCTCTGACCTGGAACCAGCCGTTTTCTGTGAAGCCTTGGGTTTATATTAATGGGGAATGTTATTTAGAAACCATGATCTGGGGATAGATGTATTTATTGCTGCTGCTTTGGTGTTACTGCTAGGCCCTTAACTCATGACAATGCCAAGAGAAATATGTAATCATGAGTTCTTACTGATATCTCCATAGGATTCTTCCATATTTGAATCTTAAAATGAGCATCTGCCCCAAGGCCCCTTCCCAGAGGTATGCATTCCCAGCACAATGCAGTTCTTGGCTAGGGTCAAGTTGTATTGCCTCCTGTGCTTGCCTTAATCTGGCTCTGCTGGCTGAGATCCATGTCTATCTGGATTCACCAGCAGCATTCACCATCCGTGCTCTAATTAGAGTCCCATCTGCATTTCCACATTGTAGTTTTGTGCATTTTTCAGTATGGCAACCTCCAGCCATGTTGATGAGTCTGCCTGGGCAGTTCTCATTGCCTCCTGGTTATAAAGCTGTGTGGCTTTTGAGTGATTCATCCTAACCCTATTCTTGACACAAACCATGTTATTTTTAGAGCATGAAATGCCTTGTACTATTATTGTCACTCCATTTTATAGTTGAGGTATTGAAGCACAGAGAAATTAAGGAATTTGCCAAAGATCACCTAGTTAGTAAGTGGCAGAGTTGGGATTAAACCTAGGTACTCTGCTTAAATGGTCTTTGCTACCCTATGCTGCTAGACTATAGGATTTATGTGGGGAAGTAGTAGAAGACCTGAAAAGAGTGATTATTTTAAGATCTTGAAGAATTTTAATATTATTTAAATAATCTTGGATTGTTGGGTAGGTAGGCCCTGGGAAGTCACTGAAGGCTTTTGACTGTAGAGTGATGTGATTGGCAATGTCCTGTAGAAAGGTTAATCACTTGTAGCTGTGAAGGACTGTGAAAGCAAGATTCCTGATAGTATGCTATTCTTGGGCCTCTCTCTAGAGATCTAATGAGTCAGCCTCTAAGGTTTGAGGCCAGGGAATTTATGATCTTTTTGATGATCATCCATATTTGGAACGACTGCTCTAATCTGTTTCCTTTGTTTACTATATTCATTTGACTATTAGTATGCCATTCCTGTGTGTGTCCATCCAGTAGAGCCACATTTAAATGCCCTTAATTTGCCATTTGAAGCTACATATAGTCCAGATGAAGTCGATGAGTCTGCTCGGGAGACATATCTTTCATCTGTCTGGGCCTTGCATTTCAATAGATATTTGAGCTATACTCTTTTCTTGTATATATTAAGTTTGCAATAAAGCTTAATATCAGTTTGTTTTAACATTATGTTGGAAACACTTCTTCATTGGGTAGTGTGATTATTACCAAATATAAGTGACAAGATGTAAACCAGATACTCATCTACTTGTATATAAACAGATGAAAGAGAACTCTCAACTACTTCTTTGTCTGTAATATTTGCTTCCTAAAAATTTGGGCAGAATTAAATAGAAGCTAAATCAGTATCATTGTGCTGATAGTCGCATGCTAGTCATCATACTTTTTTGACTTGCTCTGTATACTTCATTGACATATCTAACCAGGGAGGTCCAAATAAAATAAAAATAGCAGTTTTGTGCGATCAGTTGTTTAAGCATATGTCATATTGTTAAGATTTTGAAACTCTTCAGAGAGGTATTTTGAATCTCATGAAAGTCACCCCTCTTGCCAGGGCTGCCACATGCATAGTTCCACCTGGGTATAGCAGAGTAGCAGTGGTACCTTTGGTCCTGACTATGTTTAATACAGATTGGATATAACAGCAGTGTGTCTGGAACAACAATGCCATAATCCTCTTGTAGGTTACTACTTAACTATTTGCTGTTCAAATAATTAAACAAATTTTTTTGTGTTAAAAAATATCAATTGACCATAGACATATGGGCTTATTTCTGGACTCTCAGTTCCATTGATCTCTGTTTTTATACCAGTGCTGTATTGTGTTGATTATTGTTGCTTTGTAGTAAGTTTTAAAATCAGAAAGTATAAGTCCTCCTACTTTGTTGCCTTTCACGATTCCTTTGGCTGTGGTGAGTCCCTTGAGTTTTAGTATGAATTTTAGGATCAGTTTGTCAGTTTCTATAAAGAAGCTACCTGGGATTCTGATAGAGATCACATTACTTTGTATACCAATTTAGGAAAGTATTGCCATCCTAGGAGTATGTAGTCTTCCATCCATCAATATGGGATGTCTTTCTGTTTATCTTTAATTTCTTTCAACAATGTTTTGTAGTTTTCAGAGCATAAGTTTTACACTTCTTTTAAATATATTGCAAAGTACGTTATTCTGGTTGGTGCTATCGTAAATGGAATTGTTTTCTTAATTTCATTTTCAGATTGTTTATTGCAAATATATGTGTTTACAAATGTAATTGCTTATTGTATATTGATCTTGTATCCTACAACCTTAGTGAACTCTTTTACTGGTTCTAATTGTTTTAGAAGATTCCTTAGGATTTTTTATATATAAGATCATGTCATTTGCAAGTAGAGATAGTTTAACTTCTTTTTTTCTGGTCTGGATGCCATGTCAGATATTTTTTCTTTACTGCAATTTAAGCAGTATTATTATTTTACCAGAAAAAAATTTCCTCTCAATATGTGGTTTTATAAAGGTTTCTAGATTCTTTGGGTTTTTAGTATATGCTCAGTTTTGCTGTAATGTAATATATATGCTCTTTAAATCACTGTACTATGGAAAATTGTGCAATAAACACCACAGGACTTATGAGAAAAGCTGGTAAGAGCAGTGTATGTTGTTTTCAAACGATAGGAATATAATAAAAATGATGGTATAATTTTACGTGTGTTAATGTTTAAAATATACATACATACTGTAATATGTATGGTACTTCACTTTGAAAAAAGCCTGAAGTTTTCTTGTGGAAGTGGCATTAAAATGGTTGCAGCACATGAGTTATTGTGAAGTATCCTGTCTGAAATAGGACAGAAAGTGGTAACACCAGAGAAAGTTATAATAGCAGATGAGAAAGATGAGGGTATAGTTCATGTTACACACGGTGAACTGAAGGAAGTGGTAGATGTCTGAGATGTGTGTGCATATATGTATTCCTACATGTCTCAGTACAGCTGTGTGTGATTTTTTGCATTCACCTAGTATTTCTGGTGAACAAAGCTATGCATAAACAAACTGCAATTCTGATTGTTCCCTAACATACCAGTTACATGGAAACAAATATGTATTTTCAAAACAGAACTAACTGTATTTCTGTCAAATATTTGTTCCTCTAATTGCAAAATGAAAGCCAACCTAATTCAATTTGCAGAAATTTGCTTTATACAAAATTTATCCAGAAAAATCCCTATACTACTAAAAGGCGAGAACATTGTAAAATATCTGAAGGTTATTTATTTATTTTTTAATTATATTTTAAGTTCTGGGATATATGTGCAGAACGTGCAGGTATGTTATATAGGGATACATGTGCCATGGTGGTTTGCTGCACCCGTCTACCCATCATCTACATTAGTATTTCTCCTAATGCTATTTCTCCCCTAACCCTCTACCCCCCAACAGGCCGCAGTGTGTGATGTTCCCCCTCCTTGTGTCCATGTGTTCTCATTGTTCAACTCCCATTTATGGGTGAGAACATGCAGTGTTTGGTTTTCTGTTCCTGTGTTAGTTTGTTGAGAATGGTTTTCAGCTTCATCCATGTCCCTGCAAAGGACATGAACTCATCCTTTTTTATGGCTGCATAGTATTCCGTGGTATATATGTGCCACATTTTCTTTATCCAGTCTATCATTGATGGGCATTTGGGTTGGTTCCAACTCTTTGCTGTTGTGAATAGTGCTGCAGTAAACATATGTGTGGATGTGTCTTTATAGTAGAATGATTTCTAATCCTTTGGGTATATACCCAGTAATGGGATTGCTGGGTCAAATGGTACCAGAAGTTCTAGATCCTTGAGGAATCACCACACTGTCTTCCACAATGGTTGAACTAATTTACATTCCCACCAACAGTGTAAAAGCATTCCTGTTTCTCCACATCCTATCCAGCATCTGTTGTTTCCTGACTTTTTAATGATTGCCATTCTGACTGGCACGAGATGGTATCTCATTGTGGTTTTGATTTGCATTTCTCTAATGACCAGTGATGATGATATTTTTTCATATTTGTTGGCTGCATAAATGTCTTCTTTTGAGAAGTGTCTGTTCATATCCTTTGCCCACTTTTTGATGGGTTTGTTTGTTTTTTTCTTATACATTCGTTTAAGTTCCTTGTAGATTCTGGATATTAGCCCTTTGTCAGATGGATAGATTGCAGAAATTTTCTCCCATTCTGAAGGTTGCCTGTTCACTCTGATGATAGATTCTTTTGCTGTTCAGAAGCTCTTTAGTTTAATTAGATCTCATTTGTCAATTTTGGCTTTCGTTGCCATTGCTTTTGGTGTTTTAGTCATGAAGTCTTTGCCCATGCCTATGTCCTGAATGGTATTGCCTAGGTTTTCTTCTAGGGTTTTTATGGTTTTAGGTCTTATGTTTAAGTCTTCAATCCATATCGAGTTAATTTTTGTATAAGGTGTAAGGAATGGGTCCAGTTTCAGTTTTCTGCATACGGCTAACCAGTTTTCCCAACACCATTTATTAAATAGGGAATCCTTTCCCCATTGCTTGTTTTTGTCAGGTTTGTCAAAGATCAGATGGTTGTAGATGTGTGGCATTATGTCTGAGGCCTCTGTTCTGTTCCATTGGTCTATATATCTGTTTTGGTACCAGTACCATGCTGTTTTGGTTACTATAGCCTTATAGTATAGTTTGAAGTCAGGTAGTGTGTTGCCTCCAGCTTTGTTCCTTTTGCTTAGGATTGTCTTGGCTATATGGGCTCTTTTTTGGGTCCATATGAAATTTAAAGTAGTTTTTTCTAATTCTGTGAAGAAAGTCAATGGTAGCTTGATGGGAATAGCATTGAATCTATAACTTACTTTGGGCAGTATGGCCATTTTCACGATATTGATTCTTCCTATCCATGAGCATGGAATGTTTTTCCATTTGTTTGTGTCCTCTCTTATTTCCTTGAGCAGTGATTTGTAGTTCTCCTTGAAGAGGTCCTTCACATTCCTTATAAGTTATATTCCTAGGTATTTTATTCTCTTTGTAGCAATTGTGAATGGGAGTTCACTCATGATTTGGCTCTCTGTTTGTCTGTTATTGTGGTGTATAGGAATGCTTGTGATTTGTGCACATTGATTTTGTATCATGAGACTTTGCTAAAGTTGTTCATCAGCTTAAGGAGATGTTGGGCTGAGACGATGGGTTTTTCTACATATACAATCATGTCATCTGCAGACAGAGACGATTTGACTTCCTCCTTTCCTTTGAATACCCTTTATTTCTTTCTCTTGCCTGATTGCCCTGGCCAAAACTTCTAATACTGTGTTGAATAGGAGTGGTGAGAGAGGGCATCCTTGTCTTGTGCTGGTATTCAAAGGGAATTCTTCCAGCTTTTGCCCATCCAGTATGATAGTGGCTGTGGGTTTGTCATAAATAGCTCTTATTATTTTGAGATATATTTCATCAATACCTAGTTTATTGAGAGTTTTTAGCATGAAGGGGTGTTGAATTTTATCGAAGGCCTTTTCTGCATCTATTGAGATAATCATGTGGTTTTTGTCATTGGTTCTGTTTATGTGTTGGATTATGTTTATTGATTTGCCTATGTTGAACCAGCCTTGCATCCCAGGGATGAAGCTGACTTAATCGTGGTGGATAAGCTTTTTGATGTGGTGCTGGATTCAGTTTGCCAGTATTTTGTTGAGGGTTTTCGCATTGATGTTCATCAGGGATATTGGCTTGAAATTTTCTTTTTTTGTTGTATCTCTGCCAGATTTTGGTATCAGGATGATGCTGGCCTCATAAAAAGAGTTTGGGAGAAGTCCCTCTTTTTCTGTTGTTTAGAATAGTTTCAGAAGGAATGGTACCAGCTCCTCTTTGTACCCCTGGTAGAATTTGGCTGTGAATCCGTCTGGTCCTGGGGTTTTTTTTTTGGTTGGTGGGCTATTAATTACTGCCTCAATTTCAGAACTTGTTATTGGTCTGTTCAGGGATTCGACTTCTTCCTGGTTTAGTCTTGGGAGGGGGTATATGTCCAGGAATTTATCCATTTCTTCTAGATTTTCTAGTTGATTCGCATAGAGGTGTTTATAGTATTCTCTGATGGCAGTTTGTATTTCTGTGGTATCAGTGGTGATACCCCGTTTATCATTTTTTATTGTGTCTGTTTGATTCTCTCTTTTCTTCTTTATTAGTCTGGCTAGCAGTCTATATTTTGTTAATCTTTTCAGAAAACCAGCTCCTGGATTCATTGACTTTTTGAAGGCTTTTTCGTGTCTCTTTCTCCTTCAGTTCTGCTCTGATCTTAGTTATTTCTTGTCTTCTGCTAAGTTTTGAATTTGTTTGCTCTTGCTTCTCTGGTTCTTTTAAATGTGATGTTAGGGTGTCGATTTTAGATCTTTCCTGCTTTCTCTTGTGGGTATTTAGTGCTATAAATTTCACTCTAAACACTGCTTTAGCTGTGTTCCAGAGATTCTGGTACATGTGTCTTTGTTCTTGTTGGTTTCAAAGAACTTACTTATTTCTGCCTTAATTTTGTTATTTACCCAGTAGTCATTCAGGAGCAGGTTGTTCAGTTTCCATGTAGTTGAGCGGTTTTGAGTGAGTTTCTTAACCTTGAGTCCTAATTTGCTCGCACTGTGGTCTGAGAGACTGTTTGTTATGATTTCCATTCTTTTGCATTTGCTGAGGAGTGTTTTACTTCCAATTATGTAATCAATTTTAGAATAAGTGCAATGTGGTGCTGAGAAGAATGTGTGTTCTGTTGATTTGGGGTGGCAAGTTCTGTAGATGTCTAGTAGGTCTCCTTGGTCCAGAGCTGAGTTCAAGTCCTGAATATCCTTGTTAATTTTCTATCTTGTTGATCTAATATTGACAGTGGGGTGTTCAAGTCTCCCACTATTATTGTGTGGGAGTCTGAGTCTCTTTGTAGGCCTCTAAGAACTTGCTTTATGAATCTGGGTGCTCCTGTATTGGGTGCATATATATTTAGGAGAGTTAGCTCTTCTTGTTGCATTGATCCCTTTACCATTATGGAATGCCCTTCTTTGTCTTTTTTGATCTTTGTTGGTTTGACATCTGTTTTATCAGAGACTAGGATTGCAACCCTTGCTTTTTTTTGCTTTCCATTTGGTTGGTAAATCTTCCTCCATCGCTTTATTTTTAGCCTATGTGTGTCTTTGCACATGTATGGGTCTTCTGAATACAGCACACCAGTGGGTCTTGACTCCATCCAATTTGTCAATCTGTGTCTTTTAACTGGGGCATTTAGCCCATTTACATTTAAGGTTAATATTGTTATGTATGAATTTTATCCTGTCATTATGATGCTAGCTGGTTATTTTGCCTGTTAGTTGATGCAGTTCCTTCATAGTGTCAATGGTCTTTACAATTTGGTATGTTTTTGCAGTGGCTGGTACTGGTTTTTCCTTTCCATATTTAGTGCTTCCTTCAGGAGCTCTTGTAAGGCAGGCCTGGTGGTGACAAAAATCTCTCAGTATTTGGTTGTCTGTAAAGGATTTTATTTCTCCTTCGCTTATGAAGCTTAGTTTGACTGGATATGAAATTCTGGGTTGAAAATTCTTTTCTTTAAGAAGGTTGAGGCCTGGCACGGTGGCTCACACCTGTAATCACAGCACTTTGGGAAGCTGAGACGGGCGGATCACAGGGTCGAGAGATTGAGACCATCCTGGCCAACATGGTGAAACCCCTTGTCTACTAAAAATACAAAAATTAGCTGGGTGTGGTGGTGTGTGCCTATAGTCCCAGCTACTTGGGAGGCTGAGGCAGGAGAATCTCTTGAACCCGGGAGGTGGAGGTTGCGGTGAGCTGAGATCACGCCACTGCACTCCAGCCTGGTGACAGAGCAAGACTCTTTCTCAAAAAAAAAAAAAAAAAAAAAAAAAGAATGTTGAATATTGGTCCCCACTCTCTTCTGGCTGTAGGGTTTCCACGTAGAGATCTGCTGTTAATCTGATGAGCTCCCCTTTGTGGGTAACCCGACCTTTCGGGTGAATCTGATAATTATGTGTCTTGGGGTTGTACTTCTCGAGGAGTATCTTTGTGGTGGTCTCTGTATTTCGTGAATTTGAATGTTGGCCTGTCTTCCTAGGTTAGGAAGTTCTCCTGGATAATACCCTGAAGAGTGTTTTCCAACTTGGTTCCATTATCCCCATCACTTTCAGGTATACCAATCAAACGTAGGTTTGGTCTTTTCACATAGTTCCATATTTCTTGGAGGCGTTGTTTGTTCCTTTTCATTGTTTTTTCTCTGATCTTGTCTTCATGCTTTATTTTATTAAGTTGATCTTCAATCTCTGATATCCTTTCTAAAATATCTGAAGATTATTAAAGCTTACACCATCTAAATTATATTTAGATGAGTTACCTATAAGCAAAAGCTAGAGTCAGATGGCAGTATCTAAGATGAAATCTTGAGTGTAGGTGGTATCCTTGTTTTCTTTTTCATAATCTCTTTAACTCGTCTTAGTACTTTATTTATTTATTCGTTCTGGGAACCACATTTGAGCTTTGAGAGGCAGGAGGACAGTGCTTGATGTGTTAGCAGCTAGTAACCCCTAGTTTAACTGAGTTGAGGACAGTAGTAATACTATGGTGGCAGTAGCAAGATTTTTATCTCTGCAGCCTTGTAGTACAACTGTCTTGGTTTAAAACTGGATTTTATTTTAACTAAATTCTATTTTAAACCAAGATAGTTCTATATAAGAATGTCTTTGGATTGGAAGCCTTGGTTTTAGTTTATTCTTGAATTGTCAGTATCAGAAGTTTAGAAATAGTAATTCAATGGCAAAGTATTATTACATAATAACAAAAGATTTATTGTGAAATACTGGGGCCAACATGGAGGAATGGCAAGTATACGAGCTTTGACCATAGACAGACCAGGATTTTGAATCCTAGTTGTAACTCTTACTAACTCTGTGACCAAATGTAGATACTCATCCTGAGATTTCCTTATTGATAAAATGACATATCACCTCAGCAGAGTTGCAAGTGGTGTTTTACTTTTATCTCCATGTAAACTAAAGATAAATGAAACTTATGAAAAAGTGTTTATTTAGATAAATGATATGTAAAATATTTTCTAAATTGGAATAACTTTGAAAAACTATAGAGTATAGTAATGAATATGCTGTATGTACCATTTTAGCAGAATAACTAGTACCTCATGTTTGTGATTGATTTAAGTGTTTATTTCCTCTTAAATACCTGTGGGAGCACTTGGGCACAGTAGGCAGTCTAGCCACTTTATTAGTCCAAAAACTAAGTTCATTTTAGGATTTTTTTTTTTTAAGTTCTATGTCTAAATCTGATACAAGAATAGTAAAAGCCATGCAGTAGCAGAACTTTTATCTTAATTTATGAGGCTAAAAATTTCTTATAACACTGAAAAGCTTTCCTTTCTTTAATAGGTTTAACCTTCATTTCTAATACGTAAATGTAATTTATTTTTGCTTAGACTCCACTGGTTGGAGATGATAAAAATATAACCCTTGTAACACAGATAGAGAACCTAATGGTGGCCTTTGGATGATACTTCAGCTCTCACCCAGTAAAGTCCCTGGGATTCCACATTCCCCAAATCCTTTTCTTTTCATTGAAATGCCAAGTGGCCCTCTTGCTTTTTCTTCCATAACCAGTCTTCCTACTGCTGCTCTTAGATGTCATGCTATGCTCTGCCACCTGGTGGTTGCAGTGTACACTGTTGTTTCTGTTGCTGGCGCAGTTGCCTCCTACTACAACACTGAGAGTCAAGGTGCAGAGGTTGGGATTAAGTCTGCAGGTGTGATGTTCAGTGATATGGGCTCTGGAGCCAGATTTCCAAGTTTGAATCCCTGCATCACTGCCTCCTTGCTGTGTAACCTTGGACAGGTCATATAGTTTTCTTATCTGTAAAATAGGTAGAGTGATAGTGCTTACCTCACAGGGTTGTTTTATTAAATTAATACAAATGCTGAGAACATTACATACTGAAAACAGTACATGACAGAAAACAGTAAAATGCCAAAAACGGTATGTGACACTTAACAGTGTTAGTTATTGTTATTATTCTGATCTTCTGAATGCTTTAGGTAAGCAATTAAACGTGTATATTTTATTTGGAGCTATCATAGCTCCAAACTGATTGATTTTAGCCTTGAGTTTATTTTTTGATGTTGATCTTTTCTAAATCCATTATGTATATAGTTTCTGTTATACATAATTTTTAATTATCACTATCATATTGTAAAGTTAAGTAAAAAAAAAAAATCACACTAAAATGTAAGAGTTCTTAAAGTGAGTGAATATCATATGGAAATAACCATAACACAGTAGTGGAATTTTTAGAAATTTGTTTTTTAATTTAGGAAGTTAATCAGTGAAATGAGCTTTGTTCCGAAAATGTATCCCAATTTTCGAAGTAAACTATAGATTTTATTTGTGTTTTTACATACTATAACAAGGTAATTTCTAAGTTTTACTTTTATTCATTTTCCCTTTCTGTTGTGTGTGTGTGTGTGTCTGTGGTATTCAAACATTATTATGGTATGATGTTCTGTTTTTCTTTTTTTTTTTTTTTTGAGACAGAGTCTTGCTCTGTTGCCCAGGCTGGAGTGCAGTGGTGCGATCTGGGCTCACTGCAACCTCCACCTCCCGGGTTCACGCCATTCTCCTGCCTCAGCCTCCCGAGTAGCTGGGACTACAGGCACCCACCACCATGCCTGGCTAATTTTTTTGTATTTTTAGTAGAGACGGGGTTTCACCATGTTAGCCAGGATGGTCTCGATCTCCTGACCTCGTGATCCTCCCGCCTCGGCCTCCCAAAGTGCTGGGATTACAAGCATGAGCCACCGCGCCTGGCCAGATGTTCTGTTTTTCTTGTTTCTGTTCTGTTTCCTTCCTTTTTCATATTTTTATGTATATATAAAAAACAGTATTATAGTGTGGTATTGTTTTTTCCACTCAATTTTATATTGTATGCATTTCCCTTATTGTTAAATAGTTTAATATACCATAAAATTACTCATTTTGGTTGGATATTGTTTTCTTTTTGTTGTATAATATTATAATGGTTATTTTTTATTTATACAGCTTTTTTCTCCTCTCTCATGTGTTTATAGAACAAACTGCCAAAAGGAGTCTTAAGAGTACATGAATGATTTTGTGGCTCTTGAAATATTTTCCCACATTTTAATCCAAAAGTGCCATGTTTTTTAATGCTATTAAACACGAATTTACTAATGCTATTAAACACGAATTTACTTTCACCCATAAAACATTGTCTAGGAACAAAAGTGAAAAAGACAGGATCCCTGCTTTCCAGGGATGGAGTATAACGGAGAGGATACATAATGATGAATGACTAAAGAGAAAGGCTACAATATTCTGAGTGTGAAGGAAGAACTGGGATAGTTGGACAGTAGCAGTGGGGAAAATACTTCTTAGAGGAGATTGAATATGAAAATGTGGTTTTAATTTGAAATAATTATTGATGCTACTTTTTCTTTCTTGCATATTATGTTTGTCATTTCTGAAACATTTTTCTTTGCTTTGCAACAAAATGACTTAACTCCTGCCAACTGCATGATATGGTAACACAGGTTTGGACAGATTGCTTAATTGTCTATACTTTAGTTTCTGCACATATAAAACATAAATGATACTTCATTTAGAGACTTTTGAGGATTATAGAAAAGTCTTTTTTATCTATTATCTCCAGGCTTATTTCAAAAAATATTTGAAATGAAAGAGTTAATATACTAATAAAGTATTTAGCACAGTATATGGCACATAAGTTAGACTTAGTAAGTAGGAGCCACTATTGGTTTTATGATTGCCAGTGTTAAGCATTCTGCTTCTTACAAAGCATCAGCTTTCCTATAAATACTGCTCAGTTTTCTAGAAGCTGGAACTGCCACCTCCTAAATGATCAGAATTCACTTCCTCAACCTCCAGAGTAACCCAGCTGTTGAGTCTTTATAGTAACCAAAAGGCTGGCTTCTTTCCTTTCTTTAGCCCCTGCTAGTTGCCAGGTACCACGTTAGATGTAGGGAATGGGAAGATAACTGAGATAATATCCTACACTGTCTACCTAGAGAAATAGAGTCATATGCAGGTAACTGTGCACATGTCAGAGAAATCAGTGGTTCTCAACTCTGGCTGCTCATTAGCATCACCTGGGGAAGCTGTTTAAAAATACCACTGCTGATGCCGTACTTTAGATAATTTAGAAATTAATGCAAGCAGAAACAATATTCTGTAGGAACCTGTTCTCATTAATAGGTTGAGTGAGTCATTTTGATTGGAAAGAAAACTGGAAAAATCTTCACAATTAGAGTAACATTCTAACCAACGACAAAACTTAGTCTGTATTGTTAGGAGGACAACAAACCAGGGCACAAAAGCTTGAAAACTGAGAGCAGATTGGAGAAGGAAATGGTAGATTATAAGGCTAGACTAACAAACCAGCTAATAAGAAAGAAAGAAACTTTACCTCTCTTAAGGTGTTTAGACTTCATTATGTAGAAAATGAGGTAGACTTTATGAGAGAATGATATGATGCAATCTCTGATTTGGAAAAAACAGCCGCTAGTTTATAACATTGTCAAAAGTAAATTCCAGATGGAATTAAAGTTATGGAAGAAATAGAGAATAATATTTCTATATTTTGGGGTTGGAGAAGACCTTTATAAACATGTTATCAACTCCAAAGCCATAAAGGACAACATTGAGATTAACAGATTTTACCAAGTAAATATTTAAAACTCTACAACAAAAGGTACCCTAAAGTTGAAAGTCTGGAGACAAACTAGGGGAAAGTATTTGCTACCTCAATGACAGAAGGTTAAAAAGACCTAATATATAATGAGCTCTTACAAATCAGTTAAGAATAGGCAAAAGATTTGAGCAGGTAGCTTTCCAAAGAAGAAATACAAATGGTTGCTAAAGCACGTAAAAGGATGCTTATCTTCAGTGATAATCAAGATTGTAAAGTCAAACAAGAGTGGGGTCTTCTAAACTTTCGTGTTGATACAGATTTTTAAAAGTGAATAATATCGAATGTTGTCAAAAATGTGGAGAAACAGGCAGGCTGATAACGTTGGTGGGCGATAAGTTGGTGTAACCTTTCTAGAGAGTAGATTAGTGGTTATCTATCAAAACTTAAATTGTGATTGCCCTTGGACCCAGTAGCCACAACTAAGAATTATCCCTGGAGAAATACAGTGTTGTAACATTGTAACGCCAAACAGTGTAAATGTGTACATATTTGATAGGCATTAAACTTTTTTGTAGGAATATATACCAGACTGAAGAAACTGGTAGAGGGAGGGGCACTTTATATACTGCTGTAATGTTTGGGATTTTTTTTTAGAACTTCCATATAACAGTGTGTGTGTGTGTGTGTGTGTGTGTGTGTGTGTGTGTGTGTGTGTGTGTATCTATCTATCTATCTATGTATCTACTATCTATCTATCTATGCCAAATCTATCTATCTGTGCCAAAGGCTAGAAGTCCTGTTCTGGATGAATTAGATGAGGAAGAAGTTGGAGGCAGGAAAACCAGTTAAAGAATTTTTTGCCTTGTTCAAGTGTGAGAAATGTTTGGGTCTGAATTGGAACTGTGACAATCAGAATGAGGAAGAGGGAAGATCTGAAAGATAGAGAATCTATAAACTTGTACTATGTGGGTGAGAAGAATGAGGAAAGACCATCAAAGATGGTTCTGAAGTTGGTAAGTTATATTGCTGAGTAAGTGACCATGACATTATAAAAAATAGGAAAAACAAGAAAAGAAGCATTTGTGGAGTAGAAGATAATGAGTATCTTAAATATAGATCCTCAATAAGTATTTGAACAATAAATTAGTTTGGGTCAGTTAGCTCATCTTTAGCATGTACAATTTATGCTTTCTTATTAAGGCTGGTCTTCTGTAGTTATTCTGCCGCTTGTTAGGAGATGTCATTAACATTTCAAAATATGTAAAAAGCAATTTCTAAGTATAATTTTTAAACTATTTGTTCTTGTTTTATATTTTCAGAGTGCACATTTGGCCATGATCGATACCCTCATGATGGCTTATACTGTAGAAATGGTCAGTATAGAAAAAGTAATTGCGTGTGCTCAGCAGTATTCAGCTTTTTTTCAAGCCACAGATCTGCCCTATGATATTGAGGACGCTGTCATGTACTGGATAAATAAGGTAGGATTATACTCACTTGAGTAAATTGCATCTCACAGCCAGAAAACATGAAATTCTAAATTATACATTGCCACTTCATTACTCTTTTTGTTTCAAATCAAAATGTAAACTTAAGTTGTAAAATACACTTAAATTTTTTATTGAAAAAGCTTAAAATGATGAAAATAGATTTCTGTATACTCAGCAATATTTATAATTACTCCTTTTTTTTTTTTTTTTTTTTTTTTTTTTTTTTGAGAAGTAGTCTCGCTCTGTCACCCAGGCTGGAGTGAAATGGCACGATCTCAGCTCACTGCAACCTCCGCCCTTCAGGTTCTAGCAATTCTCATGCCTCAGCCTCCCAAGTAGCTGAGATTACAGGCGTTTGCCACCACACCCGGCTAATTTTTGTGTTTTTAGTGGAGACGGGGTTTCGCCACGTTGGCCAGGCTGGTCTGGAACTCCTGGCCTGAAGTGATCTACCCACCTCAGCCTCCCAAAGTGCTGCAGTTACAGGCATGAGCCACCACGCCTGGCCAATATTTATAATTACTCTTAATGATTAATCTAGTTCATACCAGATTATGAAAAAATTCAGAACACTCCTAATAGTGAACTATACACAGTGGTGTTCAGTAAATATTTTTTGAATTCATTTCAAGAATGAAATAATTTTCTTACATTTCCAGTTAGGGGATTCTTAGGTTTGCTTGACCAAGTTGCACAAGATCGTATTGATTGTGGATTCCTCTTCTTGGAAATTTTTATGGAACTGTGATTTGTGCTTTGAAGATGCTTAATTTGTCAGCTTATCACTCCCTTTGCCAATTTGAGTAGTTAATTTGTCTTGATCCACTTTCATTTACAACTGTCAGCCAAGAGAAAATTAAACCTTATCTGAAGACAAGCACTAAACAGATTTAAAAGAAGTTATATCTCCAGGTTTCCTTTCTTGAAAGCTGTCATGAAGCTCATAATAAAAAGCTAAATTTAAAAAACACTATTACAGCTATCTTCATTATCCATAATATCAGTATCATTGTAGAAGGACTGCTTAATACTTTGCCTCTGGAGTTCCTTTATTTCTTCACCTTTAGTAATCTTTCCCCCACTCCTCCTCAGCTGTAGAAAATCACAGTCACATTCTAGACCTATTCATCTTGAGAAACTATGCAACCTTCACATCCCATTACAGACTTCCCATTCTTGAACAGTTGCTCCTATCTTCTTGACTCACTTGCTTTAAATTTTTAAAATGTTCAACCTCATTATGACTTATAAACCATTGAGCCTATTGATTTCTCACAGTCTTATTGGACTTCATATTTGTCCATCTTGAACTTAGATTTTATTTTTTTGAACTTAGATTTTTATAAGTACTCTCAGTTCTTATGTCTCCCCTTCCCTCCCTGTTACTCATTTGGTAACAGCTCAGATGGTTTAGCTTAATTACCCATTTTATTTCTAACCTGTATTTGCAGAGGCAAATATTGCTGGAGAAACTTACACAAGGAAGTTGGTTTCACTTTAAGTTCATAAGCACAAACTTCCACTGCCAGTCCAACAAATGTGTCCCTAAGTTTGCTTTCCCGCGCTTCATGACAACTGTGTTACCCATTTTCCTCTAATTCTTGGACCTTCTGTAACCCTTTCCCTACTACTGTCAGCTAAATTTGCCTTATCTTTTCTTGAGACCAGAGATGGGAAGGCTTTAGGTGGGAATTATCTTCCCTTTATACTAGCAGATCTGTAAACAGTTTTGGATCACCCTCATTGCCTTTCTTTTGTCCTACTGTTAGAATGAAGAATTTCCCCCTTCACATCAAATGTGAGTTCTCCACTACTTGCTCTAGAACTTTCTTCCCTTTTTCGTGGTCATTTGTCCTGTACTTCAGTTCTTACTTTTTAATGTACATAAGAATCACTTGGTGTATTAGTCCATTTTCTTCTTGTAACAGAATACCTGAGCCAGGCGCAGTGGCTCATGCCTGTAATCCCAGCACTTTGGGAGGCCGAGGCAAGTGGGAGGTCAGGAGTTCAAGACCAGCCTGGCCAACATGGCGAAACTCCGTCTCTACTACAAATACAAACATTAGCTGAGCATGGTGGCGGATGCCTGTAATTCCAGCTACTCAGGAGGCTGAGGCAGGAGACTCACTTGAACCTGGGAGGCGGAGGTTGCAGTGAGCTGAGATGCTGCCAGTGCACTCCAGCCTGGGTGACAGGGTGAGACCCTCTCAAAATAATAATAATGATAATAATAATAACAGAATACCTGAAACTGGGTGATTTATAATGAAAAGGAATTTATTTCTTATAGCTATGGAGGCTAAGCAATCCCAGGTGAAGAGGCCACTGGTGAGAGCCTTCCTGCTAAGTGGGGACTCTGTAGAGTCCTGAGGCAGCACAGGGCATCACATGTCTGAGCATGTTAGCTCAGGTCTGTCTTCCCCGTCTTATAAAGCTGCTAGTGATAGCCCGTTGATCCATTGATCTGTGAATTGGGTCTGCTCTCATAACCCAATCACCTCTTAAAGGTCCCACCTTTCAGTACTGCCACAGTGGAGATTAAGTTTCAACATGAATTTCAGAGGGGGGCAAATACTCAAACCATAGAACCTGGGAACGTGTTAAAATGGCTGATCTGAATGAGGAGGTGTCTAGGGTGAAGCAGGAGAGTCTGCATTTCTAACAAGCTCCAGGTGATACTAATGCTGCTGGTTTGGGACCACACTGTTATTTGTTCACTCCCACATTGTCTGACTCTTCCTGCCTATTGGATCATTCTTATAAGAATACAGATTTGGGCCAGGCGTGGTGGCTCACGCCTGTAATCCCAGCACTTTGGGAGGCCTAGGCAGGCGGATCACCTGAGGTCAAGAGTTCAAGACTAGCCTGGCCAATATGGTGAAACCCTGTTCTACTGAAAATATAGTAATTAGCCGGGTTTGGTGGTGGGTGCCTGTAATCCCAGCTACTTGGGAGGCTGAGGCAGGAGAATTGCTTGAACCTGGGAGGTGGAGGTTGCTGTGAGCTGAGATGGTGCCATGGCACTCCAGCCTGGGTGACAGAGTGAGACTCCATCTCAAAAAAAAAAAAAAAAAAAATACAGACCTGGAGGCTGGGTGCGGCGACTCAAATCTCTAATCCCACTACTTTGGGAGGCTGAGGCGGATGGATCATCTCAGGTCAGGAGTCCGAGACCAGCCTGACCAACATGGTGAAACCCTGTCTCTACTAAAAATACAGAAATTAGCTGGGCGTGGTGGTGCGTGCCTGTAGTCCCAGCTACTCAGGAGGCTGAGACAGGAGAACCACTTGAACCTGGGAGGTGGAGATTGCAGTGACTCGACATTGCACCACTGCACACCAGCCTGGGCAACAAAGCAAAACTCCATCTCAAAAAAAAAAACAGACTTGCTCTAGAGTCTTCCATCCTAAGAAACAAAACTTCCCCATCCAAATACAACCCTATTTCTCCATACAACAGACTCTCTCAAGGGTTGTTTGCTATTTCTTTAGCCTGCTCTTATCTCTCTCTCCCATACCCATTCCTACCCTGAAATTGTTCCTGAGTTGGTCAAAAAGGCAAATCCAATCAATATTTTTCTGTCCTTAATTTAAACTCAATCTTTACTTCTAAAGCATGAACCACCTTTTTGAAGTTTCACTGGAAAACCCAAGGTGTTCACCAAGCCCTCCTCTACTTGGTGGGATTTGAACACCAAACTCTGTCTCCCCTGTGGTGGCAGTTTCTTTGGCTTCTCAGCAGTTTTCTCCCTGCACTTCTTAGAATCTTTCCTACACATGCACAGTCCAGGGCTCAGCCAAGAATTGAGGGAAGTTTATATGCAGATTTTGGGCCTCCCCCATTACCCTTCCTAGAATATTCCTCCTCAGTATCCAGCTACTCTAGCAGTGCCAGATTTCCCTCGATTCCTCCTGCCAACCAGACTACAGTTTTCTCCTTGAGTTCTAGTCAGTGCACTGTTGAATTGAGGGTAAGGCCATATAAACATGGATTTCACTCAGTGTGTTTCTTTCTTTCCAGAGTTGAATTATTTCTTGCTTCTACTTGCTCTTGGTTGCTCACCAGTACCTCCAACAGATGCTTTATATATTTTGTCCAGAGTTTATAATTGCTGTCTGCAGGGATTAGTGTGATGCATGCTATTCCACTATTACCAGAACCAGAATTCTAAAAGTATCTTTTTATAGTGCAGCTTGGATCATGCCATTCTTTTGCTCAAAACTCTTCAGTGACTTCACTTTACCCCTAAAATAAAATGTAAAATTTATCATGGCCTGCAAGGTACCACCTAATCTGACCTGTGTACTCCATGCTAGGCTCATGGCCACCATTCCCCTTTCTCACTTCTTTAACTTCGTTCCCGTTATATGCCCTTTCTCACCTTGGAACCATTGAACCTCATGTTTCCTATTCCTGGGCAGCTCAGCTCCCAGCTTTCTGCATGGCTTAGTGCTTCTGCTCTCCATCAGCTTGGGATAGCACTTTTTCCCGACAACCTTATCTAAATGAAGTGCCTCTATCAACCCCTTGTTTTCTATACTCTAACACTCTACTTTTTTTCTTTCATAGCACTTTTCAGACTAGTTACTTTTCTTAATCATTTAATTTTTTAAAATCTGTCTTCCTAACTAGAATAGTCTATGTGAGGATAGGTACAATGAACTTTTTCTTTCTAGTGCCTGTGATGACCTTCTTTCTTCTTTTCAGTTTTAGTATTTAGACTAGCACAGTGTTTGATAAAGACATTATATTTAATAAACACTAAATTAATAAAGAGAAGAGATAGTTTAAGCCATTGAATTAAGCTAGGCACTTTAGAACTTTGGAAATCTACACAGAATTAAGGAGATCACTTAACTAGGAATGTTCAGCACCTTTATGCAGTCATATCCACCTCATTTCATTTTCAAATTAGGTTTAAAACAATTTGATTCAATCTGAACTGCAGCGTATTTTTTCCCTTGTTCCATTCTAGCAGCCCCAGCATTATTTTTTATTCTCGCATTATGACTTCACCCTTGCCTCTGAGATTTAGTATATGTTTTCTCCTTCTGGCTCTTGTTTTGGCTCGTCCTAACTCAGTTGCCTTTTTTCCTGGATAATGCATCCACAAGTATAAAAAAACCTACCAAAGAAAAATGGCAATAACATGGCTAAAATAATTATCAGCATAGTGGCTAAAATGAATTTAAACTTAAAAAAGCAAAATCACAGAAGACAAGATTATATTGAATGATTGAATCATGCAGAGGTACACAAAAATCATGAATATATTAACCTTATATTATTTGGCTCTACCTCTGTTTCAGATCTCATTTTGTGACTTCTTTGGGTTCACTGTGTCATTCTGTTACTTAAACACGCAAGTATTTTTCCTACCACAGGGCTTTTGCTTATGTTTTTCATTCTCTCTCTGGAATGCTCTTTCCTCTACTTTTTCCATAGCCAGCTTGTTCTCTTTAAGATCTCAGCTTAAAGTTACTTCTTAAAGAAATTGTCTTAGTCTGTTTGGGTTGCTATAACAAAATGCCTTAGCCTAGGTAATTTATAAACAGCAGAAATTCATTGCTCATAGTTCTGAAAGCTGGGAATTCCCAGATCAAGGTGCCAGCAGATTCAGTTTTTGGTCAGGACTTGCTCTCTGCTTCAGAATGGCAGCTTCTTCTTGTGTCCTCACGTGGCCGAAACGGCCACTGTGCTCCTTCAACCCCCTTTATAAAGGAACCAACCCCATATGCAAGGGCAGAGCCTCATGACTTAATCATGCCCCAAAAGGCTACACCTCTTAATATTAACACATTGGGGATTAAGTTTCAAATATGAACTCTGGGGGGCAAACATTTAGACGAAAGCGAAGGCCTTGTCTGATATAACCATCTTTTCTAAAATAGGTCTTCCTGCTCCCATTATTTTCTACTCACACTTTAATGTATTTATAGCATTTACAAATGGTTTTTGTTGTTGTTCTATCTCCCCTGCCTCATGAGGACAGGAATCACTTTGGCTTTGTACTCCATTGTATACCTAGCCTCTTAATACAGTATCTGGCACATAACTGGCATTCAGTAGATATCTGTTGAATGTCCAGATAACATGAGTGAATGGTGGTTTAAAATGTTAATTTGTGACCACTTTGCTTTTTGGACAGAATCAGATAAAAACCTCTTTAAAAATGAAGATATTTCCTCAGTGGGGAAAAAAATAAAAACAAGGATATTTCCAAACTGGCATATCAATTACGACTACCTGACAATCAATTAGAAAGTGTTTGTTTTTTAACTTAAAGGGAATGAGGCTGGGTGTGGTGGCTCACGTCTGTAATCCCAACACTTTGGGAGGCTGAGGCAGGTGGATTGCTTGAGTCCAGGAGTTTAAGACCAATCTGGGAAACAAGGTGAAACCTTGTCTCTACCAAAAACAAAACAAAAAACAAAAATTAGCTAGGCATGGTGCTGCACGCTTGTGGTCCCAGCTATTCGAGAGGCCAAGACAGGAAGATTGCTTGAGCCCAGGAGGCAAAAGTTGTAGTAAGTCGAGATCACGCCACTGCACTCCAGCCTGGCTGACAGAGTGAGACTGTGTTTCCAAAAAAAAAAAAAAAGGTTGGTGGGTGGGGAATGAAAATACTACAAAACAAACAAATAGAAAACATTATAAACTTTCCCAGGATTTGGTCCTGTCTTCTTCCCCTCGCCCAATTGGTAAAGAGACCAAAATGCTTAAAGATACATGGGTGTTATAAAACTGTTTTGTAACACCATATATTACCATGATAGAAAATATGGGGTTGGGCACGGTGGCTCATGCCTGTAGTCCCAGCAGGTGGGTGGATCACCTGAGGTCAGGAGTTTGAGACCAGCCGGGTCAACATTGTGAAACCCCATCTCTACTAGAAATATTTAAAAAATTAGCTGGGTGTGATGGTGGGCGCCTGTAATCCCAGTTCCTCGGGAGGTTGAGGCTGGAGAATTGCTTGAACCTAGGAGACGGAGGCTGCAGTGAGCTGACACGGTGCCACTGCACTCTAGCCTGGGCGACAGAATGAGACTGTGTCTCAAAAAAAAAAAAAAAAAAAAGAAGATATGAATGATTTTGTCAACATGTCAGACTAAAACTACAACTCTTCCTGTTAGGAACACCTAAACATGCTTGATAAATATAATTAGAAAAGTTTATACTGCAGAGTTGAGTTTAAAGGAAGAAAAGGGAATTCTTAGGTGCCAGAAACAAAGTGGGGACTGAAAGTTTTGGTGGCTAATGGCACTAATATTTTCTACAGTGCCATGATTAATAAATTTGAACTTTTATTGATTGTTGCTAGAGTGACCTTAAAATCATTAACTCAAAACCGAAAATTATCTGAAGTCTTCTCAAGAAATAATTTATGCACCATGTAGACTTTTTTTTTTTTTTTTAACTGTTTTTGGATTATGGACTGCTTGAATAATCTGATGAGAGAGAAATTAAGCTCTCTCCCCAAAAAGTTTTCATATGCAGAAATTTTGCATGTGTTTTAACTGTGGCATTATGACTGCCCTAAACTCCCCCACGATCATGGATATGTCTGAAATCATACCTTAAAAACTTGATTCACAGTGTTATTTATTAATAACAACAACATTAATTTTAGGGAAAATAACTTTCATTTACTAGTTCTAAAATAGATTGTAAAATTTTTATTTGATATTAGTTTGCTTCCTAAGCATTAAAACTGACATTACCGAGTACCTTTTTTCTGTTAGCGCTCCAACCAGTTCCTGACATATAGTGTTTGCTCAACAACTATTTGATAAATTAATGAATTCTAGAATATCAAATAAGTACCCATAAACTATTTTTTTCTGGTTGTGAAGCTGAAATTTTCTTTATTTAAGTGAGACTGATAATTGACATCAGGGCTCTGACTATAGGCACCTTAATGTGTGTTATTTTATTGTTATATTTGAATAGAAATTCAAAAAAAAAGAATACAAATTCAAACTGATATTTTTATATTTTAAGGTAAATGAACATTTGAAAGACATAATGGAACAAGAACAAAAACTGAAAGAACATCACACAGTTGAAGCTCCAGGAGGTCAAAAGGTATTTATTTCAAAAACAAAAAGGTGCCTTTATGAGACTGTATATATGTTCACATATTTGTATTATTTTGGGAAATGTTAGTAGTTGTGTTTATTAAATTATTTTTTAGTGGTGTTAACTGTACCCTAGAAAGCCATACTGTAAACACTAAGTAAATAGAAGTACAAAATGAAGGTTAATTGGATGATGGTGTTTGTAAAAAAATATATTAATGACTAGAACTCAAGTTCTGAGGTTCTTTTGTCAGAAATAACAGTTTGTCTTTCTTTGGTAAAATGTGTAAAACAACAAGGAAACAATTTTAAATGTTCAGGCTTTATAATGACATGTAGCAAGACCAACATTTAAAACAATATTCCCAGAATTTCACTGGGTGCGATGGCTCACGCCTGTAATACCAGCACTTTGGGAGGCCAAGGCAGGCAGATTACGAGGTCAGGAGTTTGAGACCAGCCTGACCAACATGATGAAGCCCCATCTCTACTAAAAATACAAAAATTAGCTGGGCATGGTGGCGTGTACCTGTAATCCCAGCCACTCAGGAGGCTCAGGCAGGAGAATCGCTTTAAACCCAGGAGGCGGAGGTTGCAGTGAGCCAAGATCATGCCACTGCACTCCAGCCTGGGTGACAGAGCAAGACTCCATCTCAAAAAAAAGTATATATATATATAGGGCCAGGCGTGGTGGCTCACACCTGTAATCCCAGCACTTTGGAAGGCCGAGACGGGTGGATTGCCTAAGGTCAGGAGTTCGAGACCAACCTGACCAACATAGTAAAACCCCGTCTCTACTAAAAATACAAAAAATTAGCCAGGCATGGTGGCCGGTGCTTGTAGTCCCAGCTACTCGGGAGGCTGAGGCAGGAGAATCGCTTGAACCTGGGAGGCGGAGGTTGCAGTGAGCCAAGATCGTGCCACTGCACTCCAGCCTGGGCAACAAGAGCAAAACTACGTCTCAAAAAAAAAAAAAAAAAAAAAAAAATATATATATATATATATATATACACACACACACACACACATATATGTATATATATATGTGTGTATATATATAGTTTCCCAGAATTCCAAAATGTACAGTATGGTTGTTCTGTGAAGAAAGAAGAAACATTAACATGGATTTATTCTTTTAAAATTCTCAAACAGACTTTTAGAGTTTTATTCTCTGAAAATTTAGTTGTGTGTTTGTCATATGCTAAGACCAAAAGCATATTTTCTGTGATATACTATATCTTATGTCTTTTAAAATGTATTGTAATTGGAACCCTTTAAACATGTTGTAAAGTATTAGAATTGAGGTATAAGAAATTGTAATAATTTGGGCCAGGCGCAGTGGCTCACGCCTGTAATCCCAGCACTTTGGGAGGCCGAGGCGGGTGGATCACGAGGTCAGGAGATCGAGACCTTCCTGGCTAACACGGTGAAACCCCGTATCTACTAAAAATACAAAAAAAAATTAGCCAGGCATGGTGGCGGACGCCTGTAGTCCTAGCTCTCGGGAGGCTGAGGCAGGAGAATGGCGTGAACCTGGGAGGTGGAGCTTGCAGTGAGCCAAGATCGCGCCTCTGCACTCCAGCCTGGGCGACAGAGCAAGACTCTGTCTCAAAAAAAAAAGAAATTGTAATAATTCAGAAACCTTAATCTCCATTTGGATTAAAGTTTCTTCATTATTACACAGTACTGCTATTATTTTGAGCTTATTCTTATTCCACTAGTCCCTGATCTCTCCATAAAAAGAGAAAGAAGGAAAAAAGGAAGGAAAAGGGAAGCTGTTCTGTCTCATCAACTTCAATAGAAAAATCTTGTGGAGGACCACATACAATTTTGTCTGATTTTGATGTTTTGGGATCACAATGCTTTCCCCCATTTGGTTAACTGACTGGCTCCTGAAAATATGATTTGTGCTTAATCCTTCATCCTAACTCTGTTGAGGTCCTTTCCCCTAAAGGTAGATGAGAATGGACTTATCCTTCTTTCCCATCACCCCAGATTATGTTTCATTTCCCTGCTTCCAGCCAGTTTCTATCCTTGCCTCTTCCCTGTTACGTCCCACAGTCTTTTCTTGTCAGCTTCCTTCTTCTCTTTTTCATATCATAGGAGCTGAAACTTTTGCCTTGGAGATATGTGTAATCCTGCCCCTCAATTTTGCTCCTGGCTTTTATCGGTAATAAGGTTGAGGTGGCATCGTTCTAAATTATAACACTCATGAAATTTCTCTATAGAAATCTTGCGTATTATATATAATGGTTAAATTCTGTAGTATTGCATACCCATTATGAACCAAATGGGGATTTTATATGATGACAGAGGGCCCAATAAACATTTTTTTTTTTTTTTTTTTTGGAGACAGAATCTCACTGTTTTGCCCAGGCCGGAGTGCAGTGGCGCTATCTCAGCTCACTGCAAGCTCCGCCTCCCGGGTTCACGCCATTTTCCTGCCTCAGCCTCCCGAGTAGCTGGGACTACAGGTGCCCGCCACTGCGCCCGGCTAATTTTTTGTATTTTTTTAGTAGAGACGGGGTTTCACCGTGTTAGCCAGGATGGTCTCAATCTCCTGACCTTGTGATCCGCCCGCCTCGGCCTCCCAAAGTGCTGGGATTACAGGCGTGAGCCACCGCGCCCGGCCTAAACATTTTTTTAATGAAAAAAAAATGCCATTTGTATTTCAAACAACCAAATAAAGTGATCTTGAAGAAAAACTGTATGGAATCTAGACACTATTGTATCACATGGCTTTTACTTTTTCACAGCACTTAGCTCCATGCAGTTGCACGTATTAACTGTACAACTAGTATTTGTTGAATGGGTGACTGAGTGAATAAAGAGATGATGGTGCAATTCATTTTTAAATATTTGATTAGTATACATTTTTAGTTTAGCACATACATAGCATTTACCCCTTCATTTTCAAATGAATTTATCCTTTTTCCCCCATTGTTTTTGAAAATTGAATCTTTGTGAAAATAAGGGTTAATTTAACATAATCTTACTGTAGGTTCAGGTGTTGTCATTATGAAGAAACACACTATCACAGAATAAACTAGGGAAAGGAATCTTGCTCTGTTACCTAACAATGGGATTTTTGGCATTTGAACTATGTACTTGGTTTGGCTGGAAATATTATCATTCCATTCTTGGTTTTTTAATTCTGTAAAAGCAAAATTCATGCTCCTTCTTTTACCAATGAGAGAGAAAATGACTTGCTCTTTCTTATCACTATACAGTTGGTAAGAAGTTGCCACTCTTTCCATCTACTTCAGTCAGCTTTTCTAGTGAGGCGTACTCAGGAGCCTAGCCCTGTTGCCTATTGCTTGTCCAGCTATAGACAAAGCCCATGGTATTGAATAATAACATATCTTACCTTTTGTCCTTGCCCAACTACTCTTAACTCAGATGTCCAGTAGAATTTGTTTTATGAAATATCTTTTTATAACCATATTCTTGGTAAAATATATGCACATGTTGAAGGATACTTGTACTATATATTATTAGGGTTGGACTGAAATGAAAGATTTCAAAGGTATTTCTTTAGGGTATTAGATCCTCTGATGATGTATTTCTGATCATTGGATTGGGTGGTGTCCTAAGAGAAAGGCATTTTAAATAGTGTCATGTCCTAGGAAAATGTTTTGTTTAAACAGTTTACTAATGTTATTTTCTCTTTTTTTTTCCTAGTTGCTCATTTTGCTTCTAATACTTCTTTTGATTGTAAATTAGTGTGCCTAATTAAATTTGAATGCCAGAGAAACAACAAATAATTTTTTTATAAGTTGCACAGGTGTCTTGTATTGTGTGAGCATCTTGTATTTATTTGCTAAATCTGGAAGCCGTACTTGAACGATTTCTGAAGTTTATAGCCAAGATGACATTAAGTCCAACATTCATTCTCTTGAAGAGTTTGTATAAAGTACTATGGTAAAATGAGTACTGCGCATAAAGTCAGGCTAGTTCTGCCACTAAATAGCTTCATGACCTTTACAAAGGCACTTGACCTCTCTGGGCCTTGGGTTTTTTTTTTTTATCTGTAAAAATTAAAAGGTTGGATTAAATGGTTTCTAAATTCTGTAATTAAAAAGATGTTCAGTTTTTCCCATCTCAATATGTTAGTAAACATGAGACAAAAACAAAAGGTTGGTGAAAATAGTAAATAGTTATCATAGACTTTTCTATATGTATATTACTAGTAGATTTATGCTAACTGTATGCATGAAATGTCTAGGAGTACTTTCTAGAGGATGTGGCACTTCAACAGGGCCTTAAATTTCATGATACTAGGTCATAAGGAACAATATAAGTAGTGACACTAAGTCACAAGTGAAGGCACATGTGGGAATTACTGAGTGGATGAATTTGGCAGAATCAGTTTTGAAAGAGCTATGAATTCATGAGTTTGTATTCTAATACTAACTATATAGAGAATGAAGTTTAATGTTTCTCAATTTTTTTTTGTTTTTGAGACGGAGTCTTGCTCCGTCACCCAGGCTGGAGGGCAGAGGCATGATCTCGGCTCATTGCAACCTTGGCCTCCTGGGTTCAAGCAATTCTCGTGCCTCAGCCTCCCTAGTAGCTGGGATTACAGGCGTGCACCACCATGCCCAGCTAATTTTTTGTGTATTTTTAGTGGAGGTGGGGTTTCGCCATGTGCTGGTATTGAACTCCCGACTTCAGGTGATCCCCCGGTTTGGCCTCCCAAAGTGCTGGGGTTATAGGTATGAGACACCACCCCAGCCAATGTTTCTCAAAGTATTAAAGATACATGTTTACTTAATGTGGCATTTGCTACTTTTTAAAAAGAAATATTTGTGAGGTATTTTACAAGGGAGTCGGAATTAGGTGAAGGAATTACCTTTGGAGAAAAGACATCCACAGAGCTCTAATTGCTTTTCACTTTAAGGTGTATCTCAATATAGACTACACTTTCCCCCTATGAGAGAGTACGTAAATGCTTATACCTCTTTGCCCGATTACTTCAGCCCTTATGAATTTCTCCCTTGACTAAAATTCCTTAACAATTAAAAACTATAACCCACTTTTTTCTCCTTCAAATGCTGTTTCTTCAGATAGTACTATTTGAGAGAAGGGCTCTGAAGTAAAGTACATTTGGGAAATGCTACCTAGTCTGTGCCCCTTTAAGAATGTTGCAATCCATTTTAGTACATTAAAGGCCCAGTCAAAGAGACTGTCTAGCCATTTCCCAAACATTTTTGATCTTTGAACTGTTTTATGAATGACTTTTACTAGCGTCCCATAGAATTAGTGTTCTTCAGTACACAATGTAGAAAACGGTAATTTGTAACGTATAACTTTGTACTTAAGTTGTCTATTTAATATGTATATAAATATATAAAACATTTAATGTTCAAATATAGCACATCATTCTCAGATACATCATTTAATTTGACTCTTAGATTTACCTTGATTTCATTTATACCATTATTTTAGTTAACAAACTGTGAAGACATAGCCTGTCTAAATTAGATAATTTTTGTTTTGAATCCTACCCTTAAGATTCTGTATTATAATTATAAATCTATCCATATGTAGCCTTCTTCTTCTTTTTTTTTTCTTTTGGAAACAGGGTCTCACTCTGTTGCCCAGGCTGGAATGAAGTAGCGAGATCATGGCTCACTGCAGCCTCAATCTCCTGGGCTCAAGCAATCCTCCCACCTCAGGCTCCCAACTACTTGGGACTACAGGCATGTGCCACCGTGCCCATCTAATTTTTTTACTTTTTGTAGAGTCAGGGTCTCACCATGTTGCCCAGGCTGATCTCAAGCTCCTGAGCTCAAGCAATCCGCCTGCCTTGGCCTCCAAAAGTGCTGGGATTACAGGCCTTTGGCCAATGTGTAGACTTCTGTGGTCAGTGCTAATTCCTTTCTTCTTTTTTTTTTTTTTTAATGTTTTTTATATTAATAGGGATGGGGTTTCGCCATGTTGGCCCATGTTAGCCAGGCTGGTCTCAAACTCTTAGCCTCCAGCGATCCACCCACCTCGGCCTCCCAGAGTGCTGGGATTACAGGCGTAAGCCACCACACGTGGCCATTTCGTTTTTTTATCCCTAATATCAACATACCTTTTCTCTTTCATAATAATTTACTTGCCCTTACAGGAAACACAACAACCTAGAGTATGTCCCTGTTCTATTATTAACTCATGTATTATAGTTAAGAGAACTTGGCATTTTAAACATTTTTTTGAATTCAGAGATGGTACCATGGTTTTAATCTTTACCTAAGAGTATGATAACCATTAGATTTCTCTAACAGTTTTATAAATTGATAGTCTTGTGCATTTGGACACAAGACCCTATAAAGACTTGGATTGGTATAGATCTAATATAACTTTTAAAGAACTTTTATTTTATTTTGAAATAATTACACCCTTACAAAAAGTTACGGGAATAGTAAAAAGAATTCTCAAACTCTGTTCAGATTCATCAGTTTTTCAACAGTTTGCCACATTTCCTTTATCATTCTGTCTCCCTCTCTCTCTCTCTCTCGCTCTACACACACACACACACACACGTAAATTGTTCTACCACATTTCAAAGAAGGTTGCATATATCATGCCCGTTTACCCCTTAATACTTCAATGTATATTTCCTAAGAACAAGGCAATTCATTTCCATAACGACAGTACAGGTAATTTAATGTCAGTATAATACTTTATCATTTATGTTCCCATTTAATCTTTAACTTATTACGTTGTCATATCCCTAGTCTTCTTTAAACTGAAGCAGTTCTTTAGCTTTTCTTCGTGGCCTTGATATTTTTAAAGAATCAGGCTATTTTAATAGAATACTTCTCAATTTGGCTTTTTCTAATATTTCCTCATTATTAGATGAAAGTTGTGCTTTTCGGGCTGGAATGCTTTGTAAATTGTGTCCTTATCACAATGTAATATCCAGAGGCATATGATATCCATTTACCCCTGCTAGATAATGTTCATTTTGATCAGTTGGTTAAGATATTCTCTGGTTTCTTGACTACAGGGTTACATTAGTCCTCTTTTATCCTCAGAGGATATGTTCCGAGACCCCCAGTGCATACCTGAAACCTCGGATAGTACTGTATCTACACTTTGTTTTTTCCTATACAGTAATGGGCAGGTAGCATATACAGCATGGAATGCTGTACAGAGGTATGATTCCCTTCCCAGACTGGATGGAATAGGGCAGCATGTGGTTTCATCACACTACTCAGAACAGCATGCAATTTAAAACTTACGAGTTGTTTATTTCTGGAATTTTGCATTCATTTTCAGACAGTGACTGTGAATAACTGCAGATACAAAACTATGGGTAAGGGGGGGACAGCTATATTATGTTTCCGTTTGTAATAGGTAATTTGAGAGGAGTTACTCTACCACTGTAAATAGCCTGTCTTTCTTGAAAGCTTCCTCTCATCCTAGATTTAGCATTCACTGAATATACGTACCTGAATTAATTTTACTATGATAGTCACAAATTTGTAATTTTCTAACCCCTTCATTTATTCCATATTTATTAGTTAGCATTCTGTTATAAGCAAGTTTTTCTTCTTCCACCCATCTACCTGTCTACATAACATTTCTCTACTATCTGAATGAGCTAATGGATATATAATGGGTTATAATCAGTTTTGTCCTTATGCATTTACTTTTAAAATTATTACATAATTATTTTAGATTTACAGGAAAGTTTCAAAGATAGTACAGCTTCACCCAGTTTTCTCTAATGT
Organism: Symphalangus syndactylus; assembly: GCF_028878055.3. NCBI lineage: Eukaryota > Metazoa > Chordata > Mammalia > Primates > Hylobatidae > Symphalangus > Symphalangus syndactylus. The sequence continues at coordinate 22,207,376 of NC_072434.2, read as the reverse complement.
TAACATCTTACATAATTGGAGCCCATTTGTGAACAGTAAGAAAGTAACATTGGTACGTTATTATTGAGTACACTACAGACTTTATTTAGATTCTGCCAGTTTTCCACTGATGTCCTTTTTAAATATTTGTCAGGTGTTTTGTAGTGTTCTTCAATTTGGGTTTGTCTGATGTTTCTCATGGTTAGGCTGGAGTTACAGGTTTTTTGAGAAGACTACCAGAGAGGTCATATATCATATCATATATTGTATCACGGGGTACATGATAAGAACATGATTTATCACTAGTGATATTAACCATGATCCCTTGGTTAAGGTAGTGTTTGTCAGGTTTCTCCATTATAAATTTACTGGTTTTCCCTTCTTATTTTTGGAAGTGGATCACCAACTCCATCCTACACTCCAAAGGAGGGAAATTAAGCTCACTCCCTGAAAGGGAGAATACTTGCATATACTATTGGGGATTCTTCTGTAAGGAAGATTTGTGTCCTCTTCCCCATTTATTTTTTATATTCAATCATTTATTTATATCAGTATGGACTCATGTATACTTAATATTTTATGCTTTGGGTTACAATCTAATACTGCATTGTTTATTTTGTTGCTCAAAATTTTACAGCATCAGCCACTGAGAGCTTTTTGGAGTTGGCTTTGGTATCTCTTGGATATGCCCCAGTCCTTTTGTTTTTTTTTTGAGCACTTCCTTACTTTCTGGCACTACAGAATGCTCCAGGCTCATCTGGTTCTTTCCTTGACCTAAAATTAGCTATTTATTTTGATGCTCAAATGGTCTTAGATTTGGCCAACGGGAGTCCCTTCAGACTGACTCCTGTGCTTTTGATATGCCCCCATTCATCCATCTTTTTTTTTTTTTTGCCCCTCCTTACTTAATTTCTGGCTCAACAAGATGTTTCAGATTCATTTTGTAGTTTCCTTGCCATAATCCTAAAATCAGCCATTTCTTCAATAAGTCTTAATTCTTTTTTATGGAAAACAGTATTTAGCAACTGTAAAATCTGGGCACTAAGTGGCTCATTGCTACAGGAATATCATTACTTCTAGGCCCTATTTCAGTAGAGTTCAGAAATAAAATTTTAAAAATACACAAACATGAGTTCATATATAAACCTCCAATTCCAATCAAACTCCACAGAGTTCTTTCTGGCTTCCCCTATTCCACGCGGGACTTCCCCTTCCACAGTGAGAACTCAGGCTTCCAACAGCATTAATATATTTTACTTATTTGCTTAATCCTACAATACATATACAATAGTTTCAGAATTGCTATACTCATACCAATATGAAAAATAAATCTACTGGCCAGGCATGGTGGCTCAAGCCTATAATCCCCACACTTTGGGAGGCCGAGGCGGGTGGATCACTTGAGGTCCGAAGTTCGAGACCAGCCTGGCCAACATGGTGAAACCCCGTCTCTACCAAAAATACAAAAATTAGCCAGGTGTGTTGGCATGCGCCCATAATCCCAGCTACTTGGGAGGCTGAGGCAGGAGAATTGCTTGAGCCCGGGAGGCGGAGGTTGCAGTGAGCCGAGATCATGCCAGTGTACTCCAGCCTAAGTGACAGAGTGAGACTCTGTCTCAAAAAAATAAATAAATAAATAAACCTACTAAGAAGAGTTTAAGATTTGTTTGCATTTTTTTTTTTAGACTAATAGTATATAGTCAAAGTACCATGTTCTTAAGTTGTTTCCCTCTGCCCCCACCTTCATTGTGGTTATATTATTCCTTTGAAATACATTTGTGTTAATTGGTTTCTGTATTTGTTCCATTTTACCGATCTTTTTTGACACCATCCTTGTTAACTTTTGTTTTTTGAATATGTAGAACATTGACATAATTCCAAAAATCAGAACTATATAAATGGTATACTTACAGAAGTATCACTCCCTCCCCTATCTCTTCTACCTCTTACTTATTCCACATGTACTCCCTGCCAGCCCTTCTAAATGGACCAAGCACGTATGTGCATGTTTGTTTCTCCTCCTTTCTAGCACAAAACATAACATATTTATTCTTTTGCAGTTTGCCCTTTTCAGTAACTGTATATCCTGGAAATTACTCCATACGGTCCCTAGAGATCTTTCTTTCTTTCTTTTTTTTTTTTGAGACAGAGTCTTACTCTGTCACCCAGGCTGGAGTGCAGTGGCACAATCTCGGTTCACTGCAACCTCCGCCTCCCAGGTTTAAGTGATTCTTCTGCCTCAGCCTCCCAAGTAAGTGGGACTACAGGTGAGCACCACCACACCTGGCTAATCTTTGCATTTTTTTAGTAAAGATGGGGTTTCGCCATGTTGGCCAGGCTGGTCTCAACCTCCTGACCTCGTGATCTACCCGCCTTGGCCTCCCAAAGTGCTGGGATTACAAGTGTGAGCTACTGTGCCCGGCCAGTCATTATTTCTTAAAGCAGCATAGTGCCCTCTTGTGAATATGTGCCATAGTTTCTTCAACTATGTACCTATGTGTAGGCATTTAAGTAGTTTACAGTATCTTGCTATTGCAAATTGTGCTGCACAGAATACTGTTATATGTGGCCTTTTGTATTTTGGACATGTATTTTCAAGGTAAATTTCCTAGAAGTTGGACTGCTAGATTGAAGGGTAAATGCATACTGTATGTAGTTTTGTTAAATGTTGACAAAATCCCCTCCAAAAGAGCTTGTACCATTTTATATTCCATCAGCGATTCTACATAACTTTTGGATCTACAATAGCTAAGAGATTAAGTCTAATGGCTGGGCGTGGTGGCTCACACTTGTAATCCCAGCACTTTGGGAGGCCTAGGTGGGAGGTTCACTTGAGGTCAGGAGCTCAAGACCAGCCTGGCCAACGTGGTGAAACCCCGTCTCTACCAAAAAATACAAAAATTAGCCAAGCATGGTGGTGCATGCCTGTTGTCCCAGCTACTAGGGAGGCTGAGGTGGGAGAATCGCTTGAACCTGGGAGGCGGAGGTTGCAGTGAGCTGAGATAGCTCTGCCGCCCTCTACCCTGGGTGACAGAGGGAGACTGTCTCAAAAAAAAAAAAAAAAAAAGATTAAATCTAGCAAGTTAACAAGTCATGCAGTAACAAGTCACAGCCATGATTAACTCCCTGAAGGACCCCAACTCTTTGAGGTCTCCGATAAAGACCACACCAAACCAATATCCTCTTGGAATGGCCTGAGAGCACCTAGAAGTAGTTCAGGAATTATCCTACCTTGCCAGAATGTTGTAGATACCCAGTGGAAGAGTATTATTTGGAGAGTATTAATGGCAAGTCCTAAGACAACTAGCCAAAATTTAGGGTGAGCCAAACATGTATTATAAAGACAATTGAAAGGAATACTTGAAATTAGAACTATTCCAGAAAATCTGGACTGCCTAGGTTGGCCCCTTTGTTGGTGGAAACTTAATACAAGTTTTTTCACCTGTTATCCATGGGTTTTAAAAAACCCTTTGTTTCTTGCCTGGTGGTCCTGATAAACAGAAAAAAAAAAAAAAAACCTTTGTCCTCATGGTTATTTACATCTTAAAACAGGATTTGATGTTGCAGTTTGCCTAATTCTTCCCTGAAAACCAAAAGGATAGTTGCTGATCACTTCAGAAATGGAGTTATTCTTCAGCAAGGAACTTATGCTATGTATGTATTTGAGCTTTTTGAAGCATACGTATATGAGTATGCATAGTATATTTATTTGTTCTTTTAGTACATTTACTCTTTTTAGTTAAATTTCCTTCACACAGCCAATCTGTGGGTTTCCTTTTTCCCCCAAGAAGATTGCTGTTACCAGTTTAGATCAACGGAGGGGCAAGAGAAAGGCCAGAGCAGTCTGAATTAGTAACAAAATCCAATTGTTGCATATTTTACAAGAAATATGGAATAACTTTAACCGTTAGAGACTTCTTGTACACCTGCTGTTAGGAATAGTCCACAGTAATTTCTTGTTATCACTATTTTCTATTTAATGGGTTCTTCTAGTCTAGAAAACAAAAAAATCCTTGTTTTTAAAATTTCTGTTACAAATTGGAAACCCTGACACGTTTTCAGTGGCTTCCTGCTCTTTCGTCCTGCTCTTATACTTTTTGTGGCTATTATAACTGCAGCTGCCAAAAACGTTCAGTTAAATGGGAGATTAAAATACATTCCACAAAATTATTGAGGCTATTCTTCCTGGTGCTATAAGAAAAATTTATTGGAAATGTTGTTTATATTTAGGAAGCTGGTATGTTTCTGATTCTTCAGGTGACATTTTTCTAATTCTTAAAGTTCTTGAAAATACCTTGTTTATATTATTTTCTAAATAACCTTATTTTTCTGTTAGTTTACACGGAAAAACTTTCTACATAAAAATTTTGGATATGAATTTTAATTTTGGATATGAATTTTAACTCAGATTCTATTTACTTTGGTTCACTTCAACAAATATTTATTCAGAGCAGAAGCTGTTTTAGCAGATACAAAGATAAACACAAAGATTAATTCATGTTATCTGAAATTATGGGTTTATTATATTCACTTTTTTAAAGAAGAAAATTAGATTCTTTGGGACAGCCCTAGATAGTAAATTTAGTAACATTTATATTCTCTTTGTGTGAGTAGTTACTTGCTTTAGACACTTATAAAAATCTTAACTGGTAACAATTGCCAACTAGGTTTTTTTCCATTAATTAAAAGAAACTTTTTATATAGTGAAAGAAATGATCATCTTGGTATATTCTACTGTATTATTATTTGCTATGTACTTGTTTTTATTGAAATTATCTTTCTACTTTGCTTTTTGGGGAATATTGCCTTGTCAGATACAGTCTACTAATATCTAAGAATTATAATTGCAAACCTAGCTGTAGAATATTTTTACTTCCCTTTTGTGACATGGATTTATTTTTTAATATGACATGTGATTCCAAAACTCAGAAATAAAATTTTTTGCTGCTAAAGTATGCAGCATATTCTAGGTATCCTAAAATGAATATCTGTATGGGGAGAGGAGAGAGACAGGAGAAGATGGTGGTCTTTATCATTAGGAACTTATATATTTTTAACTAAAGTATTTATTAACATATGAAATGTTACGAGAACTATAAACTTGGAACTCCACTATCAGAAGCTTTACTATAATTTGTTAATTGAAGATAATTCTGATGAATTTTCCCTTTACCTTTTGCTTTCCCCTTTTTTCCCGCTGCTTCCTCTGAAGTCTCCTTCCAAATGGTTTTGGAAACTGGTTCCAGTAAGTTTGCTCAGCTACTTCAGTTTGCTCTCCAGAATTGTAATTGTAGAATGGTATTGTTTATGTCTTGCTGTTAAAGTCGTTTCATGTAATTCTGTTAGTCACTGAATAGAGATTGGATTTTAAGGTCATGTAAAATGGAAAGATAAAAGATATAGCCACAGTTTAGATCAGAAGTTCTAAAAATAATTTAAAGGGTAAACATCCTATTGCTAATCTTGTCAGTATTCACAGACTATCAGTAAATAGGTTAAAAAAAAAAAACTGATAGGCCAGGTGTGGTGGCTCATACCTGTAATCCCAGCACTTTGGGAGGCCAAGGCGGGCAGATCATGAGGTCAGGAGGTCGAGACCAGCCTGACCAACATGGAAAAACTCCATCTCTACTAAAAATACAAAATTAGCTGGGCGTGGTGGCGCATGCCTGTAATCCCAGCTACTCGGGAGGCTGAGGCAGGAGAATTGCTTGAACCAGGGAGGCAGAGGTTGCAGTGAGCCGAGATCACGCCATTGCACTCCAGCCTGGGCAACAAGAGTGAAACCGTCTCAAAAACAAAAACAAAAACAAAATCTTACTATGTAGCTTCTCATTAATTTAAATACTTTCAGTAAATATTAATTTGAATTGCATGAATAAATTGCCTGCATTTAAAAATCATCTTTGTGGCTGAGCATGGTGGCTCATGCTTATAATCCTAGTACTTTGAGAGGCCATGGTGGGAGGATTGCTTGAGCCCAGGAGTTCAAGACCATCTTGGACAACATATTGAACCCCCATCTCTATTTTTAAAAAATTATCTTTTTGACAGAACTAGTTCCGTTTCAGCTTGAATTATAGATGACTCTTCACTTTTTGTGTGATTAAAAAAGCAGAAGGTTTTCTGTGACCTCACCAGTAGTGGACCAAAACCATATTAAATTCTGATTTGACTTAAAGATTGATCTTTCAGATTTAAATATGGGGATGGGTGTGTTAAACCACTTAAGAACTATTTTACACCCTCGAGAATAAAACTCTAATTTAGAAATATACCATAATGGCCGAGTGTGGTGGCTCATGTGCATAATCCCACACTTTGAGAGGCCAAGGCAGGTGGATCCTTTGAGCCCAGGAGTTTGAGACCAGCCTGGGCAACTTGGCAAAACCCCGTCTCTACAAAAAATACAAAAATGAGGCAGGCGTAATCGTACACACTTGTGGTTTCACCTACTCAAGAGGCTGAGGTGGGAGAATCACCTGAGACCAGGAGGTCGAGGCTGCAGTGAGCCATGATTGTGCCACTGCACTCCAGCCTGGGTAACAGAGTGAGATGCTATCTCCAAAAAAAAAAAAAAAAAATTAAAACAAACAAAAAACAAAAAAAAAGGAGAAGAAAATAAGTATACCATAATGTTGAAATATAAAAATATGGGGTGTTCTTTCTAAATGCCAAACTTCTAAGTTTGCAGAAAGAAAGGGCATGTTTCCATGCAGTGAGTTTATAAAGCAAATAGCATGTTCAAGTACAAAAGACTCTTTCATGAATTGCCGATGAACCTTCTGAGTGCTGGACATAATCTCAAGATTTAAAGTTGGTTTACCTAATACATCTTCTAGAATACAATCTTTAGGAAAATGTTTTGGTATCCCATTCATAATTCTCTGTCTAGTCTAAACCGTAGATACTTATTGCTAATGTCATATAAAGCTGTGTGTGTGTGCGTGCGTGTGTGCGCACACGTGCATACATGTGCCTGTTTGCACATACCTTGTACAAAAGTGCTACTTTGCAGGAGGGAGTAGAACAAATCACATAATTCAGTTCTTTGTTCCATGACCCTGGGTGCTTGGCTTAGTCCAATTCAGGTCATAGGCTGAAAACAAACTACTAGTCCCAGCCCAGTTTTGAGGATGTCCAAGAGGCAGAATATTTTGATCCCAGATAACCAAAGAAAAGCATGTAAGGATCTGGAACAGATACTAATTGTGAGAACGGTAGCTTGAGCCTAGAAGATACCACTGTACTGGTTGATTTCTTTTTTCTTACTTCCTTCCTCTTCCCTCCCCATGGTTGATTTTAAACTGTTTCTTAGCTGCAAAGTGAGGAATTTTCTAAGAATTATGTTAAAATCAGAATCAAAGAATCTATATAGTACCTGCAAGTAATTTTTTTCTGAATATAGTTACCCCCTGAATTAGGGAGGTACTCTTAAGTACGGAGTCTATTATGCACTAATTAATAAGAACCTTCAGAAATCTTTAAGAGGAAAACATGTTCCATGAATTTTGTCCTTGGGTAGCCAGTGAGAGAAATCCAGGAATAAGTATCTCCTTCTTCATTAATGCTGATGCTTTTCTGAGAGATAGCATTGAAAAGAAATCTAACTTCACTACCAAATGTTGTGTTCTCTTTCAATAAATTTTTATTTTTCTATTTTTATTCTCACAAAAGTGTTTTATCTCATAATTATATTTTAATTCTAAAATATAGAGATGACCAATTTAGATGGAATTAGAAGAAAAAATAGTTTGATAACCTTAAAAAAACTACCAGTAATTTATGTTGTGTATTTTGCTAGTAAAATACTTTAGTGTGTACATTCACTAAATCTTCAGCATTATTTTACTTGGCTTTAGAAGAGTTAACAGCTAATAATAGCTAATCTTTATTGATTGTTTGCTATGTGCCCAGCAGGATGCATAGCACTTTGTGTCCATCATCTTACTTAATCTTCCAGTGGTTCTATGAAGTGGGTACTGTTATTACCCCAGTTTACAGATGGGAAAATAAGAAATGAGAGTTTAAGTAACTTGTCCAAGATCACAAAACTAGTAAGTGGCAGAACCAGGATCTGAACCAGGATCTGAATTTGTTCTCTAACTATTACAGCATGTCTCATTTTTTAGAGATCTATTTTTAAAAATTCTATCTAGCCACACCAAACAATCTTTAGGAAACAAAGGTTTCCTCTCTTTTTCTGAGGGGGAGCAAGAACCTGTATACTTGCTCAATTATTAATGAAATCTAAGTTGGGAGGGTTGTTTTTTTTTTTTTCACTTTCAAAGTTGTTAACTATTTGTGTTTCCTCAACATTCAAATAATAACCCAGAATGTCTTGGTGATACTATTCCAGTTCCTCAAATTTCTTTTAAGAGTAGTATATTCTTTTACCTTCCCCCTCATTTTGATAACTCGTTCTGCCTGAATAGTATTCTTGCTCTTCCCATATAAGAATTTTCAGTTTAAATTAAGTCCGAATTAAAGTGGATGAATTTTATTATCTTCAAAAGAGCAGAACTGATTATTTGGATACAAAGTGTTCAAAATCTGTTTTGTGATGCTTTTATACTTAAATATTTAAGCCAAATGTCAGTTAGTGTAAATTAACAGTATGTTATATTAGGTATTGAGCTTCAAAACTATAGCTATTGTTGCTGTGTATTTAACTTTGGTAATACCTAGCATTGTTTAGAAAAAAAGAAATATTGGTGAGTGGTCTCATTTCTCATGATTTATTTTATTACTGATACATTAGAATTTACGGTACTGATTTTTTTCCTATGCATTGTTTGGTACTTATTTATTTTCATGTATTTTTTTTTATATTGTAGGCTCGTTATAGGAAAGAGCAAACATTGCTTAAGCAACTGCCTTGCATTCCATTGGTAGAAAATTTGTTGAAGGATGGGACAGATGGCTGTGCATTAGCTGCCCTTATTCATTTTTACTGTCCTGATGTTGTCAGATTAGAGGGTAAGTGTTCCATTGTAATATTTCTGAACTGTAGACAGATAGTAACCAATATTTAAGACAGTATTATTTTGCACTCTAGCCTAGGTGACAGAGTGGGACCCTGTCTCAAAAAAAAGACAATATTATTTAATAAGTACTGAAGACTTTTTTTTTTAAATAAAGAACATTTATATATAATTCTGAGGGAGGTAGTTCAAAAAAAATAGTGCTCGGTTTCTAAGTCTTAATGTATAATGACTACTATATTTATAAATGTATGTTTGTTAACCAGAATTGTGTATTTGTACTAATTACAAGTTGGATATGAAATATTTATTATCAAATTAATCCAAAGTCACCACCTTGCTCTTTTCTTATTTGAAGATATTTGTTTGAAAGAAACTATGTCTTTGGCTGATAGCCTGTATAATCTGCAGCTGATTCAAGAATTTTGCCAAGAATACTTGAACCAGTGTTGCCATTTCACTCTGGAAGATATGCTCTATGCTGCTTCATCCATAAAGGTAAATTAAATTATTCTATTTTTCCCTTTGCTTTGTTAAAATATGTTTTTTTAAAAAACAAACAAACAAACAAAAACGCCGGGCACAGTGGCTCATGCCTGTAATCCCAGTACTTTGGGAGGGCAAGGTGGGAGGATTGCTTAAGCCTGGGAGATTGAGGCTGCAGCGAGTGATGATCGTGCCACTGCACTCCAGCCTGGGCAACAGAGCAAGACCCTGTCTCAAAAAATAAATAAATAAAATTTTAAAAAATAAAAAATAAACCATAGAACAAGATATATAAATGATCTAGCAACTTTAAGCTTATAGATTAACTATATCAGTCAAAAGAGCTTTTGAAGAAAGTTTTTGATTTTTTTCTCCTTATTTTGTTTTTTAATATACTATTAGCTACAAGTTTCTTTTATAGTGCAAAGCCAAACTTAAAGTCATGTACAAAATTGGCCAGGTGTAGTGACTCATGCCTGTAATCCCAGCACTTTGGGAGGAGGAGGTGGGCAGATAGCTTGAGCTCAGGAGTTCAAGACCAGACTGGGCAACATGGTGAAACCCCATCCCTACAATAAATACAAAAATTAGCTGAGAGTGGTGGCATGTGCCTGTGTTCCCAGCTACTCGGGAGGCTGAGGTAGGAGGATTGCTTGAGTCAGGAAGGCGGAGGTTGCAGTGAGCTGAGATCGTGCCACTGCACCCTAGCCTGGGCAACAGAGCCAGGCCCTGTCTCAAAAAAAGAAAAAAAAAGTCATATACAAAATTGATCTGTTGTCTTAATGTTTGCAAAATAGAGAATAAGCCATTAAATGTTTCTTACAAATAGCAATGCTTACAAATAGTAAGATTATTTATAAATAATGAAGCGTTCTTTCTCTTAAATAATTTTTAATTTTTGAATTAAACAAAAAATTAATTGAAAAGTAACATGTACTATTTAACTACCATTATGCATAAATATATGTGTAGTTAAATGATATGGTATCCTTGCGTATTTTTATGTGTACAATGAGTCATTGAGCATTAAATTGAAATTTAGTTTGTTTATTCTCACTAGATTATATATATAATTGTTCTGTAGTTATCAGACTGTTTGAAATTTGTCACCTTTATTGTCCTTTGACTGTGGGCTAATGTATGCTGTCAGATTGTGTTAAAAGAATAAAATTCCACATGGGTAGTAGTATTTTCTTAATTTTAAGTTGAATATATTTTATTTACATTGATGTTAAATGTTAAAAATAATAATCATGGCCAAGCATGGTGGCTCACACCTGTAATCTCAGCACTTTGGGAGGCTGAGGTAGGCAGATCATTGAGGCCAGGAGTTCGAGACCAGCCTGGCCAACATGGTGAAACCTCACCTTTGCTAAAAATACAAACATCAGCCAGGTGTAGTGGCACGCACCTATAATCCCAGCTACTTGGGAGGCTGAGGCAGGAGAATCACTTGAACCTGGGAGGCAGAGATTGCAGTGAGCTGAGATGGCACCACTGCATTCCAGCCTGGGTGACAGAATAAGACTATGTCTCAAAAAAAAAAAAAAAAAATCATCATTATCGTCATCATGAACAGATTTTTGAAAATCATTCCATTCCATTCCCAAGTTTGAAAATTAAGTTGTGTTATGAATACTGTTATTTTTAATACTTCAAGAATTATTTCTTATCCTCCAGATGTTATTTTAGTAATGTTAGTGTTGTATTTTATGTAAGTCAATAATATAAAGTCAATTCAGAAATCAGAAATGTTTTCTAGTTGAGTCATATTAATTATGAAATACTGAACTACAATATAAAAACGTCAGGCCTGGTGCGGTAGCTCATGCCTATAATCCCAGCACTTTGGGAGGACAAGGCAGGAGGATCGCTTCAGTCCAGGAGTTTGAGACCGGCCTGGGCAACATAGTGAGACCTTTGTCTTTACAGAAAATAAAGTTAGCCAGGCGTGATGGCATACACCTGTAGTACCAGCTACTCAGGAGGTTGATATTGGAGGATTGCTTGAACCTAGGGGGCTGAGACTGCAGAGAGCCCTGATTGCATGACTGCACTCCAAACTTAGTGACGAACCAAGACCCTGTCACCAAAAACAAAACAAAAACCATAGGGGCTTTCTCTTTTAATTTTTAAAGTTTAAAAAAGAGTGTTTAAAATAGTAATTATTTGAAGTTCAAGATTTGCTGTTGCTAAAAACATAGTGGAAATCATATACATGTTATATAAACACAGGCAACCCCCATGTATGCAGTTTTAGTTCTGGTAAACCATTTGGAAGCAGATTGGGGAAATGAACTGGGTACACCTATTGCTTTTGAAGAATTTTAGGTTTTGTTTGCAGCTACTCTAGATTACCAAGTGTCACATGTGCATCATTAGAACAAAACCCTAATTTAAGACACTGAAGAAACTACAGAATGCAAGTGTGTAAAAGTTAAGATGAAAAGAAAGGAGCATTAAACAAGTTTGTCAGCAAAATGTAAAATGGCAAAATTTGGAGATTATTATAACTTTTAGAACATAGCAGGACCCACACTAATGTTTGAAAAATATTTTAGGGAGAGACTATCATATGCTAGACACTGTGCTGAGCCTGGGGATTTGGTCATTTATTCATTCATTGGCAGTTATTTACTATCTCCATGTGCCAGACACTATTCTTAGCTTTGGAGGTAAAGCAGTGAATGAAATGGCAGGGTAAACTATAAAGCCAGTGGTAAAGACATTTCCAAAATAAGCCACTGCTCCTGCTGACCCAAAGTTGTACCCAGTCTCTTGTGTCTGACACATCAAAAAAATTTTTTTTCTAATTGGTGTTGAAGGTTTACACCCTTGCCATTCATATCAGAATGAAAGTTAGGTAATATCATTTCCATATATATCTTGTAATGCTTTTTCTGGTATTTTCAGGTAATAACAGAAATATTAATTTCTGTTAATACCAGAAAAGGCATTAAGAAGATATCTACATTGTCAGCTAAAAATTTAAATGCTACTTCTGTAATCTCAAAGGAAAAAAACAGTCTCACTAAATACATGGAGATAAAAGATTGCATTTGTTTAAGTTGGTATACCTTGGACTTCCAATACATAATATACAGTCCTGATGTTTATATCAACTTTGTCTGGGTACGACCCATATAAAGATATTTTCTTAAATTAGGTATATTTAAACTATGATTGTCTACAGAAAGGGCTTTGGTCACTTTCTATGTTCTTATTACTACCACAGCTTTGACTTCATTTGAATATCTTTTTTAAAAAATTCAATCTTATTTTAAACTTTTAGCTTAAGTTCAAGGGTACATATGCAGATTTGTTACATAGGTAAACTTGTGTCATGGGGGTTTGTGGTACAGATTTTTATTTCATCACCCAGGTATTAAGCCTAATACCCATCAGTTATTTCTCCTGATCTCTCCCTCCTTTCACCTTCCACTCGCGGATAGTTTGCGGTTTCTGTTGTTCTCTTTTTGTCCCTGTGTTTTCATCATATAAGTGAGAGCATGTGGTGTGTGGTTTTGTTTCTGCATTAGTTTGCTAAGGATAATGACCTCCAGCTCCATCTGTGTTCCTACAAAGGACATGATCTTGTTCTTTTTTATGGCTGCATAGTATTCCATGGTGTATATGTACCCCATTTTCTTTATCCAGTCTACCGTTGATGGGCATTTAGGATGATTCCATGTCTTGGCTATTGTTAATAGTACTGCAGTGAACATACACATGCATGTGTCTTTTTGGTGGAATGATTTATGTTCCTTTGGGATATACCCAGTAATGGGATTGCTGGGTTGAATAGTATTTCTGTTTTTAGGTCTTTGAGGAATTACCACACTGTTTTCCACATTGGTTGAACCAGTTTACACTCCTACCAACAGTGTGTAAATGTTCCTTTTTCTCTGCAACTTTGTCAGCACCTATTATTTTTTGACTTTTTAGTAATAGCCATTCTAACTGGTGTGAGATGGTATCTCATTGTGGTTTTGATTTGCATTTCTCTAATGATCAGTGATATTGGGCTTTTTTTCATATGCTTGTTGGCTGTGTGTATGTCTGTGTCTTTTGAAAAGTGTCTGTTCATGTCCTTTGCCCACTTCTTAATGGGATTATTTTTATCTTGTAAATATGTTTAAGTCCCTTATAGATGCTGGATATGAGACCTTGGTCAGATGCATAGTTGCAAAAATTTTCTCCCATTCTATAAGCTCTCTGTTCGCACTGTTGATAATTTCTTTTGCTGTGCAGAAGCTCTATAGTTTAATTAGATCCTATTTGTCAATTTTTGCTTTTGTTGCAATTTCTTTTGACACCTTTGTCATGAAGTCTTTGCCCATTCCTATGTCCAGAATGGTACTGCCTAGGTTTTCTTCCAGGGTTTTTATAGTTTTGGGTGTATATTTAATTCTCTAATCCATCTTGAGTTAATTTTTTTATATAGTGTAAGGAAAGTGTCTGTTTTCAATCTTCTGAGTATGGCTAGACCGTTATCCCAACACCATTTGTTGAATAGGGATTCCTTCCCCATTGTTTGCTTTGGTCAGCTTTTTCAAAGATCAGATGGTTGTAGGTATGTGGCCTTATTTCTGGGCTCTCTATTCTGTTCCATTTTTATACCAGTACCATGCTGTTTTGGTTACTGTAGCCCTGTAATATAGTTTGCAGTCAGGTAACATGATGCCTCCTGCTTTGTTCTTTTTGCTTAGGATTGCCTTGGCTATTCAGGTTCTTTTTTGGTTCAATATGATTTTTAAAATAGTTTTTTTTTAGTTCTATGAAGAATATCATTGGTAGTTTAATAAGAATAGCATTGAATCTATACATTGATTTGGGCAGTATGGCTATTCTAACAATATTGATTCTTCCTGTCCATGAACATGGAATGTTTTTCCATTTGTTTGTATCATCTCTGATTTCTTTGAGCAGTGTATTGTAGTTCTTCTTGTAGAGATCTTTCACTTCCCTGGTTAGCTGTATTCCTAGGTATTTTATTCTTTTTGTGCCAATTGTGAATGGGATTGCATTCCTGATTTGGCTCTTGGCTTAACTGTTGTTGGTATATAGGAATGTTAGTGATTTTTGTACACTGATTTTGTATCCTGAGACTTTGCTGAAGTTGTTTATCAGCTTAAGGAGCTTTTGGGACAAGAGTATGTAGCCTTATGACCATCTTAACTAAAAGAAGGAAAGAAGAAGCTTTTAAATGAAATTAATCTGGCATCATTCCTGAAATATGGTGACAGATTTATTGCTGTTTAATCGTCATGAACTCAGAAAGACATAATCTTCATGAGCTTTAATTACTGGGAAAATTATTTCTTACTGTACTGATATCTTGTGGCCAAATAGTACAATTATGTTATTAGGATGGCTATCTTACCAAAGTCCTTAAAATATTAACTTATTTTCTGTTCAACAGATAATTATTGAGCACTTAAGCAGTATTTTTTTTTCAAAATATAATCAGCTTTCAGTTAACTAGACTAGTAAAATGGAACCTAGCACCAGTACTTAAAAACCAATTTTATACTTTGGCTTTAGAAAGTATACCATAAAGATAAGTGTAAAGAAGAAATATAAATCACAGTAATCTTATTACTCAGGAATATTCTGTCAACGTTTTGATGTTTTACTGTTTTTTTTAGTACGTAGGTTCATTCATTTGTACATTCATTTAATAAATATTTATTGAGCATCTATCATGTGCCAGACACTGTTTTAAACACTGAAGATATAATCATGAGCATAAGCTTTGTCTTCTTAGACCTTATCATCTGGAGGGTAAGATGAGGAACCCTGAAGAATGTAGTAATAGATAAATCTGGGAAGAGAAAAAGGGATTGTACCAAGTAGCCTCTTGTAAGCCATAGTAAGATTCCCTTTACCTCAAGAACAATGGAAAGAGAGTTGCATTTTGAAAAGTTTGTTTTCTTAGCAAGCCAAAGAAAAAGCTATGGTGTTCCAAACAAGGCAAAAATGTTTGAATCAGAGCAGTTAGGATGGAGAGAAGTTGGTGAATTCCAGAAATATTTAGGATGCAAAATCTGCATGCTTTGGTGATGAATTGGACATGGGAGAGAGAAGAAGGTGTCAAGGATGACTCCTGGGTTTCTGGTTTGCACACTGGGATAGCGGTGCCATTCAGTGAGATAGGACTGCAATAAGATCACATTTGTAGGATCACATTTGGAAGGTCACTATTTCAATTTTGGACATAGGCCTTTGAGATAGCCAAAAGAAAATGCTCGGTAGGCCACCGTATATATAAGTGCAGTCAGTACATTTGAGAATCATTTAGTAGCTGATGGACGTAGGCACAGCAGTGTTTCAAAGAGGGGCGAGATCAGGAATATCAAATACAGCTGAGAAGTCAAGTAAGATGGGAAATCTGTTTGATTTAGCAACATATGTACATCATTGGTGACTTGAGCAGTTGCTGTTAGGGGAATGATGTGACTCAGTGCCAAGACTGAAGTAGATTGGAGAGTAAAAGTGATGAAATGGAAAATGTCAGTAGAGGCCTGCTCCTAAAAGAAGTTTGTGAAGAGGTAAAAAGATGGCGGGAATGAGGAGAAACTAGAGAATAGTTATTGAGTAAAGGTTTTCTTTCATTTATTTTGATGGGAGGGATTTGAGCATGTTTAAAAGCCAAATAGGAAGGATTCTGTTGAGAGGTGAAGGATACATATGTAGGAGAGAAAAGTAGGATTAAGAATATAATGGCATTCACAGCAATTTGAATGGAATTGGAGACCATTATTCTAAGTGAAGTAACTCAGGAATGGAAAACCAAACATATGTTCTCACTTATAAGTGGGAGCTAAGCTATAAGAATGATACAATGGACTTTGGGGACTCAGGGAAAAAAGCAGGAGGGAGGTGAGGGATAAAAGACTACACATTGGGTACAGTGTACACTGCTTGGGTGATGGGTGCACCCAGAATCTCAGAAATTACCTAAAGAACTTATTCATGTAACCAAACACCACCTGTTCCCCCAAACACCTATTAAAATAAGAAATAAAATTTTTAAAACTATAAAGTTTCTGAGAAGTCAGGCAGGGATGAGATCCACTGCATAGCCTTTACGGATTATAAGCATTCTTATTACTTTTTTTAGTCATAAATTTTAATGGCTGCTTCAATTAGTATGTATCTGTATATCAACATTCTAAAATTCCGAGAATTTATAGTAAAAGCAAACACTGAAGGTAAAGTAAAAACCTACCAAATGCTCTTCACCACTGTTCATTATCTTCTGTAACACTCCAGACTCTTACACTCAGCCACCTACAAGACAGGTCCACTTAAATGTCCAGTGAACATCTCAAACAATGACTCCATTACCTGTTTCTCCCAGTCCTGTCTCACTATTAGTTGCTCAAGACAAAAACCTAAGAGTCATCACTCTTGATTCTTCTCTTTTCATCACTTTCTTTTTATATTTTTTAGAGACAGGGTCTCACTCTGTCACCCAGGCTGGAGTGCAGTGGCACAATCAGCCAAATCCTGGGCTCAAGCTGTATTCCTGCCCCAGCCTCCCAAGCAGCTAGGATGACAGGCATGTGCCACTGTGCGTAGCTAATTTTTAAAATTTTTATAGAGGCAAGCTGTGTTGCCCAGGCTGGTCTCAACCTCCAGGCCTCAATCAGTCCCTTCCTCCTCAGCCTCCTCAAGCACTGGGATTACAGGCATGAGCCACTGTGCCCAGCCTCTTTTCTTCACTTTCTACGTACACAGTAGCCTTCCAGAACTATCAGATGAGAGATCATATTTGAAAGTCACCAACTTAAATATGAGAAACAAAACCGAGAGAACGCATGAGTTCTAGTGGAGAGCATATAGAGTTTAAGGATTATTCATAATTGGCAAGTAGGAAGAAGGCAAGACATTAGAAAATAACCATATCCAGGATAATCTTAAAAACTTAAATTTAATATGAAATAAGACCTTATTAAATATTAATAAATTTGATAGTAACTGTTCTATTAAATGCCAAATACCCAAAATTTAGAAAACATATTATTTTAAATAGTTATGAAAACAGATTTTGTACAGTTTTTAAAAATTTACCAAATGCCTAAAATTGAAATAATTCTTCATGCTTGTAGCTTTTATTATATATGCATTTTAAAATATAAGCTTGTAGTAGAAATATGCTTTTGAGGACCCTTAATCCTTTCTCTTAATTTTAAGCCGTTTAAAAAATTATTTACATTTTAAAATAGTAATAATAAAAGGTAACATTGTTGACTTAATAATAACTTTTCGAAGTTAGGTAGATACATTAATTGTATAAATAATGTTTTGTACATTTCAAAATTATTAAAAATTAGCTATAAAAATTTAGTTTTGGTGTTATTTAGCACCTGTATTACTGGTGAGTTTAGCATTACTGAACACATACATATAACTTTTTTTTTTTTGAGACGGAGTCTTTCCCTGTCACCCAGGCTGGAGTGCAATGGCATGATCTTGGCTCACTGCAACCTCTGCCTCTTGGGTTCAAGCTATTCTCCTGCCTCAGCCTCTCAAGTAGCTAGGATTACAGGCACACACGACCACACCTGGCTAGTTTTTTTTATCTTTAGTAGAGATGGGGTTTCACCTTGTTGGCCAGGCTGGCCTCAAACTCCTGACCTCATGATCCGCCCACCTTGGCCTCCCAAAGTGCTGGGGTTATAGGCGTGAGTCACCACACCCAGCCACATAAAATATTTTTTTAGCACTACATCCAATTATGTTTTGGAGAAATTTCTAGGGATCTGAGTAGAGCTTAGTTATTTTTTGAAAGTGATAACCCCTCTTTAGAGTGTCAGATGATTGAATAACTTTTTAAGTTGCTTATATTTACTTTGGAATGAAAGTCCCTTATATATTATCTCAGTATTCTACACAGTTAGTGGTATTCATGCCTGCTAGATCAATTGGACCACCATTTTAGAACTATAGAGCAAATGATCAGCAAGAGGTTTTGAATAGTTGTTGTAATTTTTACCCACAAGAGTTAATATTCCATCCCATGTTTAATAGCCTGTAGTGAATATACTCCAGTGATGAATGAATGAGATTTAAATCTGTATTTTAAAACAGTAAAATTCTGTTTATCATGAAGTTTTACCTAATGTAGGCTTTCTCTTAAATTTCCTATATAGAGTAATTATTTGGTGTTCATGGCGGAACTGTTCTGGTGGTTTGAAGTGGTGAAGCCGTCTTTTGTACAGCCTCGCGTTGTTCGTCCACAAGGAGGTAATCAATCTTTTTAATTTTAAATGTTCCTATGAACAGAAAAAAATGGAATGTTGATATAACCTTACCTGGTTACGTTTTTAGAAAGCAGCCTATTTTTTTTTTTTAGATTTCAGCTATTACACTTGATAGATTCTCCTAACCTCTTAAAATGGTTAGAGGAGAAGAAAAAGAAAATGGAGGGAATAGCTTTGAATTTGAAGTCTTATGATGTGGAACTTTTAGCTTTAACTGTCCATTTCTTTTCTTTGCATCTTTTATCCTTGTCCCAGCTTTTATTCCCTTTTAGATTCTTAGTTTTTAACATTGTGTTACCCAGAATCCCCACAAATTATTGTTTGGCCTTAACTCGCAACTCGAATTTGCCATTAAACCATAAAAAGGTTTGTATGGATTTTTAAACCTAGTGGATTTTGTGACTATTATATCATGAACTATTGATTGTACATAATAAGAATAAAACTAGTAAGAAATAAGGGGGTTACTGTAAAGACCCCTAGATATAAGGAACAAAAAATCTTCCTAAATTTTCTGTAAAGCAAAATTTTACATAGCAAAACCAATTTTCTCTTGGCTCCCATTATAAAACTAGAGGTTTATTTCTAGACTGGGTGCGGTGGCTCAAGCCTGTAATCCTAGCACTTTGAGAGGTCAAAGCAGGTGGATTACCTGAGGTCAGGAGTTCGAAACCAGGCTGGTCAACATGGTGAAACCCTATCTCTACTAAAAATACAAAAATTAGCCAGGCATGTTGGTGCATGCCTGTAATCCCAGCTACTCAGGAGGCTGAGACAGTAGAATTACTTGAACCCAGGAGGCAGAGGTTGCAGTGAGCCGAGATTGCACCACTGCACTCCAGCCTGGGTGACAGAGATGAGACACTGTCTCAAAAAAAAAGAAAAAAAAAACTAGAAGTTTATTTCTATAGGGGGAAAAATGATCTTAAATTATAAGCTTAGCCCACTAAAGAACTTTCCTCCAGCATAACTTATGGAAACATTTCTGTCTGCTACCAATAGCTGCCCTACGCAACACATGATTATTGTGCATCCCAACTACTCAGCAGCTTTCCTTGGCTCCAAAGTTTGTTATTTGTGTAACTGCTACCGTTACCTGCACCTCCCCCCAAACCCCCAAAAAATAAAAGAAGAGAAAGTGATCAGGAAGGAGGAAAAACATATGTAGCCAAAGGGGAGGCATAGTCTAGTGAGTACAATGAGGTTACTTCAGGCAGCCTGCTGCATCTCAGGCAAAAATCTGTGAAATAAGCAATAATTCGAGTATTGCTAAGCTTCTTAAGGCAGATTCTGAATATCGAGTCACTATATAACATTATATAACTTCTTTACATGCCTATAAAAAAATTGAGATGCTCCCCTAAGGCCATTGAATGAAGTCAGATATTCTTAGTAATTTTCATAACCAATATTTGTATAATTTTTAAAAATTATTAATAGGGTTTTCACTACATTACTTTCTGTGATTTCACCTGTGAAACTCACTATTCAAAATACCAACAGCTGTTGCATCAGATCTCAAAGTCAAAAAGTAAATTGAGTCTTCCTCCAGAGTTACTTACAAAAATAAAAGTATACCAGCAGGTTTAATTATTTTCTAAAGAAATTGTTTTTCTCTAATTGACCAAAATACCAGCTATTTCGTAAAGAGGCAGAGCTGACCATATGTATCTGAAGTTCTATGAAAGCTTTCACAAATTAAACACTCAAACTTATTTTTGTTTTTTTGTTTTGTTTTGTTTTGTTTTGTTTTTGAGATAGAGTCTCACTCTGTTGCCCAGGCTGGAGTGCAGTGGCATGATCTCGGCTCACTGCAAGCTCCGTCTCCCAGGTTCACGCCATTCTCCTGCCTCAGCCTCCCCAGTAGCTGAGACTGCAGGTGCCTGCCACCACGCCCGGCTAATTTTTTTGTATTTTTAGTAGAGGTGGGGTTTCACCATGTTAGCCAGGATGGTCTCGATCTCCTGACCTCATGATCCGCCAGCCTCAGCCTCCCAAAGTGCTGGGATTACAGGCGTGAACCACCGCACCCAGCCACTTATTTTTGTTTTAAATACATGTATTTATTTTATGTTAGGCTTTTTCCCCCTAATTATCCTTAATCAGATGAATTTTTTAATTTAAGAAATTTTTGGCCAGGCGTGGTGGCTTACGCCTGTAATCCCAGCATTTTGGGAGGCTGAAGCGGGCAGATCACAAGGTCAGGAGTTCGAGACCAGCCTGGTCAATATGGTGAAACCCTGTCTCCACTAAAAATACAAAAATTAGCCAAGTGTGGTGGCAGGCGCCTGTAGTCCCAGCTGCTTGGGAGGCTGAGGCAGGAGAATCGCTTGAACCCAAGAGGTGGAGGTTGCAGTGAGCTGAGATCGTGCCATTGCACTCCAGCCTGGGCGACAGAGCGAGACTCCATCTAAAAAAAAAAGAAATTTTTTTTAAATTTTGAATTTAAGTCTGAATACTTCAAAAAGATCTTAAAGAAACTTGACCCTTTGAAAATTATTTAAGAAGAAAACTTTATGCTATGATTTCTCAATACGCAGAAAGGGAAATAGAAGTTAAATTTTATTATAAATTTGTTTATGGTCCAGAATTTTTCATAGAAATATGCTAATTTGAGGGTCTTTTTAAACATCTTTTATTCCAGCTGAACCTGTAAAAGATATGCCTTCAATTCCTGTCTTGAATGCTGCCAAAAGAAATGTCTTAGATGGTAGTTCTGACTTCCCTTCAAGGTAAACTCCACAATGACTTTATTTTCACCATTTCTATTCTATTTACCAATTAAATCAAATAATATTGTATTACATTAAATAAGGTTTTTAAGAATTTCAGTTGGATTTTGAACTGTTATAAGTAGCTTACCCTATTAAAGCCTGTTTTAACTTAAATATAAATTGAAATATACACTGAAATGAATGTTTATGTACCACACTGAAAAGATGGGATAATATATTCTAAGTTCCCAATAGCCAACCTAAAACCAAACTATTGATGCATAACTTGTTCATAATTGAGAACTGTCTAATAGGTAACTCTTAGGCCTTGGAGGGAAATTTTGAAATTCTATTAGGACTTTTACATATTTTATTATTTTAAAAATCTTTGAAGGTTTTTCCTGCTGTCCTTTTTTTTTTTCTGGTTAGGATAGTTATTGAGAGATCACAGTGTTACCCACACAATGGGTGGGTTTGATCTCTTGGCAGATGACAGTCCAAAACCACAACCAAGGAGGATTTAACAAGACGAGGATTCCATTACTTGCAGCAAGTAAGGAGGACACCGGGAATAATTCCCCAAAGCAGTGCCTCCTCAAGCAAAGGTGAAAATAGGGCTTTTAGTAGGCTGGTTAGCCGTATCATTGTGTGTAGAGGTGGAGTAAAGGCAGTAAAGGCACAGTCATCAGCCACGCTGCTGCATACTGGCATGTATAGAAAATGCGGAATAAGCTCCTCCTTGGATGGGATTTTTAGTGTGGTAATGGTAATACATCTCCGTCTCAGGCATCTCTGCATCCACCCAGCTTGTGTAGTTTTTGTTTTGTAATGTGGGGTTGGGCTGCTTCCTGGAAATTTCTGAAACAATAAAAATCTCAAGGTACAACAGTTACAAGCAGGTACCTTTTCACAGTGTGTACCTGAAAACCCAAGGACCCTGGGTTACAGTAGAATATTTATTATAATATTGAATCTTTAATGCTTTAGTACATAATATTAGGAACTAAATTGAAAGCAAAGTAAAAATGTCCTATCATATTAATACCTAGGTAATCCTGACTTCTCACCCAGGTATGTGATAGGGACATTAGTTTGTTTAAAGATGTATTTCAGCAGCTCCTATAAGCAGCTTTTTATTTGAATTTATTAGAACCTACAATTTATATTGACTTTGGACTCCCTAATCGATCTGATTTTTTTACGTTAAAACTAATGTCTTTTGTGGGTTTTTGGAAATTCAGACACATTAAAAATACGTTTCAAAAATTATGAGTAAAACATTCAAAGTAATTTCTGTATGAATTCTTGGCTTAACACAAAAATATGAAATTTAGTAGGCATGGTGGGTCAATAGTGACATTTCCTTCCTTGATGATTTGGAAAACACTCAGTGTTCTAGGTCATCACTCTTGCTCTATTAAATCTTTAAATTCCACTTTCAAAGTGGAGGAAAGTAAAGCTTTCCACTCAAAGATCAGATTATTCCATAATTATTCTAGGAACCTAAATGGACAGTCTCCCACATTTCTGAAAAATGTTTTAATTCATGTCCTCTGGAAAACTCATCTCTTTTCTGTCTCTCAGACATCTCAGCGGCTCATTTTTCCTATTTTTGCCAGCAGAAACTCTTTTTATAATGCAGATGGATGTCTACATTCTTTTCCTTGAAAAGTTATTGTGTAGCCATTATTCTAGGCTATTCTGAGTTCCTAGTCATCCTCTCATTTCTGTAAGTCTCCATATGGTCCATTGTAGTTCTCCAGCACTGTGGAACTTTTGAGAAAGAATTGAAGTATTTTTACCCTTCCTGGGAATAATATAGCCACATCTCAAATGTTAGTGAACCTAAATAATGATTTTATGAGAAAGAAAAAAACAAAGGAAGAAGACAGACAAAGCAAAAGATGTTTTCAGCAGCTACTCCACACACTTGGCTACCAGCCGTTGGAGATATACAAACATAGGTCCGTGAGCAGAGAGGCTGTCAAGGTATTTTACTAGGGTTTATTATACCTATAGTTTTTAGAGATTTAGATTTGACCAAAGTATTTCAAATTGGTGAGTTTCATTTTACTTTTTTATATATCAGTTTTTATGTTTATAAAATGAAAATAATTCATATCTCACAAAGACATTGAGATGTATATGAAAGTACTTCAAGTTGTTTGGCTAACAGACATAAAGTGTATATAGATACATACTGTAATCACAGCCACTCTTTGGTTTAAACAATATATTATATTTCCATATTTTTAAAATTTAGGATATCAAATCAGAGGTGGTAGTGTTGTTTCTAACTTAAGACATTCTACCTAAATTTATATTAAACAGCTAAAATATAACATTTTAAATTTATTTTCCATTGCAGTGGGGAAGGAGCTACATTTACACAGTCTCATCATCATTTGCCTTCTAGGTATTCACGTCCCCAGGCTCATTCTTCAGCCTCAGGTAATATATTTGAAAAAGCCTAGAAAAATACTCTTTTAAGTAGGTTACCTGGGAAATGATTGGCAGTAAATATAAATAAACAAATATCCAGGTTTTTGTTTGTTTTTTTTAATCTGGAAAATGGCTATTATAACACTAAAAGCATGGTCAGTTTCACTGTGGTTGCTTTTCTTGATAAAATGATCTCTAATTCTCCTTATGTACCTATTTAATTTGTGTTGCTATTAATGAATCCTCAAATACGTGAAGTCTCTTGAGTTGCTGTAAGTTAATTTTTTTACATGATTTCAATGGCTTTTTCTTTTTTGCATTTGAAGGAGGAATTAGAAGGTCTTCATCTATGTCTTATGTTGATGGCTTCATAGGGACATGGCCAAAAGAGAAAAGGTAAACAAAGAGAATTACTTTTAGTGTATTCAGTTTATTAAGAAATGCAAATTGCATCTGTGTCTCTCTTTTATTGATAACCAAATTGCTAAAACTTTTAATTAGTTTCTAAATTTGAAAAAGGCAGTATAGGCAGTTGATAGAGACGTAAAAGAGGCTAACTTTAAAAAGTAGCTAGATAGCCCTCCCCTTACCTTGAAGACAGTATGATTATGAGAACTGGGGAAAGAAAGGAAATGTAATTTCAATAATTCTTGTTAAATGATACTAAAAATCATTTCTAGGATTTTTAAAGGACTTTTCTCTTTAACTTTTTTTTAGATCATCAGTGCATGGCGTATCATTTGATATTTCTTTTGATAAAGAAGATAGTGTACAGAGATCCACTCCAAACCGAGGAATCACTCGTTCTATTAGTAATGAGGGGCTTACTCTGAATAACAATCGTGTATCTAAACACATTAGGAAAAATTTGTCCTTCAAGCCAATAAATGGAGAAGAGGAAGCGGAGGGCATTGAAGAAGAACTTAATATGGATTCTCACAGTGACCTCAAATCTTATGTGCCCCTTAACACAAATGAACTAAATTCTAATGAGAATATTCATTACAAGCTTCCAAATGGAGCTTTACAAAATAGAATACTTCTAGACGAGTTTGGCAATCAGATCGAGACACCAAGCATTGAAGAAGCATTACAAATAATTCATGATACTGAAAAATCTCCTCATACACCTCAGCCAGACCAAATTGCTAATGGCTTCTTTCTTCATAGTCAAGAAATGAGTATCCTAAATTCAAATATCAAGTTAAATCAATCTAGTCCTGATAATGTAACTGATACAAAAGGTGCCTTGAGTCCCATAACTGACAATACTGAAGTAGACACTGGAATTCATGTTCCTTCAGAAGATATTCCTGAAACTATGGACGAAGATTCTTCGTTGAGAGATTATACTGTAAGCTTGGACTCTGACATGGATGATGCATCTAAATTTCTTCAGGATTATGATATACGAACTGGCAGCACCAGAGAAGCTTTGAGTCCTTGTCCAAGTACTGTAAGTACCAAATCTCAGCCAGGCAGCAGTGCTTCTTCTAGTTCTGGAGTTAAAATGACCAGCTTTGCTGAACAAAAATTCAGGAAACTGAATCATACCGATGGAAAAAGTAGTGGAAGCAGTTCCCAAAAAACTACACCAGAGGGCTCTGAACTTAATATTCCTCATGTGGTTGCTTGGGCACAAATTCCAGAAGAAACAGGGCTTCCACAGGGACGGGACACTACCCAGCTGCTGGCTTCTGAGATGGTGCATCTTAGGATGAAACTAGAAGAAAAGAGGCGTGCTATAGAAGCCCAGAAAAAGAAAATGGAAGCTGCTTTTACCAAACAGAGACAGAAAATGGGAAGGACAGCATTCCTTACTGTAGTGAAAAAGAAAGGGGATGGGATATCTCCTCTACGAGAGGAAGCGGCGGGTGCAGAAGATGAGAAAGTATATACTGATCGAGCAAAAGAAAAGGAATCACAAAAAACTGATGGACAAAGGAGCAAGTCACTGGCAGATATAAAAGAGAGCATGGAGAATCCTCAAGCCAAATGGCTCAAGTCTCCAACTACACCTATTGATCCTGAGAAGCAGTGGAACCTGGCAAGCCCCTCAGAGGAAACTTTAAATGAAGGAGAGATTTTAGAATATACCAAATCCATTGAAAAGTTAAATTCATCCCTGCATTTTCTACAACAAGAAATGCAGCGCTTGTCACTTCAGCAGGAGATGTTAATGCAGATGAGAGAGCAACAATCTTGGGTGATTTCACCTCCACAACCCTCTCCACAGAAACAGATTCGAGATTTTAAGCCTTCTAAGCAGGCAGGCCTGTCATCAGCCATTGCACCATTCTCCTCAGACTCCCCTCGTCCTACTCACCCATCTCCACAGTCTTCTAACAGGAAAAGCGCATCTTTTTCTGTTAAAAATCAAAGGACTCCTAGGCCAAATGAGTTAAAAATAACACCTTTGAATCGAACCTTGACACCTCCTCGGTCTGTGGATAGCCTTCCTCGGTTAAGGAGGTTTTCACCAAGTCAAGTTCCTATTCAGACTAGGTCATTTGTATGTTTTGGGGATGATGGAGAACCTCAATTAAAGGAATCCAAACCTAAAGAGGAAGTTAAAAAGGAGGAATTGGAATCCAAAGAGACTTTGGAACAGCGTGGACATAATCCAGAAGAAAAGGAAATCAAACCTTTTGAGTCAACAGTCTCTGAAGTCCTATCGCTGCCTGTTACAGAGACTGTATGTCTGACACCAAATGAGGACCAATTGAATCAACCCACAGAACCCCCTCCTAAACCCGTTTTCCCACCCACTGCTCCAAAAAATGTTAATCTGATTGAAGTTTCCCTCTCAGATTTGAAACCCCCTGAAAAGGCTGATGTACCTGTTGAAAAATATGATGGAGAAAGTGATAAAGAACAATTTGATGATGACCAGAAAGTATGCTGTGGATTCTTTTTTAAGGTGTAGTATTAATCTGCATAGTTTTGGGCATCTTCATTAGATGAGTGTGGTTGTGTTGGATTTTTTTTTTTTCAGCTGACATGCTTGCTTCTTTCAGTAGCAGTCCCTTTTGATACAAGCTCATCCCCATGAACTATAGTAACATTCAAGCACACTGTGGTTTCCAGTATGGACTCAAAGCTGTAATAAATCCTTTTAGCACATGTTTAGATATATTCCTTGGTTTTGCTCCTCTACTGCTCTCACTTTCACAAAAGCCTTTTAAAAATTAAGCTACTCAGATCTCTTCAGAGAGTGATTCCATTTTGTCTCTTAATCATGTAACACTGCCATTTTTTTTTAACAGAATGCTACTCTAGACACTAATAGATATTAAAATTTACTGTCTAGAGACTCTGTTCCTTGCAGAGGAAGGGAAACAAAGGGGAAGAAAATCATTAGTGTAAAACAGGCAGTACCTCTGTTGCTTCATTTCTATTCCGTTTATTTACACATCTTCACCACCCCATTACTCATCTGTTGGACTATGGTTACAGCTTCTTGACTGGGCTGTCTGTCTCCAATCATGCCATTCCTGTCTTTATACTACTACTAAAGGTGATAGTTCCAAGAGCATAGCTCCAGTTGAGTCTCTTTCTAGTCAAAAATCTTGCCTGTTGAATAAAGTTCAAACCCTTTAGCACAACATTCAGGAACTTTCACAGATGAACCTAAATCTTTTTGTCTAGCCTCTTCCCCGTAATTTTATTTTGTACTGTTCTTTAACTTCAAGCTTCATCTAAAGCCTTTTATAATTCCTTCAGTCGAGGTCAAATGTTTTATCATTTGTGTATCTATTGTATCCTTAATATACTCAATACCTGTCCTGTGTCCCGGACTTTTCAATTGTTTTGTATGATTTGCTTTGTCTCTTAGACCGTGACCTCCTAGAGGTGCTGCATCTTTTTATTTTTATTTATTTATTTATTTTTTGAGACAAAGCTTCGCTATTGTTGCCCAGGCTGGAGTGCAATGGTGCAATCTCGGCTTACCGCAACCTCTGCCTCCTGGGTTCAGGCAGTTCTGCCACAGCCTCCCTAGTAGCTGGTATTACAGGCATGTGCCACCACGACCGGCTAATTTTGTATTTTTAATAGAGACGGGGTTTCTCCATGTTGGTCAGGCTGGTCTCGAACTCCCGACCTCAGATGATCTACCCGCCTCAGCCTCCCAAAGTGCTGGGATTACAGGCATGAACCACCGTGCCCAGCCAAGGTACTGCATCTTTTTATCCCCATAGCATAGTAAAGTGTCTGGCAAACTACAATATATGTAATTTGATAGATGAAGACATGAATGTTTGAACTAATTGCTTGAATGGTATCTTCTGGCTTTCTCCATTCAGAGTTAAATCTCTCTCTGGGTTTCCATACAAAGCCTGTTGTTTGTACCTCTTCCCCTTGTGATTTTTTAGGCTCCATGACCTGAAGTACCATATATTTTAATATATGTAATATCTGACACTATGTTGTGAGTATGTTAGACACCAAAGAAATGTTTATTGAATTAAGCATTGGCAGGGACAATTGACAAGGAGACATTAAGACAGTGAACCACTTCCACAGCAGCTTGTTACTTTGCTGAATTATGAAGCATTTTGGAAGCCCGCTGAGAACTGGGGTTGTCCCTAAGGATTCAGGTAGAAACTAGGGCAGGCCCAGGAGGCCTATAGATAATGAACTAGCTCTCAAATTAAAAGTACTGTAGAAGAGAAGTACAATCATCCCCATCTTTTCTTCAATGGAAAAATTTTCATTATAGTTCAGAACCTATCAAGTAGACTGTCAGTACCTCAACTTAAAATCATGCAGCAATAGTTTCATTTATGTGATACAACATTGGGTAGCTAATTTTGGAATGTTTTTACTTGAGGTATTTTTACTGAGCTTATATTTTAAATAAAATTTAAATGCAATTTTAAAAATTGGTGGGGGAACTCCCTACTGTAAGTTATTAAATTAGGGATAAAAAAATTTTGTGTTTTGTTTTTATGGTTGTTCTTTGCAAATCTCATAGGTTTTGACAGAGTGTAATTAAATAAGTTTGCCTGTCCTCTTTTTTGATGGAACTGTTACCACTGTAGTTCAGTTCTTCCTTCATAATTTCTCAACCACATCCACATTCAGAAGGGTTGTAATAGTTCAAACTTTCAGTTATAGGACTAACCACAAAATGTGACTATAACAATTGAAAATGAGAATATTGGTACCTAAATGTTCCATCGTTTTCAATGAAATTCGTTCTTAGGATGATCAAAAAGCAGAAAATGATATGGCAATGAAACGGGCAGCTTTGTTGGAGAAAAGATTAAGAAGGGAAAAGGAAACTCAGCTCCGGAAACAACAGTTGGAAGCAGAAATGGAGCATAAGAAGGAGGAAACAAGGTAAAGGAAATTGCTGGGCCAGTGCTAGATCTGAACTTTAATGATGCATGGGCATATTTAGAAAAAGTTGGTAAGTACTCAAAGAGGTAGTCTCTCATTAATTTTTATTAACAGATTTTTTTCAGAGAAGTTTGTATTATAGATAGACAGCTGGATCAATGCTACTTTTTGGTGCTTTGTAGAAATCAATTTATTTTCCCAAAGTATTGCCTAATTTTATATTTTTATCTTAAGTTTAAGGCATCTCATGAGAAAGTTCTCTAGAAACATTAATTTAAATAATTAATTTAAATGTTTAAAAAACATTAAAATAACTTTCCTGGGAGATATATATATATATATATACACACACACACACACACACACACCCTAAATTATCTCAAATACCTTTATTTTTATTTATTTCTTTGACTCTTCCTTCCCTCCTTTATTTACTTATTTATGCTTAATCTCATGTCTCAGCAGAATCATCAAGTACCTTTTAAATGAACCATTTATTCACCAAGGTGATGAAATAGAATTCTCCCTTCTCATATCAAATACATAACTCCCTCCTGTATGGTTTGTCTTTGGTATGCAGAATAAGAACTGTAACCATTTGATTTCTTAGGCGTAAAACTGAGGAAGAACGTCAGAAGAAAGAAGATGAGAGAGCACGCAGAGAATTTATTAGGCAAGAATATATGAGGCGGAAACAACTGAAACTAATGGAAGATATGGATACAGTAATTAAACCCCGTCCTCAAGTAGTAAAACAAAAAAAACAGCGACCAAAATCTATTCACAGAGATCATATTGAATCCCCCAAAACACCAATAAAGGGTCCTCCAGGTAACATAGCTTATTATGAAGAGTCTGTTCATAAAAAACACCAGCTTGGTTGGTTTGTCATACTAACTTGGTTGTACTTTGATATGCAAAATTGGATACACAGTTTGAGATTGTGCATGCTCCCTTTTGGAAAACCAAAATGAGCAAATGAAGTTTTTAATGAATTAAATGTATTATGTGTGCATGCATATATTCAGTAGAACAAATGTGAATGCTAAAAATCAAATCTAAATATTAATCTATTAGGGAACTCTGCTCTCAGATATAATCTCCTTGAACTATTAACTGCCCTTTACATACTTATAAATTTAAATAAATGTTATATGCATGAAATGTATAAGAGACATGTTGGTATAATAAGGAATGTAAGATCAAGAGTTCAGAAGTCCCTCCTTCAAGATAGAAATGGTTGAAAATCCAAACTTATAATATCTGGAGTTGAGAGAATATATTTTCTTTAAAAGTCAGTATACATACTCATTATTATTATTATTATTATTATTATTATTATTATTATTTGAAACGGGGTCTCAGTCTGTTGCCCAGGCTAGAGTGCAGTGGTGTGATCATGGCTCACTGCAGCCTCCACCTCCCTGGGTTCAGGTGATCCTCCCACCTCAGCCTCCTGGGTAGTTGGGACTACAGGTGAGTGCCACCATACCCAGCTAATTTTTTTGTATTTTCTGTAGACATGGGAATTCTTCATGTTGTCCAGGCTGGTCTTGAACTCCTGGGCTCAAGTAATCTGCCTGCCTTGGCCTCCCAAAATGCTAGGATTACAGGCATGAGTCACTGCACCTGGCCATACTCTTATTTTTAAAAAAATCTTGGGGGGCAGGGATAAATTTGTAAAAAGAAAAGAAATCTTTATTAAAACCAAATGCCATGGAAATTTTTAGAGAATTCTCATAGTTATACTAAACCTGAGGAAAAATAACATAATATTGACTGTTTAAAGAGAACTCTCTTTTCAAGCCTGTGAAACTAATTGATATAATTTTCTACCTAGAATTTAGATATGAAATTTTTTTTTTGTTACTGTTTTTTTCTTTAGGATCACAGTATCATGTCTCGTATTAACACTTTCCTTTTGGAATGCAAGTTAGTTTTATCATTGTTTCCTAAAAGTAGGTTCCTTGCTAATTTTAAATAAATTGTATATATATGCATGCAGGCATATTATGTGTTTAAATTAAAAGTACAGAGAAAAGGAAAAGAAACTACAGAAGCTCAATTTTTATATGCTGGTGTTATCTAATGAACAGACTCTTTGCTAGTTGCTCCTTTTAAATTTCTGATTTTGTTTTTATTCAGGATCATGAATTTATCGTGTTTTTTCAGTCTCTAGCCTTTCTTTGGCATCGCTGAACACAGGTGATAACGAGAGTGTACATTCAGGCAAGAGGACGCCAAGGTAAATCTATAACGTATGAATATTTTTACAGAAAAGAATATAGTACCTGCAATTATACAAACTCTAAGTAAAAATTCTTTAGTGTTTTTATTTTATATTTTATAATGACCAAATCATAATTACAAATTTTTCTAAGTTTTGCTGACTTAGGACTGTTAGAGTTTCTGTTAAAAGAAATTATGTAAAGAGGTGTCTATTCATCGTTCAGTGCTTTTTGTCTTTTAGAATTTAGAATTCTTGACACTGATAACATACTTTTTGTAAGCTATGAAACATTAACTGTAATTATACATCAGTAATTGCTAACATGATTATTAAATCACAGTCAGTAGAATGAGAGTACCAACTTCTCTAGTGTATTACCAACTAATACAAAGGAGTTTTCCCCATTAGAATAATTCCAAAGTAGGTTGCCTATGACTTAGGAAAGATCTCTTTTGTATTTTCTTTCTCTAGGATTCTTTCTCTAGATTAGAAGCTAAAAGTCAGTATTTTATTACTTTATACTGTAATATCATATCAGAAAATAACATTTCTAGTGACAGTCATCATCTTAGAGTTCTTATCTTTGTATTACCATCCTTTGTGTTATTTGCCAATTTTCACATTGAAAAACATTCATTCTTTCAATAGATATTTATAGAATGCTTACTATGTTCTAGGAACTTGGATGTGTAGCTGTGAATAAGACAAACAATGTTATATTATTTTTTATTATTTATTATTTTTTTGAGATGGAGTCTTTCTCTGTCGCCCAGGCTAGAGTGCAGTGACATGATCTCAGCTCACTGCAACCCCTGCCTCCTGGCTTCAAGCGATTCTTCTGCCTCAGCCTCCTGAGTAGCTGGGATTACAGGCGCGTACCACCATGCCCAGCTAATTTTTGTATTTTTGGTAGAGACGGGGTTTCACCATATTGG
This sequence comes from Symphalangus syndactylus, assembly GCF_028878055.3. Classification (NCBI taxonomy): domain Eukaryota; kingdom Metazoa; phylum Chordata; class Mammalia; order Primates; family Hylobatidae; genus Symphalangus; species Symphalangus syndactylus. Next base: position 22,174,994 of record NC_072434.2, on the reverse strand, counting down.
CCAGGCTGATCTCGAACTTATGACCTTGTGATCTACCTACCTGCCTCGGCCTCCCAAAGTGCTGGGATTACAGGCATGAGCCACCGCGCCCGGCCTTATCATATTATTTTTAGGCCTTTAGGTTGATTTTGGTTGGTACTTTCACATATACCCTCTGGGCCCCATTTTTTCTATCTTTGAGACATAAAACATATTTTATTTTCTAATTAGATCAGAGTCTGTAGAAGGCTTCTTATCTCCAAGTCGTTGTGGCAGTCGAAATGGAGAAAAAGACTGGGAGAATGCATCAACAACTTCTTCAGTGGCTTCTGGAACAGAATATACAGGTTAGTGTCTATACATTTTTAGAGAAACATTTGAATTTAACACACTCATAAATGCAGGGTGTACTAAAGAAAATTTTATTGGCTCACCTTTGTATCTTAAACATAGGCAACTAATGAACAGTGAATGCAGGTGGTCACTTTCAGGTAGTTCAGTAAGTTTCTTTTTTTTTTTTTTTTAAATGGACAAGATTTATGTAGTTCAGTAAGTTTCTAAACAAAATTAGTGATGCTACTTATATCTCATCCCTCTAACCAATGCTGGCCATTTCTGTGTGTAGTTTGGGTCCGAAGAAGTTTTAGAGAAGTTCTACATAGTTCCTCAGTACTGAGTAAAGGCTAGAATCCACCAAGTCCTCTCCCTAATACTAGGATTTCAGGTATCCAGAATTGTGCACCTTTAGCAAGTATTAAGAGGCTCTAAAAGATAAGAATGCATGGAATCTAGGAAGGTATCTAGCCTCACATATCCCCACCAAGTCCTCTTCTAGCTTCTAGGTAGGCATGATTGGAATAAAAGCAATGAGGAATAGAATGTGGGTTAAGGACACTTCTAAATAAATGAAGCAGGAGAGAAATCAGAAATGTCAGCAGCACATTGAGAGGTAAGATAGGAAGGCATGGGAGAACATGTATGGGGAAGAGCAGAGGGAAAAGGAGATGCCTCCATCTATCCATGATAGAGTGGAAGTGGAAACCCTAGAAAGGCCTAAAGAGGTTAGAACTTGCTAGAGACCCACTCTGTGGCTTTTAATACTACCTCCTACAGCCAGTCTGACAGCCTTTAAGGTCTGGGATTTGACAGTATTTCCATGTTACTCCCTCTGCTTCTCTATGTTAGTTCAGTTGAACAATCTGAAAAAGAAAGGTTTTTTTTGCCTTTTGAAAAGACTTAAATTACTCATGGACCCATTCTACTCTAAGTTAACCAGTAACCTTATAGATTTAAGAAAGAAGGTTAAATAGGCAGTATGACAGTTATAGCAATATTTTATTTTAGTACTGCTCTCACAGGGTACTCCAAAAGGCCGTAGGAACATCCTCCATAGGAACATATCTCTGGGTGGATAAAACAATATTTTAGTTGGATTGCAGCCAGTAAGAGGCCTTTAAGCACAGAATTTGGTCTTCTATTACAATATTTCAGCAGTGTAGGAACAATTACATCATTTTAAAATAGTAGTATTTCTGACTTAGTAATATTATTTTTATTATTGTTGTTAAATCCCTACCATAGGACCAAAGCTCTACAAAGAACCCAGTGCAAAATCCAATAAGCACATAATACAAAATGCTTTAGCTCATTGCTGTTTGGCTGGAAAAGTAAATGAAGGTCAGAAGAAAAAAATACTGGAGGTAAGCATGTTTGCATGAAAATTAAATTTGGCAAACTGTAGAAATCTTTTATCCATTCAAGAGAATGTACTCTCATGGGCCTAGAATTTCAACAGCATGTAAAAAGATCTGTAGCTAGATGTTTTAATTATCGGATTTAGTTTATTTTCACATTAGGTTCTGGAAGCCTGCAGATTTTATTAAAGACTAGCAATAGGCTTTAAGATTGGTCATTGCAATAATGTTACAAAATGTGACTAAGAAATGTAACATAATTATATAAACTTTATTCAGCAAAATAAAGGGTTTTTATTGGTGGTGTTATGTTGTTTTTGTTTTTTATTTTAAAGGAAATGGAGAAATCAGATGCCAACAACTTCTTAATCTTGTTCCGGGATTCAGGATGCCAGTTCAGATCTTTGTATACTTATTGCCCAGAAACTGAAGAAATCAATAAACTGACTGGGATAGGCCCGAAATCTATCACTAAAAAAATGATTGAAGGACTTTACAAATATAATTCTGACAGGAAACAGTTTAGCCACATACCCGCTAAAACTTTATCTGCCAGTGTTGATGCAATTACCATTCATAGCCATTTATGGCAGACCAAAAGACCAGTAACACCCAAAAAACTTTTACCCACTAAGGCATAGAAGTTGGGAAATACTTGCTTCAGAACATTCATGGTAAATTTGCACTTCATCTTTCCTGCCTATAGAAAATCTTTCTAATTGCCAACAAGACTTTTATTAATTACAACTGGACATTAAGCTTTGTTGTCATGAACAACTGGAATGTAAACCACAGTATTTTGGAGTGCAGAAGATTCTCGCTTAAGTGATAAGTCCAAGTGACGAAGGAAATGTTTTAATTCACAAATGGAGATTTGTATGTGTTATCAGGTTCACCTGCTTGATATTAGATACATTAAAGCACTGAATTTTCATGGATATTAGTTGGATTTATCATTGAAATATGGTTAAGATTACAAATTATGTGTTTTATTTGTTGCTTTTTTTTAAACCTTTTAATGTATATTCTTGTCTTCAGATGGTTTGCTATTTTTCTCTCCTGGGGGTTTATTCTAAGATACCTTTGTATTTTGTTTCATGTGGAGATCATGAAAGTAGGAAATATACCTTCAGAAGTAACTCGCACCTTTCTTATGATGTTAAGAGAAACACTAGTGTTTAGTTTTACAGTAACCCTCATATTTTAATGGTGTTACAGCATTTGCAAAAATTATTCTGCTAAGTATTTACAACTCTATTTATTATTCACTCAAGTATTAACATTCTCTATTAAATAAGAGGAGGTGTTGTAAAGAGCTGCTAGTAGGTTCGCTTTAAACCACATGAGCTTAACCAAGAATATGTTATAAGAAGTTGCTGATTAAATCAGTGCTGTTTTTACACCACTTCTGGCCAACTCAGAATAATTTAGATTGTTCTTTTAACAAAAAAGGCTTTCTATCTCTTTTAAAGTAAGTCACTTTATAAGTTGGCAGAAGTGAATGACACTTTGAGAGTAGTCTTTCAATCTGAAGATGTAAGACTTCCTGAAACAAGTTCTCAAGAAGTCTTTACATTATATTTATAACTCATATAAAAATTATATTTAGAATTTTTAAACATGTACAAAGGGCTACATTTTAATTTTAAAATAGCTTCACATTATTTTACTTATATTGGGTTTTTCTTCATTTTAATCCTTTTCAAGTGGAATGGCTTAGATTAAGTATACACTTGAAATCTCCTCTACATGATCTTTGTTCTTTAACAGTGTATACCAGAGGGTTAGTTGGGGAAAAACTTTATTCTCAGGAAAAGACTTGAATGATTATGTGACCCTGTTATGTTTCAGTGTTGTGATAACTGTGTAAACTCTGGGGGGAAGACAGTATTGTATCATAAATGAGATGCGTAGTTTGTTTTCTTTCATGGGAAGTAGAGATAAAAATATATACATTTCTCTAATTGAGTTGTTTAGAGAAAGAACTAATGTCTCATATGATGTATTTACTTATTTTAAAAAAAAGAATAGGAATGAGATGTCCTTGAGCTGTACTTTTCTATTATTATAAGGCCTTTAGGCATCAGTGCATCTGGGTTATCAACATTTTCTCAAATGCTGTCAATATTTTACTGTAATTTATGTTCTTATATTTATGTATATTTGTTAAAACTGTAAAAAAATTTCACAGATTTTTTTCCAATACCTGTGCAAGATACATGTGTAGCTCAAAACTATTTGTGATCTGCTGTTTGCATGTAAGAGACCAGGATATGTAACTCTTATATTTTAAGTGTATACATATTGTGTATATAACATATGGATATTAAAAATGGGGAATTGCACATTTTACCTTTTAGACAATAATTTCTATCACAATTAGAAGGAAATTATTGTCAAATACACATTTAGATTAAAACTAGTTTAAAAAATTATAAATGAATCTAATCAAAATGTGAATAGTAGTCAAAAGGATAATTTAATAAGCATTTTACATTACTAAATTTGTTCATTTCAATATTAACTAAATTTCCCTCATCAAGGCAATCTTTGTGATATTACTTGGCTATTAAATAAAGAAAATTGGATGCAAGACTTATGGAGAAACTTTAAAACTAAACAGGACCACCCTTTATTCTTAAATTTGTGTGTGTGCAACAGTTGAATTGAATGTCTATAAGGTCTAAAGGTAGAATGTGAATATTGCCACAGAGTTCATTGCTCTCAGTATAAGATTTTACTTTATTAATGCAGAAGGAATATGGATATATTTCTTTAAGTCTGCAGATTTTTTTATTATGGTGCAGCTTTTTTTAATTATGTTTTTAAAATTATACAGTTGAAAAATATGCCATTTCATAAAGTCTGAGGATTTTCGTCAACCTTACTGAAACACACTGGTGCTTTCATCATCAGAGGTCAAATTATTATGATAACTATTCCATTAAGTTTGCCAAACATTTGTCGTGGTTACCAGTGCAGCCTGTCAAATTCTGCTATTTGACACAGCTTTGGAAAGCTTTTAGTTCTTGGTTTTTCCGTTTTGTATTAGAATGACTGTTACAGTTTTATTTGGCTGTTTAAAGCCAAATTCAGCTATTTAATTATGGTTTCGTGGACACTGTTGAGCAATGTACAGTGTATGGTGTGCTTACCTGTCCACTCTAGAGCATTGCTTACAGGTTTTTTGTTTTTTAAGATGCTGTGCTGTAAAATAGTGTCATACTTGCTATTTCCTGGTACAGTGTAGTTTTTCCCCTTTCATTTGAATAAAAGCATGGCACCAAAAGACTCCTTTTCTGTTTCTTGAATAAAATGTAGTTTTTGGTAAAATTATTTGAACTTGAGATAACTCATACAGTTTTTCTATCCCCTAACCTATGTTTAAATTTAATAACTTGAATATTCATAACAGGCAACTTGAAATAATTAGCCTTTTAAAAATACTAACTTAGGGCAATGTTAAAAAGTCTGTAATTTTCTATGCTTAGCTCAGACGGTCTACATAGTATGATTTATAAATGTGCTTATCTTACATTAATCTTGTTCATACTAATTCACTATCTTTTGGTGAATTGATAGTTATATTGTACCAGAACTAGTGCTCTATGTCTTTGAAACTGAATGGCCAGTGAACTCACTGATCTAGAGTAGCCATGAGAAGCTAGTTCTTGACCATTATTTTGTGTCACTTTGATTTTGCTGATTCTATTTACTCAGAACAGAGCAAAGAAAAAGGTGTTTTTTAAGAAAAAAGAGATCTGATAACAAAACCATAAAATAATCTTCATGCCTAATTATATACCTGAAGAAATACCTGGTTAATAGACATAAATGTGGTTTTCTACCTTGGGACCTTTTTGATAGGTTCTGTAACTTCACAACACAGCTATACTTCCACAATATTTTCTAGTACTTTAATTTTCAGAAATAAAAATATTTAACCCAGCCGGGCGCGGTGGCTTACGCCTGTAATCCTAGCACTTTGGGAGGCTGAGGTGGGCAGATCGTGAGGTCAGAGGATCGAGACCATCCTGGCTAACATGGTGAAACCCTGTCTCTACTAAAAATACAAAAAAAATTAGCCGGGCCTGGTGGCGGGCGCCTGTAGTCGCAGCTACTTGGGAGGCTGAGAGAGGAGAATGGCGTGAACCCAGGAGGCAGAGCTTGCAGTGAGCTGAGATTGCGCCACTGCACTCCTGCCTGGGCGACAGAGCGAGACTCCGTCTCAAAAAAAAAAAAAAATTTAACCCTAAGACCCAGGCAACATTAGAAAAATGTACACAATGCCAGGTATGGTAGTGGCTCATGCCTATAATCCCAGCACTTCGGGAGGCCAGGGCGGGTAGATCACTTGAGGTCGGGAGTTTTGAGACCAGCCTGGCCAACACGGCAAAACCCTGTCTCTACCAAAAAATACAAAAAATTAGCCAGGCATGGTGGCAGATGCCTGTAATCCCAGCTACTTGGGAACATGAAGCAGAAGAATTGCTTGAACCCAGGAGGCGGAGGTTGCTGTGAGCCAAGATCGCGCCTCTGCACTCCAGCCTGGGTGACGGAGTGAGACTCTGTCTCAAAAAAAAAAAAAATAAATAAAAGTGTACACAAACCCTAGAGCCCCCACACAATAAGAATGTGTTGCCTTATGACTGAAATTGATACTTCTTAACTAGGGCAGAGGAAAATATTCTGTACCTTTATTTCATGATCTGTCTACACAGAAAGATGATAATAAAATTCAGCAAAGGAAATGTAGCTGTAATGTTATGACCTAGGAATTGGCTATTGGAGAAACACATCTATAAAATGAGTGTGAAATTCTGTCGTCCCTCAGAAGTATATAGATGCTTAAGAAATAGGTATCTTCTCAAAAGAAACAAATGAGATATTAATGATTTTGCCTAATTTGATGGGGTTGGGGAAGTACACAGATTGGTATGTCAGAGTTGCTCTTCAAATAAGGAGATCTAGAATCTAGTTTCAGTCACCTCCTTTTTGCCCCTGTGGGCAGGTAGGTCTTCTAGCAACTCAAGGCCACATGCTTAGACAACAAAGATTAGTTCTGTACATGTGTTTAAATCACTGTGGTGATATGTGTCACAACAGCTAAAATCAGAAAACTTTATTCCACCTACAGTGGCTTATGTATGTCAGGAAAATAGGGGGCAATTATTACTTTCCATCGAAGAGGTGAAAAGCAAATTAAGAAATGTTTTAAGACCCACTAAGGTTTTTTTTTTTTTTTTTAACACATTAAGCAAAGTCACCATGGTACCTTAGGCTACTAATGCATTTGATTCTTCTTAACCCCAACCTGTTGTTTTAGGTGGTTGAACCTGTGATTCAGCCTTCAGTAGGTGTTAGAGGCATCCAACACAGGTGGCATGTGTCATCTACAGCACCTCTACTTCACAGTTACATTCAGCTGCTGTGATTCCTGGCCAACCCTGTTATTCATACTTCAGGGTTTGTGTGTTTATGTAGCAAAGGAAATGTGGCTCTCAACCCCCAAACAAAGAAACCGTCCACTTAAATACTGCTTTATAGGCCGGGTGCGGTGGCTTACACATGTAATCCCAGCACTTTGGGAGGCCGAGGCAGGTGGATCGCCTGCGGTCAGGAGTTCGAGACCAGCCCAACATGGTGAAACCTTGTCTCTTCTGAAAATACAAAAATTAGCCGGGCGTGGTGACGGGCGCCTGTAATCCCAGCTACTCGGGAGGCTGGGGCAGGAGAATGGCATGAACCCGGGAGGTGGAGCTTGCAGTGAGCCGAGATCACGCTGCTGCACTTCAACCTGGGTGACAGAGTGAGACTCAGTCTCAAAAAAAAAAAAAAAATTGCTTTATAATTTAAAAGATTCTTTGCTTTGCTTTCTGTTTTAACTTACTGCTGCCTGGAAGGAGATGAGCATTTACATCTCCATTCTACAGATGAGGAAGATGAGGCTTTAAAAGGTTAGTAGCTGTCCCAGGGACTCAAAGCTAGTAAGTGACAGCATTACAACTGGCACCTAAGCCTTCTGGTTTGAAGTCCCCTTACTGTGCCATATGGTACAGTTTCCCACTACGTTGTACATGTTGTGGAATAAGAATAAGGTTCACAGCTGTACTAGTTAATAATTTATTCACCATTGGTGGAAAACTCAGAACTTGTGGTTAAAGTGGATTTTGTTCTCTTGCCCAAGACTCTTAACCATCATCAACACAACAGCTAAAATCGGACTGTTACGGTCACCTACTGTTTAATATCTAGATTCATAAGGATGAGAGAATGGAGAAATTGCAAAAGTGGTGAAAACAAATTCTGATAATAGGTTGATCAGAATTATCTAGAAAACAGTTATTAGATGGAAGGGGCTAGGTAGGTCACAAAGGTGAGTTCTCTTCCATCAAGGAACTCTTGAAGTGGATGCCATTAGACCTTTACAAACAACTGATATACTGTGTGCTGTATTAGAGGCATGGAACCGAAAGTAAAGGACAGATGCGCCCTTGTCAACAGAGCCTCTTGTCCATCAAGAGAATTCATGTACTAGATTATCTTATTAAAACTGACTCTATAGGCTGGGCGCGGTGGCTCACGCTTGTAATCCCAGCACTTTGGGAGGCCGAGGCGGGCGGATCACGAGGTCAGGAGATCGAGACCACGGTGAAACCCCGTCTTTACTAAAAATACAAAAAAATTAGCCGGGCGTGGTGGCGGGCGCCTGTAGTCCCAGCTACTTGGAGAGGCTGAGGCAGGAGAATGGCGTGAACCCGGGAGGCGGAGCTTGCAGTGAGCCGAGATTGCACCACTGCACTCCAGCCTGGGCGACAGAGCGAGACTCCGTCTCAAAAAAAAAAACAAAAAAACTGACTCTATAAAGAACTTAAGACTGCTCTTCCTGGGGAACTTGTCTACAGGCACTCAGAATGGTCCAGCATTTGACATACTCTCGTAGGCTTTCCTACAATACAGCCTCTAACAAAACTACACTGTCCCGAACCCCTGGTAATAGAATTGTTTACCTTTATACCAAGAAGGTTGGGAAAGCATCAGAATCTGCGTGTGGCGTGTGCCCAGGCAGACTTTGAGGGGTTTGTGCTGTAAGACCTAAAGTTCTCATGAGGTTGTCCAAACCAAAGAAACATGTCAGCAGGGCCTATGGTGGTTCCATGTGTGCTAAATGTGTTTGTGACAGGATCAAGCATGCTTTCCTTATTAAGGAGCAGAAAATCATTGTGAAAGTGTTGAAGGCACAAGCAGAGTCAGCTAAATAAAAAATGAAGCTTTTTTGAGTAATAAAAATGAAAAGACTTGCTGTATGAAAAAAAGACTATCTTACATTGTCAGCCAACAGGATACCACATTAATTCTTTAAATAGTGAATTTTGCCAGGCGCGGTGGCTCACGCCTGTAATCCCAGCACTTTGGGAGGCTGAGGCGGGCAGATCACGAGGTCAGGAGATCGAGAACATCCTAGTTAACACGGTGAAACCCCATCTCTACTAAAAATACAAAAATTTAGCCGGGTGTGGTGGCGGGCTCCTGTAGTCCTAGCTACTCGGGAGGCTGAGGCAGAAGAATGGTGTCAACCCAGGAGGCGGAGCTTGCAGTGAGCTGAGATTGCACTGCTGCACTCCAGCCTGGGCAACAGAGCAAGACTCCATCTCTAAATAAATAAATAAATAAATAGTGAATTTTGAATTGCAGAGACATCAGTTCTGTTGATAGGGCCTTGAGGTCCTCATTTATGATGAGAACAAAGCTAATTGTAAACTGCATCCTCTTTCTTAGCCAGAGGCTAAGTACAGATATTTTTGTATACATTAGGAAATGAATTTGTGCTTGGATTCTTTATAGTCTCAACACAATCGGTATTCAATAAATATTCGTCAAATGAATACATGAAGGGAAGACTGCAGTCCTGGCCCAAAATTCAAAATCAAATTCAAAACGTGTTCTGATTTCTGCTAGGTCACCCCTAATTTCTTACTATAGATATTTTTGCCCCCAAAATATAAACCCAAAGTTGGCTTTTCTGCTCTGACTCCCTCTGGTTCATGCCATTTCAAAGGACCCAGGTGCAGCTTGAAAATCTGAACTATTGGTCACCGCGACACAATGATGTACCGTTCCCTTTTACCTCTCTCCAGCTCCTCTCACAAATTATGGGCCAGTCTCAAGGCTCAGTTATTCATGTTCTGCTATCTCCACTCTTTCCAAGAAGACCTTCAATATCAGCTTCGACTGACACCTGCATTCAGAATCTACATCTCCAGCCCTGAAAGCTCCCTCTGGGCCCACTCATGCATCTAACTGCCATCTCAACATTTTCACTTGGGAGTTCCAAAGTCATCCTCAACTCAATCTGTTTAAAAACCAAAAGTCAACCTGATTTTACAACTTCCTTACAAAATCGACTCTCCTTCCTGAAAGCCAGCCACCAAGACTGAAAGGTCTTATCCCTTCCTCTTGTCTAACACAGAAGACAGCCTCATGCCCAGACAGCCACCAAATCCTATCAAATATTTTTACTCTGAAACTGCTCTTCATCCCTGCTGCCATCAGCTTCAAGTCCAGGCACCAAAAGCTTATGCCTAACTCTGCAAGAACCGTCAAGTGGTCTTTCCCTAATTCGATTTCACCCTCCAAAGTGTCTTGCAAAATCTAACTTTCTTAGACTTATCTTAAAAGTTCAACATTGTTTTTATTTTGAATTGCGGGGAGGATGGGGTTGGGGTGTTGAGGTGGTGGCAATCTGTTCAGTGCTTGAAACCACTAAAGGTATTGATCCTGTTTTTCAGGCTGCTCCTATACACAGACCTTTTCTTCAGAAAAGCTGACCTGCTTCAATCTTGATAGAAGTCAGGATATCACAATCTGCCTTATATCAAAGTTATTTGTACATTATAGCTAATCTCCAATAATGTGTAAGCTTCCTGTAAGGATGCATCATGTCACATTCTTAGTATCTGTTACATAACCCAGTAACAGTGCTTGCCCCATAGTAAGAAGGGGCTGTTTACAAAGTCAACTGGAATCAAATGTGATATTAAGAATTGGTTTTGGCCTGGGCCCAGTGGCTCATGCCTATAATCCCAGCAATTTGGGAGGCCGAGGTGGACAGATCACTTGAGGTCAGGAGTTCAAGACCAGTCTGGCCAGCATGGTGAAGCCTTGTCTCTACTAGAAATACAAAAACTAGCTGGGCATGGTGGTGCACGCCTGTAATCCCAGCTATTCAGGAGGCTGATGCAGGAGAATCACTCGAACCCAGGAGGTAGAGGCTGCAATGAGCCGAGATTGCACCACTGCACCCTAGCCTGGGTGACAGAGCAGGACTCCATCTCAAAAAAAAAAAAGAATTGGTTTCACTGATCAGTAGCAGGATCACAGTACTGTAGAGGGAGCCTCTACCAATGCCAGGGGAATGCTGCCAAATTCCTGCTGCAAATACTTGGAAATTTACACTAACTCTCTGTGAAATCACTGAGAAGTAATGGCAAATCATAGGTTAGAAGCTCCTGTGGGCAGAATAATTGCTACAAAGAGAAAACGTTACTTTCTTTCCAAACAAATTCTGGGGCCATTTTTATATTGGGGATGTCCCTATTGCTTGTCTTTTAAGTTTCTGATGGGTTTTTTTTACCTTTAAAAAACGTTTGAGCTACAAAAACCTGCAGTGGAAGAAAGGAGTCTCACTTTCCTTGAAAGCTACACTCTTCTCCTCCAGCCTCCCCTCCCTTCCCTGACCCCCTCCCCCATGTCCCCTAAGAGGCATCAATGACGTCCGGGGTAGATGGGGGGCCCTGGGACAATCACACAGCTGCAGGCCACAAGGCTTTCACATTGAGTCATCTCCTTAGCAGTGTGGGCTGAAGCCGAGTCTCATGTCTAACTCAGATGGTGTCCTTTCCCAGCTACCCCATATTTAGTACCTGAAAGTTTCTGAAGTAAATGAACATCTGAAACGTTCTGCAGGGCCTCTGGCATCCAGGGTGGGGCTCCTCATCTGGTGTGTGCCAGCCCTCCCTTAGATGTTGAGGGTGCAGGGTAGGGGCAAGAGCTATTGCTGTCTTCTGTCCTCTAATACCCTGTCCCTACCACCCTCCCCGCCACCACACACACACACACACACACACACACAAGGCCTCAGAGCTATGCGGTCTATGGGAAACCTCATCTTGGTAGCCAGTCAGTAATAGTGAATAAAATAGAGGACTCCCCATTCCCAGTTCAATGTTTATCGAGACAGGTTGTACAAACAAGGAGATGTGGCTTTGCAAGATTTTCCTCACACTCAGGACTCAAGTTACTGTTAACCTCTCCGTCAACCACAACTGACTTGGCATAAGGCCACCTGTCTGTGCTTCAGTCCTGTCAGCAGTTTCTCTGAAGCATCCAGACTGTCACCTTGTAGAAATCACCATTAGGATAATACCAGGCACCAGACACTGTGGTGGTCAAATCTTGAAGAGTCAAATCCTGGGAGTCTCTCTTTATAGATTCCCAATCCAATCCCCAAAACATTTACTTACCACCCTCTATGAGGAAAGAAAGCACCGTGACCTGGAGGGCAGGAGAAGCAGCGCAAGCAGCTGAGTCTAGCAGCAGGACCACCAGAAACTAGAGCCATTCTTCACGATGCTGCCAGCCAGGGAACGGGGTGAGCCCATGAGCTCCGACCCAGCACCTTCCACAAAGGGTGCCTCATTTGATCTTCACAACACCCCTATCAGGTAGATATTATCATGCCTATTTTAAGACGTGGAAACTGGAGCCCAAGATCACACAATCAAGTTATAAAGCTGACATTTAACCTGGACTCTGACCACTAATAATCTGATTTGCGTGTTCACTGATCAGAAACAGACAAAATGACATATAAGAAATTGATATTGGCCGGGCACAGTGGTTCACACTTGTAATCCCAGCATTTTGGGAGGCCAAAGTGGGAGGATCGCTTGAAGCCAGGAATTTGAGATCAGCCTGGGCAATATAGTGAAACTGTGTCTCTACAAAAAGTAAAAAATAACATTAGCCAGGCATGGTGCTGTGCACCTGTAGTCCCAGCTTCTCAGGAGGCTGATGCAGGAGGATTGCCTGAGCTGAGGAATTTGAGGCTGCAGTGAGCTATGATTTCCCTGGGCTACATTGCAGCCTGGGCAACAGAGTAAGCCCCTGTCTGTAAAAAAAAAAAAAAGAAGAAGAAGAAATGCATATAATAAAAAAAAAGAAGAAATGCATATAATAAATTCTATATCACAACACAGAGCAAGGTTTTAAAAATATATATTTTAAATTTAATAAATGATGTTAAGAAAGCTGGATAGAAATATGAAAACATCGATTACACACTAGGTAAATTTTAAAATACTAACGAAAATTATTTTTTAATGACAAACTGAATCTTCTTACGTTGTCAAAGAGAAAGTAACATTCTAAACTCTGAAATTGCTAATAGCAACAAATTTGACTATATGAAAATGTAAAGCTAAAATAATAGCTAAGAAAAGAATTTGGAAAAATATTTGAATCAAGTGGAATAAATCATGATTAATCCTAAATATATAGTTTGTACAAATTAATAATAAATACATAGATTATAATAAATATGTGAAGGACATGATTAGAATGGTTCACTTAGGAAATAAATAGATTTTCCATCTTATTTATAAACAAGTGCAAATTGAAATGAGGTACCATTTTACCTCACTGCCTATTACAATGGAAAATATGTTACTGATGAACATCTCTACGAAGACTGTGTTGAACCTTATACTCTCATACAATGCCAGTGACATTCTAAACTGCTAATCACTGCAAACATTTGTATCAAGCAATAAAAGTTTTCATAGACTTTGTTACAAAGTTTGTATTTATAACATGTGTTTTAGAACATATTTATATAAATAAATATATTTATACATATTTATACAAATAAATGTTATATTTATACATATTTATACATATTTATATAAATAAATGTTATATTTGTACATATTTATATGTATTTATAACAAATACAAGAGCATTTATGTTATAAAAACAGTATAAAAGTCGTAAGTGCAATTATTCATTACAAATTTCTATAACAGTTAAAAATACTAGAAACATCCTAAATATCCATATTTAAGGGTTTAGAAAAGTAAGCAACATAGACTCATGTGGATTTATATGACATTAATTGAGAATACTGTGTACACTCTAGTTACAGACATGACTTTGAAACACCTGTGTAAAAAATATGAAAAATATCTGAAATGGAATATTTAAAAATGGTAAATCTAAAAATAATGAGATTACAAATGAATACTTTTGAAAATGTCCTTCACTGGCTAAGTTTGGTTGTGTAGTGGTAGCAGGTCCAAGACGACTACTTCTTCTTTATTCTGTAATGTGATTAGATGGCTTTTATGATTAAAAATAAAAAGGCAAATACAATTTACTTAAAATGTTAAGATTCTTTGTACAGAAAAATTAAAATTGGAAAAAATAAGTTATTAGAACTTAAATATAACCTGTAAAGGGGCAGAAATAAACCTACTCTCGAAAACAACTTAGCCCGAAGCATTGGATATTTAAGTATCTCCTCTGTTTTCAGGCTTGTGCTAATCACCCTGATGAGTAGGGAGAAGCTCCCCCTCGCCCTGAGAAGTTCATAATCCCATGGGCAAGGCAAGACGGAGCCACGTAACAGTCGCCCTGGCTCCAGCAGTGCAGAGAGAGGAAGTCCTATTAGGGACGGAGGTCAGAGAAGGCTCCCAGGGGTGGGATGGAGGAAGAGGGAAGACTGCTTCTGCTTTGTCCACACCTGTCAGAGGGCATGGCCGGGATTCCCAGCCTGTAAGGGTGAGTGTTTCTATTAGTTCTTGTGTGTAATTCTGTGGGGAGTCCTCCTGAAGGGTGAAAGAGCAGTCTTGTGAAGTTGGCCTTGGTCACTGAAACCGGGCTGGGCACCCCGGGAGACCAGGCCTAAGGCAATGTCCCTGACTCTGACCTTTGCTGCTTCTTCCCATCCAGACAAGTTCACTCAGGCCCACGGACAGCACCCAGGCCTCAGCAGAGAAAATTCAGCATATGCCCCGGGCCACAGACTTCCCTTGGGTATGAGATGATGGCCCAGGAAGCAAGTAGCTCTGTGATTTTTAAAATGAACAACCTACTTCTACTTCCCCTCAACCCCCTTCCTATATTCCCCTCTTGATCTGCTTGCCCCATTCTTTGTTTTCACCTCTGCTGTTCATCTCTAGCTTTCAGGATCACTCACACTCTCTGAGCCCCCAGACTGAGGTGTGCCCAAGGGGGTGAAGTCCAGCAACACTGGGTCTGTCTCTGATGGTCTCTGGGCTCTGGCAGGCACGCACTGCCCCTGCTAGCCTTCTAGGGGAGGAGGCTGCAGCCCCCTACTCCACCCCGGATGTGGGCACTGCTCACCAGCAACCACATGCTCAGACATTAGAAAAGCGGCTCTGGGGTGGGTCTTCAGGGGAAAACCAAGCCCGGAGGCTGAAATGCCAGTGAAGGGAAGGTCCAGACCATTAATTCCCTAGCCTCTTCTCTTGTCTGCCCATCTTGTAATTGGTGTGGGAGAAATTCTTGCCAGGAGCAGCCTAAACACTGCATATCCAACTTTCTGTGAGCTCTAGGACCATTTTCTTTTTTGAGATGGAATCTCGCTCTTTCACCCAGGCTGGAGTGCAGTGGCTTGATCTCAGCTCACTGCAACCTTTGCCTCCTGGGTTCAAGCGATTGTCCCACCTCAGCCTCCTGAGTAGCTGGGACTTGCGCGTGCCACCGTGCCTGGCTAATTTTTGTATTTTTAGTAGAGACGGGGTTTCACCATGTTGGCCAGGCTGGTCTCGAGCTCCTGACCTGAAGTGATCTGCCCACCTCGGCCTCCCAAAGTGCTGGGTTTAGATGTGAGCCACCGCACCTGGCCTCTAAGACCATTTTCCAAATCCTTCCTGTGGATCTCCATGTGCCAGAGGGACCCCGAGCGAGGGTGACCTTATGTCCCAGTTTGCCCAAAATAGTCCTGGTTTACGGCCCAGGTTAATTCTGATAGTGCCCCTTTCACTCTCGGAAACATCCTGGTTTAGATGATAAATTATTTCATAACCCCACTTCAAACCAACATCAAACTGAACACATACACACATGTGCCTCTCTGTGTTCTTGGCAGTTAAGGGGACAGTGTCCATATAGTCCCTAAGCAGAGAAACCCCAGGCTTATCTTTGACTCCTCTTTGTGAGACCTATGATGTTACAATTATCTCTTGAATATATCCTCCCATTTCTGTCCCCACTGCTCATGATCTATTTCAGACACAAATAATTACAACCTACTATGGGGTCCCTGGCTTGAGCCTCTCCCTTCTCCATAGTTCTGCCAGCGATCTTTTCAAAACACAGATTGATGTCTCCTGGCTCCCCATGACCTATAGATTGAAATCCAAATCCCTTCATGATCCTTTCCTGCTTCATCTCCTGCCCCCACCTTCCTACCCTGGGCTCTGGCAGACTGCTTGTCCCCTGAAAAGCCCACATTCCTACTCATTTTGGTATACTTGTTCCCTTTACTCCCTCCTCCGAGTCTGACCCTTTCTTCTCTTTTCTGCTGCTCTCATTTGACTTTCAGCCCCTTCCTAGGACTGATCTCAAGTGTCATCTCCTAGAAGGCCTTTTCTGATTCAGCCCTCCCGTCAAAAATAATCACTCCCCCTCCACTAAACCCTAAGAGGGCTTGGTTTTTAACATTTACTACAATTTTGCCCCTGCATAAGATTACATAAGATTCTGCTTATGTAACCATCTCTCCTGCCTATGCAACAAACTGCGAAGGCCGAGAATGGCATCTCTTGCAGTGCCTGAAACAGTGCCTGCTTCATGGAGGAGTTCATTGTTAACAAGTCTGAATCGAACAAAATTGATAATCCACCTCAAATTTTCCACACCAGGTTGCCCGGCACATCAGCCACTCATTCCTGGGAACACTGGGGACAGACTCAGAGGGCACTGTGACATCAGTTCCACCACAATATCTTGTGGAAGGGATATCTGCTAAGAAGAATTCAGATGTAAGTGGCTGCATGCCTCCTTCAGGAGAAAGAGCAAGATTTCCCTCACCCATTCTCTCCTCCTTAGGTCCCACTGCCCACTCAGGGTCAGACTTCATTTCCCCTTGTCTTTACGAATCCTCCCCTTACTCTCAGTTTCTCAGTTCACAAGGGATCTTACTGCCTCCAAGCTCCTGACTCATAATTTAGGACAACTAATCTGGTGTTTCATTAGGTGTCATCTTTTGAACTAAGCTTACATCTGTGTCTGGCTTGATAGGTTTTTTAGGATAGGAGAAGACAGGGAAGAGGCAGATGTGAATCCCAGGTTTCACCCCTTTCCAGCAGGATGATCTGACTACACCTCTTCCTCGCTGCCTTAAAACCCTTTCGCGTGGCTTCATGAGGACCTGACTGGCTTCATGAGAAGCCACTCATAGGGTGAAGACATGACTCCCACATCTCAGGACGCTAACAACTGCTTGAGTGCCCAGGGCGGGCTCCCCCACCCACCCAGATCTGCTGTGTCCCGGCAGTGGACTCTTTCCTAGGGAACAGGTGGATTTGGGGTGGGACGTGCCTTAGGCCCCATACTCATAAAATCCCGGGGCTCTGTCTTCTCACCTCTAAAACAGAGAATACAGCAGCCGGTGGGTGCAGGTGGGAAGGGGTGAGGTGGAGGCTGAGAAGAGATTAGGGTTCTCAGGCACCCACCACCTCTTGCAACACGACCCTGAGACAGTGGGGCAAGTATCCGATTTCACGTAAAAACTGAGCAACTAATAGAGGAACGGGCCACGCTCCTACTGAGAGGCCCGGCAGGTCTCCCAGCCCTGAGGACTTTTCCTCCCAAGACTTAGATGTGAAGCCCCTTTTGCCTGTCCCTGCCCTTACCCCTCGGGTCTGCCCCAAATCGGAGGCCACCATCTCTCTCACAGGGGCCTGCCCCTTCCACCCCATCCCCTCCTCCCTCCCCTCTTTCCTGCCCACCCATTTGCCTCGGGCTAGGGTGGCAGGAAGGGAGGTGCAGGGCACCGGCGTGAAGAACAAACCCCCTCCTGCTCAGAGCTGCTGCCGCCTGCGCCCAGGGCTGCACCCCGCGCAGGCCTCATAACCAGGCCATGGCCCCCACAGAGCCCTGGAGCCCCAGCCCGGGGTCAGCACCCTGGGACTACTCGGGGTTGGACGGCCTGGAGGAGCTGGAGCTATGTCCGGCCGGGGACCTGCCCTACGGCTACGTCTACATTCCCGCGCTCTACATGGCGGCCTTCGCCGTGGGCTTGCTGGGCAACGCCTTCGTGGTGTGGCTACTGGCCGGACGGCGCGGCCCGCGGCGGCTGGTGGACACCTTCGTGCTGCACCTGGCGGCAGCTGACCTGGGCTTCGTGCTCACGCTGCCGCTGTGGGCCGCGGCGGTGGCGCTAGGCGGCCGCTGGCCGTTCGGCGAGGGCCTCTGCAAGCTCAGCAGCTTCGCGCTGGCGGGCACGCGCTGCGCGGGCGCGCTGCTGCTGGCGGGCATGAGCGTGGACCGCTACCTGGCCGTGGTGAAGCTGCTAGAGGCAAGGCCCCTGCGCACCCCGCGCTGCGCGCTGGCCTCATGCTGCGGCGTCTGGGCCGTGGCGCTGCTGGCCGGCCTGCCCTCCCTGGTCTACCGGGGGCTGCAGCCCCTGCCTGGGGGCCAGGACAGCCAGTGCGGCGAGGAGCCCTCCCACGCCTTCCAGGGCCTCAGCTTGCTGCTGCTGCTTCTGACCTTCGTGCTGCCCCTGGTCGTCACCCTCTTCTGCTACTGCCGCATCTCGCGCCGCCTGCGCCGGTCGCCGCACGTGGGTCGGGCCCGGAGGAACTCGCTGCGCATCATCTTCGCCATCGAGAGCACGTTTGTGGGCTCGTGGCTGCCCTTCAGCGCCCTGCGGGCCGTCTTCCACCTGGCGCGTCTGGGGGCGCTGCCGCTGCCGTGCCCCCTGCTGCTGGCGCTGCGCTGGGGCCTCACCATTGCCACCTGCCTGGCCTTCGTCAACAGCTGCGCCAACCCGCTCATCTACCTCCTGCTGGACCGCTCATTCCGAGCCCGGGCGCTGGACGGGGCCTGCGGGCGCACCGGCCGCCTGGCGCGAAGGATCAGCTCGGCCTCCTCGCTCTCCAGGGACGACAGTTCCGTGTTCCGTTGCCGGGCCCAGGCCGCGAACACTGCCTCGGCCTCCTGGTAGCTGCCCCGGGCCGCTGGAGGTGGGCGGCAGCGGAGCACCGAGAGGAGGGGAGAGGTCTCGGAGGGGACTGAGCTCCCCAGACGCGCCTGTTCCGGCGGCAGCAAGCTGCTCCGGCCGGCATCGCATTGCCTCGCGCGCTGCCTGGACTCCCAGGGTCTCCTCCATCAGCTTCCCCGGAACCTCAGAGCAATTGAACTTCCCTAAACCAGGCTCCTGTGACTAGCTGTTCCCTCTCAGCCTGCAGGGTACCTGAGCTAATTTTGTCCAGTCCAAGATACGTGCTATGAGATGGAGCAGACAGCAACTCGGAGCCCGCAGATTCACCAGGTAGACAGAAGGGAAGTGGGTTTCCTTCTCGGTCCCATCGGGAAGAGAACCCATCAGAATATCTAACCCAGACCCCCAAATGCCATTCTGATTTCTGGCTGTGCTTCCTCCCGTCTCCCACAATAGCCTTTGCTTTCAGAGAAATACCTTCTCCAAGTCAGACCCCAAGCCCTTCTCACTCACAAAACCCTGGTGTTGAATCTGGTGACACTTCTACCCCTGTGAAGCGGCAGGACTCATCTGGAAGTTGTTCTGGTCTTTCCCTCTGTACAGGTCTTGAAATCGCTCACCAGGCGTTTTTTGAGGTCTCCATCACTCAGCCAGGAACCTGAAAATCTTCTCTGTGAATTCATCTTTCTCAATAAACACTCTTGCTAGCCCTGTCTCGACAACCGTCTTTGCTTGAGCAGTGGGAGTGAAATGCATATCAGGGGGCAGGTCGCACACTGGGTGAGACAAAACTCAACACAGTAGTTGAGGTTGATCTCAGGATGATGAGGATTTGGGGTGGTGTCTGGGAGCATGAGAGTTGGCTGCACTCTGCAGGTGCAGTAATCTCACAGGAGGAAGCAAATCATTTATTCTTACTTTTAAGGACATTTCACATTTTGAAAATTACCGAAAGAAAATATATTTATATAAGGGCATCTGCCAGCCGAGTGTCACTTCCAAGAGAAGATGTGTCATTTTGGATTTTCAAATATATACCAGACCACCCCCCATCCCTTTTTTTCTATCTTTTTTCAGACCTTCCAGTACAAACTTTGGGGATTAGCCATTTTCTGACTCTGTCATTTCTCCTTTGAGGTTTCTGTAGGGTTTGGAAATTCACTGTTTATACTTTTGATTTAAGAGGATTTGGCCTAAAGACATTTCAGTCAGTGCACATCCTAGCCAGATCCCCACAGGCCAGTCTTGATGTTGCAAGCTCTGGGGGAATGGGTGGGTGTGCACACAGATCAGCACCTCAGTGCTAGGTTGGGTATGAAGCCTGGCATTCTGTTGCAGGCTATCCATCCCATCCCCCCATCAAATACCCCTGTATTCTCTTCAGCATTTGGAGCTGCTGGATTAGAGCAGATTGAACATCGGCTCTCCTAGGTCAGCCTGTCAAAAAGTGCATCTCTGCATGTTCCTCCCATATACTCCAAGAGAGGCAAGCCTTGCAGCCTGTGAGGTCACCTCTGCCAGCAGGACACATTTCAGGCACTTCTGTGTTTGAGAGTTCAGTTAAGTCTTGGCCCTTCCTATCCTCACTATTGCTCTCCGAGGCAAGAAGTTATTTTTTCATGGGGCTGAGACCCCAGAATTTTCAGGGCAGGGAAGCTGACTCTCATCTGGGTTTGTATGTGACAAGATCTCAGAGTACAGAGGAGGCACTTTTCTAGGCTACTGGGACTGAGCGCCCCCCTCCGCCCCTGCCAAGTTGCTGCTTCTGACTTACTGACTAGTTGAGTTCCCTGAAAACAGACAGGAAGAAAGAAGGCTTCTCCATGCCCTGGTGAGTTTTCATCACCCCTCCTGCAGTAGCTATTGAAACTCAGCATTCCCCTCCTGCTGTGGAACTCTGCAATGTGGAGAGACAGTTTACTCCCTGTGTTTGAGTAGATCACGGAATTGATCTACCATGTGTCCTTTGGGGAATTTTCCCTTAAATTCAGACGAAAATCGAAGAGTGATGACCAGTGAGCTCCCATCTCCCACTGGGGAAGATGAGGCTCAGATTCATCGAGGAACTGGTTAAACGAGCATTCCCGCATATGTATGGGAATAGATTCCCATATGTGTGGGAGTAGATTCCTTTAGAAAGCAATTGTCAATCTTTATCAAGAGCTTTAGAACTTTTCATGTCCTGGGGGTGGAGGGGGAGGGACAGCATTAGGAGATATACCTAATGCTAAATGACGAGTTAATGGGTGCAGCAAACCAACACGGCACATGGATACATATGTAACAAACCTGCACATTGTGCACATGTACCCTAAAACCTAAAGTATAATAATAAAAAAAAGAACTTTTCATATCCTGTTTATTTAAAATGTTTATACCCTTCGACCCTGTAGTTTTGCTTCTGCCACTCTCTTCTAATGCAACAGTACTAAATTTAAACGTTTCTGCACTGAGTTATAGAAGTTTTTTTGTTTTGTTTTTGTTTTTTGTTTTTTTGAGACGGGATCTTGCTCTGTCGCCCAGGCTGGAGTGCAGTGGTGTGATCTAGGCTCACTGCGACCTCCACCTCCTGGGTTCAAGCGATTCTCCTGCCTCAGCCTCCCAAGTAGCTGGGAATACAGGTGTGTACCACCACGCCTGGCTAATTTTTTGTATTTTTAGTAGAGACGGGGTTTCACCATGTTAGCCAGAATGGTCTCAATCTCTTGACCTCATGATCCACCCACCTCGGCCTCCCAAAGTGCTGGGACTACAGGCGTGAGACACTGCACCCGGCGGCTGAGTTATAGAAGTTTTTAAACAGTTAAACCTGAAAGGAAACAACTTTAATGTCCAACAATAGTGTAATGTTTTTATTAAGATGAATGACTATTA
Organism: Symphalangus syndactylus; assembly: GCF_028878055.3. Classification (NCBI taxonomy): domain Eukaryota; kingdom Metazoa; phylum Chordata; class Mammalia; order Primates; family Hylobatidae; genus Symphalangus; species Symphalangus syndactylus. The sequence goes on along the minus strand of NC_072434.2, from coordinate 22,153,199 downwards.
TGCAAATTTAAGATGTTCTTTAAAGAGAAATTGAAAAATGTTGACGATAACTTAAAAGGGAAAAAAAGGTAAAATTGTAGCTGTTAAACACACCCGCACACTTCAAGTCTGGAGGATGTAAAATGGTTAGCACTGGTTTTGTTAAGTAAAACATAACATGCTTCACAGTCCTTTTGATAAAAACGATCTTTTGCTCTTTTATTTCTCATAGCTCAAGTTTTGAACACTATAGGTATATCTCTTTTCTCTAGGTGCTAACTAATGGAATGCTGTCGACTTATTTCTTTGCTTCTTGCTTGTCTCTCCTGTCAGAATGCGAGCTCCATGCATGCAGACAGTTTTGTCTGTTGGTTCAAGGCTGTGTTCCCAGTGCCTGGAACATGCCTGCACATCTCAGGCACTCACTAACTACCTGTTGAATGAATGATCATCAGGACCATGTCATGATATGAAATAATGTCATAGAATGTGAAGAGTAAAAGGAAGGTTACTGCATTTTATGTATAACTGCTATGGTTTATTAAAGGACTTGCAAAAAAAGGCTAGGAAGAAATACAATAATCATTAATGATAATGATTATGTATGATTGTGTTAGAGTGAGTGCATTTTAGATCCTTTTTCCCCCCTCCATTTCTTTACTTTTAAATTTTCTATGAGCTATTTTTTTTCTGTTTTTAATAGAGTCTTCCCATGCAATCATAGCTCACTGCAGCCTCCACCTCCTGGCCTCAAGCAATCCCCCCACCCTGGCCTCCCAAGGTTTGCTAGGATTACAGGCATGAACCACTGTGCCTGGGTTTATAAGTTTCTTTTTTTTCTTTCTTTCTTTTTTTTTTTTTTGGAGACAGAGTCACGCTCTGTCACCCAGGCTGGAGTACAATGATGGGATCTTGGCTCACTACAACCTCCGCCTCCCTGGTTCAAACAATTCTCCTGCCTCAGCCTCCCAAGTAGCTGGGATTACAGGCGCCCGCCAATTTTTTAATATTTTTAGTAGAGACGGGGTTTCACCATGTTGGCTAGGCTGGTCTTGAACTCCTGACCTTAGGTGATCCACCCGCCTTAGCCACCCAAAGTGCTGAGATTACAGGCATGAGCCACCATGCCTGGCCCCTATAAGCTTCTTTTAAAGGGCAGTTAACAAATAGCAGTGAAGCTACCAAAGCACTGGAGCTCAGTAACAAGCTGCCTATCCTTGGCCACCTCGCTTAGCCTTCTTGAGCCTCACTTTCTTCATCTAAAGGATGAAGATGATAATATCTCCTCAGGCTGCCTCACAGATCAAAGGAAATAATCTTGAAAGTACTTTGTAAGCTGTGGCATTTTAGACAAACATACTGCAGGAGTTTTAGACAACATACCCTCCGGATTAGCTTGTTCCAGGCTGGGCTACCCCCTCCCCATCCTTGTAGCCATGGAGAGGAGACGGGGTGGAGCCACTCTGGGTTTTCAAAAGGTCAGCATCTAGGCTAAGGCTGGGCACACTGGCTGTGTGTGATTCTGATTTGCTTCTTGTGACTAATTCTGGGCTTCCTTCTCACCTCTCTCAACCCCGTGGGTGCTTTCTTGGGGTGCAGTGTGGGAACCCAGGGCACTTGGGTTGATGAGTGATTTGGGGAGTTCAGCAGAATGGCAGAGCTCCAGGGGTGGCACTTGGTGATATGACTCAGCCCCACACCACTCTGAAGGCAGAGTGAGGACTCTGGACACTTGTGAGTACGTCTTGCTTGTTAGAGCTTACTGGGTCTAACTCCCTGTCCTACCTGGGCCGAGTGGCCACAAGACATACTTATCCCATCACCTCCAGCCTCAGTCAAAAGGGGCAAATGGTGAAAAGACTGGGAAATGCTTGGGATATGAGAGGAAAGGAGAAAGCAATGATGTGAAATCACCCCTCCTCTTCATCACCATGAAAATGAAAAAGTATTTATTGAGTGTGTAAGTACATCTTCCATGAAAGTGAGCACTGTCTGAGATTCGTATTTACATCCATCACAGTGCATTAAGGACAAAAGCTCATTTTGTCCATTCTGAGAACGAGGAGACTGAGGGCCAGAGATGGGAGTCACTTAAGGTAATAATCACCACTTATACCTGTGTAGCATATTGAAAAAAAATTTTTTTTTTGAGACAGAGTCTCACTCTGTCGCCCAGGCTGGAGTGCAGTGACACGATCTCAGCTCACTTCAACCTCTGCCTCCTGGGTTCAAGTGATTCTTCTACCTCAGCCTTCCAAGTAGCTGGGATTACAGGCATGCGCCACCATGTCCAGCTAATTTTTGTATTTTTAGTAGAGACGGAGTTTCACCATGTTGGCCAGGCTGGTCTCAAACTCCTGAGCTCAAGTGATCCACTCACCTCGGTTTCCCAAAGTGTTGGGATTACAGGCATGAGCCACCACACCCAGCTGCAAATTTTTTAAAAGCAGGCTGGGCATGGTAGCTCACATCTGTAATCCTCGCACTTTGGGAGGCCGAGGTGGGAAGATCATTTGAGCTCAGGCAGTTCGAGACTGGTCTGGGCATCATAATGAGACTCTGTCTCTGAAAAAAAAAAAATGGCCAGGTGCAGTGGCTCATGCCTGTAATCCCAGCAGTTTGGGAAGCCAAGGCGGGCAGATCACCTGAGGCCAGGAGTACAAGATCAGCCTGGCCAACATGGTGAAACCCCGACTCTACTAAAAATACAAAAAAATTAGCGGGGCGTGGTGTCGGGCACCTGTAATCCCAGCTAATTGGGAGGCTGAGGCAGGAGAATTGCTTGAGGCAGGGAGGCGGAGGTTGCAGTGAGCTGAGATCACACCACTGCACTCCAGCCTGGGCAACAAGAGCAAAACTCTGCCTGAAAAAAAAAAAACAAGACAAAACAAAAAAAAATTTGTCAGTTTGGTGTCTGCCCAACTTAAAAAGAAAAATATTTACTATCTTGTTATATTATTTCAAAGACAAAAACCTTTTATACATAATATCTCATTACAATATCCCTCTGAAGTAGGTGTCAAGGTAATAGCTAATATTTACCGAGCGCAGCTGAGAGGCTCTGAGCTAAAGTTCTTACTTTATATATATATTTATATAATATTATTAATCCTCACAATAACTTTATGGGGTATATAATATTATTGTTTCTATTCTACAGATTAAAAAAATGAGTTCTGGAGAGTTTATATAACTTGCCCAAAGTATCTTGCCTAAAGAACCTGTATTATTATCCCCATTTTAGATAGGAGAGTTAGAACTCTAAGAGCTCAGTTGACTTGCCAGGATCACACACACAGGGCAGGGCTGAAAACTGTGGCTTCCTGGGCCACAGCTCAACCCACCTTCCATCTTCCACCAGTTTTCTAGTGCCCGCTAACTCTGTTTCTCACTAATTGGTACTAAACCAAGTGTGCCAGAGTCAAGGCTGTTGCCCAGCATGGAAATTACCCTGCTTCTGTTCTCAAAAAATCAGAATCCCTGTCCTATGGACATGGACAGTAAATTGTTGGGGCATCGGATTGAGGGAGAAATGGGGCTCTTCCCAGGGGTGATAGGGGCAGGACTGGGGAGAAACCCAGCAACCCCAGGGTTGCCTGGTGGTCCCAGCAGTGAGTGAGAGAGCTGGGGAAAGACGGGCTGGGCTTCGATGGGCTTCGATGGACCTCAGACAACAGCTGCCAGTGTTTGGGTGGAGACCGTGGTTTGCCTCAGGGAGATGTGCTAGACGAGGGGTGATTAATTGCTACCCTGCTCTGAAAATGACTGTCTTCACGCTGTGCATGCGACCATTTCTTTCTATTCATCATCTCTGCTTCTGAACAACCTAAAGCGAGCAGGTTGTGTCATGGGCTGCTCTTATTCTGGGTCCCACAAACACAGAGTGGCAGGATAAGGAAGGTCACAGGGCACTCTGAATTCCGTTTCTTTGTGGGCAAAGTCTTATTCTTTATATAGCCAATTGTCCCAAATCTTCCTAGGTTTCTTTTTCTTTTCTTTTCTTTTTCTAAGAAATGGGGTCTTGCTTTGTTGCCCAGGCTGGAGTGCAGTGGCACAGTCATAGCTCACTGCAGCGGCACAATCATAGCTCACTGCAGCCTCAAAATCCCAGGCTTAAGCCATCCTCCCACCTCAGCCCAAGTAGCTGGGACCACAGGCACACACACCATCACTCCTGGCTAATTATTTAAAAATTTGTTTTGTAAAGATGGGGTCTGTCCATCTTGCCCAAGCTGGTCTCAAACTCCGGGGCTCAAGCTATCCTCCCACCTTGGCCTCCCAAAGTGCTGGGATTACAGGTGTGAGCCACCGTGTCAAGCCTTCTCAGGTTTCAATTTCTAAAATTATTATTATCATAAAGAAAGAAAATATAATATTAAGAGTGAACTAACTCAAGATCCTGCACCCTAATTGCAATAATTTTCATTTTTGCCCATCCTCTTAACACTTCTCCACATGGTCACATTTTACATTGCTGTGATCATGTCGTGTCCAGCTTTATTATTTTGCAGAACATATTATAAACATTTTCCTGTGCCACTACATAGATTTCATAGTCGTCATTTCTAAAGGCGTCATTCAGTGTATAGACCACAGTATAACTAACCATTCTTCCGTGATTAGACATTTATGTTGCTCAGGAGCCTCTGCTTTTATACATATACCATAACAAACATCATTTCTATCTAATTTGGGACTAATTTTGAGTGTCTGTTTCAAACTGAAAAAATTCCCCTGCATCCATCCCCCTCTTTTGGGTTCTTCCTCCTCACCACCCTGTGTGATTCTGTCGCCTGTTATCTTCTCCTTCAAAAGATTGAAACCTCCTCAAAAGCAGTAGCCGTGGACTTGTGGAAAATGCATTTTGAAAAGAAATAGAGCACACTAGGCTGGGCGCGGTGGCTCATGCCTGTAATCCCAGCACTTTGGGAGGCTGAGGCGGGCAGATCACAAGGTCAGGAGATCAAGACCATCCAGGCTAACATGGTAAAACCCCGTCTCTACTAAAAAAAATAAAAAAATTAGCCGGGTGTGGTGGTGGGCACCTGTAGTCCCAGCTACTCGGGAGGCTGAGGCAGGAGAATGGTGTGAACCCAGGAGGTAGAGTTTGCAGTGAGCTGAGATTGCACCACTGCACTCCAGCCTGGGCAACAGAGCGAGACTCCATCTCAAAAAAAAAAAAAAAAAAAAGAGCATACTAATGAGTGTAAGTGCTTGTTAGTAACCATATATAGGCAGGCGTTCAGGGCACACACTCCAGTGCCACTAGCTGAGTTCAAGTTCCAGCTCTGCTTCTCACTGTCTTTGAGATCTTGGGTCTGTTGTTCACTTACTTTTCCCCTCGGGATCCTCCTCAGATCACAGGAGGAGGGGATGATACTTCTTAAGTCACAGAGTTTGTGAGAGGGTGAAATGTGTTGACTGTGACTATCTGGCACATATTAAGCATTCTATATTTGCTAAAAATTTAAGAGTAAAATTGAATTCTACCATGGTTGTGGATTTCTCTTCTCTCTCTTTTGTTTTTTTTTTGAGACCGTGTCTCACTCTGTTGCCCAGGCTGGAGTGCAGTGGCGCGATCTTAGCTCACTGCAACCTCTGCCTCCCAGGTTCAAGCAATTCTCCTGCCTCAGCCTCCTGAGAAGTTGGGATTATAGCCGCCCGCCACCACACCCGGCTAATTTTTTGTATTTTTAGTAGAGTTGGGGTTTCATTGTGTTGGCCAGGCTGGTCTCAAACTCCTGACCTCAGGTGATCCGCCTGCCTTGGCCTCCCAAAGTGCTGAGATTACAGGTGTGAGTCACTGCACCCGGCTGGATTTCTCTTCTTAAATTCAATGATTCAAGAAACTTTCATTTTGCATTACTACCGTGCCAGGTAGGATGCAAGACTGTGGGACTACAGAAATGAAAAAGACGGCCAGGCGTGGTGGCTTACCCCTGTAATCCCAGCACTTTGGGAGGCTGAGGCGGGCGGATCACAAGGTCAGGAGTTCAAGATCAGCCTGACCAATGTGGTGAAACCCCATCTCTATTAAAAATACAAAAATTAGCCGGGTGTGGTGGTGTGCGACTGTAGTCCCAGCTACTCAGGAGGCTGAGACAGGAGAATTGCTGGAACCCGGGAGGTGGAGGTTGCAGTGAGCTGAGATCGTGCCACTGCACTCCAGCCTGGGTGACAGAGACAGCTTCTGTCTCAAAAAAAAAAAAGAAAAGAAAAAAGAAATGAAAAAGACTCCCAGCTCTCCTGCAGAGCAACCATGAATAATTTGTCTCCATCCCACACCAAAAAAGAAATGGAAAATGTGGGTTGTGTGGATCTTTTGTTTTAGGTAAAATGTTATTTTTCCTTTCCTATCTCTTTTTCTTGAAATTAAAAACCATAAAGAATTCCATGCTGTGAATCGGTTGCTTTTGTATATCTTTGATTTTTGGAGATCAGTTGGTCAGTGTGTCCCCACAGTGAAAGACCGTGAGGAGACCCAGGACACTTTGTCTCTCTGTCTGGGAATTTCCTGCCGGAGCCCAGAGTGGTCTCTGAAATGAGTGCGGCTGTGTGCTTAATCCACAGCGATAGTTTTGTAGCCATGCTATCTACAGACAAGGCCCCAGCACTGGGTGGGGTTGGATAAGGAGACCTCTCTGATCCCTGTCAGCCCTAAGATCCCCAAATCCTGTGACTGTAGGCCTAAGCCTGTTCTCTAGAGACTTGTCTAGTTTATTGCTTAAAATTATTTTTTAACATTTAATCAAATGGACCCATCAAAAGGCTAGAAGCAGACAATCATCAATTAAAAATCAAATAATCAGATCAAACAATCAGGCAAAACAATTTAAAAAACCCATCCATTACTATGAACAAGCCCATCAATCGGAGACCAAAGAAAGAGAAATAACTGACAGCACTTATGCGAGTAAAATACACTTGTCAGCCCACTTAATACACGCTTTGTGACACGTAAGAGCCTGATTCTATGTGGTCCTGTACCAAGAGAGATATGTGCACACATACTTTATGCATTCTCAGAGGTTACAGTCTAAAGAAGACAACAGAGCAGAGTTGGCAGAGGGCTCTCCAGAATGCGGTACTAACAGGGAAGTTATTTTTAATATGTAATAAATCAATACAGGTGTCTTTATGGGATTTTCTTATATCACAAGCTGAATTTGGAAGCTAGATCAGTAAGAAGGTGATTGATCACATTTTATGAAGTTTATTGCTTTTTAACAGTAAAACTCATTTTAGGAGAAATAGCAAATCACCTTTTGCAACGTCTAATAAAATAATTGATTCAGGCAAAAATCATCAACGGCTGCTAAAACCATTGGGTGAGAGCCTTCTGGGGAACTGGACTATTGTAAGATGTCAACATGTTGCCTCACAGATTCTTTCCCAGTGAGAAGGGGGAAAACGCAAGATGATGATGGAGGGGTCAGGCTGTCACCATCTGAACCCACTGATCTACTTAGCATTGCTAAAAGAGGACAAACAGACATGACATGCTTCAGAGTAGGAGCAGGATGAAGCACCCAGCACCACCTGTGACGTACTTGCCAGAAAATGATAAACCTGAATGTTTGCAAGCCTTTGGTGCTAATTTCCATGTTTTAGGAAATATAGGGGTTAGGAGGAGTTAAATGACAACGTGAGGACACAGACAGATAAAACAGAATTTAGAACATTTCATGAGACAACTGATCCGATTTCTTTAAACACGTCACTGACATGATTTTAAAAGTTGGGGGTTGCGGGGCAGGGAACAATATCAGATTAAAAGAGCCAAATGCCATGTATAGATCTTACTGGATCTAGATACAAACAAACCAAAATTTTATTTTATTTTTTTGAGACAGGGCCTCACTCTGTTACCCAGGCTGGAGTGCAGTGATGGGACCTCGACCTCCCTGGGCTCAGGTGATTCTCCCACCTCAGTCTCCCAGGTAACTGGAATTACAGGAGTATGCTACCACACCTGGCTAAGTTTTGTATTTTTCATAGAGACAGGGTTTCTCCATATTACCCAGGCTGGTCTTGAAGTCCTGAGCTCAAGCATGGAGGCCAGCCCAGGCCTCCCAAAGTGCCGGGATTACAGGTGTGAGCCACTGTTCCCGGGCTAACCAACTTTAAAAGACAGTATGAGGACAACTGGGGAACTTGGAATATAACTTGGTATTAGGTGATATTAAGAAGTGATTGTGATAATGATCTAGCGATCATATAAGAAGAATGTCCAATTATTTTCAGAGATACATTCTGAAACATTTATTAGTCATATGTCACCATGCCTGGGATTTTCTTTAAGATATTTCACTAAAGAAAAAAATAGTCCCGGTGCAGTGGTTCACGCCTGTAATCCCAGCACTTTGGGAGGCCGAGGCAAATGGATTGCTTGAGCTTGGAATTTCGAGACCAGCCTGGGCAACAAAGTGAGACCCTATCTCTACAAAAAATATAAAAATTAGCTGGGCATGGTGGCGCATGCCTGTGGTCCCAGCTACTCAGGAGGCTGAGGTGGGAGGATGGTTTGAGCCTGGGAGGCAGAGGTTGAAGTGAGCTGAGATCGTGCCACTGTACTCTAGCCTGGGCAACAGAGCCAGATCCTGTCTCAAAAAAAAAAAAAAAAAGGTAATAAAGAAAAAAAAAACTATAAAAAAGAAAAAATAATATAGGGAAATGTTAATCTTTACTAAATATACTAAATGTAGGTGATAGGTAAATGGGAGTTCATTCCATAGAACTGACTTTCCTACTGAGCCCTGTCTCACCACTTCCCGAGCCCACAGGGCTATGACAGCACCTACAACACTTTGGTGCACACATTTTTGAACAAATGAATGAAACTGCATTGACCTAAATGACCCAGTTGCAGAGGGGTGTGGATGAGTGTGGGTTGGGGGCAGAGCTCTGAGGAGAGATGGGGAGGAGGTCACGCGTAGCTGGGTTTATGGACCATTTCAATGGATTTAGACAGCATCTGACCTCAATTAAAACTCTCCTTTCTTCAAAAACACACTCCTTTCTCATCTCTGAGTATTTTAAGACAAGGCAAAGGTATAAGGTACTAATTTGTTTTTATATAACCCATGCCACGGCCATAGGTCCAGGCCTGATCACAGGGGGAGATGGGCCTTTTGAAGCCTCCAGTTGTTAAACCACAGGAAGTGGAACTTGGTCACCAGTAAACAGGTTTGGACCATTTAATTTGTAATTATCGTGAGTAAATACTATCTTGTTTTTCCTGGGGGTTGGGTGTGAGGAAGATAATTTGGAAAACATCTTTTTTAAAAAACCCTGCCATTTTATTGGGTGCTTACTATGTGCAAAGCACAATGCTCAAAAGCATTTTATCTGCATGATTTCATTATCCTCACCACAGTCACGTAAGTGGGTCCTCTCATGCCCATTTTACAGATGAAGAAACTGAGGCGATCTGACTACAAAACACATATTTTAAAAGTTTCCCCCAAATTATGTACCTGAGCCACGCACTTAACATTCACAGGGTAAATTGATAAAAAGCCCCAAATGGGTCAGGTGCTGTTTATTTATTTATTTATTTATTTTTATTTTTATTTTTATTTTTAGATGGAGTCTTGCTCTGTCGCCCAGGCTGGAGTGCAGTGGCACAATCTTGGGCTCACTGCAACCTCCGCCTGCCAGGTTCAGTGATTCTTGTGCCTCGGCCTCCTGAGTAGCTGGGATTACAGGCGTCAGCCACCACGCCTGGCTAATTTTTGTATTTTTAGTAGAGACGAGGTTACACCATGTTGGCCAGGCTGGTCTCGAACTCCTGACCTCAGGTGATCTGCTCGCCTTGGCCTCCCAAAGTGCTGGAATTACAGGCGTGAGCCACTGTGCCCGGCCTGTCAGGTGTTATTTTAGAAGGCACCTCCAGCCCAAGGTCTTTGAAAAATGCAACTGTTATTAGTGGTATTAAATAAAATTTATTGGAGGTCATTGATTTGGACTGACCTCCTGCTCTAGGCTCAACAGAACAAACCAAAATGGTGTCACTTATGCTAAAGTTTCATGTCACCAAACTGAAACTGAGTTGTTTATCTGACCTTCCAAGAAAACAGGAGAGAGAGAAAGATAATAGCCAAATCACGAGATAGGCCAGTTTTAACCAGCATGATAAGAAGTCCCCTCTGCTTTAACCCTTACAAGGAAAGTTAACTGAAGTTACCTGATGCTAACCGGTTGCTTTTTGTTCTGATTCTGCTTTCTTCACCCTTTTCTGCCTGTTAAGCCAACCTCCTCTGCTCAGCTCATTGGAGCACTTTTTCTCAGTTTTTAGAGAAAAACGCTACCCAGCTTCATAAATCACAACAGCCAATTACATCATTTAACTAAATTTGCCGTAATTTTGTGTTTTGACAGAGGGGTAATAATCATCCAGCCCTCAGACCCCCGTCATGGTGTCTTCACCTCCTGCCAGTGTTTCAGGCTTCCTGAGGTGCAGCCCAGCTGGGACCTGGAAATTCCCGACCCCACACACCACCGCCCGACGGGAAAGAAGCATGGACTGGCAACAGTGTCTTTACTGTGTGCCGTCTGATTGCAGACAGAACTGGGCTTTCCAAGAGAAACTGAGGAGGACAGTGGAGAGCTTTTTTTTTTTTTTTTTTTTTTTTGAGACGGAGTCTTGCTCTGTCGCCCAGGCTGGAGTGCAGTGGCGCAATCTCGGCTCACTGCAAGCTCCGCCTCCCGGGTTCACGCCATTCTCCTGCCTCAGCCTCTCCAAGTAGCTGGGACTACAGGCGCCCGCCACCACGCCCGGCTGATTTTTTTGTATTTTTAGTAGAGACGGGGTTTCACCGTGGTCTCGATCTCCTGACCTCGTGATCCGCCCGCCTCAGCCTCCCAAAGTGCTGGGATTACAAGCGTGAGCCACCGCGCCCGGCTGAGAGCTTTTATCTTGAACCCGGGAGGTGGCGGTTGTAGTGAGCCGAGATCGCACCACTGCACTCCAGCCTGGCGACAGAGCGAGACTCCGTCTCAAAAAAAAAAAAAAAAAGAGCGAGAGAATGGCCACAGAGGCCCGGGCATTAGGGCTTACTGGACCAGGGATGCTGCAGGGGTCTTGGGCTTGCGGTGAGACAGGGGACAGGTTTTGCTCTCCCAAAGCAGGGGTCCAAGCCTTCCCAAGCAGGGCCATAGAAAGCAGGGGGTTCCAGGTTAAATTAGAGCCTCCAGGCCACCCCACTCCCCGCTCTCTACCCCCCAGCACTTTCACCCTTAGGTTTCCTTCCTCCAGGGCACACAGAAGAGCGGACTTCTGGCAACTGTCGCCCCCTGGGGGTCCCGCCCGGGAGAGCGAGTTACAAGCAGGGCAGAGGTCGGGGAAAGCCTGTCAGGGGCCAGTGCTCTCCAAGGGCAGTGCGAGGTCACTGTCCTGTGGTCCCTGAAATCTTCTGGGAGCCCAGGTGGCCAGGATAGAAGAGCTGTAGAGGAAGGGGGAGGAGGAAAGAGAGAGAACAAAGGAAAAAAAAAAAAGCGAAGAAAGAGGGGAGGCGGGGAGGGTAGGAAGAGGACCCTAACTCCCTGGAGAGGACCTGGGAACATTGAGAAACCAGCCCAGGATTGCTGGCCAGGAGGATGCTGGTGTGTCTCTGGGGAGCAGGCTCCTTTCCCATCTCATGCAACTCAAGAGTCTGAGCCCCAGTGATGGGCTTGCCCCTGTCCTCCAAGCGGCTCTCTAGATTCAGTATCCTGGACCCATCTGGGGTTTTTTTTCCTTTGAAGCAGCTGAGTGAGGCCCCCTGCCTGGACCTCCTAAGTCAGCTGTACGCATTTCGCATAGCTACTCACCCGCCTGCAGCCCAGCCCGCACCCGATCAGTGGAGAGGGATCTGGTCCACAGAGGCCGAGGCCAATAGAGGACAGTGCCCCTTCCGCACCTGCCTCTGGCTGCGAGCTGCAGGATGCGGTCAGGAGAGGAAGCGAGGCCTAGGCCCGAGTCATTCTGGGGTTTCCAGAGAGCTTCTCACCGAGGGCATTGACAGGGCACTGTCTGGGTCTAGGCACGCCTCCCTCTCCTCATCCGGCCCCTGGAGCAAGGGTGGGGGGAAAGGGAGAGTGGAGAAGTTGAGCCTCCTCCCCCTCTTCCTCTGCCTGGCCAGAGGGCCTGAGGATTGCGAAGCTGGACCAGGATAGCTCCCTCTGGGCAGGGAGAGGGCTGAGTGAGTCCCTCTACTGCGTATGGGGGATGATGGTGCTTCAGGGTGCGAGCAGCTGCCCAGCTACCATGCAGCTTTTAGAAGCTCCGTTAAGGACATCCAACTCTGCTTCCCTTTCTCCTGCCTAGCAAGAACTCAAAGTTTTTCCCCACTTCCCTTCCACTTCCCAGAAAACCCCATCTGATGGAGAATGCTTGCCCCTTCAGCCAAAGTGGGAATGAGAGAGAGCTGATGGGGGCTTAGTGACCTCTTCCAAATGGCACCTCCTTCCTTCCCCTGCATGGGCTGAGCAGTCAGTTTCCAATGAGGACTCCGGTTTGTGCCTCCACGGTGCCTGCTTCTGAGGCCCTTGACCTCTTCCCTCTGCCTTTCACCCACTCTCTCCCCACTGCCACAACAGGAGTCTAGGCGCCATCGCCCTCGCCTGCACTCCTGCCTGCCTATGCTTTCTCCCCACTCCAACCACTCACATGCCACTCATCTTCTAAAGGTCAGTTTGCCCAGTTCATCTCCTGGGTCAACATTTTTCAGCAGTGTGATGGTTAATTTTACGTGTCAGCTTGGCTAGGCCCAGTGCCCAGATATTTAGTTAAACATTTTTTCAGATGTTTCTAGAAGGTGTTTTGTTGTTTTGTGTGTGTGTGTGTGTGTGTTTAGATGAGATTAACATTGAAATTAATAGACTTTGAGTAAAGCAGATTACCCTCCAATCTGTGGAAGGCCTGGTTGGAACAAAGTCTGATCTCCCTGGAGCAAGAATGAATCCTGCCAGCAGGTTGCCTTCGAACTTGAACTCCAGCTCTTCCCTGGGTCTCCAGCCTGAGAGTCTATCCTGCAGATTCTGGACATGCCAGCTTTCACAATCCAATGAGCCAGTACCTTAAAATCAATCAATCTCTCTCTTGCATTCTCTCTCTCTGGTTATAGCTATTTATACATACACATCTTACTGGTTCTCTTTCTCAGGGAGTGCTGATTAATTCAAGTAGCTTCTCTTCAACTTCAGTATAAAAATCTTAAATCCTCACCTAGCCCACAAGCCTCTTAGTCATCTTAGCTCATATAATGCCTTTGTACAAATTAGAAAAAGCCACCCTCTCTAGGCAGATATAGCTCTGACCAAACATAGGGCAAGGTGAGTGGAGAACCGTGAACCTTCCCTCTTAGTATGGTGCCCAACCTGGACAACCACATGGAGTTGCCTTACTTTCGTTTGTTTGTTTGTTGTGTGTGTGTGTTTTTAATTGAGACAGAGTCTTGCTGTGTCACCCAGGCTGGAGCGCAATGGAGTGATCTCGGCTCACTGCAACCTCTGCTGCATGGGTTCAAGCGATTCTCGTGCCTCAGCCTCCTGAGTAGCTGGGACTACAGGTGCCTGGCACAATGCCTGGCTAATTTTTTTTTTTTTGTATTTTTAGTAGAGATGGGGTTTTGCCATGTTGCCCAGGCCGTTCTTGAACTCCTGACCTCAGGTGATCCGTCCGCCTTGGCCTCCAAAAGTGCTGGGATTACAAGCTTGAGCCACCGCGCCTGGCCGTTCGTTGTGGTTTTTTGTTTGTTTGTTTTTTTTTGAGACAGGGTCTTGCCCTGCCTCCCAGGCCGGAGTGCAGTCTCGGGATATCGGCTCACTGCAACTTCCGCCTCCCTGCTCAAGTGATCTTCCCACCTCAGCCTCCCAAGCAGCTGAGACTACAGGTGCGTGCCACCACTCCTGGCCAATTTCTTTATTTTTTGGTAGAGACGGGTTTTCACGATGTTGCCCAGGCTGATCTCCAACTCCTGACCTCAGGCGATCCTCTGGCCTGGGCCTCCCAAAGTGCTGGGATTATAAGCGTGAGCCTCTGCGCCTGGCTGCCCTGCTTCTGGATGAGCCCCTGACTGACGAATTAGCCTCGTCTCTCTTCCACGTTCTTTCCCTTTACTCCTTCCTCATCCCAAACCCTAACCTCCCTGCAGCCCCTGGAATCCGCTGTGCTCCCTTGCTGCTGTGCTTTTGTACACCTGTCACTGCTGTTTCAAGTCCCCCTCTTATCTTCTGGTATTGCTTCCTCTGGCCAAGTTTTGCCGAGGCTCAGCCTGGGTCAGCCTTCCCTCTCCTAGCCTGGGGTCTTAGCCCTTACTTCAGGTACTGTGCTGCTTCATCACTCGTCTAGATTGGAGAATCCTCCAGGGAATGGGGCTTGAGCTTTGATCCATTGTGCTGGGCACTAGTAGGTGCTCAATAAATGTTTATTGAACAAGTGAAAACCGGGAAGTGAATGAATGGATGAACGGGGACACAGCAGCTCGCAGCGGGCAGCAGGAGGCGCTCGCCGGGAGGGTGCTCCTTCCCTTCAGCCCGCCCGAGTTCAGCCAGCGGGCCCGGCGGGAGGAGTGGGAGTGGGAGTGGGCCGGGGCCGGGGCTGGGGAGGGGCGGCCATCCCCGCGTTACCCGCACGCCCGGGCTCCGCGGCCCGCAGCGCCGCACAGCGAGGGGGAGGGCGCCTGCGGGAAGGACAGGGTCCGGGCAGCGCCCTTCCGCAGGCTCCTTTCATTCTTCCACTTGGGGGTCTCCAGGAATGAAATCTGGCCCCAGCCAGGCCGGAGCGCGCGAATGAAAGGCGGCACTGGGACCAAGAGAGAAGCTTCGTCCCGCCTGGGCTGCGGAAACTGGCGGCGCCGGGGGTGTCCCACCGCAAGGGCGTCCGAAAGCGGGGCAAAGGGGACAGCCTCGCCCCTCGAGCGGCTGCTCCCGCAGCTCGCTCACCCCTGCGGGTACCTCGTCACTCCCGCGTGCGGCCCCGTCCCGACTCTTGGATCGGACTCTCCAGTCCCTTCTTGCGTCTTCCCCTCTTTCCTCTGGGCCTTGGTATGCCCCAGGGGACAGATGTCTTGGGATCTTTAACATTTGGGATGCTGCAAATGCCGAAGTTAAATGAAATACCTCCGGGGAGGGCAGGCGGCAGGGAGGCTCGGGGGGAGGGAAGATGGCCTGGACAAACAGGTCCTGAAGCTGCGAGCCTGGAGTGGAGGGCGCAGGGGCAGGCGGGCGGCGCCAGAACTCCATGGGACAGGTAAGCGGGAAAACTTCGCGGCACCCAGCGCGGGTGAACTGGGGCGGGGGATCGGGCCCCTGAACCCATGGTCTTCAGCCTTAGCGGAGGGTGCCCTACAGGGAATGGGGTAATTTTTTCAAAGGGGCAGGAATTCTGAGTTCCTACCAAAAATGCACATTTCCAGCCCCTCAACCTTTCTCCTTCGACCTTCTTCGTGCCTGTGGATCTTCCTGGCCAGGTTCCGGGAAGCCAGAAAGCAGCCAAACAAAAGGAGCAAAGTCTCGGGCCAGCCTGGATGTGGAGGGCGCAGTGGGGGAGGGGAGCAGGGTGGACAGGACAAAGGGGCTTTTTAGAGAAAGCCTAGAGGTCTCATTTCAGGGCGCATTCCAAGCTGGCTTGGAGTTCCCCCGTTCCAGCCCACTCCACCTTTGCTTAGTGCAGGCGAACACCTTTCCTAGTGAGCAGGGAGCAGATGCGAGTAAGAAAACAGTGAAGGAACCATCTCCCACCCCTCTTGCCTGGAGGATCCCGGGCTATTTCACTTCTTCCTTTTTTCACTGTTGTCTCTAGCGCTGGCCATTGATTCCTTAATTCATGAAGTAAGATTGTAGCAGTGCCTGAGACTACTTTGCTGGGGGCTGTTGGGGATGTGAAGATGGTAGGACGAGGCCCTTGCTTTAAAGAACTTCCAATTTGGTGTTATCAGAAGACCCTAAAAGAAGGAACTTTTTTTTAAAAAAAATGGAGAGTGGATGGCTACAGCGCTGGGGAAGAGTTTTCTGATTCGAGACTTTTCCTTAGGAAACGAAAACACTAAAGAGGTCCAGTTTCTCTTCCCTGGGGAAGGGCTCTTGTCTGCAAAGATCAGATTCCAAGTACTATAATGCTTTGCAAGGAAATACCACTTCCTCACCAACTGGTGGTCTGGACCGTGCTCTGGGGTTTGGGGCTGGGGCATCAGTCCCCTGACTCCCCAGCCTGGCTGGAGTGGGGAGCTGTTTCAGATTCCCAGCTGGCCTCTGGAGTGCCCACCAGTGGGGGCACTGGTATTTTGAATTGAATGACATGGCCATCAGAGAGTTCCAAGGATGGCTCCCTGGGGTTCTTGGCAGGAGGTTTGGTTTGCCAGCTCCTTTCCAAACCTCAGATTCTGCAAGGTTGGGAAATATTGAGCGTGAATTTGGGGGAGCAGGGCGTTTTTGAGAATTCCAAAGGATCAATGCAAACAGTGAGATTGAGCATCTGTACTAACCTCCCCTGAAGTCAGCGATGGTGGATTACCTGAGGGCAAGGATTCTTCACTGGGTTCATTGGCATTAGGCATCTGTAGATAGAATTCAGAGGGTGTGTAAACTAGGTGAGGCAAAAAAAGACATCATTGTTTTTCACCAACCTTTAACAGATTTTAACATCACCTTTAGTTATGAAGACAACAAATCACAGTAGCATTGGCAGTACCTGTGACTTTGCCATTAATAGAATTCACAGTTTCATATCACACCACAGTCACAGCAATCTTGAAATATTGTTTACACTCAGCCCTTGTGTGAAATTACCCACTGCTATACCCTGCCTAATGTTAATAAAGAAGCATATATATTGCTATGTTTTTATATTTTTAGAACTTTATTTCATATAATTGACTTTTTTAGTGATCTTCTTAATTTTATTTTATGCATTAAGAAATGTGAACTGTGAGCCAATTCACAGCTGGTAGAAACTTCCACCAACCCCCACCTGGAGCTGGGGGTGGGCAAGGTGGAGGAAGGGCCGCTTATGCCCAGAGTCAACCCCTCTCTGTTTGACTTTGTAAGAAAATGCCAAGCCTCTATGGGGAGGGACTGTGTGTTACGGAGGACTGGGGAAGGGCAGGGCTGCAGGCTATTTGGGAGACCCAGAGAACAAGCTCCCAATGCGGTGGGGTGAGGAGGAACTGTCCCCTGTTAGGGCCTCTCGGCCTCAGCCTGGGCAGAAAATGAGGTGGTCAGCCTGGAGCACTCTGGGGCTAGCATTGTTTGGAAAAAGGGTGTGTGCAGGAATGTGAAGGTGTGCTGGGTGTGTGTACCGGAGCAGTGGGGGATGCTGGCGGACTCCAGTCCCATGAGTTCCGCTCCACAGGAGATGCCTGGTGAAAGCAAACTTCCTCTGTCATCCCTGCACTTGGGGGTAGGGAGTGGGGACAGGGCTTTTTAGGGGCTGGGGGAGGGGAAGCAATCCAGACATACATTGAGGCACTGGAATCTGGGTGGGGGGAATGGTGGGAAGATCAGAGAGTGGGGGGAATGGTGGGAAGATCAGAGAGTGGGGGGAAAGGGAGGTGGTAAGATGAAGACTTGAGGGGTGCAGCCTGCTGGGGACAGGCCAGGCAACAGTCAACCTTAGCTTTGCTTCCCCCTGTGAAATAGGCTAGATTCCAGTTTCCCATTTGCTTGGGGGGTCAGTGGGATGGGAGACCTTGAGGCTTATGTTTTATAGGAAATAAGTTCCATTTTGGTCTCTGGTTCCTTGCATTTGGGGAGTGGGCTTAGGGTCTGGGGTCACAGTGGACCTCCTGTGGAGTAGGGAACAGGACTTGGGCTCGGGTCAGTGCCTGTCAGTGCCCCATGAACATGCGTTGCTGGGGGATGGATGTAAATAATAAACAGAGAAGTGATGGCCTTGATACCCCTGGGGGACAATGTCTGGGATATAAAGAACAGCCTGATCCTCTCTCTCTAGGATTCTAGAACTTCTGCATATTGGAATTCCAGCTGCCTTGCCTGAGGTTTTAAAATCCTCACTCAGGAGAGATAAAACCCAGGCCTTGGTCTCCATTTCGGTATGTGGGGAAGAGCAGTGACCCATCCCTGTCAGTTTGTAAATGTCCTGCTTGTTTTTTCCATGGACAGTGGACATTTCACCCTGCTTTTGGGGTGCTTAACAGGCCTCAATTTCTGGAAAGAGAAACTGAGGTCAAAGGAAGGCAGGGAGAGCCAGGGTCAGGACAGGAGGGTACGCAGGTACCTCACAGCTCAGAATGTTGTACTAAGGTCTCTTGAGGCCATGAAGACATGACCCTTGTTGTTGCCTTCTTTGGGGATTCCTCCATGGGAGCCCCTTTTTCCCTGCTACCCTCCTGCCCCCCGGAAGTGCAGAGGCCCAGGAGCTGCCTGCTGGCACCAGTTGCACGGGATTAGTTCAGGGAAGGACTTGCTCACCTGCTCCTCCCCTCTGACTCAAGTCATAACAAGTAACCTGGTTCCCCTGGCCCAGCAGCCTGGGAGGGACGGCAAGGCAGGCAGGTGAGCCGAGACGGACGGACGGCCAGCAGCCCCGTTGGCTGGAGAGAGAGCACAGGCCTGTGGCCTTGGGAGACCCTGAGGTGACATGCGAGGGCCCTGAGCCCTGTGACTGGAAGCAGGGGCTGTTTCTCAAACTCCTGGACTAAAGCCCAGAAGCAGGTGAGGGCGGGGTAGGTGGAATGGGTCTTTGGGGCTGAGAGCAGGCTGGCCTGGGAGTGGAGGAGCCCAAGCAGTGGCCATCACCCCCCTCCGACCCCCACTCCCACCAGCCTATGTCTGGGGTGTAGGGATGACAGAGGGGTGCTGGTGGGCTTGGACAGGAGCCTGTTCCTGTGGTTGCCCAGGCCTTAGTTTCCACCAGAGGGAAGGCAAGCAGAGATGAGCTGGGACAGGCAGGCCCGAGACCTGGCTTTGGGGGACACACTTGGGATAGAGGAGGATCCCCCATGGCCCGGCCTAAGGGAAGGTGCTCTGGAGTTTCCCTCCCTCTCTCTGTGCCCCTTCTGGTCTCCTCTGCCTTTTTCTGGGGACATTGTTCAGCTGGGTGGGCTGCTTTTTAGGGCCCAGTACTGGGGCTTGAAGAGGCCCAGGAGGGATCCCTGTGTTGGGGAGGGGGTGGGGATGTTACCTGAACTGCCTTTATCTAAAAGCAATGCCTTAGACATTTAAGACTCATAGCCTCCTGGGTGGGGGTGGTGCCCTCGCTCTCACCTGTGGACTCTGGGGCAGGTTCCCTACAGCTGTGGAGGGCGGTCTCAGCAGAGGCAGATGTGGGGGTCTGCTACATGGCTGTGCGAGTTTCCTTCTTGGCCTGACATTGACCAAGAGGTCGAGATTCAGACCGGAGGCCTGGAAAGGCTTTAGACATTGTGCAGTCTTTATTGTGCACAGGAGGAAAGGAAGCCCGGGGAGGCCTGGTGACTTCCCCAAGGTAGCACAGACTGCAGCAGAACCAAGCCTTGAGCCCACAGCCAGGCTCTGGGCATCTGACGCTGTTCTCTTTGCTCTACTTGGGGCGGCAAGTCATCCCAGAGAGGACCCAGCATCAGCCTGGGACCATTGGGAAGATCAGTGCCTCCCCTTTGACGCTGGCAGTGAGAGACTGGGCTGAGCTGGGAGAAGGGGAAGCTGGCGGAGACAGGAGGTGTGCTAAGGTACCCCTCTGTCCCTGTAAGTCCCCACTCCTCTGCAACAGTCTCAGAGCCCCTGAGAAGCAGGGGCTGAGTTGGCCCAACTTTACAAGGCAACTACTTAGTGGTTAATAATTAATTAGCAAGCATGACTAATTAATGGCTTCCCCTCCCACATTACTTCCTCCCTTGTCCAAAGGAGACACACTCAGCGTGCTAGCTGAGACCACCTTGCTTCCTAGCTCTGGCTGCACCCTGCCCTTGGCTTCTGGGGAGAGTGGGAGGATGGCTAGGGTGGGTGGGAAGGGGTGGGGGTGAGCTGCCTGCTCATCTGTCCTGTTCTTATCTCTACGAGGGATAGAGTTTGGGACAGATGGACAGTGCAGAGCTAATAGTCATCCCAAGTATCCTGCGGGGTGGGGTTCCAGAATATATGGCCAATCTTTCAGAACTTTGGCATGTTTGCAAAGGCCTCCCATAAAGTTAAAAAAAAATAATTCTCCCATGCATTCTCTAGACTTCCTTGAATAATTGAAATTCCAAAGTGCAAGGTACATGTTGCTTTCAGGGCTTTGTGTTTGATTGTTGCTGCCTGTGGTTGCTGTGTTGTTTATGTAGGTCTATAAAAGTTCTTGATCGTCCTGCTCTTATCATCTTGATGGGTGGAGAGGTATCACCGGGGACCTGGCTGACAGCAGTCCCCTCTCCCTGTTGGCCTTGCTTTGTTACCAGCTTTCCCAAGGCCGACTTTTCTGTTGTGTTGGCTGCCTGTGGAGGGGTGGAGCTCACCTCCCCCACCCTGCGGCCCCGCGCTCTGAGGAGGCAGGATAGGCTCCAGACAGAAACTCGGAAGGACTTTTGGACTCTTGCTCAATGGGCTGACTCAGTGAGGAGGTGGCTGGGCTCTCTTTCCAGACCAGACTGCCTGCACGAGCTCCGCCCACCCCTCCCACCCCTACTGCAGCCAGCAGCTGCCAGGCCCTGGCCAGCTGGGACCCCAACCAGGGGTGTGGGTTGGTGAGAAGGGAGGGGGGGTGGGCACAGGTGTTATCTGGGTGACTGGTCTCTAGCTGAGCCGACACAATGGGATGGCACCTGTACCACCCAAGTGTTCTCCACCCCGAAGCAGGCAGAGGAGCAGGTGATCTCCTTTCTCTCCTTGCGCAGCTTCTGCTCTAGTCACTGCTTGCCCCTCACCTGTCAACTCTTGGCAACCCTGACAGACACAGCCCTGGGTCTCCCCTGGCTGTGGGGTGTAGGGGATCCAGGCTGATTCCCCTTCAAGGGTCTCCTAGGAGTAACTGATGGCTTGAAAGTTGTTTGAGGGCTTTGGGACAGCTCTCTGGCATACAGTGGCTGCACATATCTGCAGATGTGAAGTTCGGAGTCCAGTGCGCCAATTCAGAGAGCGGGCATCCTGGGCTTTGGAGGCCCCAGACCAGGGGCCTTGGCCATGTGCCTGCCCACTTCTTGAAGTGCCCTCGGCCACTGGGGCAGTAGGACATGCCTCACACCTCCTGGGTTCTTGGGTTGAGGATAGCTGTGTCCCATAAAGATGTCTTCCCCTTCCTCTTTCTTTTTTTTGGAGAAGGGGTCTCTCTGTTGTCCAGGCTGGAGTGCAATGGTATGAACACGGCTCACTGCAGCCTTGACTTCTCTAGGCTCAGGCAATCCTCCTGCCTCAGCCTCCTGAGTAGCTGGGACTACAGGTGCATACCACCATGCCCGGCTAATTTTCATTTTTGGAGAGATGGGATCTATGTTGTCCAGGCTGGTCTTGAACTCCTGGGCTCAAGCAATCCTTTTGCCTTGGTCTCCAGAAATGCTGAGATTACAGGTGTGAGCCACCATGCTGGGCCCCCTTCCTCCTTTCTTTGTCATCCCATCCCATTTTTTTGTCCCCTTCCTTTTTATCCTGTCTCTGCTCTTTTCCTTCTTGCCCTTCTCCCCAGTCGAGCAGCTCTTGTGGCTACCACAGCTGTCGACCCCCTTAGGCCTAGAGGACTTTGGCCCAGAGGGGAGCTAGGCTGGGCCCCTGAGAGCCCACTGAGAACAGGGTTTGCTGGTAAGGCCCACAGCCTCTTTTCTCAGTCAGCATCCCCACTGCCAGAATCTCCCACCCTAGATGGTTCCTGAAGCACAGTCCTCCCTTCCACTCCCCTGCTCTCAAGCATCTATTAAGCTTTTTGTAACCAAAATGGTTCATATCTAGCTTTTTTGTTATTGTTCTCTTTTCTCTTTAAAGCTGGGGAAACTCCAGGCTACCTACACAACCTGGCCCAGGCTGGTCACGGTGTCCCGCCTCCCTGCTCTGTGCCCTCTCCTTCCAGAAATCCACCATGGAGAGTAAGGATGAGGTCAGCGACACCGACAGCGGCATCATCCTGCAGTCTGGTGAGTGTTCAGGGAAATTCCCCTGCCCTAGTCCCTGGTCCTCGGCCCTGACTCCTGAGTCCTGAGTCCCCAGGTGCTAGGGCTGGCCGGGCTGAGACTCCCAAGGGCTGAGAGGAAGGAGAGGGAGAGGCCTCTGCTGGGAGGAGGGGGAGGTTCTGGAAGGGCTGGAGCCTCAGGGACATGTGGAATTTTCCTCCCTGGAGAAAACTTGTTTGGAGTTTTGGTTGTATCTGGAAGAGGGATCTGCAGTGTTCAACTTTAGCCCCAGTTGAGAAGTTGAAAAATCTCAGCCAGGCATGGTGGATCACGCCTGTAATCCCAGCACTTTGGGAGGCCAAGGCGGGCGGATCACAAGGTCAGGAGATCGAGACCATCCTGGCTACCACGTAGTCCCAGCTATTTGGGAGGCTGAGGCAGGAGAATCGCTTGAACCCGGGAGGGAGAGGTTGCAGTGAGCCGAGATCGCGGCATTGCACTCCAGCCTGGGCGACAGGGCAAGACTCCATCTCAAAAAAAAAAATATATCATCTGGCCAATGTGAAGGTCCTGCCTCTCTGGCCAGACCTGTGGGCCTAGTCTGGCCTAGTCTTGACAGAGGACAAGAAAGAAGAGGCTTATGTGTGTGTGCAAGAGAGAGGGTTAGTGGGGAGAGGGAGAGAGAGAGAGAGAGGAAGAAGAAGAAGGAAAAGAGGAAGAAGAACGGAGGAGGAGTGGGGGGAGGATTGCATGGGCAGAACTACCTCCCCTGCACTCCCCCGCATAGGTCACCTGGTGAGACGACCCTCCCTTCTGAGCTGTAACATTTGTGTAGCCAAGAGATGTGGTGTTTTGTGGCTGTGACACAGGCCACAGCAGCCAGCCTGCAATTTGTGGGCAGGCATGAGATGTGTGTGTGTGTGTGTGTGTGCATGTGCATTCCCCTAGGGGTGGTCAACAAGTAACAGAGGAGGCTTCCATCTTCAGCCTCCCTGAGCATGTGCCCCCCACCCTTGCAGGCCCTGACAGCCCGGTCTCTCCAATGAAGGAGCTGACCCATGCAGTGCACAAGCAGCAGAGGGCCCTGGAGGCGAGGCTGGAGGCCTGCCTGGAGGAGCTGAGGAGACTCTGCCTTCGGGAAGCGGTGAGGCCCCAGCCAGCACACACAAGCATCGGGTTCATCTGAGGAGCTGTGGAGCCACGTGTGGGAATGCGGGAGCTGGGGAGAGGGAGCCCCATTCTTGTGGGAATTCTGGACATCAGGCTGGGGGCTGGGGCCCAGAGTCCCCATGATGCAGTGTTTGACCTTGTGCTGGTTGGAGAAGAGTCAGACCCAGGCGGGGGGCCCAGGCACAGAGAACAAAGTTCATCGGGGCTGCAGAGGGACTGCATAGACATAAGTGCATGTGAGTGCTGTAACCCGGGTCGGTGTAGCTCTGGAGGAAGTGATCAGAAGGAGGTCTGAAGGGAAAGGGGAGGAGTGCAGAGTGGGTCTGAAGACAGGAGAGACAGTGTGGAGGATGGGATGGGGTGGGGTGGAGGGTGGTCCCACCAGGGCTTCTGTGGAAGGCAGGCACATGCAGTGCAGGGGCCAGTGAGCCAAGGCTGGGCAGGTGGAGAGGACCTGGCTGGTCTCTGCTTCCTCCCCAGGAGCTGACAGGCACTTTGCCAGCAGAGTATCCTCTCAAACCAGGGGAAAAGGCTCCCAAGGTTCGCCGCAGGATCGGAGCGGCTTACAAACTGGATGACTGGGCCTTGCACAGAGAGGTGAGGAACCTCAGGAAGCTGCCAGTACCCCTCGATCCCCAAAGCTGATCACTGAGACACCACACCTCAGCTCAGTACCCTGGCAGGTTCCCTTCCACCCTTTCACACCCAGTGAGGGTGCTTGGCTGCCTGTTGGTGAGGGGCACCATGAATATGTAGCCCAAATGGCTGTGGAGAAGGGGCGCCGCCATGGAACCGAGAGCTGGGAGCTCAAGGGAGGACACTGGGTTTGACCCCATTGGGCAGAAGATCAGTTAAGAGCGCCAGCCACCAACCCAGCGGGCAATAGCCTGCTCAGACAGGTTACTCAGGCCCCTCGGGCTGTCCTCCTTTCTCAGGAGCAGGTGGGGGCAGTCAGGCCCTGGGTGCCCTTCCCCCGTGGCGTCAATGGCAGCAGTTTCCCATGGGCCAGCCTGCCCCACCCTTTGGGGTCAGGAGGGAAAGTGTCCCACTTGGGTTCCCACCCTGCCCGGTTCAGCAGGCGAGCTGGTGGGTGGGTGCCCATGCCAGCTTTTCAGGCTGACAAGTTTGCTTTTCAGCTCCTCCCACCCCTCCACCCTCTGCTCCACGTCCGTCCATTGGTGCTGCTGTCTGCCTCTCTTCTGTCTTCAGGGCTTAGGACTGGGACCTAGAGCACTGTGTCAGGGCCGCTCTCTACCCTCTGGGCCCCCAATCTCCCTGCCTCACTCCTGCCCCCTCTCTCAGGACCCCCTAAGCAGCCTGGAGCGCCAGCTGGCCCTGCAGCTGCAGATCACAGAGGCAGCCCGTCGGCTGTGCCTGGAGGAGAACCTCAGCAGGCAGGCTCGGCGGCAGCGGAAGCACTCCATGCTGCAGGAGGAGAAGAAGCTGCAGGAGCTCCAGCGCTGCCTGGTTGAGCGGCGGCGCAACAGCGAGCCACCTCCGGCTGCTGCTCTCCCCCTGGGCCGAGGTGAGCCGGCTGCCCTGAGGGCCCTTGGGCCATGCTCCTTAAATGAGCTTTTGAGGGATGGTGGGCGCACAGCCCCGTGCCACTGCCTTTGCATTCGGCTTCAGCTGGGTAAAGCCGATTCTTGGGTTCAGCTCCATCCCATCCTGATTCTCTCCAACCCCAGCAAGGCTTCCCCATCCTGTGAGGCCCTCTCCTCCGTCTCCTTAGAAAACACCCTACTCTCTCCTTCCGTATCCTCCTCAAAATACACTACCTTCAAGAGACTTCCTACACAGAGATAATTCTCAGCTGACCCTGAGCTGAATCCGAGGTGTATTCAACTGGGTAGCCCGGGCTGGCCCTGCTGCCCTCCAGGCCCACAGGGTGATGGAGTCTCTGGGTCAGGGTAGTGTGAGGCTCCCGTGAGCCCGAGGCTCTGAGTTGATGTGTAGTCCCCTGGCCTGAGTTAGGCAGCAAAGGGTTTGACCATTGCTATGTGTTACTGATCACTGAATTGTTTCAGGGGCCCACAGCTACTTAGGAGATGTTCAGGTTGAAATCCAGCAGCACTGGTGTCACACCCCACAGCCCCTTAAGTATCTACAACCACCCTGGTCAAGGCTGGGATCCTTCCATGTCTGTTCTCTGCTCTCCTTGTGTCTGTAGTTCAATCCCTGAGCTCCTTGGCCCAGAGACTGGTGGCCGTGGGGGCACCTAGTGAGTTGTTGATGCCCAGGGCCTGCCACATCACATCAGTGTGTCCACCACAGGTTAGCTTCCAACAGGTGGTTCTGAGCCCTCAGGTGTGACTGTTTTCCTTTGTCCTGACCCAAGGCCAGCCTATCAGGTCAGGACTTGCATCTCTCCATTCCAAACCCCACCGCAGCAGGCCCATGACTCAGCTCTGCCCCCCATCTCTCACATGGGACCCAGACCTCCCTGGCTGCCTCAGAGGGAACCAGGAGGGAATGAGGCCGTGGCCCTGCAACAGAATTGGATTCAGAGGTCTCGGCCTTCATTCACATTCTCAGGCTCCCATCCCTGCATATCGTGTTAGCTTTTTGCCAAGACTACTCGTCAGCCTGGGAGCAGTCACGGGGAAGCTGGAAGGCCCTTGCTAGTCCCTGTGCCCCGGGGCCCATGCCTCAGGCAGGGGGTTATCTCAGCACAGGTCTCAGAAGTCCCTGCTCCCATCCACGGCCTCTAATTTAGGGTAGAAAGCGCGTGACCAGACACCACCCACGTCACCTCCCGCAGCCAAGAGTAGGTGATAAAGGAGGAGGTGCCTCCATGTGACAGTTCACCCAGTAAACTCAGAAGACAGTGGGGCTGACCCAGGGAAAATGGCCAGACCTCTGTCTGGTTCCAGTGGTTCTGGCTTGGCCGCAGAACAACACTCCCAGTCTCTGAGGCTCTAATGGAAGACAAGTTCTACAACCTTACTCCACTCTCACCAGGGATCCCAGGACTTGACAGCAACCTTGAAAGGTAGCTGCTGAATTGGACATGGAAGCCCCTAAGGTCCAACTTGCTCTGTGCCTGCGGGGAGAGGTCAGGGTGGTGAGATATGCCCATTGGTTGCAGCGCCTCCTGCTCCCCGGTCCAGCCTCACACTGCTCAGCAGCCTCCCCTGCCCACCGGGGCTGCCATTGCTGGGAGCTTCTGCCCATGATGGGTGGCAGGGGAGTGTCACCCTGATGCTGCCATTGTGATCCATAATGCTTCTTGTTGGGAGTCGGGAGCAGGCCAGGACTGGTCTGGGGCTCTGTGGGAGGCAGGAGGATGAGGTTCTGAAACCTTGGAGCACTCAGTCCAGGTGAAGACAGAGCTGTGGAGAGGAGACAACTGGTGTAGCTGCTGACTTTCCCACATCAGGAATCAAGACCCCACTGGCCAACTTCAGGCCCTGGGATCTAAAGTCCTGTCGTGAGAGCACAGAAGGGATCAGTTCTAGACAAGTAATTTCTGTTTTGGGGCTCCTCTGCTCAGCCGAGCCCTCCTAGAAAGAACGAAGTAAAGCAGAATTATTAGTAGCTGAGGTGTTTTGAATTAAAAAGGGAAGGCCGGATACGGTGGCTCATGCCTGTAATCCCAACACTTTTGGAGGCTGAGGCGGGCAGATCATGAGGTTAGGAGTTCAAGACCAGCCTGGCCAACATAGTGAAACCCCATCTCTACTAAAAATACAAAAATTAGCCGGGCATGGTGGCGCATGTCTGTAGTCCCAGCTACTCGGGAGGCTGAGCCAGGAGAATTGCTTGAACCCAGGAGGTGGAGGTTGCAGTGAGCCGAGATCGTGCCACTGCACTCCAGCCTGGCGACAGAGTGAGACTTCGTCTCAAAAAAAAAAAAAAAAAAAAAAAAGGAGGCCAGGTGCAGTGGCTCACACCTGTAATCCCAGCACTTTGGGAGGCTGAGGTGGCTGGCTCACTTGAGGTCGGGAGTTCAAGACCAGTCTGACCAACATGGAGAAACCCCATCTCTACTAAAAATACAAAATTAGCCAGGCATGGTGGTGCATGCCTGTAATCCCAGCTACTTGGGAGGCTGAGGCAGGAGAATCACTTGAACCCAGGAGGCAGAGGTTGCGGTGAGCTGAGATTGCATCATTGCACTCCAGCCTGGGTGACAAGAGCGAAACTCCGTCTCAAAAAAAAAAAAGGGAAAAAAGCAAACAAACCAAAAACCCAAACAAAAAACCACCCTGCCCCCTTGGGCTCCATACAAGGGTAATTTAGTTTGGGAAAGTAACTGTGCTAGGTGAGAGTCACCAGCCATACTTTGCAGTGGCAGGGAGCAGTCAGGTGTTGAGCTCATTTACTAGAGTGAACCCCATGAGGGCCACCCAGCACCCACCTGTGCGATGTAATAGGTGCTCTGGATGCATCTGTTGATCAACAACACCAGCCATTAGCCACATCCTCATAGCATTTCTTTTTTCTTTCTTTTTTTTTTTTTTTTTTTTTTTGAGACAGAGTCTCACTCTGTCATCCAGGCTGGAGTGCAGTGGAGCCATCTCAGCTCACTGCAACCTCCACCTACTGGGTTCAAGCGATTCTTCTGCCTCAGCCTCCTGAGTAGCTGGGACTGCAGATGTGTGCTGCCACGCCCAGCTAATTTTTGTATTTTTAGTAGAGATGGGGTTTCACCAAATTGTCCAAGCTAGTCTCGAACTCCTGACCTCAAGGGATCCTCCCGCCTCGGCCTCCCAAGTGGTGGAATTACAGGCGTGAGCCACTGCGCCTGGCCTCTCATAGCATTTCTGAGATGATGGAAGTGTTCTGTATCTGTGCTGTCCAATACAGTAGCCACTCGCTGCATGTGGCTGTGGAGCATTTGAACTGTGCCTAGTGTGACTGAGGAACTGACTTTATTTAGTTTTAATGAAAATAGCCACAGGCGGCTAGTGGCAACCGTGTTGTACAGCATAGCCTTGGGGGAGGCTCTGCATTTGTGAGTATAATCTCCACCGTTACCCCTCTGCCTGGGGTGTCCTGTGATGCTGCTGCGGGGCAGGGGAACGTTGAGCTAGGGCAGGGTTGGGACAGTTGCTGAGATAGTGAGCAGCTCTCAGAAACCTGAATCTTTTTTTTTTTTTTCCAATCTTTTTAGAGACAGGGTCTTGTTCTGTTGCTCAGGCTGGAGTGCAGTGGTGTGATCATACCTCACTGCAGCCGTGAACTCCTGGGCTCAAGTGATCTTCCTTCCTCAGCCTCTAGTAGCTGGCACTACAGTCATGTGCCACCACACCCAGCAAATTAAAACAAAACAAAACAAAACAAAAAAACTATTTTGGAGATGGCATCTTGCTATATTGCCCAGGCTGGTCTCAAACTCCTGGTCTTAAGCAATCCTCCTGCGTCAGCCTCTGGAGTAGCTAAGATTACAGGTGTACCTGGCCCAATAAAAATCTTTATTCCTAAGGTTTTTATAAAAGATCAAAGGCAGGAGACCAGAATTCAGTAAGGGGGGCCTCTTTAATTGAACCCTAAAGCAAAGGCTACTTGTGAGCCAAGCAAAGCATGGGCTGGCTGACTACTCAGGAGTCAAGCCCAGCTCCTGGCACCGTATGTCCTACAAATCTACCGCCTGCTCTGGGTAAAGTTTTTTTCATTAAATTGCGGAGCAGGCTGGGCATGGTGGCTCAAGCTTGTAATCCCAGCACTTTGGGGGGCCAAGGCAGGAGGATCTCTTGAGCCCAGGAGTATGAGACCTGCCTGGACCACACAGGGAGACCCTGTCTCTACAAATAACTAAAATAAAAAAATTGGATAGGCATGGTTGTGGACACCTGTAGTCCCAGCTACTCAGGAGTCTGAGGTGGGAGATTGATTGAGCTCAGGAGGTAAGCCTGCAATGAGCTGTGATTGGGCCACTGCACTCCAGCCTAGGCAACATTGTAACACCCCATCTTTAAAAAAAAATGTTGTGGAGCAAAGTTTAACAAACTTTTCCATAAAGAGCCAGATAGTACATATTTTAGGCTTTGTGGGCTGTTTGGTCTTTTTCACAACTGTTCAACTCTGCTACTTCAGTGCTAAAACAGCCAGACATTACATAAACAAATTCATAGCAGTGTTCCAATAAACATTTATTTATAAAAGCAGCTATTGAACTGGATTTGACCCCTGGGCCATAGTTTGCTCACCTCTGTTGTAAGGGATTTCAAGATGGTTGGAACTTTTTACTTTTTTTGAAACTTCCTGGGCAATGCCCATGCATTTGAGATGCAAGCTCACAGGGGAGAGCCCATAAAGGGTTGTGGTTAAGAGCAGACTCCAGTCAGACTGTCTGGGTGTGAATTCTGACTCAACCACCTTTGTTGAATGTACAACCTAAACCACGTTACTCAACTCCTCTGAGACGTGGTTTCCTCAACTGTCACTTGCAGATGATAATATCTATCTTACGTGGTTGTTATGAGAATTACCCGAATTAATATATATAAAATGCTACATTTAGAAATGTATTGGCACAGTAGAAACATTAGCAATTATTACTTTTTCCTCATCTTCATTCTCAAACACAGTTGAAAATGTTTCGTGAGTTCCACCCAGGTCACTTTAGGCTTATTCACAAGATCTGAAGGCCTGGCCAGGCGTGGTGGCTCACGCCTGTAATCCTAGCACTTTGGGAGGCCGAGGTGGGTGGATCACCTGAGGTCAGGGGTTTGAGACCAGCCTGGCCAACCTGGCAAAACCCCATCTCTACTAAAAATACAAAAATTAGCCAGGCATAGTGGTGGGTGCCTGTAATCCCAGCTGCTCGGGAGGCTGAGGCAGGAGAATTGCTTGAACCCGGGAGGTGGAGGTTGCAGTGAGTCGAGATCACACCACTGCACTCCAGCCTGGGTAAGAGAATGAGACTCCATCTCAAAAAAAAAAAAAAAAAAAAAAAAAAAAATTCCGAAGGCTTAAGTTTCTTCAAAAGCAATAGCAAAAATGAGTTCCCTCTGATTTCTTAGGTAACAAGTGCTGCTATGCCATGCAGAAAAGTCACACTGAATTTCCTTCAGGTGACTTGCCAGATCACCAGCTGAAGAACCTTCCCTGGGGCCAGCTGGCCAGACCTTATCTTAAATTCAAATTCCTACCTTGCGTTCCTCTTGTTGTTGGTAACGCAGGAGGTCTCACATTGGGATCTTTGAATTGTATTTGTGATGTGAGATGATTATACAAAAGTTAGAGTGAAATTCCCTTTTTTTTATTTGAGACAGGGTCTCACTCTGTTGCCCAGGCTGGAGTGCAGTGGTAACGCAGGAGGTCTCACATTGGGATCTTTGAATTGTATTTGTGATGTGAGATGATTATACAAAAGTTAGAGTGAAATTCCCTTTTTTTTATTTGAGACAGGGTCTCACTCTGTTGCCCAGGCTGGAGTGCAGTGGTGTGATCACGGCTCACAGCAGCCTTGACCTCCCAGGCTCAAGTGATCTTCCCATCTCAGGTTCCCAAGTAGCTGGGACTACAGGCACGCACCATCATGCCTGGCTAATTTTCTTATTTTTTGTAGAGACCAGATTTCACCATCTTACCCAGGTGGGTCTTGAACTCCTGGGCTTAAACCAGGAGTTCTGGTGCCTTGGCCTCCTAAAATGCTGGGATTACAGGCATGAACCACCGTGCCCGGCCATGAAATTCTTTTTATCCTAAGGGCCTTCCAAAATGACCCTTTGTCTTTCCTTTCCACTGCCAAGAAGCCCTGCCAGAGGACACCCTTTTTCTTTTTCTTTTTGACAGGTGGGGAAACTGAGGTCTAGAGCATTGAAATGGTTTATTCAAGGTTGTATAGCTAATATCAGAGTCAGGATTAAAATCAGGTTTCCTGTCTCCTAGCTCTGCCTTCTATTTTTTTCTACTTCCATGTAGTAAATTTACAGCCAGGCCAGGCGCAGTGGCTCACGCCTATAATCCCAGCACTTTGGGAGGCCAAGGCGGGATGATCACTTGAGCCTAGGAGTTCAAGATCAGCCTGGGCAAGACAGCAAGACCTCTTCTCTACAAAAAATAAAATAATTTAGCTGGGTGTGCTGGCATGCCCCTGTGGTCTCAGCTACTTGTGAGGCTGAGGTAGGAGGATCCCTTGAGCCTGGGAGGTCAAGGCTGCAGTGAGCCATGATCACACCACTGCACTCCAGCCTGGGCAACAGGGTAAGACCCTGTCTCTTAAAAAAAAAAAAAAAAAATCACTCCCAATGTGTATTTAGCACACAGAGGGTATTTCCTCATAACCGATGCTGTCATGGGGGAGCTGCTCAGCACTGCTGGTTACTCATATCTGTTTGTTCCTTTCTTCACTTCCTTCTCTTCTCTCCCCTTTGTCTTTCCCAGAGCTCAGTGCCTCTGATGACAGCTCCCTGTCAGATGGGCTCCTCCTGGAGGAAGGTGAGAAGGATGTTTGGGGGACTATTGTCAAGGCTGGACTCCTACTGCAAGACCATGGGGTTTGGGCAGTTTGCTGGTGTGGAATTTAAGTGGGAGTGAAGGCTAGGGTGCCAGGCTTAGGGTTTCCGCTTGGACTTCATGTCAATTTCCACGTGTCCTTGCACATGCTCAGTTGAAGGTGGGGAATGTGCTGATCATCTCCCATTCTGGAAGCTCATTATTTTTACAGGGAAAGGAAAGGTGAACTCCAAGAGAGCTGATCAACCCCAGATATCCCTCCTTCACCCTTGGGTGTGATTTCAAGATGCACCAGTCAGAGCCAAAGAGCAATCTGCCCACAATCATTGCTGTTTTTTTTTTTTTTTTTTTTTTTTTGAGACGGAGTCTCGCTCTGTCGCTCAGGCTGGAGTGCAGTGGCGCAATCTCGGCTCACTGCAAGCTCCGCCTCCCGGGTTCACGCCATTCTCCTGCCTCAGCCTCTCCGAGTAGCTGGGACTACAGGTGCCTGCCACCACGCCCGGCTAATTTTTTGTATTTTTAGTAGAGACGGGGTTTCACCGTGGTCTCGATCTCCTGACCTCGTGATCCTCCCGCCTCGGCCTCCCAAAGTGCTGGGATTACAAGCGTGAGCCACCACGCCCGGCCCCATTGCTGTTTTTTAAAAGAAGGGAGCATTGGGGAAGGAAACACAAGTCTATGGATTAAGAACCCTGTGTACAAACCATGAGGATGCCAGGGTCAAGGTGGATCGAGAAGCTGTTACAGTCCTGCCCAGGGGAGTGCCCAAGCCAATAAGGAAATAGGCCATCTGGGCATGGCAGGAACAAGAAAAATAGGTAAACGAAAGATAACTGCAGACATGGTACCAGGAACAAAGGTTAGAAAGTGGAGCACTGTAAGCCCAAGAGAGTCAGTCTGGGAGGCTTCTTAAAGGAGGAAGGCATAAAATAGGGCTATGTGGGAAGGAGTAAGTCCTAAAGGAGAAGAAAACACGTTTGAGCATCTAGGGCTGGAGCCATGGCCTGGAGCAGCTGCAAAAGCCAGCATGGGAGGGAGAGCAAGGCATGGGCTGTGGTTTGTGGAGGTTCTTGTTGGGCCGGTTCCCCCAGCCTCTGGCCTTACCAGGTTTCTTTTACTCCTGCAGAGGAATCCCAAGTGCCAAAACCTCCTCCAGAGTCCCCAGCCCCACCTTCTCGGCCTCTCCCACCCCAAACCCTCGAGGGTCTGCAGCCAACAGGACCTGAGCCTGGGGGCCCAGAACGGGTTCCAGTCCAGAACAGCCCCTGGAAGGAG
The DNA here is from genome assembly GCF_028878055.3 of Symphalangus syndactylus. Lineage (NCBI taxonomy): Eukaryota > Metazoa > Chordata > Mammalia > Primates > Hylobatidae > Symphalangus > Symphalangus syndactylus. The sequence goes on along the minus strand of NC_072434.2, from coordinate 22,120,374 downwards.
ACCAGCCTGGACCACCCCTATGAGAAGCCCAGGAAGTCTTCTGAGCCCTGGAGCGAGTCCAGGTCAGGATCGGGGGAAGGGAGAAGGGCAGGGCTGGGAGTCGGTGGGAGCTACGCTGGGGATGGCTATAGGCTGGGCAGATGGAAAAGCGGAAAGGTGGAGGAGAGAGCTCCTGCAGTTGTGGGATGGAGGCATGAGACTTGGTAGTTCCCCAAGGGTGCTGGCAGTTTGCCCCACTAACTTTGGGAGCCCCTTCCACTGTATCCCCATTCTTCTGCAACTCTTGAGCCCCTAAATGGAGGCATTCCTGCCACTGACCTGTCTCTCATCCTTTTGCAGCAGCCCAGTCACCACACCACAGGATGGGCCCAGTGCCTCCAGCCTGTGGCTTCTGGAGCCTGCCTCCTACCACGTGGTTCCCATCCGTGGTGTTCCTGGCCAGTGGCAGGGCCGCACCAGTGCCCCAGCCACCCCTGAGATGCAGGGGAGGAGGGGCCAGTCGCAGTCTCTGAGGTAAGAGACAGCTTCCCCAGAGAGGGGGGACCCACTCAGAGCTTATCGTTGGAGGATGGGAGCTCCCAGGACACAGGTGGGACAACCCAGGGTGACACATGGCTAGTGCCTTGACTTCTCTTAGGATCTCTTCTTGGGGTGCCTCTCGACAGAGAATGCACTGCACCCCGCAAAGCCAAAGGCCTTGCATGAAGCAAGTTGTTTTCTTCCAAAGACTCTAGTTTTGTCTTTTTGCATAACTTGATTCAAATTTTCTACCCTTACCATGTTTCCTTGTGCTGGTAGATTATTATTGGTCACTGACAATAGGCAATTCACTTTTTCAATTGATGCACAGTTGATTCTCATTATTTGTGGTAGTTATGTTCTATAAAGTAAAATTGACGCAAATCCTGAATTAACAAATACTGAACCCTTGCCCCTGGGGAAATATAGGGTTAGGTTCCCGTGAGGTTTTGGTCACGACATTTTGCATCAACTGATTAATATATAACCTTGTGTTATGTGAGTTTCTGCTTAAGGACACCTTACTTAATATGGGTTGTTGATTCATTAACTCATGGCCAACAGCACTGTAACTCATACCCAGATGAAGCTTACCTAGCACACATATTTTCTCCATAAGGCACACCACAGCCTTTTCCCAGTATGCCTTAGGGAGGAACAGTAGACAGCACTTCAGCACTGTATTTGGGGGCATTTTAAACAGCAGAATCACCAATCAAAGCAAAAACACACACAGTACATAAATATGCCACAAAAAGGACACTGTGTGCTTACAGCATGAGAACTGAAACATGAGGGCAGAACATGGCCTCGTTTAACCTCAGAACTTAAAGAGACTCAAATTTGTCACTTTTCTGCAGTGTCCAAGAATGACCATGAAAGCACTGTGTATATTGCTTTGGGGATTAAAAATAAAGTTTAGCAACTAGGAAAATTACAAATACTGAATCTGCAAATAATGAGAATTGACTGTATGTTACTTTCTAAGTCATCTGCTACTTGGTAATAGTTTAAATGGCTAAGCGTTGACAGGCAGTATTGGCCATACCATATGGTGACAGGGCACCATGAAAGCACTGCTGAATTCTCCGTCAGCTTAAATTTGCTGGTCAGGCAGCACTGAACTGGGGGCAGCTTGGGACAACTGCTCTCAAGTAAAGCAATGGATTTTGTTTAATTTTTAAATTTTTTTTGAGGCAGAGTCTTGCTCTGAGGCAGAGTCTTGCTCTGTCATCCAGGCTGGAGTACAGTGGTGCAATCTTTGCTCACTGCAACCTCCGCCTCTCAGGTTCAAGCGATTATCCTGCCTCAGCCTCCTGAGTAGCTAGGATTACAGGCGTCCGCCACCACACAGCAATAGATTTTATATTTTACATGCTACCAGGGCCATTTTCCAAACCATGCCTTTGTGCAAATTAGGAAAAGGCAGACACAGCCCCATACCTGGGTGCATTAGTAGAGTGAAGTGAAGGCTGGATTTCAGCCCCTGCCGGTCTTGGGCTGCATGTAACTGCTCTGGGTACCACATGACAGCTTTTACACGTTCAAGTCAGGTACCTGGCAATGCCTACCGAACAGATGCTGTGGATGATCTGCCACTGGACACGGTGTACCTAAGCTGAAAGTACTTAATGTAGTACTTTAACAAAAGTACTTAATGTGCTACTTGATGTAGCACACTTTACACGAATCACAAGCTTGTGAATGCAGCAGGAACACATTTGCACACAGTGAGGGAATGCATCGCACCCACGCAGCCCAGCAGAGGGTTTGTTGGTTTGCTTTGGGAGGTTTGACCTAAGACCCTTGCACGAGGGCCATGCTTGGGCCTTGAGGTAGAGCAGGACTCACCTGTTTTAACTCCACCTCCCGCCCCAACCCCAGTGTGGAGTTTCTGCCCCCACACTCAGAATGCCTCTCTTTCCCTCTTCAGGGTGGATTCCTTCCGGGCGGGTCCCGAGGGCCGAGGTCGCAGCGCCTTTCCCCGCCGCCGCCCCACTCACTACACGGTGACAGTGCCAGATTCCTGCTTTCCCGCGACCAAGCCCCCGCTGCCCCACGCCGCCTGCCACTCCTGCTCAGAAGACAGTGGCTCTGACGTCTCCAGCATCTCCCACCCCACTTCGCCGGGCAGCAGCAGCCCCGACATCTCCTTTCTGCAGCCTCTCTCCCCTCCCAAGAACCATCGTCACCGCGGGGCCTGGGTCCCAGCAGGCAGCAGAGAGCTGGTCGCCCACCACCCCAAGCTACTGCTGCCCCCTGGCTACTTCCCGGCAGGGCGGTACGTGGTGGTGGCTGAGAGCCCCCTGCCGCCTGGCGAGTGGGAGCTGTGCCGAGCAGCCCCGGGCCCTGCTTACGAGGAGGAGGCCACTCCCCTGCGCTACCAGCGGCTGGTGCCCTCCCGCAGCCGCATCGTGCGGACGCCCTCACTGAAGGACAGCCCGGCAGGCCGGGGGCTCAGCAAGGCTGCCGTGTCGGAGGAGCTCAAGTGGTGGCACGAGCGTGCACGCCTCCGGAGCACCCGCCCCCACTCACTGGACCGCCAAGGAGCTTTCCGGGTCAGGAGCCTGCCTCTCGGGAGAGAGGGCTTCGGGCGAGCCCTGGGACCCCGGGCACAGGTACGGCTGCTCTGGAGGGACCCCGGGGCCAGGCAGGAGGGCTGTCTTGCTGGGGAGGGGCTGCAATTCTAGCATGTCCAGGGGTAGAGAGGCATCAAAGCAGAAACCTAGTGGCCGGGTAATCCCCATCTAGGAAGAACAGACCAAAAAATCATTTCCTCTTGGCTCTGGAAGGCACTCTTGGCTTCCCTGGGGCATCTCCTAATTTTGCCTGCCATGCCTAGCTCAAGAGCATATATACTGGTGGATATGATCCCCGAAGATAGCTGAGACTTTTTCCCTCCCTAAATGATGATGCACAAAGCAGACAAGCCTTCTCATAATCAAAAGTCCAGTCCAAATCAGCCCCTCAAATTTCCATTTGAAGGTCTAGGACAAAGGGAGAGTAGGAAACGAGTTGCAGAAGCCAGAACCTGTGATTTTCTGGGCATCAGCGTCCTCCCTTGACACCCCTCCTCAGCACTAAGCCGAGAAGAAGGGTGGCATCAGAGTTAAGAGCAGCCACCCTCAAGCTAGACTACTTACGAGTTCTGCCACTTACGAGGTGTATGATTGGGCAAGTTACTTAACCCCTTTGGACCTAGTGTTTCCTCCTCTGTGAAATGGGAGTAGTAGAGTACCTATCTCATAGAGCTGCCAAGAGGCTGAAATGATTAGAGCAATGCATGGTAAGCACTAGATATGTGATATTATTATCATCTGGGGCCGCAGAGGCCAGGGAGCAGGCTGGAGGGTAGTGTATAGGATACAGCACCCTGACACTGGGTAGGGTGGCAGCCTTGGTTTCCTTGGCCCCTATTTCTTCATTCTGGAAGTGGGGAGCCACACACAGGAATCCTTTCTTTATTCTTTCTCCCTGGTACGGAGGGCTCTGCAGGGGATGTGCTCCAGAAGTTACCAACAAGCTGCTTCTTTGAGACCCCAGATTCCCAGCAGGCCCAGCTGCGTGTCCCTCCCCCACCCACGGTTCTTTGGACTGCAGCTGGCATCCTGGGCCTGGCAGTACCCTGGCCCCAGTCCCAGGCCGCGCCCTCCAGCTGACGTGCTTTTCCCTTCCTGCGCGCTTGGGCCTGTCCTTGGCTGGATAGACCCAGCCCATCCCAACCTGCCAGACAGGGAGGGTGATGAGAAGTGAGCCCAGGAAAGGTGGGGGAGGAGGAGGTCAGGGCGCCTATCACACCCCAAAGGAACCTGGAGGAAAATGTGTAAAGGGGGTCCCTGAGGGACAGAGAGCCTCCTGGGAGGAAGGGGCTGAGTGCCAGGGCCTGCTGCTGCTGCCGCTTCTGCTGGTCAGTGTCCCTAAGGGATAAGGATGGTGTAACTGTGCCTGCTGACCCCGCTTTTCTGCCTGGTTCATTTACCCACCTCTCCTTTCTTCCTGACCCTGGCAGGTGCCCACAGTGTGTGTGCTGCGGAGATCGCCTGACGGGGCCCCTGTGCAAGTCTTTGTACCTGAAAAAGGAGAAATCATCAGCCAGGTGTAACTCTGCGGCCCACGCCGGAAAAGACTGTTTCATAGAGGGGCTGGGCTGAGACCCCCCACCCCTGAGTGCCTCTTTCAGCTCCCCCATCCCCATCGCAGGCCGATGACCTGGAGCTGAGACCTTTTATTATTTTTTTTTTACACGACTTTTTTCAGAAGCCCTGACCTAAGGATTTATATATGTGGATTGTCCTCAAGACCCCTGTGATATGATTATGCTTTATCCCCCAGAGTTTGGCCTACTGGACTTAAGGCCTTGCCTGTCTGACTGACAACCTCTATCTCCTTATGCAAGACAAGTGGCAGGGGACGAGTGAAGCAGAGTGGGCCACCTTGGGAGTTCTGCAATGCTCTGTGCTCTGGTTCTAAGAACTTCCCTGGGGAACTGCCTCTGGCCCTCCTGTCCCACTATTGCTGGAGGCTGGACATGGTACACACTCATGCACATGACTCTCCCCCATTTCCCAGGTCTCTGGGTACCCCAGCCTGGGCTGGGGGAGAATCCCTTCCCCCTTTCTAATGTGCTCTGTGATGCACACACCAAGTGGTAGGTCATAGGTCAGTATATCCCAGTGGTGTATTGTCTTGCTAGACCCTGCTATTTTCCTGACCCCATAAATCCTCTTTAGGGACCCAGTCACTATACCCTGTCTATGCCCTGTGGGCTCCCAGACCTCTGAGCTTTGAGTCAGTGGCATCACAGTTTGTAGCTTCAGGGGGTCCGGCTGGGGGCTGGTCCATGCTGGTGGTTAGTGGACAGCAGCCACCCTTTGACAGCCACCTCTGGGCATCTCAAGGGCTTGCAGCCCCACTGCTCCTTCTAACATTTTGTTTGTTTTTGAGATGGAGTCTCACTCTGTCGCCCAGGCTGGAATGCAGTAGCAAGATTTCGGCTCACTGCAACCCCCATCTCCCGGGTTCAAGCGAATCTCCTGCCTCAGCCTTCCAAGTAGCTGGGATTACAGGCAAGCGCCACCATGCCTGGCTAATGTTCGTATTTTTAGTAGAGATGGGGTTTCATCATGTTGGCCAGGCTGATCTCGAACTCCTGACCTCAAGTGATCCACCTGCCTTGGCCTCTCAAAGTGCTGGGATTGCAGGCATAAGCCACCGCACCTGGCCCTTCTAACATTTTTTCATCACAGTCCCAAAAACCAATACTTTACAAGTGGTTTTGGAAAGGCACCACTTTTGTGGCATGTTCTGGTTGGGAGAGGGAGTCACAGTTCCTACTCCCCCCACCAGCTATGCTTCTGCTCTGAGAAGGTGCTTATTTATACAAACATGGACATACTCACTCCCAAGGGCTGACGAGATGCTGAATTTTCTTTGAGGGCATTCATTAATTGTCCCAGCTGCAGCGACTGGAGCAAGTCTGGAAGCTGCTGCTGCTAAGACCACCCAGACGTCCCTGGGTTCTCATCCTAGAGCCTTCTTTGCTTCCAGGTCAGGGGACCTGCTTCAATGAGAAAGCAACTGAGTTGAGGATAGGAGAGGTAGGGAGAGCTGAGTTCTGGCTTCACCTGTGCAGAACTCTCTTGCCCCCATGTTACCTGGACTGGAACAAACTGTGAATATAGCAGAAGGTTCCAAGAACTCTGGTGTCTGACCTAGAAGAGGCACAGTTCTCCCTACTGGAAAGAAAACGATGTAGCCGATTGCACAAGGGTGCCACGGGAAGACCCAGGATGGCCCATCAAAGGAACCTGGGGGAGGATGCAGGAGGCTGAAGGGATGCACCTGGCATTTCTCTCACTGTGCTCTTACTGCATCAGCAATCCCCACCTTTTGGGCCTACTCTGCCCTCTATGCGTGGATACCCTGCTTGGATGCTGTGCTTTTCCGGTTTGTCTCTAAGCCCCTTTCTCCAGGACATGTTGGTTTCCCTGGCCTCTCAGTGTCCTCACTGGAGCCCAGAGCGCCTTGGTCTGAGCCAGGAGACAGCTGAGCACTGGCCCTCCACACCTAAGCGTCGTTTACATTAACTTATTGGTCCTGTATAACACCTGGTGCCATTGCCAAGTGGCTGTGTCCTCAGTTACAGAGCTGGAATTGTGTGGGATTTAGTGCTAAATACTTCAATAAAGTCTGTTTTTTGTGATTGGCTGAGCTGGGAATGAGGGATTTTTTTTTTTTTTTGGTGTGTGTGTGTGTGTGTGTGCCAGGTTTCCTGAGCAGAGGCTGTGCCCGGCCCCCTGGGCTGCCCGCCAAGGTGGCCAAGTTGCCGGGCCCCTCCAGCTGGTCTGGCCAGGTCCCTGGGGAGCTGGTGTAATGGGTTGGGTGGTAGAGGGAGGCTCTCAGATTCTCTGCTTCCGGGGCAGGGCGGAAGCCAGCACAACCCCTGTCCAAGCTCCTTACAGCCTCCTCTTCAGCTTGAGGAGCTGGCCTCTGGGAGTCACTTCCCCAAGGACAGGGGACTGGCCAGGCAGAGGATAGAGATGGGTGGCTCAGCGCCTCCAAGCCATTCCTGGAGCTTTGACTGCCCGGAGCCCAGGCTCATGAGAAACAGCCTCTCCCCCATACCTGGAAGACTGGGACCCCTCCTTGGGGTGGTGAGGAGGCGGGGCTCTCCGCAGGCCCCTCCCCCATCTCGGCAAGAGTGCCCACAGCCCCTCCGCTGCTTGGGGTCCCACTGAGGCCGGGTGGGGAGCGCCACCTTGGACACTTCCGTGCCTGCCCTGCAGGGGCCGCTCCAGGGTCCCGGAGCACAGCGCCCCCTGGAGAGGCTGTGCCCGACCTGAGGCGCCGGCGTGTCAGGTAAAGGGGTCCCCCTTCCCGCCTGTTCCCTCCACAGCCAAGGAAGGGGCGGGGCAGGGCCCCCGGCCCTCGCTGCGGAAGAGGCGCCTCCAGCCTTGCCTGGTTGCAGCCCTGGGGGCCGCGGGGATCTGTGGGCCTCAGGGGTCTGGGGCAGTCCATTCTTGGGGAAGGTAGGGGAGGGGAGATGGCTCCAGGGTCTCTGGAGAAGTTGTGGGGTATCCTGATCTCAGACCTGCCTGAGCGCTTCGACCTATTATTTGTGGGGAATGGGGCGCTGGATTCTGTATTTTAGACGATGGTGAGTTAGGCCCGGGGAAAACAGGGTGAGCAAGTTCCCAGGGGATGACTTATCCGAGGGGCAGCTCCCAACAACAGGACAGACAGAGACCAGTTAAGAGGGGGGGATACAAAAGAGACGGACACAGGGGCAGAGCAAGGCCCTTTAAGGCAGTGAGCGATGTGACGCGCCCGTTTGGGGACCCGAAGTGCAGGGCGGTGAGAGAACCAGGTTGCGCAGCAGTTTCTTCCCGGCCCACGAGCAGCGCAGCAGTTCCTTCCCGGCCCACGAGCAGGCTTCCCTGGGCCATGTCTGGGAGGGGCAGACATGTGGGGGGCTCTTAGCTCCCCTCATAGGGCAGAAGTAAGGTTATGAATTAGGGGGTGGGGACAGAAGCCTCGGGGAAGAGGGGACCTCGGGGTTTTAGCAGCAAGACTCCCAGAGGCAATTTGGCCTGGAGGCAGAGGGATGGCCCCTGTGACCTAGGAGCCTACCTGTGAGTCTGAGATTCTCTATGCTGGAAGATCCCAGAATGGAAGACTTCTAGGCAAATCAGGAGGGACCAGGGCCCTTCAGAGGGTCCCGAATCTTCCCATGGGGAAGAAATGGGAAGCTGACCCCGGAACCGGGCACTGGCCCTACTCAACCAATTCCTTTTGTGGTAAATGGACAGGGTCTGCCTCCTGCAGCTTCCCCCTGGAGTGAGTGCAGAGGCTGCATCCCTAGGAAGGACTATCTTACGCCTGGCCTGCCCACTGCTGTCGCAAGCTGCAGGCTGCTGCCCCAAGTGTACAGATGAATCCGAGTTCTAACAAGCAAAAACCAAACAGAGTGACCTTTGAGCCATTGACATTACAAGTCTCTTGGAAGTCCAACTTACCGGGTGAGCAGTTGGTCCTGTCTCTCAATTAACTGCGGGTGCTCAGAAGTGGTGGTGACTGCCCAAGCCCTCGCTTGAGGTATACCTAATCGGCACACATCTGCCCACTTCTGGCTACCCCTGTCATAGCTCTGCATGCCTGTCCTTTTTCAGGCCTGCCTCCCTGAGAAGCCTGGAGCTGAGCCAGGATCAAGACATTGCCTGAGACTTTGAGTGACACCTCCACTAGCTGACAGCTGTTCAGGAGAGCCAGAGCGCTCTCTCTCTCTCTCTCTCTCTCTCTCTATATATATATATATATATATATATATTTTTTTTTTTTTTTTTTTTTTTTTTCTTTTCTTTTGAGACATGGTCTCATTCTGTCACCCAGGCTAGAATGCAGTGGCACCATCATACCTCTCTGCAGCCTTGACCTCCTGGGCTTAAGCAGTCCTCCCACCTCAGCCTCCCAAGTAGCTGGGAGTGCAGGTGTGTGCCACCACGTCCAGCTAATTTTTGGTTATTTGTAGATATGAGGTCTCACTATGTTGCCCAGGCTGTTCTTGAACTCCTGGGCTTAAATGATTCTCCTACTTTGGCCTACCAAAGTGCTAGGATTACAGGCCTGAGCCACTGCATCCGGGCAGAGAAATCTTTAGATAACATCTACATGCCAACAATTCCCAAATTGGTATCTGCAGTCCAGATCTGCAATTCTGGAATTCCAGGCTCTTATATCCAACTGCCTATTGATATCTCCACTTTGATGCCAAGTAGATATCTCAAAATTAATATATTCCAAACTGAACTCTTAACTTTATTCCCAACTGCAAATCTGTTCTGTTCCCCACATCAATTAATGGGAACTCAATCTTTCCAGTGTCTCAAGGCCACAATTCTTGACTTCTCTCTCTCATACTCACATCTAGCCATCAACTATTCCTATTGGTTCTACCTTCAACATGGATACAGAATCTGATCATTAGCTTCTAACCACCTCCCTTGGTGTGAACCACCATCTCACCTCTGGATTATTGTCACAACCTCCCAGTTGGTCTCTTGCTTCTGCCCACACCCCATGCCATTCTCCCCCTCTACTCCTGATTTATTCGCAACTGAACAGCCAGAGTGCTGTTGTTAATCGAAGTCAGACCACTTTTATTCAAAACCTGCCCAGGGCTCCTGTCCCTAAAGCCAATTGTCTTTACAATAAGCTACGAGTCCCCCATTATCTGCTCCATTACTGCTTTACCTTCACCTCTCATCACTCTTCCCTGCTCCTCCCACTCCAGGCACCCAGGCGTCCTTGCTGTTCCTTGAGCTTTCCAGGCACGATCCTGCCTCTGGGCCTTCACATTTGCCATTGCCTTGGCTTAGAATGCTCTCTCACCAGATATATAAATGGCTTGCCATTCACGTCCTTCAAGCCCACTCAAATTCAATGAGATTTTCTTTGACTTCTGTGTATATACAAACCTATATGGGCAAATACAAAATAAAAATTCTTTTAGAAGGGTAGTTCCTATGAAGGAACTCCCTGGTGTGTAAGAAGCTCTATGACAGCAAAGATTATTGTCTCTTTTGTTCCCTGATGTGTCTAGGAGAGTCCTTTTACATAGTAGGTGCTCAATAAATGTATGCTAAGGAATGCACTCATTGATTTTCTACTATATGCCAGGAAGCATTCTAAATTTTTTTCACGTATTAATTTATTTAAATCCACAACAATAATAGATACTGTGATGATCATCCCCAGGTTAAGATGTCAGAACTGAAGCTTGGGGGGTTTTAATTTGCTCAAGATGACTTCTTACATGTATTAAGACTCATTGTTCATTTAATCCTCAAATAATAACAGTTAGTATCATCTTCCTTGTCATACAGATGGGGAAGGTAAAGTTGACAGTTTAATTTGCTGGAGATCACAGAGCTGATGAAGCAGAGGAGCTGAACTTGGAACTCATGCAGTTTGGTGCCAGGGCCATTGTGTGTAGCTCCCGTGCTTTGGGTCCAAGTCCTATTCCGAGGGGCTTTTCTTGCAGGGCAATGTGAGAGGGCAACAGCAACTTGAACTAAGGCCCATGTCCCATGTTGCTTTGGAGACCAGTGGTGTCACCAGCTCCTTCCTCTTGCTTTACCTTCTCCCGACTCCACTTGGGGCAAACAGGCTCTATTCCTGGCCTCAACGCTCAGGCTCAGGGAGGCATGCCCTGAAGGCTGTGCCAGTCCAGTTGGCAAAGAAGCCTCCCAGGCCAACTTGGGGTTTCAAGTCCATTCACAACCAAAACTTTCAAAGTCAGTCTAGGACAGCCCTAGAAATTTGTGGCCACTGGGAGTGACTTAAAGTTCTCCTCCCAATTGTTCTTCCATCCCAGGCCATACCTGATGCAGAAAATCTTTTGTATCTTTTGTTTCTTTTGTTTCTTTCTTTCTTTTTTTTTTTTTTTTTTTGAGATGGAGTCTCACTCTGTGCCCAGGCTGGAGTGCAGTAGTGCAATCTCAGTTCACTGCAACCTCTGCTTCCTGGGTTCAAGCAATTCTCCTGCCTCAGCCTCCCGAGTAGCTGGGACTACAGGTGCGTGCCACCACACCCGGCTAATTTTTTATTTTTAGTAGAGATGGGGTTTAACCATGTTGGCCAGGCTGGTCTCGAACTCCCGACCTCAGGTGATCCACCCACCTCAGCTTCCCAAAGTGTTGGGATTACAGGAGTGAGCCACTGCACCCGACTGAAAATCTCTTAACTAGTCCCCACATGATGGCTTTTCCACTTTGGCTTCCATTGGCCTAGAGAAGCTGGTTCTGGGGACCCTGGTAGCTTCTGGGTGTTCTTGGTGGACAGGAAGGGAGGGGGAGGATGACTCTGACTTCCTGTTCCATCTGATGGAATCAGCTAAACTCCCCCAACTAAATCCCTTTTGAGGATTGTGCCAATCAGAAAGAGAAGCCTTTGAGTTCATAGTGGAATTTCTAGAAGAAGAACATATGGTAAGAAAGTTCTCTGGACCTTTGTGTGAACTGAGGCAGAAAGTAGAAAAAAATAAGAGGGCTTATGCCTCCTTGGGTTTTCAGTACTAGCCCTGGCTTGGAAGCACCAGATACTCAGCCCATTGTTGCCTCCTGATGGGGCAGATCTTTGGTGGCTAGGCCACTGGACAGGGTGTCTAAGGCTCAGATCTTGCAGTTCCCTTCCTGTAGGAAAGATCTTTGTCAGAAATCCTTAGCCCCACTGTCCTCCAGAGCCCTACACAGGTGGCCAGACATTGGTGAGCAGCAGTCCTGGGGGCAGGGACATTGCACTGAGAAAATCAAGTGAGCAATCCATCCTTTGGCCTAGTTGATCAGAATCTGGGCTGGGTGTGAAGGGCAGGGGTGGGGTGCGGTCTCAGGTGCTGCCTGTGGGCAGAGCTAAGGGCTGAAGCCCAGCTTATTATGGGCAACAGTCTGTGTATTGTGTCCTAGTCCGAGTTCGCCAAGCTGAAGTTCCTGAGGGCTGTGGAAACCTTGAGTAGTGCTGTGCATGCCCAAGCAGATGGCAATATGGACAATTACTATCCCAAAGCCATCCTGGCCCAGAAAATTGAGGTGAGAAGGACCCAAGCTGTTCTGGGAGTTGGTCATTCAGGGATGAGGATGACAAATCCCGGACCTGAGGGCTGGCATCTCTCTCTGAGGGGGGTTCTTGTTTTGTTGTTGTTGTTGTTGTTGTTTTGTTTGTTTCCTGGCCTTTCTAGATACTAATTCTTGAAGAATCCACTGAGATTTTGATGGGCAACATGCGTCAGCAAGCCATGCTCTGCATCGTGGCGCTGAGGTGCCTTTCCTGCCCTTAGCCCCTCAGAGCGCCTGGGTCTCTGGTGCTGAGAACATTTGGGTTGGGAGGAAGGGCAAGGTTTGGGGACTTAACTTTTGGCTTGTGGGTGGCACAGCCCCAGTGCCTGCATCCTTGGGTGGAGGGGGTGTTCTCCAATTGTACTTTTGGAAGCCTATTAGGACATCCAGTGAGGGAAGCTTCCCCAGCAGCCCCGGCCCTCCTTCCCTGGAGGAGAGGCCATTAGAAAGTGTTTGGGGGCTCAGGTCCCCACTGTTTCCTGCATCTCAGAAAGAGCAGCAGAGCACATTCTCCCAGAGGGTCCTAGAAACATAACCCAGTTTCTCCCAGGGACCGCCAAAGCCGCTTGTCATTCCCTGCCTCTCCCTGCAGTCAGGTGAATCCACCATTCCACTTGTTCCAAAAACTGGATCTGGTAAATGTGGGCGTCTCCAGCCTGTTCTCTCTGCCGCCCATCGTGCCCAGCCTGTACCGAAGAGACAATGCGAGTCTCTACCTCCAGGTAATCCCCACCTCTTCATGGAGAGCTCTACTGGGAGGGTTTGTCTTTGGAGTCACCTCCTGCACCTTAACTCCCCCGCCTTTCTCCTGCTCTGACCTCTCTGCAGAGCTCTTGGCCCGGTGTTCCTGGGGCTGCTAAGAAGCACTCCAGCTGTCATACCCTCACTTGTCTTTCCAGGGATCGGCCCATGCTCCCACCCTATCCATGTCCTTGCTCACTAAGGCTCACAGCAGCCTCAGTCATGGGAGGAGACAGTCTGGTAATAAAACCCACAGATACTGTGGAGCAACTGACCAGTAGACTGCCAAATCTTCCCAGGGGCCTGTAGTTTTTTGTTTTATTTTTAATTTTTAAATTTTGAGACAGGGTGTCACTCTGTTGCCCAGGCTGGAGTACAGTGGTGCAATCATAGTTCACTGTAGCCTCAACCTCTGGGGCTCAAGCTGTCTTCCCACCTCAGCCTTTGTAGTTTTAAAAATAGATGTTTCCTGGACCCAATGGAATGAATCTAATGCGAAGAGTCCCATGGGGTCTGGCTTTGCTGGGGAGAATGGCCCAATGCCTACATTTCACCAGTGGGCTCACAATTTGGGCTGGACCTGGTCCAGTCTTCATTGGGGCCAAGAAAGGTCAGCACCAAGGAAGATCAGAGTGTGGCTGGCCATGAGAGAGAGACTGCCGGGGGTGGCAGAGCCAGGCTGACCCCACTTCCTTCCTCCAGAGGTAGGGGACAAGGAGATAGGGGAGTGCCCCCAGGGAGCCGAGCTGGCACCGTGGCAGTCTGTTCTGGACACTCCCTATCTCTTCACTTGTCGGACGGTCCAGGCCTTAGACGACATGTTGCCGGCTCTTGTGATGGACAGTATGAACCCCAGCATGCTCATACTACAAAACTTCCTGGAGGTAAGTGGCTGTGGAAATCAAGGAAACTGAAAGTCCATATTAATTCTAGTATGTTTGGGAGGAAAGGAATATCAGGATAGCCTAGGTGTCATTCTAGTCCAAAGACCATCAGTTCTCATGCCTCAGCGTGCATAAACATCACTTGAAGACAAATTTCTGTATCTCCCACGAAATATCGTTTTGAGGATCACATTTTTGGAAACATAGCCAACTAAGCTGAGGATCCATTTCTGCCCAGGACTTGGACATATTGGGGCTTCAATGGTAATAACATATCTGTGCCAGACTTTAATCTTCAAAGTATTTTCCCCTTTTGCAGTGTCTACCGTTGCTCTGTGATAAAGAAGACCTCAGTGCTTAACCACAGGCTACTTTTATATCCCTTAATGTAATCCCCTCCAGAGACTCATTGTACTTCTTTAACTGTCTTTAGAGCTTTAGAGCGTTTCAAATATTCTTAGTTATGACAAATTGTTATCTCCTGAGGGTAGTTTGAGTTGGGGAAACAGCCAAGAGTCACTTGAAACCGACTTTCATGAACAGGATGGTAATCAATTAGGGTAATAAAATTTTGCATAAAGCATTAGGTGTGACTACAAAGAAGGAGACAAGATTGCCCAGGCATCTTATAAAAAGACCTTGACAAGGCCGGGCGCGGTGGCTTACGCCTGTAATCCCAGCACTTTGGGAGGCTGAGGCGGGTGGATCACTTGAGGTCAGGCGTTTGTGACCAGCCTGGACAACATGGTGAAACCCCGTCTCTACTAAAAATACAAAAAAATTAGCTGGGCGTGGTGGTGGGCACCTGTAATCCCAGCTACTCGGGAGGCTGAGGCAGGAGAATCGCTTGAACCCAGGAAGTGGAGGTTGCAGTGAGCCGAGATCACGCCATTGCACTCCAGCCCGGGCAACAAGAGTGAAATTCCGTCTCAAAAAAAAAAAAAAAAACCCAAAAAACCCAAAAAGACCTTGACAAGGGCTTTAGCTAGAGGGAAATTTGTCCACATTTGGATGAGTGACATAGTTCTTTTGGAATGTATCATCTCTGGTATGTTTGTTGAGAAGGATTTTGGATTTTTGTGCTTTTTAGGCAACCTCGCTATAAATGTAAGAACAAATGTTCTGTTATTCTTGGAGTCTGTGGGGAACAGAGATGCAAAACTTTGGTCCTGGTCAGGGTAGAGTCTTCAAGAGATCCATTACGGGGGTTCTCATTATCCAAAGATAAATGATGCCCTGCAAAAGTACCACCTGAAACAGGTTCCAACATTTTGTATAAAATAGTGGAGAAATCAATTTATCTTGATAAATAAAATTAAAAGTATAAAAATAAGTTATTTTTATGTGTAACAAAATTTATTTTTGCTACTTTGAGGTAATTCTCAGTCAAGTGTGTATATTTTAGACATATTTTTCCTACAAAATGACATGATAGCATAATACAACATCATTTATTTCACATTTGACTTTGCAGAGCTGAATCAGAAAGGTTGAATTTGAGGGCTATATGGTTTTCTTAAGGGCCCTCCTTTTTCTTTTGTCTTCTTTTTTTCCGTTTTTAAATTAAGGTATAATTTACATATAGTGTAGTTCAGCTTTTAGTGTGTAGATCTGTGGGTTTTGACAAATGCATGCAGTCCTGTAATTATAGCCACAATTAAGCTACAGAGCAGTTCTATCACAACCCCCCCCCAATTCCCCCATGACTCTATGGTCAACCTCTTCCCCATTCCCCATCCCTGGCAATGGCTGATTTGTTTCCTGTCCCTATAGTTTTGCCGTTTCTAAAGTGTCATCTAGGTGCTGTGGTTCATGCCTGTAGTCCCAGCACTTCGGGAGAGCGAGGTAGGGGGATCACCTAAGCCAAGGAGTTTGAGACCAGCCTGGGCAACATATGAGACCCCGTCTCTACTAAAAATAAAAAAAAATATTAGCTGGGCATGTGGTGTGTGCCTGTTGTCTCAGCTACTTGGGAGGCTGTGGTGAGGGGATCGCCTGAAGCCTAGAGTTTGAGGCTGCAGTGAGCTGTGATCGTGCTACCGCACTCCAGCCTGGGCAACAAAGCTAGACCCTGTCTTGAAAATAAATAAACAATTAATTAATAAGATAATTAAATAAATAATTATCTTATTAATTAATCAATTTATTAAATTGATTAATTAATTAAGATAATTAAATGTTATCTAAGGCTGAGTACTCCAGCCTGGGGAACAAAGCGAGACCCTATCTCAAAAATAAATAAATAAAATAATTAAAATGTTATCTAAGGCTGAGTACAGTGGTTCATGCCTGTAATTCCAGCACTTTGGGAGGATCACTTGAGCCCAGGAGACCAAGACCAGCCTGGGCAACAGTGAGACCCCCACCTCTACAAATAATAAAAAAATTATCCGGACATGGTGGTGTGTACCTGTGGTCCCAGCTACTTGGGAGGCTGAGGTGGGAAGATCACCTGAGCCCAGGAGGTCGAGGCTGCAGTGAGCTGTGACAGTGCCACTGCACTCCAGTCTGGGCAATATACAGGGAGATCTTGTCTAAAAAAAAAAAAAAAGAAAATCTAAGTAGAATTATCCAGTAGACAGTCTCTGGAGTCTGTCTTCTTTCATTTAGCATAATGCATTTGAGATTTATTCATGTTGTTATGTGTATCAGTACTTTGTTTCTTTTTATTTTTTAATTGAGTAGATGGATCACAGTTTGTGCATTAATTTTCCAGTTGAGGAACTTTAGGGTTGTTTCCAGACTGGGATGATTACAAATGAAGCTGCTATAAATCTTTGTGTGCAGGCTTTTGTATGAACATAGGTTTTTATTTCACTTGAGTAAATTTCTTGGAGCGGGACTGCTGTGTTTTATGGCATGTGGATGTTTCACTTTATGAGATACTTCCCAGCGGAGCGCGGTGGCTCATGCCTGTAATCCCAGCCCTTGGGGAGGCTGAGGAGGGCGGATCACCTGAGGTGGGGAGTTTGAGACCAGCCTGACCAACATGGAGAAACTCCATCTCTACTAAAAATACAAAATTAGCCGGGCGTGGTGGCACATGCCTGTAATCCCAGCTATTTGGGAGGCTGAGGCAGGAGAATCACTGGAACCTAGGAGGCAGAGGTTGCTGTGAGCTGAGATTGTGCCATCACACTCCAGCCTGGGCAACAAGAGCAAAACTCCCTCTTAAAAAAAAAAAAAAAAAAGGTTGGGGGGGATACTTCCAAAGTGTTTTCCCAAGTGGCCGTTTTCCATTCCCACTAGCAATGTGTAAGAGTCCCAGTTACTCTGCATCCCTGCCAGCATGTAGTACTGTTAGTGTTTCCTTTTAGTCATTCTTATAGATGTGTAGTGGTATCTCTTTGTGGTTTTAACTTGCGTTTCCTAGTGACTAATGTTGGGGACCTTTTCATAGATGCATTTGCCATCTACGTATCTGCTTTGATGAAGCGTCTATTTAAATCTTTTGCCCATTTTTTTATTGGATTGTTTTCTTATTTGGGTGTTTGAGGGTTTATTTTATTTCATTTTATTTTATTTTATTTTATTTTATTTTATTTTATTTTATTTTATTTTATTTGAGATAGCATCTCACTCTGTTGCCCAGGCTGGAGAGCAGTGACACCATCACTACTCACTGCAGCCTCGAACCTCCTCGAGAGACCTTCCCACCTCAGCCTCCTGACTAGCTAGGACCATAGGTGTGCACCACCATGCTCCACTAATTTTTGAATGTTATGGGCCAGGCACAGTAGCTCACGCCTGCAGTCCCAGCACTTTGAGAGGCTGAGGCGGGTGGATCACTTGAGGTCAGGAGTTCGAGACCAGCCTGGCCAACATGGCAGAACCCCATCTCTACTAAAAATACAAAACTTAGCCAGATGTGGTGGCATATGCCTGTAATCCCAGCTACTGAGGTGGCTGAGACAGGATAATCTCTTGAACCTGGGTGGAGAAGGTTGCACTGAGCCAAGATCATGCCACTGCACTCCAGCCTGGGCGACAGAGCGAGACTCCGTCTCAAAAAAAAAAAAAAAAAAAAGAAAAAATTTATGTAGAGCTACGGTCTCCCTATGTTGCCCATACTGGTCTTGAGCTCCAGGGTGCAAGCAATCCTCCTGCCTTGGCCTCCCAAAGTGCTGGGATTACAAGTGTGTGAGCCACCACGCCCAGCCTTGAGAGCTCTTTGTATATTCTGGATATAAATATTTTGTCAGATATGTGATTTGCAGACATTTTCTCCCATTTTGTGGTCTGACTTTATACAATGTCTTTTTTTTTTTTTTTTGAGACGGAGTCTCACTCTGTCACCCAGGCTGGAGTGCAGTGGCATGATCTCAGCTCACTAAACCTCTGCCTCCCCGGTTCAAGCAATTCTCCTGCCACAGCCTCCTGAATAACAGAGATTACAGGCATGTGCCACCACACCTGGCTAATTTTTGTATTTTTAGCAGAGACAGGATTTCACCATATTGGCTGGACATTCATTGAATGCCCACATCGTGTTGAACTCCTAACCTCAGGTGACGCACCCACCTCAGCTGACCAAAGTGTTGGGATTACAGGCGTGAGCCACTACACCCAGCCCTGGCCACTCTTAACAGTATCTTTTGAAGAGCAGGTAGTTATTCATTTTGATGAAGTCCAAATCATTATTATTTTTTATGGTTATACTTTCTTTGTACTATTTAGGAATTTTTGCCTTCTTTAAGTATTTTCTCATTTTCTTCTAGAATCTTATCATTCTAGATTTTAAGTCTGTGGTCAATTCTGAATTAACTTTTGTATTGGACGGTCAGGTACACGTTGTAGTTCATTTTTCTTTTTTTGCCACATGGCTGTCCATGATGGGGTTCAATGCTCTGAGAGAAAGGCTACCCTGAAGGACACCTGTCCAGCAGCTATGATACGGGACACACTTTCCCAAAAGTTTGTAGCAAGCAGGACACAGGCCTGTCTTCCCTGGTGGGATCTCAACCTAGTATGGTAATAATAACACTTATAGGGCTGCTGGGAGGATAGAGTGGGTTATTCTATTCAGAATACTTACCTGTGTCACTATTATTATTAACCTCCAGAAATGAACGGCTCTGAATCTCATCCTTCAGAGACCACTTTACCCCTTCCCCTGGCCTAGCAGGTAGGGGTTTGCATGGATGTGCCACCAAGAGAGCCCTGTCTCCCCACCTTATCCCATTCCTGCTTACCCACTGCTTTGTAATTCTGCATCTAAGGCACAGCACTGTCTTTAAACATTCCTGTCAGAAGAGACCCAGAAGGTAGCAGGTGAAGCCCTGGAGACTTTTTTTTTTTTTTTTTGAGACAGAATCTCACTCTGTCACCCAGGCTGGAGTACAGTAGTGTGATCTCAGCTCACTGCAACCTCCACCTCCCAGGTTCAAGCCATTCTGCTACCTCAGTCTCCCGAGTAGCTGGGACCACAGGCATGCACCACCACACCCAGCTAATTTTTTGTATAGCCCAGGAGACTCTTAAACACACCTTTGCTTTGCCAAGTTCATGGGGCCTTGTGCTCTGGTGCCTGCCACAACTCCCTCCTTTTTGTCTTTTTAGTAGTCAGGGATGTGGAGTCGAGAAGGAAGGGAGAAGCACTCCCACAGAAGGTGTTCACAAGGTCTCTTTACTCCTTTTCTAGATCATCTTACCTTGGTCATTACTGTCAGACAAAGTGCACGAACAGATGAGGGCCTTGGGCACTATTTCCCGGCTGCTGAGGTTTATTTGCAATTTCCCCGGACTGTCAGTGAGTGCTTGGAGTGGGGGGAAAGGCTGACCCAGCGGGCCCTGCTTCTCTGTACATGGGGTACCTGAGAGTCTGTGGCTCTGCAGGGGGTTACTGGGGGGTGGGCGGTCAGAGTGTCTCTCTTTTTTTGCATTAGTGCCTTTTCTGTTCCTATGGGGTAAGAGGCTTGACTTGTTTGCTTGGTTTGCCCTTGGCCAAGTGAGTTCCAATTGGCTGGACACATCTCAACCTTGTTGGGGGACCTTGGCCTAAACAGCTGGGTTGGGTCCACAGCTTCCCACTGGCTAACATGTTTCAGGGATCTGGCTGCCCCATTTCCCCGGGTGCTGCTTTGAAAGGTTTTTCTTGGGCAGGGAAAGAGTGTGGAGCTGGTGTGGTGAGGGATACATGCAGGCAAATGATTTAGTGGGGTCGAGGGGCGGGGAGGTTGGAGAGGGATGGTGGCCACAGTATGGGGAAGTTCCTTTTGGGGTGATGGGGAGTTAACCAGTTTCCTCTTCTGGGCAGCACATGGAGGAATTCTCGATGAGTGGGAAACTGATGAGCATCTTCGGCCTCTTCGTCATGGGCTGCAACCACGAGATCAGCATAGAGGCATCAGAGGCGTTGCATTATCTGTTCAAAATCCTTGTGCTTCAGAGAAGTAAGCAACATGAGCCTGGGTGGCCACTGGGCTACAGCCATGGGGACCCATGAATAACAAGAGCATATAAGCACTGTTCATTGAATGCCCACACTGTGCCAGGCACACGATGAAGGGCAGTTCCTTCTCACGAGGGCAGTGGAGTAAATATGCTATGATGCCCCAAGATGAGGGATCCCCATTACAAGTAGATCTGGAAACTTTACCTGGATGAGCTCCAACCCCATTGCTGATGCAATGCCCTCTTGTAAGAGATTCTAAGAGATTCTTGGGGAAAAGGGGAGCTAGGCTTGCAGCCACCTATGGAATCAACTTGGATACTCAGTATTTCCCAGTGGTCTCAGCCTTACTGCTAGGCCTAAGACTGGGAAAATGAATACCTTTTCTTAGGGAACAAATTTGGGAGTCCCAGATTGAGACCCTCTTTGCTCGAGGAAAACAAAAAATACAGTCATACGTGCTTACAGAGGTGCCAGGAGGATTTGCAAATATCCCTAAAAGGAGTTTCAGAAACTCTGACTTCTCATGGTTCAACAGGGCATACTTCTTATAAGGGCATTTGCTCAGCACCCACAGGTAGAACAGTCCACATTCTGGCACAGGGCAGGAACAGCTGCAAGGACCAGACTGAGACCCCAGCCACATTCTCCCTCCACCCATTGGCCTGGTGCTGGGGAACTCTTCTCATTCTGTTGAGCAAATATTATTTCACCCATTTCACTCTGTTGATCTTCTCTGAGGTTTGGAGGGGAAATAAAGAAGGGTGTGTTCCTATTTCCCTGTTAAGGCCCTGCCCCTTAATTGTTATTTTTGGACTGAAAGTGTGAAACAGAAGACAGAGACTATCCTGAAGGATTTGCAGAAGGATTTCCGTGGAACATGGCTTGCCAGCCTGCAGGATCTAACACTGGTAACCCTCACTCCTCACAGTGCATGAAATGCCCAGATGGGGAGCCATGACAGGGAAGAAAGAGAGCTGGGGTGGGGAGACTGTAGATGGCCTGTGTGGGGCCACAGAGGAGTACTCCTTCACCCAGGGGAGTGTCTCCAAAGCTCAAGGTCTCATGGATAGCAGGCTGGAGAGGTAAGACTCATTCCCTAGCTGCACTTGAGTTGACTGAGGCTTGAGGTCACTGAGAGTTCTTTTTTTTTTGAAATAGAGTCTTGCTCTGTCGCCCAGGCTGGAGTGGCACGATCTCAGCTTACTGCAACCTCTGACTCCTGGGTTCAGGTGATTCTGTAGCCTCAGCCTCTCGAGTAGCTGGGATTACAGGTGCGTGCCACCACACCCAGCTAATTTTTGTATTTTTTAGTAGAGATGGGGTTTCACCATGTTGGCCAGGCTGGTCTCAGACTCCTGACTTCAGATGATCCACCCGTGTTGGCCTCCCAAAGTGCTAGGATTACAGGCGTGAGCCACTGCACCTGGCCAAGAGAGTTGTTTAAAAGAAATATAGTCAACCCTATTCTCCTCCTACAGATTGGCCCTTGTACCTTATTTGTAGCCTAGCCTTAATTTTTTTTTTTATTCAGTAAAGATGTATTGGTTGTCTTAGCTGGGCGTGGTGGCTCATGCCTGTAATCCCAGCACTTTGGGAGGCCAAGGCGGGTGGATCACGAGGTCAGGAGATCGAGACTATCCTGGCTAACACGGTGAAACCCCATCTCCACTAAAAATACAAAAAAAAAAAATTAGCTGGCGTGGTGGCGGGCTCCTGTAGTCTCAGCTACTCAGGAGGCTGAGGCAGGGGAATGGCGTGAACCTGGGAGATGGAGCTTGCAGTGAGCCGAGATCACGCCGCTGCACTCCAGCCTGGGCGACAGAGCAAGACTCCATCTCAAAAAAACAAAAAGATACATTGGTTGTCTTAGATATGGTGTCTCCAGGCTCAATCAACTCAAATCACTCCAGTCAGAAATCCAGGAGTCATCCCTTGCTCTTTCCTCTCCCTCACTCTTCACATCCAATTCAACACCAGGTTTGTTCATTCTGCCTCCTGGATAGCTCTTGAATTTGTCCACTCTGCTCCAGCCCCACTGTGGGGCCCCCAGCATCTCTTGCCTGGGTCACTCCAGCAGCCCCTTGCTGATCATCCTGTTTCCAACTGTGCTTCTTGTCACATCACTTTCTATGCTACAGTCAGAGAACTGCATTTCTAAAATGCACATGCTGAGATTTATTATTCTCCTTCAGACTGCATTGACTCTCCATTGTCCTCATTCTAAAGTCCAAACTTGTTCACTTGACCCACAAGGCCCTTCATGATCTGGTCCCTGCTGTAACTGTCCTGCCTCATCTTGTCTTAGTCTCCCTTTTCCACCTGGCCCAGGTCTCCCTTGCAGGACACAGTAGTTAGGCTGAACTTCCTTCCACTCCAGGCCTTTGCATATTCTGTTCCCTCTGCCTGGAACTCTGTCCTTCTTTTTCCTTGGGTCTGAATCATGGCGGTAAGGGATCATGGCGGTAGGAATCACATGGCAGTAGGAAGGAGAAGTGCTGAGCAAAGGAGAAAACATCCCTTATAAAACCATCAGATCTTGTGAGAACTCACTCACTATCACAAGAACAGCATGAGGGTAACCACTCTGACACATGGGGATTATGGGAACTACAATTCAAGATGATATTTGGGTGGGAATACAGACAAACTGTATCACTCACATTGCACTATAACTGCCTGTTTACTTGCCCTGACTTGATGGTAAATTCCTTGAGGGTAAAGGCATTGTATGTCTTAGTCGCAGTTGTCCTGAGCTCCTAGCAATACAACCAGGCACAGAGCTGGGCCTCAATATTGTTTGAGTGAATGAGCTTCACATGGATATGCAGGTGCAGGCTCAGAGGCATGAGGCATGTCTGCTGTACATAATAGCAGTCCTACTTGCTTTGGAATGCTGCAAGCTCACTAAACATCAGAACTAATTTCCAGTGGACTCGCTTGCATTCCAAATGGAAGTAGAAATGCCTTTTGCATTGTCCTCTGTATCAAGTTGTCTGGACCATTGCTCCTTCCTCGAGACTTCAGAGCTGGTGGCACTCTGAAGCTTGGCTCACACCACGGAATAGCCAGATGCTGACCAGGGGCTGCCTCCACTGGCCCGTGGTTGATTGGTCTCTTTGGAGGCCAGAGGCTTTGGGGCAGACCCAAGTTGGGATGCTAACATTGTGGAGACAGCTGTTCTTCTTTCTTCAGTTCTTCAAGAAATACCTGACCCCTGAGGAGAGAGCAGATATGATCATGGTGAGCATGGAGGCCATGACCAACACCAGCAGGCATGACATCTCTGCGGCTTCCAAGATGTTAAAGATGATCCTGAAGTACACAATTCCAGAGATCGGGAAGGTAGCAGCTCTGGGGGACCTAATGGTTCAAGGTCAATTTAAGGATTCTTCCTTTCTGTTCTGTTTTGGGTCTGTTCTATCTCCTACCAGTTTGAGTTTAAAGAATCACACACTTCAACCCAGAGGAGAAAAGGCTAAATGAGGAGTTGTGATTGTTGAAAAGACTCTTCTTTGGGAAGGGTTGACCATCTGGCTTCCATCTCCACCAGGATGGGAAGAAGAATTGAGTCAAAGCTATAACAGACTACTAGGGGCTGCTAGGACCAGGAGAGACCTCAGTCTTCTTCCTGCTTCCAGACAGTATTTGATATGTTAGATCTATAGGTGCCTTCTTGTTAATTCAGGGGTGTGTGTGTATATAAATGTAAATATAATATATATCCATAAACTTGTGACACACTAACATAAATAGAGATGAAATACAGAGACTCTTTTATGAGAGCTGGGACTGGTGCTCAGTAAAATTAAGACAGCATAGGGCTGGGTGTAGTGGCTTACACCTGTCTGTAATCCTAGCAGTTTGGGAGGCTGAGGTGAGGGGATCACTTGAGCCTAGGAGTTTGAAACCAGCATGGGCAACATAGCAAGACCCCATCTCTTAAAAACATTAATAAAAAATTAAGACAGCCAGTTTAGCTGTCCTTTTTATTATAGCATTTTAAAATATCTTATGGACGATGGAGTCCCTCTTATTTTAATGTCCTAACCCACTTCTCTAACTCACTTATGACCTCTCCACTATAGGTCCTATGAGCAGTTCCAGGATCTTACATTTTCCACTTCTCCGGCCTGGATTGCCTTTTGGTTGAATGCCTAAGAGCAGACCACTGATAAGTTGAAGGGGACCCCAAAGGTCAACTACCCTAACTCCCCACTTGATGCTTGTCATCTCTTTTTAAGGTTTTAAATCTATTTTGTATGGAATGCTTCACAAATTTACATGTCATCCTTGTGCAGGGGCCATGCTAATCTTCTCTGTATTATTCCAATTTTAGTATCTGTGAAGCGAGCACAATGCTTGTAATCTCTTCGAGAGCACCCCAGACCACTGGACACCCAGACGGTGCTGAAAGCAATCTTGAGGCACTCACTACCTGAAACTATAGCTCATTTGTATTTGTAAACTACTTTCTTTTTAAAAAAAAGTTTTTTAATTTACAAAAAGGATATATATTTATGGCATACAACATGATATTTTGAAATATGTATACATTGTGGAATGGCTAAACCAAGCTAATTAACATATCAGTTAACTCACATACTTTTTTTTTGTAGTGAGAACATTGAAAATCTATTGTCTTAGCAAATTTCAAGTATAGAATAGTCACCATGTTGTACAATAGATCTGAACTTATTTCTCCTGTTTAAATGAAATTTTGTATCCTTTGACCAGTATCTCCCCAATCCTCCTCACCTCCAGCCCCTGGTAACCACCGTTGTACTCTGCTTCTATGAGTTTGACTTTTTTAGATTCCACGTCTAAGTGAGGTCACCCAGTATTTGTTTTTCTATACCTGGCTTGTTTTGTTTTTCATAATGTCCTCCAGGTTCATGTATACTGTTAAATGACAGTATTTCCTTCATTTTTAAGGGTGAAGAGCATTCCATTGTGTATATGCCACATTTTCTTTATCCATTTATCTGTTGTTGGAAGCTTAGGTTCTTTCCCTATCATGGCTATTACAAAAAACGCTGCAATGAACAGGGGAGTGCAGATATCTCTTCCAGACACTGGTTTCATTTTCTTTGGCTATATACCCATAAGTGGTATTGGTAGTTTTACTTTTAGTTTTTTGAGTAACCTCCATAATGTTGGAATTTTCCATAATGGTTGTGCTAATTTACATTCTACCAACAGTGTATAAAGGTGAACCACATTCCTTATCTAAAAGTTCTAACTTATAGTGCACTGAAATCTGCATCCCCATAGTTTCTAGTCCCTGGCCCAAGTTTACCTTCTGGGGTTATGCAGAATTCAATTAATATTAATAAAATTAAAAAAAAATTCAAGTGTTACTAATGCTAGGTGCTATATACTATGCTAGCTTCTTTTACATATTCTTGTATTGAATTCTTACAACATATCTGTTGTTAAGAATTATTTTCTCTTTAGAAATGAGAAGGCCAGGTGCAGTGGCTCTCACCTGTAATCCCAACACTTTGGGAGGCCCAGGAAGAAGGATTGCTTGAGTTTGGGAGTTCAAGAGCAGCCTGGGCAATATAGTGAGACCTCGTTTCTACTAAAAATCAAAAGCATTAGTTGTGCATGGTGGCGCACACTTGTAGTCCCAACTACTAGGGAGGTTGAGGTGAGAGGATCGCTTGAACCCAGGAGATGGAGGCTGCAGGGAGCTATAATTGTGCCACTGCACCCCAGCTGGGACACCAGAGCTAGACCCTGTCTCAAAAGAAAAACAAAATGAGAAAAGGCTCAAAGAGGCTATGAGCCTTAATTACTGAAGTTTCGTCAGCAGTTATTAGGTGACAGACACTGTTCCAACCAATTCAGATGCATTAACTCAGAACTGTTGATGTGAGTAAAATAGTCCTCATATTTTGCACAAGGAAATAGAGTGCAGAGAGGATGAAAAGCTTTCCCAAGCTCACACAGTTGGTAAGTGGGGAGGTGAAATTCACATCCAGGTAGTATGACTTTAGAGTTCATGCGGACCACCACCTGTTGCCTCCACCCCACATGGCCAGTAAACAGCAAGGACTGACTCTTCTCTCCCTCCATAATAGTCTTGAGACCACTTGGAGGCAGCAATCCTATGCCCTCTGCCTTCCTCTCTCTAAGTTACTCATCCTCAGATTCTTCCTTCTTTCTTCATGACATGGTTTCCAGACATGGTTCTGGTCTCCCCTGGCTGCTCTCTATTTTGTCCCTCTTAAAATATGGGGTCTATTCCGTGGTGGGCAGGTCTGTATAAAGCTACCCTTAAAATCCAAGGAAGCTGAGAGGTCAAAGAAAGAGGTTGATGAATCCAGTTTCTGAGAAAGAAACTACTTCGGAGGCGGAGGCAGGAGAATTGCCTGAACCCAGGAGGCGGAGGTTGCAGTGAGCCCAGATCGTGCCACCGCACTCCAGCCTGGGAGGCAGAAGGAGACCCTGTCTCAAAAAAAAAAAGACCAGGCATGGTGGCTCACGCCTGTTATCCCAGCAGTTTGGGAGGCTGAGGGAGGTGGATCACCTGAGGTCAGGAGTTTGAGACCAGCCTGACCATCATGGCAAAACCCCATCTCTACTAAAGATACAAAAATTAGCCGGATGTGGTGGCGTGCGCCTGTAGTCCCAGCTACTTGGGAGGCTGAGATAGGAGAATCACTTGAACCCGGGGGGTGGAGGTTGCAGTGAGCTGAGATTGCGCCACTGCATTCCAGCCTGGGCGACCGAGCCAGACTCCGTCTGAAACAAAACAAAAAACAAAACGGAAGCCATGTCTCAGGAGGCTGCGAGACGAGATGGTGGACCCCCCCAGCCATCACCTGCCATGGCCCAGAGGTTCTATACAATAGGAGTCGGACATGGTGGGTGTGCCTCTAGTCCCAGCTACTGGGAGGCTGAGGTGGGAGAATCACTGGAGCCCAGGACATCAAGGCTGCAGTGAGCTATGAGCATGCCACTACCCTGTCTCTAAGAAACTAACAAATATACCTTAGAGAAGGAATGTGTAGGACAATTAAAATCAACCCCTCAGGAAAAAGCAAGAATGCTATGCAAATCTGCCCTAAGGGCAGGATTTATGGTAAGGGTTGTTTCGACCTAAGGACAGGATGTACGGCAACAATAAATAAAGTAAGTCCGGGCACGGTGGCTCACGCCTGTAATCCCAGGACTTTGGGAGGCCGAGGTGAGTGGATCAGGAGGTCAGGAGATCGAGACCATCCTGGCCAACATAGTGAAACCTCGTCTCCACTAAAAATACAAAAATTAGCTGGGCGTGCTGGTGAGTGCCAATAGTCCCAGCTATTTGGGAGGCTGAAGCAGGAGAATCTCTTGAACTCAAGAGGTGGAGGTTGCAGTGAGCTGAGATGGCGCTACTGCATTCCAGCCTGGTGATAGAGCAAGACTCCATCTAAAAAAAAAATAAATAAATAAAGTAGAAATCTCAGAGGTATTCTGGGAACAAAGATTAATCAGAAGTCAATATGGTGACCAAAACGAAAAGAGAAGGAAAAAATAAAATAAAAAGAAAAAAAAAAGTAAATATTGTGGGCCAGGTGCTGTGGCTCACACCTGTGACCCTAGCACTTTGGGAGGCCGAGGTGAGCAGATTGCCTGAGCCTAGGAGTTCGAGACCAGCGTGGGCAACATGGTAAAATCCTGTCTCTAATAAAAATACAAAAAATCAGCCGGGAGAGGTGATGTGTACCTGTAATCCCAGCTACTCAGGAGGCTGAGGCATGATAAAACCCAGGAGGTGGAGGTTGCAGTGAGCTGAGATCTCACCACTGCACTCCAGCTGCATGGGTGACAGAGCAAGACTTTGTCCCAAAAAAAAAAAAAAAAAGTCAATATGGTGGATTAGCATCCAACATGGGGTTGCTTCAGGCCCCATAGGGTCCAAGACAGTCCACAGCCCTGAGGGTGTGGCCTGACCACAGCAGAGTGCAGTGGGACGGTGACTTTTTTGGTCTGGACATGCTATGTATGCATCATGTGCAGCCCTAAAGGTGAAGTGGGTGCCTAGTTATGTGGATGCTGGTGAGCTGGTGTTGAATGTCTGGAAAGAACCTCCTTTTCCCTCATTTCAGGTGCCGGAAATCATCCAGTACCTTTACTACCTCATGAACAGCATTACAGAAACCACAGCCCAAAAGACCATTGAGAAGATCCTGTATCTGCTGTTCCAGTACTACACTGATGAAGTTATCCTGACACTACTGAAGATAGAAGATCAGTCACAAAAGTAGGTGACTTTCCATCCCACATGTACATGCCCCCAGTAGTCTATTTGCTTCTTCTTAAAACATATTCAGGACCGGCGCAGTGGCTTACTTCTGTAATCCCAGCACTTTGGGAGGCCCAGGTGGACAGATCACCTGGGGGTCAGGAGTTCGACACTAGCCTGGCCGACATGGTGAAACCCCGCCTCTACTAAAAATACAAAAAATTAGCTGGGCGTGGTAGCGGGTGCCTGTAATCCCAGATATTCAGGAGGCTGAGTCAGGAGAATTGCTTGAACTTGGGAGGCAGAGGTTGCAGTGAGCCGAGATCGCGCCATTGAACTCCAGCCTGGGCAACAAGAACGAAACTCTGTCTCAAAAAAAAAAAAAAAAGTAGCGGCTGGGCACGGTGGCTCACGCCTCTAATTTCAGCACTTTGGGAGGCCAAGGCGGGTGGATCATCTGGGGTCTGGAGTTCAAGACCATCCTGGCCAATATGGTGAAACCCCGTCTCTACTAAAAATACAAAAATTAGCCAGGCGTGGTGGTGGGGACCTGTAATGCCAGCTACTCAGGAGGCTGAGGCAGGAGAATCACTTGAACCTGGGAGGTGGAGGTTGCAGTAAGCCGAGATCATGCCACTGCACTCCAGCCTGGGAGATAGAGTGAGACACTGTCTCATATATATATAGATAGCTGTTCTAACAAGTGTGTGGTAGCCTCTCATTGTGGTTTTAATTTGCATTTCCCTAGTTCAATTGCCACTAATGATGATGGGCATCGTTTCATGTCTTTCTTTGCCATTCATATATCTTCTTTAGTCAAGTATCCAAGCCTTTTACCAATTTCATTATCAGGTCGTTTGTTTTCTCATTGGTGAGTTTTGAGAGTTCTTTGTATATTCTGTATACAAGTCTTTTGTCAGATATACGATTTTCATGTATATCTCCCATTTTATGGATTGTTTTTTCATTCTCTTAAGAGTTCAAAAGTTTTTAATTTGATGAAATCCAGTGTTTTGTTTCTTATGGATCATATTTAGGGTCATAGGTATTTCTTTCCATGATTTCTTCTAGAAGCTTTAACTTTTGTGTTTTATATTTATATTTCACTTTTACTTAACTTTTTAGAAAGTGTGAGGAATGGGACTAGGTTCAGTTTGTTGCATATAGAAGTCTAATTGTTCCAGCACCATTTGTTGCAGAGATTATCATTTCTCCACTGAATTGTCTTTGCACATTTATCAAAAACCAATTGATGGCTGGGCGTGGTGGCTCACGCCTGTAATCCCAGCACTTTCGGATGCCAAGGTAGGCGGATCACTTGAGGTCAGGAGTTCGAGACCAGTCTGGCCAACATGGCGAAACCCCATCTCTACTAAAAATACAAAAATTAGCCAGGGATGGTTGCTTGCACCTGTTATCCCAGCTACTTGGGAGGCTAAGGCATGAGAATCACTTGAACTGGGGAGGTGGAGGTTGCAGTGAACCGAGATCGCCACACTGCCCTCCAGCCAGGGTGACAGAGCGAGACCCTGTCTCAAAAAAAAAAAAAAAAAATCAATTGACAGTATTTGCGTGCCTCTAATTATGGGCTCTCTTCTGATCCATTGAGCTATATGTCAATTCTTTCATCAATACTGTACTGTCTCTAATAGTGTAGTTTTATATTAAGTATTAAATCAGGTAGGATGAGTTCTTCAATTTTATTACTTTTTTGTTTTTGAGATAGAGTCTCACTGTCACTCAGGCTGGAGTGCAGTGGTGCAATCATAGCTCACTGCAGCCTTGAACTTTTGGGCTGAAGCAATCCTCCCACTTCCACCTCCTGAGTAGCTGCTGGAACCACAGGTACATGCCACCTCACCCAGCCTTTTTTTTTTTTTTTTTTTTGGTAGAAACGGGGTCTTGCCATGTTGCATGGCTGATCTCAAACTCCTGAGCTCAAATGATTCTCCCACCTCAGCCCAAGTGCTGGGATTACAGGGTGTGAGCAGTTGCACCTGGCCTATAACGCTTTCTCAAAATTGTTTTGGCTGTTTTATTTTCTTTGCTTTTCCATATATTTTTTTTTTTTTGAGACAGAGTCTCACTCTGTCACCCACGCTGGAGTGCAATGGCATGGTCTCGGCTCACTGTAACCTGCACCTCCCAGGTCCAAGTGATTCTCTCACCTCAGCCTCCCAAGTAGCTGGGACTACAGGTGTGTGCCACCACACCTGGCTGATTTTTGTGTTTTTAGTGAAGACGGGGTTTCACTATGTTGGCCAGGCTGGTCTCAAACTCCTGATCTTGTGATCTGCCTGCCTCGGCCTCCCAAAGTGCTAGGATTACAGGCATGAGCTACCACGCCTGGCCCGCTTTTCCATATACATTTTATAATTTATATAGAATATTATTTATTTAAAAATATGCTGGTGATATTTTTATTGGAATTATGTTGCATCTATAGATAAGTATAAGGAGAATTGACAACTTCACAATATTGAGTTTCTGGTCCATGAACATAGCGTATCTCATCATTTATTTAGGTCTTTAATTTCTTTCATTAATCTTTTGTATTTTTCAGCACACAGATCTTGTGAATATTTTGTTAGTTTTATACCTAAGTATTTTTGTGCAATTGTAAATGGTACATAAATTTTTTAAAAAATTTTAATTGTTTACTATTGCTATATAGAAATAACATCAATTTTTGTATATTGACTTTCATTGACCTTATATCCAGCAATAAGTGAGCTTTCACTTCTTAGTTCTTGGAGCTTTTTAATAGATTCACTGGAGTTTTCTACATAAACCATTATATCATCTGTAAATAGAGGCAGTTTATAGTGTTTCTTTTTCTTCCAAATTTGTGTTTCTTTTTCTTGCTTTATCACACTGGCTGGGACTCCTAGTATAATGCTGAGTATGGGTGATGAGAGTGGACATCTTTGCTTTATTCCCAATCTTAGAGGAAAAACTTTCAGTCTTTCACCTTTAAGTGTGGTGCTAGATGGTAGGGTTTTGTTGTCGTTGATGTTAGATGTCCTTTATCAAGTTAAGAAAGTTTCCTTCTATTTCTAGTTTGTTGTGAGTGTTTACCACAAATGGAGATTATCACAAATGTTTTTACTACATCTATTGAGATAATTGTGCGGTTTTTCTTTTGTATTCTGTTAATATAATAAATTACATTTTTGACTGTGGAGCCAGCCTTGCATTCCCAGGATAAACCCCATTTGGTTGTGATGTATTATCTTTTTAACATATTGCTGGATTCAATTTGCTAATATTTTGTTGAGGACTTTTGTGTCTATTTGGTTGAGGATTTTTTTCATGGGAGATATTTGGTCTGTAGTTTTTTCTTTCATTCATTTATTCTTTCTCTTTTTTCTTGTACTGTCTTTGTTTTTGTGCCAAGATAACGCTGAACTCAAAAGATTGTTTTGGGAGTGTTTTCTTTTTCTTTTTCTCTTTTTTTGTTTTTTTGAGAGACAGTCTTGCTCTGTCGCCAAGGCAGGAGTGCAGTGGCATGATCTTGGCTCACTGCAACCTCCACCTCCCAGGTTCCAGCAATTCTCCTGTCTTAGCCTCCTGAGTAGCTGGGACTACAGGCGCGTGCCACCAGCCCCGGCTAATTTTTGTATTTTTTAGTAGAGAAGGGTTTCACCATATTGGCCAGGCTGTCATCAAACTCCTGACCTCATGATCTGCCTACCTCGGCCTACCAAAGTGCTGGGATTATTGGAGTGAGCCACCGCATCCAGCCTATTTTCTTATTTTCTATTTTTTGGAGGAGATTGTGTAAAATTGGTATTACTTTTTTTCTAAACATTTAGTGGAATTCAATACTGAAACCATCTGGATCTAGAGTTGTATTTGTTGGAAGTTTTAAAACTATGGATTGAATTTATTTAGTAGTTAGGGTCATTCAGATTATCTATTAATTTGCTCATCTTCTTCTAGTCTCTTAAGGTGGAAATGTAAATTACTAATTTGAGAACTTTCTTCTTTTTTAAAATAAGCATTTTAATGCTGTGAATGTTCCCCTAAGCATAGCTTTAGCTGCATCTAACAAATTTTGATATATTGTATTTTCATTTTCATTTAGTTCAAAAATCTTTTCTAATTTTCCTTGAGTCTTTTTCTCTCACCCATGAATTACTTGGAAGTATTGTTAATTTCCAAATATTTGTGGATTGTCCAGGTATATTTCTGTTACTGATTTCTAGTTTAAATTTATTATGGCCAGGTAACATACTTTATGTGATTTCTGTTCTTTAAAATTTGTTCAGATTTGTTTTGTAGCCCAGAATGTGGTATATTGTGGGGAATGCTCATGTGCACCTACAAAGAATGTGTATTCTGGCCAGGTGCGGTGGCTCATGGCTGTAATCCCAGAACTTTGGGAGGTCAAGGTGACTCCTGAGGCCAGGAGTTCGAGACCAGCCTGGCCAACATGGTGAAACCCTGTCTCTACTAAATATACAAAAATTAACGAAGGACAGTGATGAGTGCCTATACACCCAGCTACTCGGGAGGTTGAGGCAGGAGAATCGCTTGAACCTGGAGGGCAGAGGTTGCAGTGAGCTGAGATCCTACCACTGCATTCCAGCCTGGGTGACAAAATGAGAGCCTGTCTCAAAAAAAAAAAAAAAAGAATGTGTATTCTGCTGTTGTTGCCTGCAGTGTTCTATAAGTTAGGTTATAGAACAACACAGTGTTTTTCAAGACTTTTATAACCTTGCTGATTTTCTATCTACATATTCTGTCAATTATTGAGAGAGGAGTGTTGAAGTCTCCCAATATACTTATGGATTTATCTATTTGTTCCTTCGGTTTTATCATTTTTTGCTTCATGTATTTCATTAGGTGTATATACATTTAAGATTGCTACATCTTCTTGATGAGTTGACTGTTTTAACATTAATTAATATCCCTCTTTGTCCCTGGTAATACTCTTTGTTCTGAAGTTCCCTTTGTCTGATGTTAGTATGGCCATTTTTGCTTTTCAAACAGTTTGTATTTGTGTGGTATATCTTTTTCCATTCTTTTAACTTATATGTATAATTATATTAAAAATTTTTTTTGATATAGCATATGGTTGGACTTGTGTTTTTATCTAATCTGACAATCTCTTTTAGTTTGTGTATTTAAATCATTTATAATTAATGTAATTAATAGTATGTTTGGATTTAAGTCTACCATTTTATGATTTATTTTGTTTTTCCCCTTTGTTTTTTATTCTTATGTTCCCCTTTCCTGCATTCTTTTAAATTGTTTGCATTTTTTAGGCATTCTATTTTAACTTATCTATTAGATTTTGATTCTTTTTTTTTTTTTTTTTTGAGACGGAGTCTTGCTCTGTCCCCCAGGCTTGAGTGCAGTGGCGCGATCTCGGCTCACTGCAAGCTCCTCCTCCCGGTTGACGCCATTCTCCTGCCTCAGCCTCCCGAGTAGCTGGGACTACAGGCGCCCGCCAACACGCCAGGCTAATTTTTTGTATTTTTAGTAAAGACGGGGTTTCACCGTGTTAGCCAGGATGGTCTCGATCTCCTGACCTCATGATCCGCCCGCCTCAGCCTCCCAAGGTGCTGGGATTACAGGCTTGAGCCACCGCGCCCAGCCTAGATTTTGATTCTTTGTACCAATTTTTAGTGGATTCCTGGGCATTTACATACCTAAAGTTTTATAGTCTACTTACATACCTAAACTTCCATCGTCTGCTTGAGTTAGTATTTCACAATTTTGAGAAAATGTAGAAGCTTTCACTATACAGCTTCTTTTACCTTACTTACTTTTTTGAGACAGAGTCTTGTAGGCTGGAGTGCAGTGGCACGATCTCAGTCACTGCAACTTCCGCCTCCTGGATTCAAGCGATTCTTCTGCCTCAGCCTGCTGAGTAGCTGGGATTACAGGCGTGCGTCACCATACCCAGCTAATTTTTATATTTTTAGTAGAGATGGGGTTTCACTATGTTGGCCAGGCTGGTCTCAAACTCCTTGAACCTCAAGTGATCCGCCCGCCTCAGCCTCCCAAAGTGCTGAGATTACAGGTGTGAACCACCTTGCCTGGCCTAATTTTTACTTTCAATAGTCATACATATTTTTAAACTTAAGGGGAGAAAAACGTCTGTTACATTTACTCATATATTTGCCATTCCTGTTGCTTTATCTTCACTGTTAAAATTTCAACTTTCACTCTGATAAAATTTCTTTTCTGCTTGAAGAACTTCATTAGCATTTCATTTAGAGCACATCTTTGAGTGATAAATTCTTAGTTTTCTTCCATATGAGAATGCTTCAATTTTACCTTCTTTTTTTTTTGAGACAGAATTTCGCTCTTGTCACCCAGGCTGGAGTGCAATGGCGCGATCTCTGCTCACTACCACCTCTGCCTCCTGGGTTCAAGTGATTCTCCTGTCTTAGCCTCCCGAGTAGCTGGGAGTACAGGAGCCCACCACCATGCCCAGCTAATTTTTTTGTGTTTTTAGTAGAGATGGGGTTTTGCTGTGTTGGCCAGGCTGGTTTCGAACACCTGGCCTCAAGTGATCTGCCTGCCTCGGCCTCCCAAAGTGCTGGGATTACAGGCATAAGCCACTGCGCCCAGCCAATAAATTTCTGTTTATTATAAATTACCCAGTCTATGAGATTTTGTGATAGCAGCACAATACAAACTGAGACAATGGCAAAGGGGCTTTTTCAGCTAAGACTCTTGAGAAGGGGAGATTATTGTGAATTACTCAAGTGGGCTCTTAATGTAATCACAATGTGTCTTGTGATTGATGTATCTTATTCGAACTTCACTGCACTTCTTGAATCTGTAAATGTATGTCTCTCAACAAATTTGGGAAGTTTTAGGTCATTATTTCTTCAGATTTTTTTTCTGTACCAGTCTCTTTTTCTTTTTATAAGATTTCAATGACATGAATATGAAACTTTTTAATGGTGTCCTATAAGTCCCTGAAGCTCTGTTAATTTTTTTCTAATTTCTTAGTTCTTCAGATTGGTATAATTTTTATTGATTCATCTGCAAGTTCATGAACTTTTGTCTCTGTAATCTCCATTTTCCTCTTGATCTCATCCAGTGAATTTTTGTTTCAGATATTGTATTTTTCAGTTCTAAAATTTCCATTTGTTTTTTTTAAAAAGTAGCTTATTCCTCAGCTAAGAACATGAGAAAATCCATCTTTCCACTTCTTTCTTTGTTTCTTTGCTTCTCTCTCTCTCTCTCTCTTTCTTTAGTTCTTTTTTCAGACAGAGTCTTGCTCTGTTGCCCCAGGTAGGGTGCAGTGGCATGATCATAGCTTACTGCAGACTCAACCTCCCAGGTTAAAGCTATCCTCCCATCTCAGCCTCCTGAGTAGCTGGGATCACAGGGATGTGGCACCATACCCAGCTAATTTTTTTTTAACTTTTTGTAGAGACAGGGTCTCTCTATGTTGCCCAGGCTAGTCTTGAACTCCTGGGCTCAAGTGATCTCCCGCCTCAGCCTCGCATAGTGCTGGGATTACAGGTGTGATCCACCACTCTCGACCTTTCCATTTATTTCAGTTATGTACATCTTTACCTCATGGAGCATGGTTAAAATGTCTACTTAAAGTATTATTATTATTATTTTTAGACAGGGTCGTGCTCTGTTACTGGGGCTAGAGTACAGGGACATGATCATAGCTCACTGCAACCTAGAACTCCTGGACTCAAGTGATTCTCCTGCCTCAGCCCTCAAGTAGCTAGGACTACAGGCATGTGCCACCATGCCTGCTATTTTTTAAATTCATTTTTTAGAGAATGGATCTCACTATGTTGCTAGACTGGTCTGGAACTCCTGGCCTCAAGGGATCCTCCTGCGTTGGCCTTCCAAATTGTTGGGATTATGGGTGTGAGCCAATGCACCCGGCTGTTTCTCAGAGTTTTAGCTGCCTGTGCTGCTACAGCTGCTTAACTGGATCTGACTTCAGGGTGATGAAATGAGAAAAAAGAGAGAGAGAGAGAGAGAAAAAAAAAATAGCGCTTCCCCCACCCCTACACTCAGTGGGCCACAGTGCCCTGTGTTAGGTGCTTTTGTTGCTGCCCCAACTGCTTCTACTGTGCAGCTCTTCATCTGGAGTCACTCTCAGGACAGAGCTTGGGACACGAAAGAGACAAAGAAAGAAAGAAACCAAGATTCCACCCATACTTCTCCAACTCACAAGGACCCATTTTCCCAGTCCTCTGGCCAGAGAGACAGAGTTTTACTCAGAGATTTTGTTGCCTGTGCCTGCTGCATAGTTCAGCACTCAGGTCACCTTCGGGTCAAAGCTGGAAGATAATAGAGAAAAAAGAATTCTGGGAAACTCACTCAAATGTTGTTTTTCCAGTGTTGGGAGGTAGTTGCTTTTTGTATTTGTCCAGTGTTTTTAGTTTTAATTGGTGCGAGAGCTAGGCTGGAGTGGGCTTGCTCTGTCCTAGCAGATTGTGTAGACTCTCTTACTAGGGAAATTAGGATTGCTTGTTGTTAATTTCCTTTATCATGAGAAGGAAGTGTCTTTCTATTCTATATCTGCTGAGAATTTTTTTTCCACCGATGTGGAATTGTTTAACAAAAGGTTGATATCATATAATTAGTGTGTTTTCTTTTGGGTCGGGGGTGTTTGAGACAAGAGTCTCGCTCTGTAGCCCAGGCTGGAGTGCAGTGGTGCAATCTTGGTTCACTGCAACCTCTGCCTCCCGGGTTCAAGCGATTTCCCTGCCTCCTGAGAAGTTGGGATTACAAGCCTGTGCCACCATGCGCAGCTAATTTTTGAATTTTCAGTAGAGATGAGGTTTCATCATGTTGGCCAGGCTGGTCTCAAACTCCTGACCTCAGGTGATCTGCCTGCCTTGGCCTCCCAAAGTGTTGGGATTACAGGCGTGAGCCACTGCACCCAGCTGGACAAAGTTATAATTTGATAGGAATAAAAAGTTCTGGCATAGTAGAGTGACTGTGGTCAACAGTAAGGTATCATATATTACAAAACAGCCGGAGGAGAGGCTTTTGAATGCTTTCAACGCAAAGAAATGGTAAAATCTGCTGAGTTTTTTGAAAAATAAAAAATAGACTTTGAAATACCAAATGCCATTACAACATCTAATGACATATTTACACAAATGTATACAGGTTTCTTTCTTTAACCTTTTAATTTCCAAGTGGTTAGATATTTTGATCATCTTTTTCTAGTTTTATTGGATGGTAATTGGAAAACATGATCTAAATGTCTTCTCCTTTTGAGAATGTGTTGAGGGGTTCTTTTGTGTGTATAGACCAGGAAGATTAATGTTATCAATTTTACTATATGTTTAATGGCTATTTGAAATAAATTTATATTCTCTACTGCATGCAAAGTCATCTATTAGACCAGGCTTGTTTATTTATTTATTTTCCTTTTTTGTATATTTTTAAAGTACAGATGGGTCTCACCATGTCACCCAGGCTGGTCTTGAACTCCTGGGCTCAAGCAATCCTCCCTCCTCGGCCTCCCAAAGTGCTGGGATTGCAGGTGTGAGCTACCTCGCTCAGCCAGACAAAGCTTATTTTATTGTTTTATAATATCTCGTACGATTATTACAAACTTATTTTACCCATTGTTTTTTTAATGACTGTTTATTGTTTCCGGCTTCTTGCTATTATTAACAGTGCTGTTATGCTCATTCTTACTCTAATATTGTGTTTAGATTTATAGGCATATTTACCATTTTATTTGCTCACCATCCCTTGCACCTCAAACTTTCCTTAGGAAATTATTTTTCTTTTCCCTAAATGGGAAAGAAAAAACAATACCTCTAAAGGTATTATTTAGGAGTTTATCCTCTAGCGAGACTCTATTGATCAAACCATCTATTTTTGTTTATCTATAAATAAAGCAAATCTGCATTAAATGATACATTTGCTGGGAACTTGTGGGTTGTTTTTTTTTTTTTTTTTGAGATGGAGTCTCACTCTGTCACGCAGGCTGGAGTGCCATGGCGCGATCTCGGCTCACTGCAAGCTCTGCCTCCGGGGTTCACACCATTCTCCTGCCTCAACCTCACGAGTAGCTGAGACTACAGGTGCCCACCACCACGCCCGGCTAATTTTTTTTTGTATTTTTAGTAGAGATGGGGTTTCACCGTGTTAGCCAGGATAGTCTTGATCTCCCGACCTGGTGATCTGCCCACCTCAGCCTCCCAAAGTGCTGGGATTACAGGTGTGAGCCACCGCGCCCGGCCCTGGTTGATGTTTATTTTTGTTCCACACTTGGAAGGTTTATCCCACTGTCTTCTGCTCTCCACTGTTTCTGTGGAGATGTTGGCTGTCAGTCTCATTGCCATTCTTTCACTGACAACTCATTTTTTCTCTCTTGTTTTTGTCCCCAGAGCATGCTGTGTATTGTTTGCCAGCTGTGAAAGTCTTTTATCTCACCTTCACTTCCTCAACACTTTCTCCTACTGTTTCAAAAAGGCCATGACTTCTTGAGGACACTAAGCACATTTTCTTAAAATTTTGTTATTTGTAGCAAATGCTTTTCAGATATGTACTTTTCTTCTGAGTGTGATTTTGCCAGGTAAAAATGAGAGGGGAGACATGGTAGGCAAAGGGAAAGGCATGTGCCCAATGACAGAGGAGGGAGAGCTTGTGCATGGGGTGAGGCTGGGTGTGCTGTGCAGGGCTGGTGATCAGACTCGGCCTGAAGAGGGGTGTGGTCATGCTGGGTATTAAGGATGACAGGAGAAAGCCTGGAAGACAGATGCAGTGGTCTCAGGGTGGGTGGGTAGTGAGAGCTTGGACAGGCCAGAGAGAAGGGACCCACAGGGAGGCTCTTCTCACCGATCTGACACATTCAAGTGTGTTCAACAAGCTTTGGCCTCAGATGTTTTCTCAAACCAGGTTCACAGACCAAGTGAACATTTCCAGATTTGTGTGAGATGACAGAGAACAGGGAGGTCTGGAGGTGACGGCAAGATGAAAGGAATAGAAGGAAAAAAAGAGAGGGGATAATGAAGAGAGAGACAAGAAAGGAGGAAGAAACCAGGGGAGCTAGGGGCCTGGGCAAAGGAGCTTAGAGTCGCCTCCCCTGGAAGGACTGTGGGGCCTGTGGAGAGTGGGTTACCTGGAGTGGGTAACTGTGTCCGTGGGTTTCTGACTCTGCAGGGGGGTTTGCAAACCCTGGGAAATCCTGGCATCTTTCCCCAAAGGCTACGAAATGATCATGGACTACCTGCTCCAGAGGCTGACTCCACACTGGAGACCAAAGGACCAGGAGCCCAGCCACAGGACAGAGATCTCACCAGTGATTGTATGGAAAGGCCAGCAGAGGGGGGCCGGGGTGGGGAAGGGGACTCCCTGCTGTCCTGTCCTCGGCTGCCTTGGGCTCTTTGGCTTTGACCTTTTAGGTATCAGTGTTTGGTAGAACACTCTTGGAGTTGGGTTGCAGGGAGGGTTTTCAAGTTAACTTTGCTTTTTGTCAGAGAGATAGAAGAACTGGATTTCCCAGCTCCTCTTTAACTCTCAAAGATGGTAAGAGACTAAAACAACCACCATGATTAGAAGAGCGCTTTAAAACAATGACATTCTAGAAATTGCCCTTTATTTTTCTGGCTCACACTAATTTGGTCTTCACTTGCTCTAGCAGCATGGGTTTTACTGGGCAAGTCTCTCATGGTGATGGGTTGTGGAAAGAGATTTCCTGGTGACAGGACCTATGAGTTGAAGATATGATAAAGCCTCACTCTCCTCCTCCCTCCAAGGCCACCAGGGCCATCCATGAGCTTCTGCTGGAACCCAGTCGGCGGATGGAGGTGCAGTCCTTCTTCTCCTCCTTGTTCATGGCCCTGCTGTTCCAGATCTCCTTTTTAGTGGTTGAAGGGGACGCTGAAATAAGCCAGGATCAGCAACACATAGCTGAATGGATGGACCCTATAAGGTACCTTTGGTGTTTTCTAGTGATTATGCTCCAGGGACCATCAGCTTAGCACCTTCGCCTGACTTGGTGTCAGCCTGCTGGGCCTGAATACCCTGTGTACACCCTCCTGCCAGAGCATTTAACATGTTCCCCATGCGTCATTTCAAGAAGTCTCCCTGGGCTTAAAAAAATTATATTTTATTATTTTATTTTTTTTAGAGACAGGGTCTTGCTATTTTGCCCAAGCTGGTCTTGAACTCCTGGCCTCAAGCCATCCTCTTCTCTCAGCCTCCTGTGTTGCTGGGAATACAGATGTGAGTCTAGCTGTCTGGACTTTTTAGGAAAGACTCCTTCTTTAAACCTGGCCTACTAGGCTAATGCAGAGATTCTGCACCAAAATGAGATCAATACTGTGGACAAAACACACATCTGAGTCCACAGACCTGGATTGCATTCTCTACCGTTCTGCTGGCTCCTTGTGTCACCTTGCAGATGCCACATCTCTCTTGGCCTCAGCTGCTTCACTTGTAAAATATTAGCTTGGGTCTCTGGGGGCTGTCCCACCACCAGCAGTTCATGATCCTGAGAAAGCTTTGGGAGTCAGGCAGGTGGCTGGTGAGGGAGAGGGACGCAGATGGTGAATGACTTCCTATCTGTTTTTGGCCCTTTCTCCAGTTCTACCGTGGAGGCCCTGAAGACCTTGATTTGAAGTTCTGGGTATGGAGACTATGTGTCTTCTATTCAGAGACATGGGGGCTGGGGGCTGCTCGTCAATCCTGAAAGACACTATGACGGAGTCACTCTGCTGGCCAGGTGAGCTGCACCTGGGTCCACGGCTGGAGGGCCGTCCATTCGCTTAGCCCTCTCCTGTGGCCCAGGCCTCATCTGAACACTGTGCTCTTGTTGGTAGGTCCCTGGTCATCAATAACTGTTGGCACAACCGCCCCCTCTTCAGCTCCATCATCAGGTTCCTCCAGGACCCAGACTGCAAGAATCACTTAACGGCCCTTGTGTTCCTGACAGAGGTGACTGGCTCTTGGCGGGAGGGGGGCAGGTGAGGATGATCCCTCTGTGAGACAGCCACGCCCAACAGACACCTCCCAGGAAGGCCACTGATTCACTGCTAGGAAGGGTTGGGGGACATGGCTAATGGCACTTGATTTGGTTACCTTGAGCTGGGTGCCTCCTTGAATCTCATGGCAGTTTGACTCTGCTCTGACTTTACAGAACAACACAGCTCTCTCCTTCAACCACCTCAGCCTTGAGCAGCCTTTTAAAATTAATCCTTGCTTAGCGTCCCTGATTGACTCTATATAATTCAGCCACCTGACAGAAAAAAAATAGGAAATTTAGAAAATATGGAAAAGTATATAAAAAGTTATAAAACTAAGCATAATCCCCAGAGGAAACCATATTCATTCAGGTTTTTGCCTGTATACAGGTGTGTGTGTGCGTGTGTGATAGTTGAAATCATTTTCTACTAATATTCTGTATCTTGCTCTATTCAAATATCTGTCTATGTCATTACATGTTCTTTGTAACATACATTTTTAAATTTTGTTTTATTTTATTTTTTGAGACAGGGTCTCACTTTCTTGGCCAGGCTGGAGTGCAGTGGTGTGATCATGGTTCACTGCAGCCTCCATCTCCTGTTCTCAAGTGATTCTCCCACCTTAGCCTTCTGAGTAGTGAGGTCTGCAGGCATGTAGCACCACGCTTGGCTAATTAAAAAAAAATTTTTTTTTTAATATAGAGGAGGGGTCTCACTATACTGCCCAGGCTGGTCTTGAACTCCTGGGCTCAAGTGATCCTCCCATCTTGGCCTCCCAAAATGCTGGGATTACAGTTGTAAGCCACCATGCCTAGCCTATAAACATAAATGTTAATGGTGATATAATGATTCATCACAAAGATGATCTGTAATTTATTCGACATTCTGTTTCCAATTTTACACGATTATAAATAACACTTTAATGAACATCTCTGTGAAAGTTTTTGCCCATATTACAGATTATTTCCTTAACTATTGAATACAATAAGTGGAACTATTGGTTCAAAAAATATGAATGTCTTCTATAACTTTTAACAATAATGCCAAATTGCTTTCCAGTAGAGCTGTACCAATTTAGACTTACACCAACAGTGTATGGGAGAATTTCAGAGTTTCTGACCCACTACAGCTTTAAATGGGATCCTTTCAAAATCAAGCCACCTGTTTTT
The DNA here is from genome assembly GCF_028878055.3 of Symphalangus syndactylus. Taxonomy (NCBI): domain Eukaryota; kingdom Metazoa; phylum Chordata; class Mammalia; order Primates; family Hylobatidae; genus Symphalangus; species Symphalangus syndactylus. Next base: position 22,077,899 of record NC_072434.2, on the reverse strand, counting down.
TTTTTTTTAACAGGGGCTGGACTACTTTTGAACGTAACCACAGAGATAGGAGATAATACATTACTAATACTAGGATGTAAACAGATATTATCCCAGTTTGTCATCGTGTGCCCTTATGTGGATTACAGGACATTGGTGTCTTGTTGGAAGGTGTCCACTGCTAGAAGCTGATCTGTACATGTTGGTATGGGGTGCTGAGATACACATTCAAGGATATATGTCACGTTGGCAGAACTTCTGCTTGGTGTGGGAATGAGACATGTAGGATGCCGAACCCTGACCGGAAGGCTTAGTCCAGGGGATCTCAATAATTTATGAACTTCATACCTCGGGGAAGCTGTTTAAAATGCAGATTCCTAGGCCCTATCCCCAGAGACTTGGATTCAGGAAGTCTGGGGTAAGGCCAAGAAGCCTTTTATGCTGGTGGCATTTTTTTTTTTTTTTTTTTTTGAGATGGAGTCTCTCTGTCACCTAGGCTGGAGTGCAGTGGCATGATCTTGGCTCGCTGCAACTTTTGCTTCCCAGGTCTAGCAATTCTCCTGCCTCAGCCTCCTGAGTAGCTGGGACTATAGGCACGCACCACCACGCCCAGCTAATTTTTGTATTTTTAGTAGAGAGGGGGTTTCACTATGTTGGCCAGGCTGGTCTCGAACTTGTGGTCTCAAGGGATCTGCCTGCCTTGGCCTCCTCTCCCAAAGTGCTGGGATTACAGGCATGAGCCATTGTGCCCACCCTCCAGAAGTCTTCATTTTCTTTTTTTCTTTCTTTCTTTCTTTTTTTTTTTTTGAGACAGAGTCTTGCTCTGTTGCCGAGGCTAGAGTACAATGGCACGACCTTGGCTCACTGCAGCCTCTGCCTCCTGGGTTCAAGTGACTCTCCTGCCTCAGCCTCCCGAGTAGCTGGGACTACAGCCATGCGCCACCATGCCCGACTAATTTTTGTATTTTTAATAGAGACAGGGTTTCACCATGTTGGCCAGGCTGGTCTCGAACTCCTGACCTCAGGTGATCCGCCTTCCTTGGCCTCCCAAAGTGCTGGGATTACAGACGTGAGCCACCACATCCAGACGACGTCTTAATTTTCTAAAAGTACTCCAGTGGTTGCTGTGCCACAGGAAATGCTTGGACCCAGCTTTGGGAAACAGTACAAGGCACAAGCCTTGGACAGGAGGCCACCATGAGATAGCTGCCACTCTCTTTAGAGCAGTAATTCGGAACCCTGGCTGCGTATCAGTATCCTCCCGGGAGGTTTCAAAAATGCTAATGCCAAGTCCCCACCCCGCCCCTCACTCTGTCAGATTTTTCTATTTGAATCGATCTAGGATGGGGTCTAGGCATCAGTTTGTTTTAGAAGCTCCCAGGTTTAAAGGGATGCTCTAAAATACAGCTAGGATTGAGAATCACTCTAGAAGTTCCCCCAAGTGTCTGATACCCAGCTGAAACAAGGGGACACATGATAGAGCATTTGCTCTTCTGCCACCCTGATTGGGGTTTCAGGCTGACAACGGGGAGGGGAAGTCAACGTGCTTGCGAAGAGGCTGGAAGGGGCACCCCAGTAGCGAGATGGGTGAACCCCATTCTTAGCAATCAGAGAGAGAAGCAGTAGATTCTAAAGTGGAAAGCCAATGGGGTTTTAGGTACCAGGTAAGGAAGTAGGTCAAGATCTGTTAAGTGAGAGACCATGGCTAAGAAAGCTTTCTAATATTTCACAGCCTTTGTCACTCCCTGTTTGTTGCTTCGTTATCTTTATTCATTTCCTTGAGATGATCACAAGTAGAAATATTTAAAACAGAAAAGGTCGTGTGCTTTTCTTCAGTGTACTCAAGAAACAGCAGAGCTCTGATTATTTTAATTCTCTCTAATTCTGTGAAAAGGGCGTTATTTACCTCTATTTTGTAGAGAACGAAAGTGAGGCTCAGAGAATTTAAGAAGTTACTCACTCAACTAGAGAGTAAATTAGGGTGGATCTGCCTGACTGCCAATCAAAGACAGATGAAAACTGCTGAGATGTTAATGAAGACTTCTTTACCATTAGTAACATGTAAATGTACATTCATATGTGCATGCATACACGCACAATAAAGCAAGTACATGTATTTTAAATGTATCTGATTGACTTTTGGCTTTTTAAATGTTATTTTATTATTTAAAAGATATTTTCTATATCACAAGTCATCAAGCAATAAATGTTATTTAAAATAATCTATATACACATATAATACGAATAAGCAAATTAAACCATGCAAATTGATTATTTATTTATTTTATTTTATTTTTTGAGATGGAGTTTTGCTCTTGTTGCCCAGGTTGGAGTGTAATGGCGCAACCTCAGCTCACTGCAACCTCCACCTCCCGGGTTCAAGCAATTCTCCTGCCTCAGCCTCCAGAGTAGCTGGGATTACAGGTACCTGCCACCACACCCAGCTAATTTTTTGTATTTTTAGTAAAGACGGGGTTTCACCGTTGGCCAGGCTGGTCTCAAACTCCTAACCTTAGGTGATCCACCTGCCTCAGCCTCCCAAAGTGTTGGGATTACAGGTGTGAGCCACTACACCCAGCCTATTTATTTATTTATTTATTTTTGAGAAGGAGTATCGCTCTGTTGCCCAGGCTGGAGTGCAGTGGCATGATCTTGGCTCACTGCAACCTCCGCCTTCCGGGTTCAAGTGATTCTCCTGCCTCAGCCTCCTGAGTAGCTGGGATTACAGATGCCTGCCACCACACCTGGCTAATTTTTGTATTTTTAGTAGAGACAGGGTTTTGCCATGTTGACCAGGCTGGTCTCCACTTCTGACCTCAAGCGGTCTGCAAACTGATTTTTTAAATGCAGTCTTTTTTTTCTCTTCTACTTTTGCCTTCTCCCCTCCTACCACATTAAGTCTATACCTCCACCTCTTCATCTCCCAAGTATCTCAGATGCAAGCAACCAAGTATGTATCCTTCTGCATGCTCAAATAATCACACACACATAATAGATGTTGACAGATTGTTTTCCAAAGAAGCACTAACAATTCACATTTATCTCAGGGAAGCATGAGAGAAAGGTTTCTCTCTCTCTCTTCCAACAACAAAGCTTAACTCTTTTTAGATGTTTGTCCTCTTGGCAGGTATAAAGCAGGGGTGTCCAATCTTTTGGCTTCCCTGGGCCATATTGGAAGAAGAATTGTCTTGGGCCACACATAAAATACACTAACACTAATGGTAGGTGATGAGCTAAAAAAAAAAAAAAATCGCAAAAACCTCATAATGTTTTAAGAAAGTTTACAAATTTGTGTTGGGCCACATTCAAAGCTGTCCAGGGCTGCACGGGGCCTGTGGGATGTGCGTTGGACAGACTTGGTGTAAAGCAGTATCTCACTGCTGCTCTGGTTTGCATCTCCCTGGCTCCTATTGATTTTGAACATTCTGCATATAATTTTGTGATTTGGATTTGCCTTTCTGTGAATTCCTTCCCATGTCCTTTGTCCATTGTCCTATTGAATTGTTTGGCTTTTTCTTGTCTACAAGACTAATTTAACTCCTGATTTTCCATTTGCATGACCACATGTTTTTCCATTGCAATGTTTTCCATCACGTGCATGCTAGTCTATCCTTAAACAGAGTGCATGCCAGGCTGGTTTATCCAAGTGAATGTACTGGTATGTGTAAGTCTGAGCCAGCCTAGCTGTGCGGACTCAAGGTGTCCATCTGGCATGTTCATTCCAAAGCATGTGCACTTAGAGCAGGAGTTCCCAACCCTGGACACATATTCATATCTCCAGGAGAACTTACACTAATACTTGGGTGCCAACTCAGTCCAATTAACTCAGAATCTTGGGGGTGATGTGGGGTCCAAGAATCAGCATTTTTAATAGCTTTGCAGGTGACACTAACATGCAGCCAAGGCTGACTGCCTTGGAGTCAGCATTGCTTTTCAATATCACCCAGCAGAGCCTGGAGTCCCCAGTGCTGCTGAATGATCATTACAAGGATTTCTTTCTTTTTCTTTTCTTTTCTTTCTTTTCTTTATTTTCTTCTCTTCTCTTCTCTCTTTCTTTCTTTCTTTCTTTCTTTCTTTCTTTCTTTCTTTCTTTCTTTCTTTTTTCTTTCTTTTCTTTATTTTCTTCTCTTCTTTCTTTCTTTCTTTCTTTCTTTCTTTCTTTCTTTCTTTCTTTCTTTCTTTCTTTCTCTTTTTCCTTTCTTTTCTTTTCTTTTCTTTTTTTGGGTGAGGCAGAGTTTCACTCTTGTTGCCCAGGCTGGAGTGCAATGACACAATCTCGGCTCACTGCAACCTCCGCCTCCTGGGTTCAAGCGATCCTCCTGCCTCAGCCTCCCAAGTAGCTGGGATTACAGGCATGTGCCACCACACCCGGCTAATTTTGTATTTTTAGTAGAGATGGAGTTTCTCTATGGTGGTCAGGCTGGTCTCGAACTCCCGACCTCAGGTGATCCGTCTGCCTCGGCCTCCCAAAGTGCTGGGATTACACACATGAGCCACTGCACCTGGCCGACAATGATTTCTTAATAATTCTCCTTTTTCCCCCTCCCTTTTAAAAAATTATTATTGTAGGGGACTGTATTTGACTTTTCTCTTTTGCTTTTTCAGCACGTCGGTAAATCTGACTAATACATGCTTTGCAGTGTTCTTCAAGGTCATCCTTTCTCCATTCCCACTACCCTGGCCTAGTCCAGACCCTTATTATCTGTGCTTGAAGCAATTATTTTAACTTTTTTTAGAGACAGGGAGTCTCGCTATGTTGCCCAGGCTGGTCCCCAACTCCTGGCTTTAAGTGATTGTCCTGCCTCAACCTCCAGAGTAGTTGGGATTACAGGTGTGAGCCACCACACCCGACTGGAGCAACTCCAAAAGATAACATGCTGGTCTCTCTCCTCCTAGGACCTTCTGTCGACCCAACACATTTCCCACACCCAACATTTCTTTTTTTTTGTTTTTTTTTTATTTTTTTGAGACGGAGTCTCGCTCTGTCACCCAGGCTGGAGTGCAGTGGCGCGATCTCGGCTCACTGCAAACTCTGCCTCCCGGGTTCACACCATTCTCCTGCCTCAGCCTCTCCGAGTAGCTGGGACTACAGGTGCCCGCCACCACGCCGGGCTAATTTTTTTGTATTTTTAGTAGAGACGGGGTTTCACCGTGGTCTCGATCTCCTGACCTCATGATCCGCCCGCCTCGGCCTCCCAAAGTGCTGGGATTACAAGCGTGAGCCACTGCGCCTGGCCCCCACACCCAACATTTCTTGCCAATGAGATCCTCCCCTGGAGTCGGGTCAGCACCCAGTTGCCCTTCCCTCAACTACATTACGCTTAGCTTATCCCTACATTTCGCCCTTGTTTTGCTATACCCACCTTTTCCCGTTAAACACACACATGGTTATGTTCCCCTCCCAACTGCTCATTGAAGTTCTCTTTATTCAAGTTCAGCTCAAGTTTTACCTCTTTTTTTTTTTTTAATTAAAAAAATTTTTTTCTGGAGACAAAGTTTTGCTCTTGTCCCCCAGGCTGGAATGCAATAGCATGATCTTGGCTCACTGCAACCTCCATCTCCTGGGTTCAAGCGATTCTCCTGCCTCAGCCTTCCTAGTAGTTGGGATTACAGGCACCTGCCACCATGCCCAGCTAATTTTTTTATTTTTAGTAGGGATGGGGTTTCACCATGTTGGCCATGCTGGTCTTGAACTCCTGACCTCAGGTGATCCGCCCACCTCGGCCTCCCAAAGTGCTGGGATTACAGGTGTGAGCCACCGCGCCTGGCCAAGTTCTACCTCTTTCATAATCTTTTCCTAGATGAATCAACACCTGTTTATAATAATTTTTTACTTGCATTTAATTTGTGTAGTATTGTTATTGCCTTGAAGTGTTCACTAGGTGGTTCATGTACCTAAGTCTTGACTCTCCAGCTGAATTGCTAGGATCTTTGAGGGCAGAGTGCATTTCTTACTTTTATTTCCTGCAGTTTCCCTTATCAAAAATGCTTAATAGGGCTGGACGTGGTGGCTCACACCTGTAATCCCAGCACTTTGGGAGGTTAGATGGGTGAATCGCCTGAGGTCAGGAGTTTGAGACCAGCCTGGCCAACATGGTGAAACCCCCTCTCTACAAAAAATACAAAATTAGCCGGGTATGGTGACACATGCCTGTGGTCCCAGCTGCTCGGGAGGCTGAGGCAGGAGAATCTCTTGAACCCAGGAGGTGGAGGTTGCAGTGAGCTGAGATCGTGCCACTGCACTCCAGCCTGGGCGACAGAGTGAGACTCCATCTGAAAAAAAAAAAAAAATGCTTAAGGGGCCAGGTTTGTGGTGGCTCATGCCTGTAATCCCAGCACTTTGGGAGGCTAAGGTGGGTGGATCACCTGAGGTCAGGAGTTCAAGATCAGACTGGTCAACATTCTGAAACCCCATCTCAACTAAAAAATACAAAAATTAGCTGGGTGTGGTGGCACATGCCTGTAGTCCCACCTACTCAGGAGGCTGAGGCAGGAGAATTGCTTGAACCGGGAGGCAGAGGTTGCAGTGAGCAGAGATCATACCACCGCTCCAGCTGGGTGACAGAGCAAGACTCCATCTCAAAAAAAAAAATGCTTAAGGAAAACTTGGAGAATGAATAAATGACTTCTGGGATGACAGGTGCAAATTCACCCTTTAAGTTTTGGCCTCTACCAATTCTAAACCCTTAAGAACATTTCCCTACTAGTGAGTAGGAACCTAGTCCAAAGTCATTGAGGATTCTTTTTTCTCCTTGCCCACCTGTCTTTCTTGGTCTCCCTTCTCCAGCTGCTTCAGTGCCCAGATGTGGCAGCCTCAGTGGATGACTTCACCACCCGCATTCTGGCAAACTGGTTCAAGAGTGAGGAGCCAGCCACAGTGAAGCCATTGCTGCAGATGCTAGAGGTCTTTGCGAAGCATGAAAACATGGTAAAATGGGGCAGGGGCTAAGGGTGTGTGCTCAGGAGATATAACCAGGAGAAGGAACATCTGGTGTGTCCAGTTATAGATAGGGTGGGACACACTCTTGGGATCAAAGAGAGCAAATCCTCTTGAGGCCAGTACACCACAGACAGGAGTTGGGGCTTGAGCCATTCATGATTTCTCCTTCCCAGGAAAGGTCTCCTGAGGAAGTTTTTTCATGGGTCATTTTAGAGAATAGACCAAGCTAACCCCAGGATCTCACACGTCATCCAGGTCCCCTGGAGATTGCTGTCATCACCAGGGATGAGAAGCGCAGTGGCGATGGAAACTTACGGTGTAGTGGGAGGAGGGGGCCTCCTCTGTTTTCTCCCCTTTTCTCATGATGGACACAAGGTACCTCCCCAAATGTCCTCCTGGGCAGTTCACTCCGATGGCTACCCAGATGCTGGGCCAGTCCCAGCTCTGGAATGAAAAAGCAGTAGAGTGTGGCTCTCAATTGTGGGGCTGAATTGACTTGAAATGAGAATTCCTTGGCTTGGCAGGAGTCATTTCCCCAGCTCCCCATTCCCTGAGCCACTGCCGCCCTCAGGTGAGGCGGCTCCGAATCCTCCAGCCCTATGTGCTGAACTGCTGCTACTCCTCGAACAGCGACATCGTACTGGAGACTTTGCTGGTGCTGAAGAATCTCCTGAGCCTCCTCACCTGGCAGCACTCCTCCTCCTTCCTGATCCAGCTCACCTTCACGCTGGTGCCCTTCTTTGAGGAGGTGAAGGCCTCTCTGGGGTCATTTTCTTTCTCTAGGCATCTGTAAAATAAGGGAGTTGGCTGGGTGTGGTGGCTCACACCTGTAATCCCAGCACATTGGGAGGCCAAGGCAGTGGATCACATGAGGCCAGGAGTTCAAGATCAGCCTGGGCAACATAGTGAGACCCCATTCTAACAACAACAACAACAACAACAAATTAGCTGAGTCTGGTGGTATGCGCTTGTGGCCCCAGCTATTTGGGAGGCTGAGGCAGGAGGATCGCTTGAGCCCAGGAGGTCAAGGCTGCAAGTGAGCTGTGATCGTGCCATGCACTCCAGCCTGGGCGACAGAGTGAGACCCTGTCTCAAACAAAACAAAACAAAACAAAACCCCTCACAGAGTTGGCAGAATGATTCAAGGTCCTTCACCTTGAATACGATACTGTTCTGTAGGGACTTGATTGCTCCTGCCCTCCTTTTATCTTTCTGAAGGGGTGAGATGGAGCAAGAGAACAGAGCACAGCAGGCGGGGATCAGAGCAGGTCATTTGAGGGAGCGAATGGACACGGGAATGTGGGGTTGGTGGGGGTGGAGCTCAGGGACCTGATTGCTTCTGCTTCCCCACGCATGGGTGTCTTCTCTCCCAGGTGTCAGAGCATCTGCGGTTGGCAGCCTTTGAGATCTATGGGAGTCTCTTGGCCAAGGTCAAGAAGAGGGGCCTTGTCTTCCCCTTGAAGCACCAGATCCTCAACTTGCTAGTTCCCCTGGTGCTCCACCTGAGGGACGTGAATACAGACATGGCTCTGGTGAGAGGCCAGGCGTTGGAGCCTGGTCTTCAGTCCCCGTTTTCATGGGAGGTAAATGCTAAGCATGTCGAGTGCTTAGGCAGGGCTGTGGCAGTACTGGATGGTGCTGAAGGAGTCAACTAGTCTCTGACTTTGCAGAATTTTAATGAGAGACTAGAGATGAACAGATGCTTGCACTTAAGTTTTTTTTTATTTTTTATTTTTATACTTTAAGTTTTAGGGTACATGTGCACAACGTGCAGGTTTGTTACATATGTATACATGTGCCATGTTGGTGTGCTGCACCCATTCATTAACTCGTCATTTAACATTAGGTATATCTCCTAATGCTATCCCTCCCCCCTCCCCCCACCCCACCACAGGCCCCGGTGTGTGATGTTCCCCTTCCTGTGTCCATGGCTTGCACTAAAGTTTTCTCCAGCTTCTGGCTCCATCCGGTTGGCCACTGACTCCCAGTGGAATACTGTGGGTGTTTCTCCTGGGAGGAAAGTCTCATCGACAGGCAGCAGTCCCTCTCTCTGCCTCCCTGCCTGTGGCTCCAGGAGCCCCCTCTCCCTGCTGCTCTTTGCATACTCTCTGCCTGTGAATAGAGACAGAGCTCCCTGGGTCAGGAAGACCCTGTGGGAGGCAGTGTGGTGGGCAGAATAGAGAGGGCCTGGAACTGGCCTTCATTTTGGAATGAATGAGTCCAGCTTTGAGCCCAGGAGACCCAGGAACGTGAACTGCAGCTTGAACACTTGAAGACTGGCTGACTTACTCTGTGACAGGACACCTTGTTTCCACAGAGCAGGCTACTCTGCCATCACTGAGGCCTCTTAGGCGCATCTGAGGCCGGCTGGGCAAGCGATTGAATGGGGATATTATCTTTGCGCGGGGGAGTCCCACCGGCGAACTCAGCCGTGGTATTCCTGACAGAGCCAGCCCTGATTTAGAACAGTGACCACCCAGTTGGAGGATTAAGACTTTGGGGAAATTTGTTTTCAGAGAGATTGTTTTGTGGGGCAGTGAGGGTGGGCGGGGGGCGGGGGGGCGGCGGCGTGGGAAGCCATGTCGCTGGTGAATAAGGCTCTGAGCTGGATAGTTCCAGTGCTCTGGGTCGCAGTTTCACACCACAACAATTGGGAAAATTGATAGAACTGTAATTTTTAAACTTCTTATTAGTGGGAAAAGGGGGTTGTAAGTAGAGCCAAGCTGCCTGGAACCCTGCCTTTTTCCTAAGCCCTGGATCCCTGTCGATTCACCAGCGTTTCCATCCCATCGAGGCTGAATGTGATGCTGCTTGTCTCTGTTCTTTGCACCCCTCCGTGTCCCTGCCCAGTGCCACTCCCCAGCTCCTCATGCTGAGCCTCCTTGTCTCCCAGATCTGCCGGTCTGCCCTCTGCCACACAGCTGCCGTGCTGGGCTGGTCAAAGCTGAAAGCAGTATTTGCAGAGAAAGATATGTGGAACATTCTTGGAGCCCTGGTAAGCCAGCAGCTTGCTCACTGTCTGCCCCTATGCGAGGGAGGGAGGCATCCCCAGCGGTCTAGGTCCTTTTCCTGCAGCTCTGGGGTTTGCAGCAGTAGTGGCAGCGGCAGCAGCAACAGTTCAACGATGAGATACTCATTAAGCACCTACTTTATGCTCAGCACCTAGATATGGTTCCTGCCCTCCTCTTGTTTCCTGTCTGAATTGGGGAGCTAGGCACACAAGTGGACAATCCCAGAATACTTTGGGAAAGGCAAAGGAGGGGTACAGCACAGTCTGGGAGTTGAAGTAAGGCTTCCTGGAGGAGGTGTCATCTTCAGAAGGAGAAATAGAAGGCAGAGTAACACTTAGGCAAAGGGACAGAATCAAGAGTGCAGGCCAAGGTGATGCTGTACACAGGGGTGTGGAGCAAAGCACTCACCCTGTTCCAGGGACTTTGCACACATTATCAGGTAGGATTTGATCCTCACAACCATCCTGAGAAATAAGGGCAGAAGGGCCTGGTGTGTGGGGAGCTATTAGTGTAAGTGCCTTGGAATCATTAGAGCAGGGGCAGAAACGGCAAATTCTTACAAGGCCATGCAGGAAACACTAACCAGAGATCAGACTGGGTGGGCCTGGAGGAGAGATGTAGGCCCCAAGGCCCAGCACAGGCAGCCTGCTCAGCATGGCCAGAAACCACACACCATTATCACAGCACACATTTAGTGACACCGCCTTTACTCTGCTAAAGTGAAGTCCATAAATAATATCCTCTACCTTTGCATATTTCCAAAATAAGTAATATAATGCCCTAATGCCAAAGGAGAAGTGAAAGTAATCCACAACAAAATAATCTGTATGAATATATGGAACACAATATAGCATAACACAATATAATAATAGAAAATAAATACTATATGTAAATGCTTGGGCCAAGTTACTTTATTTTTATTTATTTATTTGAGACAGAGTCTCGCTCTGAAGCCCAGGTTGGAGTGCAGTGGCGCGATCTCAGATCACTGCAACCTCCGCCTCCCGGATTCAAGCGATTCTCCTGTCTCAGGCTCCCGAGTAGCTGGGATTACAGGTGCTTGCCACCAGGCCCGGCTAATTTTTGTATTTTTAGTAGAGACGGGGTTTCTTTTTTTTTTGAGACGGGGTTTCATCATGTTGACCAGGCTGGTCTCAAACTCCTGACCTCAGGTGACCCGCCCACCTCAGCCTCCCAAAGTGCTGGAATTATAGGTGTGAGCCACTACGCCCTGCCAGGGCCCAGTTACTTTAGAAGAAAATGATGTACATGAATCCTTGCCCCTCTCCATAGAATCAATGTGAATGGATCTGCTACAAATGCGGAATGGTACAGGAGTCGGAGACTCACACCACAAGAAGGGTGACGGTTGGTGATGGGACTTCCAAAACGACTATATTAATAGCTCCCCCCACACCAGGAAAGTCTGATTAGACCAGAAAGTCTGATGACTTTCTGAACAAGAGAAGTATAGTCTTTGATGTCTATTGCAGATGCATTCCTAGAAAATCCAGTATGTAGTTGACCTGTGAAAAAGTTCTCTGTTATCTAAAAAAGCCAATTTCTAGGCATGGATTATTATAAGTAGGTTTTTGATAGACATAAATGTGTAATGGGATATTAGAAATTGGTGTACCCCCACTCATCATTTTGAAAACCATAAACATCCCCCAGTTCCATAATTCCCTCCACACAGTACAGTCCCCAGTTGAGAACCCAATTGTTTCTAGGAAAGTGGCTCAGGGTTGTTAAGAGAAGCAGGAAATCCATGCCGGGTGCGGTGGCTCATGCCTGTGATCCCAGCACTTTGAGAGGCCAAGGTGGCTGGGTCACCTGGGAACAGGAGTTTGAAACAGCCTGGCCAACATGGGGAAAACCTGACTCTACTAAAAATACAAAAATTAGCCAGGCGAGGTGGTGGACGCCTGTAATCCCAGTTACTCGGGAGGCTGAGGTGGGAGAATCGCTTGAACCCAGGAGGCGGAGGTTGCAGTGAGCTGAGATCAAGCCACTGCACTCCAGCCTGGGTGACAGAGCAAGACTCTGTCTCAAAAAAAAAAAAAAAAAATTAAAAAAGAAAGCAGGAAATCCTGATTGGGGTGAAATTTCCCCATTAATGTTGGCAAATAATTTAAAATGTAAAATGCTGCCTAGATCAAACAAAAAAAAAAATCTTCAGGCTAGCTTTGCTGATGGACTGTCAGTGTGCAGTCCGGTCTGGGCAGGAGACACCAAGCAGGAAGCAGGAGGCTGGGCCACACTGTGCCGTGGAGGTTTGGGCCCAGTGAGGAGCAGGACTTGAGGCTGTAGGCAAGGGGAGTTGTTGAAGCGTTTTAAGCAAGTGCGTAGCATGGTTAGAGAGCTGTGCATTTCACACAAATCACCTAAGCTACAGATCAGAGAAATGTTCCCAAGGGACGGAATTGGAGCCTGTGCTGCAGAGTGTCTGGGGAGAAATGATGAAGTCAAGAAGACAAAGGCATGGGCGGGATTAGCTAGTTGTGGAGATTGATTCGATGTGAACTGTGAAAGTAAAAGTTGCCTCTTGGCTTCTGACATGGGTGAATGCTGGTGTCCTGAGCTGAGGTCAGAAATAGAGAGGGAGGAACAGGTGTGGAGGGGAAGGTGGTGGCTTGATTTTGTGCATGTTGAGCTTGTAAAATCTGTGAGAACGCTAGTAGAGCTATTCCATTGGAAGTTAGATATGTATCACTGAAGCTTGGAGAACAGGGCTGTATTTGGTGAACCCTGAGCATACCATTGGGTGGTAGATGGAGATTGCAACCCTAAGCCCAGATATGCTCTCCTAAGGAAATTGTGTGGTGGGAGGAGCATATAAGTCAACACTGAGATTCCAGGAGACATCAGTTCCAAGGATCCCACAGAGGAGACTAGAAAAGGAAACCAGGCAGAAAGTCAAAGGAGGACAACAAGAGAGGAGGGTCATGGTCATCTAGGAAAGACCATGACCAGTTTCAGGAAGCAGTCAAGGGTACAAAAACCCAAGGGTTTCTCAGGTAACTTCAAAAGATGGGAGAGATGAGCAGGCAGGCTAGGCTCAGCCTCCCCACCTCCTTCAATCCCAGCAGCCCCACTTCTCCTTCTCTTTCTCCTTCTCCTTCTTTTTTGGTAGAGACAGGGTCTTGCCATGTTGCCCAGGCTGGTATCCAACTCCTGAGCTCAAGTGATCCTCCTGCCTTGGCCTTCCAAAGTGCTGGGATTACAGGCGTGGGCCACCACACCTGCCCCTCCACCCCTTCTGTTACTTTGGGATATTGGGTTTCCAGTTAAGATTTCTTTTTGAAGAAAAGATCCTGCCAAAAGAAGCTGGGAAAAACCATGGATGTAGCCTTCTGTTTTAAGAACTTAGACTGCAGAGTGAAAGAAGAGAGTTAGGATTGGAGCTAGGAAGGAGATGCAGGAGACGGGGTTTGGGTTAGTGATTGCTGCAAAGGGAAGGACACATCATCCTTTGAACCTTCAAGGATGGAAGTCTGATGAATGCAGAAGGGGCTGCATTCCTAGGCAGGCGATGGAAGGTATGAAAACACGTAATTACATGCAGCACTGCTAGGGTGTTATTTTTATTTATTTACTTTAAATATTTTATTTATTTATTTATTTTATTTTATTTATTTTTGGGGGGGACAGTCTGGCTCTGTCGCCCAGGCTGGAGTGCAGTGGTGCGTTTCTCAGCTCACTGCAACCTCCGCCTCCTGGATTCAAGTGATTCTCCTTCCTCAGCCTCCTGAGTAGCTGGGTCTACAGGCACGGCCACCAAACCTGGCTAATTTTTTGTATTTTAGTAGACACCATTTCACCATGTTGCCCAGGCTGGTGTTGAACTCCTGAGTTCAGGCGATCTGCCTGCCTTGGCCCTCCGAAAGTGCTGGGATTACAGGCGTGAGCCACTGCGCCCGGCCTATTTTAAGAATTTTAGATTCGGGGGTATGGGTGCTGGTTTGTTACTTGGGTATATTGTGTGATGCTGAGGTTTGTGCTTCTAATGTTCTCATCCCCAAGGAGTGAACATAGGCCATAGGTAGTTTTCCAACTATTGCCCCATTCCCTACCTCCTCTTTTTTGGAATTCTCAGTGTTTATTGTTCCCATCTTTGTGTTCATATGACTAAGGCTCTGCTTAAACAGAATGCTGTAGGCATGATCTTTTGCAACCTAAAGCATATGACCTTGAGATTGAAGATTTAAACTAAGAAATAAACAATTTAAGCAATAGGGTTCACTCTATTGTTGGGAGTAGGAGAAAAAAATGTATGAGCCAAACAGTGGGGCCAACCTCTATGAGTTTCATGCTCAAGCTGGGTCAAGGCCAGGGAGTATGATCTCTGTGGCATGGTCAATCCAGGAAGGCTTCATGAAAGAAAGAAGATTTCAGGAGCTGGGGTAGGAGGGGATGGAGATGGAGACGGTTTTGACAGATTTTTGCCCTCAGGGGATGGCTCCAGTGTAATCTCAAAACCGTCTGAGGGTCCCTGCCATAATCTGACACCTTTTCTTACAGCTGGAGCAGGAGACAGACAAAGCCCTCTGGTTTCTGAAGCAGTGTGTGGCTCTCTTCAAGAGCCCACAGGTTCCCATCCACTGGGCAGCTGTGTGGTTTGCAGGTATCGCCTTTTGTCTTCTTGGAGCCACTGTGTCCTTGTTGTAGGGTCCCTTAAACAGACTGGGCACCCAGGACATGAGAACATACAGAACCCATGGGAATTATGTTGGGGGGTGGGAGTGGAGGTGGGAGTGCCTACCTGTGCCTACCTGCTCCCTCCCCTGCAGGAAGCTCCTGGTTGGGTTGGGTGGTAATCTTCCTACAGCAGAATGTCCCAAGTCCTAGGAGACGAGCCAGCAGAGAGACAAAGGGTGGGGCATCTGGGGTCTAGGAGTTGCTCAGTGGGGGAAGTTCAGAGGTAGGTAGGGGACTGCCTCAGATCATCCCAGGGAAGAGCTCTTCAGGGCAGAGGAGGATCCACTCCTTCCCCCATCCCTATTTGCTTAGAATCCTTCAGAGAAGCAAGGGACACAAGTTTGACTTTATGGGAAAAGTCCAAACCTGAGGCTGGTGGCCAAGGGAGGGAAAGACAGGAAAAAGGAGGGAATAGTGAGTGTTTGGGAAGGGGGCCAAGAGTACTTGCAGCCAGGGCCCCACTGATTCCTTGTGGGGCCTCTGAGGTGCTTTCTTGCACCCCTGTAGGCCAGATTATCCAAACCCTAGACTTGGAAGAGATCGATGAAATTGAGGAGGCATACACAGGTGAGTGGCAGCCCAGTCGCCCCCTCCTTGCATCTTTTAGTGGCACCGGTGTTGGTGGGGAATGCTCAGAAGTTAGGAAATGTGGGCTGATGGCCTCACAAAAATGATCATCCAGACGCGTGAAGAGGCAGGCTCATCCCCAAGGTGCTTAGGTTTTGAGGTGCTGGTCAGAGCCCTCCTGCCCCATGTTCACTCACACCCTCACCACCATGGAGCCCACTCATCAGCCAGGAGGGTCCTTTGGGTTTCTTGTAGGAGAGACAGCGTTGGGCTCCCATGTGTGGTTGAGTCCCTGGCTGCAGCTCTCTTTGAAGTCAGAGAACTTCACTCACAGCTATTCTATGGGAAAGAGAGGACGCAGGGCCAGGGAGGGGCAGTGGAGAGGAGTGAGTGGGTTGGTAATAGGTGTAGGGTGAGGAGCAGGTGGGCCTCGCATCTCCCTGTGCTCACGGCAGCTATGTGGTCTTGCTTGTAATGGAGCATTGTGGACTCCTAGAAGAAACTCTTGCTCATAGTTTAAAATCCACCAGTCCCGACCCCGTTGCCCTGTACATCTCTGCACCACAGGGCCTAGGCCCTCCTGCCCAGCCCACTAGCCTTTCTCTGTGTTTCAGCCCTATGGCACATGCAGAGAGACTCCGACCCCACGGTCAGCTGCCTCACCACGCAGACTTTCCATATCCTGGAAGCCAAGAAGAAGCTGCTACTGGCCAAGTCCCCGACCTCCTGCTTCTGCAGGAGGAGGCCCCAAAGGCACTACTTCTGAGCCTGCATCCTTGAGTCTCAGATGTAGGCCTGGCCATTAGACCTTGTGACAATGGGGCCAGATTCCTGGGTCCTGCACTAGAAATGGAGGTGTATCCCTGCAGAATCTTTGTAATAAAAGGAAAAAGCATGCACCTTTGTGAAAATAGCTATTATGTTGTCTTTCCAGTCAATTCTTGGCCTTCTGTGGTAGAGCCACTTGTAAGTCGCCTTCTCTCCTACACACATCTGGGTTGGGCTGTCCTCTCCCTGCTCTGCCCCTCTGTTCCCTTCTCCCATTCAGCCATGGGTCTGAGGCCAGAGCCAGCCATTTCTTTTGAACCAACTTCAACTATGAGCCGAGGGGGAAGTAATGTTGGCACACATGAGGTGTCCTAGAATGCAGTTGTAAGCAACAGAGTCCCCTCCATTTGGCTTAAGCAGGAAAGTGATTTATTAAAGGACTGTTAGTGAAAAACATCCTGGAAGATCAGAGAGTTTGGGTACCACAGAGCCAGGGACAGCGCTGCTCTATAGAAACACCACCATGGCTGGCCCTTGGCACAGCCCAAACCACACCCCAGGCATCAACACTCAGGCCTGGATACTTGCCCTGCAGTGCCCTGCCTCTGCCAGGGCAGTTTTGCTTTGTTACAAGCAATGATAAAAGATAGATCTTATTAAAAACCTATTAACCGGTCAAGTGCATTGGGATGAGACCCACTTCAGAGACTGTTCTGACACCCCCACAAGTCATCCCCTCACTTCTTTGGTCAAGCGTAAAATAATGAATACAAGGTAATGAATGCATGGAAAGTAATGGATTCTAGGGCCATCTCTGTCCCAGGATGATTTTGTCCAACTCTGATGGCCTCTCTGGGCCACAATTCTGTAGAATATAAATTTATAAACAGAGAGTTGGAAAACATTATCTTTGTTTTTAAAACTCAACTTCAGAGGCTGAGGAAAAGATACCTTTAAGATGCCACCTAGTTCTGACAGTTGAATGGCTCTTACCAAATTCTGAGAGGTGCCATTCCCTTGTGCCTGGGAAAGCTGCCCCATAGCTTATATCCTAAACGGGATTTTTCTTGACACTCTTGTTTTCCAAATTTTCTAAAGTAAGCAGATATTATTCATGTAATCTGGAAACAAAACAACACCCCACATTAAAAGAATAAAAGAGTCTCTTAACCCAGTGTTCCTGTCCCCCACCGCACCCTGCAGGAGCCTTGGCATCCTCGAGAGACAGGGTGAACTGCGTTTGGAAAAATTACCTTGTGCTGCAAACTTTCTGGAGGTGCGGGGAGGAGCGCAGTGGTAAGGAGGAACCAGATGGCTGGAGTCCACTCCAGGTCTGGCCCGTGACCAGCTCCCCAGTGGCTGCTCTCTGGGTCTTGCCCACACACCCTGCCCAGCCTGCAGCTGGCCATGCCCAGTTGTCACTTCCTGCAGTTCACAGTGGGCTCTTCTGTCCCACTGTCAGGCAGGATCCTATGCAAAATATGGACCTGTGGGGAGCGAGGGTGGGGCGGGGAGTGGCATGGGTGATGCTGGGTCAGCCAGCCAAAAACAACTGTCCGCAAGAAGCCACCCTGCTCCTGGGGCAGGAGGCTCTGTGCCCGCCAGTGGGGCTGGCAAGTCAGGGCAACTCTGCCCACTCGTGTCTCCCTCCATGGCTCAGGGTCCCTCTCTCACTCGACCAGAAGCCTCTCTAGAGGAAACCTTCCCCAGGAAGCCTTCGCCCTCCCACCCACGGTGACTTCTGCCTCCTACAGACTCCAGGAATTCCCTGGCCAGAGCACCTGTCACAGCCGTAAGTCTGGACAAGCAGCAGGGGACCTGTGCAGGCTGAGGAAGCAATTTGGTTTTATATTTGGGAAACAAAGCAAAGAGAAACCCTATTATATTCCTGATATAAATATCAGGAAGTTAAGCTTTTTAATCCGTAGTGACTGGTGATGAAGATGTGGATTCTCCCCAAGGGGCCTCTCTGCCCAGGGGATGGGCCGGAATCTCCAGGAGTTGGTGAAACAATTCATGGTTATCAAAAGGGAAATATGGGTTCTTAAAGACTGAAAAGCACTGATCTAGGAAAAAAATCATGGTCAGGCATGGTGACTCACGCTTGTAATCCTAGCACTTTGGGAGACTGAGCTGGGAGGTAAGGCTTAAGCCCAGGAGTTCGAGACCAGCCTGGGCAACATAGTGAGATCCCATCTCTATTTAAAAAAAAAAAAAAAAGAAAAAAAATGACCTTTGTAGAGCTCTTTTCTTACATGATCTTTTTATAGTCTTGCCTTCTTTCCATAAGTGGCAAGGGACCGAGACGTGTTTGGCATGCACCACGCACAGCGTAGTCTAGGCCCTAGAGAGGCACATGTTACGTTAGCAAAAGGCAAAGGCTGCTGTGGTTGGGCAGGTCTAGATGCAGATTCCTGGCTCTGTCCTTACTAGCTGTGATCCTGGGAGAGTCACATCCATCCTGAGACCTTTCTCATTTCATAAAATGAGAATGTCACCTGTCACACAGGGCAGTGAAGACACAATGAAAAATGCTCCGAACAGTGCCTAGGATATAGCAGGTGGTCCACAAATGCTGCTGCCCACTCTTCCAGCAACTGCACCTGCCTCCAGAGACAACATATGGAGTCTGGAGGAGAATGTGACGCTCTCAAAGCTCTCTGCTTTCTAACTGGTGAAGCCCCAAACTCACAGCTCAAGAAGGTCTCATCAGGCTGGGCCCAGCCCCAGAGGCCTGCTGCACCCATTCACCCACCCACCCACCCACCACCACCACCACCAACTCCCTCTCCAAAGGCCCCAGCCAAAAGTCAGCAGCCCCCCGGAAGGGGGCAGGGGACACCTCCACAGACATTGGTCATTCAGGTTTCATTTATGACAACTTCTTAGAACACACACATCCAATCTAGGAACAGAAATGTACAACATGAGGCTTAAATAACTTTCATACACTATGTACAGCCATCGGCAGAGGTACAAAACATATATACACCTTGTGCTAGTCACATCGCAGAGGACAGCAGGAGCCTAATGAAGCCTGCAGCCTGGGCAGGGCATGATTGCTAGAAAAGAGTTGGTGGGCAGGGCAGGGCCCTGATTCATCTCAGGGGTCTTCTCTGATCCTCGGCTCTTTGTGGAGGAGTTTCTATTTCCTACTTCCCTGCAAGGCCCTCAGGGCATGGTTCGCAGGACTGAACTAGGGTGTGATGGGGGCTTCAAGATCATGAGTGCTGGGGATGGGGCAGGGGACAGAACAAAGATACCAAAGAAGAAACAGAACTTTCCCTGCAAAATCTGTCCTTGCACATAATAGGGCAGGGAAGGATCTGGGAGTCAGGAGAGGAGGGCCAGGCCCAGGAAGGCCTGTGGGGCATTGGCCACTGACCAAGAGGCTATGCCAGGTGAGGAGAGCAGCAAGCAGTTGCCTGTTTGGGATGGCAAGGGGACACATACCACAGGTCCGGGACACACAGTGGGAAGAAAGTCACTGCTCCTGCAGGGCAGGTTCTGCCCACATAAATACGATGGTGAATAGACCTGGCACAGGCAACAACCAGGGCATATGCCTGCTCCCAGCCCAGACCACATCGGGGGATGCCCCACAGAGCTGAGAGCTAGCAGGGCAAAGAAGTGTTATGTTCCCTAACATCACTGCAGCCGCCTGCTGGTGTCTCCCTCCACCATATTAGGCACATGAGAAAGTCCCCGCGACCTCGTGTTTTCCCCATGTGGTTTTGTGCTTTAAACTACCCTCTGCCCAGGCCACACACCCCCAGACAGGCAGCAGGGCTGGAGAGCTGAGGGTGAAGAGATTCCTAGGCTGAATCCGGGGTGAGGCCACTCCCAGATCCACTGCTGTCCCTTCCCAAGGGGCTGAAGGTGGCACTCTGACCACCTCAAAGGCTTGGGTGTGCCAGCCTCCGCCTGTTAGTCTTTCCTCCTTCCTTGGAAATCTCGCAAGGCAACTCCATGCGCTGCCTTTGAGAGTTCTAGCTGCTTCAGAGGAGTCCGTCACTCACATGAAAGCAAATACTGAACTGACTGATAGTGAGGACGGGGCCCTGGCACAGGACTATGCTGAAGAGGCCCAAGGGCAGTGGGGATGGAAGACTCCTTCTATCCAGGGAACCCGCTCATAAGCTTCGAAAGCACAAAGTGGGGCTTGACCCAGGAGACAGGGAATCAGTCCAAGCTCTTCAGGCTCACTAGGGCTAGGACTCAGCCTGAACTCAGGCATTTAGAGATTTGGGGTGCGGGGTTTAGAGAGCGCTTTACTCCTGGTCCCATGGCGTAAAGATGTGGCTGGGCCTGACAAGGCTCAGCCTCCAGTCTTAAGATGGGCACAGAAGGGCAAGAAGTAAGATGACGAGTCCCAGAATTAGGACAAGCCATGGGCCAAGGCCTGGTCTGAGCAAGGGCAGCCCCCTGTCCCAGACACAGGCATCCCCAATCTCACTTTGGACAGAGCCAGTGTGGGAGGAACCTCCCAAGCCCGGGTCTGTCGAGTCTGCCTGCGTGACCCTGCCATTGTGCTCAAATCACAACCACTTTGTGCTTCCAACACTTAGGGTGCTTGTGCAGTGAGTGGAGCTGGGGGCCTGCCCCCTAACATGGACCTTGGACATCCCTGAAAGAGTGGGCAGAGACTCCAACTCTCATGGAGCACAACTTGGGGTGTCTCAGGGATGCTGGGCTCAGGGCTCCTGAAGGACTTCAAGTTTAGAGAGTCAATGATACTTGCCAGGACAGCAGAGCTGGCCCTGCCGTGAGGTAGCTGACCCATCGGAAACAGCAGAAAATGGGCAATGATGATGAGCACCTCTCGCAGGGCCATAAGATCACACTTCGTGCAAGAACACGCCTTGCAGCTACAGTGCGGTCACCCCAGGTGGGGCATCCCCGGCCCGGGGGTGGGAGCTCAGGGGACAGAGTCTTATGTGTTTCTATCGCTTGTAAACAGTCATGCGGACGGATTCTTTCTTACAGGTTGCAAGGTCAAAACTTTCTGTCCAAGTGGGGAGGGACGGAGAGGAGTGGGAAGAGATTTGTGGCCACATCTCAGAGCTAAGGGGGTTGCCCAGCACCCCCGGGGTGGCCAGAGGAAGAAGGATTTCCAGTCATTGCAGACAGACTGTTCAGGTCCCAGGAGACCAGCATCCAAGGGGGTCTCCTTCCTGCTATCAGCTGCCCCAGACTTCAATACCACATCCAGCAGGGCCAGCACCAGCAGGACAGCCGTCTTAGCCTCTGTGGCAGCTCCGAGGAGGGCACGGGGAAGGGACC
Source organism: Symphalangus syndactylus (assembly GCF_028878055.3). Taxonomy (NCBI): domain Eukaryota; kingdom Metazoa; phylum Chordata; class Mammalia; order Primates; family Hylobatidae; genus Symphalangus; species Symphalangus syndactylus. Next base: position 22,056,653 of record NC_072434.2, on the reverse strand, counting down.
AGGCCTCACTCAGCCTCCACTGGGGCCTGCTTCCCCCCAACACTGGGCGCCACACGGAGAGGGCTCCAAGTGCCCCGGCCCAAGACGGAGGGGAGCCAAGGGCAGAAACACAGAACCACCTCTGGAAAGTCCAAAAGTCACTGCGTCCTCTGAAGGGAGGTGGGGCTGGCTCTTGGCTCCCAGACTGAAGCCGGGAAGCACAAGACCAGCGAAGCAACGGAAAAACAGGATGGGCAACTTTGGGTGGGGGTGGGGCGGGGGAGAGGGATGGAGCTCAGTCCCCCCCAAGGCCCACTCCTGTAATTCCAGAGTTCCCCCAACAGGGGGCGCCAGAACACTGATTTAACAATTTCCCCGGAGCTCGGCGTCCCCATTCCCTGGGCAGAGAAACTCTGCCAACTTCCTCTTCCTTGATAGTTTTCTGCAAGGGAGGGCCTGCGCTCCATGCCAGTTTTAAGGCCGAAAATGTGTCTCCTGAATAACCAGAGAGAGAGAAGCTGGAGACTCCCCGGCCCAGTGGGGGACTGCAGGGCTGGGGAGGGGCGGGGGCCAGTGTGCCGGGCCGTCCTCCCCATCCAAGCCGCCTCCCAGCAGACACAGCCCCCATGCTGCTTCCTACGTGGCCCACGCAGGACTCTGGGGCAGAACCCCGGGGCCTGGGCTGTGGGGTGAGCGCCCCCGCCTTCCAGGGGGCGCTGGGCGCGAGACCTCGTGAGTGAGAAGACACATGTGGTGCCGCGGGCATGGCTGGTGTAAGGCTGCCCGGCACGGGTGCCAGGCCCCAGGAAGGAGGAAGGCACTGAGCGTCAGGCGGCCTAGAGGCCAGGGGTAGCTAGAAGGCTCCCTGGGGGCTGTGTCGGGGACAGGACCGAGCTGCAGAGTCGAAGGAGCAGTTCCCTCCTCCGCAAAGCAAACAGAGGAGGCGGCCCTGGAGGGCCGGGGCAGCCCACTCCCTTTGGGATTTCTGGCCCCCAAGAGCTGAGGGAAAGAATATAGGGGAAGAAACTTCAAGTCCGTTTCCAGGAGGCAACAGCAAAAAATAAAAATAACAAAATAATAAATAACTGAAGTATTTCTGACCATCTCCCCAAAGGAATCTTTCTAGCAGCTCCACCTTGGCCCCATCTGAAAGGGACCCCAGGGAACTGTTGGGGCCAGTTGGGGCTATCTGCGGGTGGCCAGAGCGTTAAGGGTTAGCTGCAAGGCCCAGCCGCCCACACCTGGTTTCCTTAGCTACCTGAGGACTATCTTTTTGGGCTCAGAGGCAGGTGCAGTGGCTCTAGAGGCTGGGCTGGGAGAAGGGGGGAGGCCAGCTCCTTGGAAGGGTGGGATGGGGCCAGGCTGCTGCACCTCCCCACAGGGCCCCACCGCTGGGCCAAAGGCCTGAGAAAGGGGCAGAGCTGGTTCAGCAGGAGACAATGTGGCCAGGACTGCCGGTAGGGGAACAAGAAGGGATAATGCCCTTTGGCTTCACAGCTTAATTTCCTCCCCAGCCTCTCTCTCACCCAGAGGCTCCTGAGAGGCAGGGGAGGGATGAGGGAACAGCGTCCTGTGGGAAGGCAAAGGGAGAGGGAGGAGGGCAGGAGAGGGGGCCACGCCCTCTGTCCCCAGAGCAGCTGGCCCCATCGGCCGGGTCACAGCTTCCCTTCCATGCTGTCCAGGCTGCTGGGGTCGAGGGTCCGGGGGCATCCCTCTGACCTCACTCCTAGGGTGGGCCGCTGTGGGGTAACCGCCGGACACTCCAGAACTTCACCGTCAGGTCACTGGGGTGGAGGACAAAGTGGAGGGGTGCCGGTCAGCTTTTGCAGTGGGCTTGGCTGGCTGCCCCCAAAAGTAGAGGATGAACTGGATTCCCCAAACTCCCCAAATGTGGTTGGGGCTGGGAGGCAAGCACGGCTTACGGGGTGGTGGACTGCAGGTGGTGGGGTGCTGGGCAGATGGAGAGGCCTGTGCACTCAGAGGCCCCCAGGGGAGCTTTGTCATGGTTTTCTTTCTTTCTTTTTTTTTTTTTTTGGTGTTTTGTTTTGTCCAGGCCTGAAAGCTCCCCCTTCTGCTCCCTGGCACCCATCTCCTGGGGCCTGTCCCACTGTTCATGCTTGGAAGAGGACGGTGGGCGCAGGAGGGACAGGCAGGGCACCTCTCTGGGCCAGGCAGGACAGGAAGGGAGAGGAAGAAGAAGGAGTAAAATAATCTCATACCGTTAAGAAGCAGCTCAGATCGAAGTGGGGAAAGAGAGGGAAAAGGAAAGAGGGGAAGAATGAGAGAGGAGACAGGGAGACATGGGGAGGGTCAGGGCATGGTGGTGGCGCGGCCCTTTATGGCCAGGACTCGGCGAGGAAGGCAGGGGGTGAGTCCAGGGACGTAATTCCACAACTTTACCCGGCAGTCACTGTGGGGGGAGAGAGGCGAGGACAGAGAGGAGAGGTGGGAGGAGATGGGAAGGGGAGGGGAGAGAAGGGACAAAGTCGGAACAAGAAAGAAAGCCATCTGAGTCGCACCCCATGGGACAGAGGGCCTGGCTGCTCCCCACACAGGGGGCCAGAGCGGGTGGGTGGGGTGTAAGAGGCGTGGTCTGGGGCTGGCAGGGCTGCTCTGTGCCCTGAGAGATACCTGCACGGGAGAAGACAGCCAGGGCAGGGGAGGGTAGGAACGGCTTGGAGACAAGCGGGCAAGGCTTGGCCCAGGGTCCAGTACCTTCCTCCTCCCCTGCCTAGCGCAGTGCCCAGCACATGGTGCGCACTCACTGAAGGCTGGCACGGGCTAGGTATGCAAATGAGGCCACCATGGAATCTGCTCTGTGAACCAAGCCTGCGGGGACAACTGCAGGGCCCTGAGCCTCCCAGCTTCCCCTGCCCACACCAGGAGATGAGGGAGCAGAGGCAGACCTCTCTGACCAGCACCCACCTGGAGGCTGTGAAGATGTGCTTGGCATTGGTGCAGATGGCATTGATGGGACTGTCGTGGCCCTTGATCTCACCGATGGGTGTGAAGTTGTCCACGTTCCAGACCTTGATGACGCCCGCACGGCAGGCGCTGAGCAGCATGGGGCGGCCCGGGATGAAGGCCAGGGCGCACACCCAGTCCTTGTGCGCATTGGGGATTTGCTGTGAGAGGATCAGGGCTGGTGAAGGCTGGGGGAGGTGACGAGGGACAGAACCTGCTCCAGGGCCCCTCTTGCTAGTAGTGGAGCTACTTCCAGGCTCCCCTGGCCTCTAGACCTGCCACACGGGCAGGTGACACTGGTTCCAGGAGCCATGCTGGGGTGGCCTGTGCTGTGGGCTTTAGGCGACCAGAGATGGGTCCCTCTGCTCTTCTTCCCAGGTTCAAGCCTAAGATCCTGCCCTGGCAGAGAACGCTTCAGCCCTCACACGGGTCAGGCTAAAACACAAATGCTCCCAGGAAAGGAACTGGGTAACTGAGCTTCACATGCAAACCCAAGAGCTGAGAGCAAAGGCTTTGCTGAGAGCAGGTTGCCTAAGAGGGATATGTGGCATCAGGAGAGGCCGCGGGTAGGGAAGAAGGGAGGATGGAGACAGAGGAGGAAGAGGGAGAACAGGAGGGCTTGGGGAGCTGTGAAAACCATCTGGCCTGGGGCCCTTGAGTCCAGGCCCCAGGGTCTCCAAGGCCCCGCGTGGGCTATGGAAACCACCCCACCCGAGTCTACCCTCTCCCTTTCCTCCAACCCCACCTGGATGAGCTCCTGCTGGTCTAGGTCCCACTTCTTGATGCCGTTATCTCGGGAGCCACTGAACAGGATGTCTCCCTGGATGGCAAGACACTCGATGCCATCGTAGTGCGGGGGCTCGAAGTTGTGAGTGGGGCCAATGGTGCCCGCCACACACTCGCCCAGCTCGAACATCTGTGGGAGGAGGGGCCAGTAGGGAGAGGCCAAGTGGGAGGAGGGAAGGCAGGGCCTACAGCACTGTGGACCCAGAGGCCTGAAGACCCAGGAGTCTGGCTAGGGTGACAGCCACTGCCCTCTGGGGAGAGGAGCTTCTCAGTAGGCGAGGGTTCCTGGAGGTGGGGCTCCTCCTTCCAAGGGACTGGGAACACGGGAGGTTCAGGTCTTGACCCTTCCCGTGGATACTGGGGCAGGGGTGGGAGGAGACCAACTCAAGTAATGCAGGGGTGAATCAGCTCATCACGCCGAGACCCCACAGCTCAACAGGCAGCTGCTAAGGAGAAAGGCGGGTTTAGGGTGTGAGCCTCCCTCTAGGATTCTTTTGATTTTTACTAAATATTCACCATAATCCCACCACCCCTGAAAACCCTACTTCCTTCCAGTTTCTTTTTTGTTGGAGACTGAGTCTCACTCTGTTGCCCAGGCTGGAGTGCAGTGGTGCAAACTCGGTTCACTGCAACCTCTGCCTCCCGGGTTCAAGCAATTCTCCTGCCTCAACCTCCCAAGTAGCTGGGACTACAGGCGCCTGACACCATGCCTGGTTAATGTTTTGTATTTTTAGTAGAGACAGAGTTTCACCATGTTGGCCAGGTTGGTCTCCAGCTCCTGACCTCAAGTGATCCTTCCACCTCAGCCTCTCAAAGTGCTAGGATTACAGATGTCAGCCACCACGCCTGGCCTGCTTCCTTTCAGTTTCTGACTGTGTATGGACAGTTTTCAATGGCATAATCAGAGAGCAAACAAATTAGTGTTTGTATACTTCACGTTTGGTTTGCTATTTATCATTTTAATAGCTGCAATGCATCCCATTTAGTGGATTTTCCATAATTTGTTATTCTACCCTTCAACATTTAAGTTATTATGAATTTTTCACCAGTTACAAAATAATGCTGCAATCTATAACTTTCTGCACATGAATTCTTGCCTTCTTTGGGGTGATTTCTTCAGCAGACATCCCCAGAAGTCTTATAATTTTTCATGGGTACTCCCAAGGCAACAGAGGGCAAAGATTGGGGAGAATGGAAGACCAGCCCCGACCCAGGCCTCATAGCTGAGGTACCTTAACGTAGTGGTCCTTGGAGCCAGTCACCACGAGGTCATGCTGGCTGGCTGTCTGGGTGACCGTCAGGCACATCACAGGGCCGATGTGGCCAGTCAGCTTGCCGACAGGCTGGAACCTGCAGTGGGAAGAGGCCCAGACGGGGGTAGGTGAATTAGAGGGGACCCTGGGTTGGGGTGGGGTGTCTGCCCCAAAACAAATAGGCCTGGTCAGGGTACTCACCCTCCCCTCTCGCTCAAGGCAAGATCAAGAATCTAGACATGAGCTACCCTGCATCCCAGCAGTCTCACTGGAGAGGGCACGGGCCCAGCAGCATGGGGGGAATAAAGGTGTTGCTGAGGTCCTACCCACCCTGGGGTGGGTCCCCCGAGCCAAGACCTGGGGACCTTGCCTGGGCATGCCAAACCCTCCTCCCTCCCCAGGTATCACGCTGACCTGCTAAGCTCCCAGATGCGGACGGCGTTGCCCGAAGCGGCATACAGCATGGTGCCCGAAGGGCTGAGGGCGATCTGGTTGATCTGATGCTCGCCCTGAGCACTGGTGATGGCACGGGTGGATGTGGCGGCACAGGCATCTCCTGAGATCACCTGGCCCGAGGACCTGCCCATCAGGGAGAAAGGCAAGGCCAGAGGTCAAAACAATCCATGTGCACAGTGCAGGAAACCAATAAAACGTCACTAAGACCAGCCCAAATAACCCACTTCTTCCAGGAAGTCTTCCTTGACTGACAGAGAAGAGCAATAGCTTCTCCCATAAGTGAGACCCAGGGGAGAGCTCCACTCTAGTCCCCTATGAGTCAACTCCCCATGTGGCCTGCCCGTGTGCCTGGTCACTGGCTTGGAAGGATGGTAAGGCTCAGTCATGAGACTGGGTGTGAACAAGGATCTTCCGGAAATCAACCTCTCTGAGTCTCAGTTTCCTCATCTGTTAAAAGAGGTGATTATATCCATTCTGCTTACTATTTTTTTTTTTTTTTTTTTTTCTGAATGGAGTTTCGCTCTTGTTGCCCAGGCTGGAGCGCAACGGTGTGATCTCGGCTCACTGCAACCTCTGCCTCCCGGGTTCAAGCGATTCTCCTGCCTCACCCTCCCGAGTAGCTGGGATTATAGGCATGCACCACCATGCCAAGCTAATTTTGTATTTTTAGTAGAGATGGGGTTTCTTCATATTGGTCGGGCTGGTCTCGAACTCCCGACCTCAGGTGATTTGCCTGCCTCAGCCTCCCAAAGTGCTGGGATTACAGGCGTGAGCCACTGCACCCAGCCTGTTTACATTTATTTATGTTTGTTTGTTTGTTTGAGATTGAGTTTCACTCTTGTTGCCCAGGCTGGAGTGCAATGGCGTGATCTCGGCTCACTGCAATCTCCACCTCCCAGGTTCAAGCAATTCTCCTGCCTCAGCCTCCTGAGTAGTTGGGATTACAGGCATGAGCCACCATGCCTGGATAATTTTGTATTTTTAGTAGAGACGGGGTTTCACTATGTTGGTTAGGCTGGTCTTGAACTACCGACCTCAGGTGATCTGCCCACCTCGGCCTCCTGATGTGCTGGGATTACAGGTGTGAGCCACTGCGCCCAGCCTTGTTTACTTTTTTTTTTTTTAAGACTTTATTTTTTTTTTTAGGCCAGTTTTAGGCTCACAGCAAAACTAAGCACAAGATACAGAGATTTCTTACATGCCCCTGCCCCCACACAGGCACAGTCTCCCCCATTATCAACACCCCCCACCAGAAAGCTGCCTGTGTTTCGATTATGAACCCATGTTGACATATCGTTATTGCCCAAGTCCACAGTTTACGTTAGAGTTCACTCTTGGTGTTGTACATTCTAAGGGTTTGAACAAATGTATAATGGTATGCATCTACCATTACAGCATCATACAGAATAATTTTACTGCCCTAAAAATCCTCTGTTTATTCATTATTATTATTTTTTGAAACAGGATCTTGCTCTGTCACCCAGATTGGAGTGCAGTGGCACAAACATGGTTCACTACAGTCTCGACCTCCTGGGCTCAAGCAACCCTCCCACCTCAGCCTCCTGAGTAGCTGGGACTACAGGCATGCACCACCATGCTCAGCTAATTAAAAATTTTTTTTGTAGAGACAGGGTCTCCCTGTGTTGCCCAGGCTGGTCTTGAACTCCTGGTCTCAAGTGATCCTCCTGCTTCAGCCTCCAAAATACCTGGGATTATAGGCATGAGCCACTGTGCCCAGCCTGTTTACTTCTTAAGGATCAAATGAATAGACTGTAGCTTACAATGTTAATGTAAGGATGTAGTATGACTTCTGCTAAAAAAACCACTTTATTTTGCAAGGCTCTTGGTCTCAGTTCTGCGTCCCCTGCCCTATGCCTGTGTGTCTGAGACTGTCGGGGCAGGGCTCAGGGCCATGACTTGGTGGTCGCCTACACAGGCAGTGGCCAGCATGGCTTTGGAGGCTCGCCCTGTTTCCTAGCTCCTCTTTCAGACTCATAGGATGATATCTAACACACCTCAAGGGGCAGGGCTTGGGGGACTTGGCCGTGGGTGGAGGCCAGGCAGGCCAAAAATTCCTCTAGTGGTGCTGCCCCAGACACTGTCTCCCAAACCAAGAGATCTCACTTTGTACCCCAGGGTCAAGCCAAGTTCATAGGCTGGTAATGGTCTTTGCCCATGTAGCCAGGCTGTGCTGTGCTGAGTGGGTCACTTGGTCTGGGGGCATCTGTACCCAACCCAGCCTGCTGCAGCCCACCACTGTGAGGCAGGCGGGGGGTACTCACGTGAGAGTCCGAATGCACTTGGCCGAGTCCCGGATGTCCCACACCTTGATGTAGGAGGTGGACACGGAGAACACAAGCCCCGAGTGGCTGCAGTACTTGATGGAGACCACGTTGTTGGGGTGGCCCTTTAGAGCTGCGATCTCCTGTCCCGTAACCAAGTTCCACATCTTGCAGCTTCGGTCTGCGAGAGATGGGAGGAAGCCACAGGGAGGGGAGGGATGTCAGCCACTAGGGGGCGCAGCTCCGCCTCTGCAGGGGCTGCCCAGGATAGGGGAAAGGGAAAGGGATCCACAGAGCTCCAGAGGACGGAGCTCCAGGTCTGAAGGAGAGAAAAACACATACACATGTGCTCACTGGCATGTGTGTGCTAGTAAAAAACTCAGGGGAGAGAGAATTCCCTCAGAACTTCAGACCAGGGTTCCTCAAGCAAACTTTCCACTAACACCAGAGTTTTGTGAGCCATATTGCTAAGGTGTCCAGGGCTAAAATAAAATTCTTAAGCTTTTATGGTGCCTGTTCCTCCAAACACTAATTGCTGACAAAGTAAATGAACCAGTGCAAGCAAATGTTATGGGAAAACTTGGAATCAATCAATCACACCTGGATTGACAGCTATCCCCCCACTGCCGTGGAGAGCTATATTTATGCTTGTGTTATAGTATGCGTGTCTATTACAGACTAGTTCTTTCTGTTGGTAAAATGAATGAATGAATGAATGAATGAGTAAATAAAGAATTTTGTATTTGCTTATTGAGATAGGGTCTTGCTCTGTTGCCCAGGCTGGAGTGTAATTGCACAAACACAGCTCACTGCAGCCTTGACCTCCTGGACTCAAACAATCCTCCCACCTCAGCCTCCTGAGTAGCTGGGGCTACAGGCACATGTCATTGTGACTAATTTTTTATTTTTTGTAGAGACAGGATCTCACTATTTGCCCACCCAGGTAGTCTCAAACTCCTGGGCTTAAGCAATTCTCTTGCCTCATGCTTCCAAAGTGCTGCAATTACAGGTATGAGCCACTGTGCCTGGCGTATCTGCTGGTAAAATGTTTGACTTTGTTGCTGTAATCAGGTGAGCATGACTTTGTAAAGTGCTGCTGCTGAGATCATAGGGAGTGCCTAGATGTATGAGCTGGGGTGATGTTGGGCAGTGCAAGTACGGGTGGGGCACCCGAGAAGCTTCCTGAAGTTTCCCTGGGAGGTCTGGAAGGAAGTGCTGGATGGAGCCACCAGGTCAGGTAGGAGGGAAGGCTTGGCCAAGGATGCATGGGATGGGGACCTTGAGCCAAGGTAAGAAACAAGGGTAGTAAGCAAATAGACCCCCATATCCTCAACTCCTGGGGGCTCTATGTTCTTATCTCCTTCACAGACCACTCTGACAAAGGAAGCAGGGGTGAGTAGGAGACCCCAACCCTACCTGGTTAGTTGGCATTCCACATACCTTTGGACCCTGTGAATAGCAACTCATCCGTGGCATCCAGGCAGAGGATGGGCTTGGTGTGGCCTTCGGCCATGGAGACACACTGCAGTGGGGCCGTCCGTGCACCCTTGGCTCCTCCAACCGGGGAAATGATGCCCCTTCCCGGGAGAGAGGGAGAGAAGGCATGCCGTCAGCCAGGGAGACTGTGGCCAGGCTGATCAAGGCACGTGTGTGGGATGGGGACAGGGCAGGGAGGGGATGAGGACCCAATAACAGAGACTTTAAGGACTCCAGCCAAATTCCACCAAGGTCTGAGAGCCGGGAATGGGCTACACAGGGTGGAGATGGCCTGTCTTAATCAGCAGTCTGTCAGTTGCCATCCTGAGCACTTCTGGGGAAGCAAACCCCGTGTTAGGCACAGTTAGAAGGTGCAGGAGGTGTGGGCTCTGTCCACAGAGAGCTCCCGTCTGACAATGTCTGACCCAGATCCTGAGATGTGAATGCGCCTGGGTCCAGCTGGGCAGGGCAGAGGCCTGGGGGCTGGAACTGGGCCCTGCAGCTTCCACCAGAAGCTGCATGCTGCTTCAGTTAACCAAGTGTGAGGGAGGGGTGCTGAGAGGGAGGGGTGCTCAGGCTGCCACCCCCACGCACCCTGACCCAGTAAACCCTTCTGCTGGTGACTGCCTTTGAGGCTGGCATCTTCCAAGCAAACAGCCATGTGTACACATACCCCTTTTGGACCAGCGGGGTCAAACCTGTGACTGGCATTTACAAAGGGCTAAATCCCTTTGGGGTTGGCTTGGCTTTGGGGTAGGAGGTTTGGGGCTCTCTGGAATGGGGCTGTATGGACCTGGAACAACACCTCCTTGCTCCCATGATGCTGGGGGAGCGAGAATGAGGCTGGCCCAAGTGAGCGTGAGGATTTTGCCACATCCAGCTTCCTGAGGTTCTGAAGATGATTTTTTTCTCAGTGAGGGTCTTTTGGGATGAGATCCTGGCTGAGTTATGTCTGAAAATATATCCTAGCTTTGTTTCTTTTCCCAAGAGAACGCTGCTCCTGACGGTGACTCTGTGGCCAAGGGTCTACTGAAATGATCAAGGTTTTGCCTGTGGCGCTTCTGGCACAGCTCCCCCCAGACTCTGCCAGGCCCACCCTTGAGGATGGTGGTCGGATGCGTCCAGCTGCCAGCCGGATGCCACACATGCACAAATAGCTCCCCAAGCTGCTCCAGCACCCTGCTTCTGACAATGGTTTGGCTTCACTGCATGGCCACAGAACTATGTCAAAGGGATCACGCTCCCCCTGATGACAGCCTGGCCAGCTGGCTAACATCTTGTGGTGGCAAAGCCTCACGATTCACAGTAAACCAGATGTCGACACTCAGGGCTGGAGGCTCAAGGAGCTCAGACAGTCCACCAGGAGAGCCGAGGAAGCTCTCAGCCCATGAGGGGCCCTTGGCTTGTCAGGGGCTCGGGACCCCAGGTCCTGAGTCTTGCTCCTCGTTGTGGGGTGTTGTGCTGGGCTGGCTGGGAGAACCAGCCTCCAGCCATCCCACATGCTGTGGGAAGGGGAGGTACCTGCACATCTGTGTGCTAAGAGGTGTGGGCAAGGGGCGCTGCCCCCATGGTGCCCCTCCCAGAGCCAACGTCTGAAAAGCTCACCCCCAGCACAAGCTGAGGGAATCAAAGGACCCAGAGCACACCACCGGCACCCCCAAAAGGAGCAGCCCTCAGCATTTCCCCTGCCTTCCAGTCGTGGAGAACTCAGCCCCAGCCCAGCATCCCCTAGGCCTCCATGCTGCGCCCCTCCCTGCCCAGGTGAGGAGGGAGAAGAGAACAGGGCCTGCGACAAGCAGCTGTGCATCCTCCCCAAGCCCCCAGCTCTAGCCGGCGCAGTCCGAGGCCTTGTGGCCACCCTGAGAGGGAGGAACCATGGGGGCGGGAACAGGTCTGGAGAGGGGGGCAGCAGGGAGGGGAGTGGAGGGGCCGCATGCTGAGGACACGGGTGTCAGGCGGGAGGGATGCAGTGAGAGACAGAGAAGAGAGGGTGCCGAGAGTGAGAGTGGGGAACCAAACACGAGAGACATTCTGTGTGTACCTCAGGACCTCCGACAAAGAGGAGTCGCTGTCATCAGACCTGGGGAGGGCAGAAAATTAGCTGGATTAGGGGGTGAGAGGAGACACACACAGAGGGACGCAGAGGCGGCAGCAGCATGTGGGATGGTCAGAGGGCAGGTTATTCTCTTCCAGGAGAGCAGAGACAGGCAGAGGAATGAGGGCCTCGGGAGAGCAGGGGAGGAGGTGGGTGGGCTGGTCTGGGAGCTGGGACTCTCCCCCAGGAGTGGGCTGCCAGGGTCTCTCGGCTGGCAGGGGAGGAGCGAGGAGGGGGCCACGGGGAGATGTGGGAGCACCAGCCCCACACATGGGGAGACGTTTCCGGGGCTGTTTGCTGGTTCCAAGCTCTCTGGCTGCCCCATTGCACAAGCTGGGGGCACCTGCCCCACCCCAGCAATGCTCATACCTGCCCAAGGCCGAAGGAAGCCATGCCTGATCCTACCCCTCCCTGGGAGCTGGCTTCTTCCAGCAATTCCTCAGGGGCTCACTTATTTACAAAGCCCACTATTCCTAGGGGGCCCACTGGGACAGTGCCTAGAAGTTGGCTCTGCACCATGCACAGGCTCCAAGACCTGGACCATTGGACAAGACCAAGGCCTCCAGAAGACCATCAGGCTGGGATGGGCAGAGTCCTGCCCCAATCCTTCCAAAAGGGGACCTGTCGATTGTAACAACATGGAGATTGGCTAGGAGTGATCCATGGCTCCCCGCACAGCAGCCTGAGCCAAGGTAGGTTTGGGGAAGGAGGTGTCTTGGGTGCCAGGTCTGCAGGGCTCTGACTCCTGGGCTCAGCATTCATCGAGTAGTATTTTGACCCAGGGAGGGGCATTTCTGTGGAGAGGCAGGGAGGGTGGACATCAGGCACTAGGTACAAGGACAAGTATTTTCTAGTGTGAGACTCCCTTGAAGGACACAGCACTGTCACCCCTGGGGCAGGGAAGCCTTCAGGGAGCTAAGAGAGGAGCCCTCTTGAGGGCTGCAAGAGAGCAAAACAGGACCAGGGTGGGCCCAGCAATGCTGGGGAGCCCAGAGCAGCACATGGAGGATAGGGTCCTCCCCTTTCCTGAGGCACAGCAGGCAGGGGCTGGAAGTCCCAGGCTCTGGGTGCAATTCTGCCACTTTCTAGATGAACATCCCTGGCTCCCTCTCTGAGCCTCATTTCCTCTTATGTGAAATAGGGAAGACAATTCTCGTGGTTGTTTTATAGCCTAATGAAATCACATATGTGAAAGCAGGGTGTAAAGCACAGGGAGAAGGCCTTCTGAATGCAGGGGGGGCTGTTGACATAAACCACACCATTAGTCATTCGAGTCTTGCATCAGGAGCTGTGAATATAGGTGGACCTGAACCTGCCTGAGGAAGGCAATTTGGGGGTCTGGTCTCTTTCTGCTGGGAGAATGCACAGAGAGTGGAGTGGCTGAAGCTGAAGGAAGGGGCTTCAGAGCAGACTCAAAGCAGCAGCAGAGATGGATTAAAGGGCAGCTCTGGAGAGCCCTCGGGCACCTGCCCCATGCGACCAGCCTGCCTGACTGCCCGGCCCCAATCCCTGTGGCCTCCTCCTTGCCCTCTCCTGAGGGCCTGGCATTCTCAGGCGAGGAGAAGGGCCCATGGTTAGTACAGGAAGGAGAGAAATGCCAGGAGAGGGCATCAGGGCCTCAGCTCTTGGAGGGGCTGGAACTTCAGGCTGGGGTTGGCTTGGCCACCTGAGCCCTCCTCCAGCAAGGACCATCCACAGGCTCCCCAATGCCACCTCGGTGCCCTCCCCCACTTGCCCTTTAGCCCTGCTTACTTGTCCAGCGCTGACCCCTGGCTCTGATTACTGGTGAGACGAGAGAAGACATTGCGGTCATTGCGGGGCCGAGTGGGAGGGGATGATGGGGGTGTGAATCCCACATCTGTGGACCTGGTGAGTTGGGACAGAGGGCAGCCTGTTAGTGACCACCCCTGCCCACAGGCCCCTACTTGATGCTGGGCTTCCACCTTCTGCCTTGGCTGTGAGGCCCGCAGGGCAGGGTCTGCTGTGCAGTATTCTCAGAGCTCAACACCCAATTGAACTCCTGGATGCTGTCTTTAAACACCAATCCTCATCATTCACAGATTCCATATTTGGGAATTCACTTATTTATTAAAATGTATTTGTGGCCAGGTGCAGTGGCTCCTGTCTGTAATCCCAGTAAACTGAAAGGCCGAGGTGGGAGGATTGCTTGTACTTAGGAGTTGGAGACCAGTCTGGGCAACATGGTGAGGCCTCAACTCTACAAAAAGTAAAAAAATTAGGCAGGCATGGTGGTGCATGCCTGTAGTCCCAGCTACTTGAGAGGCTAAGGCGGGAAGATTGCTTGAGCCTGGGAGGTGGAGATTGCAGTGAACCCTGATCGTGCCACTGTACTCCAGCCTGGGTGATGGAGTAAGACCCTATCTCTAAAAAGAAAAAAATCCTCCTGCCTCCCACCAAGGCAGGTGGCAAGAGGCCATCTTGAGCCCCTGCTTTCCCACTATTTAGCTGTGTGCCACTAAACCTCTTAATTAAGTGCATGGACCAGAAAACCCTGAAAGTCATCCTTCAATCTACAGAAGCTCCATGGGCCTGGCCCACATGTGGGTGACCAGCTGGGGACTTCCCTGCCATTCTGCATTGATCTCTTTTTTCCTTTGAATTTCTTTCTTCTTTCTTTTCCTTCCTTCCTTTTCCCTCCCCCACTCACCCTCCCCCTCCCCCTCCCCTCCCCTCCCTTCCCCTCCCCACCCCTCACCTCCCTTCCTTTCCCTTCCCTTCTCTTTCCTTTTTTTTCTTTTCTTTTCTGAGACGGAGTCTCACACTGTAACCCAGGCTGGACTGCAATGGCACGATCTCGGCCCACTGCAACCTCCACCTCCCAGGTTCATGCGATTCTCCTGCCTCAGCCTCCCAAGTAACTGGGATTACAGGTGCACACCACCACGCCCAGGCAATTTTTTTGTATTTCAGTAGAGACTGGGTTTCACTGTATTGCCCAGGCTGGTCTTGAACTCCTGAGCTCAGGCAATCCACCTGCCTCAGCCTCCCAAAGTGCTAGGATTACTGGCGTGAGCCACTGCGCCCGGCCTTTCCTTTGAATTTCTAATCTTCTCTCACATGATAAGGCCTTAAAAAGACCTGAAAGCTCCCCAGAACCCATGGTCACGAAAAGGGGCTGAAGCACATCAGTGCAATGACTAACCCAAGCCACTACAAAGCCACTTGTGTTGGGTGCACAGCAGCAAACAGTTTCCAGCATCTGGCTCGGCTATGCAGTTTAAGGTGCATTATAGAGATTACATTTCTTTTTCTTATTCTTTTTTTTTCTGAGACAGAGTCTCTCTCTGTTACCCAGACTGCAGTGCAGTGGCACGATCTCGGCTCACTGCAATCTCTGCCTCCCAGGTTCAAACCATTCTAATGCCTCAGCCTCCCGAGTAGCTGGGATTACAGGCATGCGCCACTATGCCTGGCTAATTTTTATACTTTTAGTAGAGATGATGTTTCACCATATTGGCCAGGCTGGTCTCAAACTCGTGGGCTCAAGTGATCTGGCCGTCTCCGCCTCCCAAAGTGCTGGGATTACAGGTGTGAGCCATCACGCCTGGCTCATTTCTTGAGTCCACACCTGACAGGGTGGGGAAGGGACCATTGGGTGAACGTGAATGGCTCAGTCAAGCTGGCCCAGGTTACACTGTGTACAAGATGATCAACAGAGCAGAACATCATAGCCACTCATATAACCAAGGACTAGACTGGTGGTGACTCTGGAGCAGATTCTAGAACATGATCTCACCTAATGGGCTGCCCTCGGTCGTAGGACTTCCTTCTCGTCAGCGGGGACGTCTCTGTGGCTCGAGACTGCCTGGGGCTACAACAGAAGAGTCCAGTGAGGCCCAGACCCAACTCCACCTCCACCCCGACCCACATTCCTGCTCCCATCCTTACAAAGTGCTGCCCCGGGTAGGCAGGCTGACGGTGCGCGAGACCCTGTCCCGGTAATAGGGGTCTCGGACAGAGAAGCCCACTCCGTCCTCTTTGATCTCAACGAGGGAGGCCAGGGACTTGGTGATGTTCTTGGTGGAGATATCCAGTGGGGGGCCCAGGCACTCGGCCGACACAGCTTTCATTTGGGCAGACAGTTTGGGCTCGCTCTGCGAAAGGAAGAACAGGGTAGATCAACTTGCCCAAATGGCATGGCACATAAAGGGGAGCCACGGGAAATTCTATTTTTTTTTTTTTTTTTGAGACAGTGATGCAAACATGGCTCACTGCAGCCTCAACTTCCTAGGCTCAAGCGATCCCCCCACCTCAGCCTCCTCAAGCAGCTAAGACTACAAGCACGTGCCACCATACCCGGATAATTTTTAAATTTTTTTTCTGTAGAGATAGGGTCTCGCCATGTTGTCCAGGCTGGTCTTGAACTCCTGGGCTCACAAAATCCTCTTGCCTCAGACTCCCAAATTGCTGGGATTACAGGCGTGAGCCACCACACCCAGCCTGCCCAGAAATTCTAACAAGAGAAATGATGCCGTCTTGGCCTAAGGTAGAGGACCTGATGGAAGGACCCAGACAGACATCACCTGTGCTCCACAGCTAAACTCTTAGGGTTTCTGGAGAATCCAGAGCAACTGAAATGGTTTCACTGCCCTTAGTTGGACTATGTAAACACAGAATGCCCAGCCTGACTTCTTTGCTGGTCACCAGCTAATCAGTTTACCTCAAAACTATGCATAATTTTCTATTCCCAGTCTGAAGCTTTTTCCCTCCTTGTCTCCTTAATAAACCCTGCATCTTGCTTCAGTCTAATGAAACTGATCCCTCACTATTAGGTAAACTTCCTTATTTTTGACTCCCATATGGTTGAATTGACTGTGTGCACATAAGATAACCAGACATTTAGAGGTAGGTTTTGACTCAGAGCCTGAGGCAGAATCATGGGTGGGGGAAAGGGGATATTTTTGAAAGCAGGTCCCCTGGTTATGGTGCTGTTGCTAGCAGGGTGGCAACAGAGGCTAGCGGTGGCTCCAGCCACTTCTCCCACCTTCCACCTACCTCAGAAGGAATGGGCTGTAACAGGTTACATATCTGGACAACCCCCAATTCCAGACTAAATTTTCTTGGCACCTCCCTCCCAGCTGGGGACAATATTGTGTTGTGGCTGAGGGTGGAGCAGAGCCACAGTAAGCGGGGAACAGGCTATGGGGAAGCTGGCCCTGCTGCACCCACTGCCTGACTTCCGGTGGGGCTCACCTTGAACTTGAAATCGTCATGGCTGGTGGAGCCTTTCATGGTGAATGACTGGGAGAAGCTGAGGAAGAAGCAGAGAGAGTTCAGGATCCTGAGGAGCCCCCAAATTCAGGCTCAGCCCTGGGACCTATGGCAACTCCTTCCACCAGCCCCAGGTACATGCTGTGAGCCAGCCTCTCACTCCCAGCTTGCAAACTCACCTCCCCTCAGAGAACTCTGAGATCTCCTCATCTGTGCTGGCGTAGCCATTCTCTGTGGGAGGGCGGGAGGGAGGGAAAGGGGTTGAGAAGCCCCGTCCAAGTGTCGGGGGAGGGATGATGGTCTCCCTCCTATATCTCACACACTGGAATCAGACCAGGGCTCCTGGTGGGGGTTGGGGTGGTTCTGGGGAAGTGAGGGCCTTGTGGGGGTCTGAGCCCAAGAGCACTGGAGTGCCAAGGAGCTGGCAGCTTCCGCCCGCCCCTACCCGTACCCTGCTGCACATTGTAGATGAGGGCCTGCAGCTCGGGGTGAGCCTCAGCCTTCTCACGCAGGGCGTCCAGGAGCAGATGGTTCTGGGAGGAGCCCGCCATATCCGTCTGCCTCAGTCGGCCCTCCAACAGCCGGATCTGGGCTTCCTTTTGTGCCACTTGCAGCCCCTGGGGGCAGGGAACAAAGCCTGGAGTTACCCCTCCTGGGGGTTGGGAGTCCCCCATATCACACAACCTGCATCCCTCAAGACACCTTGGAGGGCTCCCTTCCAGCTCCCAACATCACCCTTGTACCTGGCACAGACCTGAGAGCACTGCCAGCCCCCTTAGCTCTCACATACACACATTAAGTGAAGGTCACCTTAGGACATACCCTATTGTGGGCTAGGTTATGTCCCCCCAAAACTCATATTCATATACAGCCGAGGAGAGAGGCCCCAGAAGAAACCAGCCCTGCCAACACCTTGACCTTGGACTTCCCACCCTCTCTTGTTTGAGGCTCCCAGACTGGTACTTGGTTATGGCAGCCCTAGCAAACTCATAAAGTCCCCAGACACAAAGCGGAGCTGAGAGGAGCTCAGTGGGGCCCGGGGGAGGGGTCAGGCAGCAGAGTCTCCCGCCTCCTTCCAGAGTTACACAGATGCACACCATGTAGGGTCTGTCCCCAGAGACCACAGGCCCCAGGAGGGAAGGAGGCACATCCTCTGGTTAGCTCTCTGTCAAGGAGAGAGGAGAGGAGACCAAGAAACGTCAAGGGACACCTGATGTTCTGGTGTAAACCCTCCTGGGTGGAATGTGGTCTGTCTATTGTTCCCCTACCCCCACATACACACACTTCTCCCTCCACCTCCAACAGACTCAAGCCCAGCACTGCTTTGGATAGGCTTGGGCCAGACACCCGGGGGGGTCAACTTTAACAGAGGCCCTGCTGTGTGCCAGGTGCCAGGCCACATCCCTTACACACAGCATCTCATTAAAGCCACGCAACAAGCTACAAGCTTGGTATGGTCATCCTCTCAGCTTTACAGCTGTGGCATGGGAGGTGCAGAGGTTAGGCGGCTTGTCCTAGCCTGTGAGTGATGCAGGTGAGGAGGAGCCAGGCCCCTGGACTTCACACTAGGGTATATCACAGAGGCATCTGTGCCCGTAGAGCCCCTGCCCAGGTACGCTCTCAGCTTACCTTGTCAATGGATGCCTTGAGGAAGTTGTCTAGCAGGAGGCGGGCTTCAGCCAGGGAGCAGGAGCTGATGACCACGGATGTGTCTGTGGAGTCCAGCTCCTCCTAGGACCAGGAGGCAGAGAGCCCCGTCACCTGGGGCTGCCCCTGCCACCCATCTCTCCTGCCTCCGCCCCAGCAGGCCCAGCCCTGCAGATACCTTGGTCTCCTCCAGCTGCACGATGGTGGCCTGGCAGTCGGTGATGCTGTCATTGATGTAGTCGATGTTGGCTGCCAGCACCTCGATCTCCTCGGCCAGCTCCTGCAGCCCCTTCTCTTCCTCGGGGCTCTCAGCCTGCAGCCGCTCCCGCTTCCTCCGCAGTGTCTCCTGCAGGAGGAACAGCTCCTCCCTTTTCTGGGGTCGGCAGGGAGGGCGGGGATTGTGATGAAGGAGAGGCCTCAGGTAGCTGCCCAGCCCTGCCCATAGCTCCCACCACAGGCTGGCCTGTGAGGTCCCCCCAGCACCTCTGGATTCCAGAGCAGGCAAAAGGAGCAGAGGGAGGTGGGGCAGGGAAAGGTCTGAAGAGCCACAGAAGTTGGAGGTGACAGAGGACAGGCAGAGGGGTGGGATGGGAGAGAAGGGGGAGGCAGGGCTCACCTTGATGAGCCGCTCCATGTCAGCCTCCAGGTTGACAATGGTCATTCTCTGCATGACGATGTCAATGATCCGTCGCTCCAGGGACTGCCACTTGAGCCTTGCCGCCTTACTGAAGCTCTGGCTGGCCCCTTTCTTCTGGAACTTCTTTCTAGGAGACATAGGCAAAGGGGATTGGATGGGACTCCTTTTAACCTCTGCAGCTCCACTGAGCCCCCATCTGGAGTTGACAGCCACGGGTACCCGGAGCACTCCCCAGAGCTTCCCTCTTCCTCACCCTGGCCCTGCCCCATATTCCCACCCCCTCTGCCTGCACAGGCCAGGGGACTGCCAGTCCACCTTACCGGGCAGGACGGGTGCCATTGACAGTGGGCGTAGGATGGTCCCCCAAGAAGTGGTTGATTTTGCGGTTCCACTGGCGCACAATGCTGGAGACAGAGCGGGCCCCTGATTCAGCCTCAGATGAGGTAGTGCTGGCTGACACCTCAGCCCCAGAATCCAGCATGGGTGGCTTTAGTCCTGCACGCCCTGCCACCCGCTCAGACATGGGCTTGGCCAGGCGCCTCAGTGCAGAAACCTGGGGCAGCAGGGAGAAAAGAGGGAGCCGGTGAGCAGGGTGGCCTGGAGCCACACAGAAGGGCCCAGGTTGGGGTGCTGGGCCGCAGGAACACAGAGGCTGCTCTGTGCTGGCCTGGGCTTGGGCTGCAAAAAGGCCAAGGGGTCTCTGTTTGATGTGACATGCACACAAAAGAGGCTGCCACCTTCTTTTTTTTAATGCACAGCTCAGGCATTTGGGATCGGGCCTGCAGTCTGCCCTGCAGCCTGAGCTCTTGTTGAGAAAGGCCCTTCTAATAGGTTGGACACAATTTGGACACCAACTATGCTTGCTGAATGGAAGGAGGGAGAGCCAGGGCCACAGGCAGGGCTTGCTTCCCCTCCCTGCCGGCTCTGGCAGAACTAGGAAATACCGCCTTTATTCCACTGCCAGGAAGTGGGAGGCCCAAAGGAGAAGGCAAGCAACGCACGCACGCACACATGCACGCACACATGTGCAGTGGGGCCAGGGCCTCGCCAGCCCCTCAAGTGAAATCACCTCCTGGGTCTTCCTCCTCAGGACCATCTCCTGCTGTCGCTTCTGGGACTCCAGAGCTCGGATCTGAAACTGTGGGAGACAGAAGAGGGCTGGGCTCCACACTCAGGCACCTTGGCCCTCTCTGTCTGTGCACAGGCTGGCTAGCCCTGTAGTTGAAAGCCTGGGCTTCAGGGTGATTCTCATGCAGCCAAACTCTTGATAAAGTGGGACCCAGAGTTGAGCTCCCCTCCCCAGAGGTTGCAGTGAAGATGGCTTTCTCCACAAGGGCAATTTCCTTAGCCTCTTCTTCCCTCCAGTGAGGAGGAATCCTGGAGCAGAGGGCTCAGCCCTACTGGGGCTTCGCTGCAGGGCCTGAAGCTGCACATTTCCAGCTTGCTGGTCACCTTGGGCAAGTTCCTTCCCCTCTCCAGGGCTCAAGTCCCTCCTCTTAACATGTGGAGGCTGGACCAGAAGCCACAGGGTCTCATCTTTCTCTGACAGGCTGCACTGTCCTCCAAGCATGACCATTACCACTTAGGACAGTGGAGATTGAGGCCTGCTTGGTCGGGAGGGGCAGCCAGGTGCACCAGGAGGCTGGGAGTGCTAGGGCCAAAGGCTCCTGGGAGGCTCAAGGGCCACCCCTCACCTCCTGTCGCCGCTGCTCCTTCTTGAGCTGCGCGATCTCCCGGTTCCTCTTGGTCTCCACTAGCCGCCGCCGCTGCTGCTCCTCACGCATCTGCTTCATCAGGGCCACCTGGGATGGGCAGAGATGATGGTGGTGACAGAGGGCTGCGAGGCAGGTGGCCCACACTATCCAGGGAGGGGCCAGCTCTGAGGGCATGGGGCAGGGATAGTGGCTAGCCAGACAACACCGGCTCAGGGTCTGGGGGTCTGAAGTGAGGGGTTGTACCTCCCACTCCTCCATAGGAGCTGAAGCCACCTGGGCAAGCTGCCAAAAGGAGTGGCCTCACAGCCAGCCCAGCAGTGCAGGTGCCCCACTCTGCAGGGCCCAACTGTGGCCCTCGCTGCTTGGAATGCCACAGCCCCTGGTGGCCCTCACCCACAGCCACTGTCTTGTGTCTGGCCATTCCAGAAACAGTCTAGGTTGCTGGAGGCAGGTAATCCTCTCCCCTACTGAAGGCTGAGCTGCAGACAGGGCTGAGGTGAAGGTCAGGGCCCTCATGGCCAGGTTCACAGTGACAGCAATAAAAACTACCATTATTTATTGAGATTCGGCTGTATGCCAGGCACCCTCCTCATGACAATCATGAGAGAGGCATTATCGTTCCTGTTTTATAAATAAGGAAATGAGCCTCAGAGAGACAAAAGGACTTAAAGTCATAAAACTAGTAATGGATGGCCATATTCCGAAAACAAATCATCGCCTCCCAGTCCGCTCTTCCTGCAGCCCCAGGGATGGCTCCATGGTAGGTCAGCAAAGCTAAGGACCAAGCACAGAGAATCTGGACCCCAGAATTGTTGGAAATGTAGCCAAAGGCACAGAAAGCACCGTTAGTATGGCCGGAGGCGACCCAGTGTGCTGGGAAGCCACTGACCTGGGGCCCTGCAGCATCTGCCTCCTTATTCCTGGTGCCCAGAACATAGAAGTGTAATGTACACAGGGCTTTGGACACCTTCCAAGTGACAGGGGCATAAGGAACACATGCTAGTTGATCCTTCCTCTGCCACTGAAGCCTCAGACATCACCAGGAGTGTCATCGATCTGCCCTGCCCTCAAAACAGTCAAGAAAGGAAATAGGCCGAGTGCAGTGGCTCACACCTGTAATCCCAGCACTGGCACTTTGGAGGCTAAGGTGGAAGGAATGCTTGATTCTAGGAGTTCAAGATCAGTCTGGCAACATAGTGAGACTCTGTCTCCAACAAAAGTAATATAAAAACTAGCCCGGTGTGGTGGTGTGTGCCCATAGTCCCACCTACTCAGAAGGCTGAGGTAGGAGGATTACATAAGCCCAGGAGGTTGAGGCTGCAATGAGCTGTGTTAGCGCCACTGCACTCCAGCCCGGGCAACAGAGCAAGACTCTGTCTTTAAAACAAAAAAAAAAAAAAAAGAAGAGAGAGAGAGAAAGAAAAAGGAAATGGCATGAGGGAGTGGGCTAATGGCCAGCAGGGTCGGCTTCTTTCTGGGAGGGTGGGAGGGCAGGCAGGCTCTGTTGGGGTGAATCTGCAGAGAAGAGGAGGGATTGCTTGCTGCTGGGGCTTTGGGGTCCAGAATGAGTGTTCTCTTGAAGAACAAGTCAGACCCTTGGCTAAAAGTGAACCTGAAAACTCCAGCATCCCAGGAGCTGTGTGCAAACCCAAGGTGTCAGGTATCTTCCAGGGTCAGGGGCTTAAGGCTTCCTGGGGAGTTGCTATGTCTTCCTGGTCAAAGACTCATCCACCCGACTTTGCACGTGTGGCCAAGCTCCATGGTGGCTACCACAGAGGCAAAGGTCTCAGAACAAGTGAGCACATTCCAGGCACATGACAAGCGGAAACAGGCCATGGTACGTGAGACCAGCATCGCTCCGCAGGTTTAAGGTAGAAGGCATTGTGGCCTCTCCCTGGGAGACCCTGTGGCTGCAGGCCCCACCCCGGTTCCATTCTGTGAATCGTTGGGGCCCTGTAGCTGAACAGCCATGGGAGGATTCTGGGGCACTGGCTCTCACGGTGCCTGGTTTGAATCCTTGGCTGCTGCATCCTCTGTCCCTCCAACAGAAAACCTAGGCTCCTCCTGGGATGACCCAAGGGTGTTCCTCTCTGCTTCTAGCTCTGGGTTCATAAGAACACAGTCAACGTGGACAGAGCCGGGCACGTGGCTGAAGGAGCTCAGCAATCCAGAGACTGAAACACAGGTCTACATGTGCCTTCTGTCAGCTGCATCTTGGCGTTATATTATTTGCCAGGCTTCAGAGCCATACAAGGATCTTCCCTCATGAGGCTCTCCAGGGCCTCTGCAGCTGAGATGTGAGCTGGCCAGGACAGGATGGGGTACCCTGCAGAGGCATCAGCTGGGAACCCCCCAGGGAGACAGAGTGGGGATGCACATAAGCGCACCCCAGAAGTGCTCCAGAAGCTGCTGCAGAATGTGCAGGCCCCTGTTGGGAGTGCTGCTCCACCCCAGAGATAATGAAGGCCCACCAGTCCCTCCCGCTAAACCATCAGCGGGTGCAGGGGCCCTTGGGTGATCTGGGTACTTGAGTCCACACTTGAGTCTCAACACCCCACAGGGTGAACACACTGAAGGAGATGGTGCAAACAGGGCTCCTTGGGGCCAGCCCAGGCCAAGTAGGTCAGAGCACAGCAAGGCAAGGACTTCTCCACTCTGGTCAGGTTGATGAAGCCTCCGGACCTGCAGCCCACGCTTGGGGACAGAGCCTGCCCAGGTGAGGTGGCTGGGCCTCAATGACAGCTATGGGTCCACCACCTCTTCTCAGAATCTACATTAGCCACCACTGCATTGCCTCTCTCCTCTGCATACTGAGTTGGCCATGAGCGTGTAGCTACCGATGGCTCCTAGATGCCCCATCAGCCCCAAGCACTGGGGAGCTCCCCTTTCCTATGTCTCTGTCCCCAAGGCCAGCCCTTCACAGCTTGCTGGGGCTGCCACCAGTGCCCAGGGCCTAGCCCAGGGCTGTGGGGATCTGGGCTCCACTGAGGGCTGAGGATCAGAGCAGGCAGGAATGTAGGACTTGGAAGACCCAAGGGGAGGGAGGACTGAAAGGGAACATGGATCTGCTGAGCCCCAGGCGGGAGCCAGAACACACCAGACACTGGAAGCACAAGACTTGAGCCCTGAAGTCAGAAGCACAGGGACAGACCCCAAGCCCCAGAGACTAGAGCACTCTGAGCGGTGGCAAAGTAGAAAAGGGAGGCATTGTGCCACCCGGACACACAGTGGCTTGGGAGCCAGATAACTGAGTTCAAATCCCAGTGCTACCTCTTGGAAGCTGGAATTAACTTCTCTGAGCCTCACTTTCTCATACATAAAAGAATAATAATAGACTTCTTTCAAGAGGTTCTTCTAAGGACTGAATGTGATCATGCGTGTGAGATGACTAGCCTGGAGCCTGGCCATAGTAAATGTTCAAATGATGGTAACTGTTACTATTATCACTCAGGGCCAGGTTGTACCAAACGAGAGGCCTCATGTGCACTTTGTGCAGACCCGAAGCGAGTGTGCTGCAGCCTCCCCAACAGGAGGCAGCACTGAGTGGGGTCCCCTGAAATCCTCACCTGCCTTGAACACGACCCCCATGTACCCCAGCATCCCTGCACACTGGCCCCACTACTGGGCAGGCTGTTTCACCTTGGATGATGCACTCAGCTAAGAGGACCGTGTCAAGGGCCAAGACAGGGTCGAACTAGGTAATGCTGTGTGTCGAGAAGAGAATCCACACTTGACAGCAATGATTATTTTTACCATGGCGAGTGGATTCTAAGAAGATGTCACATGCACTCTAGGCCCCACTCCTCACACCCTCGGCCCCTACCTTGGCCTTCTTCATCTCAGCCACCTCGGCCTGTAGCTTCTTCAGCTCCCTCTCGTAGCGCGACTGGTTCTTGAGCAGCCGGGCGTGCTCTTTCTGGGCAGCCTGCAGCTTCTGCAGGTCCCGGTTCATCTCCCGCAGCCTCTTCTCATAGTCTGCCTTGATCTTGTTGGCCTTCTCCTCAGTGTAGCACTCCATGGTGCCTGAGAGCAACAAGAGGCAGCTGTCGGTGCTGGGTCCCTAAGGGCTCCCACTAAATACAGGGTCATCAAGGGGGAACGCAGGAACCCTCTGTTCCAGTCTCATTGTATGAACTTGGGCAAGTCACACCCCTCTCTGAGCCTGTTGCATCATTTGAATGAGGGGGTCAGACTAGTTGATGCCCAAGGCCCCTTCCTGCTCTGACATCCTATTGAAATGGGCAGGGGTGTTTTCATCTTGAGATCTCTGAACCCCTGGTCTCCAACTTCCCGTGAGGGTCCTGTAGCTCACTCATGCTGGCTAGGTTCTGACCCATGATCCAGTGTTGGAGGAAAGAGCTGGGGCCTGTGGGAAGGGGGAGAGTTTGCAAGAGAAGACAGAATGGTGTGGGCCAGGGCAGAAGGAATAAGCTGATTCTCCACTCTTGGCCTCTCCTACCAGAACTACCAACAGACATCTCCAACTTAACAGGTACAAAACCCAACTCCTCATTTCTACCTGTCTCCCATCTCAGTACACAGCATCACGCTCCTTCCAGAAGCTCACACCCTGAGGCATCCTTGGCTCCCCTCTCCCTCACATCCACCTCCCAGCAAGCAATCAACAAAGCCTTCTGGCTCAACCTGAAAAATATATCCAGAATCTGACTTCTCACCACCTCCTAAGCCACCTCTCCTGGGATCTTTAGAACAGTTTCCTAAGTGGTCTCCAGCTTCCACTTTCACTCCCCCATGCAGCAGCCACAGTAGTCTTTTAAAAATGCTTTTAAATTTGGTATCACGTAGCTCTCTTGAAACTCCACACATCCCCTCTCCCTCAGAGTATAAGGAAATGTCCTTACAATGACATTTCTTCTCCAACCTGTCCCCTCTCACTGTGCGCTAGCCATCCTGGTCCCCTTATCATTCTGCCAAAATGCCAGGCACATGGCAGCCTTATGGCCTTGGCATCTCCTGCTCCCTCTGTCTGGGATGCTCTTCCCCTGGTTGGGGCTGCTCTAGCACTATCACCTCCTTCAAGTCTTTGCTCAGTGAAGTCTTCACGACCATCCTTTAAAAAACTCCAATTCGGCCAGGCACGGTGGCTCACACCTGTAATCCTGGCACTTTGGGAGGCCAAGGAAGGCAGATCACAAGGTCAGGAGTTCAAGACCAGCCTGGCCAATATATTGAAGCCCTGTCTCTACTAAAAATACAAAAATTAGCTGGGTGTAGTGGCGGGCACCTGTAGTCCCAGCTACTCGGGAGGCTGAGGCAGGAGAATCGATTGAACTGGGAGGCGGAGGTTGCAGTTAGCCGAGATCACGCCACTGCACTCCAGCCTGGGCAACAGAGAGATTCTGTCTCAAAAAACAAAACAACACTTTTACACCATTGGTGGGACTGTAAACTAGTTCAACCATTGTGGAAGTCAGTGTGGCGATTCCTCAGGGATCTAGAACTAGAAATACCATTCGACCCGGCCATCCCATTACTGGGTATATACCCAAAGGACTATAAATCATGCTGCTATAAAGACACATGCACACGTATGTTTACTGTGGCACTATTCACAATAGCAAAGACTTGGAACCAACCCAAATGTCCAACAACGATAGACTGGATAAAGAAAATGTGGCACATATACACCATGGAATACTATGCAGCCATAAAAAAATGATGAGTTTATGTCCTTTGTAGGGACATGGATGAAACTGGAAACCATCATTCTCAGTAAACTATCGCAAGGACAAAAAACCAAACACCGCATGTTCTCACTCATAGGTGGGAATTGAACAATGAGAACACATGTACACAGGAAGGGGAACATCACACTCCGGGGACTGTTGTGGGGTGGGGGGAGGGGGGAGGGATAGCATTAGGAGATATACCTAATGCTAAATGACGAGTTAATGGGTGCAGCACACCAACATGGCACATGTATATATACGTAACAAATCTGCACATTGTGCACATGTACCCTAAAACTTAAAGTATAATAATAATAAAATAATTAAACAAAACAAAACAAAACAAAAAAAAAACTCCAACTCACTCTTCAGTAGTTCTTGTTCCCCTTCCTGGCTACACTTACCACCATTTGACACACTATAGATTCTGCTCTTTCGTTTATGTTTGTCTTTCCCCACTAGAATGTATGCTGCACGAGAGCAGGGATTTTGCCCACTCCAATATCTCTAGCACTAGAACGATGTCTGCTCTATAAGACATATTCAACATGTGTTTGCTGAATAAGTAAATCAATGAATGAATAAAAAACGGAATGAATGGGCTGAAGAGCAGCATAATGAAGATAGAATGTAAGAACGTTTACAAACAGGTCCAAAGGAAAAGACCCAAGGAACTGAGTGCAGGAGGAAAGGCTGGGAGTGTCATGTTCGCGTGCCTAGGTATATAAAGAATTCTAATACGTGACATGATAGCCAAAAAAAAAAAAATCAATTTACAATGTTTCATAGGAACTAGCGTTAGACGTAAGAACCTTTAACTGTGGGTCAAAGGGCCACAGTCAAAGGTTGGGAAGTCCCTTGCCTAGAAGGCCAGGATAACCCCAACACACCAGCTGCTTTTGACAGAGGAGGGGCTCAGGGGAAAGGGAGGGTCCGGATGGGGTCGGGGGGTGGGGGGGCATGGCAGTGGCCTCACTGAGGTTCTGCAGCACACGGTCGCGCTCCAGCTGTGTGTCTCGGATCTTGTTCTGAAGCAGAATCAGCTTTTCCTCATACTGGTGCTTGAGCGTCTGTAGCCGCCGCTGGCTGTTCTCCAGCTCGTCGATCAGCTTCTGCTTGATTTCGATCTCACAAGTCAGGTCGGCCAGGTCCGCCTGGAAGTTCACCTCTACGGGGGCACAGTCAGGCTCAGCCCAGCGTTAGGGCGAGGGGCAAATTGGGGAGCAGATGTGCCAGTCCTGGGGAGCTGGGACCCTCCTTTGGTCAGCCGTGACCAATCAGTGACCAGAGACTGGGAAAATGATAAATCCCAATGCAGGTAGAATGCGGCCAGAAGGAGCAACACATTTAAAGAGCAGTTCCAGAAAGGCAAGGCAGGGCTCAGGAGCTGGCAGGGGAGATCTACACGTCCTTCCCAGCCATTCCTGAGGCCAGCATCCACCTGTTCCAGATGACATGGGACCAGCTTCAGTGGAGGAGGGTGAGACGGCTGAGAGCACCTTACAGGGCTAGGGCCAGGGCTGGCAGCAGGCAGGGCTGAAGGGGCAGGCATCTCCATTTAGAGGAGAGAGCTTTGGCACCAGTCAGGCCGACATTCACGTTTGCTCTGCATGGACCACACTGGGGAAGGTCACTAAACCCCTGTGAGCTTGTTCCTCCGGGGTAATATAGGGGAGCTCACCACACCTATGCATACAGTTGCAGTGAAGACTGAAAGAACCCAGCTGCTCAAAGGGTTAAGGTAAGCACAGTGCCTGGCACCTAATGAACGACCAGGAAGTGTTTGCCATCATTCCCATCATGACTGCTGTTGTCATTGGTTTCATGTCTGGGAGTGCTGGGGCCTGGACACCATTATCTTTGAGCAGGGCCCAACCCCACACTTGGGCACTGGCAGCCAGGCATTGCATTCCCCACAGCCCACAGCCCAGGCCCACGCACCCTTCTCCTCGGGGTCTGAGTCTGAGTCCACCAGGCTCTCTTCACTGCCCGAGTCCTCATCTTCATCCTCGCGCCCCTCCTCCTCCTCACAGCCACTCTCGTCTCGCTCTTCCTCCTCCTGGGCACCAGGCACCATTGGGATGGGCCTGGCCTCAGAGAGGGGAGCCCAGAAGCAGAGATGCATCCCGACACAATGCCTCAGGTGTGTCAGGAGGGTGGGGATTGGGGCAGGCCATAGCTGAGCCCCTCTGCCCACCCCCTACTCCTGGAAGAGTGCTGCCTCCCCCAACACCATCGCAGAACCTCTCTAGGAGGGCCTCCCCACCTGCATCATCCGTTTGGGATGAGGTGGGGGCCTAGGGGATGGAGATCACCATGGTAACCAGTCAGCGATAAAGGAAGTACAAGGATCAACTGGATGCAGACCCAACCGCCTCCTTCACTCCATACAAGGATGCGGATGGGGCCCCCCAACCCCGGCAGGGACACAGGGCACGCACGTGGTGAGGTGGGGCGGGCCGTGCTCCTCACCTCCTCCGCCTCGTTCTCATCCGTCTCCTCGCTGTTCTCCTGTTGGAGTTTTGCCCTCTTTTTGAAGGCTTCCTTCTCGGGGCTGCTCAGGGAGGACAGGGAGGATGGATTAGGGAGGATGGATTAGGAAGGCTGCCCCTGCCTTGAGCACATGGGCAGGACGGCGGCAGCGGCAGAACAGGAAGCCTCTCACCAGAGGGAGGGGAGAGCGCTGGCTCCTACTCTGCAGAGAACCCCGCTGCTCTTCCCTAGGGCCACCCAGAGCTGACCTTGGCTCAGCTCAGTGCTTCCTCTCCTTGGGGGAAAGCATATGGCATGGGAGAACGTCGGGGAGGGAGGTTGCCCAAAAGGCTGAGCAAATCTGCGCCATGAATTCCCAAGCAATACTGAGGCATCCCCTGGGGCTGGGGGTGTGGAGGTTCCCTCCTAAACACTGGCGGGCAGCAGTCCTCCTGGGGGACGGGCAGGGTCCACTGGGGCGGTCTGAGGGCTCTCAGGGGCGGGGACGACACTCCACTCACCTCTTCCTCCGCTGCCTGACCTCCTTCTTCTTTAGCCGCTCCAGGTCCTGCTTGGCCCTGCGGATCACCTCCGAGGCATCCTCCATGGAGCTGGCCGGGCTGCCCCCGAAGGCCGGGGCGGCTGGAGAAGCACCCAGGGAGTAGGGGCTCCTAGCCGAGGCCCGTGAGAGGCTGCGGCGCAGGGACTCATTCATGGCTTCACTCTCCAGGAGCTTCGTCCTGCACAGGAAGGGCGAGTGGGCGGGGCCGAGTGAGCTGCCACCGCCCTTGGCGTCACCTGGCCGAGGCCCCCAACCCGCTCACACCTGCCGGGGCTCACTCACTCACCGTAGCTCCTCGATCTCCCGGATGTAGTTCTGGATCAGCGCACCAATGGCCTCATTGCCATCGCCTGGAGTGGGAAGGCGGGAAGAAGGGTGCGATAAAGAAGATAAATAGGCCAGCGCGGTGGCTCAGACCTATAATCCCAGCACTTTGGGAGGCCAAGGCGGGCGGATCACCTGAGGCCGGGAGTTCGAGACCAGCCTGACCAACATGGAGAAACCCCGTGTCTACTAAAAATACAAAATTAGCCGGGCGTGGTGGCGCATGCCTCTAATCCCAGCTACTCGGGACGCTGAGGCAGGAGAATCGCTTGAACCTGGGAGGTGGAGGTTGCGGTGAGCCAAGATCATACCATTGCACTCCAGCCTGGGCAATAAGAGCGAAACTCCGTCTCAGAAAAAAAAAAAAGATAAATAGCAGCAAGGGTCTTCACTGCTGATACTACTGCTCTTATTATCTGTGCCTCTAATAGGGTAGCTCATATGGGCCTTTTCCAAAAAGAAATCTATAGAAAAAAATACGTTGCACAGAGGTATACAAGCACTGTTGGCAATAGCAAGAAACTGGAAACAACCTAAATGCCCATCACTAGAAGGCTATTATAATAAATTTATTCATCATTGTTACATATGGGACACCATGGCAGAAGATTAAGAGAAATAGGTTTTTTAAAATTTTTATTTTTTGGTTAGTGCCAAGGTCTTGCTCTGTTGCCCAGGCTAGAGTCACAGCTGACTGCAGCCTCAACCTCCCGGGCTCAGGCAATCCTTCCATCTCAGCCTCCCAAGTAACATGAACTACAGGCATGTGCCACCACATCTGGCTAATTTTTGTATTTTTTGTAGAGACTAGGTGTCCCTATGTTGCCCAGGCTGGTCTCAAACTCCTGGGTTCAAGTGATTGTCCTGCCATGGCCTCCCAAAGTGCTGGGATTACAGGCGTGAACCAGAAGTAGGTTTAATATGGAAAGATTTATAAAACATAATGCTAAATGAAAAAGAGAAGTCTTAGAGCAATATATATAATCTCATACATAGAAAAAGTAGTCTATATCATACACACATTTAAGAATGTATATGAATACATATTCATACTTGAAACAAATACTGAGAAAGGTGTGGGAAAATACACACCAAGCTGCTCATAGAGGTTCCTTCTGAGAAGCAGAGAGGGCTTGGGGTGGAGGGTTCAGGGAGAGGCGATTTTAATCTTTCACTTCATATAGTGATGTATTGTTTGCATGCTGAACAAGAAGGATGTGTTCATGTATTACTTGTGCCATACAAAAATGTTTTAAAATCAAGTGAAAAAAAATGCATAAATGAGTTGAACTGTGAATTGACTGGCTGGCTTAGTCCACCTGATACTCTGGGGTGGATGTGGGGGGAGGGGGTCCTAGCCCGTTGGTGCTCTGACCTGGCCTGGCACAGCCCAACTCACCGGCCTTGGCTAGCAGCAGGTTCGCCTCCTGGCTCATGAGCTGGGTGACACGGTTGTTGATGGCGTCGATGGCCTCCTGCATGGCTTTCACCCGCAGCCGCAGGGCCCCATTCTCCTTCTGTAGCATGGCATTCTCCCGGAACAGATCACTATAGCCCTCGGCGCCATCCTCTCCTATCACTCGCTTGCCCTGGGAGCAGGGGCAAAGGGGAGCAGTCAGGCAGCAGAGTTCGCAGAGGGGGGAAGGGGCTGATGATGCCCCTCCCTCTGCCAGCGCCCTGGCCTTCCCCTGGATATGGCAGCATCACCAGTCTCCCCTGCCCCAGGTTTCCTAAAACACAGCTACTGGCCCCCAGTGATCAAAAACCTTACACAGTTCTCCTTGACAATAAAAAGTTCAAATTTTGTAAACAGCCACTCAAGGCCTCTCACAATCTTACTTGACCTAACTTTCCACAGTGTATTTTCATATCTCCATAAATTCTAGTCCAAGGGTCAAAACCCTCTCTGCCAGGCAGTTGGCATAAATGAGTCAGGCTGGTTGTAAGACAATAGGGAGTGGTAGAGACTGGAACTAAGAGAGTCCCAGACTCAGTCTAAAAAGGGCAGCCCCTATGCCTCTCCAGCCAACTTGGTACCATGAGTTGTTAGATCTTTAAAATTTTCTAGCAAAACTGAAACTCCCTGACAACTAAGTTGTATTCTTTTAAAACAAGTGCAAGCCAAACCTAAACTCATCTATGTGCCAGATTCGGGCAATGGGCTACCAATTGGTGACTTCTGTCTTAGTCACATAGAATTAGACATTTCCCCCAAAGGACCCATTTTTTTCCCACTCTGTTCCTTTGTGCATGGCTTGTTCTTTACCTAGAATGGCTGCCCCATCTCATTTTGCTGTTACCTCATTCATTCTTCAAAATCCATATAAAAGGCCCCTTTTTCCATGAGGCCCTCTCTGACCATCCATGCAAGTGAGGCCAACTCTCTCCTCTGCCCCTCTGCGGCACACTGGATACTCCTGTGGGCCCCTCTATCAACGATTCTGTGCCAGTCTAGCAGTCTTATCTGTTCCAACACAACACATTCAGCAGACATGAAAACACCCTGGAGAGTGTCTGCCCTGTGCATAAGATCTATGCAACAAAAGCCGGGGAGCCCTTCTTTCTTGGACTTAGTATTCTAAAATCTTGAGGGCTCAGACTATGCTTGATTCACGTGGGTGAGTCCCTAATAGTGAGCATCAGGCCTGCCACACAACTGATGCTCAAGAGTCATGTCCAAAGTGGATGATGGGTAATAGGGAGGTGGGAGGGATGCTGAGGAAGTTAGGGTGAGGCTGCAGGGCAGAGGGTGCATATGAAGCATTAGCTCCAAGAGGAGTGCTGGGCAATGCCCAGGAGCATGCTCACCGCCTTATACTCCATCAGCTCCATCTGCAGCCGAGCAATCTCAGCCCGCAGTGCACTGATTTGCTGGCTGGTCTTGTCCTGGTTCACTACCACCTTGTTCTTGATGTTGCGGGCCCGATTGGCATATTTGAGTGTGTTGAGGGTCTCCATGAAATCCCGGTCTGAGGGGCTCACACAGGCGATCATGATGGTCTGGCTGGGGGTGCAGAAAGGCTGGTGTGAGGGTGAGGGACACAGCCAGCCCCCAGCATTGCCTCAGGGCAGGGGTCCTCCTCCCATCCCATTCCCCCACTACCTTAATGCCCAAAGCACGTGGGCATTCAGGACAGAACCTGGGATGTGGGGAGCTGGACCATCTGGCCAGGAGTTTTCACTGCAACAGCAGGTAACCATAGTAAAGGCGGCTACCAAGGCTGGGGAGGTGGTGAGGCATAATTGCCAGAGTCCTTTGCTTGGTGATGAGGATGAGTCACAGCCCTGCATTTTCTAGCATTTTCCATCTATCATCTCATCTGGGTCATATGACTTCCCTTAGAATGTCTCTCCCTGTTTTACTGATAAGGAAACTGAGTCGGACCATAGCTGCCTAAAGGTCATAAAGCACCTCAAGGTTCCTACCTCCTAAACCTGCAGCCTAGGATGGGAAGGCCTCCTCCTCCTGGGGCAGGCTTGCGCCAATACCCACACTGCACTATTTTCCAGGAACCTCCCTGCCTCCCCTGTCCCTTCCCTGGGTGTTGGTCACCAGATACCTGTTGCCCCCCAGCGAATCCTGGAGGAGCCGAGTGAGCTTGGAGTCCCTGTAGGGAACGTGCACCACCTTCTTGCTCTGGTCCCCTAAGGCGCTGATCACATTGCCCAAGGCCAGCTGTGGGAGACAGACCCTGGCACTCAAGAGTCACTCAGGGAGTGAAGGGTAGGGAGGGACAAGAAAATCCCCAACCCATCTGTACCTGCCTCTTTGGCCCCAGCAGCCCTCTTGCTCCCTGGGTGGGTTTATAGGCAGATGGATAAGTTGGTGAAATGGGGAAGTTGGGGACAGGGGTGAGGCCTAAGAGTGAAGGGCTAATTGGCAAGATGTCCAAGGAGGACTCAGCAGGTGTAGGACTGCAGGGCCTTGGAGGGGTCTGAGACTGAGCTGTGTGGGTGCTGGGGCTGATGACCCACCATGTGCCTACCAGGCCACAGTTGATGGAGATGCCCTCCTTGGCCCGCTCGCCAGTAGCCCCTGTCCGCTTCAGCCGCTCTGAGCCGGCCAGGTCCACAAAGTGAAACTTAGCGGTGAGTGTCTCATACTCACTCGAGGGAGGTGTACCATCAGGAAGCCCGGTCACCGCCTCATTCACCTGCAGCAGAAGTCAGCTCTGACTCACCCAGCCCTCGCGCACCTCACTGGCTCCCCTGATCACAGTACTGCCATCTGGGAGAGGCACGGCGGATGGCCAAGCGCCTTGCCCTTCGCACATGCAGAGCATCTGACAATGTGCACAGTACTTGCACAAGCCTGATTTCTATTTAATCCTCACAACACCACGATACAGAGATCATTAACCCATTTTACAAATTGCGCAACAAGGCTCAAGAAAAATATAAAAATCAACAAATGGCAGAGGCCAGCCTCAATCTGGTTTGCTATCTCTGAATCTGTGGCTCCTCATTTTGCCCTTCCTGGGATACTCCTGTAGCAAGCTGGCTCCTGGGCCCCCTACAGGCTCCTCACCAGGTCGGGCTGGGTGCACATGCGCATCTGGCACAGGTGGATGGTGAAGATGGCGTGGGAGCGTGAGCTCTGCACGTTCATCTGGGTGCTGGCTGTGGTGCGGGACAGGGCCCCCTGCTTCAGGCACTGGATCAGCTGGAAACAGAAGCAGAAGTGAGGGCTTGGGACTACCGTGGTGCCAGCCCCTGCCCTTTCAGGATGCCCTGGGCCTGCTCCAGACCTCCAGCAGATGCTCACCTCCTCCTGGGAGTGGATGAGGCGAGAAGTGACGCCAGTGGTGTATATACCACCGTTTGTGTCCTCGTGGATCTTGATGTTGGACCTGCGGTGGCGGGCGTCAGGGTCACGGGTGCTGTCAAACAGGTCAAGGATCTCCTCATTGTAGAGCTGTGCAGGAAGGAAACAGCTGAATTCATAGGGCATGCACCGGGGCCCCAGGTGGCTGCCACATGCCTATAAACCGCATCTGTTTTACAGATGTGGAAACTGAGGCTGTGGGTCCCCTCTGGGTTCTGAATCCCATGACCTTTCTGTAGGACAGGGGCAGGAGGCAGCTGGGCCCTGGGCAGAACTAGCTGGAGGCTGCACACTGTTCACCATTCCCCAAGGAACCAGGAGCCAGCAGCTAGGTCCCAGCATGGGCTAAGGACCAAAAGAGGACAAAGGGACATGGGTCCCAGATGTAGGAGATGAGGAAGATGTGGCCACAATTTGAGCAGATCCTGTCGTATTCCTGGACTTGGAAAGAGTAGACGGGGACGTGATTCCAGATGAGGGAGGGCAGAGACAGAGCTCAGTGGAGACCAGGGGAGCCGTGCCCTGGCCCTGACTGTCTCTCAGGTGACGACAAGCTCTCCAAGGGGAGGAACACGCCTGTGTGCCTTGCCCTATGCTTGGCAGCGGGTGAGCATAGAGAGCACGCCACTGTGGCCTAGTGTCCTGGAGAGGGCCTGGTGAGACCATCGTGGGGAGGGGGCCTGGCCAGGAGCAGTCACCCCATTTCAGGTGGTCTCAGCCAAGGAGATTCCTGTGTTTGGAACTGCTGGCAGGGAAAGTGTCACCTGCTGAAGATCTGGGATGTTCAACAGGCAGGGAGCTAGGGCTGGGGACTGGAATAAGGGATGGGGGCAGCTAGGGCAGCAGCCAAGAAAATGCTGTGGGACTAAGGGGGAGACTGCAGCCCTCTGACATCCGGGGCTTTGACAGCCCTAAAGGGACAGAAATACCCCACATGAAGTGGGAATGAAAATTCCCACATGAATGGGAAAGAGGAGATGGAAAGGATGGTGCAGATGGGGGCCTACAATATCTGTCTGCCTGTCTGTGTTGGGGTAGACACACACTATCATTTGACCTCTTGTGGTTCACCCTATGGAACTGATTTTCTAGGAACGTGCTCTTCCGGGCTTCTCCATGGCAACAGGATAGGGAAGGGACGAAAACAAAGAGATGTGAGAGAGAAGCTTATTGAGATACGCAAGCAGCAGGACACAGACACAGACACGAACACAGACACACACACACACACAGACACCCACATACAGACACAGAGATACACAGACACAGAGACACACAGACACACACACGCAGACACCCACACACAGACACAGAGATACACAGACACGGACACAGAGACACACAGACACACACACACACAGACACAGAGACACATAGACACACACACAGAGACAGACACACACAGACACACACACACAGAGACACACAGACACACACACATAGACACAGAGACACACACACAGACACACACACAGACACAGAGACACACACAGAGATACACACACACAGACAGACAAGCACAGACACACAGACACACACACAGATGAGCACAGACACATAGACACACACACAGATACAGATGCGCACACACAGAGACACATAGACACACGTACACAAACACACACACACAGATGCACACACAGACACACATAGACAAACACACATACAAAGATGCGCAGACACATAGACACAGACACACACACAAACAGAGACACACAAGACACAGAGACACACACAGACATACAGACAGATGACACACACACACAGATACAAACACACAGTCATACACACATAGGCAGTCCATTTATCAGAAGCAAAAGTCCAGAGGGGCAAAGAAAACCTCCAAATTCTAAAATGCAGGATACCCTAGAGGGCAGGCCACCACCTGTGTGCCCAGGAGGGAGTAGCTGTGTTATGGTAGGCAGGGGCTGGGGTTGGGGAAGGCCTGGAGAGGGCCAAGGCCACGTGCTTCCCTCAGAAGGCAACCTGGACAAAATCACAGCAGCAGGGTTTATGGGATAAGCGCCCTTACTGAGTGGGGGCTCAGCATAGGCCCAATGGTCAAGAGCACAGAGACCCCCTGCTCCCCACTAAAAGCCCCTCCCTGGCTGCCACAGTCTGGGCCTGACATTCTCCCAGAGACAGGAAGGGCCAGGTGCACAGAAAGACCTTTCCTGGAGGACCTTTCTGCCCTGGGGTCAGAGAAGACTCAGGGGGCCAGGAAGCATCTGAGCCAGAAAGGGGCAGGATAGGATGCCCTGAGGCTGAGGGGGAAGCCAGAGAAGGCCAGAAGGAAGGGAGAGAGGCAGGGTTCTCACAAAACCCTAAGGAAACAGGTACCACCCTATTTCGCAGATGAGGCTCAGTGTGGTAAATGATTAGCCCAAGGTCACAAGGCTAATCAGTGTCAGATATAGAACCCGTCAGGGTGTGAAGGGATCATACAGGTCATCAACTCAAGCTCCATCTGATGCAGGAACCCCTTTTGAGTGTCCCACCAAGTAGTCCTCCAGCCCTTGCTTGGATTCTTTCAATAGCAGGGAACTCATCACCCGGAGATGCCCCCATGGTTCCCTGGGCTCATTCCACTGCACTGGAGGAAGGCCCGGCTTCCATGGTCCTGTTGTCTACCAAGCCTCCCACCAGCCCACCCCATGGGGCCACGGTACCTCCAGAAACTGGGCGCTGACTTTGAACTCAGGTCCAGCCATGCCCTGCTCCTGCGCCCGACGCTTGCGCTCGGCAATGCCCCTAAAGAGGTGTGCGATGGCCCTCGGGATGATGCCCTGCTCCTCCTCCGACGTTGCCATGTCAAAGCCAGTGCCCATGGTGTACGTCTTCCCGGCCCCCGTCTGCATTGGCAAAGATAGGAGGGTGTAACCCTGCACCCTTTGGGGGCAGCAGCAAGCCCTGTACCTGGGCCAAATCCCCTTAGCTCATCTACCTCCCAGCCCGGTTCCCCTGCTGCTTTCTTGGTCCTGAAGCCACACTCTGGGGAAATCACTGACTGACAGCCCTCCCTCTGCTAACCAGCGGTGCAGCGGCCTCCTTACACAATAGACAAAACCCTGAGGCTGTGTCTCAACTGCTCTGAAGGTGGAGCTTTCTCTCCATTGGATGCGGGGAGACCAAGGCTGGAGCGGCCATAGGTGGGCGTGAAGATGGCTTACCTGCCCATAGGCCAGCACCGTGGCATTATAGCCCTCGAAGCAGCCCTCGATGAGCTTGCTCACACAGGTGGAATAGATCTGTTCTTGCCAGGTGTCCAGGTCGAAGACAAAGTCATAGGTGAAGGCCTTGTCCTTCCCCAGCAGGACCTGGGGCTCTCCCGGGGTAACAGAGGTACAGATGTGACAGCCCTCAATCTTCTCCTTCGACAGCTGGGGCCGGATCCTGCCCATGATGGAGAGAGCCCTGGGTCAGGCCCAGCTGGAAGGGGGCTGCCACAGGCCCCTCCCTCACACTGCCTGCCAGGCTGCCACTTCCCCCATGAGCCAGAGGAAAAGGAAGGAAGCTTAGGTGCCCCCAGAGGACATGGGCAACTTTTGTAATACAATAGTAATAACAATATCAACATCATCAAAACAGCAGTTGTTAATATTTATTGAGCATTCAGTATATATCAGGTCTGTGTTCAGAGTACTTTCCATAAATTAATTCATGCATTCTTCACTATAAACTTGTGAGGTACCTATTATTTGCCTAATTTTACAGATGAGAAAACTGAAGCTGAGAGAGTTTAAATGACCCTGCCCAAGGGTGTATAATGGAAAGTGATGGCGCCATGTCCAGGTCTGTCTGACATAAAAGCACATACTCCTGATTGGACCAGAAGCCCTAGAAATCAGCATCTCGTCAGGGGAGAGAAGGCGGCTTGTCCACTGCTGGGGAGGCAAAGCACAGGGCCAGGGTGGGGAAGAGAAGGAACTGGATGCTCCCACAGCTCTGGGCCACATTCCCAGAGCCAGGACTAAGTTCTAGAGGAGGCCAGAACCTCTGCCAGTGCCCATGGGGGCTGCAAGCCGGAGGCCAGGAGCTCCCCTCCCTGACGCCAGACCAGGAGCCCCCTTCCCAGATGCCAGAGCCTGGTAGACATTCTCAGGCCCGAGCTCTGCTTCCTTTCCAGGAGTGGGGGGTTGGGGGGGCAGACCTGCATAGCTGGGGCTGACCAGGTCAAGTCCCAAGTTCCCTTGTGAAGGGCAGGGACCTCTAGAAAGGGCACCAGGCCAGCCTGGGGTGCGCTCCCAACCCAGATTCTGGCAGGCTTCCCTGTAAAGAGGAAGAAAAGCGGCATCAGGACTGAGTGAGGAGCCAGCCATGGACACAACTATCTCCATCCAGCCACCCCTTCCTCTCTCTCCCAAGCAGCCATCACCACGACAAGGTTCCCATGGCAACCAAGCAGGAGTCAGCAAGCATGCGTGTACAGGGATTGGCAGAAAGCACCACCCCCACCCCAACTCCCTAAAGTAAAAGGGGCTGGGGGTTAGGCTCTCATGCCCATGGGCTCACACAAGCCAGCCCATCAGTAGGCGCTCACAATGAGCTGCTTGTCAGGCCTCCTCTCCCTAAGCCAACACTCACCAAGAGAAGAAACAATGCCAGGGGCCAGGCCAGCACCCATCCTGGGCCCAGAGGCGCCTTGTCACAGAGTCTAGGGCCTCCAAGTCGCCATCCTGTCTCTGCCCCCAGCTGCCCCAGTCCCCAAGGCCCACTCAGAGCTGTAGCCTGGGAAAGGTGCTCACCCGAGCCTGTTGCCTGCACTTCCATGGCAAGGGAGTTAAAGGGGAGTTAAAGCGGACTGGGGAGGTGGGGAAAGCCCAGCGGGGAGGGATTGGGGGTGAGCGACACCAGGCCCAGTTCCTACCCACAGATGGGAGTCTGGGCCTTCTTCAGAAGTGTTTCCGAGTATGAACAGGTCCTTATAGGTCAGTGGCTCTCCCCTAAAAGGGATGGAAGCCCAAAGGAGGTCACCACATTTATCCAGCTGTCTCGCCCAAATTGGAATGGGAGCCCAGCTTCTTCATCTCCCAACTGAATTGGCTTCTGCTTGGGAAGAGAATGGCTGATTCTTGCTCATCCTTCTGGACCTCTAGACCAGAAACTTGAGTCTCCAGTAAGAGCTCAGGGTCAGCAAGGCTCCTACCTCTACTTCTACCTCTACTGCTAATAATGGCAGCAGGCATGCACTGAGCACTCACTCTATGCCAGGCAGCATCTAAACACTGCTGTGGATTAACTCTTGGTCCTCACAACACTGGGAGGTGACGATTATGACCCTCATGTATGGATGAAGAAGCTGAGATGGCACACAGCCAGAGTCACAGGTCACAGACAATCAGGAGCAGAGCCAGGGCTTGAACCTATGCAGTCTGCATGCACTGCCCTTTCAATGGTCTTATGCTACATCTTCTCTAAGGACCAGGGTTCAGAGTGCCAGGGGGAAAGAACATCTCATATATGCGGGGAGAGAGAACAGGAGCAACCTTAGAAGGAGGAGCGTGGCATTGCACACAGGTACTAAATAGGAATCTGGCTCTTAGACCTGGCTCTGCCCCTGGGCTCGTGGGACCCAAGACTAAGCGCTTCCTCTCAGAGCATCCAGGTATTCCTAGGTAAACCAAGTGCCTGGCCTGGGCAGCCTCTGAGGACCCTCCAGCTCTGCTGGCTAGCACCAGTTCCTGAAGACGGCTTCCCTACCACGTGGCTGCCTGAAGTGGGATTTCTGGATTCAGTTCAAATACCATTTAATTACTGTAGGCAGATGGCAATGCTGGCGATTGGAGAAAATCGAATCATCATCCCTGGAGACAGCGGAGCAGGGGAGGGGGAGCAACAGCCCTGCTTGTCAGAGCCCTTCAATGAGAGGGGCAGCTTCTGCTTCAGCAATCAGCCCCCGGACCACCTGGGGAGCCTGCCTTCCAGGATCAAGATAGTGGGCAGAACATTCTGGGGGAGAGGATATAGACGAGGAGACCCCAGGGTTTTGGGGTCCAGGAGTTGTGGGGTCAGTTGGGCATTCATCCTGGGGCCCTTTTTTGGCCCAACACATCCTGAGATGAGGGTCTTTGTGGTCAGAAAGAGACATCCAGCCCAATGCTGGTCCACTCTTAGCACCAGACTGCGTTGCCAGGGTGCAGGTGAGCAAGCCTGAGCAGTGTCACCCAGAGAAACTGACACTGGCTGGGAGACAGGGGGGCATGGACCCTGGCTGAGTCACCAATTCCCAAAGCAACTTACCTGGAAGAGGGAGAGAGTATCGGACTGACTGAATGAACAAATGGAAATGGAAGCAAAGGAAAGCTAAGATGTCGGGGATGCTCTCCACGTGCTAGCGCTGGGTCAGGCACCTCCACAGGTTACCTTGTTTAAGTGATGCTATGACCTAGGGATTTAAATCCCCATTCTTCAGCAAGAAAGGTTGAGGCTTGAAGTGGTTAAGCCACACACACAGTAAATACAGTGAAGTTGGGCATCAACTTCTGATCTGGCCGACTGAATGCCCTTCCATTCCTCAAGCTGCTTTCTGTCAGAAAACTCTATGCATGTATGTATGTATGTATGTTTTGGAGACAAGGTCTCACCTTGTTGCCCCAGGGTGGAATCCAGTGGCGCAGTCATGGCTCAATGCAGCCTCAGCCTCCTGGATTCAGGTGATCCTCCCACCTCAGCCTCCCAAGTAGCTGGGACAACAGGCATGCACCACCATGCCCATCTAGTTTTTGTATTTTTTTGTAGAGACAACGTTTTGCCATGTTGCCCAGGCCTGTCTCGAACTCCTGAGCTCAAGCGATTCTCCCAACTCAGCCTCCCGAAGTGGGATTATAGGTGTGAGCTACCATGCCCAGCTGAAAACTCTTAATCCTAAAATCGCTAAATAAACTTTATCCCACACCACCTCCATCAGAGCCACTCTCTAGAAGGAGTCCCGCATGTCTGTTCACATATGCTCAGGGATGGGCATCAGGCTTGCCCCGCCTTTGAGGGCTCACAGTTTGGCGGTGGCAGACACTGTCTCAGTCATCCTGGGCTCACTCTTTACCACACCCTGCCTAGTGGCAAATTCAAACCGACGCCCCATAGGTAGGAGACAAGAGGGCTGGGAGACAAGAGACCAGGGTCCTTGCCAAGCCTCTGCCCTGGCTCTCTTGGGTTTATGAGCCACTGCTTCCTTCTAGGTTATCTAGAAGGTCTGTTCCTGCTTTCAACTTTCTAAGAACTCCATCGCCCATCCCTCCAGCAGCCTCTTCTCCCAGCCCCACCCTTGGTGAGGTCACCTCTGTGGGCTGTCCTCAAAGTGACAGTGGCCTACTTGGCCCCAGATAAGCAGAAGGAAGAAGCAGTGTGGCAAGGATGGGCACCATCTAACAGTCCTTTTCCTCCCTGGGGGCATGGGACGGGGGTCAAGGATCTCTAAGGTCTTCCTTTTTAAAACGTTTTTGCAGAGACAGGGTCTCACTATGTTGCCCAGGTTTGTCTCAAACTCCTGGGCTTAAGTGATCCTCCTGCCTTGGCCTTACAAAGTGCTGGGATTACAGGCATGAGCCACTGCATGTGGCCTCTAGGGTGTTCCAACTAAAATACAGGCCCTAGAGGCTGTGGACCAGAGCCAGGACTAGGGTGAGGCATTCACCCTCAGTACAGAATTTAAGGAGGCAAGGAAAAACCTCAGTAATCAAGATAAATTACAACTTAGTGCAATATTTTAAGAATCAAATGAGCAAATTGTGGCCCACGGGCCCGCTGCCTGTTTCTGTGAGTAAAGTTTTGTGGTCCAAACATCTAGTGTCATTTCTGCCCAGGGTACCTGGAGGGCATCTCACTCCAGGCCCCACCCTTCCAATCTTCCTTCCATCCCTTCTCAAGGTTCTGCCAGGAGGGAGGGCCGGTTGGACAGCCCCTCAGAAAGGCCCCCGGAATCTCCCAGAACAGAGCCGGGCCTATTTGCCACTTGGCAACCCGGAGGCTGAGCGGCGGGTAAAGCGGGCGGAGAGCGAGGAGAAAGGGCCCCGAGCTTTTCAGAGTCAGGATCTGGCACAGGCAGTGAAGTTGCTGAGCTTCCTCTGTTCACAATTGAGCAGGAGCGGGTGTGATGTGGGAAGCCGTCCTCCAGCCCCGGAGAAATGCGCACGCAGAGGCCAGGGACAGGCGGGCAGCTGGGGAGCCCCCATCCTCCCAGGCTGACCCCCACCCCCTGCCCCTGACCCACTGGGTGCCTGCGGTGGCAGCGGGACAAAGGCTGCGAGCCTGGAGCACAGAGCTGCAGGAAGAGCTGAGCTCAGCGGATCCTCGGCTCTTAGGGGAGCCAGGAGGACGGGGCGGAAGGGGAGGACAGAGGACACAGGGAGGAGGCAGCCCAGGGGTATGCTGAGAGACTGCCAAGGAGAGAAAACTGCAAAGGGTACCGACTGGGCACATCCAGGCACGTGCCGGGAGCCCCGCACCCTATCCCGCGGCTTAGGAGGGGGAGGATGGCCCTAGCCGGGCCTCATCTCCAACCTTGTCCTTAATGACATCACACAAAGCCCACCAGTCAGCCCTCCCAGGAGCTCTGCCCAGTGACCTTGGACTCCTAGGGCTTGGCTCAGCTTCTTAGGTGAAGTCAGTCCCACCCCATCAGCTGGCTTAGGGTCCCTCCCTTGGTTCCTAACTAAGCTGCCTCCAAATCTTTGCACTGAGGTCCCCATTGGTGCAGTCCCAGGCTCTTTCCACTTGAAGGGTCTGGTCTGTCTTCTCACTGATGAGAGGTCACAGGCTATGGTATTAAAACAGCTAACCAGAATCCAAGAATTTCTTACAACTATGGTGCATGATCTGTGATTCCTGATGCCTTTTCCTTGCTAGTAATGGTAACACCATCACACTTGGCTTACTAAACTTCCTTAATTAGTCACCACCAACACATTTATAGAGCCAAGACTGCCTCTCATAGACACTATCTAGGGTGATTTGCACATGTTAGGTCATTACATCATATCATTTAGTTCTTTTTTTTTTTTTTTTTTTGAGACGGAGTCTCACTCTGTCGCCCAGGCTGGAGTGCAGTGGCGCAATCTCGGTTCACTGCAAGCTCTGCCTCCCGGGTTCACGCCATTCTCCTGCCTCAGCCTCTCCGAGTAGCTGGGACTACAGGCGCCCACCACCATGCCCGGCTAATTTT
The DNA here is from genome assembly GCF_028878055.3 of Symphalangus syndactylus. Taxonomy (NCBI): domain Eukaryota; kingdom Metazoa; phylum Chordata; class Mammalia; order Primates; family Hylobatidae; genus Symphalangus; species Symphalangus syndactylus. The sequence continues at coordinate 22,013,098 of NC_072434.2, read as the reverse complement.
TTTTGTATTTTTAGTAGAGACGGGGTTTCACTGTGGTCTCGATCTCCTGACCTCATGATCCGCCCGCCTCGGCCTCCCAAAGTGCTGGGATTACAAGTGTGAGCCACCGCGCCCAGCCTATATCATTTAGTTCTAAGGTGGGTGTTTTTGCCCTTAATTTACAAATGAAAGCTCAGAGAGAAACTGATAACTCGGCTCAAGGTCACATAGCTAATATGCAAAAAGGTTTTCACCTTTATTAGCCATCAGCCCTGAAGATTCAATCCAGGGGAAATCTGGGGAGAACTGGCATGCTCGCAGCTGCCCACTTGTGTGTAATTTGCACTTCAGGGACTTTTAGGCTGGCAGACACCCTCTTCCCTACCTCAAAGGCTTTGAGAAGAACCAGAGAGCTGGACTAGAATCACCTTTCAGATGGCCAAAATGTTAGTCCCTTCAGAAAAAGCCCCAGGAGGGCTAAAAGGATATCTGCTCTTTTCTCCTATAAGACCCCTGATGCTTTTCTGGAATCTTGAAAAGGAGCTCCTAGAAGCTAGTGAGACAGCCTAGGGAGGGACTGCAAAGTCAGCAAGCCTAAGGGGAAAAGCAATGTCTGTCCTGATTCCATGATCTCTGCTTGTGCCCAGCCTCCAATTGGCACGCCTGGCTCAGACTGGGCAGCGGGGCAGAGCAGAGCCAAGCTGCTGTGTCCTCTGTGGCGGATGAGTGAGTGTATGGAGGGGGCACAGAGAGAAGCCCGGTGATGGCTAGTCTGCTTGGCACACGGGTCACTTAGCCATGTGGTGACTTACCAGGCACCAGCTCTTCCTCATCAGTGAGAGGGCAAGATCAAAAGGGAACTCAGCTGTAGCAGGAGGGATTTAGATAAGCTAGCAAAAAGAACTTCCTGCCTGCAAAGATGATTAAGCCTGGGAGAGGAGAGGCTGGAGGGGTCTGTGGAGTCTTCTTCCTCAGAAATCATTCGTCATTGATATCCCTCTTGCCTTGTTCTACGTGTTCTTCACCACCTAGGACTTGTCTGATGAGGACACATACCTAGTACTTTTTGAGAGCCTATGTGCCAAGCTCCTTTATGTACACAAACACATGTAATGTGTTAAGACAACCCTGTGAAGCCGGGGATATGTGCCCCATGTTACTAAGGCTCAGCAGGTGAAATTTAACAAGCTCAAAGTCACGCAATTTGTAATGGTGGAGATGAAATTCAAACCAAACCTGCCTGTGCCCAATCCTGAAGCATTCACCAAGCAGCTCTGCACCAGGGTGGGAAAGAGTTTGGCTTGGAGAAAAACAATCCCTTCAGAGAATCTTCTGGACTGATCCTACCGACAGCTGCCAGCAGTGCCACAAGCTGTCTGCTGGGAAAGCGTTTTCCCTGTTTCATGCTTAAGAAAGCTGAAGCCTGGAGCAGGGAGAAGTACGGAGTCGGGAACCCAGGAGGCTGCTTCCCTGTCAGAGGAAGGTGGCTTTCCTCTGTGGCAGAAAGAGGACGTCTACACCCCCACTTTAATGAGCCTCCTCTCCTCCTCCCCATGGCAGCCTGCCAGCTCTGGGGAAGGCGGCTGGAAGCAAAATCCCTGCTCTCAGGGGAGTCTGGCTCCCAGACACCCGGGGGCTTTTAGCTGACTTAGCCCAGACAAAGCATCTTCCCATAGAGGCCAGTTTTCTATAAAACAGGGTGGCAAGATCCAATTTGGGGTGCATGCCCTTTTAGTTGCAGGGGTAAGGTGTGGAGAGAGCCCAGTACTATTGGGGGCAGTGCCATCAGAGCTCTGCGACAGCCAGAGGGTCTTGTTGCCCTTCCGTTTGTCCCTCTCCTGGCCTCTCAGACCCTTCCCCAGGCCAGCCATCCTGAGACTGCCCTCAGGACTCTGAACCCCTAAACAAGAAGGCTTTGTATTGTGGGGCCAAAGGGCATGGGTTTAGGAGGCCTTGGCTGGCATGGTGCAAGCAGTCTGTCAACCCTCTTTGCCTGATTTCTGCCCCCAGTCACATTCCTGTTCTGGGTGTGATACTCCAGGAAAACCTACAGGAGGCCTTGGGCTGTCAGCTTGGGATGCTTGGGGTTCAGGACTCCGACCCCACCCCCTCCTCTTGAGTGTCCTTGACCTTACTCTTTCAGTTCTTCCTAGGGTCTTGGCCACTGGCTTCTGAGTAATGCCAAGGGTCAGGCAGGCTAACAGGGCAGGGGGCGCCTATCATGAAGCACCTTGAGAGTCCTGTTGTCTATGGCCCTCCAGGGTATCAGGATCTCAGCCGTGCGGAGGAATCAGGCCAGCAAGGAGACTGGGGTGAAATGTCAGGGAGCAGGGATGTGCAGGAGGAGCTGAGAGAAGGGGCCAGTCCCTGTCCTGAGTTGGCTATATCCCCAGCCTGCCACTGGCCCCACAAGCCTGGCTGTGAGCAGGAGCCAGGAACTTCCTGGGCCAGGGTCGGACTCCTCCATCTCTGGGGCCTGGGAAGAGGGTAAACCCAGCCCAGGGAAGCACTGCTCAGCTGTGCTGCAGCGCCACTCTCCCAGTCCCACCCCCAACTCGGGGCATCTGGCAGGAGTTTCCCATGACCTCCCCAGAGACAGGAGACGCTGCAGAGTCAGGCTTCACCCAGAGCCCAGAGCTGTGACGGCGTCGGCATCTGCATCTGGTGGGGAACAGCCAGTGGGGACTGGGCCCTAGGGATGCTCCCCTGCTGAGGAATGCAGAGCAACAGAAGGCTGGCTGTGGAGGGCAGCGAGCCTCTCCCCACCACACCGGCCCAGGCCCCCTGCCCACACTGCATGCAGGACAGCTCTCCTGGGTGCACCTTAAGTCAGCCTCAGGTGGGACCAGCCCAGCCTTCATAAAGGACAGGGGGCTTCACCTCAGGAAGGCAGAGGGATAGACACTCCAGCATTTGGGGATGGGATGGCAGCATGACCTCCTTTCCACACCCCAGAGCAGCGGGAGGTAAAAGAAAAAGTCCTCCAGAAACAGGGAACTGCAGCCACCACTGCTGCCGCCTGCCCTGTAGCTTCACATAGGGATCAAGGGGTGGATCTCTGGGGCCAAGGAAGAGCCATTCCAGTCCAGCTTCCCTCATGGCAGGGGAGCAACCTCTGACCCCACCCAGCCCAGGGCCCTCTCAGTGCCCCTCCAGCTGTTCTAAGAGGGAGGGGCACAGAAGACATTGCTTTCCTCCTCAATGTTCTTGATACTTTCTAGAGGGTAAAATGAAAGGCTACGAGACCCAGCACACATGGGGTTCCGCCCTTTGGTGTGTGTGAGGTGGGGTCCAGCAAAAGACTTGGCTGCCCCCAGAATATCTTTCCTGAGAGAGTGCCAAGGTGGAATTCAGGCAGGAAGACACATGCCGGGGATGGCTGCAGAGATCTAAGAAAGGGAGAATGTGGTGCGAGAAGCTCCCCAAACACAAACGATGACAGCACGGATTTAGGAGCTAGGACCATGGTAGTGCCAGGCAGCCCCAAGCTGCTAAGCAATCCCATACAGGAGAATCTGGACAGCCTCAGCCCTGCCACACATCTGCACAGCACCATGTGCCTTCCCATTTTCACTTTCCCACATTCACGTTCACGGCCACTGTGTGTAGTAAAGCATTTGAAGAAACTGAGGCATAGAGACTTCAAGAACACAGCTAATTAGCACCTCAATTAGGAGGCAGCTTAGAGTTGCATGAAGAGCATGTGTTCACAACTGAGAATACCCTGGGTTCAAATCCAGCCTCCTCCATTTACCACCTGTGTTTGCGCATCTATACGAAGGGAATAACATCAGTCACCTAGCCAGTTGAATGGGATGTTGTAGGCACAGAGTAAGTGTTCAATACATTATAGTGCTTAGCCACCTCCTGGTTCATACTCCTCTCCATCACACTGTGCATTCTGCTCTAAATTAATGTATTAATCAAAGGATTGGAGGTGAATTCAATTTACTAAATAGTTCACTAAAGCTTAAACTACAGAGACATCTCTTAGGTACACTTACATTAGGGCCTATTTTATTTTATTTTATTTTTGAGAAGGAGTCTTGCTTAGTCACCCAGGCTGGAGTGCAGTGGCGCGATCTCGGCTCACTGCAACCTCCGCCTCCCAGGTTCAAGTGATTCTCCTGTCTCAGCCTCCTGAGTAGCTGGGACTACAGGTGTGCGCCATGTCCGTCTAATTTTTGTATTTTTAGTAGAGACGGGGTTTCACCATATTGGTCAGGCTGGTCTTGAACTCCTGACCTTGTGATCCACCTGCCTCGGCCTCCCAAAGTGCTGGGATTACAGTCATGAGCCACTGCGCCTGGCCTAGGGCCTATTTTTTTTTTTTTTTTAAAAACCATTTTATTTATATTCAATTCCTCAGGAATCTACTCTGCATTTTGTTCCCTCCAAAGATTTTATGCCTGTCTTCCTCCGAGCCACTGCTCTTCACAAATGAACAAACCAGAACACAGCAGCTGTTCCCATTTTCCAGTGGGTAAAACTGAGGCCCACAAAGACAAACAGGGAAGGTGCCCCACGACGCAGCCAGTGGATGAACTGCATCAGCTCCTGCCCTGCCCTTTGCCTCCAGGGTTGCAAAAATAAGCATGCCAGGCACATATCACCTCTGCCACCTCCCTGGCCCGGGCCTGGGCCCCGCCCCACCTCCACTTGGAGGTTTTCAAAAGCTGAGATCCAATCAGGCAGGCAGGCTGGGTGGTGGAGGGGGAGGTTTCCGGGGCCTGTGGTTACTACACCCCACTTCCTTATGATGACATAAACCCTATTTCTGCAGCAAGAGGCCACCACCAAGATTCTCAGGTCTCCACACAGCCCACATGAGGCCCTGTATGGGCCTCAGTTTCCGAGAGCTGTAAACTGGACACAGGTGGCATTGACTGGCACTGACTGGCTTTGGGACTCGGAAGGCACCCCAAATACCCATTCCCCTACAGTTTCTTCTGTCTTCTTCAGTCTTTCTCTCCTAAGCCACCACTGCTCTTGGTTCAAAATTCAGATAGTCATTGACCAAGATTTCAGAGTAGCCTAGAACTAGGGAAATAACTGCAGCTAGAGAACCCGAATGGGAGAGGGCTGCGGTGCAATCTAACATTGTCCCGTGGGTCCCTTGGATCCCCCCCAAACCCCTACCTATTCCCTACTTAACCCTGTAGTCTCAACGGATGGTGGGCCGGCCAAGCACGGCCAAGCAGACTAAAGGAAGGAAGCTTAGGGAAGCCAGGCAGAGATAAGAGGGGAGGGGGCTAGGCAACACTGAGGTCTCCCCTCATGGTGGGGGCTCAGAGCTGGGGACTTGAAAGGGTCTTAAACAAACTTGCCATGTGACTTAGCTTCCTTCCCCAATTTCAACTTTGCCAACTTGCATTTCTTAACAGCTACCCCTTTCTCCCCCCATTTGTCAGGCCTATATCTCTGCAGCCTGGGGCAGGTCACAGCTCTGCCCCACCTCTCTCTAGCCTTGCTACACACCTCCTCCCCCAGGTAACGGCCAGTTCTAGTCCAGCCCAGGAAGCTGAGAATCTTTACAGCACAAGGGGATTAATGGATAAAGGGATCACAGGGCAGGCTGGAGAGGCCGGCCTGGGAATCCCTTGGTGCAAAGCCGACTAGCCTGGGTTCAGGGACAGATGGGCCAGATTCCATCCAGCTGGGGAGGCCACAAGGTGGGGCTTTTGGGGTCTGCTCACCCCTGGACCTTCTTCCCTTACCCTGAGCCCCAGGTCCTGAAAGTTTCCTCCTCCGGCTCTCCAGGAGCCCAGGCCTTCACTGAAGCATTTCATAGCCAGCCAGCTTCTATCTCTTCATCCCAAACAGATTGCAGGGCCAAGAGCCTTGGGCCTGGCACTTCTCACCTAGTCTAACAGCCCTGGGGCCTCTCTCCTCTACACACACACACACACACACACACACCAGACCACACCTGTCTCATTCCTGGCCTTCCTTGTCTGAAGAGCTGGACTCCAGGCTCACTACAAATTATTCTCATGGAAATTCAGAAAGCACTTCAGTTGGATACAAGAAAGGACTTCCAGAAAGTCAGAAAGACAGCTGAACCTGGCAGGAGGTAGTGAGCCCTGGGGCTGGACTAGGCCCTGGACAAGCCTTGCCCTTCCCATAAATGGTCTAATGTAGTGCAGCCCACCACCCAGTCTTTCAGGTGAGAGAAGTGATTTCTGGGGGTGCTGCGGGGGAGGACGGGTAGAAGAGGATCTAAAAACAAGGCAAACTCCCCCTACAGCCCATCACTGGCACCATCTGCTCTCCTTCCCAGCCCAGCCCAGCCCCAGCTCAGTCCTAAGCTCTCTGATTAGAAACTGGGTTCTATCCAGGCATTGTCTGCCTTCCACGGCCGACTGCCCATTGAGGTCTGGCGTGTGCCGGGGCTGGGTGCTCATGCTGGGGTGGGAGGGGAGGAGTGGGCAGGGCCCTCACCTTCCCGGAGACCCTGAAAGCCCGGCTTCTGATGTTCAAATGCCCCACCCCCAATCCAGATCAGCAACTGAAAGGCAAGGCGTGGGGGCACCGGGACCCCACTTAGGGCAATCTGACTGGGAACCAGAGATGACACACATCGTCCTGAACTGGATGCAGAGGGCAGGCATGATCCCTTCTCTGCAGAAAGGGTCCCGGGAAGCTTCTAGAGGTGGCAGTGGGAAGAGAACATCAGCTTCTCCTCACTGTGCCAATCCCATGAGGCTCCCCGGGTGGGAGACCCACATCTTTGCAGCCCCAGTCCAGCCTGGAGACCTGAACAGAGGTAGGGGGCCTTTGTTTATCTCTCTCCAGCAAGATGGAATCTAAAGGAAAGCCCCCTGTAGAAAGGGCACCCCCAAGCCCCTTCCTTCCCAGCCCTCATTCACAATGGGTGGGGGCCAGAGCTTCATTTCCCTTTTATGGTGTTCTCGGACTCTCCCAATCTGCTGCAGATGCCATATTTACATTTCTCACTCCCACCCCCCAGCCGTGCACCCCTCCCTCAACCTCCACAAGATCCTGCTGCAAAGTCAGCCCCAGCAGCAGCCTGGCCCCGCCCCAGTCAGCCCACCAGGCACCTGCAGGGCTCCTCTTTGTCTCTCTGGCTGCTCAGGGCCAGGAAAGCTGTGCTCAAGTAATTCTTGAGTACTGCCTAAGGTGCATGGGTGGGGGTGCCTCAATCTCCTTCCCTCCACCCGAGCACTGATCAGTGTCAGCTCCTCTTTGGGCTGCAGAGGGCTGGCCAGGTGGCCGTGGCAAGGGGCATCTGCCCTGGGTCAGGAAGAGGAAAGCTTTTTCATTGCCATCTCTGACTCTGTCTAGGAGCAACCTCCTAGGACCCCTGGAATCTGGGTCACATATGACCCAAGGGATCTAGAGACCTGAGAGACCTACCCTAGACCTGGACAATCCCCCGCCTCCTCCATCATACAGGGCTGGGGCAGAGATAGATGTTCTTTCCACATCCCTACCTTGGTGAGCAGCCCCAGATTGGCACTCTGCCGCCAAGACAACCCTCTCAAAGAGAAAAACCCAAAGCAAAAACTAGGAGAAGTGGTGAGGTGTAAAGCGTCTCCACCCAGCACAAAGAACACAGATGGCTCAATTTCACAGCATTTCCTGCTCCTGCACCTTTGTGTACCCCTCCCAATAGAACCCACCCAGCCATGTCCTCTCCCTGTCTCATTTCTGCCGGCTCAAGTCCTGGAGCTGTTGAGAATGGAACCCCAGATAAGTCTAGGCAACCTTCCCCTGCTCAATTTTATCTGAGTGCCTGAGGATGGGGCATCTGCATCACACCCTCCTGCCCTCTCAGAGAGAAGCACCTCAGATACACCTCTTCCTCCCTTCCTAGGCCCATCTCCTCTTGGGACAGGACTGGTAGGATTCTCCCCCAAAGCCATTGACTTCCCACAGAATGCCAAGGCATCATCCCAGCTTTTCCGTTGGTCCCCGCACCCGATCTTTGTCTGCAGATCTGGCTCCCAGGGTGGGTGTGCTGCCTTTGCTAGCTGGACCAAGAGCACGTAACTAGCTGACTCGCGTGGATGAGGGGAAATTTCCCTCTCTGGTATCCCTGTATGAGACAGCAGCCTCGTGGGGAGGCGAAGAGGAAACGCACAGACGCTCTGGCCTGGGCCAGAGCTGGGTGTGAAATACCGGATTTCCTTGTTTATTCGATTTTCTGATCATTAATGGCTCCCAAGAGGGGTCCCAAATTACCACCCAAACAAAGCCACCTTCCAGTAGTCCGCGGGGTCGCCGCTCCCCTGCGGCAGCCTGGCCAGCGCGCGGCGCCCTCCATCCCGTCCCACGCCGGCCCCTCCTCCGGGAGTGCAGGCTCCAGCCCAAGCGGTGCTCGCGCCCCCCGCCCAAAGCCCACGCGAGACAAAGCCCGAGGCTTCTCCGCGCGCCCCCTTCCCCGCCCCGGGTCCCTACCTGACGGCCACCTTGACGCAGCAGTCCCCCTGGCCGGCCATGGCCCTCTGGCGCTAGGGTCTGGGCGTGGATCAGAGGCGGGGGTCTGGGGGCCAATGCCCGAGGCAGCGGCTGCGGCTGCGGGAGGCGGGGGCGCGGGCGCGGCTGGCGGAGGCTGCGGCGGCGGCGGCTGGAGGTGACATGCTAGCAGGCGGCAGGCCGAGGGGCTCACCCGCGGCCGGCCCCCCGGGGCTGGGCCCGCGCGCCTCCTCGCGCCATCGGGCGGCGGCGCGGAGCTAGCTGACAGCCGGCGGCGCGACCCGCCGCTCCCTACGGCGCGGCACACGCGCACACACCTCCCACCCGGCCGCCACCTCCCGCCGCAGCGCGAACAAAGGGGGCGGGGGCCGATCCGGCCCCGAGCCCGCCCCGAGCCCACGCCGGGCCCCGCCCCGCCCAGGAGACGCCAATCGAAAGCCCTAATGAGCAGTGGGGGCGGGACTCGCGCCTTTAAAGGGACCTCTTGGCTCGCGGCCACGGGGTGGCTGGGGGTAGGGGGCGGGATTGAAGGGTGGGGGCAGGGGTGGAGGTGGGGGCGCTGGACGCAGACCACGTCTGCTCGGCTCCTGGAGTAGCAGAACCTCGGCTTCAATGGGACCCACATTTCATAAATGAAGAAACTGAGATTCAAAGAGGGGAACTACCGAAGGTCACAGAGGGAGTTCGTGGGTAAGCATGGTAAGAACCCTGGTCTCCCGGGGATCCCACAGCGATTGACGGTTTATAGTTCAAAAGAGCCAGGAAAGCTTCCCTTCTGCATTTACTACAGTAAATTCACCAACCCTTCTCGAAGGGAGTTCTTGCTAGCCCCTGACTAAAATTCCCCCCACCTCCACCCTGCAGCATTTTAAAGCTCTTGTTTTAGTTGATTCCTGGCCAGGCTCCTAGCCCAAGACTAGCCCCTCCCTACTGCTAAACGACTGTCCCATTGACCTTTATGACCCACAGATGACTCCACTGGCCTGGCTCACACTCTGCTTGTTGTGGCTGTGGGGCCAGAGGGTCAGTGTGGGAGGCCTGAGCTGCCCTGGGGGAAAGGAGGGAACAAAGGGGGCCCTCAGTTCCGAGCACCTGGGTAGAGAGGCTGGGCGGTGAAGTGGGTGGGGAAGGGAAGAAGGAGGGCAGCTGCCTGTAGGAATGGGTATAAAGGACAAGGAGGACCATGGAGACTTTAACGCTGGGCCTGGATGGAAGAGGAGACCAGTGCTGCAAAGTCACAATTCCCTTCCCAGTCCACCTCCCTGCCTCTGAGCCCAGACGCCTCTTCCCTGCCCCCTGCCTCCCAACATTGGGGCCATTCACAGGGCCCCTCACCAGCTGCCCTCACTTCACCCAGCTCCCTCCCCTGGAAAAGGCCCAAGAGGAGGACCCAGCTGCAGCCCCAGATGTGGATGGGGATCTCTGGGGGAGGGGAGGAAGGGGAGTCTGACTCCAGGCCTCTTACATCACCCTCAGATGATGAAACCATGTCAGAGATTTTGGCAAGGGTGTGGACTGGGGTTTGAGGATGCATCTGTTGGTACCATCTTCCTCCCCTTCCCTCCTCCACTCACACCCCCCTCCCCGCCAATAACTGCTTCATGCAGTAGCTCAGATCCCTGTTTGGCTTGACCTATTAAGGTCAAATCAAAACCAAAGATAATTTCAAGGGCAAATTTCAAGGGCCAATCAACACATCCTTTTCATCCCCATGGCAAACAGGAGGAACACCACCAGCAATGCCCCCAGGATGGGGGCTGCAGAAGAGGTCTTGGTGGGATCCTGGACCTTTTATTAGCATTTGAATCTAGAGGAAGCTCTCCCTGGGGCCAGGGGATCACCTCTCCTGGACCAGGAGGCTAGCAGAATGTTGCAGTCATATCCTGCAACATTCCTCCCCATCTTCCAACCAAAATAAGTCGTGGGGAGGAGACTAACACATATGGACCACCTACACAAGGTATTTTATGCACATATTCTCATTTTTTCCCTGTAACCTTGTGAGCTAGGCTTTTTTATTCTTTTTAAATTTTGCAGATGGGGAAACTGAGCCTCACATGTATGAATTCCAGCATATAAGCAACAGACTCTGGATTTGGACTTGTATATCTCATTCTAGACTTCCCAGATGACCACCAAGGCGGAAGGGATGGTGATGCCCAGGCAGAAGGGAGCTAGGCCGGCCCAGGCTTTTCCTCTAGGCACAGCAGACTCCAGGTTCAGCCTTCCCGGATGGTAATGTTGCATTCTGAAGAGCTACTTTCCCGCCAACTCATCTCTGGACTTCTCTGGGGCCCAACTCTGGTTTCCTGCCTGCAGGAGGTCCCCTCTGACTTCCGACAGTAGATGACCCTTCTGACTCACAGTTCTACTGCTGGGAAATGCCTCCAGAGCTGCTGCCCACCCCCTCTGCATCCCTCCAGGTCACTGGGTGTCGAGTCAGGAGAAGCAGGGATACACATGGGCAGGAAACTCAGGCCTCCTAAATGTCAGAGCCTCAGGACTTCGGCTACTCAGAAGTAGCTCCCTCCTGGGCCACCAGGGAGCAGCAGGGCAGCCAGCATCCAGACATCCCCCCTGGGCTCTGCTGCTCAGAGGCTAGACAGAGAACCAAGGTGGGAAAGAGGTTTAAACCACAGCGTGGGGGAGATTTAGGTTAGATGGGTCAGAGGAAGTTTAGGACAAGCCTTGCCCTTTTCAGTCTCTGTCCAGCTTCAGCACAGCCACTGCTTCCTCTCTTTGGTTTTTTCCCATCCCCCTCTCTCCCACCACCTCTATCCCCTTCCAGCTTTTCTTTCCTTCCCTCCTTCCCAAACCCCAAAGTTTCTCAGGATTAGCTGCCCATGTGCCTATCTCTCCCACCCCCATGCTTTCCTCACTGTCTGACAGAAACAGGCAAACACACGCACATGCACACAACCATGAGCTGGCCCTGAGAGTTCTCTGATTGGACTGGGGTTGGAGCCCCAGCTCTTGTCCTGAGCTGAGGCCCTTCCCCCAGGTATCTTGGGTCTTCCATCATTTCTCTTGACAGCAACTGTGGGCGTCTGGGCAGATGGGAACCTGGGGGAGGTGTGGGGAGCCCTCTCTGAGGCAGGAAGCTCCCACGCTACTGTAGTTAAAATACTCTGGCAGCAACTTGGGGCAGCCATCTGGGATGCCCAGATCTCCCAGGACACCCAGCTCTCAACAACAACCCTATAGGAACAAATAAAAAACCTAAGAGATACTTATAGGCCCTGGAAATGTCTCCCAAAAGTGGCCTGAACTTGAGCCCTGTTTCCTTTTATCTTCTTCAGGTTAGCACTGGGCATTGGCATTTGCAAAAACTCTCTAAGCATTAAGCAAAAGTTGTAGGAGTGGAAGATACAGCGTTCTGGACCTCCAGTCCTAATACCCAGCCACACCCCAGCAGCTATGCATGGTTCCATGGGAGAACAGGCGTAGCCCATCCTGCTGGCATATAGTCCAGCAATATCTTCCAATGCCCACCTGGAGACTGAGCCCAGTTCTGCCCAGCAACAGGAGCTCAGAGCTCCAGAGAGCCTCTCCTGGGGTGCAGACTCAGGAGATCTTAGCTCAGGAGCAGACTTAGCCTGACTTCCTCTTTTATAGGAGGAGACAGACTTAGTTACAGAGGAAACCAGAGTTGTTATAAATAGCAAGGAAGGGAGAAAACTGCTATGGATTACAAACACGCCATCAATCTTAAAACAAACTATTTTTAGTTTCAAATAATAACGAGAGTCTAATTAATGCTCTGTATAACTTCAAATGTGGGATCTTTATCTACCTTTCTACTTTGTGATGCTTTCTAATACAGTATTAGGGCCAAAGGCAGGAAGAGAGGTGGGCAATTCTCAATGTCACCAAATCCTAGATATGGAAAGAACCTGAGAAATTTAGTTCAGCCCTTTCATTTTCAGTGAAGAAACTCAGGCCCAGAGAGGTAAAAGGACTTGTCCAAAGTTGCATAGTAAGGTAGGGACTGAGCAGTGACTAAAAGCCTAGTCCCTGTACTCCAGAAGCAGGGCAGTTTCCACAGCAGCACAACAGAACCTAAAGGCTAAACATCTGTGGTTGGGCTGTTGGTGAGTTGATAGCCTGGATAAAAGTCAGGTCTAGGCCAGGTGTGGAGGCTCACGCCTGTAATCCCAGCACTTTGGGAGGCTGAGGCAGGTGAATCACTTGAGGCCAGGAGTTCGAGACCAACCTGGCCAACATGGCAAACTCTCATCTCTACTAAAAAATACAAAAATTAGCCAGATGTGACGGCACATGCCTGTAATCCCAGCTACTCAGGAGGCTGAGGCACGAGAATCGGTTGAACCCAGGAGGTGGAGATTTCAGTGAGCCGAGATCACACCACTGCACTTCAACCTGGGGGACAAAGCAAGACTCTGTCTCAAAAAAAAAAAAAAGTTCTGAATGAAATAGCAAAAGACAGCCCAGAAGCTGAAGTGTGGTCTTGTGAGTTACAGAGTTTTGGGTTCACATCCCAGCTCTGCAACTGACTAGCTATGTAACCCTGGGCTGCTGTGTAACTACTCCAAGCATCAGCTCCCACATCTCAAAATGAGGATAATCACACTCACTTCATTACAGGACTATTATGAGGTTTAAATGAGGTAACGTGGGTCAAGCATCCAGCACAGTGCTCAGCAAAAAATAGATGTTAATTTCCTTCACATTTCCCTTGGATTCTCTACCCTTTCTTCAATGGATTCCTATCCTCTAACTGGACAGAAGGGCAGATTTGTCATAAAGCAGTCACGTGAGGGATAAGAAGTCTCAGATGAGTGTGAATGAGGCTGGGGGTGGGGGGTAGTTTATGGCAATGAAGTTTGTGTGGCACAAGTGGTCAGTGTCACATCCAGAGGGTGTGAGAAGACAGATTTGCGGAAAATTATCCATCCTCTGCTAACCACTCAGTGACGGGCCTCGGGGTCCAGGGTCAGTGTTTTCAGGGGAGGAGGGAGGCTGGGCATGCTGGGTCCTCATTGTACACAAATACCCCGGGCCTCAACCTCACCCGTGTGCCACACTGTGCCAAGGGTGTTACATAACATTTCTCTTTTAATCCTCACAACAATCTATGAGGCAAATACTGTTCTCGTCCCCATTTTGCAGAAGAGGAAATGAGCTCAAAGGTCACTTGGCTAGTGTAGTAGTCATTAGTGCTGTCTCCAAATATTTCCGGCTCTCTGCCTTCTGGCACAAGGTAGGACTGCATGTTCTCACTCTTTGATGCTAGCTGTGGACATGTGACCAACTTTAACCAATAAAACGTGGCGGAACTGATGTGCGTCAGCTCTAGTGGAAGCATTAAGACTCTGGCACCCTCACACCTATGTTGTTCATAGACTGTAAATGAGAAATAAACTTTTATTGTTAAACCACTGAACTTACAAGTTGTGTGTTGCCATGGCAAGCCTGGCCTACCCTGACACAGTTAGGAAGGGGCAGAGCCAGAGTTCGGAGGCCTGGTCTGTAAAGCTGCCAGATGGTGTAAGTACCTTCCAGAGATCGACCTGCTTGCCTAAAACACACAGAAGCCCCCTTTTGGGCTTCTTAGAGCCCTGTGGGGCAGGGGAGAAAGGTAGGCAGCCTCCCTACCCTTATCTCTTTCCCACCTGGTTTGACTGTGATTTTGCGGGGTTTCCAGGTTGCTGAGCCCGGGGGACTGACTAAATGAGTGTGGTTTTGTATGAACCCTTAGGGGCTCATAGTCTTCTGGTTGGCTGTGCTGAGTTACTTATCAGGACTCTCCAGGAGACACTCTGAAAAGTAATTGGAAAATTCCGACTTCCTCTCTGCCCATCACCCAACTAGGAAATAGTTGGGTATCAGGACACGCCTGCATTCACTGCCAAATCAAAGATCGACCCTATCAAGTCACTCTTTGCTTTGGGACTCAGTAACTACTCTGTGAAATGGAGCCACTTCAAAGGGTTAGGGTAACTGCTCGGAGATTCTAGAGGAAGCCCATTCCAGATTGTATAGATCTTCTCAGAGGTGCCTGCAAAATAAGAACAGCTACTATTTCTGAACATTGTGCTGGGCGTTGCACTAAATGCTTCAGATCCATACAGTCATGGAATGTTCACACAACCCATGGAGGTAGGAACATAAAGAAAACCAGGACACCAAGAGGTGCACAAGGTCACACTGCAAGTGGTGGGCAGGATTCAAACTCAAGCATGCTGCCTGTCAGTTTCGTCCTCTGCTGAATTACAGGGAGGGAAAAGGATGAATCTTGTCTTGGCAGCTGCTGAGCTGCCAAGAAAGTGAGCACAGCCCCCTAAGGAATTATGAGCTTCACTTGTCTTCATAAAGACTTGCCCATGAAGGACCCCAGCAGCTTTGTCATAGGCCCAAACTGGAAACACAACAAATGTCCATCAACATGGGGAATGGATTAAGAATCTGTGGTATATCGTATGGTGGGATACTATTTACCAATAAAAAGGAATGAACTATTGATACATGATACAATATGGATGAATCCCCAAATTAATTATGCTCAGTGAAAGAAGCCAGACCAAAAAGCACATGCTGTACAATTCCGCTGATATACAAATTCTAAAAAATGTAAACTATAGTGTCAGAAAGCAGATCATTGGTTGCCTGGCAAGGGGAGGGAACTGGGAGGGGTAGGAGGGCATAAGGGTATGAGGAACGTTTTGAGGTGGTGGGTATATTTATTCGTTTTTGTTTTTGTTTTTTTTTGAGACAAGGTCTTGCTCTGTCACCCAGGCTGGAGTACAGTGGTGCGATCATGGCTCACTGCAGCCTCGAACTCCTCGGGCTCAAGGGATCCTCCCATCTCGGCCTCCTGAGTAGCTGGGACCACAGGTGTGCACCACACCATCATGCCTGACCCATTTTTGTATGTTTGTAGACAGTTTCACCATGTTGCCCAGGCTGGTGTCGAACTCCTTGGCTCAAGCAATCTGTCAGCCTCAGCCTCCCAAAGTGCTAGGATTACAGGCGTGAGCCACTGTGCCCAGCATATTTATTGTCTTGATGGTGATGATGCTTCCATGGGTGTATGCTAATACATTTGTCAGGCTAATCAAATTACACACTTTGAATATGTGCAGATTGTTATACACTAATTATATTAAATACCTCAATAAAGCTGTTGAAAAGTAACTTGTCGCAACTTCTTTGTTCAGAGGTGCAGAGTGGTTGGTGACTTCTCCTGGGCCATGAGGACAGTCAGTTAAAGTCCTGGCTACCTCTCCCTGAGACCACATGGCCTATGGCTTCATGGAAGGTCCCACCTCCCAAGAAGGGGCTAGTGGCAGGGAAGTTGAGAAACAGAGAGACAGAAAGGTGGCATAAAACTGAAGAGGGGGACACTGGAGAGGAGCTGGCAAGAGGCCAGGCTGGGGATGTCAGAGAAGAGGAAAACAGAGATGAAGCCACAGGCCTGGGGACAAGGGAAGATGAGAGACAGGAGATGGAACCCCTTCCCAGACCTGGTGATGAGGAGGAGGCTCTGAGCAGTCCTAGCCAGGCCCCAGAGAAGCCATTCCCTTCCTCTCACAGATGCCACCCGTGTACGCCCCTGCCCCCGATGAAGTTAACAAATCACCACCACCACCCTGCCCTGGCCTGGCTGCTGTTGACGTTCAGTCCCCAGGATGCATCATTTTCTTGGATTTTAATAGATAATTGCCTCAGCCAGACCCTGCAGAGCAAATTGCCAGCAAATGTTCATTTAACACTTTAAAAATCGAGGGGAAGAGGAGAGGGCTTGGAGGCAGCACGTGGGGAGAGGTCAACCTCTAAAGTGCCAGCTCTCCAGAAATGCAGCCGGACTGAGAGTTTTAAGGGATGGTAGTGAATGCCAGCACTCCAGGCAGTGTGTGTGCTGAATCTCATAGGACGGTTTTAGGAGCACTTCAAAGGCCTTTTTGACCGAGGTAGTCACGTTGGCCTGAGGTGAAACAACTCTTGAAAAGTTAGTCTGTGTCCTCCCTTCAACCCTTGTATTTCCTGACACTTGTATCAATAGACAGAGGAGACTCTTTGCCTTAAGGAGAATTTGGGAATGAGGATCTACTGAGGATGCGGAGAAGTAGGAAATGGCCCTTTTTTCTCTTTAACTTCTAAACTCGGAGGATCCAAACAGCAGGCCAGGACTGGGTGGAGCAAAGACTTTAAGTCATAACCAAAATTAAAAAGAACATAGAGGAAGAGGACCTTTTCTCCCACCCTCCAGCGACGAGGGTCCCTTGGCCTGGAAAAGGGGAAGGAGGAGATAGGGGGCTAGGTCTTGAAGGAGGTCAAACTCTAAGACAAGAGGATCAAATTTGGGGTGCTGTGAGAGGCAAGGGAGGTCTTCCCGGAGAGACAGTCAAGTTCTGACGGTGGCTGGTGCTAGAGTGGCTGGGCCCCCACCTGCAGACCACTCCACGTTATCACTGAGTCAGCCTTCTCCTCACCGCTCAGAGGGGACCCAGAGGGGCACCTCTCAAGGTGGTCTCAATGAGAAGAGGTACAGAAAGTCCCCATCGATTTTGGTCTGTATACTGCCTAAGAACCACCCTCCTTGGTGAGCCCCCATCCTAACCATTTTGTGTGGTCAGGACACATGTAAACTGTCCCAAAACAAAAGACAGAGAGCAGGAACTACCAGAGGGTGAGTGGAGGTACTTGGGTGGGTCTGGCTAGTGGGGAAACCCACCCTCATTATACCAGGTGAAATATAAAGTTACCATTTTGTAGACAAGAAGGCATGGAATATTGGCAATTTCAAATAATACCATCTAATATGTTCTATGTAGCAGTCTCTTGCATTTGTCCACCTTTCCTCCCTCTCTCCCTCACTTCCTGCCTTCCTTTTTCCCTTCCTTCCATTTTTCCTTGCTAGGAATACAAAGTTGATAAAGATTCAATGCCCGCCCTTGAGAAACTCACAGTATGCTTTGAAAAAACAAACTGCAAACCCCTAATTAGGATACAGTGTAATAAATGCCATAATGAGAGTTATCAGGTGCTGTAAGAGCACTAAGGAAGCAGCAACTAAGTTTACTTGGGTGATCAGAGAAGACTTGCAGGAGGCACTGTCAGGCTGAGACCCAAGGAGGAGTTTGTTGGGTGCAGAGACACTGTCAGTAGAAGCCTGAGAGTTCGTGGCCTGTGCAAGAGGGAGTTGTTGAGTTGCGTGTGGTTGGGCTGGTGCTTGGCAGGGTGTGCAAAAGGTTTCAGGCCAGATTAGTGGAGGATGAGTGGGGATTGGAGGGTAGGGGTGGATTGTCATGTGAGCCTCACAAGAATACAAGAAGTAAGAGGCTTAAGAATAGTGGCCAGGCTCCTGCTAGACACCTGGCTTCACCATTTCAGGGCCAAGTGACTGCAACTAGTTCACTCAGCCTTTCTGAACCTCCATTTTCTCATCATAAGATGAGATTAATAGTAATACCTATTTTATAGGTGTTGCAATGATTACACAATATGAAAGGCAAAATGTTTAATGAATCAGGCTTAATGTATGTTATAGCCATTATTGTTCTACAGATGAGGAAACCAAAGGGCAGAAACATTTTTAGGAGAACACACACGTGGGAATGGGAATGGGTGTTCTCCAAGTCCAGGGCCTCACTCTGCTGTACCCTGAACGTTTCAGGACAGTCTTTCTGAAGCTTGGTTGAGGGAGCCTGGGGTCTCTTCCCGGCTCTTCTTGTGAACTTAGTGATGTGAGGTACATGGAGTTCTTTCCTTCCCCAGGTCTTCATTTACCTTCTCCCCACCGTGGA
The DNA here is from genome assembly GCF_028878055.3 of Symphalangus syndactylus. NCBI lineage: Eukaryota > Metazoa > Chordata > Mammalia > Primates > Hylobatidae > Symphalangus > Symphalangus syndactylus. The sequence continues at coordinate 21,994,913 of NC_072434.2, read as the reverse complement.
ATCTCCTCTTTCTTCATTTGACTTTATTTTTATTTATTTTTTGAGATAGGGTCTCACTCTGTTTGCCAGGCAGGTGTGTGGTGGTGCAACCATGGCTCACTGCAGCCTCGACCTCCCAGGCTCAAGGGATCCTCGCACCTCAGCCTCCCAGGTAGCTGGGATGACAGGCACACACCACCATGCCTGGCTAATTTTCTTTGTTTCTTTTTTTCTTTTCTTTTCTTTTCTTTTCTTTTTCTTCCTTCTTTCCTTCCTTCCTTCCTTCCTTCCTTCCTTCCTTCCTTCCTTCCTTCCTTCCTTCTTCTTTCTTTCTTTCTTTCTTTTTTTTTTTTTTTTTGACAGAGACTCACTCTGTCACCCAGGCTGGAGTGCAGTAGTGTGATCTTGGCTCAATGCAAGCTCTGCCTCCCGGGTTCACACCATTCTCCTGCCTCAGCCTCCCAAGTAGCTGGGATTACAGGTGTGCACCACCACGCCTGGCTAATTTTTGTATTTTTAGTAGAGATGAGGTTTCACCATCTCTAGGCCAGGCTGGTTTTGAACTCCTGACCTCAGGTGATCCACCCACCTTGGCCTCCCAGAGTGCTAGGATTACAGGCATGGGCCACTGCACCCAGCCTCCTCTGAACCTTTCAAACCCCAGTGTCTGTCTCACCAAGGTATGTGACAGCATCACGTTTTCAGCTGACACTCAATACCAGAATCATCACTTGCCCCTTGTATTTGTGGCCAGTTTATTTTAAAAATGCTTCTGTGCTTTGGTTTCCTCAACTGGACTTTAAGTTCTATTAAGACACACAGTTATGGACCACAGGGGAAAGTAGCCATGGAATTAGAAGGCTGGAGGGCATATCCCAGATCTGCCACTTACCAGCTATAGGACCTTGCCTGCCAGTGGCCTCATTAGGAAAATGACAGGAGGATGACCTGTGGTGGGGTTGGCACTGTGAACTGTCAGCCCCAAGGCTGGGGTGACATGGTACTAGGGATCAGAAGCCAGAAGAATGGGGGCAAGACCTTGTGAAATAGTAGTTGGGGTTAAGGTCAGTCTTGCATTGACAGTGTCTTCTCTAGCAGTCTGGGGCAGGAGCCGGCCTCTACATCCACACCAGTTAGTGAGAGCTGGCAGGGCCTCTAGGAGGACGAGGCCTGGTGCTGAGGTGTGTGGGCTGCCCGTTGCTGCCGCCCCGTGTCCCCTAAAGTGCCCAGGAACCCCCAAGGTTGGCTTCCTCCTTACGGGTCTGACCCCATCACTAGCCAGCATCAGACAGTATCAAAACAACAGCTTCCTTCCCTACCTGTGCCAGGTCCTTCCCCTGTGACATTCATATCTCACAACCACCCTGGGAGTAGGAATGACTTTCCCATTAGACAGAGTGAGGAGCAGAGACTTCAAAGGATTATATGAACTGCCTGACCATCACTCAACATTGACACAAGGGAAGGGGATTCGGGCTTCCAAGGCTCTGCTCGGAAACACCTTGCAGACAGCAGCCACCTCCCTGCCTTAAGAGCCCAGGAGAGGCAACTCGGCAGGAGTCCCTCAGGGCCAGGGAGCTCCTCCCCATTCTGAAGACATATGGGAACTGGGGCCCACCGTCTTCCACCTTTCCAGAGACCCTCCAGCTGAGCTCCGTGCCCCCCAGATGGAGGGCTCCCCTAGCCCCCACAGCCCCGGCATGCATCTTTGTGTCTACCCCTCCTGCCAACCACACCCCGCTCCTTCTGGCAGATCCCCCCACCCAGCAGCTGGGTCCCATGTCTGCAGGGAACTGTCAGGGAGAAGACAGGGGTCTGGCACACACTGTCCCTGGCCAGCGCCCCCAGGTAACAGAAGGGAGCCCACCTGCTCCTACGGGTACACTGTCTCTGTCAGGGTGTCTGCTGAGGGGCGTCTGTTTTCTCTGTATTTGCCCACTTCCCCTCCCTCCCACTTCAGCCCTCATCCTGCCACAATTTGTTCCTTTTAGGCCTTATTTGAGGAGCCTGGCAGTCCTATAAGGGGAAACCCACCTATTATTACTTCAAGCAAAGCTGATGCAGAGGTAGGATTTTGCACATTCTGATAAATTACAACATCTTGTATGTTGCAAAGGAAAATGCCTGAACTTTTCCATAGGATGAAGACCTAATAGGAAAGTTTCTCAGAGCCTGTGTTTATACATGTTATCTGTTAGTTAGGCTGGGAGGGACGGCATGGATTTGACAAATGGTGTACAGTTAAGGATGTGGAATTGGATGCTAAACTGCCTGGGTTTGATTCCCACCTTGGCTCTCTAATGAGTTGTGTGGTTAGGCAAGTTACGTTTGTTCTGTGTCTTTTTTTTTTTTTCTTTTTTTTTTTAAGAAGGAGTTTCGCAGTTGTCGCCCAGGCTGGAGTGCAGTGGTGTGATCTCAGCTCACTGCAACCTCTGCCTCCTGGGTTCAAGCAATTCTCCTGCCTCAGCCTTCCAAGTAGCTGGGATTACCGGTGTGCACCACCACGCTAGGTTAATTTTTTGTATTTTTAGTAGAGACAGGGTTTCACCATGTTGGCCAGGCTGGTCTTGAACTCCTGACCTCATGTGATCCACTCACCTCAGCCTCCCAAAGTGCTGGGATTACAGACTTGAGCCACTGCACCCGGCCCTCTCTGTGTCATTTTTGCAAAGTGAGGATGATGATACCTTTCTTAATTGTTAAGAGGATTAAATAAATTAATATATGCAAAACCCTTGGAAGAGGGTCTGCCATATAGTTAGCTGTTTTTTTTTTTTTTTTTTTAGAGACGGGGTCTCATTTTGTCACTCAGGCTGGAGTACAGTGGTGCAATCATAGCTCACCTTGAACTCTTGGGCTCAAGTAGCTCTCTCACCTCTGCCTCCCAAGTAGCTAGGGCTATCAGATCGTGCTACCATGTTTGGCTAATTTTTAATTGTGTGTGCTTGTATGTGTGTGTGTGTGTGTGTGTGTATGTGTGAAGACAGGGATCTTGCTACATTTCCCAGGCTGGTCTCGAACTCCTGGCCTCAAGCAATCCTCCACCTTGGCCTCCCAAAGTGCTGGGATTACTGGTGTGAGTCACTGCGTCCAGCCCTAGTTGGCACTCTATATGTGGTAGGCATTACTATAAGATGTTCAGATCTCTCATAAATAAGAGTGTCCTTTTATAAAACTTTACAGCATACACTTATGTTCCATTTTATCGTGTCTTCCCTAGAGATGAGCCAATTGAGCAGGAGACAGTGTAAGCAGCTGTGGGGGTGTCGAGTACTCCCTCCCGCCTGTGGGAGCTGCACCGTGGAGTCCAGCTTGTCACCCTCCAGAGGCAGAGCCCCTCCTCCCTGCCTCCTCTCGGTCTAGATGGACAGCCATGGTGGTGGAGGCTGCAGAGCTGGGCAGGTGATACTGGGCAGCGACCCTGCTGCGGGCAGGGTCCATACCCCACAGCTCTTTACTGCATTTATTTAACAAGGGACATTGAGCCAGCAATCTCTGTTGAAAAGTGCTCAGCCCTGGAGAGAGAACTGTGAACAACGTGGACACAGCTCCTGCTTTGTGGAGCTTGGTGTCTGGCTGGGGTCAAAATAAACAGGCAGTTACAACACAGTTATGATCCCTACTGTAATGGAGGAGAGACGGCGGCCACATTTCTGGGCCAGGCCACAGAGAGTTTGGGGGCATTCAGGGAAAGCCTTCTGCAGGAAGTAATAGCAAAGCTGAGGTTTAAAGGGTGACTAGAGCTCAGTCAGGTAGCGGGCTCAGGACGTTTCCAGAGAGAACAGTACATGTGAGCTCAGAGGTGAGAGCTCCCTCTGGGTGGGACGAGCAGGAGACTTGGGCAGGGTCTGATCTGGGAGAGGCTTGTGAACCCGGGCAAGGGTTTTGCTCGCTATTCAGAGGGCTTTGGGGGTGCCTTTCAGCAAGGAGACAAGATGACTGGTTCTTCCTTTTAGAAATATCAGAGACAGATAGGGAGGAAGAGAAAAGAGGAGGCTAGAGGCCCGTTCAAAGGCTGTCACAATAGATAACGCATGAGATGATGGTTGAACGGAACAGGAAAGTGACCGTGAGGATGAAGGGAAGGGAGACAGATGTGAGAGATACTTAGGAGGGCAAATGTGTGGGGCATGGTGGGAGGGGGAGGTAGGCATCCAGGACAACACCCAGACTTCTGGTTTGAATAAGGAGTGGGCTTCCCCGAGACCAGCAACACCAGAGGAGTAGCAGGCTTTGGGGAAAGGATAAGAGGCCACCACTGGACAAGATGAGCATTAGGCACAAGTGAGACATCTATGCACAGTTGTCTGGGAGAAGCAGGATACAGAGACCTGGAGTTTGGGGAGATTTTGACTAGAAATATGGATTTTGGAATTACTGGCACATACATGCAACTAAGATATGAATGTGTACTACATGAGAAGAAAGGGTCAAGGAGACAGAGTCTACCCGAGAGGTAGGCAGGCCAAGGGGGAACTCCCAAGGGAGCTTCAAGTTGGAACACACGAAGGGTAGGAGGAAATTCAGGAGATCTGACACTTGGGGGGAATTTCAGGCAGGGAGGGGGGTAAATTGTACCTCATGCTGCCTAGAAGTCAAGTAAGGTAAAGATGTAAGAGTCCACTGGGTTAGCAACCAGATAGTGAGTGACATTGGTGAGCGTGGTTTCAGAGAAGGGGTGGGGCAGAGGCAGATTGCCTAGAGAGGAGAAATGAGAATGGAAGGAGAAATAGAAATGTGACAAGGAGACCACCCAGGTAAGAAGTTTGGTCCTCAGTCAGGAGTGGTGGCTCATGCCTGTAATCCCAGCACTTTGGGAGGCTGAGGTGGGCGGATCAGTTGAGGTCAGGAGTTCAAGACTAGCCTGGCCAACATGGCAAAACACAATTTCTACTAAAAATACAAAAATTAGCTGGGCATGGTGGCACACACCTATGGTCCCAGCTACTCGGGAAGCTGAGGGAGGAGAATCACTTGAACCCAAAAGATTGAGGTTGCAGTGAGCTGAGTTCATGCCATTGCACTCTAGCCTGGGTGCCAGAGTGAGACTCTGTCTAAAAAAAAAAGATAGATCATAGATGATGGATGGGTGGATGAATGGATGGATGGATGGATGGACGGATGAATGGAAAAACAGAGAGAGAGACAGAAATAGGGAAATAGGATGGCTGCAGGGTCAGGCTGCTAAGAGGGAGGCACATGGAATGTGTTCCATGCAGCTAGAAGAGGCCTGTGGAGAGGCAGAGAGAGGGCATAAGGGCTGGGGTAGAATCTGAGCAGCTGGCAGGAGAGAACTGGCTTCCACTGGGTCAGAAGGGAAGGAGGAGAATGAGACAGCAGAAACAGGTGGGTTCATCAGTGTGGGGACAGGATCTGAGGGAGAAACCTTCTGGTAGCTTCTATTTTTTTGTGGAGAAGGGAGCAAAGCTAGCTGCTGGTGTTGGGGTTTGAGGAGAGAAGGGCGTTGAGATTGCTGCACTGACAGGGACTAGGAAGCACTGGGGCCCTGCTGAGACTGGGGGCAGGGACGTACAGTGCATTGAGAGTGTGAGCGTCCCTGCCCTGCATGACTGATACCCCAGGGCCAGCTGAGAAGCCCAGAAGCTGACTGGGGGTTCGCCAGGAGGCTGCACGGGGAGGCCAGCGTGGTTTCCACAGCAACAGCCACAGAGCAAGCACTTGGCACAGGCTTAATGACGGAATGGCGAGAAGAGCAAAGAGTCCAGTGAAGGTGGAAGGATGCTGTGGGGACACGGAGGGCCCGGTGCAGAGTCCTGACCTCGCCTCTGGCTGTGCACCCCAGGGCTGTCCCATCACCTCTCCATGCCTCCATTGCTTCATCTTTAACTTGGATTTCACACCTACTTTGCATGGTTGTGGTGGCAATAAAATGAATATTGTACATGAAGGTGCTTTGTAAACATAATGTATTGCAGCCCCTGGTGTGAGAGCAGGTGTGTAGGTGGCATGCAGGAGGCACTTGGTAAATAGTAGCTACTGTTACTCATCGTTACTTGGTGTGGCTAAGAGGAGCCCTGGAGAATGTAGATCTTTGATATTCAAGTCAATAAACAGGGGGCAGTTGAGGGCTCCGAAAGCCTGTGTTGGCAGTGGACTCTGACCAATGCAACACGGTCGTAGCTTTGAAGATGTTTAGCCATGGTGTGACCTAGGGTGTGCGGCTGCTTCTGAGGCCACCAGTCCTTTCTGGGGCTGCTTTGTCCCAGTCAGTGGACTTGGCTGTGGACTTCAGGAGAACCCACAACAGGTCCCTCTCTGCCTCACGCAGAAAAATAATCCAGATGGCCCCTCTGTCTTTCTCCACAGCCCAGTCTCCCAAGCCCATGGGCAGGGGTCCTGGGGAGGGGACTGGGGGAGGGAGAAACACGAGTGTAGAAGAATCCAAAAAACTGGACAAGCAGAGGCCAGTTGCCAGTGTCACAGGCCTGGAAATTTTAATGTCCTGCAGATGGGAGTGGCCCTAGGCCAGACAGACACAGGCACTGACCAGGCCTTTCTGAATGACATTAGAAGCTCCATCCAATCATGCCTCTTGCTGGTGAGGGGCAGGGCCTGTCCAGCTACTTCCTCTGCACTTTTTGAGGTTGTTCCTGACCACCCCGCCTCAGGTCATGCATCTAGCTGCTGAGAGGGAGGGAGGCTGCTGTGGTGGGCTAGCCCTTCTCCACCCCAGCAACCTCCCCACCCCCATTGGTTATGCCAGCTCTAAGCCCATGCTGATGCTGTGTGGGCATCACAGCCTGGGAGGAATAAGGGTCTCCTGGGAGCCCTGGTGCTGGTCGAGGCTGCCCAGGGAGGACCCGAGGTTCAGGCATCCCAGGGAGCTGGCCATGCCTTCTGAGGCCTCTCGTCCTTTCAGTAGCTCTGTTGCCATGACCTCCACTTCCTCTGGTTCCATTTGGCAGGCATCTGCCAGGGCCTGGCCTGTTGCCATGATGAAATTTGCATCAGCCGCCAAGGTGCCCAGGCCCCCTCGAACCAGAGCCTGCAGGGAAGAGAGTAGGCTGGGTGGGGTCTTCCTGGGGATCCACCTTTGGGGACCTGCCTCTGTTGGCCCTACCCTCTCTCCATGCCAGGCCATCACAGGGCCACCACTCAATGCAGTCACTGCTGTGACCCAGCCCCCGGCTCACCTCTTGGATCAGCAGGGCTGTAGCTGGTGCTGAGCACCTGGAAGTATTCTCCCCAGCGCTCCTGCTGTGGGGCGTCTCCTCATGCAGAGACCCTGATGTGGAGCTCTTTCTGTCCTCAGGCATGGGGGACTCCACCCTGGGGCACTGTTCCAAATGCACAAAAGCAAAGACCCCCACGGGGGTGCTGGAGTCCACCAATGAGCAAAATTCCAGATCATCTGAAGGCAGCTCAACCAGGATCCACAGAAAGGGGAGGATGGAGGGATCCCATCCCTTCTGCACTATTGGACACACTGCTGCCACAGCCTTCCCCTGCCATGATCCCACTTCAGGTATCAGGCCAGGCAGGGTCTCTGTATGGAGTTTGCTCCCAGGCCTCTGCCACTGTTACCTGGCAGGGGGCAGGAGGTGCCTGGCCTCTTGGCATTGCCCTCTGGGTCAGCAGTCCCTTCAGCATCTCCACACAGGGTTTGCTGTGGGGTCCTGTGGGCAAGAAGGGACAAGGATAAGAGGGGCTGCTGACTCCTGCCAGGAGCCCCGAGTCAACAGAGGCTCGCTTGGCCGGCTAGCCACACGCTGTGAGTGCTCTGAGATTCCCAGGGCTGCAGAAGGTGTCTTAGAGGGTGGACACATGATGAGGCCCAATCAACTCCAGGCCAGGCAGGGCTGCCCCAACTTTACTGGCCCTGGTCGCTGTTCTTGAAGGTTTGGGAGAGGGGATAAGGGCCAGAGTCTCTGGCCAAGCTGGTCCTCTGTGGTCCCTGGGTGTGTGCACATTAAAGTGAATGTGTGTTGGGGAACACAGCAGTATCCTTATTGCCACTAGCCCCCAGCATCTTTGGGGCTCCTACTGTCACACAGCAGCCTAGGACATACTAGACTACAAGATCATTTGCAGAAGGGCCCCAGAGTCAAGACGTCAGTGTGTCCAGGGGCTGCCCTTCCAGGGACCTGGGGCAGTGTGGGGACTCCTGCGCTGGGGATGGTGTAGGGGGCTGGGGGAGTTTCCTGGGAGGCCTGCAGAGGGCCCTTTAGCATGCACGGGCTTTCCCCCTTCCACCTCACTCAGCCACCTAGATGGTGCCCTGCTTCCCCACCTGGACAAGTAGCTGGTCCTGATGGTTTTCTCATTCCAGGGCCCAGATGATTGCCATTGTAACAGGCTCCCAAGCCAGCCCTCCCAGCCAAGTTCCCAGACTCTAAGAAAAGAGTGGGGCTTCCCGGACTCCTCTGGGAGAAGACTCAAGCTTCTTAGATGCACAGAAGGGACTGACCCAGGGCCCTGCAGGGTTGGCCAAGGGCTCGTCCTCTGGTAGCAGGCGTCTCTGTCTCTTCTGGGAACTCCCTTTCATAGTGGACACTGAAATGGAAGCAAGGCTGGGTGAACCAGAGAAGGCTGCTAGCTCTTTTGGCATCCCTGCCTCTCTGGCCCCAAACATCCTTTTCCCTCAGAGCCTGTACAAGGCCAACCTAGTGTAGTAGCCGTGACTCTAGGGCTGATGCTGCCACCACTGTGCCCCAGCCAGCCCTGACTCTCTAGGAGGAAGGAGTCCAGTGCATTCCTGACTCCACTCCTTTGCTCAGTTGCTCCCTCTACCCTTTCTACATTCTGTTCATCTTCCAAGGCCCAGCTGCAGCCTCCCAGCCTCTGGAACCCTGCTTCTCCATCTCAGCCACACATAGGATCACCTGAGGAGCTCAAAGGTGAGTGGTGGCTGTGTCCCACACCCAACATCTGTGGTGAGGCCCAGGCATTGGGATTTGCAGAAGCTCCCTGGATTATCTAATGTACAGCTAACGCTGAGAATCATTCTAGGACTTTCCAGCCCATGGTGATCCATACCCCCTCTACACTCTCAGGACACTAAATCTCTGTTATTATTTCGTGTTTTTTGTTTGTTTGTTTTGTTTTGTTTTGTTTTTTTGAGACAGAGTCTTGTTCTGTCTCCCAGGCTGGAGTGCAGTAGCACAATTGGCTTACTGCAACCTCCACCTCTTGAGTTCAAGAGATTCTTCTGCCTCAGCCTCCTGAGTAGCTGAGATTTCAGGCATGCACCACCACACCTGACTAATTTTTTGTGTGTTTTTAGTAGAGACGGGGTTTCACCATGTTGGCCAGGCTGGTCTCGAACTTCTGACCTGAAGTGATCCACCTGCCTAGGCCTCCCAAAATGCTGGGATTACAGGCATGAGCCACCACGCCCTGCCTCTGTGATTATTTGGTCCCAATCATATCACATAACATATCAAACAAGACTACAACCCCCTTCAGGGCAGGGCCCAGGGCTGATGCTTCTGTATTTCCACGTCATCTTGCACCATGGTGACCCAAAAAGGTGCATGCACCCTTCAAGGCTTGTGGGCTAAATTTAAGGGGTCTGTGACTGGAAGGGGTGCAGGCAGCCCTGGCCATGAGAAGGGCCTGGCTGCTGCCCTGTCCTGCTTATTCCTGAGGCCTGGGACTTAGCCTTTCCAGGCCGAAGAGGCCTCCAATCAGCTGACCTCCTGTCTAGAACAGAAGCTCTGCCTGAGCCTAGCCCCTAAGTTATGATTGCTGAGAAGCTCTCCCCCTCATCCTGCTGTTTTTCATGACACTTACGTAATCACAGATTATATTTAGTCTACAGCCTAAGGTTGGTGAGATGGGAGCCACCCAGCACAGCGGGATCTCCTTGGAACCTAAATCCAGTGATGGAACCTTATTGTCCACAGTCTTTTGTGGTATGTGCTACCACCGAAGATCCTCTCCTAACCTATCGTGTGTTCATTCAATACGTCTCAGCTCCTAGACTTGCTGAAGCCGACGGAATAAAAGAACCTCTCAGCATTGGGGCCAATACTGACGTGATGTGAGGCTTCCCCCTGCTGGCCAAAGAAGCCTCTGCCGTCCAGGTTGGCCTCTTACATTAAGGTTCAGGATGGATTGGGGCAAAAAGGCAAGCAAAAGACACCCTACAAATTTGGGGTACCCTCTTCCAATCCAACCTGGAACCTGCTAACATTGTCCTCCCAGTACTTCTACACCCAGGGATGGCAGTGGCCGCCGCTACCTGGAAAACACCTGGCTGTTGCTATGGTTGCTGTTGCCACAGGCGACATTGGCATTGGCGTTGTTGATATTGGCACGAGCCAGGGGGTTGGTGCGTGGATCTTGTGGGAAGTCCTCCAAGAAGACAGGTGACTCCATCTCTTCCATCTCTATCTCGGCAAACTGGAGGGGTCTCTGATTGGCCATGACGGGGGGCAGGGAGTTGGTCCTTTCCAGGAAGTTGTCCACCTGGCCAAACAGGCCTCCAGTCCTCTAGGGGCAAGGAGAAGAGCAGTGACTAAGTGATGACAGCAGGGAGGGCATGGGGAGCTGTCACTCTGGGACAGTGGTATTGGGAACAAGCAATAGTATTGGGAGACAAATCTTATAAGGCCAAAGGAGGATGGACTGAGTGGTGAGATCAAAAGAAGGGAATTCCCAACCTTAGAAAGTTCTTCATTTGATGGAGTAGACAGCACACACCTAAGGAGGTATATAGGGGACACAGGCACACAGAAGAGAAGTGTGGTGTAGGGGAGAGGGGGCTGAATCGGGAGCCTGCAGCACTGGGTTCTAGTCCCCTCTCTGAAACTGATTTACTAGGTGGTATTGGACATTTCACATGATCTCTGTGGGCCACTATTTCCTCATGAATAACCCAAAAAGACCTAACTAGGTGTCATTAAAGACCTTCCAGCAATAAAGTGTTACAAGAAACACCAGACAGAGCTAAGGATGGAGGACTGGCCTCAGTGGAGCCCGGCAGGGCGTTTGATCCTGGAGGGCCTCTGGGAGATGGGTCGTTGCCTAGGGTTTGTGGGGAGGAAAGGGAAGGGGTGAGATTTGGTAGGGAAAGGCAGGAAAGAGTGTGCTGCATTTGACACCTCTAGTAGATCAGGTCATTGATTCTGAGTCCCAGGAGAGGTGGGTGGTGAAGTGGAGAGACGGAGAGGGGTATCTTCAGCTCCCACGTCCCCCTCTCGTGTGGCCGGGCTCCTGGCCCTCCTCTCTGTGAGACACTGCCACTCATGGTGTCTAGACCACTAGGGGTGCTCCTGGGTCTCCCTCACCCGGAATATTCCCTCTTCCATTGCAGCCTCCACCATGGCTCTCTCCAGTTCCTCCTCAGCAGCCAGGTCTCCTGAGACGGTGCGACGGATCTCGGGGGCTGCCTCTTCCTCAATGGTCCGAAGTCCTGCCTGGGGATGATAAAGGGACTCAGTTATCTCTCCAGCCCAGGAGAGGAGACCAGAAGCACTTTTTTTTTTTTTTTTTTGAGACAGAGTCTCGCTCTGTTGCCCAGGTTGGAGTGCAGTGGCACAATCTGAGCTCACTGCAACCTCCACCTCCCAGGTTCAAGTGATTCTCCTGCCTCAGCCTCCTGAGTAGCTGGGATTACAGGCATGTGCCACCATGCCCTGCTAATGCTTATATTTTTAGTAGAGATGGGGTTTCACCATGTTGGCTAGGCTGGTCTCAAACTCCTGACCTTGTGATCCACCCACTTGGCCTCCCAAAGTCCTGGGATTTCAGGCATGAGCCACCGTGCCTGGCTAGAACCACTTCCTATGGCTTACTTGTTTCTTATCACTGTACCCAGGGCTCTCCCAAAGCCCCAGCCTAGGCGGCACTCTCCCTCTTGGGTTATTGAATGTCTCAGGTACCTGAGAGGCCACCAGGTCCTGCTCTGGCCTCTGGGATAGCCCACACCTTAATTGTTCCCATTGAGTCATCTCTTGACCCCATGGGTGGAAATTTCATGCCCTTCCCAGGCTTCCAGGTTGAGAAGTGTTCCTACTCAATACAGTCTTCTAGATTAGTGATCTCTATTGATTGGATATGTCATATATATATAGTTGATCAAAGTTAATATCACCAGTAATGGGACAAGTCAAGACTGGTGTCACCTAATAGCTTGTAATGAGAACACAGCATCATTTCTGTGGCATTCTTATCCAAGATGCATGTCCTAGTAATCAGACAAACCCCAATTGAGGGACACACTGACCTGCAGTCTTCAAAAGTGTCAAGATCGTGTCAGGGAAAGACTGATGAACTCTTCCAGATGGAAGAGATTAAAGAGATAAGGCAACTCAATGCACTGTGTGATTCTGGATTAGATCCTTTTGCTACAAAGGACATTTATTGGGACAGCAAATTCGAATGGGGTCTGAGGATTAGAATGTAGTAATGTATTAGCCTGGCATGATGACTCACGTCTGTAATCCCAGCACTTTGAGAAGCCGAGGCAGGCAGATCACTTGAGGTCAGGAGTTTGAGACCAGCCTGGCCAGCATAGCGAAATCCCATCTCTACTAAAAATACAAAAAGTAGCCTGGTGTGGTGGTGTGTGCCTGTAATCCCAGCTACTCAGGAAGCTAAGGAATGAGAATGGCTTGAACCCGGGAGGCAGAGGTTGCAGTGAGCCAAGATCATGCCTCTGCACTCCAGCCTGGGTGACAGAGCGAGACTCTGTCTCAAAAAAAAAAAAAAAAAAAAAGCATCAGTGTTAATTTCCTGATTTTGGTGGTTATGTTGCGGTTATGTAGAAGAATTATGCAGGATAACGCCCTTGTAATACACATTTTGCCTTGAATACACATAATGCCTTGAAATATGCCTTAAAGTGTTTTTGGATGATGGAACATCATTTTGGAGTTACTCTCAAATGGTTCAGAAAAAAAAAAAGGTTTTATATTATACTTGCAACTTTTTAAAAGTATGAGATTATTTCAAAATAAAAATAGCCATTGAAATAAATTTTTGAGCACAGCTCAAATGCATGTGTATTGGGAGGTTTATAAATTATGTGCATTACAATGAACACAAAAATAGAAATAAAACCAGATAAGATAAAACAAAAAGTTCTAAAGTTTTCTTTTCATACCCAATGGGACATATTTATTTATTTATGTATGTATTTATCTATTTATCTTTTGAGATGGAGTCTTACTCTGTCACCCTTGCTAGAGTGCAGTGGTGCAATCTTGCCTCACTGCAACCTCTGCCTCCCGGGTTCCAGTGATCCTCCCGCCTCAACCTCCCAAAGAGCTGGGATTACAAGCGTATGCCACCATGCCCAGCTAATTTTGTATTTTTAGTAGAGATGGGGTTCCACCATCTTGCCCAGGCTGGTCTCAAACTCCTGACCTCAAGTGATCCGCCCTTCTTGGCCTCCCAAAGTGCTGGGATTACAGGTGTGAGCCGCCACACCTGGACCCATACCCAGTGGAACATTTTAAGAGCCCTTCAAGGATTGCCTTTCTTTAGAGAGAACTGTTCTTTTTTTTTTTTCATTTGAGACACAGTCTTACTCTGTCGCCCAGGCTGAGGTTCAGTGTCTCAATCTCAGTTCACTGCAACCTCCGCTTCCATGGTCAAGCGATTCTCATGCCTCAGCCTCCTGAGTAGCTGGGCACATGCCACCACACCCAACTAATTTTTGTATTTTTGGTAGAGATGGGGTTTCACCGTGTTGGCCAGGCTGGTCTTGAACTCCTGACCTCAAGTGACCTGCCCACCTTGGCCTCCCAAAGTGCTGGGATTATAGGTGTGAGCCACTGTGCCTGGCCTAGAGACCACTGTTCTTATCTAACTTGTCTCTCCTTCGAACGAATCCTATTTTCTTTGGTCTTATCACCCAGAGATGAAGTGCCCCGGTTCTTTTTTTGAGGTTGAAACATCTTCAATCGTGGACTATCCAGAACTGTCTTGACATTTTTTCACTCCTCTAGGCTTCCTTTTTCCCTCTGTGTCTCCATCATTGGCCCCTCAAGGACATGGAAGGATAACTAGAGTCTGCAGACCTGGCTCAGTGGGGGAGCCACTTGGAACGTACCTGGATTGGGCTTACCTGGATCTGTACAATGTCCTTCTTGGGCCGATAGCCATAATACTCCTCCTGGCGTTTCATGAACTTCCGAAAGTGCTCCTGGATGAGGAATGTGGCGTAGAACTTCCCCACTGTCACCTCATCATCTGCAGAGGAGCCAACAAGAGATGCCCTGAGGGCTGGTGGGAATCTGACACTGGATTCAGAGTGGGAGCCAGCTGTAGCCAGGCTCGGTCATGTGAGCAATCCCTTGTCTTGCTGACTTGGTCACTGGGCACTTTCCATCCTGAGGTTGGATGCCCGTGGGATCTACCTAAGGCATTTATGGAGGATCTGGTCCACTCTCAGATTCCCACGGGGCTCCTTGGAGAAGCTCCCCACTCCCATTCCTTGGCTGCTTCTGGACTCTGGTCCCCCAAAGTAGCACCTACCTCCTATTGGAGGGATGACCTGGTCCAAGAGCTTCATGCTGGTTCTCTTCCAGATCTTCTTGATGATGGCCCTCAGCTCCTCGTTGGCCTGCTCAAAGTTACCTGGAGCAGGAGAAAGGCAAAAGTTATCCAGATCACACCAACTGCACTTGACAAGGCCACCCAGTTCTTTCTGAACCTCTGAGACAGCCAGTCATTTACTAAGAAACATTGGCTGAGTTTTGCGGCAGCTGCCTTGCTGGGTACTGGCAATGGTGGGAGGGCATCGCTGTCCCCCTGAGGCAGCCCAACTCTTGGGTTATGTACTTTCTCCCCACAGGCCTTGGCTTCCAGTGCCCAGAGTGGTTGATTTTACAGGTTGTCATCTCCTGCTCTTCTTCCAAAATCTTTCAATTCCCCAGGCACTGTGGTCTGTCCCAAATACTCCCAGGCAGGCTTTCTGCAGCTCTAACCGGCTCCTTCCTGACTCCTGGCCTTCCTCATCTTGCCATCCTAATGAAGCTTACCCTGAGGTTGTCTCAAACTCCTGGAGTGGTCCCCATGTGGGGATGGACCTGATACAGCTGGAGACTTGAGCTTGATACAGTGGGAGCCCTGAGCAAGGGCTCAGAGACAATACTAAGACCCCACCCTGATTCCTTCCCCTGCTCCCACCATGCCTGCCTTCCCAGTAGGTGAAGACCTGCAGGTTTAGTGGAGTCGAATGTGCACTCCCGTCAGCCTGCCCAGTGCTGCCTGAGAACCTCCTCTGCTCCTGCTCACAGCCAAACTGCAGGGCACCCCTGACCCCTCTGCTCGCAGTGGCCCTTCTCTGGCCCCCAGACACAGCTGAGGAATGTGGGAACAGACTCTTGATGATCTTTGCCCTGCAGAAAACCCTCAGGCTCCCTCTGAGCCCTGAGGGGCATGGGGACTTTGTGCCCATGACCTGGGGTCCTCCCTCTACTTCTTCCCACAGTTCTTGAGAGCAATCTTGAGCTCTGAGAATCTGTGCCAGAAACAGCCTCTGGGAGAAAGGAGGGGGCTCACATTGGAAGGCCCTCTCACCTTCCGTCTTGATCTTGAGTGCTGTGCGGACCAGGGCGAAGAGTGTGGCATTGAAGGTGACTGTGCCGTCGCTGTTCAGGGGCATGTTCATGCCCACCAGCCGCTGTGCAGGGAGAGGCAGTGGCTTGCTGCTGAGCTGGGACCAGGCCAAGCTTGGCAAGTCATCCTCACCCGGTCTGTGGGCCGGGAGGGGATGGGACATGAGGGCCGGGGGTGTCAGCTGACTAGGACATCCTTTATGAGGGGACAGAATGATGAGTTGGGTGACATTGCTGAGACTTCAGTTCCTCCTGGAGGAACTTGGGGACCCAGGAGATCCCGGCTCTAAAATGCTTTACTCCATCAGGTCCTCACCGGCTTCCCTGTGCCTCAGTGACTCTTCCCCTCCCTGGGGCTACCCATCCCTGGCAGCTCTGGTTACCTTACAAGCTACCCGATGTGGGCAGAACTTCCCAAAGCCCAGAGGAGGCTGAATCCTTCTCAGCAGGGTCACCACGTCCAGGTGTTTGATTCTCCCCCTGCAGGAGGACACACAGACTTGTGTACCTGGTACCCTCCTCTGCCGCCAGAACCTTTCTGCTCAGAGGATGGGCAAAGGGAAAGAAAGCCAGGAAACGGGAGCATTTCCTTATTTTCCAACTGTGTTTAGGAAGTGGGAGCCCAGCTCCCTTGTAAAAGAAGAGACAATGGTAGGATTAACTGTTGTCTACAAAATGGGTACCCCCAAATAGGATCTCTCTTTTGGGTCATTCCCTCAGATATGGGATCTCCAGATCTGGAATCCAGACCTCATTTTCCCCATCAGGATCTTTCTTAGGTTTTGGTCAAGTTAATAGGGGCTCTTGGGCTATATTAATAGAAGTAGTGGGTATAGATCAAGGGAGGTGGAAGCCCACTTCCAGAGGCTGGTCCAGAGCTGGAAACCACATTTTCATGGCACCATGACTCCCAGAATAGACATAAAACAGAACAACCAGGGAGGTCAGATCAAAAGACAAGTGTGGCAAGAGCAGCTTGTGAGTGTTGCCTGAGAAAAATCATTTTGGAAGGTCCTACTGGCTTCCTCTTTCCTTTGATGGGCGATGAAAAAGAGATGAAACATTCCCCGCCTATCTCCAGAGGGCTGAGTGAAGACTTGTGGGTGGCTGGTAGAGGCAAGTAGGTTTGGCTCCTGTTGATGGAGCCACTTTAAAGCATGGTTGCTAAAGGCACCAAACAGACCTGCATTGAATCTTGGCACCATCTCTTACTAGTTGCATGGCCTGGGGCAACTTACTTAACCTCTCTGAACCTCAGTTTCCTCATCTGAGACCGAGACCATCGGGAGATGCCTATTTCCTATTGGTAAGGAAAGTAAGAGAGCTGTGCTCTCCAAGCTTTAAATGCGTACGAATGTCCCAAGGCTCAGGTTCAGAGCAATGCAAGAGTTACATTTAGTCAGTCTGGAAGGGGCCTGGGGCTCTGCATTTTAATCAAGCTCAGATTCTGCTGGTCAGAGGACGCACTTTGATTTGAGGTCTAGAGTATCTGGTGAGGTATAGAGCCTCCTACTCCTAGGAGTGTTCAAGCAGGAGCTGGATGACCATTTCTCAATAAAGTCAAGGTGTTTCCACCCTGGAAAGCTGTAGGATCCCTTCCAACCTGGAGAGACTCAGATTCTCTGACCTGAGACCTCAGATAAATGAAGGGGGAAGGAGAAGCCCACGCATACTGAATAAACTGGAGAGTGACTCCCTGTGAGACGGTAGGAAGGGTCTAGGATGGAGGGCCCAGCACAGAGCCTACAGATTGGACTCACTTAGCCTCTGGGTCATACTCTGCCCAGATGGCCTTGAACTCATCCAGGTGATGAGGGCCCAGGATGGACCAGTCCCGGGTGAGGTAGTCAAAATTGTCCATGATGACAGCCACAAAGAGGTTGATGACCTACAAGAGAAGAACCAAGGGGTCCCAACACAGAAAGGCAGGTGGTACAGGATTAGGGTGGGGGAGCCGGGAAGTGTCCACTGGCCCACAACGTCTCACTACCTATGCCCTTGGTTCTAGCCCTTCTGAACCACCCACATCACACGCAGCAATGCTCTGTCATGTCTCTGTGCTCTTGCACAGACAGTGCCCTCTGGCCTTGCTTAATTCCTTTTGATGAGTGCTAACCAAAACAATAAAAAAAGTAAGAACTTTTGGCAACCTCTCTGGAGTATGAAAAAGCACCCAGGAAACAAAGCCATACTCAGGATGACCAGAACGGGGGACAACCTAACTAGAGCCTCCTGTGTCCCCGAGATGAATCCCAGGAGAGGTGGAAGCTGGCCAGGAAGGAGCAGGCAGGCTCTCCCATGCCTCAGCTTATCAAAGCCCTCTCCCTGCCTTGCAGGCCCTCAGCGTCTCACCAGGAAGGCACAGAGCATGTAGAAGCTGATGAAGTAGTAGTATGCAAAGTTGGTGCCACATGTGTACTCCTCCCCTGGGGCATAGTCCGACTCTGGGTCACACAGCTTCCCATAGCTGCAGGCCAGTAGGATCTCCTGCCAGGCCTCACCTGTTGCACACCTAGAGGACAGAAGAGGCTCCCGTCACCTATCTGCTCCTGCCGGGCCCCTCAGAAGGCTGGCAGCCAGGTGGGAGCAGGATGTGGACAGATGAGCAAACTGGGGCTGCTGTCCAGAGGTAAGGAGGTCAGATCTTCATGTTCACCATGTAGCTCAGTGTGAGCTGGGCCTCAGTTTCCCCTCTGTGCTGCAGCCCTCATGGGGTGTTACAAGCAGGAGCTAAACTTTAGAGAAAAGGGCAAAATCAATCTATGATTCAAGTTACTAGAGGGATGCACTGTTCTGACCAAAGCAAGGCAGGGTCAGATGTCACAGAGGCCTCAAAGAGGTTAACTGACTCCACTCTCTGAGGTAACCCCATAGTTGAACCCAACTGGCTGAATTCAACTGCCACCCACTCTGGCTGAGTCACAAAAGCAGCCTTTAGATTTCACACCTTGTGGATGTGTCACTGTCAAGTGAAGAATCTCAATGCATCCGAGGTGCATATGCATGACATGTTTGCATTTTTCCAGTAACTGCTACCGCCTACTCTGTAGATAACCTCCCTCCACATCTCCAGCTGGGAAGAAGTGTCTCCCCTAGTCACATTCAGCCAGACTGCATAACTTCCCACGCCTTTGTGTCTAATAACTGTCTCATTTCAGCTAGCTCCCTTCCTTCCTAGAGCAGGCAGTGCAGGGTGGCCTCAGGTTTGGAGTTGAGGTGCAGAGCCAGGGGTGAGGTGGGAATCTCCGCCTGCACATGGTGAGGTGGCGGTCTCCTTTTCACGGGCCATAAGGGCTCCAGGCTGCTGTGACCTCATGGAGCCTTCGACAGGCTGTGCCAAGAAGGGGCCCTGGGTGTGGGTGTCCCTAGGCCTTGTCTGGTCTCAGTAGAGCATTCCACTGTGGGCCAGGAAGTTCACCTCTCCCACTTGGCTCCTGCACGCCCAGCAGGCCTGCAGCCTAGGATCCTCGGTTGCAATCCAAGCTCTAGCTCCTGTGCCTTGGCCAAGCATAGGCCCCTGCGCCCTACCTGTGGCAGCGCCCCCCCGCCCCATCTGGCGCTTTGCTCTGCCTTTCCCTGCATTCCTGCTCATGCTCCTGGAGCGACGAGGGCAAATGTCCGGGAGAAGATATTTGACCTCTGTCTCTTGCTTCATGGGGATGAGATGGGAGGAAAATGCAGCACTTCACTCAGTGGAGGAGCCCAGTGCAAAATAAAGCTGTGGGGCCACTTTTTCCAAAACGATGAATATCTTCAAGGCAGTGACAGCAGAGCATGCAACCAAGCAGGGGACCCTTCTGAGTGTAGGACCCTGTGTGGCTGCACAGGTCACACACCCATGAAGCCAGCCCTGGCTCCAGTGCAGATTAGAACAGAGCAAAGGCTGGACTGGTCAGTGGGGCGGGGGTGGGGGTGGCAGGAGACTCATGCCTGAAGAGCAGTAGCACAGCTTGTGGGAAGGTCTGGAAGTTGTTGTTCCGGTTTATTTGGGTCCCATCCACCAAGGCGATCTTCCCAAACATCTGCAAGTCACAAAGGGCCCTGACTGTGGAACCTAGATTAAAGTGTCCCCTCAGCTTATCCCCCACTGCCTTCTCCTGCCTGACCCCTACCTTCGCCCCTACTTCCCCAAAATTCCTTTCATTACAGGCCACATCAGACCTGAAGCCAAAAAAAATGGGATTATTTTCTAGGTCAGGTAAAGTTCTTCCCAGCAAGCCAAAGAAAAATAGGAGGGTAGACCCATTTTCCCAGCAGCAAGCAGACCCGGTGAGTCAATGTGTGGGGGAAGGGCTCTCAGGGGAGGGTAGACAGAGGCCACCCAGGCCTCCAGTCGGGTCTTAGAGACACAGTCTGGCCCCTGCTGTCCACCCACATGCCCAGGTTTCTCCTGGCTGGCATCCAAGCATCTGACACTCCAGCCATCCACGATCAGGGAGGTTGCCCCTCCTTCTTTCTCACGAGCAAGGCAGGGAGGGCAGAGGGTCCAGCCTGCGTTCTGCTCAGGCTCCTCAGGGTCCACTGATGCCCCCTCTAACTTGGCCAAGATCCATGCTTTGGCCTGGGCCCGCCTGCCTCTCACCTGCATGCCGATGACAGCGTAGATGAAGAAGAGCATGACGATGAGCAGAGCCACGTAGGGTAGGGCCTGCAGGGCGAGCGGGAGCGCCAGTCAGTGTCTTAGGGCTCCACTGTGTGTCTGCAGCCCTGCCCTCCGTTAGCTCCCCAGGGCTCTGCCTTGCCCTGGGCTCCCCTGGGGCCCACCCTGGGCTGAGGCAGATGTCCCTAGTGGCCTCCCCAGGTACGTGCAGTTTCCAGGGTCCCTGTTGCACCTGGAAGGACTTGATGAACGTCCACAGGAGGGTGCGCACTCCCTCTGCCCGGCTCAGCAGCTTGATCAGCCTCATGACACGGAACAGGCGGAAGAAGGCGCTGGAGATGCGGGCACTCTCATCTGGGTCCTGCGGGGCAGCAGCCCCAGAGGTCAGTCTGGGGGCAGCACCTCAGAGGGGTAAGGGGCAGGGCAGGGAGGGAGGTGCACTGTGTGTGTTGGGGAGATGTTTGTGGCAGAGAGGAGCTCCAGCCCCACCTCTGGCCCCTGCTGTCCACCAGTTTGGGACCATCCTTGGGCGCAGGGTTCTGGGGCTGTTCAGCTGGGAGGCAGGGAAGAGGACGTGGGGCACCAGGCAGCGTGGTGAAGCCCACGCTTGGGAGCAGTGGCAGGGATTTGCCCCGGGGTGTGGCTGCACCCAGGCCCACTGCCTGCCCACTGGGACCTGCTGCACATCTCACAATCTCCTCAAGCTGCCACTGAGTCGAGGACCCTGGTGGCCCTCCTAGGGCCCCTCCCCTGGCATCCTCCCAGTGCGAAGATTTCCCAAAGCTTGGCTGCTCTATTGCCACAAACTCAATGTGGCTACTCCCCATCACTCCCACCCCGCACGCCGCTGTTCTAAGCCAGGCAAGCCTCTAATCTTGTGCCAGCCTTAGACACACGAAATACTCTGGAAGGGGAGAGCTGTCCCTGCCCTGCTTCCTGTGTCCTCAAAGGCCTTGTGCTCAATGAGCTGTCACTAAGGTCCTTTGCCAGTGATCACAGTTCTCTCTGGACTGTATTTCCATCTGCACAGAGGGTGCCAGAGAGAACCCGCACTCCATCTCCCAGGGCTCTGAGGAAGCCACTGTATCCATGCACACTTGACTGCAGAGCCTCTGCCCCCACCCGAGCCTAGCCTGGGTCCTCAGCGGGGCCTGCCCTGGGGAGGGAGCCCTGAGTGCTGATCCACCCCATGCAATCCACGCAGCCAGGCCCATGCATGCAAGTGGCAGGGCAGGAGCTGTGCCAGGCAGGCTCGTGCAGCCTGAAATTACAATGTTCCCGCAGCCTCCACCCAGGCAATACAGTCCCCCGCTGGAGGCCAGGAAAGTCTGTGGAGAAAAGAGACGAAGGGAGGGGAAGGAGAGGAGAGAGAGGAGGAGGGACACGTGGGAGGGAGGTGAAGAGATGTGTCAGAAAGGACAGACACACAGAAGAGTTAAAGAGAAAAAGAGGCAGGGGCTAAAGACCCCACATGGCTGTCAATCAGGGGCGGGGTGGGTGGGAGTGAGGACTGAAGCTCTGTGGGAACTGTGAGGCAAGAGGCGGGGGACAAGGAAATAAGAAGGGGAGGGAAGGCTGGACACAGACAGGTCCCTTCTCATTTTGGAGATGCAGCTACCAGTGGCAAGGATTTGGATTTTTCTTATGTGTTAGGGTTATGTGATGATGGGGACGTCCCTAATGAGGGTGCACTGGAAAATGCCTGCTCATTGTAAATGGATTCACATCCGTAGTGCCCTGAGGCCAGGGTCCGGGCCCCTGTGGAAATCCCATCTCCCAGGGGCACAGCTCCTCTGGGGGAGTCTGAGATCCCCACAGCAGATGTTTCTCTGCCCAGGACTGGACCTGGGACCAAGGCTTCTATCTCAGTATTCAGGCTCTTAAAGAGCAGGTGGGTAGGTGTGTGGGAGCAATTTCTTCCTGTTACTCCCTTGGGCCACACTTCATGAGAAGCCCTTGTTCTGCAGCCCTGGGTCAAAAGAAGTCATTGTTTTATCTTCCAATTATCCACAGGTAGACTGATCCCTGGCATACTGGTATTCCCATTAAACAACAGATTTTTCCTGGGGCAGATTTTCCCTGAACCACTGGTTCTCCACCCTGGATGCATGTCAGAATCACCTGAAGAACTCGAAAAACACATATACCTTTGCTGGGTCTCCACTTAGGTCAATTAAGTCAGCTTCTAGGGGATGGGGCCTGGCTTCAGAAGTTTAAGTGCACCCCAGGTGATTCTCATATGCAAGCGAAGATGACGACCAGTGTTCTATACCTGTGCTATCCAATATGGTAGCCATTAGCCACATGTGACTATTTGAATTACAGTGAAAATTGAATAAAACCAGAAATTCGGTTCCTCAGTTCCTCTAGCCACCTTTCCAGTGACAAGTAGACATGTGTGGCTAGTGGCTACTCTATTGGACAGGGCAGACCATTTCTGTCCTTGCAGAAATTTCTAACCAATGTGCTCCCCTAGCCCTTTCCCTGGTTTGTACATCAGGTATGTAAATCAATCTTCACGTGACTTTAAGCAAACACTACTGGTAAGGGACATCTGCTAAAAATCAAATGAAAACCAGTGACACACTCCTGGCTTCCACCACCAAAGACATTGTTTTGATATATCCAGGCTTCCGCTACACAGACCTCAAATTTTAAGAAGTAACTATTTTTAGTTTGGGCTGTTTATTTTGGCTGTTTAGATTTCTCTGTTCTGGCTGTGCTGGTGAGAAGCGCTGCTGTCAAACCATGGAGGCTTTTGGGATACTATTTCCCAGCAAAAACTGAGTGTGGATGGAAATACACAACACAGACAGACAGACAGACACACACACACACACACACACACACACACACACTGGTTTTGCTCAGAGCCCACCCTGCCCCTTGCTAGCTCAGCGCCCCCAGGGGATCTGAGCAGATGGGGTTGTCTGTCACCGTCTGTTCTGTGCATGGAGGGTGAACATGGTTCCCACCCTGGCCCTCCCCTAGCACATCAGACAGCCAGTGTGACAGCCAAGTCCCCACTCCCTGCCAGAGCTCAGCCTCAGCTGAGGGCTCCTTCCTCAGAGACTCCAGACTTTTCCTCAGCCATTCCTTTCACCCACACCCCACCTCAGGCATCTCCAGTGCTGATCCTTCCACCCCATCCCCAACTCACCCTAAGGTTCACCCCACAGGCCAGCACAGCCTAAGGGCTTTCTGTTGAGCAGGGGGCAGTTCAGAAGAAAGCCCTATGCATGGGTGAGCCCCTAGCTTTAGGGCCAGTCCCCTGCTGGGATCCCTCATGGCCAGATCAGCCAGCCCTTGGGTGACATCCCACCATGGCTCAGAAAGAAGAATGCTCGTCTTTCTCTCTCTTCCACTGTGTCCCTCCCAGGACGCCACTTGGGCAACTATTTTTTGATTTTGGCCTTCAACTCTCGGATCTTCTCCACCCTCCTTCGTTGCAGCAACCTTCAGCTGCAGACCCTCGGCAAGGCAGCCTCGGGAGGGCTCGGCTTTTAAGGTCTTGAATGTGGACCTCTCTGGCTGAAACTGCCTCCCTGCTCCTTTCATCCCCCTCATAAGGCATGTCCTGCTGCTGTTTCTCATTCCACCTCCAAGGTCTCATCCCCTTGGTCCAGATCCTGGGAGCCTTCCTGTCAGCTCAACCTTCAAAATAGATCCAGACACTGACCCCTTCTCACAGCCTCCACAGCCAGCCCCAGCCCCCATCGCCTCTCACCTGGATCACTGTGGGAACCCCCTGACTGCTCTCGCTGGGTCAGCGCTTGTGTCCCCTACAGTTTAGTTTGTTCGCAACACAGCAGCCACAGTGATTGTTTTAAAACTAAAGTCTGTTCACACTTAAACCCTCCAAAGGGCTCTCGTCTCCCTCAGAATAAAATCCAAGACCATAACCGTGGCGTTCAAGGGCCTAGATGATCTGGCCCCTGCCTTCTCTCTCTTACCTCATCTCCGCCACTCTTTCCTCCAGCTACAAGGGCCTCCTGCTCTTCCTCAAACTCAGCAAGCACCATCCTGCTGCAGGGCCTTTGCACTGCTGTCCTGTTCTGCCAACATTCTGGTCCCCGTTCTGGCATGGCTCATGCCCTTGCTTTCTTCAGGCCTCTGCTCCAGTGTCATATGGACACCACCCTCCCATTCTCTTCCACTCTAAGCCTCTAACTCCCTTTATGTATCTGTATAATACTATGTACTTGTCACATCTGTCATATTAGAGATTGATTTATTTATTGCCAGTTTGTTCCACAATTTTGTTCACTGCTGTATCTCAGGCAGCAAGAACCATGCCTGGCACATGAGAGGTACTCAGCACATATTTGAGAAATAAATGAGTGAATCTTCTAACTGGGTCTCTTAATTTTAGTCATTCTCACTTCCTGTTGCTCATCTCCAGGTCAGCTTTTTAGAAGCAGGGCTCTAAGGGCTCAGCGCGGTGGCTCACACCTGTAATCTCGGCACTTTGGGAGGCTGAGGCAGGTGAATCACTTGAGCCCAGGACTTGGAGACCAGCCTGGGCAACACGGGGAGACCCTATCTCTATATTCCAAAAACATATTTTTAAAAAAAGAAGAAGGACTCTAATCCTCCCACTGCCCTGTTTAAAAACCTTTAGTGACTTCCCACTGCCTGCTCCATAAAGCTGAAGCCCACTCTCACTGTTTAGCTCTCCAGCCTTGCCCTCTCTGTTCTCTTCTCTGCATGTTCTTATGCTTCCGATAAACTGGACCACTCAGCATGCCCTGAACCTTCTTTGCATTTCCTGCTCTGTGCCTCTCCTACAGTAGCCCTGCCTGAGCTCCTTGCTCTCCTCTCCAACTCCAGTCACCACCTCCCTTTCCTTCAGGCAGATGGCACCACCTCCGTGAAGCCTTCTCTGACCACCCCACCCAGAGACGACTTTCCTTTCCATTACAGCTCTTGCCTTTGATAGTGTAGTAGGTACACCCATTGTGTCCCCTGGTATCTGAGTTATCTCTCTGCCCAGCAGAATGATAGCCCCTTGAGGGCAGAAGCCACGACTTGTCATTCCATCTTTTTAACCCCTGGGGTTCCATGTTGCGCACACAGTGGCTACCCCACAAATATCTGTGGACCGAACACATGCTCTTGGACCCAATCCTAGTGATGGCTCTGCCTGCCTGATACTCACGTCGATCTCGCTGAGGATGACATCAATGATGCTGCCAATGACAATCAGGAAGTCAAACACGTTCCAGGGGTCTCCAAAGTAGCCCTGGGAAGGAGAAGGATGGGAAAGGGAGGGGCTGAGCTTTGGGAGGAAGGAGCTCTGGCTGCTAGCAGAGGACAGTGTCCCACCCGAGCTAATGCAGAGCTGCGGGTTGGGCCAAGGTGGGGTGCCCATGACTCCACCTCCCACTGGTGCTCCAGTGGGCTCCCCCACTCCAACACTCCTCTCCCCTTTGCTCTTTAGTTCCCTTCCTCCAGAGCAAAAAGTAGAGTGGTTGGGGGGAGGGGAGAATTGTTGGGAACTCAGGATTTGGGGTCCTGGTCCAGATAGAGATCTCTTTCATCCCCTGAACCCCACTGAACATCCTATCTGGGGCTTGACAGTGCAGAACTGACAGGGCTGTGCTGGGAACCATGGGAATGGACTTGAGAACCAAAGAGACAAGGCAAGATTTTCCCCCAGCCCTGGGCCTGTTCTTCAGAAACTTCAGGGCAGGTGAGAATGTAAGAGAGGCTCAAAGGAAGAGGCTCCCAGAGTCTTTCTGTCATTGGTCAATTCTGGCCGCATGAAGATTTGCCTGCCCTGTGTCCGAAGGTGGAAGTGGGCAAAGGGGTGAGCAAGTTGGGAGCAGAAGTGCTGGGCAAAGGAGCCCTGATAGGATGAGGGATGGGGGTGGATGTTCCACTGGAAGGCCCCACCCCCCAGCCCCAGCTTCTCATCTGGCCCTGCAGCCCCCACACTCACCCTGGCCTTGAAGGCCATGAGCTTGAGGATCATCTCCAGGGTGAAGATGATAGTGAAGGCCACATTGAGGATGTCTGAGATGTGGTTCATCTGCTCGGACTGGTTGTAGTGCTGTGGAGGCGACGCAGGAGCAGTGGGTCGGGGGGCTGGGTTTGCCCACCCTGTAGATTGCATTCCCAGAGCCCCTGCCTCTTCCTGGGCAGCCCCCAACCCTTTCTTGGGCTCCCTGCTCACTTTGTTTTAGCTCAGAAAACTAGAAGCTGCTTTAGCAATCCCCTGAGTTCTGCCAAATTTTATGAACACCCTCCCCCTACCCCACCACCACAAAAGAGGTAACACAGGAGGGGAGGGGCTCCAATTCCACGTCCTGCAGAGTGCATTCATTTACATGCAGGGCTGCAAGGCCAGAGCTCATTTACATATCTGCTCTGGGAGGACCAGGGTGGCAGGTCGTCCAGGCAGGGTGCTGTGACAGGTTCTGTTTAGTCATTTGGGTACAGGACTGGGAAGGAAGACTCCTGGATTCCACAGTCCGTGTTATCACTGGCTACTAGTGGGAAACTGAGAGCTCACCAAGCTTACTCTGTCTGCACACCGCCCCCAGTGCTGATGAGGCATGATGGTGAGGCCCCTGTCACCTACCACTATGACCCTCCTTAAATCTACTTCCTTGTAAGTTTTCCCAGGGATCTCTTACCCTTTTATTAGAAAGTGGATGAAATTCTCCCTCTTCCACAAAACCTTCCAGGTAGTTTGGGAGGATCCAATGGCTGCCTCCACCCTGCCCTGCCTTGGCAGGACTGCCCAATTCTACTGCCTGACTCAGCCCCAAACACAAGCCAGTGCTGACGATCCTCTGCGAGCTGGGCCTCTTGGCTCAGTGATTGTCTTTCCATATCACCATGACCTAGCAGCGAGTGTTCTTATCACTGGGTGTGTCTTGGGCTTCTAGGAGCAGGGAGCCTAGTTGCACCATCCTATTCATACAGGGCTTAAGGAATCAGATGCTGAATCAAGGCTTGATAATGATCCTGCTAATTATGATATTGTCTATAAAGGGTGCTCAACTCCCAAGAGAGACATCTGTTTTGCAAATACTAAACCCATTTTTCTTGGGACCAGAGCCAAGATTCCAGCCAACTCAACCATCCAGATTTGCAACAGCAGAAGAAAAACAGAGAAAGCACTTTCTACTTCCCATACTTTCTCCTCCTTCTGTGGTAGCTATCTCCTGTTTGCAGAATTACCATACTATTTTTATGCTTGAATTACCTCCTTAATAAACCATAAGTGCCTGGTGACAAGGCCTGTGCGCAGTTCACTTCTGTATTCCACGTAGCACCTCAGCACACAGTGCACAGGAAATGTCTACTGGGGGGAATCCTGGCTATCCTGCCCTATTCACCCTGCCCTACCCAAGGCCCAGGTCCCAGTCTGATCAGACATTTGTCTCCTTGGGAGCCCTTACCTGCATGCCGAGGCAGATGGTGTTGAGCATGATGAGGGCAAACATCAGGTATTCAAAGTAGGAGGAGGTGACAATGTACCACACCTGGTACTGGTATGGGTTTTTGGGAATGTAGCACCTCAGTGGGCGGGCCTTCAGGGCATACTGTACACATTGGCGCTGCGACACATACAACAGGACAGGTCAGCACCAAAAGGCCCCTCCCTCCCTCTCCACACCCACATCCACGGGATTGACGGGCAAGTCAGGAGCAGCTGTGGCCAGGGGCTGTGGCTGAGGACTCTGAACCGTTTAGGGGAAGAATCCTGTTGGGCTCTTGGGTTCCCCTTGAGTTATCACAGCCCATTCCCATGGGCGCTGTAGACTAGCCTGGGGGTCTGAAAGGCTTCCTTTCTCTGGGCATCATGAGGTTCCACGAGAAGACCCACTCTACCAACTTGTATTGCTTCAGGTTGGAGATAGGGTAGGGTGCATGGAGGCTAGGGCTTGGCATCAAATGCAGGTTCTAGGGTCACCCTCAGGCCTCTCTTCCCTGGCTGAACCTAGGGCTCGGGCCAGCAGGAGGCCTGCTGGAGCTCTGCCCTCCACCTCTGGCAGGCAGCCCAGGCACCTGGTTCTTGTTCAGCTCACAGTTCTTGTACTCAGTCTCTCCCTGCTCCTGGAAGGTGACAATGACAAAGCCCACGAAGATGTTCATCATGAAGAAGGCAATGAGGATGATGTAGATGATGAAGAAGATGGCCATCTCCACACGGTTGTTGTAGATGGGACCCACGTCCTCCTCATTGGAGTCTATGGCCTTGTACAGCAGCCTGGGTGTGGGCAGAGAAGAGAGGACAGGCTGGGCGGGGTAACAAGGCAGAGAGTCAGGCCGAGAAGGATGGGCTTTATCCCACTGGCTGTGGAGAGCCAAGAGAGCCTTCTCAACAGTCAAGTTATGGGATTGGAGTTAGGACGGGGCCAGGAAAGACCAGACCCAATCCTGGAATGGCTCTGCCTTGCCAGAGGTTGCCCCATCTATCCCTAATCAATCAATATTAACAATCTGCCCTGTGGGCAGAGAGGCATACACCTATGGTGGACTGCGTGCATTTTGTCAACGCCCCCTGGTCAGGCCTACTTTGGAGTGACCAGTCAACATACCATCAAACCATCAGAGAGTTGGTGGGTTTGTTGGGCACCTGCCAGAGGTAGCAGTGGCACCATGGGGGCTGCAGAAGGGCAGGCTGGCTGCCTGGTCCTACCTGACCATGCCCACGAGGGACCTAGGCCCCAGCCCTCACTCACTGAGGCCATCCCTCGAAGGTGGAGACCGTGAAGAGGGACATCATGGCTGAGAGCACATTGTCGAAGTGGAAGTCGCTGTGTACCCACTCGCGGTGACGCAGCTCTATCTGTGTGGGGTCCCCGTCCTTGTACACGTAGTAGTAGCCCCTGTGGCAGGGAGGCCCAGTCACTCCACAGGGCACGGCTGGGCTGCCTTGCCCCACCCACATCCTCTGGGCCCTGGGTGGGGAGTGTGCAGGAGAAATGAAGTTCCGGATCTGGGACCCAAGGGGACACTGCTGGGCGAGCCCGAGGAAAGGGGTCTCTGAGTATCCCTCCTAGGCTTAGAGGCTGAGCTTCCCCAGTTTCCAGCTTGAAGGGCCATCATTCACCAACACACAGTCCCCTGCCCTGTGACCGTCCTGCCGTGCTGCCTGCCCCGTGACCATCCCACTGTGCTCCCTGCCCCGTGTACCTGCACTCCTCCTCTGCCATCTTGGACAAGTCGGTGCACCTGAAGAACTTCCCCTGCAGCCAGGAGGAGGGAGGGAGGGAGGGAGGGAGGGAGGGAGGGAGGGAGGGAGGGAGGGAGGGAGGGAGGCATGTTGTCATGGAAACAGGATAGAAAAGTGGGCTCTGGGAGTGAACAGTGGAAGGGGGGAGGGAAGGCAGGCATCTGGAAAAAGGAGCCCGTCTCTTCCTCTCAGAGGCATGAACTCGCCCTTGGGGCAGGGCCCCAGAGCAGCCACCTTTCTTCATCATCGTTCATTCCCACAGCTCCCCCAGGGCTTCCCCACCCAGCCTAGATGCTGCCAAGACCGAGAAGGCAGTGCCTCAGAGAGGCATTTACTGAGTGCCCCCGATGGGCTGAAGGGATGGACATGAGTGCAGCTCAGCCCCTGCCCCTCCCTCGGGGAGCTGAGCCTCTGAGCCCCTCACCTCCCCCACTGCTGCAGGAGGCCTTCTGCAGTCTCCCATATGGAACAAGGAGGAGGGGCTGCCCACCTCCCACCTCCATCCTCCTGCCAGTGGGGTGGGAGCTGCAGAGTTGGAGCCCAGCTGGGCTCTGATGACTCAACTTGTCTCAGAGTCAAGTGGGGTCCCATGTCCCAGCCCAAGGCCCAGGTAGGGGGGCTCTGTAATCCTCTGCCCTGACTTTGGCCACAGCAGTTGCTCCTTTTATCTATGTCACAGACTGGGCCCCTGAACAACATGTTTGAAGGAAAGTAGTGGATGGCTAGGTCTTTTTTTTTTTTTTTTTGCGCGCTCTGTTGCTTAGGCAAGAGTGCAGTGGTGTGATTTTGGCTCACTGCAATCTCTGCCTCCCCAGTTCAAGCAATTCTCCTGCCTCAGCCTCCTGAGTACCTGGGATTACAGATATGTGCCATCATGCCCAGCTAATTTTTGTATTTTTAGTGAGAAGGGGTTTCACCATGTTGGCCAGGCTGGTTTTGAACTGCCAACCTCAAGTGATCCGCCCGCCTCGGCTTCCCAAATTGCTGGGATTACAGGTGTGAGCCACCGTGCCCAGCAGGATGGCTAGGTCTTACGGAAGCTAAATCAGGCTTGAGATCCATGGATTCTGGTGCAGTTCCTTCAAAGACCCAGATAGAGAAACTGCCTCAGCCAGGGACACAGCACTAGTTGAAGACACAGCTGGCCCTTGCCCCCCCACTGCCCCTGCCACACAGGTCTATGCTGTTCCTATCACATGCCCTTTTTATGGTTGCTGGAGCAGAAGGTGAAGGTGAGGCGGGTGGTACTTGGGGTAAGCAGAGAGTGGATAGAGCTGCCACTGGGCAGGGTCTGGGCACTTAACACCAAATGCCCAATTTACTATGGAAAGCAAAGCTCGACTCTGCTATGACGTGGAATGCACGTGGTGTTTCCACAGAGTCAAATGCGACATCAAATGCCAACTGGAACTGTTATGCTTCTAGGACCTCCTGGAAGGCAGGAGCTGGGGGTCTTTTAATGAGAGACTAAAGCATGGCGAGAGTTGGGTATTGACAGGCAATTGCTCTTGCTTGTCTGGAAGGGACGTGGAAGCCAAAGGGAGGGCAGCGGCTCATTCATTCCTTCAGGTAGCGTGTCTGGTGGGCCTCCTCTACACCAGGCCCTGGGCAGGGGGCCAGGCAAAGGGATGAGGCAGACACAGACTCTGCCCTCAGGGGATTCTGGGGACCCAAGCCTGGCAGAGGACGGGGCTGGGGGGCAGGAGGTGGACAGCCCTTAGCTGGGCCAGGGGGATAAGGCTGCATGTAGCTGGCAGAGTGGCCAGACACGATAAACACTCTCATCCCTCCCATCCCTCCAGGACAGGGACCAACAAGACCTATTCCCCCCGAAGGTCCTCTGGGGGCTCCACGCTGCTGCTTCTCTCAGAGCCTGTTCCCTGCCCTCAGGGAGGATTTGGCTTGTAAGGCCCTCAGCTCTAGCAGAGGCCCTGGTTCAGGTATGGAAAACATGCTCCATACATGTTTGTTGAATGAATGAATGATTGTAAGATGATGCCATTGCATGTCTAAGACTGACTGAGGTTATGTAATTATGACTTTGAAAGATCGTGCTTTGGTGATAGGAGGAGCAGCTGGGTCATGCAGGAAGTATCAAGGGTGTTGGTGTATACTCAGGAATCAATTTCTCTGTCCTGCAAATGATCTGAGAGCCAGAGACATCTGGAAATCAGGGTTCTGTGGGAGGGACATCTTTGTAGGGCTAATTCCTAGAGAGGAACTGAATAGCTGTGTTCTCCTAGGAAAGCGAGAAAAGTATAAGGTCGGCTCCGGATGTGAGATGATGAACTCCCAGCCTTAGAGGCTCCTGGTAGATGCGGATGATGGCAGACATACCAGCCAGGAAGATGGGCTGCCGCAGCCCAGCTGCACTGACGGAGGCGGAGTGTGGGGCTGGGATAGGGCATATGCTTGGCACAGGCCTGGCAGGATGGGAGGAAGCGGGCAAGGGTGGGAAGGGAGAGGAATGGCTGCAGGGCCCTGGGAGGAGGGGCCTCCCTCCCCAAGGAAAAGCCATGCGAGATAGGGAGAGAGCAGATACAATGGCAACGGTGGTCAGCAGTCAACCAAGAGGCCAGGGATGGACGTCACTGAGGAAACTGGATCTGGACTTGCCATATATTAGCCTTAAAACTCTGTGCATTCCGTTGAAGCAACTTCACTTTGAGTCTCAACAACGTGTTGTGTTGCTTGTGTATTTACTTTTTAAAAGAGCTTAAGATAGTTGCTGTCAGGTTTTCATTTTAGCTTATTAGATCTCTTAAAGCTATTAACCATCATTGAAAGATGGCTGCCTCTTAAAAGTTTGATTTAGGAGAGTTGTATTTATAGACTGAAGTTTCATAGTCATATTTAAAAGATGGACATCGAACTAACCGTTTTCTTGTTTTGTTTGATAGAATTCTAAGTGCATGACAATAGCTTTAAGAGATAGGGCTTGAATTGTCTTTTAATTTCAACTCAATAGACACATGACCCTCTGCTACCATTTCAGTAGTGTTAGAAGCCCATTGACTGTTTCTGAGATTATCATTGGGCTGCTTTTGTGGAACTCAAGGTGCTATTTAAATGTAATGATGCCTTACTGGCTTTCTGCAAACTTACGTGTTTGGCGTGGTGAAGACCTATTTTTCAAAATAAGATATTCTCATATGAAAAACTGTGCATTCAAAGACATCTGTTTTCACAATGTGGGGCTCCTTGTGCTTGAGAGCGGGCACCAGGGCTGGGAGCGGGAGGGGCAGCTGCTCGTGCAAGCAGGGGCTCACCTTGAAGAGCTGGACGCCGATGCAGGCAAACATGAACTGTAGGAGGGTAGTGACCAGCACGATGTTCCCGATGGTGCTGATGGCCACGAACATGCACTGCACCACGTGCTGGGGAGAGAGGGGCCAATGGGGGCTGGGGGTGCACCCTGGTAACTCTGCTAGCCCAGCTGAGGAAACCCCAGGAGTGCAAGACTTGCTGCCTCCTGATGAGTTGGAGGTGGGGAGAGGCTGGTGGGGAAGCACAGCTACCCCAGCCTCATCCTCACCCCTATCTGGCCAGGGAGACGGGACAGGGGTCCCAGCCATGGCTGGGCTGAGGTTTCTGGAGTGAGAAGGCCCCTGTAACCCCTCCCATCCCTCTCTGGGGCTCCTGCCCAGGCCCTCTCTCACCTTCAATCCCTTGGCTCTGTTGATGGCTCTGAGTGGTCGGAGCACCCTCAGCACCCTCAGGATCTTCACCACGGAGATGGCGCTGGACCTGGGGGGGCGGCAGTGGTGAGGGGGCTGAGGGCAGCCTGCTCCAGCCAGCCCAGTCTGCGGCGGAGCCTCCAGCCATATCCTGCCCTCCACACCAGCTGCCTTTCTGCCTGAAAACACTCCCACCTTCCCCTTCCCTTTCCTCCAGCACTGCAGGGCAGAGCCACCCCTGCTATCTGGACCGTGCTCTCATGGGTGTGTCATGAAACAGAAGACAGCCTTTCCCTGTGGGTGGCTAGAGGCTCCGTCCCTCCCATCGGACGGTGAGCGCCCCAAAGGCAGGGGCTGTGCTCCCTACAGGGTTGGGGAGGGAGGGACCATTTCCTCCTCTCTGCATCCCCTGCCAGTCTCCAGAACAGAGCGCTACCCACTTCACTGGTGGCAACCCACATTCCAGCTGGTGACAACCCACAGGACCCCCTGCCCCCATCAGAGGCCCTGAGAGACCCTCCTCTTGTGGCAGGGGCCCACCAACATGGGTGGGACTCCCACTACAAAGCCCTGGCACAGAGCAGAGGGTGGTCTGTCCCCAGGGCTGGCCCTTGCCGCTGCTCACTCAAGTCCCATGGAGATGAGGGACACGGCCACCACCAGCAGGTCCAGCATGTTGAAGTAATTGCGGCAGAAGGAACCCTTGTGCAGGAAGGCTCCGTAGGTGGTCATCTGGGGAGAAAAAGGCAGCAGCCTGGATGGAGGAGCTTGGAGAACAGGCCTGTCTCCCACAGACAAGGGCTTCTCGCCTCTGCTCAGGAAAGCACTTACTGAGGCAATAGCCTTCCAGAAATCTCTATATTTCACTCGACTCCTTGCAGTGGCCTAAATGCATTTCCTATCTCTGCTCACAGTTGTTGAAGCGTGGGGACTTCTCATGGGCAGCTGGGCCAGAAGTCTCTTTCTTTACATACCATAGGGAACCCTGGGTCTCCTTTCCCATGGGTCCACAGAGTCGGGGAGCCCTGGCCCCACTGTCTCCTGTGGGACATAAAATTTCTCCTCCTTCCTGGGAAGCTTCTTGGACGATCCCCTCTGCCTTGTGGCTTGCTAGGTCAGGCTGAAAAAGCCCTCCAGGACTCTAGGGGTCCTGGGCCCTCTCTCCTCCCTCTCCACCTCCTTCTCATCACCTGCCTTCTTGCTCCCCTCTCAGCTTCTTTGATATATTCTCTAATAATCTCCCATGCCTTTGCACAAATGCATTTTGCCCTTAAAATCGAACAGGGTTGAAACCTTTCCCAGCATTCAGGGACCTATATGATTTTGTCTTAATTTGCCTTCCCAGACTCGGCACCCAGGCCTCCCTGCATGTGCAATATATCCCAGCCCAAAGGGGCCACTTTATCCTCTCTGGCAATGTCCCCAGATCTCCTTATAACGCACTTGCTACTGTCTGTCCTAGGCCGCCCTAGCTATCTCTACCCAGTGAAGGCCTGTCCAACTTCAAGTTCTGGCTCTCATGCCCCGAACTCCACAAACTTCTTGACCTCGAGGAAGCCCCCATCTCCCTCTACTCAATTCCTTCAATAGTTGAGGCCCCGAAATAAGGTACTGTCCTGATTTCACACCACAGCCTGCTCTGAGCCTGTTCCTGGGGCTCGGCTAGCCTCTCCTCTCTTAGTTCATGAATGTGCACGCCGGGGCTACTGGGTTTCAGTTACAGATGGGTCTTCCCTCTGCCCCCAGAGCTCACCACCCCCAGGATGGCTGGAACCCCGTGCATCTGTGTTGGGAATGGGTGAGCAGTGACGTGCTGTGGATAAGGTGTGGAAAAGGCGTGACAGGGCAGAGCTGCCAGGAACCCAGCTCAGGGCAGTGGTCACTTCTCTGGGGACTCTTGGAGGAAAAGGCCTTTCCAGTCGCTGTTAACAGAGGTCTAGGGACGACAAATCACACAGCTCCCCCAGCTCTGCTCTTTTCTTTTTTTTTTTTTTTTGAGATGGAGTCTCTCTCTTATCACCCAGGCAGGAGTGCAGTGGTGGGATCTCAGCTCACTGCAAACTCTGCCTCCTGGGTTCAAGCAATTCTCCTGCCTCAGCCTCCCGAGTAGTTGGGAACAGGTGCCCGCCACCATGCCTGGCTAATTTTTGTACTTTTAGTAGAGACGGGGTTTTGCCATGTTGGCCAGGCTGGTCTCAAACTCTTGACCTCAGGTGATCTGCCTGCCTCGGCCTCCCAAAGTGCTGGGATTACAGGCGTGAGCCATTGTGCCCGGCCACCAGGTCTGCTCTTAAGCTAACTGTATGGAAGAAAAATGCCGGAGTTTGGCTGGGCGAGGTGGCTCATGCCTATAATCCCAGCACTTTGGGAGGCTGAGGAGGATGGATCACAAGGTCAGGATATCAAGACCATCCCGGCCAACATGGTGAAACCCCGTCTCTGCTAAAAATACAAAAAATTAGCTGGGCATGGTTGCAGGCACCTGTAGTCCCAGCTACTTGAGAGGCTGAGGCAGGAGAATTGCTTGAACCTGGGAGGCGGAGGTTGCAGTGAGCTGAGATAGCGCCACTGCACTCCAGCCTGGCAACAGAGTGAGACGACGTCTAAAAAGAAAAAATAGAAAAATGCCTGAGGCTTCAAGACATGGGCTGTACTCTGTGGATGAGGGAGCCACAGGCTGGCTGAGCCTCACTTTCCAGCCCACCACCCAGACACCCGTGGGCCTGCCCGGTGTGCTGGGTCCCAAGAGTCTTTCCTGCCACTCTCCACCTCTTTTCCGCTTCTCTCCAGCCCCTGAGTTGACTGTGTGTAAGCTGGAGCCACATCAGGGAAACTCCCTCCCCAGGGCTGCCCCACCGCCCTCACTCACCTTGAGGACAATCTCCACAGTGAAGACAGAGGTGAACCCGATGTCAAAGTGTTTAAGGATCTGGGGACAGGGCAGGGGAGGAAGCAGCCAGTGAGAGGAGGGGGCAACAATATCAGCAGCAGCAGCAGCATCAAAGCAGGCAGTCAGAGCCAGTCTGTGCCCCAGCCTGTGCCGTTCAGAAGGGGTGGAGTGGGCAGTCCTATCCCTGAGGAATTGAACTCTGAGAAACTCTGATGCCTGTAGCCACGTAGAGGATATAGCTGAACGCTGGGCACCAGACTGAGGCTGGAGGGGGCGGGGGTGCTGAGTGGCAGAGAGGGTGAGGCCCGTCACCTGATTCCTCATGGAATCAGCCCGGATGGGGTCTTCCGCAGCCAGTGCAGCACTGCTGAGCAGGATGAAGAGCAGGATGAAGTTGGTGAACCAGGTGGCATTGACGATGCGGTGACACAGGACACGGATCCTGGTGGGGTGAGGTAGGGGGGGCAGGGGAGCTGTGAGCTGCTAAAGGCTCTGGCCTCATCAGCCTCCATCCTGTGGAGGAACACGGGATACACCCCCTGCTCCTCCCTGGCCAGTGGGGAAGTGCAGCCCTGCACCTTCAGGGTCCTCCGGCTGGACGCACAGGGGGCCCTGACCCCTCACTCTGTTTCTAAAGCCTTAGTTCCTCCTCCCAGCCAAGCCCCTCCCATCACCTGCCCCTTCCTGCAATTACGGCACCACCCTGAGGTTTCCCATCAAATGAAAATGGGACAGGCTGGTCTCTATCCATGAGGCAGACAGATGAAACTCCACAGAGACTATGGACTGTGTGTAGTTTAAAGGTGTAAAATTATGAAACCGATAAAAACTGTAGCTTCCCTTGCTCTCTCCCCCTTGACCTAACTAAAGCTCTTCTCTCAGAAAGGAATCAATAAACAGGTCCCTCTTAGGTGTAAATAACTCATAAGGTTTACAGTATTACTTTTCCCAGATATACTAGCATTTTAAACAGGGCACAAGCTCTTAAGCTAAAACACTGAGTTTCTCATAGTATAATTGTAGGCATGGAGAGTCAGACAGGGGTTTTTCTAGGGCAGGGAAGCAGATGAGAGCCGCATCAATCACCCCCACAGCAGCCAAGGGGCACCCACTTATTGGTGGGGCTGAAGATGAAGAAGGAGCTGGCTTCTGGAATGGGCACGGCCTTCTCTTTCAGCTGCAGCTCAGCCAGGGGACGTGGTCGGGGGCTCAGCGGGATCTCGGGCTCATCTTCCTCGTCGTCCCCTGTCAGGAGAGAGGGAGGAATTAGGGGTGTCTTCCCATGCTTTGCTATGCCCGTGGCTTCTGTGCTCAGAGCCCTCCTAGGAGCCCCTGCAGCCAGCAAGCAAGGTGGTACCAGGCTGACTTGGGACCCTAGGGCATTGGCAGAGTCCAGCCCGGGCATCTCCTTTTCTTCACAGTGAGCAGATTTGAGCTGTCAAGGGTAGGTAAGGGAAGCCCACAACCTTCCAGAAGTGGGACTAGGAGCAAGCCCAAGTAACTTTGTGGGTGCATGTTGTGTCTCAAGGCTCGATCCACACAGCCTCAAATATCCATAGGCTGGCGGATGGAGTGGGAAACCCTGCTTCAGAAGAGGAGACCTGGGTCCTAGTCCCAGGTCTGCGTCTAACTTGCTGTGCAGTGCTGGGAAGGTCTGTGCCCTTCCTCAGCGTCAGCTTTCCAATTTGTGAAACCGACAAGGGGCAGGAGGGTTGTTGAAATAAAAGGACTCTGTGATCCTCTCCTGGGCTAGGATTTTAAAACTA
The DNA here is from genome assembly GCF_028878055.3 of Symphalangus syndactylus. NCBI lineage: Eukaryota > Metazoa > Chordata > Mammalia > Primates > Hylobatidae > Symphalangus > Symphalangus syndactylus. The sequence continues at coordinate 21,957,281 of NC_072434.2, read as the reverse complement.
GTAACTTCACAGAGAAACTTCCAGCATGGAAAAAAGCAATCAGAATTTCTTGAGCTTCACCCAGTCCCCAGGATGCGGGCAGGGGATAGGGGATGAAGAGACAGACATTCCAAGCACATTCACTGGGTCTCATGACTTCACGAGGAAGCTGAGTACCCGAAATCCTCAGCTCCCAGGGTGGGAGAATCCCGTGATCAGATGGTGGGGGCACTATTCAAAGCGGGGGTTTCTCTTGGTTCCCTCCCCTGACAGCTACCTCCTTCCTAACCCTCCTGGCCCCTGGCAGAGGCCTTGAGGGAAGCCAAGAGCTACTGGATTCTACTGTCTCCATCATGGCCACCTGTAGGGGTTCTCAAATCCACCAAGTCACATTCCAATTTTTCTGTCCCCCCGAGAAGTTAAAACTCTTATTCCTTGGGATGAGTGTCCTAATGTGACACTTCCTGTCTTGCCCAGCCAGCCACAGACCCCAGAGACACATTTCACGCTTAATCGCAGAGACCGTTAATTCTTTGAGTTAGTGTATTTGCATCCTTCCCCTGCCTTCTTACTTCCTCCGCCTATGCCCAGTTTGTTAATTTCATTGCACATATCTTTTCCGGTAAGCCATTTCAAACTGTTTTTAGAAAGAAGCAAGATATAAACACATTCAATCCCCTTGGTAAGACTCTGTTCCTGCTGTCCAGCACACACCCCCTCTACCCCTCCTCTCGTCACTTCTTTCCAGCCCCTTCCTTGTCCCCGACCTCAGATTTCCTGTCAGCCACCATCTCACCTGCACATAGGTCACTGCCATCTAATAGGAGATAACTGTTAGATGAAACAACTCAAAATGAGTTATTCTAAAACACAAATATTCATTGCTGGTAGATATTTGAAGAAATTACATTATTCTTACTTACACCAGCTCCATGCTACCCATACTTCACTTTGCAAAATTCTTTCATGCATTCATTCAATCAATTTATTGAGTGCCTCTTCTGAGCCAAACACTGTGCTGTGTGGAACACAAAAGTCCCCCTGGAGCTTAGAGTCACTGGGGCAAACAGATGCTAATCAGCTGATTCCATAAGTAGACATACAAGTAGCTGATCAGCTGGTGGAACAAGTAGACCTAAAACTGCCCCACTGACCCGGTGCTCCGAAGGACCCAGGACTCAGAGAGTTCTTGGGCCCCAGGGCTCTGCCAGGTGGCCTGGTAAGATTAATTCATCCTGGTTCTGCTTGTCCTCTTCTTGGTCCAGATAAATGGGATTTCTGCAGCAGTCACTGGTTATTTGCATTTATGAGATGTTTGTGGTTTATCCACGGTTGTTTCTTATCCATGCTCCCCCTACCCCACCATTGTTTCCTCCTCTTGGACTTTCCCACATTGCCTGTCATGGTTCTATTCATCCCTGTATCCTTCCGGCCCCCAGCCCTACTGGACACTGGATAGTGAGTAATCTGCCTCATCACGACATAGATGGGCGTGTCCTCATTTATGATCCATTCTGCATGACTGGCAGGGAAGACTTGTATACCCATGTGTCCCTGTGCTTCTTGAAAACTGAGTCCTCAGCACTGAGGCACATACCTGGCACTCAATAAATACTTGCTGAGTTACGTGAAAATAAAATGTATGGGTTTTTCTGTTGTGTGCATGGTTGAGAGAGACAAGCTGGCAGATGGCTTATTGGCACAGAAGGGATGTCTCCAGTGTTCTGATCTCCACATGGAGGGGTCCAGGTAGGGACACACAAGAGACTGCCCAGGGGGAGAATTCAGGACCGGCACACCCCTATTTCACCCCAGCACCCTGCTCCAGTCCGGTCTCCAGCATCCTCACCTGGGAAGTCGGCTGAGGGGTAGGGATCCTTCACCTCATTGACATTAGATTCAAACTCATCGATTTTCAGCTGTAGAAAGGAACACAATGACTATAACAATGAAAAAGAAGTTGCGGTTTCCCCTCAATGAGCATATACTGGAGAGCCTGTTAGCATTCAGCTCACTTAATCATCCCTACAGCCTAAGGGACAAGGAATATTATGATCATCCCCATTTTACAAATGAGAGGCCAGGCCCAGCAAGGCCAGACAACTTGCACAAGCTCCCACGGGGCAAGGCCTGAGCCTGCCCTGGCCTGTCTGACGCTATCTTCACGCACCCACTGCTTGGTTCTCCAGAAGAGAGTTGAGCTTCCCAGGCCAGGACCTCCAGCCCCTCTGGGCCCGGTTCCCTGACTTTTTGAACTCCACTTCCTCAGTTTTCAGGAATGGTGAGCACAGCCAGACGGGAACGAGCAGGGCAGGGCTAGCAATGGTGGAAGCTGATCTGGGCCTCTCAGTGGAACAGCGGGTGTCAGGGAGAGGAAATACCTCCTTGGTCTGGAGTGGGAAGCTGCTACGCTGGGGAAGTCTGGTTCCCAGGTTGGGAGGTCTGTGCCTCTCAGTGCAGGAGTCCCTGGAGATGGATTCGTTGGCTCTCCCTCCAGTCGTACGCAGGGAGATGCCCTCACCTGGCTGATAACTCTCCCACCTTCCCACCCTACCCCACCTGTATCCTGTGGTACAAAGGGAACCATGGATTGGAAGAGCCCCCAGCCTGCCTCTAACGTCCCCACCTGAGGTGCTCACCTTGGCAGTGGTGGGGATGCCCTCACCCTTGGGTTTCTGCTCCAGCTTCTTGGCCATCGTGGACTTCTCCTCCTCTGACTTTTCTGGGAGACCCCTGAGTTAGAAAACACAAAGTGGAAGCCAAACCAGAAAGTTCTCAGGGATCTGCTGAGCCTGACAACACCTTCAGGAGGATCCCACACCAAGGGCTCCAGGGGATCTGTAGAAGTAGTGGCATCAGCCCCCAAATGGGAAGGGCAGTGGGCTCAGGCAAGTCCCTTCACTGTGGTGAGAGGGCCCAACACACAGCATGGGCCCATGGCTACCGGTGTCTCACTGGTCAGCCATGTTGGTTGGTAGTGAATGGGTGGAGTGTGGCTTTGTACTGGGTTTATACAAGATTCACAGAGTGGAAGCATGGTTTGCCCAAAATGGCTCCAACTCTTTAGAAATGTCTGAACTCCATTGCTGGTCCCTCTTTTTCCATTTTGCCTCCACAGTAATGGGTGTTCCATTCCTGTAGGCATGGGCATTGGAAGAAGCAGGACTCTGCTTAGCACCTAGGTACTTGAAGCATAATCCTCCAGCCAGCAGCATGGGCACCACCTGGGAGCCTGTTCGATGTAGAACTCCAACCCCGCCCCATTTGATTTGGACCAGCTGAAACAGAATCAGCATTTCAACAAGATCCCTAGGTGATCTGTTTGCTGTTAGAGTTTGAGAAACACTGTCTAGAACACCAGTCTGCTTCCACTCCCGGAGGAGGGTCCTAGGCTACAAAGAATTCACTGACAAAGTCACAGATGGAGAGAATTGTGAAGAACCTGAGAAGCCAATGGCAACTTCACAGAAAAGAGGATGCCTGAAGCTCAGCAAAGGGCAACAACTCTCTCCCAGAAGAATAGCAACTCAGTGACAGGGTTGGGAGGGGAATTCCCAGGATCCCTCCCCAGGGGAGCCCTGCCCAACTGGCCGGGCTCCGAGGCTCTGGCATTCTGCATCCTAAGGCCTGTCTGTCCAGAAGGCCAACTTGTCTCTGTTCCTGCCTGCAGGGAACGACCTCAGCCATCCCCATGTGCAGGTTGCAGAAGTTTGCCCACTGAGGTGGGTGTCACCATGTCAGGGCCCCTGATCATTGGGTTACAGGGAGGCCCTGTCCAGGGCTGGAAGGCCACGGCCACGACTGAGCACTCCAGGTCCCTTCCTGCTAAGGAAGCACTCACTTGGACATCTTCCTGCGTTTTCTCTCCTCAGCCTTGGCCTTCTGAGCAGAAGTCAGGCTCTCTGCCTCGGCCAGGTTGTCCACGGCAATGGCCAGGAAGACATTGAGCAGGATGTCTGAGCGGGTTTAGCTAAGGAGCCTTTGGTTGTAGGTGGAAGGGAGCCTGCGGGGCAGGAGTTCTGTCTGCCTGCATATGGCAAGACCTAACTCCACTCCCAGAGCTACCCATGGGAAGGTGTGGATCCAGGGACATAGTGGAAGGCCCTCAGGGAAGCCTTCCTGCTGAGAGTACCCAGGAAGGAGCCTGAATCCTGTGGCCTTGAATCCCATCCGCTTCCTGTCCAGACTGGTCCCAGCTCCCACACTGAGCTGCATGGAGAGCCAGTGAGGCAAAAGAAGTGAGACCCATGCGAGGCACGCATGAGTCGGGGAACAATGGTGCCCTTCCTCCCCACTTCCCACAGTATCGCATTCCACGGTGCAGGCACCAGGACGCCTCAGGCACTGCCAGTATCTCTCCAGCCCCATCCACCTTACCCTCATATGTGCTCCTCTCAACTCTCAGCCTGTTCTGGCTCCATCCTTCTGGTCCTAGCACTCAGACTGATCATCCCGGCCACAGGGTCCTGGTGGCTTCCTGCCTGCCTCCGAACCTTTGGAGCAGGCTGTCCCACCATCTTCATGCTCTTCAGCAAACTTTGTCCTTCCTTCCCACTGCTCTAGGCTCACTGATCTTACTGGGCTTTTAATTCCTCCCAGCTGTAGCCAAACATCCCTGTGAGTCTCTAATCTTTTTGGCAGGAAGAATTATCCTACAGCTACACCTGCATTTGCTATGTCCTACCCGCTACCCCATGGGCCTGGGAGCTCCCCTCCAGCCAGAGGGCCTGGCTACTTAGAAACTGGACATCCTTGACCCCCATTTTAAGCCCTTTCCCCCACCCCCTCCCTAAGCTATTTTCTGCACCCTGCTCCCGAGGGGATACAGTTGCCACAGACGAAAAGGATGATGAAGTAAATGCACACAAGCATGCCGGGGTAGGACGGCCCGCCATAGGCCATGATCCCATTGTACATCATCGAGGTCCAGTCTTCACCTGTCAGGACCTGTGTGGAGGGAGGAACGAGGGCTCGGGAACACAGAGGGGCCTGAGAGTCTTCTGTTGGAACCCCATTGACTGAAGGTCTCCTTCAACTCTGTGGTTCTCTCAGACCTTCCGTCTTTTCATTCCACAGTCCAAGTGACCAGCCCCTGCTCTCCCCGAAACCCCTATTCCAGCTGGGAAATAGTGGCTCACACCTGTTACTTATCACTTTGGGAGGCCGAGATGGGTGGATCATTTGAGGTCAGGAGTTCAAGACCAGCTTGGCCAACATGGTGAGACCCCATCACTACTAAAAATGCAAAATTAGCCAGGCATTGTGGTGGGCACCTGTAATCCCAGCTACTTGGGAGGCTGAGGCAGGAGAATCACTTGAACCCAGGAGATGGAGGTTGCAGTGAACTGAGATTGTGCCACTGCACTCCAGTCTGGGTGACAGAGTGAGACTCCATCTCAGAAAACAAAACAAAACCCCTATTCCAATGATCTAGAAGCTTATCGCTGCTCTCTACGGACAAGAAATTGGACTGTGGGCTCGCCACTTCCCTGTTCTGTTCCTAATCCCCGGGCTTCACTGTGCTGCACCCACCCAGGCCTCCTGTTATTCTGGCCTTAGAAGTCATGTGAAAAGTCAAGTCTCTTGAAAGGCCCGAGGCCTGACCAGCCAGTGGGGCTAATGGAAGAAAGAGAGGATCGACGGACGATCACACACTGCCTCTCTCACTGTTACAAAAGGGAGGTGTCACTCATGAAATATGGGCCACTCCAGAGAGGAATGTTTCCATGTCTACACTAAGAAAACTCCTCCAGGAGGCCAGGGGCCCTGAAAGCTTCTCACTGGGCCACAGCCATGCTCCCTTTGGTGGCTGATAGTGAACCGGCTGTGTCGTGCCTGCAGAGTGAGAAATGGTTTGCGTTTCTCTGGGGCTTTCTCAGCCTTGGGGAGGAAAATCTCCCCTTATCTGACTTTGCCCTGAGATCTGAGTAGCACATGAAAGCATGCATCCGGACTCCCAGGCTATCCCTAACCCAGTCATATTATCCTGCAGTAGGCCAGCACTGTGCTAGGAAGCAGAAACAAAGACTAATCAGACAAAGTGGGTGCAGCTGCAGTGAAGGAGACAAATAAGCAAGTGTTACAATGGAGAGAAGCACAGGTGATAGGCGAGCCCAGAGGAGGACATTGCACTCAACCAGCAGATTAGAGAAGGCTTCCTGGAGAAGGTGATGCCCACCTTGATCTTGAAGGACAAGAAGCAGGATTCAGCAACTGTGCAGAAGGAGGGACATGCAGAGAGAGAGCCTACCTGGAAGACGCTGATGAGGGCTTGGGGAAAGTTGTCGAAGTTGCTGCGCCGTACTTCTGTGTCCTCAAAGTCATACCTTCCCCCAAAGAGCTGCATGCCCAGGAGGGCGAAGATGACGATGAAGAGGAAGAGCAGCAGCAGCAGGGAGGCGATGGAGCGGATGGAATTGAGCAGGGATGCCACCAGGTTGCTCAGCGATGTCCAATATCTGAAGGAGGAGGAGGCGCAAGGCAGAAGGAAACAGACCCTCTCACTGGGGCCCACAAGGTGTGGACAGGCTTGGGAGAAAGACTCAGGACTGATGTGACACAGAGGGAGGGGGCTGCCTCAGAGCTGGAAGGCCCTGGATTCATGGCTGCATGCCCACTCTCTCCTTCCTACAGAGCACTTGTCTGTTTGTAATTTCACACTGGTTAATATGACTATTGATTAACTTTAGGTCCCATCACTGGACAAGAAACCCTGTGAGAATAAGGATGGCTTTTCTCATGCACACCCTTGATGCCCTATGCTTAGCACAGTACCCAGCTCATGCAAGTGATGGATAAACAGTGCAAGCAGATGAACCCCTCTCCTCTTCCCTCACCACCTCACAAAGGCCCTGATTGTCTGTGTTCCTCCTTCTTTCTTATTTCCACCCCTTTCCCTATAGCTCTTCCTGTCCTCCTTCCCTCTTCCCATCTTCCCTTTTCTTTTCTTCCTTTCTCTTTTCCACCACCCCCTCTCCCTGCCCTGCCATAGACTATGGTAAGAAAAAAACAGAGAAATGAATTCAAAGTGGGGAAGTGATTCCTTTTTCACAGAAGGAGGTTATTTCAAGGAGGGAGGGAAGTCTGGGCAAGGGGCCACTGGTGAACCTGCACAGATCCCAGACCCCAGGAAATGAGACGGGTGTAGGCCAGACCAGCCCGTGGTGCCTGCCGGGGACCCGGGAGTGCCAGCCGCCCCCGGCACTCACTTGGTGATCTTGAAGATCCTCAGCAGGCGGATGCAGCGAAGCACGGAGATGCCCAGGGGCGTCATGGCGCCTGACTCCACCAGCAGGATCTCCAGGATGCCGCTGCACACCACGAAGCAGTCGAAGCGGTTGAAGATGGACATGAAGTACTGGCGCAGGCCCAGCCCGTACATCTTCATCAGCATCTCAATGGTGAAGAGGGACAGCAGCACCCGGTTGGCAATGTCTGCAGGGTTGGCAATGTCTGCAGGGTTGGCAATGTCTGCAGGGTTGGCAATGTCTGCAGGGTTGGCGGCACAGGCCCGGCATCACTCTCCTTCCCTTCTCCTGACTCCCAGCCTTGGCCGTGGCTGGGCCTCAACCCAGGACGCCCCTTCCCTTGTTTCCAAGGCACCATGGATGTTTTTTGGGGGTGCAGGGGGCAGGGCCTCACTCTGCCCAGATTGGAGTGAAGTGGCACAATCATGGCACACTGCAGCCTCGACTTCCCAGGATCAAGTGATCCTCCCCACTACCAGCATGCACCACCACATCCAGCTAGTTTTTTGTATTTTTAATAGAGACAGGGTTTCGTCATGTTGCCCAGGCTGGTCTTGAACTCCTGGGCTCAAGCAATCTGCTGGCCTCAGCCTCGGAATCCCAAATGCTGGGATTACAGGTGTGAGCCACTATGCCCAGCGAATTTTTAAATTAACTTAAAAAAAAAAAAACACCTGGTAAATTTTGCCCATTGATTTCTTGCAAGCTAACTCGTATCATATTTAACAGGAAGAGGATTTTATTACTCTTAATTCTACCGAAGTTCATTAAGTCTGCTACTCTCTCATTCCTATACACCTCCCTCCCGGTAGAGAAGGGTCCTGCCACCTACCTGAAGCCAATCCATCCTCCCATGCTTTGCCCCCTCCCCCTTTTTGGGAATCTCCCTGTCCATGATTCTTTCTCTTTCCTATATATTTAACTGCTTTCTTTCAAATGGACCCTCCCTTTGCCATTCTTAAAGCCCAAATCTAGGCTGAGTGCGGTGGCTCACACTTGTAATCCCAGCACTTTGGGAGGTCGAGGCAGGCGGATCATGAGGTCAAGAGATTGAGACCAGCCTGACCAACATGGTAAAACCCCGTCTCTACTAAAAATACAAAAAGTAGCTGGGTGTGGTGGCACACACCTGTAGTCCCAGCTACTCAAGAGGCTGAGGCAAGAGAATCGCTTGAACCTGGGAGGCGGAGGTTGCAGTGAGCCGAGATCGAGCCACTGCACTCCGGCCTGGTGACAGAGTGAGACTCCATCTCAAAAAAAAAAAAAAAAAAGCCCAAGACTCTCCCCTTTTGCCTCTATCTCCTGTCCTAGCTTTCTCTTCCCTGTCACCGTCAAACTCCCAAAAGTTGTCTATATTGCACTCTTCACTTCTTCACCCCTTGCCCTGCCACATTTGCTCTTCACTTCATCCCTACCTGGATGCACCCTTACTACTTCACCAACACAACTCTCTCCAGGGGCATCCATCTGCCACATCCAATGCTAATCTAACCCTCCTGCTCCTGACCTCCCAGCAGCACTGGGCACTGTCGACCATCCTCTTGCTTTTTCAAGCATTCTGTCCTTGGTTTCTGTGGTGCCACATCCTTCTGGGTTTCCTCTACTTCTCTGTATTTTCCTAAGCCTCCTCTACAGATACATTCTTTACATCAGCAAGTATGGGGTCTTCCAGTTCTCCCCACCCCCACCCTGCACTTTCTTTCTGTGTCCTAACTGAAAATCACAGAGCGCTTTGACCACTCTGTGACCCACAGCTACAGGTTTTTCTCAGCAGGCTTGACCTCATGCTGGGGCCTTGAACATTCCTAGGCACTAATAAAGGTAATAGGTGTTGCCCCAAACATTGAAAGGAACTGGCCACAGCCCTGAGCCAGATTCCTTAAACCGTTATATAAAGTCCATGCCCTGACCCCATTGCTATGGATAAGTCTGGGTAGAACACCCCTTTTCTCTTGCTGCCCATCATGAGGATTGCTGCAACATTCTGTACGGCAAGTTTCCCCAACAAAACCTTTGGACTGATCACCCCGGCGTTTAGTGCTTCTTTCTTTGGAATCGCAACCGACCCTATCTCAGGACTGTTTGGGGTAGTCCTTTGTGAGAATTCCCCTACCACAGCTTTTGGGGCAATTCCATCTGAGGGTTCAGCAGGATGAAAGAGCGAGTCATTGAATGCTTGATTTGAGTGATACCCTTGAGTATACACTCTCCCCTGGGGATCTGGTGTTATCTAAGACCACAGCTTCAGACCATCCCCACTAATGCCTCCCAGATTTAGTTCTTCAGCTGAGACTGCTCTGCTGAGTTCCAGACCTATTTTTCCATCTGCTTCCTTGACATATCCATTGGGATGTCTCAATGGCACATCAAACTCACCATGCCCAAGATGAAGCTCATGGATACTGCCCATCCTCCCCCACTACCCCAAATACTTGGTCATTAACCATTTTCTCAGCAGGTGGCACTACTATCCATTTATCTGCATAGGCCACAAACCTCAAAATCACCCCTGACTCCTCTTGGTGGGCACTGTTCACATCACCTCCACATTTGGTCACTGACAGTGTTTTGACAACGATTGGCACATTCAAGGTGCTCTCGAGAAGATTGGTTGAGATGAATGAATGAATGAATTCATCTGACCTGTAGCTAGTAATTTAGAACTAGCTTTGTTTCCTATTTCATTCCCATAGAAAAAGATAGTCTTGTTTTCTATTTATTTTCCTTCTTTTACCTCTTTCATCATTTTAAACAGTCTCCTTTGTACTGTTCTATCATCTCAGGTTTTTGGGGCTGCCAGCTTCCATTGATTGTACCTGATGACTCTTTCTCAGGGTGGCTCTGTTCCTTATTTGGTTTGCAGTTTTTGTTTGTTTGTTTGTTTTTTTAATTGTGATCTCATCTTCAGGAAACATGTTTCCCTTCAGAAATTCTATATGCCTTAGATTAAGAAGCATCCTTAAAGAATGGTTTATGTTTCCTTCTGTTGGGTACCCTAGGGATTTTACTTGTTTGCAACTTGATTTTTATGTTACTATCTTAGCTTAGAATCCTTGGACCATGACAGGTAGTGTATCTTGGACCCCATACCTATATAAGGCACTGATAGGATTTTGATTTTTCACTTGAGACATTTTTCCTTTCTCCCAGGGCCTCTAGCAGGAATAAACTTCCAAGCTCGTTTCCTGGCCCAGTGAGATTTTGGCTTCCCTTCCATGGGGGCAGCCTTTCCAGGGCCCTGGCTCTATGTAGGTATGACAGTGCCAGTTCCCACCTCATGCAGGCCTGGGGCCCTGTCTCCAGCCCTGCACATGCCTTAGGAACCCAGCTGCTACCCATTAGGGTTTAGGCCTAGGTCTAAAATGTCCTTGGGAGTCAGCTCACAAGCTCGCTGCTCTGGCTTTGGGTCACTTCTTTGTTTCTGCCACTCAAAGACTTCCTTTTCATTCCAGGAAACATCGTTCTTATGCCTTACGCAGCAGTGTTACTTGTTTGTAGTGGGGAGGGCACTGAGTTTGTCCACCATGTTGGTGGAACTGGTCAGTCTTTTCTCGTATCCTACTAGTCTCATGGTCCAGAGCTTCACACCCAGGGGAACATCTACCACGTGGATGAGGCCTACTCATTGACCTTCCACCAAGAATGATCTTTCCAAGACTCAAGTCTGATCACATTATATTCCTGCTTTTAACTTCTCACTGGCTTTCTATTGCCTAAAGTGTAAAGTCCAACACTTTATTCACATATAAGGCCTGATATCGTTTGGATAGATAGCCCTGCCCAAATCTCATGTGGAAATGTAATTCCCAATGCTGGAGCTGGGGCCTGGTGGGGGGTGTTTGGATTGTGGGGACAGATTCCTCATGAATGGCTTGGGCCATTTCTTTGGTGTTAAGTGAGCTCACTCTGAGTTCACCACAAAACCTGTCATTTAAAAGTGTGTGGCACCTCCCCTCCTACTCTTTCTCTCTCTTGCTCCTGCTTTCGCCATGTGACATGCCTGCCCTCCCTTTGCCTTCCATCATGATTGTAGGCTTCCCAAGCCCTCCTCAGAACCTGAGCAGATGCCAGCCCATGTTTTCTGTAAAGCCTGCAGAACTGTGAGCCAACCAAATCTCTTTTCTTTATAAATTACCCAGTCTCAGGTGCATTTTTTTTTTTTTTTTTTGAGACGGAGTCTCGCTCTGTCACCAGGCTGGAGTGCAGTGGTGCAATCTCGGCTCACTGCAACCTCCACCTTCTGGGTTCAAGCGATTCTCCTGCCTCAGCCTTCTGAGTAGCTGGGACTACGGGTGCACGCCACCACGCCCAGCTAATTTTTGTATTTTTAGTAGAGATGGGGTTTCACCATGTTGGCCAGGATGGTCTCGATCTCTTGACCTCGTGATCCATCCACCTCAGCCTCCCAAAGTGCTGGGATTACAGGCGTGAGCCACCGCGCCCGGCCTCAGGTATTTTTTTATAGCAACACAAGAATGGCCTAACACAAGGCCCCCATGAGCAAACGTAAGTGTTGCCACTCTCTTAGTCACATGCAAAGTTCTTACAGCTTCCGGAATTCACTAAACTGTTTTAAATCTTCATATCTTTGCACACACTGTTCCTTCTGCAGGATCCCCTCCTCCCTTTGACTGCCTGGGGCTTGTTTACCTATCCTTTAAGATCCACAGAGTTCCAACATCTCTTCTGTGATTCTCCTCTTGCTGCTACCTTGTATTTACCTCTATCATTGCCCTCCTTGTATTGACTTGGAATTATTTATTAACATCAGTCTTCCCCTCTGGCTAAGTAAGCTCCTTGAAGCCAGGAATGGTGTATTAGTGTTCTCTGTATCCTGAGTTATTTTCCTGTGCCTTACATGTAGGATGCACTCAATAAATAGTTGGTGAAAGATTGTTGTTTTTGTAGAATTTGAACTTGGGTGCATAGAGCTCTAAATTACTAGCAATTTTATGTCCAGTGATCTGTGATTGGAATAATCTGCCCGGACACCTGGGCAAGCACCTGTCCCAGCCTATTGCTTTTACTGCCCTTGGTAAGTAACAATGCCATGAAGAGGAAAATTGGGTATGTTGCTTTGCCACTTGAGGTCTCTGTTTTACCCCCGTGAAAGGAGCAGATTTGGTCATATAATCCAGCACTCATGGTCCATAATTTTTAGAAAATGATGTCAATATCTAATTGACCTCTTCTGCAAAACCTGTGGTGACATTGGCTGATTTTGACATCAAGCCACAGCCACATGTGCCCTCCTCCCGGCTTCACTCCGTTCCGCCTTACCTTGCAAACGGGTCAGCCAGAGAGGCTGGTTGTGGTGCTCTGAGGCGATAGACAGGGTGTTGAGGGCAACGATGAGAATCACCAGCCAATAGAAGACCTTGGACTTCACGATGTCATGGCACTTCCAGCGAAAGATGCGGTTCCACTGCCTCCAATGCCGGCTGAGGGAGGGGACAGAGGATGGCGTACAGTGCTGTGCTGTTCTACGCCCCACCTGTCCAAGCTACCTTCAGACAAACTCCAGCCATGTGTAGCCTGACCACCCCTCTTCCTCCAGCCACATGAGAGAAGCTCAGGGCATGAGCTGGGGAACCAGACTGAGTAAAACCCTCCATCTTTCACAGAAGAGCAATAATGACGCAAATCTCCGAGGCAATGGAATGAGAGGATGCACGCAAAATGCTTAGCACAAGTGCCTGGCAAGGAGCAGACGCTCCGTGTGGTTTAATTTTAATTAAAGCAACTCTGAGATGCCACGTTTTGCCCATTATCAAAGGCCACTCTTCAACAAATTAATAATACCTGGGGAGGGTGAGGGGAAATGAGCTTTGACAGTACAATCTTTTTGGGATGAATTGGCAGCACTTACAAAATTTAAAGTCTATATGCTCTGTTTATTAATGTTTTATTATTTATTTATTTAGACAGGTCTTGCTAGGTTGCCCAGACTGGACTTGAATTCTTGTGCTCAAGTGATCCTCCCCCCTCAGACTTCCGAGGAGCTTGGAGTAGCTATACCCTTTGACCCAGCAAGCCTATTTCTAGAGTTCCTTTGGCAGAAATGGTCATACTCATCCACAACTGTTCCCTGCAGCACTGTTTGTATCGCCAAAGAGGGGAAAAATTAACTACATTATGGTATATTCATCCTGTGGAATATTTTACATCCAAAGATACAAAAAAGAAAGTGAATCTGCTCTGAAAATTGCTCTTAATAGATAATTTTAAGTAAAAAAATATAAGTCACTAGATAATCCTTTATTGGATTATCCTTTAGTGTGTATTATATTGATTTATTTGACAAATATTTGGCAACACCTCATATGTGCTAGGCACTCTTCTAGTCCCTGTGGTGACAGTAGTTAACACAAACAACCCCATTATGTAAAAAATCAAAACAAAAACAAAAAAATCCTGGCACGTGTATGTGTGTGTGCAAGACGGATGAAAGCACAGAAAAGATCTTAGAGGCTGCACATCTGTTACCATGGTTACCTCTTTGAAGGGCACTGGGGACCTTCATCTTTTCTTTGATGTGTAGCTCTATTGTTTGATCTTTCAAAATCATAATTAAGTATGAATTTGTAAAAGGAAACAGCCAACCAAATAAACAAACCCTCCTCTTAAGACAAAGGCGAGAGAGCACGGAGTGTGCTCTTGCCTCCAGCCTCCTTCCTGAGGGGCTCCCGGTTTGTGCAGCCTCTGCTGTGTACGCTTTCCCTCTTCCCTCGTAGAGCTTTCCAACACGAATGACCTCACCCAGCTCTGCCCTGATCAGGGTGAAGCAGCAGCAAGCATGCTCACTGCTCCCGGAGGCTCCCAGTGTCCTTCTTATGTGCTATATAAATAGGTCATCTGCTCAGGACCCCTCTGATCGCACATTCCCCGAGGGTCTGGTCCCTGCGGAGTCCCTCAGAGCAGGAACTGGCCCCATTTTCTTAAAAAGGCTGCCTTTCTAAAGGATTAGACAAGTGACTCTGAAACCACTGAGGGGAAGTAACTGGACTCTACCCTCATGTCTCAGGGAGCTGGGGGTTGGGGGTTCCTGGGGCGGTGGGCAGATACTCACATGAACTGGATGATTTTGTTCAAGCCTGCAATTTCATACAGGCTCTCTGTGTCAGAGCCACCTTCATCCAAAGACAGTTTTCCTGGAGACAGGAGAAAAAGAGTCAGCCAGCCTTCAGGGCCCCTCTGGGCTGGACACACCTGGGCTGGGCACCCAAGACAAGGGCCCATTGACCAGAGACATCTGCGACAATGGGTCCTAGGTAGGCCTGGATTTCTTCATGCTTTCCTGAGACTGAGAGTTCCAAGAGCTAAAGAGCCCGCTTTATCTGCAGGGGAGGGGCCATGAGGATGGGCAGCATGTACCTTTGGGAAGAGCTCTGGTCACACCTGGATCCTACCATTTTGAGCCATTTGGCTTTAGGCAAGTCACTCACCCTCAAAGGACTAATGTTGGACTTGCTCAGTGGGCCTGATTGCAAGGTGTGACTCAGAGGTGGGAGTGAGAGAGTGGGGTGAGTGCTGACCACAGCCTTTGGGCCCAAACCTTCTCTGAAGTCCTCAACGTCCATGACCTCGCCCTGCGTGATCCAGCTCATGTAGCCCCGAAGGTCCTCATCTAGCTGCTGCTTCTCCCGGAGCTTCTGGAAGGTTCCCCTGGACTTGGCCTTCTCCCGCTCCTTGGTGAATTCCCTGAAATGAGATGGGGGAGCCAGGAGAGGAGGAGAAGAGGGAACAGGGTCAGGGAAAGACTGAGCTTCCTGAGGACAGACAAGCCCATTCTGTGGCTGGAGCGCTCCTTTTTCTGGCCCCGGGGTGTTGCCTGGGGTCCAGGTGCCCCTCAAGGTGGCTGAGAGACAGCCCCTCTCACTTACCGCTCACCCGTCCCCACCCTCCAGGAACATGTTGGAGCACTCCTTGCCCTTCCTCATTTCTTTCTTCTCATCCATCTCATTGTCTCCTGCCTCATTTTGGGGTTCCCCTTGCACATTAGGGGTTAATGACAAGGCAGTCCATTGCCTAACTGAATCAGCCACGGAGCCTCAAGTTGGCCATACTGCCCCAATCCTTGAAACTACCTTAGAAATTTAGTTTTGTACAGACCAAAGTCCTGGGGAAAATTCTCCTTGGACTTCAAGGAACCAGTTGGCATGGCTGGAAGAAAAGGACCCAAGGCTCCGTGAGGGATCTTCAGGCCAGCAGAGGGCAGCCCTGGGCTATGGCCACCTGCCCCGCGGGGCAGGCGGAAGACGACAGCACAGGCGTGGGCTCTGAGGAGCTGTGCCTGGCAGCCAGGAGGGGTTGGCCCACAGGGCAGGTCGAGTTGCCCTGGTCAGGCGGGGTCCAGGGAGGGGCTCTTGACCAGTTTGTGCCATGGACCCTTTGAAAGTCCAGTGAAGCCTATGGATCTCTCTTCAGAATAATGTGAAATGCACAAAATAAAACCATAGCATGACAAAGAAGCCAGTTACAGTCAGTCTTCACTTAATGACTGGGATGCGTTCTGAGAAAGGCACTGTTAGGTGACTTCATCTCTGTGCAGACATCAAGAGCGTACTTGCGCAAACCTAGATGGGAGAGCCGACTGCACATCTAGGCTACATGGCATAGCCTATTGCTCCTAGCCTACAAACCTGGACAGCGTGTTACTATACTGCATACCATAGGCAATTGTATCTGTGGATCTAAACATAGCTAAACATAGAAAAGGTACAGTAAAAATACAGTACAATCTTAGCGCACCACTGTTATGGATGCAGCCCGTCATTGACTGAAATGTCATCATGCAGCACATGACTGTATGTTAAAATATAGTTATTAAAATGCAAAAATACTGTGATCAAGTAATACATTTGCTTTTTCATTAACTCATTAGCAAGATCTAGCTGCAGGTTTGATATCTATCATAATTTCAAAGTATGGAGTAATTAGTGTAAATACTATTCGTGACAACTGTAATGTGACATGATTTCTCTTAGGACAAGTCATAGGCCCTGCTAATAGCACTGTGGTTTGTTGCCTATGTTCATTACTAAGGGAAACACTAAATTTCAGTTACAGTTGTGAAAAATAAAGATAAATGTTTCCTAGGCAAGTTTACAGACTCCCAGAATTCTATCTACAGACTCCCCGGAGGGAAGCTTCTAGAATGGGATGATACCAATGGGGAAGAAGGCTGATGGTGACTTCTAGCCTTTCTGCTGTGCTGGGGTGGGTGGAAGGATGACAGCAAGACTGTCTCAAAGAGAACAGCTCTCATTAATAATGACCATTAGTATTTAGTGCTTATTTTGTGCTGGACTCTGTTCTAAGTACTTTATGTGCATTAACTTATTTAATCCTGACAACAACCCTATGAGATAGATATTGAAATAATTCTTAGGTGGCAGATGTGGAAATTAAGGCACAGAGAAGTTAGGTAATTAGGTAAAGGTCACCCAGCCATCAAGGAGTAGTGCAGGGATTTAAATGTGGGCATTCTAGCTCCAGTCTGTGTGCTTAACCGAAAGCCCCACTGCCTCTTAGTCCTGAGGCTCCACTTAGGCACCCCCGGGGCCAGGAGGCCGGAGCCTCAGGGGCTTCACTGAGGAGTGTCAAAACAGAGGGACAGGAGGGGCAAGAATGGGGAAAGAGTTGAGGAGGAGGTGAAAGGCAAATTAAAACTTGAAGGGCTCCTGCGTGCATCTCCTCTCTTCCTGCTCACCAGCAAGGAAGCCCTCTTGGCCCAACTGAGGTTGACAGGGAACCCAGGGATGAGCCGAGGGCCTGACCCACAGCCCCCTGCCCTGCTCCACTCCTTCCTCCTCCTCCTTTCTCTCCTCCTCCTCTCCACCACCCCCCACCCCTCCTGTTTCTTTTCCATCGGTTCCTTTTCCTTCCTCCTCCTTCTCCCCTCCTCCTCTTTCTCTTTTCTCCCCTGGCTACCTTTGAACTTTCTTACCCGCTCAGGACACCCAGCACCAGGTTGAGGATGAAGAAGGATCCCAGCAGAATGAGGGTGACAAAATAGATCCAGGGCCACTCATTCCCGATGGCATCATTGACCTGGTCAGGACAGAGGTGTGATCCTCTGAGTTGAGGGCTTGGCTCTCCTTCCCCAAGTCTGCTCATTAAGACTCCACCCAACCCTGGGGGACAAGGACAGAAGCCACCCTGGGACAGTGACGGGACATTTTTCCTAACCTGAGGACTAGTCTGGAAGGACTTTTCCAGCCTGAGGACTAGGATCTGGTCTGGAAGGATCTCCCTAAGTAGACCTTGCTGACTGCCTACTTGGCCCGGGCAAGACTGACCTCATTTCCCTCCAACCAAGAGTGTCTCCTATCTGCCTCCTTCACTTGACCTCCCTCGTAGACTCTATCTCCAGTTGATTTGTTTAAAGCCAAGATTTTTCAAATGAACAACCACTGTGACCCTGGACAAGTCACTTCACATCTCTGAGCATTATTCCCATCCATCTAATGGTGATCACGACATGGGCTGTCGCTCCTCACAGGCTTGAAACAGAGGTGAAATCATACATGTGACAGTCCTTTGACATTTTAAAAAATTTGCTCTCCTAATACACACTTACAATAACTATTTATACTAATCCTTTATATTTGCAAAGCATCTGACAGTTTTACAATCCCCCCACCCCCATAATAGGCAGCATCATATTGTGGTTAATTCCGGATTGGAGCCAGGGGGATCAGAGTTCGATTCTTGGCTCTGTCGCTCACTAAGTTCTTAACTGTGGGCAAGTTACTTTAATCTCTCTGAGCCTCAGTTTCCTTATCTGTAAAATGGGAGCAATGCCTTCCATCATTGAAGGATGAAATAAGAAATCTAACTAGCTCTTAACAAACACCAAATAAATAATATACTCCAACAAAGAAACTCTTATGGAGTGTTGACTGTGTGCCGGGCACTGTTGTAATTCTCCCACTAACTCTGATATAGACAGCATTATTATCCTTATTTTAAACGTGAGGAAACTAATATCTAATAATAGTTATATGGGAAAGAAGTCTTGCAGAGGCAAGGAAAAAGACTCAAAGGGCCCTTCATTCCTCAAAAAGTCTGAAATTCTAAGCCATCAGAATTGAGTCACTCACAGCCAGGATTTTTCCTGGTTTCCATTCTTCACCCACCCCTTGGATCCTGCACAGACATATTTTATCATGGGGATTTCCCCATAAGATGCTGGGGCACATACCTGGGAACCAGAAGGGGACACACATCCTGTATAGATTCCCCAGGGAGGAGCAAGAGGGAGCTGTGGTCACTCAAGTCAGAGACTGGCCTCCTGTGTGGATTGGCAAGCCCTCCCTCCCCGCTCCTTTGCAAGCCTGTGGATGAAGGGAGATGGTTCTGCAGGTGTGGGCCCAGACCCACCCAGTAAAGGACGTCAGTCCATCCCTCCATGGTGATGCACTGGTACACGGTGAGCATGGAAAAGCCGAAGTTGTCGAAGTGGGTGATGCCATGGTTGGGCCCTGGCCAGCCGCCCCGGCACTCACTGCCATTGATGGTGCACCGGCGCCCTGAGCCGGTCCTGGCGCAGGGTGATGGCTCCTCATTCTCCACCGTGGCCATGATATCTGGAGGCAGAAGGCAGACGGAGCATCAGACAACAGTAGTAGGTGGACAATGATAGGAGGAAAGGTGTATAAGAGCAGTTTAAGATAATTGAGCAGTAAGTCCAAAGACACTCTGCTGATAATGCAAAAGACAGCTTCACATGGAGCAGACAGTGACAGTGAAGACGAATGCCTGGGGCTGAGGATGGCTACAGGCAGCGGGAATTAGTTTTGGGCCCCCGGGCCTCATGGCAGGGTCGGCTTCTAGGATTAATTGTCCTATGCAGTGCAACCCATGAAAGAGGAGTAATCTGAGTGTCATTTGTCCCCACAGAACTTTAAAAAAGAAGGCAGCTGCCTGGCTGGAGTGGGGCTGGAGGTGGAGGGCTTGCATGTTCTGACTTGAGAGTTCTGTCTGGGAGGTGAAATTGGAGAAGCTCCAAAAGCACTGGGCTGAGCTTTACAAGATACCCAGCTGACGGGGCACGGGTCTGCACTCAGGGGAAGTTCCCGCCAGGCCCGAGCCTGCACTCTCCTTTGTTCCCCTGGATGATGCTTTCTTGTCTCTAAAATCCTGTACTTCTGATGACATCCTGCATCTCCTTTTATCTTAGGATGTTTTACAGTCTCCTTTTGTGTTCAGAGATTAGATTGGCTCATCAGAACTGAAACACCCTGCCTTACCCATGTTTATCTATTTACCGTGTAGGCTCAATGCTCTGAAGATGGAAAGGAGAGGACATTGATGGGTCTGTGGGGGTCCTGACCCCATGAAGTCAGAAGCCCCGATCCGAGAGGGGCTTTTGAGCACTGCTGCTCAGCATTCCTCAAGATCTCATGAGAACACCAGTGAGACCTCCAAATTTGGGTTGAAGGTTTGATCAAAGGTCCCCTCCTATCCATTCTGATAATGCTTATTATAGGATGTAGATTGTGGTGGTGATGGGAAGAGGCTGAAATGGGAGGGGTCTAGGAATATAATCCCTGAAAGCTGGACCAGAGTTTACTCTTGTGAGTTGGGTTTGGGACTGGTGTTGACTGTCCCTTTGTTGTCAGTGGTCATGAGGAAGTGAGTAGAGTCTTCTGAGACACTGAAGGCTAGAACAGTTATTCTGGTGAGTTCAATGCCAGGCTTATGGAGGAGGCTAAGTCCCAGCGAGCTGCTGGCAGGGTAGAGCAGCCAGTCTCAGAGTGGGACCCGAGATTCTTTCAGGGTGTCGGCCTGACCAAAACGATTTTCACAATACTGCTAAGACATTAGTTGCCCATCTGTCTCTCATTCTCCCAGCAATGTAGACTGGAATTTTCCAGAGGCTACATGAGGTGTGATGTGGTAGCACAAACACACAGAAGTTGATGTGAGAGTCCAGCAGCCTCTAACAAGCCAGGCATTGACGAGATTTACAAAAAGTGTAAAATAGCGTCACCACTCTTCTCACCAAATATTACTGGTTTTGGAAAAATCTAGTTATTTTTTATTAGAAATATACTACTTAATGTTCTCATGTCATGGGTTTCTTACTGTACTTTAAAAGTGAATTAATAAATTAATATTGTAACATGTTCCTCGGTTTTCATTTATCATACCATGAATATCAACAGATCAAAACCTATATAAACAACAGCTCTCTGAGGTCCTAAGAGAGAAAAGGGGTCCTGAGGCCAAAAAGTTTGAGAACTGCTGCTTCAGCTCAAATATATCTGGGCTTCAATGTAGGTTATTTCTGGAAACTCAACAAATGACTCCATTTGGCTCTTGGGTGTTTTTTCTGAGGTCCCATTCAGACCCTATTCTTGGTGCCTGCTCTGAGGGTCAGCTCAGACTAAAGCTAAAACTATGCGACAAGAAAAGTACACATAGAAATTCAGGCTTATCCCATGCCTATGTCTCCATCTACCACAGGTCCAGAGAGCCTGGAAGATACCACATTGTATGTGGGGTAGGGGGTGAGGGTGTTTCAGAACAAGCCACGGCCCAGGCCCCTGCTCACTTTCTTGGCTCACTGACCCCAGTAGAGCTGTCCTTCCTCCAAGTCCCCCTTATCCAGGAGAAACCCATTCTCAAGGTCAACGGATGTGGGCGGCAATGGCCGAGCCCCGGGCTCCTTCACCAGGTAGGGTGGCTCCCCTTTCTGAGCCGTCCTAGGCCTTGCCCCACAGCCCCACTTTCCCTGGGAGGTCACCTGTGCCAGTGAAGTAGCAGGTCTTGTGCATCTTGCCCTTGAAGAGCTCCAGCCCGATGATGGCATAGATGATGACCATAAAGAGGACCAGCAGGGCGATGTGGAAGAGGGGGAGCATGGCCTTGAAGATGGAGTTCAGGACCACCTGCAGGCCTGCACAGGCAGGCAGGGAGGGAAAAAGAGGAGTCACCTCTGCTTGGTCTCATGGCCCTCCCTCCCTGTAAATCCTGGGAAGCCCCTGAGATGTCAAGGTAGGAAGGGTACCCAGAACTGGGGGACAAGGGAACAGGAAGGGAGAGGAGAAAGGGGTCTGCAGGCACACTGCCACCCACTAGGCACCCCCGACACCAGCCGGAGGGGTCTGAGCACTCGGAAGGCTCTGAGGGCCTTGACATCCAAGCCGGCTCCTTTGCTGCTCATTGGGGCTGTGTGGCTTTGGATGACGTTAACCTGTTCCAGAATCACGGTGAAGACCCTAGAATGGAGAAGAGGGAGAGAGGGGGTCCAGGGGTTGGAAAAGCCACTGCCCCAGTGGTATGGGGCCCTGTGTCCTGTCCATGCTTGAGCACCTGTGGAAAGGCCTAGGGGAGAGACGGCAAATACGGTTCATCAACTAACAAATGATCTGATCATGCTTATCTGGGGAATTTCACTTAAAAAGATTCTGACATCAAGTTCATACTCAGTGAAAAGAGCACGGTGCTCCACTTGTGAGGTCTACTTTGGGTGCTGAACGGGGTTGAGGTATGTGTGCCACAGGTGCAGTCCCTGGCCCTGGGGCTGAACACCCCCAACACGGGCTGGAGGTTACCTGTACCATACTCAGCGACGACCCAGAGAAGAAACTCCACAGCAAGTTCTCCCTCCGTGCTTTTCCTCCTGGCTGCACTTTTTGATAATGCCCTTTATTTTCTTTCCTACTGGCCTCCTCTTCCTCTCTTAATTTACTCAAATTTCCATTATCCTTTGAAGTCCACCTCAAATTCCTTCGCCTCCGAATCCTTCTAACAGCAGAACTCGCTGGGGCACATTGCGTAGGAAACAATAATGCACTGTGAGGTGCTGCTTTCTGCACTCTATTATTCTATACGCATTTGTCTTGGCTTCCAACCAGGGCAGTTTGTAAAAGGCAGAGGCTGATTCACAGAATTCTTCAGAATTCTTCTATTTTCCCCACTGAGCCAAAAGTAGCACTGGATGGTTAGCAGGTTACCAATACCATCCTTACGGAACTGAAGGATAGCCTACTGGTTAAGCATGCAGCCTCTGGAGCTGAGACTGCTTTGGCTTGAATCCCGGCACTGCCACCAGCTAGCTGTATGACCTTGGGCAAGTTGCTTGACTTTTCTGTTCTTTAGCTTCCTTATTCATAAAATGAAGGAAAATAGGATTGTGGTGAGAATTAAATGAGATGATACATGTAAGCACATATTAAGTGCTTGATAAATGCTATTGTTATCATTACGTGGTAGTTACTCATGGTAATGCTATGGGTATGGTATGTTCCCTCTAAATTCATATGCTGAAGCCCTAACCCCTAGCACCTCAGAATGTGGTTGTATTTGGAGGTCTTTAAAGAGGTGGTTAAGATGAAACGAGGCTGTTAGGGTGGGCCCTCATCCAATTTGACTGGTGTCCTTATAAGAAGAGGAACTCTGGACACACAAAGAGACACCAAGGATGCACACGCACAGAGGAGAGACCGTGTGAACCCAAACCTGCCAGCATCTTAACCTTAAATTTCCAGGCTCCAGAACTGTGAGAAATAGATTCCTGTTGTTTCAGCTTCCCAATCTGTGGAATGTTATTATGGCAGCCCTAGCAAACTAATACAGGTTAATAAATGTCCGTTTTTGTGAACCCAAATAACAGGTACTCAGTACAGGCCTGTGGAATAAACTAATAAATGACAGAGGCTGAGAAACTTATGAACATCCAGAAACTGCTGACCAGTGGAACCACCCATATCATTTCCAAATTTGTGTGATGTGAGGAGGATAATAGAATTTATAGCGTCTAGCCGGGTAAGGAGATTTTGACCTGCGGGCAGGGCCAGGGGCAACGATCCACTCTCCACCAACATGGACAGCTCCCTTGCCGGGCTGGCCTCTAACAGAGGCTGCTCCATGCAGTGGTTAGCACAAAGCTGGAGTCCCACCCCACCTCTAAGATGCTGGTGGTGGCAGTGGGCACAGAGTCCTCAGCGAGGGTCTGACCTCCAGTCTCCCCACACCCAGCTCTCACCCCAGGAAGACAATGGTGAAGTCCAGCACATTCCAGCCACTGCGCAGGTAGGCGTCCTGGTGCAATAAGAAGCCGTAGGCAATGATCTTCATGGCGGCTTCAATTGAGAAGACGATGAGGAAGAAATACTCCAGCTTCTCCTGTGGGAGCAAACATGGTCACGGCATGCCTCTGTGCTCTCCGAGTGCGCCCTTGCTCTCTTCCCTGCAGCCGTGCTGGGTTCCCTGCTGTTGCTCAGGCACGCCCACCTCAGGACGTTTGCACTTGCTGATGGAATGCCCACCCACCCCCACTCCACACCTACACACCCCCACACTGCCACTCCCTCACTTTCCACAGGTCTTTACTCCAAATTCCTTCACTGAGGCCTTTTCTGGCCACCAAGTGTATTGCGAGCCATCTCCAGCATTTCATGTTCCTCTCTTCTGCTTAATTTGGTCTTCTTAGCACTTTCCCTTAGCTTAAATGCCATATCTATCTATCTATATATATATTATACATATAAAATCTTGTTCATTATCTGTCTTCTCCACTAGAATATAAACTCCATGAAGCATGGGTATTTTTGTCCTTTTTTTGTCATTACTCAACTTCCAGATATTAAAATAGGTTGAATAAACGAAGGATCTGAGGTACCCAAAATTAAAGTCCCTAGGTGGTTTCTGGTTTTGGCACCTTTATTCTCTCACCATGCAGGGGATGGATGGTAGGAGACGGGGGTGGATTACTCAGAACTCCAGATGCCTTCCCTTGCTGGGCAGTGTTGCTCTTTAATTCATTTTCCTTTAAGGTCCCCTGCCCGTCCTACCTGCCCTCACTTTGGCTTCCTTTACGCAGCCCCTTAAAGGGAGTGACACTATTACGCAGGGTGAGTGGAGTGTAGGGTACACTGGTGGGGAGCACAGGTAAGAGGCTGAGGTTTCAGCTCAGCCCCACCCTGCAGAAGGCCCTGCCGACACTCCAGGCCCTGTCCCCGTAGCCTGATCCTCTGGGTTACCCTATCCTTGGCCTCTTCACCCTTCCCCCTCTTCTGGGCCCAGGCGAGAGCTATTTCTAACTGAGGAAGCAGGTCTCTTTTGTCAGGACTCCAGGCTGAAACTGCTCTCCTTGCAGCCATCTGAACCCTGGCTTGGCAGCTTCTAAGAGCTCTGGCCTCCAGGCCTCTCCAGATAAGCACAGCCTCCAGAGGGGGTGCTGACCCAGCCTGCAGCCTAGGCCAGGCTGCAGCACAGCACAGCTCCAGGAGGTGTGTGTGAATATATATATATACAGATCTATCCTGATTGCTGCTCCCTGGAGTTACACAACAAGGGGGTCTGTACCCGCACAACCCAGCCCCCATCACCATTAGTCGGCAACGCTCACACCCGTGGAAGAATCTCCTGGGACCAGAGGCCCTCCGCATCAGCACACTGCGGAGGCATCACTCATATTCACAGTTCCTTTACTGCGGAGCCAGACTGGGGAACTGGGCACTCCATTAACGATATGGAAGATAATTTATTTTTACTTCCAAGTGAGTAGGTGTGGGAGGCAAGGGAAGAGGTCCCCAAATGGCTCATTATTGTGGATATGGCTCCAGAAACCCCCAAACTTGTCATTCAGAGAATTTTCCTGAAAGCATGATTTTCCCCTTCCAGACAGAAGGGAAAACTGCAACATACAAGGATTAGACTTGCTTTTCTTAATTTTGCCCTTTGTTCCTTCTATGAACTTGTGATCCCAAAGCTTTCCCTTTCTTCCAGAAAATGGTAATATGATGATTAAAATGCAAAGCCATGCCATTCTGTGAAAGGGCCTGTTGCTGGAGACTGTGCTTGGCACTCGTGGGGAATCGTGGGGCAGCCGCTCCATGGAGGGGAGCTGCAAAGGGAAGTCTGGGCACCCTCCTTGGCAAGAGGAGTGGGCTGGGGCAACTATGGAGGGATCTCCCTGGAATTGGGTGGGTGTCTGTCCTCCTCTGTAGGACAGGTTTCCTGGGAGTCAGGCACACCATTAAGGAAAAAGTGTAAGGGAGGAGAGTGAAGTCAAGCCAGCATTTACAATTTCAGGTTGCTGCAACCCCAGGGGGATAGACAGAAGTGGGGTTGAGGCAAGGAAAAACAGGACCTGAAATAGTTGCAGTGCTCACAGGCTGGGCGGCCAGCCATGAACACCAGAGAACTGCCTGCACCTGCCACTGCCTGTCCGGCTGTAGCCTGGCTCAGAGACAGCTTGTCGGGGGCTGTGGGCTTCAGATGAGGTCACTCAGTTTCCTCAGCCTGTTAGCTCCAAGGCCCGCCTCTTTCCACCATACTCCCTCCAGCCCAACCCTGGAGTGCCTGGAATTAAAATTCAGTACCATACAATCCCTGTGTATGCACACAGTGTGAGCCCTCATTCCGGAGGAGAGGGAAAAGGGATGTGTCCACTCTTGCATCATAGGAACAGTGTCATCATTGTCACACTGGGTTGGCTGACAGCCTCTGCAGCCTGGGCTCAGTCTTCCATGGAAAAATGAGGGATAGTTATTCCACAGATATTTATTAAGCTCTGGACTGGATGCCCTGGGTAAGACCTGGCTGTCTCCCCAAGATCAAAGTCATCAACCTTCCTAAAACATCCTGATTTCCTGTGACACCCCCCAGCGTCCACCGTGGGCAGCTGGGAGGCAGGAGATGTATGATGTGATGGTTCTCACCAGCTCTGCTGCTTTGGGCAAGTTCCTAAGCTTCTGTGAACCTCAGTTTCCTCATTTGTAAAACTGAGATAAGGAGAGCTACCTTGAAGAGTCATGGTGAGGATTAAATGGCACCTTGTGAGTAAGTGTCTACTCCTGCCTGGCATGCACCAAATGCTGAATACATCACAGCTATTCTTATGAGACACCTGGGCCCTTGGTGAAGGTCTGTTTTCTGCCTACACTGTGTTCTACTGGTTTCCATTATGTTCTATTGGTTTTCACAGAGCTGATGTTTGATGTCATGTCTGTGGGTGGTCACCGGGGCTTGGCTCTGACCCACCTCACACTCAATATGTTTGAAACGAAACTCCTCCTGATAAACCTGCTCTTTCTCATGTGTCCCTGTCTCAGCCAAAGACACTCAGTGGCCCAAGCCAGAAACCTCCAGGGTCTTTCTGGACTCCTCCTCCCTCTTACTCTCCCCAGGTCCCAGCGTCCAGCAGGTCCAGGCCATTCCAGCCCTACCGTCTCCCGCATCCAGCTCCTCCTCTTTGACTGCCCCTGCCCTTGCGTGCCCTCCCCTGCCTGCAGTGGTCCACCGCCACCCACATCTCCTCCCCTGAGCCCTTCTCCATACAGACCTGGCTACTGCCTTGCTTGCAAGTTGACAATGGCTCCACAACACGTATCAGAGAAATCCAAATGCATTTCCGTGGCATGCAAGATCCTCCATAAATGACCCCTGATGATCCCTCTGGCCTCGCCACCAGCCTGCTGGCCACCCCGTCAATCACATGGAATGACTATCAGGTCCCCTAGCTCTCTAGTTGCCCCAGCCTCCACCTTTGCTCATCCCGGCCCCTCTGCCTAGAGTATCCCTGAGGCCCACTGCCCAAGTAGACCTCTTGCCTCTTACAACCTTCTGACCCCCCAGAGGGAGCACCAGCTCTGTGTCCTCACTGTCCCCTATAACCCTGTGCTGCTCTTTGCTGCCTTCTGACAGACCACAGCTTCCTTGAGGCCATGTCATCCTCACATGTGTTCCTAACCATGGGGATTCTCCATGGCTTCTCTGCCCC
The DNA here is from genome assembly GCF_028878055.3 of Symphalangus syndactylus. NCBI lineage: Eukaryota > Metazoa > Chordata > Mammalia > Primates > Hylobatidae > Symphalangus > Symphalangus syndactylus. The sequence continues at coordinate 21,930,317 of NC_072434.2, read as the reverse complement.
AAGAATAGGAGAGAGGTGACATTCCCCCATCAGTAATAGCATTTGGGCTTGGGGGCCAGGGTCACTCTCCAAAGAAGGCCTCTCCGAGTTGCTGCTGGTGGTGGGTGAGGGGAGGTTTTATGGCTTGAGAAGGCCCCACCAACTGGTGATTCTGATGCCCTTCCCCCAGCAGCGTATGGTCCCCTGACACAGATGAAAATATTTTGGGCTCAGGGCTTCTGCCCTTGCTGTTCTCTCTGCCTGGAATGTTCTTCCCCAGATATCCTCATGACTCACTTTCTTCTTTCTTTCAGGGCCCAACTTGAAGGTCAGTTTATCACTGAGACCTTCCTGGCTCTCACTCCCCGACTGTCTATCTTCTTAACCTGATTTGTTTTTCTTTTTAGCTGTTGTCAAAACTTGACTTGCTATATATTTGTTAATTTATTTGACCCATCTTTCCTGACCTGAATATAACATCATTGAGAGCAGGGACTTAGCTCTGTTCACTGCTGTGTCAACTGCAACTAGAACAGTGCCTGAAAGTGCTGTGATGGAATGAAAGAACCAGTGTCCTGGGGCACTGCTGCTAGAGGTGCAGGCTGTGGGCAGGTGCGGCTGCACACCGTCGCTGTCACTCTGAGACGAGGTCAGTGTAGGCATTGAGTAAGCATTTGGAAAATTCTATGGCAATCTGCAGCCACTTCCATGCATGTGGGTGGACTATAGACCATTCTGGGTTTGTCAAAGTCACATGGTGAATCCCAGCTGGCACACACACTTGAAGGGGTCCCACGCAGTAGGACCGTGTATCAGGCCATGATGGAGTAGAAATTAAAAATGACAAACTGTGGTCTTTCCCTATAAATCATCTGAGAAGCTGTGCCACAGAATGCATCATCCTGCCCTGCACACAGGAGGCTCCCAAGCTATGTTTGTTGAATAAATGAACAATGGAAAGTCACAGTTTCTGCTTACCTTCAAACCAGGTGCAGTCTTGGGATCTGCATTCCTAAGAAGAGACACTGGACCTCAGGCCCTGACCCCAGAACAGGAGGGCAGTGAATGTCCCTGACCCCCTGATCTCTGAGCTCAGGGGAGGACAGTGAGCTCGTCCGACTTTGTGAGGTGAGAGCTCCCTTACCTCAGCCCCCAACAAGGGCCTTTATTACTAAATGTCCCCTTCAAGGGAATTCTCGTCCTTCCATAGACAAACCTCTAACTGGTGCTCCCTGGCGCCACACTTAGCTGGTGGTTGGCCTGGTGTGTGACCTGTGATGCACAGGCCTTGCACCTGCTCCCAGGGGCATTGGAGCCAGGCACTCCCATAGTCTTGGGCTGAAAAAAGCAGGGCTGGGACTGCACATCCCCTTACCCTCCCACTGCCTCTATTTTCAGGCTCAGTCTGCTATCTCCAAGGGTCAGCCAGTCCTGAATGCTTCTCCTCCCCTGGCCCGCATGGGGCTTTGTGAGAAGATGATGAGAATTGGTTGGGCTTTCCTCCAAATGGATCTGCCCAGAGTTAGTCTCCCTATCTGGGACCACAGAGGCAGCAGCTACCACACCTTCTTCCCCTGCAATCCTACCCCTAACACAGTGGCCTGGTCAGGACTGCAGGCTCCCGAGCTCCCCATGTGCCTTGCTGGAGGGTTCTGGGATCTACAGAGCTCACTGAAAGGACCTTACTGGGCTGGCCTGGGAAGGGGCTGGCAGAGGCAGGAAAGTGGCTGCAGTTGAAGGGCTCCTTGGGAAGGTGCACTGCCACCACATGACTGCCTGTCACCTGGGCCTGAAAGTCTCCTTCCTTAGGGTCAAGGCATGGTGATCTGCTCAGGCACAAATCTCACTGGGACAGGGAGGCATTGGACTCGTATTTGTTGTTAACTCTTTAAGGCACGTGTGCTACAACGAGGCAAGGTGGATTTGGCTGAGGAGGAGGGAGCCCAGGGTGCTTGCAGGGAGCTCAGGCTGGGGTGGAGGACAGACATCCTCAAATGTCCCCTCCTTCTTAGGAACCTTACAGGAAGCTCTCCACCCAGGCTTGGCAGGTGCTAGTATTAGAAGACAGTTTTACAATATTCATGATTGCTTTCCTCCCGGATTCCCTCACTTTCTTGTTCCCTTAAGCTGACAGCTGGGCTGGGCCCCTTTGCCTCAGGACTGGTTTGTGGCAAGGCCCCAGACTTTTGTTTTCCAAAGCCTGAGAATCACTGCAACATTGGGAGGTCTCAGGGGTAGAGCTCACAGTCTGAAGTTGTGGCAGGATCTGGGAGGAGGTCCCGGGGTCCCCAAGAAAGCAGGACCCAACCTGGATTCCTGACTTAAGAAGGGTGCAGAGGACCTATGACCCTGTCACCTGAGCACTGCCTGAGACCCAGGGCCTGGGCACATTCCCCAGGCAGGCAGGATAACTGAAAGCACCAGAATAGCTGCAGTGATCCCTCTCCATCCCAGAGGGATATGCGCTCAGGATCCATGGAAAGTTGGTTCACAGGAAAAAATAAGTCATTTCTTGCACATCTCAGTTGTGGACGGAGGTTTGCTCCGGCTGTGCTGTTTTTCCTGTTTTGCAGAGGAGGGAAGTGAGACTTAGAGGGGAATGAGGTGTCTGCTAAAGGCAAGGAGGCCCTGCCTGCCGTGACTGAAGCAACAGCGTTTCTGGTAGGCCAGCCTGATGTGCTGGCCAATATGGCCGCGCCGCACACTGGGTGTCCAGGGCCCCGGCGTCTCTACAACCACCTCAGCCTCCAGGTTTGGAAGATGACCTGCTGAGGAGTGAGGGAAGTGGCTATGTTTAGCCCAACAAACGCTCATCCAGATAGACGTAACTGGAATGGGTATCCCTTGCCATCCTACCTCTGTCTCAGGGGTGTCATTTCCCTCTTCCCTTCCCTGTATAGCACTTCCCTCACCAGGGAACCAAGCTCCCTCAGGTCTGGGCGGGCCAGACACACCAGGGCTGACTAGACAGAGGGACAATGGGGCTGAGGGTCCCAGTAGGGCTCTGTATGCTCAGGGTGAAGGGGGCTGAGAGAGAAAGGGAGACCAGTGCTGTCTTGGGTAATGAGGATAATAATAGCTAAGCTTTAGTAAGCACCCGCTTATGCACCGGGCCCTGTTCTGGCCACATGCATACATTTAATCCTCACTGAAACCTTATAAGGTAAGTACTTTTTTTTTTTTTTGCCTTTTCAAGTTTTTATTTGTATACATTTTTGTATTAAAAAGAAAAATAATCATCACAGATTACAAAGGGCTAATGCAGGAATAGAAGAATGAATGAATCTCTTTAGGCTAGAAAGCAGATACTCTCAATAGTATTAATGTCATAATACAAGCTCATCCAAGCGTTTTACATTTCCTTTTTTAATGTCCTTTTACATGTGATGTCCTAGCATATAGTAAAGATCATGTACTATGGGTGTAAGATGGAAATTTCTCCACAAAGCCAGATAAGTTTTCCTCTCTAGTGAGAAATGGGCTATAATAAGGTCTTAAAAATTCTTATCTTCTCTGCCATGAACATGGCTGAAGGTGGACAGGCTGGGGGCTGGGGAAAATCCAAGGACCTTTCCACACAGGAGGTTCTCTGGGGTTCCATCCCAGAGGGTGTCACATAACCTGGATCACTCTACTCAGGCTTTTGACAAAAAACAACCCTCACCCTCCATAACTAGTCATCTTCCTTGCCCCTCCTCCTCACTTCCAGGGCCTTCTGAGCTCTATCTTTTGTAAAATCAATAATCAGGGAAGAGGAAAAAAAAAGCTAGGATGGAACAAAAGTAAAACGTTTAGCAACTTTGACACAGGGGCTCAGCACCTCCACCTGAGCTGCAGGGGTCCCGGCTGGGGCAGGGCCGGGTGGCCCTCCTCTACTGTTAATGCCTCTGCTCCCAGGTGCAGGAGAGGGTGAGAGAGACCCGTACCTTTCAGGGCTGAGGCACACAGACCTTCTGATGTCTGATGCCCAAAGTTTGTGCTGGCATGGACCAACCTTGGGAGCATGCAGGATGAACAGGGGGATCTGGGCAGGCTGCTGCTTTGTGTCTCAGGACTTGGAGCCCCATGGGAGGATGGTGGGTGTGAGGTGGCCAGCCCCAATGGCCCCTGCCATGACAGCTACATTGGTCCTCAATTCAAGTGTCTTCAGAAAGTGAAGATGTAAACTACCCTTTGCAACATTAGCTGCTGACATGTCCAAAAAAAAAAAAAGAAAAGAAAAGAACAAGAAGAAAAGAAAAAGCATCCCCCCTCCTCCACCAGCCTATATTGAGATGAAGCCCTCACATCTCTGCCCCAAAGGGGCTTCCTCTTTCAAGGATGTGTGTGAAGAAGACAGTAGCCCCCTGGCCTGGGAGTAAACTCTAGATAAGAACAGTCTTTCACCACACCCCAAGGCTTCCTCGTGCCTCCGAGCCCAGCAGAGGACGAACACTGAGGTTTCTGTGGTGCTGGATACAGCACAGTGTGGTGTGACCTGAAGACAAGAAAGGGGGAGGAGGGGGTCCTGGAGTCCAGTGCCTGGTACAGTGTGGGGCAGGCTCCAGACTGGGCAGGGAAAGGCCTCGGATCCCAGTGTCTCAGCAGACGCCAGACGCTTTTCCTTGGTTCAAGGCGAATAGGTCACAGGAACTGAGACAGGCTTCCCACATACAACCACTGGGAGGGCAAAGGCAGGGAAGGGTACAGGCCAAAAACAATGAGGTGCCCAAGGTAAGGGGCAGGCCCTCGTCAGCCTGGGATACTGTCTCCTACTCCCAACCCTTGGGCCCAACAGAGGAACCAGTTGAAAAGGAGGGCCCAACACATTTCCATCAGCAAGCAACAGGACCACAAACTCTTCCGTGTTGCCCAGCTCCCGCTGAGAGGGGACATGCAGTCATACCCATACCCAACACGCATCCTGGTCTGTGCGGGGCAGTCCATCATCATCCTCCCTAGCTTCTGATGACAGCTGACTGAGGTAGGTACTCTTACCCCATTTTACAGATGAGGAAGCCAAAGCACAGAGGGATTAATTTCTCCAGGATCACATAGCTACCAAGAGGCAGAGCCATGATATGTATAGACAGTTTGACTCCAGACTCCATGGTCTCAACCACCATGCCAGGCAGAGGGGAGAGAGAGAAACAGCATGCCCGGAACACCTGGGTACATTTGTCAGATCCCGCCCTCAATCCACTCCAGGTCTGTCTTTGCCCCCCGAGGCTTGGGTTCAGTGTGACTTCAGCTGTGGGCTGTTAGTGCTGGGAGGTCAGAGAAGGAAGGGAATGAACATTTATTGAGCAACTCCTGTGTGCCAAGTCAGACACGAGGTTGTTGCACTCATGGATGTAACAGTCCTGAAAAGAAAGATATTGTGGACCAGCCTGACCAACATGGTGAAACCCGTCTCTACTAAAAACAAAACAAAAAATTAGCCGGGTGTGGTGGCGTGTGCCTGTAGTCCCAGCTGCTCAGGAGGCTGAGACAGGAGAATTGCTTGAACCTGGGAAGTGGAGGTTGCAGTGAGCTGAGGTCATGCTACTGCACTCCAGCCTGGGTGACAGAGTGAGACTTGGTCTCAAAAAAAAAAAAAAAAAAAAGAAAGAAAGAAAGATATTGTGGTCTGCTGTTCACAGATGAGGTAATGGAGGTTCAGAGAGTTTAGGAAGCTGCAAACCAAAGTCTAGATTGGAGGCAGGTTGGTTTGACTTGAGAGCCCGTCCCTTCCTGCGACTCCCCAGGGAGCTAGCACAGCTTGGGCAAAAGCTTTCCTCCAAGGCTTCTGTTGTTCAGCTATTACAGTGTCTGCAGCCCCTGTGCCTGGTGTGAAGGGGCATGGATTGGGATGGGCAAGGGGAGAAGCCAAGTGCCCTGAAAGGGGACCTGAGTTCTTGCAGCAGTGGGAGGGCAGGCTCTCAGGTGGGTCTAAAATCCAGGCTTTCATTCATTTCCACAGACCCTTTTGGAGCACCGTCACTTCTCTGTACAGTGGCCCAGGCTCAAACCACCCTGTGCTCTGCAGGTCCTTGATCTCTAAGGGGTGAGGCCAGAGCTGTGGTCCTTCTGAGGCCCCAGCCTCTCCAGATGGCCAGGGGAATGGGCTGCTGGCCACAAGAGTTGGCAAGCGCATTCCAGACCCTATAAAAAGACAAACGCCCAGGCTGCCAGAGGCTTAGGCTCCAGCCTTGTGGAGGACACTGCAGCAACTTGAACCCCAGGAATGCGACAGGGGCCTGGTGGAGCCGGCTGATGCCTGAGGGGTAGGCAGCCTCCCTGCAGCCCAGGAGGGGCCAAATGGGCAGCCATCTTGCAGAGCTCGTCGGGCCCTGCCCTGCCCTGCCCTGCCCTCGAGGAGAGCAGGCACCATCTACTTAAGAAAAATCTAAATTATCCAGAACTTGGAAATAAAGCAAAGAAAGGATGCCATATCTTTGTAATATCATGTTGGAGCATTTTATAACAGGCCTGATTAAGGATTATCTAATTATCCAGGTCAGGGTTTCTCAACCTCAGCCCTAATGATATTTTGGTCTGGATACTTATTTGTTGGTGGGAGGGAGCCTGTCCTGTGCATTTCAGGGCCCCTGCCTCTACCCCACTAGATGCTAGTAGGATACATCTCTGCCCCTGCCCCTTCCCCTCACAATTCCAGTTGTTGCCAAATGTCCTCTGGGGCAGAACTACTTCCCCTCCCCAATCCCTTGAAAACCACTGACCTAGGAGGGAATGTAACTTTGTTTGGTTCTCGCTATTCTGTCCTCTAGAGATGCAAATGAATTCTGCCTGATAGGAAGATAACCCCAATGGTTAGAGTTTTATTGCCCTGTAGGACATTAACCAGCGTGGTATCTAACCTAGCAATCCTATTCCATCATTCTTTCTCCGATATCATAACTTCTGCTCCTCCAATTCCCTTTAACCCAGCTTCACACGTCTGCTTGTTCTCTTTTGAGTTGAACTAATCTTTGATATGTGTTCCTTCGATATTTTACTCACAGTTGTGTTTTCACTTTTTGAACATCATACTTTGACATAGGATTGCTTTGAGGGTGAAATGAGATAATGTAGCAAAAGCAATCAGTTTATCATGTCTGCCCAACAATTAGTAAGTCTGATGATTGTTTTTGCTTTTCCACATTGGTCCCCTCAGCCTGGCCTAGGCTGGAATGGTAACCCTGCCCAATAAAGGATGTAGGCCTGCCCACAGAGCCACCTGGGCATGTGCAGTGATCTAACCTCTCTGTGCTGCAGTTTACTCCTCTGTACAAATGAGAAAAATAAAAGTACCTGCCTCATGGGCATTCAGTGTGATAACACATATAAGGCATTAGAACAGTGACTGACAATATGCAAGCAATCGACAAATATTGAATGTCATTGTTGCTGCTGCTGCTGCTGATTTGCTGGAGGACTGGGGAGGGGTGACCAGGAAAGCCACTAAGAAAAGTTAGAGGTTTCAAGGAGAGAAGACACAGAGTTAAAGAGAAATCAGGGACAGATGATGGGCAGGGTGAAGAGGAATGCTTTACCTGAAATAGTCCTTTGGCGTAACTGTTGGGGGTTAGACCCTTTGAATCTAGAACAACCTGGGGGTCTCTGTGACTATAGGCATTTTGGCTGGTGAGCCTGCTCTGTGACTCTGTGGGGCCTGCATGATCAAAGTTCCTTCTGTTGATAGATAAACCACTACAACTTAGAAGGTCTTCACTTATCCAGTTACTTCTCTCAAGTATACAATATCATCCCCATTTTATAAAGGAGGAAACTGAGGGAACAGAAAGGTTACATAACTTGTCTAAGATCACACAGCTAGTATGTGAGTGGGCCTGGGCTCAAAAGCAGTTTCTAGCTCCAGAACCCATTTTTATAACCACCATGCCATAATGGGCTGATTTCAGAGCCCCGTGCCACTGTGACATCCCACGGTTGGCCAGGACATCAGCATCCTGGATCCTCCTCTTGCCACCCTCTGACCCGCTGCATATTCATTCCCAGGACTCCTTGCTCTCTCTGGGCCTCAGTTTCCTCTTCTGTTCAGGGAGGATCCTGGGCTTTCCCACTGACACAGAGCAGGCAGAGTCAGAGGGGTACCTCTAGCCCCAGGAAACCCGGGCCCCAAGTCTATCACCCTCAGCTAACGCTGGCAGAAGGGATATGGAGGGACACTGCCAAAGGAGCCTATTCCCACAGACAGCAGTCACACCCCTGACCCTGCTCACACACACGGCAACTGAGGGAAGCCCTTCTTGCCCACGACCATCCCCGCCCCTGCCCCACCCAGCCAGTTTGGCATGTGCCAAAGTGAGGAAACTTCTGTCATAAAATGCTTGGACCTACAAATCCAATTGCCCGTCAGTGGACACAGGCACCTGTATCTCCACACATCTGAAGTCGAACTCACCACCTTCCTCCTCCCTACCCCCACCTGCAGTCTTGGTAAGTGATACTGCCATCTGCTCTGTCCCCTTCTGACCCCCAAGTGTCATCCTCCCCCTCCCCCACACCTCCATCCCCACCTGCAATCCTCACCATGGATTCCACCTGGCAGGTCTTTCTTAAGGCCACCTCACAGCCATCTTTACCATCGCCAGTGCCTTGGCCCAGCCTCCCCTGTTTCCTGCCTGGATGACTTCCCTGGGCTCCCTGCCCCCTTCCCTGCTTCCCATCCCACCCCACGTCACCCCAATCCATGCTCCACATGGGGCCTGAGAGATTTTTCTAAATCCCCACCTGACCTCTCTGTCTCTTGCCTCCAGCCCTTTGCCCATGTGGCTTCCTCTGCCCAGAGTCCCCTCTCCCGCTTGGCCTTCTACAATGTGCTCCTTCACAGCCAGGCTACATAATGAGGGGCCCAGTACAAGTGAAAATGTGGGCCCCCATGTTCAAACAGTAGGAAACAAGTGCTGATGAAGGTACTAAATATAAAGCTTTTCCCTTTCTTTCAGCCCCTTTCTCAACCTACCGTGGTGTCTTTTCATTGCTATTTGGTGTTGTGCAGGGCAAGTGCAGACTGTCACAAGCACCTCCTCCTAATCTTCCCCCTCCACCCTCACCATCCCACAGCCCGACATCCTGTGCCCTTGCCAGAGGTGGAGGTGTGGAGCCAGGCATCTCCCCTTCACTCAGACCCACCACCTCAACCCATAGTGGACATCCGGCACCCCGGGATGTTGCAATCTCTGCTTCCTGGGAGACAATAAGTACCCAGAATCGGGGAGGGCCTTGGAGGCTCAACCTCATGGGTCATTTGCTGAATGGACTGCAGCACTGTCAGCCCGGGGTAGAGACAACCAGAGCCACGTCCTTCCTGAGACACGGCCCTTCCCATTCTCCCACTCAGGGCTCTGCCAAGTGGCCCAGGACCCCAGAGGGCAAAACATCAAGCTGAGAGCCCCTCCTTAGAGGCAGGGAGATGGCAGAAGTCAGGATCTTGTGTAAGCCAAGGTTCCAAGCTTAAGGTGCATGTGCCATTGTCCCAATGGACTTCACTTACGAATCATAAATTCAAAGATAAAATTAATTAAAATTTCAATACTTTGACCACAGAGCATTCAACCCCAAATGTGGGGCCCTTCTGAGTGGGGGTCCTCTGGGACTGCATAGGTGGCACTTGTGTGAGCTGTCCCTGTCCTCAATCTTTAGGTCTCGTGTTAAACATCCCATCCTTGGGGAAGCCTTCCTTATCTCAAGACTAGCTTAGGTTCTCTGTCAATATGCTACCATGGTGTCTCCAAACCTTGAACCTTTCCCATTTCATTTAACTACTTGTTTAATTGGTTTTATTATATTTACTTGTTTAATCCATGTAATGAAGCTCTGTGAAGATGGGAACTGTGTCTACTTGGTTCATAGTGATATCCCCAGTATGTGCCAGGGATGTGATAGACACTAAAGATACATTCGTTAAATGAATGAGAAAGTTCATGAATAATTAATCCTTAGGCCTCCTTTCTTGAAAGCTACGGGTTATTCTGGATGACTGGAAAGACCCCAACCCTTCTCTGATACCTACAAAGCAGCCAACAGGGTGAGTGCCTACTGCCCCTTTCTACTCTGACTCCTCTCATCTCCCTCTTGCTGGGTTTTGTGGACACGAACAGTGAGGACCCCTGAGCTCGAAGCTGGCTGAGCGACCTTGGGTATCACTGACTTTCTCTGGGCTTCACAGTTAAGGGGTCAGATTAGGAGTCCTCACTGAACATTCATTTCCCATAGAGCTCTGACACGCCAGGTGGCATTTGCTGCTTTGGAAACATTTCCGATTAGGTTTCTGACTTCCAGGGAACTCATGATACTGTCTCTATGAACTCTAGGCCTAACCCAAGGTTTTGCAACTCCAGCCCACAAACTAAAGAAAAACACACACACGACCACGTGAAACAGTTAAGGGAGCCAATTTTGTTTCAAGATGGAAGATGACATAGCCACTAAGATGTAATTTTATTTATTTATTTATTTATTTTTTGAGACAAGGTCTCACTGTGTCACTCGGGCTGGAGTGCAGTGGCATGATCTTGGCTCACTGCAGCCTCGACCTCCTGGGCTCAAGGAATCCTCCCACTTCAGCCTCCCAAGTAGATGGAACTAGAGGTATGCACCACCAGGCCTGGCTAATTTAACTTTTGTAGAGACGGGAGTCTCTCTGTGTTGCCCAGGCTGGTCTCGAACTCCTGGATGTAAGCGATCTTCACATCTCAGCCTCTCAAAGTGCTGGGATTACAGGCGTGAGTCACTGCATCCAGCAAAGATGTAATTTAATATCCTCCAAGGTGGGGCAGAGGTTTTTTTTGCAAAAGTAGTCAATGTCGCAAGGAACTGAGGCCCAAAAATATGAAATCCTGAAGGGTGGGGCAGACCCAGAGCTCTCTCTGCATTCAGGGACATGGAGACTAACCCTATGGTGTAGAATGCCCAGACTTTAAGAAATGCCTTCTTTGCCAGCAAAGGTGGCACTGGCCCTGCCGACATTTAATCCCACTCTCCTTCCACACTCGGGAGCTCAGAGTGTTTTCCCCTCATAGCAAGCACACATTTAGAATCCCAGCTTCCCATCAGCTCAAGATAGATTCCCATGGAAACCAGCATAAAGGAAAGGCAGAGATGTGTCAGGCCCTGGACACATGTAAATATGCCTCCTCCCTCCCGGGCCCTGCAGTTTCAGTGCAGGAAAAAAGCCCTGTTGAAAAGGTGGTTCCATTGTCCTGTCCCCTAGGGAGCCTGAGGCCACTGTTTCTAAGAGGGCTTCCCCTAGAAGTCTGTCTGCCGTCACCCACCACCTTGGCAACACAGCCTGTACAAGAGCCGGTTCTGGCTCGGCGTGGTGGCTCATGCCTGTAATCGAAGCACTTTGGGAGGCCAAGATGGGTGGATCACCTGAGGTCAGGAGTTTGAGGCCAGCCTGGGCAACATGGCGAAACCCCATCTCAACTAAAAATACGAAAATTATCTGGGCATGGTGGCGGGTGCCTGTAATCCCAGCTACTTGGGAGGCTGAGGCAGGAGAATCACTTGAACCCAGGAGGCGGAGGTTGCAGTGAGCCGAGATCACACAGCCTGGGCAACAGAGTGAGACTCTGTCTCAAAAAAAAAAATAATAATAATAATAGAGAGGTTCTAAAGTCAGAGAGACCAAGCTGGAGGCCCTACCACAAGACTTAGATGTGGGGTGACCCTGGGTAATGTACCTAAACTCTCTGAATATCAGTCTCCTTTGTCTTTTAAATGTGTCTAATAATGTTACTTACCCCACAGGAGTAGTTATAGGGATTAAATAATACAATAATGTAAAATATTTAGCACAAATCCTGGCATTTAATAAGCACTTACTAAATGCTAACTGTTTTTATTATTAATTAGCTATTGAGTAAGTAAGTCCCTGAACCTCTCTAGGCCTCAGTTTTCTCATCCATAAAACAGAATGAGGTGGGGAGGAGGTAGGACAGCCTAATTTTTGAATATCCCTTCCAGCCCTGGCATTTTATGGTTCCAGGTATGTGTTACTGATGGAGGTGGGAAGAGATGGTGGTATTATAAAACTCTAAAACATGTCCTTGCTTCAGATTCCTGGATAAAACTCTCCCATGAAGGCAAACTTAGTGAACACAAGTTTCTTATGAATTACATCTGGGGAAGGGAAATTAGCATTCAACCTCTGTGGCTCACTAGCTGACCTTACTAAGCCTCAGTTGCCACATCTGTCAAATGGAACCACTTTATGAGTTGGTCGTGAGGATTAAATGAGTTTACTCTCATCAGGTAGTAGCATAGTGCCTGGGACCAATGAGTGCGTGCTCAGTGCTGGCTGACAATATCACAGAATCTGGAATAAGCAGGTTGACCCTGGAAACCTGTTGAGCCACTCAGCCAGCCCTGCAGGTGGCTGGGGACGCAGGGCCTGCATCGTCAGGGAGTTGAACCACCAGCACCATCCCCCAGAACAGAGTCCACCAAGGGGGCCTCCCCAAGCCCGGGGCTGCAGGCCCGCAGGAAGGGGGATGGAAAGGCCAATCTTACCAGGCCGAGGTTCAGAGAGTTGTTGTCATCTTCCGGCATGGGCAGGTACACGGCAAGGGCCACACAGTTGGCAAAGATGGTGAGCAAGATGATCGTCTCGAAGGGCCTGGAACCAGGGTTAAGGAGAGCCCTCGGGTGAGGCAAAGGCCTTACGGGGTTAAGGGGAAGAGGGCGCTGAGGGTCAGTCTGGACGGTGACTCTGATGCCATGCTGGTGGACAGGCTCATGGACACTCGCCCACGCTGCTCCTTCCCTGAGCCCCTGCAGAGTACAGCGAGGACCAGGTTCCTGCCTTGACATCTGGCTCCCTCTCCACAGGAACAAGTCACTTTCATGTAGACTCCTTGGAATGGCAAAGGTCTGGTCCCTGGCTGAGGGCTCCTCAGCTTTAAGGCCTAGGGGATCTTCACACCGCTCCACTCTCAGTGCCCGTCCATGCCCTTGCCTGCTCCCAAGGAGCCATGACTTTCGCAGATTCTGACCAATCCGCAGAGGCTCACCCAGATAAATGGCATGGGAGGGTAAGGGTTGATGCAGGGTAAGGTTGAGAACTCACTGAGTAGGACTGGGAACGGGGGATGGAGATGAACGCTGAATTTCCAGAGCCATGTGCGCATGCTGTTGTGCACGTGCTCACACCTGTCACACCTCACCCCTCCCAGACACACCCACCCCACCACAGCCATTTCTAGAGGGTACCCCAGGCCCATGGCTTTCTCGACTTTCTGACCCATTAGGCAGCAAGTGTGGAAAGAGCTAGAGAAAGCAAGGGAGGAAGCGAGGGAGTTGTTTGGGGGCGGATGGGGAGGCATATTATGTAGATGGGCTTGACAGAAAAATCCCATTCTCTTCCCAGTAACCTCCAGTGTTTGAGAAAAGAGGAGGGCCACAGGGGCAGGGGGCTACGAGAGGGGAAGGCGTAGAGGAGCAGAGGATGGAGGAGAGGGAGAACCCACAGAGTAAACCTGATTGCAGAAGACAGGCAAGGAGGTAGGGCCTAGGAGGGTTTGATGTGGGCGATCCACCGCCTGGCCGAGAGCGGGTGAGGGGAACAGGGCTGACCCTGACCCCAAACTATCTCTACTTGCCCCACGTTTGTCTTGTCCTTCCAGTTATCCCTCATTCTCTTTCCTTCTAGGGAACAGCTGGTGGGAGCCCAGCCTTCCAGAACTCTTCAGAAATATTTCAAATATGCCCGACCCTGGCTCTCAGAACCCACTTGACACAGCCCTCCCCTTCTCTCTGTCACTCCTTCCTCCCTTCCCCAAATAACCCAGATATTTTCATCATTCTGCCCCCCAGAGCAAACGCAAACATAGCATGAGTTTCAAAGTCCCTGTCCCTAGGGTGGCACGTCTGAGCTAGAACAACCAGGCTTGCTTGGCCTGTGTCTTGGAGCCACTCAGACCAGGCGTCTTTCAGACCCATTTCTCCCCTTGGCTCTGTCCTCAGCTGGGACCTGCCCCCAGAGGAAGCCTTCCCTCTACTCACCTCTGTCCACTGTCACCCCCCACCCAACCCAAACAAGGGAGAGTTTTCTCAAAGAGGCCATCACATCTTTTTTTGGTCCCTATCCTATTCTAAAGTGAGGCTGGTGCTTCAAAAACCTAGTGGCACCCCATGATAATGTGGATTTGGGCACACCTGGGAACAGTCCCTACAAAACAGGCCCCACCCATAGGTGGTCAGTAGGTGTCTCTGGTTGTCATGTAGGACTTGCGTGGCCCACTCAGGCCCAGGAAGCCCCACCAAGTCCTCCTCCTCTTCCTCTTTCTCCTCCTCCTCCTCTTCCTCCTCCTCCCCCACCCTCCTCCTCTTCCTCCTCTTCCTCCTCCTCCTCTCCTCCTTCCCCCAGCTCCTCACTCAATTCTGTGAGTTCACCCCATGTCTAAGTGCCAGGCCTCCCTGGCCCTCCTGTAGGAAGTTTGTGCTCTGTGATCACCCCTGAATCCCTCCCCCACGACGCACACTCCCCCCACGGCCTGGGCCCTGAAGGATACTTCCATTCTACGATGCTGATGCAGGCCTTCCTCAGGGGATTCTCCAGGGTCAGGCAGAACAAGGCCCTGGGTGGCCTTGGCAGAATCTCAGGAACCGGCTTCTTGGGCTGTTTCTTCCTCAGGCCTTCATCCTGGGGTGAGGACGGCTCCATGGCTTCCCTGGGAATCTGGCTTTCTCCTGCTCCCCCACCCCAGTGCCCTCTCTTCCCTGCGTCCCCAATGCCCCCGCCTTGGGGACTGGGCTGGCTGAGGCTGTCGGCTGAGCCTGCCCTGCTGAGCCAGCCGGGAGGCGGGGGCTGGAGTGGGGGCAGAAGGATTACTCTCCCTGCTCCCAGCAAGTAAAATTAGCCTCCACTCGGCTCCCTGCTGCTGGGCCTGAGCTCCTGAGGCCAGGCAGCTGTCATTCCATCCAGCCCAGCCAGTGACTTCCCAATCTGTCCCCTGAGGAGGGTGGGGGGTGGGGGGAAGAACTTACACACAGGCTTGGGATGGGGCAGGGGCAGTGGGAGACGGAGACAGGATGGAAGTTTTCAAGCCTGGGGCAACAGAGGTCAGGAAAGGGTAGCCTTGGATATGGAACCTCGAACTGCAGAGTGGCCCCCTCATGCCAAAATTAGGTTTCCCCCTCCTCAGCCCCATGACATTGTCTGGAGAAGGCACTGGGCAGCCTAAGTCAGGACAGCTCCACAGCACCCCCTACCCATCTCAGTATCTGCACCATCAGCCAAAACTCCCCAAGCATACCCTCAACCCACCCCCAAAGCAATCCCATGTCAGAGAAACAGTAAACCCCTCTCCAGTGGGCTGGAAGGCTTCCAGAACGACCCTGAGTGTGCACACCTGTGGCATAGCACCTGTCTCACTGTGGAGCATCTACTGTGTATCTTTCTTCCCCACCTCCTCCCACCCCTACAGGTGTAAAGCTTGTGTGCTTTATCTCTGGGACTCTGGCCCCTTCTCTGCACAGTCCCCACATGTACTACGCTCCCTGTAAATGTTCAATGAGGCCAGGCATGGTGGCTCATGCCTGTAATCCCAACACTTTGGGAGGCTGAGGTGGGAGAATGGCTTGAGCTCAGGACTTCAAGACCAGCCAGGGCAACGTGGTGAAACTCTGTCTCTACAAAAAATACAAAAATTAGCAGAGTATGGTGGTGTGTGTTTGTAGTCCCAGCTACTAGGGAGGCCAAGGTGGGAGGATCAGTTGAGCCTGGGAGGTTGAGGCTGCAATGAGCCAAGATCCGGCCACTGCACTCCAGCCTGGATGACAGAGTGAGACAGAGTGAGACCTTGTCTCAAAAAGAAAAGTTCATTGAGGACAGCCACGGTAATTCCAGCACTTTGGGAAGCCAAGGTAGGCAGATAACTTGAGGTGAGGAATTCGAGACCAGCATGACCAATGTGGTGAAACCTGGACTCTACTAAAAATACCAAAAATTAGTGGGCATGGTTGTGTGCACCTATAATCCCAGCTACTCTGGAGGCTGAAGCAGGAGAATTGCCCTAACCCAGGAGGCAGAGGTTGCAGAGAGCAGGGATTGAATCACTGCACTCCAGCCTGGGCAACAGAGCAAAGCCTGTCTCAAAAAAAAAAAAAAAAAATTCATTGAATGCATGAGCTAACAACACTGAATCTTAAATGTGCTGAGCTAACAGTGAACCCCACATACCCTCCCAGCAAGTACTCTGGGCTGGGAGTGGGAATGAGAAAGGGGCACCAGGAAGGGTGAGGGTAGACAATGATCTAGGAATGAGAAAATTCAACAATCCTTTTATTTAGCTCTTTGGTGCCAACACAGTGCCTATGTACCTATACGCACACCCCCCTCCCCCAAAGCTTACAGTCTGAGGGAAAAAAACCACAGTCCCCACCCAACCTGGGACAAAACTAGACGACCTCATGGGAGGGGGGCGGGGAGGGAGTAACCCCACCCCCCGCCACCAAGGAAGCCAGAGAACGCCACCAGGGCACACAGGTCGCCTCTGCTGAGTCTGTAGGTTCGGTCTGGGCTGAGCGCCGGCAGCAGTCTGGCCTCCCATCCCTTCCTCTGGGTTCCTTTCTCGAGGAGTAAGCGTGCTCCCAAAGAAGTCGCTAGTATTTAAGGCCATCTGGTGGAGAGCAGTGGCATGGTAACCGAGGGATCAAAGCCGGGCTCGCCTCCCGGGGACTCGCAGAGACTGGGCTGCGCCTGAGGCAAGGACCGACGGAGCAGAGGCACCTGAGGCCGAGCGGGAGCCAGACCCAGGGATGACCGTCCTGGAGTGCCCCTCTGCACCCCGGAGGCGACGCAGGACGCCCGGAGCAGTCCCAGGCCCTGCCCCTCGCTGCGCTCACGGAGCTCCTAGGTCTCTATCGTGCCCATCGCACCCGCTGCCCTGCACTTCTGCCCCAAGCTGGTGGATGAGGGAGGGTGTCGCAGACACGGGAGCGCCGCCGACCTCCTACAGTCACCGGCCTGCGGCGCATCGCTGGTGATCCAACAGCCTCCCGCTGCTCCCAAAAGTGGGACGGGGCCGGCGGATCATCCCCCAAGCCAGGGGCGGCCACAAGCTCGATCAATGGCAGGATTCCTCCGACTCCAAGAAAGGCGAGGGGGAGAAGCGGGAGGACTCAGATGACTCCCGCACCAGGGAGGAGGGCGCCCGGGCCTCGCCGTCGCCAGGGCGGTCGGGCCGGGGGGCGGCAGGCGGCGCGGGGCAGGGCCCGGTGCCCGGGAGGCCGCGGGCAGCGGGGGACGTCGCGCCGTCGGGGGCCGAGCTCAGCAGCTCCTGCAGGTACTTTATGTAGCGGATGGCGGCGCGCAGCGTCTCCACCTTGCTGAGTCGCTTCTCAGCCAGGGCGCCGGGGAGGTGGCCGCGGAGGCGCGCGTAGCCCTCGTTGACGCACTTGACGCGCTGCCTCTCGCGCTCGTTGCGCTTCTGGATGAAGGCTGGCTCGAAGGGGTATTCGTAGACCCCGAAGGCGCCGGGGAAGGGCACGTAGGGGAACACCCCCGCATAGGCGTCGTAGTAGGGCGGCTCTGCTGGGCCCGGGTACAGCAGGAAGGGCACGTTGCCCAGGGACTCGGCGGGGGGCAGGGGCGCCTGCCGGGGAGGGGGCATGACGCCCAGCTGCATGCAGCTGGGGGGCCCCAGAGGCCTCCGGTCCACCAGAGCCCGGCAGAAGTTATTGTTCATGGTGCCGCGTGGAACTGCACCCAGAGCGAGGCCCCCACCGAATGGCCCCTGCTTGGGGTCTGCACGGTCTCCACCACTGGGACAAGTCACATCGCTAGCAGCAGCTCCTGGGTACCAGGACTTGCTAGGGCCTCTTTTCGCCCTTTAGGGTGGCTTCCAATGACTCCCTAACAAGAGCCATCGCCCTAGACAAGTGTGGCCCTTCTCAGGGGGTCGGTGCACGCCTTCTCAGAGCCAGCCCATGGCGCCGCGGAACTCTGAGGGCCCGCACCCGGTTCCGCAGCACCCATGGGCACGGCCACAGACCCGCGCGCCCTGCCTCTTCCTGCCGCCCAACATGGGCACCTCAGGCCAAAACCACAGGCTCCATGTCCTCCACCCCCACCCTAGCGCCTGGTCCTTGGTCCTCACGGCCTTCGGGATCCCCGGGCTGTCCGGGGTCCCCAAACTGATGGCTGCTGTTAGGAGTGCGCCAGCTCAGTGGAGGGAGTCCCGGGGAACATTTCTAAAGAAGAGGAGAGCAGAGTGAACGTATCAGTTAGGAAAGGCCTGTATTATGGGCTTCTTTGTATCATCCCCACCCGCAAACGGGATTGTAAGCCTCATGAGGAGAGGCGGTTGGCTACTGAAGGGGCACAGATCTGAGTTAAAATCTTGTGCCCACCCCTTAATAGTTGGGTGACCGCTTTGAGTCGTGGTTTCCATAACGGAAGGGCAAGGGAAACATCCTTGACAGGAAATTAATAAGATATGAGAATCGGCTGTGAAAAAATATATATAAAAAACACCTCCTAAAGGGCGTAGCTTATAAAAATGCCCAATTTTGTCATGTCCCTTGAGAGTGGGGGATTAAGTCTCATCACTGATCCCTTCCAAAGTCTTACATTTAGAAGAGGGTCTGAGACTGCTTATTGAATTAGCAGCAGCAACCATCAGCCAACGAGGGAAGCCAACTCTTTATGGAAAGGAATGCCTCTTTGATAACAAGGTAGGTGTTGCTGGTCCATTCAAAGTCCCCTGTCTGGCAAAGGCAGTCATCAAAGCCTTCCCTGCCCCAGTCCTTATGGTCTAGGATACACCTTCTCACCCCACCCTGGGTTTCTCCATGGCACCTAATGGAGGCATCTATTCTTTCACCTGTATGCCCTGAGCCTAGCCCAGCCCCTGTTGAGTATTAGATGCTCCACAAGTACATGTGGAATAACAGAGAGACGATTAGGCAGAAAGCTGGGTTTGTCAGGGTGGGACTGATTACACGTAGCCTTTCACAGGCTTTAGGAAGCTGTTATTTCAGAAATAATTGGTGTGTGCTGAGTTTAGGTGCCACCAAGCTTCCGTGCATGTGGTTATCAGATCCAAGTTAGGTGCCATTTTGTCTAGGAAACCTCTCTGATCGCACTCCCCACTCCTGTGTGTGTCTACAGTGTCCCATAAGTGCCATTTTAGCACTTATCACACTACTCTATTATTTTTTCCCTCTTCATAAAAGATGCTCAGGACTTAGCGAGCGAGTGAGTGATGGGCACCCTGACACCTTGGCCACTGGGCACGGCCTCTCCAAAGAGGGGCTAGGTCTCTCTCTGACAGGAGGAGGTCGTGGCAAACTCAGATTCCTGAGAATGTCTCCTTCTGCACCCTCTCACCTCTGTCCTTTTTGCAGGCCCTGAGTCTGTTTCCAGCTAGCTTTGTCCTCCACACTAAATGAGGACCAAGAAAAATCAACAATGATTCTAAGCATCATGGAGACTTAGATGTGCTCTCAAAAGTGAAACCAGGCCAGGCATGGTGGCTCACTCCCTTCAGCACTTTGGGAGGCTGAAGTGGGCGGATCACTTGAGGACAGGAGTTCGAGACCAGCCTGGCCAACATGATGAAACCCTGTCTCTACTGAAAATACAAAAACTAGTTGGGTGGGATGGTGGGCGCCTGTAATCGCAGCTAATTGGGAGGCTGAGACAGAAGAATCGCCTGAACCTGGGAGGTGGAGGTTGCAGTGAGCCAAGATCATGCCACTGCATTCCAGCCTGGATGACAGAGCAAGACTCCATTTAAAAAAAAAAAAAGAGTGAAACCAAATGTCTCTGGAACTCTTTGCTCTCCGGATCTCTTTGCTCTCCGGATCTTACACTTGGCTTGTGCTGGCTCTGGTCCTGGGGGCCCTCTCTACATCTCTCTGCTTTACCCAGAGTCCTGCCATCCTTGATTCCAGCTCCCGCCCATCCTGACTGCCGGAGCTCTTCGGCTTCCAACATGGGTTGTGCATTCTAAGGTGGCACATTCTTTTTAAGGTTGTGCATTCTGTCTTCAACCAGAATGTAAGCAGCTGGAAGGCAGGGGCTAGGGCTTTTATTTCTCAGGTAATGCCTATCAGTCCCTTGCTCAAAATGATTTTCTAGCAGTTCTCTCTTATAGTACAAATTTGGGATCCAGACTGCACTCTCCCATATGATCCCTGTCTATTCATATTTGACTTAATTCTTTAAATTTAATTTGATAGGGGTCAGAAGTTTATGACAATTTTAACAAGTACAACTTACTATGTTCATGTTGATTTAATATTCATAACTTATTTATTTTCCTTATATACTATTTACATTTTTTCATACAACAATTCAGAAAGGTGATTCAAACAAGAAACTTCACAGCTGGACTATGTATTTCTTGAGCCAATTCTGTCTTTACTGTTAGAAAAGAACTGATAGGCCAGGCGAGGTGGCTCATGCCTGTAATCCTGGCACTTTGTGAGGCCGAGGAGGGAGGATCACTTGAGCCCAGGAGTTTGAGACCAGCCTGAGCAACATGGCAAAACCTTGTCTCTACAGAAAATTTAAAAAATTAGCGGGGTTTGGTGGCATGTGCCTGTGGTCTCAGCTACTCAGGGAGAGGCTGAGGGGGGAGGATGGCTTGAGCCCAGAAGGCGGATGTTGCAGTGAGCTGAGGCTGCACCACTGCACTCCAGCCTGGGCAACAGAGCAAGACCCTGTCTCAAAAAAAAAAAAAAGAACTCATAAACTACCTGCTATCTGCAAGGTAGCATAGGGGAGTACACACCTGCAAGGGAATTGTATTCTGCATCTATCACTGAATACCAGAAGCTGAGGAACACTGTGTGGCATATTACCATTAAGCGGCATGATTTTCATTCAGTAAATATGTACAGAGGGTCCTGGATATCCTGGGACTGCTCTAGGTAGTAGGATAGAACAACAAACAAACATTGTAGTGAAATAATAATAATAACGATAATCATAGCTACACTTATTAGTCATGTTGTACAACACACTGTGCTAAGAGCCTGACATGAATCATCTCATTTAATTCTCACGCCATCCTTGAGAGGTAGGTACTAATAGTCGTCTGGTTTTACGGGTGAGAAACTTGAGGCACATGAAGGGTAAGTCACTTTTTAAAGGCCCACTGTTAGGAATTCATGAACTAATAAAAGTTAATCCACCACCTCAGTTTCCCACCTCTTCCTTCAGTATTTCTACTAGTGGCTTCTCATCTGATCAAAGGAACGGAGCGGTTTACACTGACCTAACAAGAGGAGCTTAGTAAATTATTCCTGCTGGAGAGGAATTACAATTATAATTATAATTCCTGGAGGGGATGTCCCGCCGAAGATTCAAATTATAATGCTGTTATTTAGCTTCTGCTAAGAGAAGAACTAAAGGTCACCGTTGTCATCTTTTGGGAGGGTAGCACCCCCTTGAAGATGTGTTTGGAGGGTGGCCCATGGAGTTCTGCTGCTGGGAAGATGCAGACTGGAGTATCATCAGACTGAGTCAAGCAGCAGGAGCCCCCTTGCCTGAGCTTAGAAAACCTGAGCAAAGGCCCCAGGAGGATCTATCAGTAGCAGGGAACCTACTCATCGGCTAAGTTCATGGGACTGGGCAGAACCAACTATCAATAGCGCCACAGTGTGGTGGTGAGACGCAATGGCGGCAACAGATTGATGAAATTCGCACCCCGACCCACGGGTGCTGAAGTCATCACTTCCTGTGACAGCTCTCTTTGGGGACTGTGGGTCCCTAGGTCTCCTGGAAAATTCAGGGTAAGAGAAGACCCCTTAGGAAAAGCTACTGAGTTTTCTGTCAACATCTACTAATTTTCTCCCTGTGTTTGTGAAGCAATTCATATCACTTAAACTTTCACTATGTACACATACATAAAATATGTATTAATACAATTAGATGTATTTTGTTGTTTTGAATTAAAAATAGCAGTTGCATCAGCATTAGGCAACTTACTAGATAAAAATGTGGCTCTGAAACAGTGGAAGAGCTTTCCCTCTACTCTTAGCCCCCATGGTGACTGCTGAAAGAGCTAGTTGAATGAACCCATTGATTGCATTGAGTAGGCACAGATTATTAGTTGCAGGCAATGCTGTCCATCTTTTTAAGGGGCCCTGGTTCCTCTCTGGGACCGGAGCCACTCCTTGCCCTCAGCAACCCCATTCATTACCAGCTGTACTCTAGTTTACTTTACCCTGGGAAGCAGCCGAGCAGATCTCCTTGGCAGGAAGTAACTGCTGTTGCTCCCCAGAGCTTTCTTCGTGGTGCAAGCTACACTGAGCTGTTATGCCTGCAGTCTGCGCTCAGTTGTACCATGTACAGTTAGTTTGTTTAGGGCCAGCTATCATCAATTATTGTGCAAAGAACTTTCTAATCCTCAAATCTGACTTGCACCAGAGAGGGTGCCTTGCCAGCGGGGGTCTCCCAGGCCTCCTTTGCAATGCCTTGCCGATTCTAATTGTGTAGCATTAGTGTTTGCCCCACCCATATTAACCCCTTGTTGTCCCTATTGCCAGAGGATCTCACTGTCTACACCGCTGGGGATGGCATATTATCATGACTTGCTGTTAATGGTTTCATACTCATCCCCTGCCCATCTCTCCCAGGCCTCTCCTTGGTGCCCACCGTTCACCAGGGCCCTGTCTCCCCACCCTCTTTAGCCTTATACTCTGCATGGGCAACAGGCAACCTGAGGGCCCTCTCCCCAGGGCTCTTCCTATCACTGCCCCCAACCCAGGCTGTAAACTGTGAGCCTAAGAACTCTGGTCTTATCCTTCTTTGAGACACACAGTACAAGCTCAGTTAAGTGTTTGTTGATTGACACTGGTGGGAAGCCCTGGGGAGGCAAAGGCAGATGCGAACTTTGAAGAAGCAGACAACATAATCCTACCTTTCAAGCTTTCCTCATTGTCTTTAGCAGGACTGGAACCAGAGTTGGGGGTCTGAGGTCAGGAATTGGCTGAACACATCTCTTTCAACAGGGAACCCTGTTGGCTCTGAAGGAAGTATTGGGGAAAGTGATTCCATAGTCTTCTTCTTCTCTTACCACTCTGAGAGATTTCTGAGAGTTGACCAGTCCATAATGCTGCTTTTGGGCAGCAACAGGGAGACTGCTTCCATAGCCTCCCCTCTACCCGCTGCGGCCAAAAACTGGGAACATTTGTAAGGAAGCCCCAAGGACTCAGAATGACAGAACTCATTAGCTTTGTGGAGTCCTCACACATCCCCCTGCCTCCAGGCAAGGTGGTTGCTAAAACCTTTCCCCTAAGGGCTCCATAATTTGAGAAATGCAGCTCCCCGCATTTCCCTCCTTGCATACCCACATTAGCATCAGCCCTTGGAGGGCACGTTAGCATCAGAGGCCCTGGGAAGCCCTGCCTCTGATGCTAACGTGTTTGTATTTAACCCCCAAATTCCCAATGGAACCACAGAACACTTTAAAAAATGGTCTTAAGCCCACTAACATCAAACAGAACACACTTCAGGAAATTCTGCCTTTAAATCTCCAGGATAAATATATATTTTTTGAGAAACAAATAGGGGCTGGGTGTGTAGCTCACACCTGTAATCCCAGCACTTTCGGAGGCCAAGGTGGGAGGATCGCTTGAGCCCAGGAATTTGTGACCAGCTTGGGTACCTTGTACTTCTAGTCTTGTTTAAGTCTTACTCACCGCTACAGTTTCCTTTAGGAATTGAGTTTTGTGCATGTCAATTTATTTAGCATTCATTAAGCAGGCCATCTTTTTATCACTAACTTGAAAAAAAATCTCTCATTAAATATCATATTCATCTTTCATTAGGTTCTGCATACTTTAGTAGAGACCCCATCTCTACTAAAAATAAAAACAATTAACTGGATGTGGTGATGCATGCCTGTAGTCCCAGCTACTCAGGAGGCTGAGGTGGGAGGATCAGTTGAGCTCAGGAGGTGGAGGCTGCAGTGAGCTGTGATTGTGGCACTGCACCTGGCTGGGTGACAGACCCAGACCCTGTTTCAAAAAATCCCCCCAAAACAACAACAAAAAACCAAATAGGAAATTTTACAATCTCCCTTGGGGGGTCTGTCACATAACCTGTAAATATTCCTAGAAGGATAACATTACCACCCCCACCGCATACATAGTGAACACTCCAGACCACATATTCACCATAAACAATCCTTTCAGAATCTTGACGGGTATAGTTTCAACGTTGGTGGGAGAAGGGGCAGCCAGGCTCTGTGACCATGAGCCCACATGGCACCTTGCTGGGTTAGAAAACGATGCTTCACGCTCTGGGTGGGTGTTGTGTAGGCGGGATTCCAGCCCCACTTGCCTCCTTAGCCTGCACTGAATGAGGGAGTACTATCCATGGGCCCCAGAGCCTGCTTAGCCCTTCACACTGCCCTCACACCATCCTCCCTGCCTCAGGTTTGGAAACCTCCGTTGCTCCCCAGCAACCTGGCTGCATCTAGTTTCACAAAGAGAAAAGCTCACAGAGCTTTGACATGGGCTGACCAAGCCAAGTCCTCAACATGGCATCACTTTGCTGAGAGTCTTAAAGAAGATAAACAGGGTGGAGAAGGAAGGGCTTGTGTGGATTAGGTGCCCTCTGATGGCTGGTGCTTTGTGACGTGCTCTGCTTTCCTTATCCCATGCCATCCTCACACCTGAGAGAAGGTATTACTATTCCTGTTTACAAAAGAGGAAACAGGCTCAGAGAGGCTGAGAGAGCTGCTCAGGGTCACACAGCTGATTGAATTTATCAGGGTCTCATTGGGTTGATATGAGGACTTTCTTGGCCGGGCAGGGGTCCCCACCTTTTTTATGAGTAATGATTGTTACAGGATCTCCTGGGGGTGGAGCTGGGTGAGGAACTTAGTCCTTCCCAGTTCCCTGAATATAACCAGGCATTTGCAATGCTGTGGAGTCATGGGAAGATGTTCCCAGAGGCAACCACCCCACTCCTAAACCCTGATCACGGGCTTTAGATTAAACTGGCCAGGATGAATCCTGGCGCTGCTCTTACTGGCTAAGTAGCTTTAGGCCAGTTACTGACTTCTATAAGCCTGTTTCCTCATCTGAAAAGTGAAGGTAATAATACCTACCTTAGAGGTTACCGTAAAGATAAAGGTAATGTATGTGAGCCACGTGGCACCTAAAAGCAATTGAATTAATGGTAGCTCTTATTGCCGGTTAGGGATGGGTGACCTTCAGAAAAGCTCCCAGAAGCTCTAGGACCCTTGGATGTGGCTAAGAGAAGCCCAGGACGGCAGGTGCCCCACCAACATTGTTCCACCAGTGCTTACACCCAGTAGCTTCCTATAGTCACATGTGTCCTGACAGAGTCTAAAAGAAAAATTCTATGCATTAAATGTCTGATTTTTTCCCTCAAATCTTTGAATGAAAAGGGTAACTGAATTCAAATAATTCTAATAAATTGAATTTATTCAACCATGTGTTCTATTGCCTGTCAATCCACCTACCAAATAACATCTCCTGAGCTCCTTCAAGGAATCCTTCTGTGGGCTGGGGACCCAGCAGAGGACAACTTCTACTAAACTGCCCTCAGTTTAGTAGAAGAGAAAATGACTGCATCTTAGTGCCCATACACATCTGGCACTTACCTATATGCCAGATGCTGTTCTAAGTGTGCTACAAAACTCTCATTACAACCTTATGATGTCAGGACTGATGGTATCCCCAACTTACAGATGAGAAGAACAAGGCACAGAGTGGTTAAGCAAATTGCTGCAAGTCACACAGCTGATAAATGTTGACCTGGGATTCAAGGGATCCTTTCTACACTCTGGGACTGGGGCATCGTCATCCTGTCCAGGAATGAATCTTTCTTAGCCCAGAAGAATAAGACTCAGATTCAGAAGAAAGTCCATTCCCTTCATTACTCCTACCACCCCACCCCACCCAAGGGGAGGAGGAAGACTCTATGGCTCAGGAGCCCGACACCGGGACCCTTGTCCCAAAGCCACCAATAAGTGCTAATGGGACTCTGCACAAATCTTACCATCAGATAAAACTGCTCTGTACTTTGCCTTTCGGGGAGTAGAAATACCTTCCGAGGGGTCCAACAACCTCACTGGGGGTGGGTTTTGGGGTTGCAGAAGGGAAAGGTGAGACCCTGGCCAAAATTGTGACTGGGAACCCAGTATTTAACTTGCTCTCTCTGGCTGAAGTGACTCACAATGTGCAAATGCAAGTTACCACAATTCCTGTTCTCATCACTGGTTGCACACATAGGTGCTCAAGGGTGTTCCTGAATGCTTATGATTAATCAATGTTAATTTCAAAGAAGACAAAGAGGAAGGAAAGTCATCCTACAGACACACTGAAGTCATGGTCAGAATGAACCAGGCGGTTATGCAGATGAAATCAGTTTGAACCCCGGAAATTCAAGCTGTGCCTGAGCCTCCCTTGATGAGGAACAGTCAGCCTCAGAGCTGGGTCCACAGGCTAGGAAGCCAGAGAGGCTGGGGTTGAGGGGTGGGTACCATGGAAGCTGCTCC
The DNA here is from genome assembly GCF_028878055.3 of Symphalangus syndactylus. NCBI lineage: Eukaryota > Metazoa > Chordata > Mammalia > Primates > Hylobatidae > Symphalangus > Symphalangus syndactylus. The sequence goes on along the minus strand of NC_072434.2, from coordinate 21,903,867 downwards.
CAAGGGTGCTGCCTGCCAGCCTCTGCCCTCTGAGCCGCCCACCCATCATCACCGCTGTCTCCTCCCTGGCCTTCCTAGGCTCCAGTGCCAACCTCCAGCAGAGTCATGCCCTGGGGACCATATTATTGCCAACTCAGGGGAACAGAGGAAAAAGGATTCTCACTCCCTTCTCTACAAAAAGGAGTATCCCTTGCAGGTGACGGGTATTTCATGGGGGAAAAAACCCCTTAGGGGCCACAGAACAAAAGTTTGAGGGTTCGCAAGGAAGATGGGTCTGGTGGCCTCTCCAGATCATATTAATAGATCCAGAGAATTTGTAGGTGGGAAGTGACTGCAGCTGCAGGGCTGGAGGGAAGATGGTGCCCGTGATGAGGGAAGCAGATTCATGAACCAACATTGTTCAGCACTCGTGATGCTTCACACTCTGGATCTCATTCCAGCCTCAGGCTGTCCTTGTGAAATGGGTGTCTGCAGCCCACACTCCACAGGAGGGAGCAAGGCCAGGAGAGCCTGGCCCTGTGGCCAGGGTAGACCATGGCCCTGGTTCTCCACTGCCCCCACCCCAGGTTTCCCTCCTAGTGGCTAAGTCCCTCGCAGCTCCCTCTGCGTGCAGGCTGTCACTGGGATTCTCCAACCTGTCTCATGCATGCGGTTACCTGTATTTTAGAGGGAACTGGGGCTCTCTGAACTTGTCATACCTTGGCTTATGACCAGGGACTCTGGAGCCAGCCAGATGTGTCTAAGAATCCTGGCTTTGCCACTTCCCAGCTATATGACTTTGAGCAGGCCTATTCCATTTTCTCTTCTGTAGGCTGGGGAGAGCAACAGTACTCACTTCCTAAGGTTACTGTGAAGTTCAAGGAGATTGTGCATGAAAACACCTTGGCATGCTTTGTGGCTGGGAAGTGCTCAGTAATCAACAGCTGCTCACACTCCCAGGCCTGGCATCTAGGTTCCCAGCAGTCTGCCATCCTTCTCTCCAACCTTCTTTTCCCCCATATCCCCAAATCAGCCCTCAGCTTCAGTGTGAACATAACTCTCTTCTCTCAAGCAGCCTCTGCTTTCTCCCCTCTAGCCCATGTTCACAGAGTTGCTCCTTTCCGGGAGAATCAGCCCCTTGCCTTTCCACTCATCCAACTCCTACTTCTGGAAGCTGTTTGGGTCTTTCTTTGTCCACAGAGCTTTGCTACCCTCTCCTGTTTCTGCTCTTTCTCCTTCTCCCTGAATCCTAAAGCCTTGGTGTGTTGCTCTCAGTGGTCATAGCTGGTTGGCGTGCTCTCACCTTGCTGTTCACCTTGCTGTGCTTGTGTCTTGCTCTTTCAAGGAGCAGGAGTTCCCTGAAGGGCAGGAACCTCATGCTCCCTCTGTATCCTGCAGGCCCAGCCCTGCCCGGACACATAGGAGGTGTCCAAGAAGTAGCCCGATGTGGAGGGGTAATTGAATTGCTGCTGGATGAATGGCAATTGAATGGAAACAGGTGAGTGTCACCAGTCCATGACTGTTATAGCAAAGCAGGTGGTCTCACGAGCCGTGTCACCTTCGTTTAATGTCTGTGGTAGGGCAGTGATGCAGAGGTCTGAGCCTGAAAATACAAAACTCATCCATCCAAACTGCCTCCTCTGGGAGCAGGATAAAAAGCACAGGCACTGAGTGGGAGGAAAGGCTGTGTTCTAATGGGGACAGAATCTTGGCTCACACCATAGGGAAGGAGACTATTATTTACTAGGCACCTTACCATGTGCTAGCAATTTATTTATTTAATCTCTTCAAGTTGTCTTAGCTCTTTTAAATTTTTTTTTTTTTTTTTAAGTAACAGGATCTCACCTTGTCATGTGGGCTGGAGTGCAGTGGGATGATCATAGCTCACTGTAAACTTGAACTCCTGGGTTCAAGAAATCCTCCTGCCTCAGCCTCCTGATTATAGCTACACACCACCATGCTGGGTTGTTAAAAATTTTTTCGTAGAGACAGGATCTCCAACTTCTGGCTTCAAGTGATCCTCCCGCCTCAGCCTCCTGAGTGGCTGAGATTACAGGCATGAGCCACTGTGCCCCGCCCTCCCTTAAATCACTTTCTATTCCCATTTTACAGATGGGGAAACTGAGGCTCAGCAAGCTTAAGTGAGTTTAAGGGGGATTATATTTTTAGTAAATAGCAGGATTAAAAACAACAAAAATATTTATATAACATTTATTCTATGCCAAGTACTAGTCTAAGCACTTTACCCATTTGATTCTCACACAGTGCTGTGAGCCGTATACTATTATTAACCCACTTAACAAGTGAAGGGACAGGGACCGAGATATGCAAATGGCCTGTGGTCCCACAACAATTAAGTAATGGAGCTTGGGTGTGAGCCCGGGCCATCTCTCCCGTGGTCAGGCCCCTCACCACTGCTCTGCACCTCCTGAGCCTGCTCCCAAGTTGAGACCCAGGCCCAGCTCTCCTCCTGCCTAGACCCATCATGTCGAGCAAGTCCATGGGAAAATGCCTGCTCAGTGGCAATGTCCTTGGCAGCACAGCTGATCTCGCCTTCTCCCAGCACTGGTGGGTGCCGTAACCCCAGCCAGCAGGTGGCTCGGCTCTGTTTTCCTTTCCTTTGGGTAGGAAAGCCATCAGGAGTGACTAAACCCTGAGTAAACACTGTTCCTGGCCTCCCTCCTCCAGGCCAGGTGGGGCCATCACTATTTCAGGATCAAACTCGGGCACATCCCTCAGCCACCACCTTCGCACGGTTACCTCTCTGGGTTTGTTCCTCCGGCAGCGCTGATCCTGATCAGTGGCTCTTGAACCTCCTGGGGGGACTGCAGAATCTCCGGGGCTGTCCGCCTGCCCAGCAGCACCTTCGGCAGCCTCTGGCCGGGCTTTCCTGCCACAGCACCGGGAGCCAGGTACACTTTACCTGATTCAGCTTCAAACGGCAACACACCCAGAAGGGGAGGGAGGAGGGGCGGCAGGGGGTGGGGGCTCCTCTGATCTGGGATCGGCTCCCAAGGAGGAGAGAGGGCCACTCCTGGCCTCCTGTGATTGGCTGCCCTGAGTCTGGGCAAGCGACATGCAGCTCTGGGCTGGAGCCTAGGAGGAGTGGGGATGATGTCCTCCAGGGCGCTGCCCTGCTGAGAGCCAAGGGAGGGGGACACATCTGGCTCAGCTGATAGGGAGCCTCAGATAGCCTCTGGATGGAAGTCTTTGCAGCAGGAGGGACTTGAATTAGCGTGTAGGCAATGCGTCGTGAGCGTGAAGGGCGAGAGACCAGGAACACGCAGGGAGTCTCTTTTTATGGGGGAAGTCCTTATGGTCAGGAGAAGATAACACTCTCTCTGGAGTGGCTTTCATGATACCAGTTTGGGGGTGGGGACTGTCAGGTGATCACTGGGCACTCCAGGGGTTGAACCGGGGACTAGGAGGGCTGCAGTGGCTCTCCAGGGACACAGTGCAGGGCTGGGGGGCACTCGCACAGCCAGCCTCCGCCAGGACTGCAGGGGAGCTGCAGCGCACATGCACAAAGCTGCCTGAAGCCAGAGCTGGAGGGGCCCATGGAGGTCACCAAGGCCATCCTCCCCAGTGGCCAGCTGAGGAAAGTGGCACCCAGAGAGGAAAGAGGTGTGCCCAGGGATACGCGGCCCACTAGATGAGCCTCTGGCAAGGCGAAGGCCAAGCTCTGTGTGGTGAGGCCTGCGGCTCTAGGGAGGAGGCCTGTGCTGGGAGCTGGGAGACCTGCGTTCTAGCTTCTGCTTCCCCACCCTCCCACCCTCACTCCACATCGAACTCTACATTGTTTCTCTGCAGACGGAAAAAGCCTAGGGACTGGGCTGAGGTGCCAACAGGGACCTCTCTTGGTAGCAGTGGGTTGGTCCTCCTTTCCGCCACACAGACACTGTATCGGGAATGACAGACAACCACAGCCACTCAGCACTCACTACATGCCAGGCCCTGCTCCCCACACACTCACACACACACTTATCCCTCGCCACACCCCATGAGAGAAGTTACTATTCCCATGTTTTAGTTGAGGAAATGGAGACAGATTGATTTGCCCAAGGTCACACAGCTAGGAAAAGTCAGTGCCAGGAATGAACCCTTGTGGTCTGGCTCCGGGTTCGACACTCCCAGCCACTGCACCACAGTGTCTTTCCCGGTGTGGATCCATTCAGGACCTGGTCTGAGCTGCGCTCTCACCACTGCAGCAGCAGAGCCTTGGGCAAACCCTCTCTTCACGCTTTTCAGCCCCCGTCGGGCAACAGGCAGAGTGACATCTAGAGATTCGGTAGTGTATAGATGCAGGATCTGAAGGTCCCTTAGAGAGCGATTGGTTCAGGGCACCCAAACTGGCATCATCAGCACGCAGCTGCGTCCATGGTTTCTGCCATTTATGGCATCATTTGGACTCGCTGTTTTCCTAATGATTTTCTTTATATATGCTCACTCCCCGGCCCCTTTTTACTTGTCCTTAGCATTAATATCCACAAAATTGTGAGGTGTATGTGCCAATTATTTTTTTTTTCTAATACACATTAACGTAATTACATAACTACTACAGTAAAAAGTGTAGGGCGTACCACCTAAAATTGCCTGGGTACCACCTAAAATTGCCTCGTGTGTGTACACCATGCTTTGCAAGACCACGGGCTAGTTTAATGTGCTCTATCTGGAGAGGATATCTGGAGAGGCTGAGGCTCAGAGAGGAGGCCTGCCCTGCCCAAGGTCACACAGCGAATAACAGCAGAGCCAGCATCAGGGTTCCTGACTCCCAGCTTGGAGCCTTGGCCTCCGTGTCCACCTGGAGGCAGGAATCAGAGGAGCCCCCAAACCTTCAAGAGCTCGGGTGCCCTCAGAGCCAGCACTGCCTGCAGCCTTGGCTCCGTGCTCAGTTCCACGCCTGGGGGTGACAGGGGAGCCGGAGGAGAAGTCGCCCCACCTGGAAGTGTGGAGTTGAACCTCAACAAGGGTGGGATCTAGCTGAGGGGTCAGGGTTTTCTGGAGCCTAAAGGGCCCCCTGGTAACACTGAGTAGGAAGTCCCTGTTGAATCTGCAGAACCTTGACTTGATGGCTGGAGGTTATGTGGTGATAGTAATAATAGTGACGTGACCAAGAACAGCCGACACTCGCTGAGCACTTACACTGCTGAACTGTTCTAAGTGCTTTATACACATTCACAATGCACTCCCTCCAACAACCCAACACAGTCAGTAGTTGTAACCTCATTTTGCAGTGAGGAAACAGAGGCATATAGAGTTTGAATATTTAATCTTAGCTGCCTAGCTAGTAAGTGGCAGTTAGGATTTATGCCCAGGGTACCAGGCCCAGTGTTCGTGCTCTTAGCCATGCCACTTACTTTACTAGGTAGAAGATTGGTCGATTAGGGAGCTTTAGGCCCCAGCACCTCATCTGTTGAGGATTTACTACAGGCTAGGCCCTGAGGCCTGGTATTATTAAAGATGAGGAAACCGGCTCAAAGGGGTTCAGGCATTGCCAAGGGGCAGAGCTGGGTTGAGAACCCAGGTGGCTTCCGGCTTTCAGACCACACTCTGTGTCCACGGCACCTACTGACTCCCTGCAGCCACGCAGGCACTGCCTGTGCAGTGGGAAACACATGCTCCAGTGTTAGACAGTAAATGTAGGCTTGGGGCTTCCCCCATCTACCCCTTCCATCACTTCTTCAAGCTCAGCTCCCGCCTCATCCCCTGGGGCAGGGCCTGGGCTGTGGGAGCTGGTGGGGAGATGAGGCAGCTCCTACCAAGGACACAGAGCCTCATGGGGCAGCCTGGGATTCGCTGCCTGCCTGGTACTCAAGACTCGGCACCCACCTAGGTGAGCACACATCTGGAGGGTCTTTCCAACTCCCTCACTTCCAAGACTCCTGCCAGTTGGTTCTGAGGCTAAAGGCCAGAGGAGCAGACATGGCCTTGAGGCCCTACAGGTCTCAATAAAGAACTCATGCCTTAGGAAATGGGGAGCCCCTGATGGCTCTGAAGGAGGGAAGTGACCTGGTCTGATTAAAAGCATACTCTCTGGCACTCCTGACAAGAACCACAGTATCTGGTGAGAAATAGGGATGCATGGACTGGGACAATGGTAACAGGGGCTGAGGGGAGGGGACAGATTTGAGGACCATCTGGAGGTAAAGTTGGCGGGACGTTGTGAGTGATTCTACAAGAGAAGAATCAAGAATCGATGACCTTCAGGTTTCTGGTCTGAACAACTTGGTGGGTGGTGGTACCACCAGTTAAGAATATAAAAGAAGCTGCCAGGCACGGTGGCTCACAGCTGTAATCCCGGCACTTTGGGAGGCTGAGGCAGGCGGATCACTTGAGATCAGGAGTTCAAGACCAGCCTGGCCAACATGGTGAGACCCCATCTCTACTAAAAATACAAAAATTAGCCGGGTGTGGTGGCACGTGCCTGTAGTCCCAGTTACTTGGGAGGCTGAGGCAGGAGAATCACTCGAACCTGGGAGGTGGAGGTTGCAGTGAACCAAGATCATGTCATTGCACTCCAGCCTGGGCAACAGAGCAAGACTCCATCTCAAAAAATATATATATATAATATATATTATTTTATATTATATATAATGTATATTATAAATATATATAACATCTATATTATTTTATATTATAATATATAATTGGCTTATTTTATAAATATATATTATACATGCATATATTATATATGTATATTATGTATACATATTTACATATAATTACATATAATTTTAAATATTAAACATATATTAAACATTATATATACTATATATAATAAAATCATAATTTATATATTTATATAAATATATGTAAATATATTTATATAAATATATATTATATAGAAATATGAATATACATTATATAGAAATATAATATATAAATATATATTATATAGAAATATAATATATAAATATGTATTATATAGAAATATAATATATATGTATTATATAGAAATATAATATATATGTATTATATAGAAATATAATATATAAATATGTATTATATAGAAATATAATATATAAATATGTATTATATAGAAATATAATATATAAATATGTATTACATAGAAATATAATATATAAATATGTATTATATATAAAATAAGCCAATTTCAGGACAAAGATGAGTTTAATCTTGGCCTTGGGGTGCTCAGGGGCACAGTCCAACTGTGCAGTTCGGGGGCGGGTTAGGGCTCAGCTTGGGGGCTGGTTAGGGCCGGGCTAGAGATAGAGATGAATAAACACCATGAAACTGCAAAACAGAATAAACTTCCAAAGAGAGTACTTAGAAATTAAATTTTAGATTGAGCCAAGTAGGCTGAGCATGGAAGCCTGGGAAACCAACATTCATGGGGACAGGAAGGGACAGTCAGAAAGGCCCAAGAGGTCAGGTCCCAGAAGCCAAGTGAAGAGTGTTACGGAGGGAGGATCAACACCACCAAATATAGCAGAGAGGGCCAGAAGGACAAGAACCAAAGACACCCTCTGGGCCTGGCGCTCCCAGAGCCAGCTGTGACCTTACTGAGCGCAGTTTCAGAGGAGCGTGGAGGGCAAGGCTGGCAGGGGCAGGGGGTGAATGACCGAGTGCACAGAGACAGGGAGGAGACTCCACTGTAGCCAGGGGTGGACCTGGAGCCCCTGGAAGTTTCTTAGAACAAAGACTTGAGCAAGTTACCAGGCTGGGGAGAAGGGCCAGCAAATAGGGTAAGGTTGGAGAAATGATGGAGGTCCCAGGCAGTATTGGGCAGGGGGTAGGTGGAGAATTGGAGGTCCCAGGCAGTATTGGGGGTTGGAGAAATGATGGAAATACCATGCAGTATGGGGTGGGCGGTTGGCTTTGAACAGGAACACACTATCCCCAAGACTGTAGCAAATGCAGTCAGGATGAGTATGAATGAAGAATGATTTAACAATGGGACTGAGTTAAGAGATCACTCCATTTTCTTGAAGTCATAGGCAACATTTTCTAGGGGGGGGAAGACGGGGCGACGGGAAAGTTGTCTAGTGGCCTCAAGAGTGAGCCTCACGGGAGGTTTAATGGCCCTCATGGGGGAAGTCAGGGGGTGGAGGCCATGCACCTGCCAGGGCACCCTCAGCCTCTGTGGCAGCACTGGGCTGCCCAGGGAGGAGCAGGGAAGTCAGACTGGGTGGGGTTGGGGTTTTGGTGGCAGATGCATAACAATGGATGCCAGGAAATCAGAGGAGGAGGAGGACAAAGTCGGGCTAGGTGAGGAATTAAGGAAAGGCCACGAGGAAGCAGGCTGGCCTCTCCATTGGCCTCCCTGTGAGCCACACGAGGGATGAGTGCTGGCCTCTAACTGTGGAGACCAATTCTAAGTAAGGCTCAGGTTCCCAGAGCCAACCCCAACCAGTTGTTCTTCCGGTGGGACCAATCTATTACAGAACAGCATGGTTGGTGGGTTTGAGGGAAGGCAGGATTCTGAACACAACAGCACCAAGTTCTGTTCTTTTTTTTTTTTTTTGAGATGGAGTCTTGCTCTGTTGCCAGCCTGGAGCACAGTGACGCGATCTCAGCTCATTGCAACCTCCACCTCCCTGGTTCAAGCGAGTCTCCTGCCCCAGCCTCCCGAGTAGAACCGGGACTACAGGCACGAGCCACCACACCCAGCTAATTTCTGTATTTTTTGTAGAGACGGGGTTTCGCCACGTTAGCCAGGATGGTCTCGATCTCTTGACCTCGTGATGCCAGCCGCCTTGGCCTCCGAAAGTGCTGGGATTACAGGCGTGAGCCACCACGCTCAGCCAAGTTCTGTTCCTTTTACATCATACCAGACAGGGTGAAGAATGTCATTTCTGATCTTTTCCGTCATTGGCTGCAGGGGTCTTCATTCTGTTCCAGATACCAGCCAAGCAGTGCGCTCGCCCCTTGCTGGGGATCTCCGTCCTTTCACATTCACAGAGAGATGAAGTGTACTCTGCCATCATCTGAAAATCGGGTTTTGTGTGTGTGAAGTTGAGACATATTGAGATGTTTGGTTACTGGTTGAATCCTTAGTAAAGTGAACAGTCACTCCTCATCTTTTATAAATGTTCATATACTGGACTTATAGTTCGGCTTATTTATAGTTAACAGCAGTTGTCCTGAAAACTACCAAAGCCAGGTTGGATCATCTGCAGGACTTACCCAAGCCTCAGAGAAATGTAGCACTCAATGTTTCCCCCAGGGCATGTGGTTTTACAGGGGTCCTGGCAATGTTAGGCATCAATTTCTGGCCTGGTTATTCTTGATAAGTTAATACACCTACCTGCCCACCTTTGGAAAGCAATGCTTTTGTGTGCCTCTTGAAATAAGAGCATCCCCATCCTGAAAGAATAAAATAGCCCACTGTAGCTTCCACAGCAGTACTTGGCCCTGGTAGGTGCTGAGTAGCTGTCAAGTAAATGAGCAGTAGAAATGTTGTACCAACTCCTCTGTCCCAGCCTTGCATTTGGGGGCACATCTATCGCTTGCTAGCCCTACTACCACAAACTTCCTAAGTGCACTTGCTCAGGACCCCACAATCCACTTGGTCCTCTCTCAGCTGTGTCCCTTGTTTCCAATGCCAACCAGAGTCTCTGCTCCTCCTGGGAGCCCCATCTGCAGGTAACCCCAGTCCCATCCCCTTTACGCTTCTGTCTCTGAACTTCGGCAAACTGTTGCAAACTGACCCCCTACCTCACGTTGTTCTCTTGCCTCCCACCCCTCTCCAAGAACCCAGCATGAGGGCCCACACAAACGTTCTTTTTTTTTTTTTTGAGACGGAGTCTCGCTCTGTCCCCCAGGCTGGAGTGCAGTGCGCAATCTCGGCTCACTGCAAGCTCCACCTCCCGGGTTCACGCCATTCTCCTGCCTCAGCCTCCTGAGTAGCTGGGACTACGGGCGCCCACCACCACACTCGGCAAATTTTTTGTATTTTTTTAGTAGAGACGGGGTTTCACTGTCTTAGCCACGATGGTCTCCATCTCCTGACCTTGTAACCCACCTGCCTCGGCCTCCCAAAGTGCTGGGATTACAGGCTTGAGCCACCGTGCCCGGCCCACAAAGGTTCTTAATCCATGTTTATTTGGACAACCCTGAAGACACCAGATCAGCTCGGCCCCTCTAGATGCCTTGCCTCTGCCTGGGTCTTGGATATGCCCTGCACCGCACATCCAGACTGGAGCTGGCACAGTGCCGGGCTCCCCTGGATGTCCCTGTTGAAGCTGCTGGCACTTTCTTCTATGGGGCAGCTCGTTTTCTAGCTGCCCCCACCCACCCCTCTCCTAATACCTGTTGGTTTTCATTTGGGGATACTTACAGGTTTTGCAGGGAGCACTATTTACTGTGTCTGTAGGATATTAGGATGAATCAGGCACTGTTCGGTTTCAGAGGAATTGCCCATAAACACGAAGCAAGTAAAATCTCAGGATAACTCCCAAGGGCCAGTTCACCCTGTGCTCCTTGCCCCAGCCTACCCACCTCTTTCCTCATCAGGTGAGGAGGACTTCCAGCAAGCCGTGGCCTTGGCCTGATTGCACTGTAGCTGGCTCTGCCACGGCCACCTGGACTTCCCAAGGCTCTGCCTGTCTAGACCTAGCAAATGCAATGCTCTCTGTCCCCTCTGGGATACTACATTTACCAGGTCACTTGTGAAAAATTCCTAGTTCCCTAAATCTCTTAAAAACCAGAAAGTGAGAGAAATAAAACAATTTAATGATGGCTTCCTTGATTTACACACAACTCTAAGACAAGAGAAGGACAAAATTTTCTCTCCATGCACTGGTACAACGAAGTTCAGGGACAAGAGGCGACCCAAGGACAGGGGCTGTGGTGTTCAGATCCACGCTCAGCCTTGAGTCTCATGTTCCAACCAACCGTCTGGCTCAGTGACTGTGGACACTGGGGAGAGGAGGGACTGCCCAGCCCCCTCAAGTGCAGATGAGGGGACTGTTAGCAGAGTATGCACGGGCACTCCATGCCCCAGTGGGAGAAGTGCACAGGGGACAGGGAACACCAGCTTCCAGGTGCACCCTGAAGACCACAGTGGGCTCAGGGGGCCCAGCTCTCTCATCAGAGCTGTCCTCAGGGCTGGAGCTGGGGCTGGGGCTGAGGCGCTGGGGCTGGGAGGGAGGTGGTGATAAGAACCACTGCAGAAAGGAACACATGCTGAATGCTGGGCCATGCTTTCCTCCCAGACACTGAGTTCCTGAAGACCCAGCTTTATCTTCCAAGCGTAACAACATTCCCAAGACTCAGAGCTGGAAGGTGGCAAGAGTGGAGCCAGGAGAGAGAGACCGCATCCACTCCTGAGGCCGCCTGGAATGTCTCCATTCCCTTCTGGCCTGCCTTCCCCCTCCCTTCAACCCCAAAGACCCAAGGAGACAACAGAGATCAGAGACCATATCCCTCTTCCCTAATCAAAATAGCCAAGTACAACAGTTCTAAAGTTAGGAAGAAGGAGGAAAAATGCCACGGGCTTTTAAAGGGAAGACTGGCACTGAGGGAAGGGAGAAGTAGCCCCCCACTTTGTCCAGCCTGGAAGCTGGCAGCCATGGTGTTGGGGCCTTGACCCAACCACACCAGCCCATCTAGCTGAGCATCTTGTGCCGATCGAAGACTGTCTTCCGCTGCTCCTGCACCTGCAGCTTCCACCGCTGCTGGGCACCTTCCACGCGCTCCAGGACTGTGTTTGCTCGGGGTCCCCCGAGGGATGCAGCAGCTGCTGCCATAGAGCGAGCATCCTGTAGTGGGAAGAAAAAAAGAGAAGATCTGGCACGGTAAGCCAGAAGGGTCTTGGGTCCTGAAAGTCTGACATGGAAAGAACGAACCCCAAAGCCTGACCTTCCCCAGACTGGGAGGCTGGGCTTCCCCAAGTGCTGCAGGCTGAGGACCTTGCCTTGTCATCTGCAGAGCAGAACACAGTGTGCCAGGTCTGCTGGAGGCCTTAGTGTCTAGCATCTGCAGGATGGGGCCCCTGCCCCTCCCTGGGGCCTGGGAAAGGAAGCACTCCAGAAAGAGTAGGTTATGCTGGGACCCCAGTTACTGCCACACAGCTAGCTCAAGTGAGGTTCCCAGCCTGAACCCACCCCTCACCATGCCCCATTCCACTATTTCTAACTCTCAAGAAGGATGCTAAGTATAGGCTTCAAGACCTCACTTAGGCAGGACTTGATGACATCTGTTGTTTAAAGAATGCACCGAGGTGCCCCCAGGGCTAGTACTAGGCTACAGAACTCCCCTGCCCTCCCCGCCACTGCCCAGGGGACGGGAAGAAGGCCCAGGGGCTAGGGTCTGGCTACCCTGAGATGGCAGCACATCTGCTCCAGATGGGAGGGGGCCTACTGAGGAGTCTGCACAGATCCAGATCCACAGGATCTTAGTTTCCCTGGGAAAGAGGGATGTGACATCACTCAGGGAGTCTGACAGGGATGGAAATTCAGAGCCGCCCCAGCATTCCCTTTGCAGAGCCGGCTCTGGCCCATTCCCTCCTTTGATAGCTGAGGGTAGCTCAGCTTCCTCCCTATCTGACTCTGCTGATCCCCTTCCCCTTTTCTTTCAGAACTGTTGCTGCCGTCAAAAGCATTCTCCCCTAATTACCACTTCTCTGCCTCTGAAGCTCCGGAGCCTCTGCATTTCCTGCAGGACCTGAACCTGATCTTTGGAGAGAATTAGAGCTGAGGGCCAGGCCCGCACCCCCGTGGGGATTTCCTCCCTAGCTTTCCCTGCCTCTCATCTCCTGCCACACATCTCTTAAGGGATTAGTGCACTTTTCTAAGCCCAGAGCCGCCCAGTAAATGCAACTTTGCTTCTAATGCCCCAAGCTGGCACGGCTTCTGTCACCATGCAGCTGCTAGGCTGGGGTGAAGGGGGGTGGTGAGGTGAGGGTAGGGTGGACAGAGAACGAGCTGGCAGTGAGGAGGCTGGGAGAGGGTTCATCATCATCCTCTCGGAGCTCTGAGGACTTCATCTTGTGAGTGCTCATCTCTAAGCCTCGTTAGAGATGGACACTGCCTTCTGGGAGCCTCCTGCCCAGGTCCTGAGGAAGGCTTCCTGTGCCAGGCTAGGTGAGGCTCAGGCAACGCCTGAAAGGCAGGTGTGGCCGTGTCAGGCAGGGGGCACACTGAGCTTGGAATTAGGACCCCTGGCTTCTGTTCCTGGGCTAGGGACCACCTGCCCTTCCAGCCTCAGACTCCCCTAGGCCCATGTCCCAGGTGGAACTACAGATCCACAGCGGGGGCTGGGAAGGAGATATGGCCTCAGTCACTTCTGAGGCTGTGTGTCCCTGAACAAGTTACTTTATTTCTCCAGGCTTCAATTTAATGTAATAAATGTAGTCACTGAGACTTTTTTCTGCTATACGGTCATTAGGAATTATAGTTACCGAATTATCTAACACACACACACACACACACACACACAGAGTGAAAAGAAGTTTCATAAAACAATACTTAGTGTAATGCATTCTGATATTCTTTGCTCTGTTCCATTTTTTTAAAAATCCTGGTCATGACTCATATAATTCATTTCATGACCTCATGGCTTGTTTGAAATATACTGGTTTAAGATTAGTAGATGGGTATGGCAAAGTTAAATAACACACATATAAAGCACTTACTATCCTGGCTGTCACAGAGCTAGGGCTCAAGAAATGTTTGGTTTCTTTCTTCCCTGGAAGCAATGACTAATACCAGAGCCTAGCTCTGGAAGCCACTAGGCAGTAAGGCTGGCTTACTTCCTTCCAGTTCCATGCCTTCCCTGTTCATTGTGCTGACTAAGCTGGCCACAGTGCTAAGACCAAGCCTCCACCCAGTCCTGCCTCAGTGTGGCCGTCTACATGAGGTGGGCACTAAAGACTCATCTGGGAAGCTATTGGCCCACCGGGACTTAGCCATCCTGGCTCTGGGGGCTGGACTGCCTTCTCGTCTTCTTTCCATTCCCAATCTCATCCCTTCTGGGACCATCTTCCTCATGACAGGGCTCCAGTGTGTGTGTGGGGTGGGGTGCTAGGCTTGGAAGGGTGGGGCAGTTTTAGCCCTGCCCTCCTTCCACTACTCTGCATCTCAGGGGAGCGTCTTGAGAAGGGGAAGCCAGGGAGAGCCCAGAGCAGAGCATTAAAGGAACATGCTGAAATTCACCACATTACCACAGTATCATTTGTTTTCCCTTCATGTAAAGTCTTAACAAACAGCTCCTAAGTGGGGGAAAGCTGCCACTGAGAGGCTGAGTTTCCATCGCTAATAGTCTGATTAAAAGGTATTAAAGACTCCACATCTGTTTCAGAGACAGCCCAGAGTGGGGCCTCATCCTTGCTTGCTCTGCAGCAAGTATGGTGAGTGGAAGTGGGAGAAATGCCACCAGTTCCTCCCCTCTCCCTCTGAGGCTGGGCCTCCGGTTAACTTGGGAGCAGAAGGGCAGTTAGGAGGGGAGGCGGGTGGAGCCCCTCCAAATCAGGGGAAAGAGCTTGGACATGGATGGGTTCCCAGGAGGTCCCCAGGGGGACCAGACCAGTGTGACTATGACAAGTGCCACTATGTGCCAGGCGCTCTGCTAGGCACTTTACACAGATTATTCCCAGGCTTACAACACTGGCAAATGGGTAAAACCATCCCCTATTGTAGCTGCAGAAACTGAGGCTCTAAAAGGTGAATCATCTTGCTGTCCAAGTCTGCATGGCTGTTTAGTGGCCAAGTCGGAATTTCAACCCATGTATGTATCTCTCTTATCCTAGGACCCAGCTGGATCCTTCTTTCGCTGGTTTCTCCTAATAGGGAGCCAGCATGGACAATCAAAGAGACAGGTTGGTATCCTTCCCCACAGCTAGAGCAAGAACAAAGCACCTCTAAAGGAATCAATGCTCAGGACATCAAGCGAGGCCCTCCTCTCCAGCACTGGGAGGACCCAAGTAACTGTGTGGATAAGCCCCAGCTGATCAAACTAGCCCTGAGCCCTTCAGGCCGTCCCAGATGAAACCTTCTTCAGTCTGCCTAGAAGCACTGGTTCTGAGCTGGCACTGGACTTGGCCCAAGTCTGATGACAAGGACACAGGAAGAGTGAGAACCCCACCTCAGGCGGCTCTCCTCTCTCTGGCTGCTCCTCCTCCCTCCTCCCCAATCCCAGGCACAGGAGCATGACCAGGTGGTCTCGTCGCTTAACCAGCCACTCAGCAAAGCATGGCCCTAGTGCAAAGCCCTTTAGCAAGAGGACTATACAGCCTGAGTTTTCCACATTTGACCCAAATCCTTGCTGCTGTTGCTGAGTTCCACTGCATCTCTGCTGCGAGGCTCTCCCTGACCCCTGAATGCTGCGGCCAGAGCCACCTTCCTATGACACACCACCTCATGCTGTTTCCCTGCCCAAAAACCCCAGCTGGGACCCAGCTGCTCACAAATAAAACTCTGCTGAGCCTGACATTCAAGGGCACTCCCAGCCTCACCTACCCCCTTACCCCCAAGCCTCTGGCCACACTGGTCCACGCGTCCTCTCTCTACCTGCATTGATCCTCACTCAGGCCCTTGTGCACACTGCCCCTCAGGCTTCCCTCCAGCAATCATGATGCTACTTAAGTGTTAATACCTGACTGAAATAGCACATTCTTAAGGACGAGCAAACACTTGTAAAGCTTCCACACACACGATCACAACAGTTATGCTGAGGTAAAAATGATTATGTCTATTCCAGACTTAGAAAACTAAACCAGGAGGTTAGCACCAAGGATAGTAAATGGCAGGGCTCGGCCCCTCCCAGGACTGTGATTAACCACAATGCTGTGCTGCCCCACTGGAGGCTCTAGAAGCATCTGTTGAATTGCACACCTTTCTATTCTGCCCTCAGGGGAGGAGGCCGTCTGGATTGCCCTCATCGGTGTGTCTGTTCCGTGTTTCACTGTCAGCTTCCCAGGGCTGGGGTCCTCAACACATAGCTGCCACCCATGTGCAGACAGGAGGGGAGACTGCTCCTCAGTGGCCCAAGTCTTCTCCCCAGTGCCTGCATGTTCCAGTTCCCATCATCATCATCACCTTTCCTTGATTTCCCTGTATACTCTCTCCCAAACGGGGCCCAGAACTCTACCCACTGCCCCAGGAGGGTGAGCACTTTGAAGGCCTCTTCAGAGCTTAGGCCCATGCAGTGAGCAGCGACATCCCCAGCCTCAGAGAAACCATGTGTCTCTCTTCAAAGAGGGCCCAACCTGCACATCTAAAACAGCTCTGTTTGCCGTTTCTGCCCCAGCAAACATGCTTGCTTCCTCCTTTCAAAGGACGTCTGAGCCCAGGGATTACGCCTAATGCTGCTGGAATCCCAGGGGAGGCAGCGCCCAGCAATCAGGGCCCACTGAGGCTCTGCCAGCGCTTTCAAAGGGAACATGACAAGCTTTCATCTCCCTCCATGAACGGGGCTGGGGCTGAGGCTGAGGGGGAGGTCTCCCCTTCCTCTTCCAGTTCTTTACCCCTTGGGCAGGAGAGCTCCTGGCCACAGGAACTGGGGAGAGGGAGCCAAGGGGTCCCTAACCCTGAAAAAATGCCCTGACCTCCAGATCTCACCCCTAACTGGGTCCCAGACTCCTGAGGCATAGGGCCTGAAAGTTCCTGGAGCCTAGAGAGAATTTTCCTTCTAAAGTCACCGAGTTGTACAGGCCTAGGCGAGCTTTCAAGGAACCCCAAAAGGCCATGTCCTGACTTTGTTCCTCTTGGGGTAAAACCCAGAGACATGGCTAAAGCCTAGGTGCTGCTGCTGCGCAGCTGAGTGCCTGCCCCCCAGCCCCATGTTTCCCCACATCCCTTTCCTCTGTGCACTGAGAGGGACAGTAGATTATCCCTCATCGTCCAGGACTAGGGCCCCCGGTCTCTGTAAAGACAAGCTCTCCTTGGGTTCTGTCCAGCCCCAATGCCCTGTTCATCCTCCCTGCAGTTCAGCGGTCACTCTCCCATCCACCTTGAGCTGGCACTGAAAATCCCCCTCTGCCAGGAAGCCTTCCTTCCCAAACTAACAGAGAGGGAAGGGTAACTTTCCGATCCCTTGTCTAGTAAAGAGGGGCCTCCCAAGGCACCTGGCTTTTTCAGCTGACCACCCGTCTTATGGAACAAGATCTTACTGCCAGCCTTTACGTTTCCTGCTGGTTCACCTGCTTTTGGCCGTCTTGGGGCTTAAACCCCCGAGAGCAGACATAAGGTCTGTGCAAATCTCAACACTGTGACACCTGCAGGTTTTCTGAATACACTGAGAAAAGCAGAGTTGCTGAACCACAGACATCTGTGACCTGGAGACCACAAAGAATCACAGGTGAGGAGATAGAGAGGTGATGCCAAAGAACGGGACTGGGGGCACTTCCTTACCCAGCCGAGGGCACCCAATGAGATCTAACTGCCCCAAGCCACAACCTGCCAGAGTTGGCTGCACCCTAGGTCAGGGTATCAAAGAGATTAAACACAACTTTTTATGACCTTTTAGAACCTCGGGTGAGAGGTCAGGGCGTGTCATCCTGTCCATCCCAGGGCCGCAATTTCCCCTACAGGACGGACCATGGCTCGCCAGCTTCTATGTGCTGCGGCCTGTCACAGCCTACTGTCCTCCCAGGCAGTCCTGCTACAGGTTACCAAATCTAAGCCCTTCTTCCTCCCAAGGCCCCCTCATACAAACAGGCTTCAAATAAGGAGCACTCCAGGTCTCCTGGGGGTAAGAGAGACCTGGGTTCATACCCAGGGACGGCAAGCTGCCCTCCCCAAGCTGCCCTCCCTCCGGCTCCCTGGCTAGGATGGCAGGAGACACAACAAGGCCATGCCCCAGAGCCATGCATTCCACGGAAATCACTGGGCTGCATCTCTCAATTACTACCCCAGCCAGGACTGCAATTACCACATTACCCCTAATCGCTGAGTGTTTATTAGTGATGCTCCTCCCCTATCAGAGCTGCTATTACTCTACATTAATAACCAGGTAGGCACACGAGGTTTCCTCCTGAACGCAGACCACCCAACTGCCAGTGCCACCACCTCCCAGGCCCCAGCTCCAGTGGGGCGAGGCTCATCCCCTCTGCTCCACCTTCGGCCAAACTCATGTCAGCAGGAGGCTGGGGGCAAACGGGGAGCAGTCCAGGCATGTGCGCAGGGTGGGGCAACACAGCCCTCGAGAGCAGCCAGGCTCCCTCCCTGACCTGCCCTTCTCTTCACTGTTCATGCTGGCCCAGACCCACATCACCCACGCAGCTTCACACTTAGACTTGAGCCCCCGGGTCCTCTTTTTGGTGAGGAACTGGCTCATGGTCTTGCAAGGGAGCCCAGCCCACCTACCCTATAGTTAGACCACGCTGTCTACAGGAAGACTCCCAGCCTCCTCCTTATACTGTGTTAAATCTCTCTGTCCCTGGATGAAGCTAAGCTGTCTCCTACAAACTTCTGAAGGCAGCTATCATGCGTCTCCTTTAGCTGTTTTTTTTTTCCTTTAAGCTAAATAACTCTGAGTTTCTTCAACTAATTCTCCGAGGCCTAGCTGAGGCGCTTCCCCACTAGATATTCCTTATGCATACGCATGAGTTCACTCAGGGCATCCCTCCATCAGTCAATAAACAGGAGTATCTTCCAGCAGCAAGGCCCTGGGGACAGAGCTCAGGGTGGAGGCAGCAGCCAGCCCTGCCTGCCTTGGCTCCACACCTCTAAGCAGCCTGCTCTGCCGTCTCGTGCATCCAGCTAGCTGGTACATAAGCGCGTAAAGGGGGAACCGGAGGCACACGGGGCTGTGCAGTCCTCACTCGGGCAAGATTCCCCTAGACCACCTGGGGAGTGCAGGGCTCATCACAACTCTGCTCAGCATGGAGGTGCACCACGTCTCACTCCCATGATGAGCCCTTCACCTGAGACCTCCTGTCCCCCTGGGTTTCCTCGCCATGGTGTCCACAACTTTTTAGTATGAAGATGAATGGGAAGACAGTGAGAGCGCTTGTTAACTACGCTGGGCCTGGTCCAAGCCCTGCCAGCTCCCCACCATTGCATGAACTCCTGCAGGCCTTGCAGGCTGTCTGGGGTCACTGGTTCCCCACTTTCCTTATCAGATAAAGCCAAACTCCCTTAGCTTGACATTTGGGACTTTTAATAATGTGACCTGAATCTACTGGCCAGCTCTCTTTGCCACTATTCAAACATCCCTACCCTATCCTTGCAACACTCAAAATTCCTCACACGTACTTGGCAATGTCCCCCGCCTGGCACCACTGTCTACCTCATTCCTCTTCCGCTCTTGAAATCCTACATTTCCCCCCAGACCCTGGAGCTCTGATTTGCGTTGAGCAAGCGTTCAACAGATGTTTGCGGAATCACTGGACAAACAAATTAACCTGCCACCGTCCAGTCCACCAGCAGCTTGTCACCAATGCCTGAGCACGCGGGGGATATCATGTGTATCTATATGTGACTGGCCCTGGCTGGCTGCGCCCCCTCTGCCTGGAAGCACAGTGCAGCAGGATGACATGGCTCCACTGGCTTGTACATGGAGCCTGCTTGATGCCTGGTGTCCTGCTTCATCTGGAAGGGCAAACGGCAGGTCCCTGCTGAGTCTGGGTGATGTGTAGGACACTGACCAGAAGAGCAACTTGAAGCATGTGGGGGAGGTGGGACCTAGACCTAGGTGACGCTCCTCTGGGTTTTGCCCTGGGGACGCACATGCAGGGACCCAGGGCCTGGGCACTCAAAGCCCTCTTACCTCATTCTCCTCCTCATTGTGCAGTTGCTCAGTGTATGCATCCGGCTTTCGGATCAGAGGGTCCACCAGCATCAGGAAGGCCATGTAGAGCAACAGGGCACCCACCACGGATAGGTAGATGACAATGATGACCTGAGGAAGAGACCGGTGTGCCTGTGAACCAGCATCTGGGGCCAGGGCTAGAAATCCGTTTCTAGTCTTGGGCCATCTGTGTCTGGCTGGCAGTGACTCCTCAAGTGGTGCGCTAAGAAAGGACTTGGAGGCAATGTGGGCTCAGAGGGAAACCATGCCCAGAAAGGAAAGGGAGGGCCCTACTCCACAGAAGAAGCACTCTGTCTTAATTTGAGGGAGTCTGCACAGCAGGCATCAGGACAGCAGGCAGATGACAGAGGAAGAAGTCTGGAGCCTGATGCCCTGAGAGGCTCCTGGGGTAGCGGTGGGAACACAAGGGCCTCCCTGGCTATAGAAGAGTCCATGATGAAGGGTGGAAAGCAATCAGAAACTAAGAGCAAGGAAGAACAGGCTGTGGAGAGGCTGGAAAGCTGGGGCCAGGAAGAGTAAACCTGGGCTGGTGGGCTCACTGCTCCTGTGGAGAGCAGGACAGATGGGGCGCCCTGGCCCACTCATGGCTCGCCCCTGCGCAGAGTGGCTAGGGCTGGTAAGAAGGTGTGTGCTGGGGGTGGAGGTCACGCCTGCCCTCCCATCAGCCCCTCTGCAGGGAGGGAAAGCCAGGGGTAGAACAACAACTCCAGGAATCTCTTACATACACAGTGCTTCACGAGCTGGAGTCATTTTGTTTTTACAAAAAAGATAGATTTAATGAGGCAAATTCAGTGTTTCTCAATGTGGGTTCTCTGGGATTTGGGGTGGGACATTTAGCATCCATGGTCCCTGTAACGGTGTTGGTAATACACCTCAGTTACTGGGACCACAAAAGCACCTTCACCCACCTCTAAATGTCCTCTGGGGGCTGTAATCATCTGATTGAGAACTGCTGGGCTAGATCACCTGGGATCCCAAGGTTACCAGATGGTGGAGGTGTGACTCAAACCCAGACTTGCTGACTCCCTCTCAAATGCTTTTCCTAATTCCACAATGCCTGGCCATTGCCTGCTTCTGATCTCAGCCCTGCCCTACCTAGACTGTGAAGAAGAGTGAAATAAAGAACCTCAGGACTTTCAAGCTGGGTGCCCAGCTCAGCCAATAGCCAAGTTCCACTGGACCAATGTCCCACCTGATTGGGGCACCGTGTTCACACCTGTTTAAACAGGGCAAATAATCAGGCCTCACCTGTACCCCAGGAAGGCAGAAGGAGAACAGAGGCTGGGTCTTCAATAGGCTGAAGTTGAGGGGCACCTCCTAGGTAGGAGGACTGGGGGAAATGGGAGAGATTAGGAAGTTGTATCTGATGAGGTCCCCATGCCAGGAAGTTCCCTCCCGGCCAAACAGGGAGCAGCGGTGACATCTGGCTCTGAATTTCAGGTCTCAGGCATCTGGTCCCTGGAGGGTGAGGCCCACTGGAGCAAGTTCAGAGAAGGAGAAAGACAGTTGCAGAAGGGGCTGCCTCAGGTGGGAGGATGAAAGGAGCTGGGTCTGCACAGGGCACTGGCTGGGAGCGGTGGAGGACAGACAGCTGCTTTTTCCGAGTGGTGAGAACACAGAGGAGCTACAGCACAAGGCTCCCTGGAACAGGCAGGAAGGACAGCAGTGAAGACCACTGCCCCCGAAATGTGCCTCGAAAGGAGAAACCTGATGGAGGACCCGGCAGTGCCTTTAAATATGAGAATTATTTTCCAATGCTATTTATAGACTCTTCAAAGGACAAGCAGAAAAATGCTACAAACTGGAACAGAAAGGGCTACATTAGGCCAGGCATGGTAGCTCACACCTATAATCCCAGCACTTCGGGAAGCCAAGGCTGGAGCATTGCTCGAGGCCAGGAGTTTGAGACCAGCCTGGGCAAGATAGTGAGACCCTGTCTCTACAAAAAATTTAAAAAATTAGCTGGGTGTGGTGATGTGCACCTGTGGTCCTAGCTAATCAGGAGGCTGAGGTGGGAGGGTTGCATGGACCTGGGAGGTCAGAGGTGCAGTGAGCCGTGATCGTGCCACTGGACTACAGCATAGGCAACAGAGTCAGACCCAGTCTCTAAAAAACAAACAAAAAAAAGAAATGGCTATGTAATCAGGGTGTGTGCCAGGTGCCTGGCCCAGGATTGTTAGAATCTGGACTAGGAAGCTGCACTGGGAGGCTGGGGGTCCTGAGGGTCTCTGCTAGGGCAGCTTCATAGCCTCTGGAAGACATGGGAAGCTCTGTCTGGTGCAGAGGAATGAACAGAGACCTCATGACATCTATGGTGCTGACTGTCATCTCTTTCCTGAATTCACCCAAATGATCAATGAGAACAAGGTTCAGGAAAACACAAAAGGACCAATCTGATGTTCTCCCAGCACCCAACACCCAGCCCTAGTCCACAGCTCTGACGATTTTTAGAGGAGCTTAGTCACTTTGAAAGCTTAATTAGACTAAGCTCCAGGAGGGCAGGCCAACCTCCCTATTGGCAGCATCTTGCCCAGAATATAGCAGGCACCGAAAAGAGATTTACTGGATGAATAGAAGGGAGAGGAATGAAAAAAACTGGAAAGAATGCGGGGAAAAAGGAGTCCTCCAGCAGCTCTCCCCTCTCACTGTAATGGTAACCACTGGACAGAGAGCAGAGAAGGGAGCTGGCTCCAGGAAGGTGTGGGATGTGGGTCCCGGTGTCTGTACTAGGCCAGCCTAGAAGCCAGCCTCATAGCCATTGGAACATTCCAGAATAAAGTGAAAAACTGTGGGTGTAGGCCAGTCCGCAATTGGAGAATGGCGTGTGGGAATTCCACCGGCTTCCTGAGACCCTGGCGTTACCTTGATGGTGGTGGTGCTGCGCTCCTCGTACCTGCACTCGCACAGCAGGCAGTAGGCCTCCACGTCGTGGCCAGGCACTGGCATGGGCTCCACCACGTGCAGGCAGTTGCTGCAACAGAGAGAGACAGGGCTGTCGAGGCAGGGCCACCAGGTCTTAAAGCCTCAAGACCAGGGAAGCAGGTAGCCAGGGGAGCTGAGAGGTAGGGGCTAGGCAAAGGTGAAGGGTGCTCCCAGAGAAGGCCGAGGGCTTATAAAGGATTAGGCTGGCAGAATCCCTTCCCAACCCACAGCCTCACAGTCCATGTCCCTTGCACATCAAAACCAGCTCTCCAAACTGCCTACAGTGCTGGCTCCAAAACCATCAACGTTCCCAGAGTTCTACCCCCAGCCGCCTTCCTCATCTCATGCTATGCTCTCCCTGCATGAGCTCATCTGTCCCAAAGGTTCAACTCAGAAGCTGATGGATCTTTGATCAGAATCTCCAACCAGGGCCGCTCTCCTCTATGAGCTACAGGAGTCACTATTTGCATGTCCCACAGAGACCATGAACTCTACACCCGCCCCTGCACACCCTTTGCCCCCAACTCCCTACTCCTGCAAACTGGCTCCCCATTTGCAATGGCAGAGAGAACACCTCTACCGTCCACTTCACTGTCTGGGTCAAACCCTGGAAATCATCTTTGACACTGCCTTCCTCTCATCTAAGTAAAATCACCAAAGGCCAGTGATTTTACTTCCCTAAAAATTCCTAGAATCCATCTCCTTTATTCTCTCCCACTGCTGTGTCTTAGCTGAGGCCCTCATCCTATTTTCCTCGGACAACCGCGCCAGCCTCCGCACTGCCCTCCCGCCTCTAGTTTGGCCTTTCTGACACATACTACCTTCCCACGGCAGCCAAGTTTGTCTTCCAGAATGCAACTCTGGTCATGTCATTCCCCAGCTTAGGCCCGGTCAGTGCCTCCACAGAGCCCCTAGGGCCAATGCTAACTCAATTGCTCTGCCAGGGGCCCCAACCCACCTCACTCCAGTTCCATCTCTTGCTACGCCTCCCTCACCCACTTTCCCATCCTCTAGCCACACGGATCTGCCAGGCTGCTCTCTGAATGAGCCACACCCACACTCTCACCAGGAGGGCATGGCTTTGCCACCTCGTCTCATCTTTTAACTCTCAGCTCAGCCACCTGTGCCCAACAGCCAGCTCCCCCCAACCCCCCGCCAGTGCACTGCATTGTAATCCAATCTTTGTGCTGCCTCCCCAGGAGATATACGTTCCTTGAACACAGGGTTATGTCTCATACATCTCCATATTCCCAGTACCTAGCTGGGTGCTGGCCAGAGCAGGCTTAGCAACTACGTGATTCCCAAAGGAAGACTAGACCCACTTTCATCTAACAGCACTCTAGCGTAAGGTGGAATAAAGATCATAGGTTCCACATCTAAAAACAGGGAAAGAGGCTTAGGAGGCAAAGTGGCATCTCCATAGTCGTGGTGAGGCCAGAACCCAAATCTAGACCCTCAGCCACAGGTCTTTACTTCTGACTCAGCCTCAGGAGGGCCTGGGCTGGTACCTGGCTTGTCTCAGGCCTCTCATTCCCAGCCTTCCTCAGATCAGCATGGTTCCAACCCGTTTGGTTCATGGACCACACTGACAAAGCAAAAAACTCTACAGAACGCACCTTCATTACTACCAACGGGAAAACCCAAACCCCTCGGAGGTGTGCAGAGGTGAAGCAGGGGTCATGCTGCAATGCACCTGGGCTCTGTCCTGGCTCTGCCACCAAGTGTCTATAACCTGGGCCCGTTCTCTTCTCTGTGAGATAAAGTGGTTGTACCAGATAATCTTTAAAAGGCCCTTCCAGCTCTGACAGGAGTCCTGCAAGAGTCAAGCACAGCTCCCTTTTGAGCTATAGGGCTGGGTTTCCGGCAGAAGCATCAAGGGTGTGTGATATAAAGATCATGTGTTGGAATAAGAATGCGATGTGCTCTAAAAGACTCTGTTCTCCTAAAAATCCATATGTGGCATACATGAGTTTATCTAAACCATTCATGATCCAGTTCCATCTCTGTGTCCAACATGTTATTCCCTGCTGTGAGGTCTGCCCTGTTGTAAATTAAAGTACTGCTTTCAGGCCTTGCACGCTGCTTCCTCTGGGAGGGAGGGGTTAAGGGGCAAGGTCAGGGTCACCCAGGGCACTTGGCTATCATTCCTGTCCAGAGGCAATGCCATCTTCCCTTCTCCAGGAAGTCTCTACAAGCCTCCAGATTCCTCCCTTACCTGAGCTACACTGGGTCCTGGGTCTAGAAGGTCATACCAGTACTGCAGTGGAATCTATGGATTTCTCACAAGGCCAAGGTGTCAGGGGCAGTTTGGAAGGGCGACCTGAGTTCTTCAATGTGGGATCCTGCTACCCAGGGGAACAGCAATAAGGAGCTGAAATAGTTCTGCTGTCTCCAACTCTCCTGTGATTGGGGGCAATTTATTTAACTTCTCCAGGCCTCAGTTTCCTCATTTATAAATGGAGACTGAACTTGGTTAGTGTCTTTCAAACTGTACTCTTTTGGGACCCACAGGAACCACTGTATGGTGGAGTGGTAGTCGGGGAGGGGCTGAGGGACACTTCCCTCTCAGCCAGAGCAATTCCGACTTTATGTTTTATAGATTTTGTTTCCAAAACGGATTTTGTTTGCAGAGAAGTTCTATTTTAACAAGTTTGAAAGGCAAGGAACTAGCCAACTTACTAAGTACTTTCCTGCTCTGGGAGTGTCTCTAATAACACATCTCCTTGCCAGACCCACCAATGGGGCAAAGCCGGGGTTTTTGCCTTTTTATGCACATATGGTTATAAACTCTCAACACTAGATGGCAGGATACCTGTAAACACAGGAACATACATGGCTTGGCCATTAAACCTGAGGACCGCATCTCAGATGATTCTGGCTTTACTCTGCACAACCAAGGGGAAGGGTTCAAGTGTTCTTTAGCATGGACCAATGTGACAGCAAAGTGAAAACGTGGCAGAGACCAGAAGACCCATTGAAACTGGCCTCCTCTAACCCTAGCACTGAGGTACTCAGATCAATGTCAAGGCCCCACCCTACCCTTAAGGGGCTCCAGGCAAGCACAGGATGACTCCCAGTCAAGTTTAGTGTCACTGGGTCCTAGAATCCTGGAGTCTTTCCTCCAGCCTCAGTTTACACCCACCACCCTCAGTTTACACCCACCACCCTCAGTTTACACCCACCACCCTTAATGGAGCTGCCCTGAGGTTCCTGAGGTAAGGCTATTCATCAGGCAGCCCCTTAATTCTGACTTCTGAGGGTAAGGAGATAAACTATAGCCTGAGAGGTCTAGAAGGCATCCAACCTTGGGTTTTCAGGCCATCTATAGCTCCAGGACAGACAGAGTGTTCCTAAATTTGCAAGTGTCTACCTGCATAAGGAGTGTGGGATATAGCCTTGTTATCTGCTGAACTGCTAAGACAGCCCATCAAAGTTTTTACTGATGCTATTTGAACTATAATCACAAGATACAAGGGGGTTACTTGGACTTCTCCTAAGTAGAAGGCTAGTGCTTCAGGAAGAGCCCATTTTCTCAGTCTGTGGTGTAAGTTTAACCATGACTATCTATGTGGCCACCAGTAAGGCATGATAATATACATTAATATCAGCTAACATTTATATAAGCACTTACTGTGCGCCAGGTATTGTTCTAAGTGCTATAGTTACTTACCTGTGCACACACACGCACAACACACAAACACGTACATACTTAACACTCAAAATACTGCCACTATTTATAGATAAGGAAATCAAAGTGCAGTGGAGATTAAGTAATTTGTCACACAATTAACAAGCAGCTAAGCTAAATTTGAAGTCACGAAGGTGGAACACAGAGTCTATCTAACTAGATTGCCTCTCAGAAAATCACTGACAGTCTCAGAGCTGGAAATTCAACTAGTTTCAAAATTCTTGAGTGTTGCTCTGGATCAACTGCATCCTAAGCACCAAAGGAAAGAAAGGTTACTGCCTCCCCCCACCCTCACTCTGTATTTGAAGAATCAAAATCGAGGGGTGGTGGTGGTGGTACTGGAAATGTGTATTTTCTCAAAGCTCATCTGCTTTGAGAAAGCAGGAGGCAGCACTGACCTGGACCTCTCATCTGATGTTGATCTTTTCCACAGTGACCTCAGCCCATCTGTGCTCGGGGCCCTCCAAGGACACAGCTTCCTGGCTCCCAAAACTGCCTAGATTAGAAATGCTCCCTCAACTCATGCTTAAGTCAGTTTCCCTGAAGCTTTTATCCCTTGGCCCCAACTCTACACCAAGAAACCCCACTGAACGTAACTGATCCACACCAGTACCTGCTCCCACATGTACCACCTCCCATAACATGCCAGCTTTCAATCAATCATCGTGTGTCCCCAAGTCCTCTCCTCTTTATCCTCTTTAGGCTTTCCTTGCTTCCTTAAACCATTCCTTCCAGGACAATGTGTTGAAACTTCCCTTCACCGCACTAGTCTCCTTTCTCTGAATGAATTCTGGGTTATTCTTCTCTCTTTAAAAGTGAGGTACCCAGAAATGAATTCAACACTCTAAATTATTTCTTTGGGCCTCTGTCTCTGCTATTATAAAATGGGAGCAAAATCCATCCCACCTATTTTACAAGGATGCTATGAGACTGGCACAGAGTAACACATGTAACAGAGCTTTGCAAAAGCATTAGGTATCCTACAGTATGTGGCCAGAATACCTACATCTGCCAACTTCTCTACTACCATTCTGTATGCATCACTAAAGACCAATATTCAAAACAAAACAATAAAATCCACTTCTCTAGCCAGGGACCACTCGGCTAGAATTCAGACACCTGGATCCTGTTTCCATAGACAGCTGACAACTATGAAATTGGTTCTGTGACATGAATAATTATTCCTTTGAAAGGCTCTCCATAGGAATGGGAGAGCATGCTTATCCTCCAGGGTCCAAGAACTCTAGTAAACACCCATAACTTCAACTGGGTATAGCAGCCAGGGGCCTGTGTGTAATGCCTTACCAGTCCTTCTGGGATACATTCTGGTTGTAAATGTGCCCACTGATGTTTCTATAAGGTGGACAGATGCATTTGCACCGGATGTCTTCAGAACTCTGGAAGAGAAAGCACATGTCAAGCATACAGAGACCCTGCCTGGGGTTCAGGCTCTAGCAAGGTTGTCAACTTTCTGTTCCCCATCCTGTTAGGTGAACCATATCTATGCTCTTGAACTTTCTCCATCCCAAAGTTCAAGTCCAGCAAGGACTGCCACTGTAGGAAGCAAGCTACAGCACAGGGTCCTAAAGACAGAAAATGTCCAGGTGGCAAATGAGACTCACAGAAAGTTGTCTAGGCCTGCCAGTCCCAAAGTAGGTACTTACAGGAATGCGGGGAGAGGGATGGGGGGAAATGGGTGTGTGTGTGTGTAGCAAAGTGGCAGTCCTCTACCCCAGACTCCACACTTGTGTGTGCACCTCTGTCCAGTGTACTTGGCAGCCAGCCTCTTCCCCACATTCCATCTCCAACTTCTTAGGTAGGATTAGGGAAACATAAAGGGCAAGGGTGAATAAGAAAAAGTGGATCATTTCTGTGGGAATACTCAAGCAACCCCTTTGAAAGTTCTTCTCTTCTGAAATGGGTAAGAGATACCACCATAAATGTCTTTACTAATTAGGAATTCTGAGGAGAGAATGGAAGCAAACTCTCAGCCTTAACCTTACTTCAAAGCCTGGATGATCTTTAGTTCCACAGATCTACCCAAACAGCTCCATAGGAATGTAGCCTTAAAGAATGGAAGTTATCTCAGGAGTCCTAGAACTTAGGTGGGTCACCCTTAATAATGCAAACTTCAAACTGTATAGGACTTTACACTTACAGGGCATTTTTACATTGTTTGATTCTCCCTAAGTAGAGTAATAGATACAAATGCTACTACAGGTGGTAGTACTAGCATCCCTAAAACAAAAATGCAAAATGCTCCCAATCTAAAACTTGTTAAGCATGGAAATGACCACAAAGATGATGTTAACACTGCAGAAAAGCACCTACAGACATGGTAAAAATGAGTGACGGGCTTCTTGAAAGCCTAGAGCAGAGTGCATCCATAACAGAACAAGAAATCGTGTCAATCTATAAAATCAAAGAGACTTCTAAGACAAAAGCTTGTTAATGAATCAGGTGACTGGCAGAAACATTTTTAAAAGCCATCTGGCAGAATGCCTCCTCATCTCCAGAGGACCCACTTTCTGGTCCCTCTACTGCTTCAGATACTACTTCTCACCTAAAAAAATACTGTGCACAGTAACCTTTAACCAAAACACAGCATCATAGCAGGAGACAGAAAGCCTGATGCTGCTGTGTCTAACAGCTGATATAGGTATTCTGATGATGCTACTGTGCTTAGTTACCCTGAACACATCATTTATTTTCACTGTGTTAATAGTACATCATATTTTTTACTGCTAAGAATTTATGTGTAAGTGTAAGAAAATATTTATCGGTAGCATATAAATTCATTGTCAGGAATGGTGGTGATGCCAACCAACCAGACTATCCACATGGGTGCCTGAGACAGTGACACCTTTGCTTTCTGATGGTTCAGTGTAGATAAACTGTTTCATGCACAAAATTATTGAAAATATTGTATAAAATTACCTTCAGGCTATGTATATACAGCATATATGAAACATAAACGAACTTGAGGTTTAGACTTGGGTCCCCTCCCCACGATAGCTCATTCTGTATGTGCAAATACTCCCAAATCCAAAAATATCTGAAACAAAAAATATTTCTGGTCCAAAGCAAAGGAAGGTACGGGAACTTAGATAACTTCTCCAAACTTCCTTGCTGGAAGTCCACCACTGATATGTCTGATCAGAGTGAGCCAGAGCTCTGTGCCCCACCCTTCTTCACTCCTCCTCCCCCGCACTATCCTTAGGGAGGCCAGCAGCCTTGAACCTGAAGGAAGACCACTAAAAAAAGTATGGCCCATAGGTTGAGTGAGAGGCAGGCTTAAGGAGCAGCTAGCTACCTCTGAGTCAGCCCTGTAGACAGGGTGGCCGTGCACGGTGGTCGTGACCAGGTGCTGCAGGCTCACCTCCCTCACCTTGTTGGCTTCAGCTGGGGGCACCAGCAAACACCCGACCACAGCCACCAAAGATAAGAGCTTCATGCTTATCAGGCTTGCTGGGCCAGCAAAGCCGGACACCTGGAAAAAGAGATACGGAGTCGGAGAAGTGGAAGGGGGCCACACCGCAGCCAGCACGCTAGGCCCTTAACCATCCTGCTAAGAAGTGGGAATGGGGTTGGGGGCTGGGCTCCAGGATTCCAAGGCCTGCTAAACCCGGTCGCCAAACCCTGCTTCCCTCCCGCCCAACTCTCCGGCTCTCCGCCGGCCACCTGGTGGGACCGGCAGAGGGGTCCCCGAGGGGACACCGCTGCCAGGGGCCTCCACTTTCTTCTTAAGGCCCGGCTCTGACCCGCGCATCTCGTCCCACCGCCCTCCGCCATCTCCGCGTCTGCCCGCCCCGCAGCTCCTCCCCGCTCGGGCCCGTCGGGAACTTTTGGGTGCGAGTCTGGGACCCCTGCTCCGACGGCGAAGGCCGGTGCCCACCACGCCCAGAGGTCTTAGGCTGGACTGGGACTCCCAGTAGCCCCGCGACCCCCGTCCCCTCCCCCAATGCCGCGTCCACGAACCTGCAAGCCCGCCGCAGCCGCAAAAGACCCAGTTGGCCCCGCCTTCTCCTAGCTTCTATTGGCTGCCAGAGCAGCCCCTTAGCCCAACCGCGCTGTCGCCATGGCAACAAGACCCGCCTTCACCTGGGCGTGGAGACTCTCGCACAAGGGAGAGGCGGGCATTTCTCAAACCCGACCAAACCAGAAAAGGGAACGTCAGCTTTCCAAACTCCTGGGGAAGGGTCTTGCCTTTGTGTGGCCTGAGAACTCCCACTGCAGTGCTTCTCCCTTCCTTGTATTATAAAACTCAGCTTGTTTCATCTTGCTGTTTTAGAGAGAAAGCGCTTTATACACTGTAAGCTAGTAACGTCAACAAAAACGGTACGAGATTGAAGGGCTTTGTCGTCATTCAAAATCTGGAAATGTTATTTAGGGATACATGTCTTTGCTGCAGAAGACTTTCTTCTCTACCCCTACACACACCCCTGAGAAGAAGAAATTGAGGGTTGGTGATGGGGTGGTGTGGGCTGGGCCTGCGAAGAGTGTGCACAACAGCGTCCTCAGCCTGATCCCCCTACCCCATGCTGGTGCTGGGTCTGGCAAAATGGGGCAAAGTGTGCATGGCCAGGATGCAGGGGTGGGGGTCCCCGGCTGCTATGGGGCAGATGTGAACTTCTTGCCAGCTGTGAAGGTAAGAGGAGTCATCTGAATTCAGGGCACCAGACCTGGAGTGAGGACACCGGGGCTTTGGCCCTGGCTCTGCCCCTAAACAGCTGTGTTAGCCTGGAAAAGATACCTCCCTTCTCTGGGCCTCAGCTTCCCTTACTTCCCTTATCTGTAAAATGATTTGGTTGGATTCTAAGATACCCTT
The DNA here is from genome assembly GCF_028878055.3 of Symphalangus syndactylus. Classification (NCBI taxonomy): domain Eukaryota; kingdom Metazoa; phylum Chordata; class Mammalia; order Primates; family Hylobatidae; genus Symphalangus; species Symphalangus syndactylus. The sequence goes on along the minus strand of NC_072434.2, from coordinate 21,872,737 downwards.
CAGCTTTGATATGTTGGGATTCCTTAGGGGTGGGTGGGAGGGGTATCAATATGGCCCAAACTTGAGGTTGCTGGCTGGATTAGCATATGGGCTGGGTCCAGGTGGAATCAAGCCCCTTGCAGGCCCTGTGAACTGAGGTGGGCACTTATCTGGAGGCCACTGAGTTTGTGTTCCTCTCTCCTATGCTTATGTCTTATTCCTCTTTATATCTTTGCCACCTGGCAGAGTGACCTGTGCTTGGTAGGTGCTCAGGAAGTGTTTGCTAAACTGAATTCTATAGAATTAAATTAAATCTAGTTGGCAGGGGGCAGGGGCAGGAGGCCTGTGCTGTGATGCAAAGGTCAGGGGCTTTGGAGCTAGAGTGACCAGGGCAGGAATCCTGGTTCCCCCCTTCCTAGTTGTGTGAATTTGGGTGGTTTCCTTTAGGACACCGCCCTTGGGTCTTTGGAAGTCTTTGGAATCCTTTCAGAAGTCTTGGTTTCCATGCCCATAAAATGGGATTAATATTACCAAATTTTCAAGATGGTTGTGGGGACATAATGAGTTTACATGTGCAAAGCACCTAGAACAGCATCTGACACAAAGAGGGAGCCTCTATAAATGGCAATGTTAGCTCATTGTGGAGGTCAGAATGGCTGCTTTGGTGAACAAGCTCAGGCAGAGACAGGATGCCTACCTCGTGGGGGCGGAAGGGATAGTTCAAGTACTGGAAAAAGACACTTCTTCCCCCCATATACGTTCTATATGAAAGTGGGACTTTCATGGGGACAAAAGCATGGGGCTGAGTCTGTCACCTCCAATGGATGACCCTCTGACACACAACACTAAAGATACCCAATGCTGAGCTCACCATCTTCCTCATCAAACAGAAGGGAGGCCTTCCACTGTCATTCCGCATTTCTGCAGGTCCTAGATTGTGGCATCAAACTATCTTTGGCTTCTGTCTCCTATTTCCACATCTTGTCTATCCAGGTGTCCCCAGGAGGTAGCTATCATCACCCTGCCTGTATCTTTCCTCGGCTAGCATTCTGCTCCCTGAAATGCACTCCCTTCCTGTGTCCTGCTAGGTCCATCCTATCTTCCTCCAATTCTGTTTTCAGCACATCGCTCATTGCTCAATCCCTGGTAGCAAGCACCCTGTTGCAGCCAATTCAGACCCCTCCACTCGGCAACCAAGCCAAGTGATTACCATTTCTGTGCTTCCCCACCCCATCTCATTACTGGTTACTCCCCTCACTGGCTGTCCCTACATTTGACTTTGCTCATTGCAGTCCTCCATAGGACATTATCACCCCCAGCCCTGCCAGTCCTTATCTTTCATCTTATTCAAATCTTTGCCCAAGTGTTTGCCTTGCAGAAGCTTTTCCCAAATAGTCCTACCTGACCCAGGGCACCTCATTCCCATACATCTTCCATGTGCCCTGTGTTTATGAGCCATACCAGTGAAGTGAGTCTGAACCTATTCATTAAACTCCATAAACATGTGCCAAGCACTATCTGTGAGCCAAACTCCAGGGCTCACAGATGCTAGGTACCCCAGGAATACAACAGACAAATCACATGCAACTCTGCTTTCAAGTAATGCACAACCTAATAGGAGACCAATCACACGGTCAGAATGTAACACAGAAAGTGATGTGTTGTAGAAGTGAAGCAGCCTTGTTGTCTGTGGTGACACTCAAGGTTTGTTGTCTCCTGGCCAGGAAGATCAAGGATGTAGACACACAAAGAGTGAGGTTAAGAGTGGAAATTTAATAGGTGAAAGAAAGAGAATAGCTCTCTGCTACAGAGAGGGGTCCTGGAAAAATGAGTTGCCGATTCGAGGTGAAATGCAAGGGGTTTGATAGATGAGCTAGTGGGGAGGCGGTATTTCATCTATACAAGGCATCTCAAAAAAAGTTAGCACCAGATGTGCCATCTGCATAGGGCACAAATCTCTGGCAGCTCCCAGCCCAATCTTCATTATGCAGGTGGCTTCTCTGCCTGAGTTTCTCCATGTTGCCCAGTTCGTTCTTACTGTACATGTGCTAACAAAAAAGGGAAGGTGGAGCCCCATGGTGAACATGCCTGGCCCCCTGGTAGCCCTTTTCTATGAGTACAGCTGCCGGCATTCCCCCGTGCAAGCTTCCAGCTTCCTTAGATATGTTTGCAGCCCAATCTTTCAGGCTGCTCTGTGTTAGAAAAGAAATGATTTCTAGGGCTGCTTCTTATTAGAAGGGAAGTTCTGCCAAGGACTTTTTTGTCCTTGCTATCTGCCTAAATAAGTTCTATCTCCCGTATCAGAAATGCTTTTTCCCTTCAAAAATTTTTTGAGCACTGTGCTAGGTGCTGGGGATATCTCAGTAAACAAGACAAACCCTGTCCCTGTTCCCACAGAACTTGAAGTTTATTGCAATAAAACGACAGATCAACAAGCAATGACAATTCAGGGTGGTAAGAGCTGTGCTGGGGGAAGGCTGCAGAGGCACTTGGGAAACCTAGACCAAGGGCCAGGGGAGCCCAGAATGGTAGAGAGGGGGCTTTGAGGGCAGTGAGGGCTACTTAGGCTGGGCCAGAGTGGTGGGCAGAACAATGTCGCACCCCCAAATGTCCACATCCTAATCCCTGGAACTTGTGAATATTGTCTTACACAGTAAAAGGCACTTGGCAAATATAATTAAATTAAGGCCCTTGGTTGGGGAGAGTGGCTTGGATTATCCAGGTGGGCCCAATCTAATTAGATGGCTCCTTAACAGAGGAACCTTTTCTGGCTGTGGTTAGAGAAGGAGATGGACATGGATGTAGGGTCAGAGAGATACTATGCTGCTGGCTTCGAAGATGCAGGCAGGGGGCCACCAGGCAAGGACTGTGGGTGCTGCAGAAGCTGGTCAAGGCCAGCCAATGCATTCTTCCCTAGAGCTTCTAGAAGGAATGCAGCCCTGTAGACACCCTGATTTTAGTTCAAGAGAACACCTCTGTCAGACTTATGGCCTACAGAGCTGTCAGATAATACATTTGTGTTGTTTGAAGCCACCAGGTTTATGGTAATTTGTGACAGCAGCCACGGGAAATAAATACTGCCAGGAAGGGTGGGCAAAATTTGAGACACAATTCAAGAGCAGGGTGATGGTGAGGAGGGCATTCTGGTGGGGGGTGGGGGTGGGGGTGGGGGCGGTGTAGGGAGAGCAAAGAGATGGAACTGGGGAAGTACAGGGAGAGGCATGTAGAGAAAGAGCCAACGGTTCAGTTTGGTTTGATCCCAGGACAAGCGAATGGGAAAGGAGGGCAGGGAGCTCAGTGACATCAGAGTCAGAATGTGAGCCAGGAGGGAGCAGGGAGCCCCTGGCTCAGGGCTCACTGAGAGGGTGGAGACCAGGTAACATCAGCAATGCACTCTCCCCAGCAGAGGAGGCCTAAGGAAGCTCTGGAGCCTTCCACTGCTTCCTCTCAGGACTTAGCCTTCATCCTACCTCCAAGTTTGGAGCTCTAGAACTCAGGCCAAAACCCATACCCTCTAGTTCATACCTGTTTTTATCCAACAACCCTAAAATCAGTTTGACTTGATGAGGCGAGGTCTTGGCATCCGTGCCACAGCTGTGGATCTGGGTTCCTCCTCACTCCCTGCCCCTACCGTTGGTGCTCCTGGATAGGGGATGAGTGCTGTCATCACTCCAAATGGTGTCTACTCTCCCTGGCATCAACTATATGCCCCCGCTTTTCCTGTAATCCCCACTGAAGCTTATCTGTCCAATGTCTCATAACCTCAAGCTCCTATGAGATGATTAACTTCCTAATTTTTGCATTAGCAACCATGTCTTAGACACACTAAAAGATCATCCAACCTAAACAGAGAACAAAGCTCAAGTGATAGAATACATATACGTGTTAACACTCTCAAAGGGGCAGTAATGTGGGGGTACAAAGGAGCGCTTGACCCACCTCTTATAGGACATTGCCCTCTAGCCACAGATGGCAGGTCAGGTGCCTGACGATGTCCTTGAAATAGTATGGGCACCATCCTCAGATACCTGAGTACCTCTTATCTCTCTGGCCACAGCAGGATTTCTCAGGCATCAGGGAAATGGGGGCACTGAGCAAAGGGCAGAGAGTGCCCTGCTGTGTAGTACCCTTTTCTAGCTTGGCAAGGCCCTGGACAAGCATGCTCTTTTTGGCTGGGGTCCCCACATTTGCCTTTTTATACACACACACACACACACACACACTGCTCTCTCAACACCACTTGACTAAAGCAACACTTAAGCAAATAGCAATTACACCTTTTTTTTTTTTTTTTTTTTTTTTTAAGAGATGAGGGTTTTGCTATGTTGCCCAAGCTAGTCTCAAACTCTTGACCACAAGCGATCCTTCTGCTTTGGCTTCCCAGTGTTGGGATTATAGGCATGAGCCCGTACGCCTGTCTGAATTACATTTTAATTGAACAAAACTTAGAATAAAAGCATTATTCTACCTAAAGCTTAATAAATGACAAACTCTGCCTGGTTTACTATTTTTTCTATATAAATGCATACACAGCTGTAATATGCACACACATATTTAAATTGATATACTAGACCCAGTTTATGTCAGGCATTCTACCAGCAGTTGCCCATTAGGCACCCTGATGTGCACAGTCCTAGGTGCTACATGTTCTGCTCTGTTGTATTTTTCCTGGTTCAGCTCCCACCACTGCATGTGCTCTTTTGGGTGTAGACTTCATGGCACTGCATAAATAGAGGATAACAGCTCACTTTTTGGTTTCAGTGTTCTTAATTTCATCAAATATCTTGGGTTTTTGTTTTTCAGCTCGCAGTAGTGAGTAGGAGGCAGGGTAGGGTTCTGGTAAGTCCCTGGGGCCAGAAATCATAAGTTCCGGCTTCTAGTTTGAACTTACTCCTGTCAAAGCACTAGTCCATTGGGCCTCAGTTTCCCCCTGAAAAGATTTGTTTAGAAGAGCAGTTTTTAAACTTTCAGGTCTTGTGTCCTTTTACATTCTTAAAAATTATTGAGGTTAGGCCAGGCATGGTGGCTCACGCCTGTAATCCCAGCACTTTGGGAGGCCGAGGCAGGCGGATCACCTGAGGTCGGAAGTTCGAGACCAGCCTGACCAATATGGAGAAACCCTGTCTCTACTAAAAATACAAAATTAGCCAGGTGTGGTGGCACATGCCTGTAATCCCAGCTACTCAGGAGGCTGAGGCAAGAGAATAGCTTGAACCCAGGAGGCGGAGGTTGTGGTGAGCCGAGATCGTGCCATTGCACTTCAGCCTAGGCAACAAGAGTGAAAATCTGCCTCAAAAAAAAATATATTGAGGTTATACTGGGGAAAAAATTGTTTTTAAAAAATTGAGGACCCTAGGGCCGGGTGCGGTGGCTCTCGCCTGTAATCCCACCACTTTGGGAGGCCGAGGCGGGCGGATCACGAAGTCAGGAGATCGAGAACATCCTGGCTAACACGGTGAAACCCCGTCTCTACTAAAAATACAAAAAATTAGCCGGGCGTGGTGGCGGGCGCCTGTAGTCCCAGCTACAACAGAGGCCGAGGCAGGAGAATGGCGTGAACCCGGGAGGCGGAGCTTGCAGTGAGCTGAGATCGCGCCACTGCACTCCAGCCTGGGCGACAGAGTGAGACTCTGTCTCAAAAAAAAAAAAAAATTGAGGACCCTAAAGAACTTTTGTTTATCTGGGTCCTATCAATATTTGCAGCATTAAAACTAAAACAGAAAATTTAAACATATTTATTTGTTTTGAAATAACAACAATAAATTCATTGTATGCATAAGCATCTTTTGGTCAAAAAAAACCCCTATATTTTCCAAAAGATAAAATTTAGCAAGAAGAGTGGCATTAATTTATTTTTTTGTAAATCCCTTTACCATCTGGTTGAATAGAAAACAGGTGCATTTTCACATCTGGTTCTGCCTTCAGTCAGTTGCAATATCATATGTCATCTAACCTTTTGAAAACTCCACTATATGCTTGCAGGAGAATGAGTGAAAAAAGCAAATAACATCTTAGTATTTCTAGGAAAATAGTTAGAACTTGTTTCCCTAAAAGAGCCTTGGAGACCCACAAAGTCCTCAGACCATACTTCAAAAATGGCTGGTTTAGAAGGTCCTAAGTCTCCTACCAGATCTGATAATCTGAAGTCTTTCTGATAATACTGTATGGTAGCATTTTTCAAAATACACTTCAGGGAATATGCTCCCAGGAACAGTATCATGGGATGTTATTGTACGTGGGATGCAAACTGTATGTGGGGAAAATGTGGTTTCTATGAATAAATTAGTTCGGGGAGCCTTAAAGTAAATGAAATAGGCACATTTTACTTCAGGACTTTTCAGATGCTTTCATGTGATAAAACATATTATGAATCCCTTACATTATTGTATATAGTGTTTCCCCACAGTTTTGACCACAAACTCTTTTTCGAAGAGTAGCCTTCAAGACTAGTGTACCAAGGAACACACTTTGGGAAGTGCTGCTCCAGTGACTTCTAGATCCTTTCCCTGAGTATTAACAGATCAGGTTCTATCATTTGGAACCGATTTTCCTCTAAATAAAATTCTACTTATACACTTTTTGGTTCTTTTAATGCAGAGACTTTATGATAGCCATTTCTAAGGCTAAGAGAACTTCAAGTTGCTAAAATAGATAAGGGGCATTTTTGCTGAAAATTAAAGAATATTGGTAACTATGTGAATAGTAGTATATATTAATTGGGTGATTGAATAATAATTCCATGTATTGAGCATCTACTACATGCCAGGAACCTTTTAATACATATGAGTGATCAAGAGTGTGTGGTATTAGTGGAGGTATAGACATATAGAACAGGGAACCCAGGGATAGATCTAAACAAATATGCCCAATTGATTTTTTTTTTTTCCTGAGACAGGGTCTCTGTGACCCAGGCACAATCATGGCTCACTGCAGCCTTGACCTCCAGGCTCTTGAGTAGCTGGGACTACAGGCATGTGCTACCATGCCAGGCTAATTTTTTTACTTTTATTTTTTGTGGAGACAGAGTCTTGCTATATTGCCCGGGTTGATCTTGAACTCCTGGGTTCAAGCAATCCTCCCACCTCGGCCTCCCAAAGTGCTGGGATTCCAGGCGTGAGCCACCATGCCAGGCCTTATGCCCCATTGATTTTTGACAAAAGTGTATAAGCAATGAAGTGGGGGAAAGATAGCCTTCCAATGAATGGTGCCGGAACAACTGGACATACATAGGGAAAAAAAAAAGAACCCTGATTGAAGTCTCATACCTTATAAAAAAATATAACTCAAAATAATCATAGACTTAAATATAAAACCGAAAACTTTAAAAATACTTAGAAAAAATCATAAGAGAAAATTATTGGAATCTAGGGCTAGGCAAAGAGTTCTTAACACCAAAAGCACACTCCACAAAGAAAAAAATGGTTAATTGGACTTCATCAAAATTAAAAACTTTTGCTCTGTGAAAGACCCTGTTAAGAGATGAAAAAGAAAATATTTGCACATGACATATCTAATGAAGGACTGGTATGTAATAGATATGAAGAACTTTTACAACAGTAAAAAAATACAATTAGAAAGTAGGCAAAAGACACAGACATTTCACTAAAGAGGATATACATATGGCAAATAAGTACATGAAAAGATATTCAACATCACAGCCATTAGGGAAATGCAAATTAAAATAATGAAGGCAGAGTGTGGTGGCTCATGCCTGTAATCTTAGCACTTTGGGAGGCTGAGGCAGGCAGACTGCTTGAGCCCAGGAGTTTGAGACCAGCCTGACCAACCGGGCGAAACCCTGTCTCTACCAAAAATACAAAAAATTAGCTGGGTGTAGTGGTGCACACCTGTAGTACCAGCTACTCAGGAGGCTGAGATGGGACAATCACCTGAGCCTGGGAAGTTGAAGCTGCAGTGAACCATGGTCGTGCCACTGTACTCCAGCCTGGGCGACACAGTGAGACCCTGTCTCAAATAAAAAAATAAAAAACAAGGCCGGGCGCGGTGTCTCACACCCATAATCCCAACACTTTGGGAGGCTGAGGCGGGCAGATCACCTGAGGTCAGGAGTTTGAAACCAGCCTGGTCAACATGGCGAAACCCCGTCTCTACTAAAGATACAAAAATTAGCTGGGCATGGTGGCATGCACCTGTAGTCCCAGCTACTTGGAAGGCTGAGGCATGAGAATTGCTTGAACCCGGGAGGCAGAGGGTGCAGTGAGCCAAGATCACGCCACTGCACTCCAACCTGGGTGACAGAGTGAGATTACGTCTCAAAAAATAAAAGTAAATAAATAATAAATGAAAAATATTTTAGAAATAAAAACAATGAGCTATCACTACATATCTATCAGAATGGCTAACTATGTATCTGTCGGAATGGCTAAAATAAAAAAAAAATAGTGACAATTCCAAATGCTGGTGAAGATGTGAAGGGACTGGCTCATTCATATGTTGCTGGTGGGGATAGAAAATGGCACAGCCTCTTTGGAAAACAGTTTGGCAGTTTCTTTAAAACTAAACCTGGAACTACCACATGACTCTAGGCAATTGCACTCCTGGGCATTTAGCCTAGAAAAAAGAAGACTTATGTTCACATAAAAATCTGTGCATGAATGCTTGTAGCAACTTTATTTAAAATAGCCCTAAACTGGAAACAACTCAGATGTCCAATTATGGGTGAACAGTTAAACAAACTTCAATACGTCTGTACCATGAAATAGAACCCAGCCAAAAACAAACAAAAAAGGAATCAACTATTGATATATGCAACAACTCTGATGAATCTCTGGAGAATTATGTTGAGTAAAAATACCAATCCCAAAAGTTTACATACTGTATGATTCCATTTATATAAATTCTTGAAATGGCAAAACTGTAGAAATGGAAAACACATTAGCAGGTGTTAAGGAGGGGGTGGAGGTGGATATGACTATAAAAGGCAAAGTAAGGGATCCTTGTAGTGATGGAAATGTTTTGTATCTTGTTTATGGAAATGTTAATAACCTGGTTTTAATACTGTACCATCATTTAATAAGATGTTATAAGTGATCTTTGTGTATTATTTCTTATAACTACATGCAAATCTACAACTGTCTCAAAAGTTAATTTTTTTTTTTTTTTGAGACGGAGTCTCGCTCTGTCACCCAGGCTGGAGTGCAGTGGCGCGATCTCGGCTCACTGCAAGCTCCGCCTCCCAGGTTCACGCCATTCTCCTGCCTCAGCCTCTCCGAGTAGCTGGGACTACAGGCGCCCACCACCACGCCCGGCTAATTTTTTTGTATTTTTAGTAGAGACGGGGTTTCACCGTGGTCTCGATCTCCTGACCTCGTGATCCGCCCGCCTCGGCCTCCCAAAGTGCTGGGATTACAAGTGTGAGCCACCACGCCTGGCCAAAAGTTAATTTTTTAAAAGTCTACCTGAATTAGTCAAGATGCTAACTTGCAATCTAACTCAAATTTGCTTTGATCATTAAGCTGAGCCATATAAAATTGCCAGTATTTGACTGCTTTTGACTTACAAAAATGGTGGTTTCATATGGTTCAACCTAATAAAAATAATAAATAGTAATGCATTAGCACACATAACTAGGAAATTAATGTGTAGAACCAGCTTCAGGCACAGTGGGATCCAATAGAGAAATGGTATCCTGAGGGCTCTATGACTGTCTCCATTTCTTGGCTCTGCTTTCCTCTGTGAACTTGCTTTATCCTCAGACAGGATCATTTCACATCGTTGGAAAGATGCTGCCAATGACCTCAGCCCCGCATTGTTGTGGCTTATGAACATCAAAGAAAAAGTGACCCTCTTTATCATAGCATCCATGCGGCCAGTCTCAGGGAAGACTCTAACTGGCTTTGCTTGCATCACAAGCTGATCCATCAACCGATTATTGTGGCCAGGTTGATGAATAACTCCGATTGGCAGTCTCCCTAGGGAGGGTGAAACACCATAATTAACTCCTGTCAGGCCCAATTGGATGCTAAGCAGGGAAAAAACAGATTGTTTGCTTGTTTTTCACAGGAATGGATAAGGAAAGAACAGTGGGTAACTTGTTTTTTATTTTACTTTTCCTGTAAAATTTTTCTTTCGTGAGGATGCATCACATTTTATCAATTTTTAAGATAAAATTTTATATATATATATATATATATATATATATTATACACACTCATTATCATGAGGGTAATATTTAGGAGAGATAAAAGTCCAGGATGAGCTGTGAGCTAAGTCTGCCAAAAATTCTAAGAATATTCAGCAACGGCTCTTTTATAAAGTTATATTAGTAACTTAGATGGAAGAAGGTATAGGTTTGCTACCTGGAGCCAAGGGTGTAATGCTCATGGTGAATACAGAAAAAAGAGAACAGAAATGCAGATGATGTTTTATGTCTATGGTTTCTGCTAAAGAGAATTGTCTTTTAATTTTCTTTTTCTTTCTTTCTTTCTTTTTTTTTTTTTTTTGAGACACAGTCTTGCTCTGTTGCCAGGCTGGAGTGCAATGGCACGATCTCGACTCACTACAACCTCTGACTCCCTGGTTCAAGGGATCCTCCTGCCTCAGCCTCCTGAGTAGCTGGGATTACAGGCGTGTGCCACCACGCCCAGCTAATTTTTGTATTTTTAGTAGAGACTGGGTTTCACCATGTTGGCCAGGCTGGTCTTGAACTCCTGACCTCATAATCCTCCCACCTCAGCCTCCCAAAGTGCTGGGATTATAGGTGTGAGCCACCGCGCCTGGCCAATTGTCTTTTAATTTTAAAGGGTGGGACCTTGCTTAGCCAGAATGGCAGACTGAAACGGAGGCCTTGATCGTAAGCAATTGCTCTCCACTCACGTCCCCTGATCACTTATGCGTGGAGTCCTAATTAGGGAAAAGGAGTTAGACTGTCAGGAGCAGGGGAAAGCAAAAAGAAAAAGCAGATAAGCTATAAGTCTGCCTTTCTTCGTGGTCCAGGACATATAGCCCTCCCGTTCAAATATCTCACAGTCTTTCTGTGACCGACTTATCACCAGACCCTCAGCTGACAGAAAAATGCAAGTTAGTTCACTGCAACCTTGGCATTATCAGTATTGCATGTAGCCCCCTCCAGCACACAGCACAGGCACCATCCTATAAAATCCCCAGCAAACCTTTGTCTCCTTGCAGTCAGCTCCTCTCTTGCTAATTTGTCCGTTGCTTTTTTGCAATGGAAAAGTTTTGCTACTTTCTCTAATCTGCCTTTCTTTCCTATGACTGTCTTGGTATATTCCTTTTACCACCCACACCACTGGCCCCAGTTAGTTAGTCACTACCTACCTATGATACTATGTATGAGCTTCACAATTTTTTTCCAAGTCCATCTAGTATTGGACTTGGAAAAAAAAGACTATGATTCTTTTTTTTTTTTTTTGAGACAGAGTCTCACTCTGTCACCCAGGCTAGAAATACAGTGGCATGATCTCAGCTCACTGCACCTTCTGCCTCCTGGATTCAAGCAATTCTTGTGCCTCAGCCTCCCAAGTAGCTGAGATTGCAGGCACCTGACACCATGCCCGGCTACTTTTTGTGTTTTTAGTAGAGACGGGGTTAGTCATGTTGCCCAGGGTGGTCTTGAACTCCTGGCCTCAAGTGACCCGCCTGCGTTAGCCTCCCAAAGTGCTGGGATTATAGGTGTGAGCCACCATGCCCAGCCTGACTTTTTATAGTTTTATTAGACTCCTCTACCAGTGGTCAAAAGGGAGAAAATAAACCCTAGTCCTGTCATATATTTTGTTTTTTTTTTTAATGGAGGTATAACAGATCTACCATAAAGTATATAATCCCCAGTGTACAGCTGCATGAATTTTTACATTGGAAAACTCAGGTCTAGGAGCCAGGATCCCTGGTTCTGCCACAGCTCTGCTGTTAAATCTCTGCGCAGGGCGGCTCTTTCCTCCTGAATTTCAGTTTCCCTAACTGTAAAGTGAGAGCCCTAAACAAGATCATTATTTTACAAAGTGTGCTATGTGTATGCAAGTCGATTCTAAGTGTATTTGGGAGAGATTTTTGATAGAGATGTATTTTTTATTTTTTAAACCTTCATATTGAGTTACAATTTGTATAGGATAAAGTATACAAATCTTAATTGAAGGGTTCAATGAATTGTTACTATAATCGCCCTATGGGTTTTTCCTTCCACCTGCACAAACAAAATCAATTCCTGAAGACCGTGGCACTGCAGTACACAAAGAGTTTAATTGATGCGGGGCCAGCCATGCCATGAGAGAGACAGAGTTATTACTCAAATCAATCTCTCTGAAGGCTCAGAGGTTAGGGGTTTTTCAAAGGTAGTTTGGTGGGCAGGGGGCTAGGGCATGGGGAATGCTGATTGGTTGGGTCGGAGATAAAATTATAGGGAGTCAAAGCTGTCCTCTTGAGCTGATTTGCTTCTGCATGGGGCCACAGGAGTGGTTGGCGAGTCCAGGTGGAGCATGGTGTTAGACATGGAAAAAACCTGAAAAAGCTGTTCTGGGGTTCTACAACAGTGACGTTATCTGCAGGAGTCACTGGGGAAGTTGCATATCTTGTGACTTCCAGAATAATGACTGGCGATCATTTATGTCTACACCTTAGCTGAATTCAGGCTTCTCTATCCTCCTGGCCTTGTGGTCTCTCATTAGCTTTGCAAAGGTGGTTGAGTTTGAGGGATGGGCTATTATCCTTTAAACTATAAACTAAATGTCTCCCAAAGTTAGTTTTGCCTAAGCCTAGGAATAATTAAGGGCAGCTTGAAGGCCAAAGGCAAGATGAAGTTTAGCTAGATCAGATCTCCCCTACTGCCATAAGTTTCTTACTGATATAATTTTTGCAAGGATGGTTTCATTACCTATGCATAAACTTGTGTAACTATAGATATAAATCATTCCCAGTTTCCCCAGAAAGCTCTTTGTGCCCTAGTTACCTTCACTGTGAAGGTAACTCGTATTCTGAGTTTTTTCAACATAGATTGGTTTTTGCCTGTTTTGAACTTCCTGTAATTAAATCATACAGTAACTACTCTTCATCTGTGCCTTGCTTTTCTGGGTCATCATTATGTTTGTGAAAATTATCCATATTGTTCTATGTAGCAGTTCATTCATTTGCATTGCTAAATAGTATTCCATTGTATGAATATACCACACTTTACTTATCCATTCTATTGCAGCTGGACATTTGCATTGTTTTCTTTGGCTATTGTGAACAAAGCTACTACTATTGTAAATGTCTTTTGGTGGACATGTGCACTCATCTCTCTGGGGTATATGCCTAGGAGTAGAATTGCTGAGAGATAGGGTACTCAGTGTTATCACCATACACAATCTTGTATGAATCTTGTATGAATATACACAGGTGTATTTTAGGGGAGGGAAATAAAGATGATCTTAAACTTTTTCAGATTCTTACAGGGATTTTCTAATTTAAAAAGGTTTTTAGGCCAGGCATGGTGGCTCATGCCTGTAATCTCAGCACTTTGGGAGGCTGAGACAGGTGGATCACTTGAGGTCAGGAGTTCAAGATTAGCCTGGCCAACATGGTGAAACCCCATTTCTACTAAAAATACAAAAATTAGCTGGGTGTGGTGGCGCATGCCTGTAATCCCAGCTACTTGGGAGGCTGAGGCAGGAGACTCGCTTGAACCCAGCAGGCAGAGTTTGCAGTCAGTTGATATTGCACCACTGCACTTTAGCCTGGGCAGCAAAGTAAGATTCTGTCTCAAAAAATAAATAAAATAAAATAAAAATAAAATATAAAATAAAATAAAATATAAAATAAAATAAAATAAAATAAAATAAAATAAAATAAAATAAAATAAAATAAAATGGGTTTTAGTGTCCTGGTAAACAATCCTGGGGCAGGGGGCATTATTTTTATTTTTATTTACTTATTTATTTTCTAGACAAGGTTTCACTGTGTCACCCAGGCTGGAGTACAGAGGTGCTATCATGGCTCACTGCAGCCTTGACCTCTTGGGCTCAAGTGATCCTCCCACCTTAGTCTCCCAAGTAGCTGGGACTTCAAGCTTGTGCCATCACGCCCAGCTAATTATATTACATTTTTTTTTTTTTGTAGAGATGGGGTCTCACTACGTTGCCCGGACTGGTCTGAACTCCTGAGCTAAAGCGATTAGAGGGAGGGTTTTAGAATGCACACATCTGTGTAAAGAACTTAGATGAGGAGAGAGCACATGCTTAGAAAATTGCGGAAACTGCAAAACTGTGTGTAGGTATAGAGGTGGGTTGGGGAGGAGGGTACAGGAGCAGGGAACATCAGGATCCAAAAAGATACCGTAAGGTTGAAATGAAGGCTGAATCTAAGTTTCCCACTTACACAAATATGAGAGGGACAGGTGAAAGTAACAGGATAGCTTGGTGAATAGTACGAGTGTAAAGTGACTGACAAGAACAAACAAGCTAATTTGACCTCAGGCTGAATTAGAGGAACTTAGGATCTAAGAACTCATTTTCTCTAGAATAAGGATAGTGGTGATCCACCCACTCTGCACCAGTAGCGTACAGCTGGGTGCTCTGTTCCATGTTAGGGACACATGCTCCAAGGAACACAGACCAGAATGCATTTAGAGGACAGTGGCCAGTATGGTGAAGGCCTCAAACCCTGCCACATGAGGAACAGCTGTAGGAAATGGAACATTGTCCTGGAAAAGAAAAATCTTGGTGGTGATAGCAGTCTTTGGCTCTCTGAGGGGATGTCATGTGGAAGAGAAATGAGTTGCCCAGAGAAATTTCTTGCTATCACTGAGGGTGTTCACACATTTTTTTTGGATGGGCACTTGCTGAAGCTATTTCAGACGGAGATTAAATATCAGATGAAAAGTTTGATTCATGACTCTGAGTTCCCTTTTAACTCTGAGATCCTGTGAATCTGGCTATGTGACCTTGACTTGGTCACTGAACTTCTTGGAACCTTAGTTCTTCATCTGTAAAATAATAGGTAGACTAAGGATTCTTTAGTGCTGAACACAATCTACTGAGTTGCTTCCCAGAGAAGCTAGGTGGTGTTACATATTCCCAATCTTCAGCTGTGACTCCTGCAGTTAAGGTGCTTTGGTCGTAAGCAACAGAAACTGACCGTTTATGGAAAAAAAGAGTTTGTTGGAAAGAAGTGGGAAATTCATATAATCTATGAAATGACTGAAGAACAAGACTTGAAGAAGAGAGAAATTAGAGCGTCCTTCCCTGGCATGCCATGGGGGTGCATTGGCTGTGATGGATTTTTCCCTTATTCTTAGGTCACTATTCAGCATTCAAAGTCCAGTTGACAGAGTCAGTCCCTTGGACCTAACTTGGCCTCAAGCCTGCTGCTTGGCAGGAAGGTCAGGACACCTTGATTATCAGCCCAATGTCATCCCCCGAGATGAAATCAAACGCTCTTACTAGAACAAGAGCCAAATAACATGTCCCCTACAACCTCCACCCTTTTCTCTTCCATTTATAATAGCACATCAGACTCAAGAGAGTGAGCAGCATTATGATGGAAATAGTCTTCAATCTATTTCAACTTACCTTTAAAAGTGAAAAATGCACTCATCTGGATGCTCACATTTTTACCAGTAGTAGCCCACGTGACATGTCATAACTGGGTGCTGAAATGCTGACAAGTCTGAGAACACGACTCCCCTAGGAGACAGACACGCTGATGGGCTTGAGCATTCACAAACAGATATCGGATGCCTACTATGTGTCAAGCCCTGTGGTAGACACCGAGACTCATTAAGTCAGTGCAAAAAATGGAAAGGTTAAATATAAACGGAAAGGGCAAGTGCATTGCATCAGGGTTAAACAGGGTGGCGCCGACCAAGGAGGGATTCCTTTCAGGCCCGGCCTCGCAGCCCAAGCGTGGCCCGCCCTAGCCCCACCCCCGAGTGACCTCACACTCCAGCCGTCCAATCCCGTCACCACCCCGTCCAGTCTCCACCCCGGGAGGCTCCACTCCGGGTCCAGGCCGCCTGGGGCGTTTGCAGTCCTCTGTGGGAGGTGGCGCCCCCCAGAATGAGAACATTTCTGTCCCGGGCCAGCAGGTGTTACCTGAGTAAGATTGAGATTCTCTCACCAGGCGACAAGGCTTGTTGTGCCCGAGACAGGCACAGCTCAGATTCCCTACCCGTGGTAATTAACCTGGGGAAAAATGTAACCAATCCCCGAGACTCGGGCCTCCAGCCAGCCGCCCGCTTGCTCCGTCCTTCCCCACGCGGGAGCCGAGCCTGGAAGGATTGCGGGGGGCGGAGGGGTGCGGTGCGGCGGGTGGAGGTGGGAGGGTTTGAAATGGATCCTGGCTGGGAGGACTTCCCAGGCCCCCTGCCGGACGGCGAGCTAAAAGCGTGAGGCGAAGGTCGTGGAAAGCCCGCGGGAACCCACCGCGGAGGTGCACTGGCCGCTGGGTCTCAGGCGCCGCGGGGATTTACCGCGCCTGGAGGTCACCGCTCCGCGTCCCAGGGCGGGGCAGGAGGCTGGGTCCTGCTGATCCCAGAAGACATAGCAGCACGGAGACACTAATCCGCTGTTTTTACACATCAACACTTCACACGAGAGAGATTACGTACCTCACATTGCAGTCATAGAGGGATCTGTGGGTGTTAGAGGCTTTCAGCTCCTGCTCTCGGGTGCATTGTGGGACAGAGCCTAGCAGGGAGGGAGCAGAGGCCGCGGCAGCCTCTCGGGTTCTAATCTCCCACCTGCCGCTCGCCCTAAATCATGGCGGCTCCCTGGACCTCAGTTTTCTCACCTGCGCAGTGGTTAAGCTAAAACCTGTGCATCTCTCTGCTTTTTAAGGATAAAACTGAGACTCCGAAGAGTGTTTGGAAAGAACACGTCAGGAGTGTGCAAGGGTTTCTTTGAACTGTGGATCTCACATCCCTGTCTGGCCTGCACATTTGCTCACCAAGGAATGCCAATTTCGTTGTTTTTTGTTTGTTTGTTTTTTAAATGGTGATAATTGACTTGAAGGAAACCAACCTAATTACTTGGCTGGATAAGTGTAGAGAGGCAGGGGATGACCAGGTGGAAGAGGGCTGCTGCTTTGGAGAGATTCTCTCAGGGAAAGAAGGAATGGGACTAAGGCCTGGAGTGTGATTTTTTTTTTTTTTTTTTTGTAAAGATT
This sequence comes from Symphalangus syndactylus, assembly GCF_028878055.3. NCBI lineage: Eukaryota > Metazoa > Chordata > Mammalia > Primates > Hylobatidae > Symphalangus > Symphalangus syndactylus. The sequence goes on along the minus strand of NC_072434.2, from coordinate 21,855,643 downwards.
CCTGTATTCAGAACCACTCTTAAGTCTGCTGAGTAGAGTAGGAGACTGGGAATCATTTTGAATCAAACCTCTCATTTAACAAATAATGAAACCGAGGCCCAGATAGGAGAAAGTGACTTACCCAAGGGCACGAAGCTGTTGGCTTGTTGGCTCTGGGATCTCTCTGAGGCTGATTGAAACTACCTTCTCTGACCTGGACTTTAATTCCATCTCGCCTAGGCTCCACTCCATGTGAAACCAGGTTTTAGGATTTGGGCCTTTCCCCCAAAGAATTCATGGAGTTGTTTCCTGCTTCCAAGGCACTTTGAATTCCTCTGGTTAAAGGTACTCTCTGTCACTATGTCTGTCAAACGAGGCAAGGCAGGAGGTTTCGGGGGTTAAGGAGTGGGTACTCACTGGTGTGGAATTTAGCAGAGGTGAGATTTTCATGGGCACTGTGTACTTTATCAGTTTACAACTTGCTGTTAATAGAGGCCATTAATCACAGCCAACTGCAGCTGGCTTAGCCTGGGACAGGGACGGTCCAGCCATGGTTAGGAGGGGCAGGCACAGGCAGGAGTAACCAGGGAAGGACCTCCTACAGTTACCCTTGAGGCCCGAAAATCGTGCTAGGAAGAAGACAGTGGAATAAGTGCTCCCAAAATGAAGACACTGGCACATATAAATGGTCTCACTGTCTCCGGCTGAGTCCTTCCAAATGACCCAACCTGCGTTAAATGCCTAACAGTGTCTGGCACACATTAGGTGCTCAATGAATACTCTGGAATTTGAAAGTCCTTGCCCCAAACATCAAGATATCATTTTATTCCCACTTTACAAGCATGGAAACAGAGGAATAGAAAGGTTAAATTATTTCACCCAAGTTATAGAGCAAGGAAGTGGCAGAGCTGGGATTCAAACCCAGACCCTCTGGCTCCAGAGTCCATCCTCTGAGCCACCCAGCAGGGATGGGCCTGGGAAGAACTTACTAACAGTCTAGTTGTCAGCCTCAGACTCCATCCATCCAAAATATCCTCCCTCCCTCCAGCTGGGTGTGTGCAGCTCTTGCTGGAGAAGGGGTGATCAAGATGACCTCTGGAGGCCCTTGCAGATTTACAATCCTCCAATCCGCCCCTGGAGAATTCCCCCCTCTCAGACTTCACTTGCTTCTCTTTCTGTACTGTCCAACAGGCCAGCCTGGGCCTCCTGACTGAGTTCAGCTGTCATTGTGGGACAGAAGAGGAGTGTGCAAACCCTGCAGGATTAGGGGTGCTGATGAGGCAGCCATCAGAAGACATCACTTGACAGGGCCTCTCTATTTCATGAGTCATGAGGGCTGAGCATGGAGCCCTCTTCCTGCTCCTCCAGAAGCCCTGGCCTCCCCATGACCCAGCCCTTCTTGTTTCCACCTGATGCTTCTCTCACAGCTGCCATGATTTCATAATCTTTTGTCATAACCTTCCACGTCATCCCTCCATCATCTGGTCTCAGCTCACACAGAGGGCTAGGAGGTAAAAAAGTCTACTTCCTGCTTCTCTGCTGGATGACCCCTCCTCCATGCCCAACTGAGAGCTCTTCTTACAAATCTCCATAGAAGGGGGTTCTTCATGTTTCTTGTCAATGTTTCTCAGTGTTGACAACTTATAAGGCCGGGGTATTTGGTGAAATGGAATTTCTGGGGGCTGGCTTTCAGGGATTTGTTGGGGGCATATATAAGGATTTAAAGTATTCAGATAATCTAGCTCAGGGGTCTGCAAACTTTTCCTGTAAAGGCCTAGACAGTGAATATTTTAGGCAGGTTATACAAGTTCTGTGGCAACGACTCAGTTCTGCTGTTGGAACACAAAAGCAGCCACAGGTGATATGTAAATAAATGAGTGTGGCTTTTTCCAATAAATTGTTATTTATAAAACTAGGCTGTAGACCAGGTTAGGTTTGTGGGCCATAGTTTTGCTGGCCTCTGATAGAAGTGGTTTAAGGTTGGGGCCTGGGTGGTCACCCCAGGGGAGAGCAGTGGGTAATTTCTGTGTAATGCCTTTGGCTGGCTAAGGTGCACCCTGGACCTGCACAAGCATGGGGCACCTCCCTCACCCATCCTACCAGAGGTCATCAGTGGACAGAGGGCGTTGGGGAGCACTAACCAAGGGTCAAGATTGCTCTTCTGTAATGGAGCTGTGGGATGCTGTGTCAAGAGGGAGAAGACCCATAGGTCTTTTTTTTTTTTTTTTTTTTTTGAGACGGACTCTCACTCTGCTACCCAGGGTGGAGTGCAGTGGTGTGATCTTGGCTCACTGCAACCTCCACCTCCTGTGTTCAAGTGACTCTCCTGCCTCAGCCTTCCAAGCAGCCGGATTACGGGCATGTGCCACCACGCCTGGCTAATTTTTGTATTTTTAGTAGAAATGGGGTTTTGCCATGTTGGCCAGGCTGGTCTCAAACCTGTGACTTCAGGTGATCCGCCTGCCTCGGCCTCCCAAAGTGCTGGGATTACAGGTGTGAGCCACTGCGCCTGGCCCCCACAGGTCTTCTGACCACTGTATTCAGTCCTGACCTGCCCAGACAGCCTTCTCCCTAAGGAAGGAGTCCCACACAAATCTCATTGGCGAATGCCCTGATCTTCTGCAGCTGGAGCAGCAGCTTACTAGGCCTTTCAGATACACTTAGGAAGAAATCCTGAAGCAGAACCTCATTAGCTTGTGTGTGGCTGGTGAGGTGGTTTTTGCTCAGGACAAGGTGCCCAACAGCTCTGGGAGGTCTTTGGTGAGGAGGTGCCTCGAGGAATTATCTCAGATGTGATGGACTTATTTCATTTCCTCTGGGGCACCCCCTCTTTCTTCCACCTCTAAGCCTCTGCATATGCTGCATTCTCTGCTGTTTCTTCCATCTTCTCCACATAGCTAAGTCCTTCTCATTCTGTCAGCTCCTCCAGGAAGCCTCCTCAGATTGCTCTCCTCTCCCAGTTTTTGGTTGGTGTTCCTGTATGTGCTCCCACTGAGCTCTGATTGATAGTCACCCACTAAAGCCTTTGTTATGCTTCTCTGTGATCACTTGTTTCACCTGTATCTTCCACTAGAATGTAAGTTAGACTGAAAACTCTGTGAGGACAAGGACCCCAGCACGTTGCACAATATCTGATCTACAGAAGTAGCTCGATAAATATTTATTAAGCGGATTAATGAATTTCACTCACATCAGTGGGCAGAACTTTCCTTTAACTATTGTGAAAATGAATGTGTCCATCACATTCTCTGTAAACTTCCCAAGAAGTTTGAGAGAGCAAAGGTCCTTTCCTGTGGTTATAGAACCAAACTTTCCCTTTCAGCTTCTCTTCCTATTAGTATGTGTGCCGCATGTTCCAATAATTGTTTGAACAGAGGCAGGCATCTTGTTTCAGTGAGCCTTCATTTGGAGAGGAAAGTGAAGGGAGGAATATTTTCCTGGACTCCTCCTGGAAGGGGAACTTCCTGTCTCCCTTTATTCTTAAGCACCATATTATTTCTCTGTGACTTAGTTCCCCTTCATAAGTATGAAGGTATACCCAGAGCTCTGGGAGGCCAAGGGAGGAGCATCGCTTGAACCCAGGAGTGCGAGGTTGCAGTGAGCGATGATGACTGTGCCACAGCACTCCAGCCTGGGTGACAAAGTGAGACCTTGTCTCTAAAAATACATACATACATACAAAATAAGTACAAAGGTACTGTGTGTGTGTGTGTGTGTGTGTGAAGGAACCCTTGGTAGAGTGAATGTTTACGTTGGGAGTATTTTGAGGGGTTTTCTTTTGAAAGGGGTGTTCCTGAGCTCATTGTGTTCTTCAGAAAATTCCAACTGTAGCTGGGATTAGGATTTTTACACCACCACAGATTAATTGCAGACCACCCCCAACCCTCCTCTCCTGGGGGTTGACACAGTCCCCCAGCTGGGGAACAAGGCCTGGGTTTACAGCCTAAGGGTTCTGATAATACCCCTTGGACTCAGCAACCATCTCCCAAGGAGCAGCAAGAACCTTCCAGATGTCATCATACCAACCTTCCCAATTTCCCCAGAAAGGAGGAGAGGCACCCAGATGTGTGTTGCAGAGTCAGGGAAACTGAAACACAAGTTGAAGAAAATCAGGTGAAAGGAGTCAGTGAGAATTTGAATTCAAATAGCAGCCCACCCTCCCTTCTGTGCACCGCCTTGCTCTAGCCACACCGCTGTGTTCCTCAGTGCCCTCATTGAGGCCATTGGAGGTGGTAGCTCTGCTGCCCCAGGCTGGTCAGCGACCAACTTGTGAGTGGACGGGAGTTGGGGAGAGGAGGAAGGAGAGATGCGTTTCCAGCCTGTTCAGGCATCCTCCATGCCCATCTCTCCTTATCTCTTTGGAAAACCTGTCTTGACCTATTTTCACCCGTTTTTTGGGGGCCAGCCACAAATGGCCCCAATCACAGCCCTTGGGTAGTGCCAGACCTGTGACTCAGGAGTTGCTGACTCTCTTGATTTCAGGATTTTGTGACTTTGATGGGATAACCTTTGAGGAATTCTTGGGGGCAGCTGGAATGAGCCTGCTTGGAAGCTCAGTTAGGCCTTGGTTATGAGCAAAGCATGTTTATGGGATATTAAAAATAGATTTCAAGCAAATATATAAATCTCTTTCTCTCCTGGCCCTTTGTCTCTGGCCTCTGGCCTCTCACCTCCTGGGGTGGCCCTCAGTACAGGGGCTTGATTTGCCCAGGTCCCCTTTAGATTGTAGAGCCTCTGCAACCCCCTGCCCTGTAAGACTTGCCCTCCTTCCCCATAGTTCAGGTTCTTCTTACCTCCTCTCCTCATCAGAGTGTCCCTGGCAGAAAAGCTAACAATGAACTGAAGGCAATTAACAGCCTGGGCAGCTCATTCATTGCTAGAGCTGGATAGGTACTAAATCTTCTCCAGCCAGTCAAGGGCAACCTCCTGTAGGTCATTTAGTAGGGGAGGTCCATGTCAAGTTCTGAGACTGGCCTTGCTGGGTGAGAAGCCTCATCCTAGCACCTGTAGTCCTGAGCCAGCCACTCTCTGATTGTCCCGTCCACACCCCTCTCCATTCCTCAGGCAGTCATTTGGTAAACATGTGATACGCTTAGTCTGCCCGGGTCTCTGCCCTTAAAGATCCCATCTCCTGGCGAAACACCCAGGGCTGAGTAATTCCTGGGCGGAACCCAGGCTGAGGTGCTGTGGGGATAACCAGAGGGAGAAGGAGACACCGTCCTCTCCTTAGGGAGCTCACAGGGATTGTGTATTGAGTGTGTATGTGGCAGGGAGGGGAATGGATAAGACATGCAGGCCTGGTCTCTGGCAGGCATTCGTGTGATGCTGGAATGGCAGCAGATGGAGGGGGAAATAGGGAGGAGAGGGCAGGAGGAAACTGAGTCAAGAAGAGTTAACCAGGGAAGATTTCTGGCAGAGACAGTGCTTCAACAAGCTTTGAAGAATGGCGCATGACAAAAACAAAGAGATCCAAATTCAGAGCAGATTAAGTGACTTTAAAATAGGCTCAGAGGCAGCAAAGGGGACCTTTGATTGGAAGGACTACAATAAGGCTCTTGTAGGTATGTTAGGCTAGAATAAAATTCCAGTATCACCAGAATTTTCTCTCTCCAGATTAGACCTAGGAGAAGAATGATGAGGCAAGAAAGGCATCACATTTCAGGGCAGGACTTGCAATCTGAAGACTAAATTGCCTGGTGCCTAGAGGGGTGTGTGTGTGTGTGTGTCATATGTATGCATGTGTTTACACACACATGTTAGACAACCAAATGTGTGAGGTTCTTCTATGGGTGAGGCAGTGGAGAAAGCAAGGAGTGTGTGCACTTATATGTCACAGGTAGCAAGGTGAGCTGTGTATGGGGGTGAGTGTGGGCTGTGGCCACAGCTATGAAACAGCCTGTGAACATGTGTGAATCCCTGCTGAAGACAGGGATGGTGCATGATGGCCTGGTGAGGGAGGATCACTAATTTAAAAAGAAGATGACAAGGCTGGGCACAGTGGCTCACGCCTGTAATCCCAGCACTTTGGGAGGCTGAGGCAGGCGGATCACATCAGGAGTTCAAAACCAGCTTAACCAACATGATGAAACCCATCTCTACTAACAATACAAAAATTAGCCGGTCATGGTGGCACGCATCTATAATCCCAGCTACTCAGGAGGCTGAGGCAGGAGAATTGTTTGAACCCTGGAGGCAGAGGTTGCCGTGAGATGCGATTGCGCCATTGCACTCTCCAGCCTGGGTGACAGGGTGAGACTCTGTCTCAGAAAAAAAAAAAAAAAGAAGATGACATGGGTCAGAAGAGGGGCATCCCTGTATTTCTGTGCCCCCCTTTCTTGTGATCCCCTCTGTTTTTCTCCTTCAGACCCCAGCCATGGTCTGCTCTCTGGTTGTCCCTGAGGTGCATTCACGCCCTGCCACACACCTCCACATGCACTATTCTCCTCCTTCAGCTTTGCTCTCATATACACATGCCCCTTGGTATGGTTTGAATGCCTCCTCCAAAACTCATGTTGAAATGTGATTGCCATTGTGGTGGTATTAGGAGGTGGGGCCTTTAAGAGGGGATCAAGTCATGAGGGCTCTGCCCTCATGGGAGAATTAATGCCATTATCTTGGGAATGGGTTATTTATCATGGGAGTGGGACCCTGATAGAAAGGATAAGTTTATCCCCCTTTCTCTTTCTGTCTCATGCACTCTTCTGCTTTCTGCCTTCCACCATGAGATGACATTCACCAGATGTTGGTGCCATGCTGTTGGACTTCCCAGCCTCCAGAACGACAAGCCAAATAAACTTTTATCATTCATAAATTACACAGCCTGTGGTGTTCTGTTACAGCAGCATAAAACAGACTTAGACACCTCTTCAACCCCAATATCTCCACCCACCCACATCCATTTCTACCCTGTCCCAGAACCACCAAAGGCTACAAAAGAGGAGGAAGTCAGATATAGACCTTCGACTATTGGTGCCCAGGGAAGAGCACAAGCTAACAACTCCATGCCTCCCAGTATTTCTGATGTAAAGTCCACCCCTACCATGCCAGTGAATCAATGTCACTGGTGGACTGATCTCAGAGGAGCACCTACACTAACATTAGCCATAGAAAAGCCCTGGTTCCATTTCTGTCTTCTTTTGGCCCCAGCCTCAATCCTCCATGTGACTCTCCCATCTCCTCCATGTGACTCTCCCATCTCTTCCCTCTCTTTGTCCCTGTGATTATTCAGGCTGCTGCCTGAGTATGTCCTTCTCATCTCCACATTTCCTTCCCCTCCACCTCCAACACCACTTTTCTACCACTCTCCCCGTTTGTCCGTGGCTGCAATTCCTCTCTGGCCTCAGCTCCAACCAACCTGTCACTTTGCTGTGGAGTCAGAGAATTGCTGGAGAGAAGTGGAGAGGGTGGGCAAGAGAGAGGTGGCTTAGGGGGCACAGCAGACATGGCTTGTCAAGATGTTCAGGTTTCATTCCTTCATCAAATATTGCTGAACTGAGCTCAACATAGGAAACTCATCAGTGCATAAAATACACATATGATTCTTACCCTATAGAGTATTCAATTTAGTAGATTAGATAAATTCTTAAAAAAATAACTACTCAGTTATATAATGATAAACTGTGACAAGTCAGTAAATCCTTAGAATCCACCTGCAAGTACATCTAGAATCTGACTGCTCACCATCTCCACTGTGACACCATTGTCCAAAGTGTCATCTTCTCTCACTTAGATTATTGCAGGGGCTGCATATCTGGGTCTCTGACTTTCCACCCTTTTTTCCCTTCAGTCTATTTTCAACCCAGCAGCCAGGCCAGTATCTTAAAAACATGAGTTACATCTTGTGATCCCTCTGCTCAAAACATTGCAACTGATTCCCATCTTATTCAGAGTAAAGGCCAAGGTCATTACTATGGCCTTATAGCCCAATGTGATCACTGGCCCCTTCACTCTCTGATAATTCTCCTCCCACTTCCCCTCTGCTCCATCCACTCCAGGCTCATGGCCTCCAGGTAGTAAAAGTGGGATTTAAACCTGGGTCTCTCTGGTTCAAAAGTCCATGCTCCTTCCACTAATAATATTGTCATCCCTTCTTACAAATGAGGAAACAGACATTCAGTGAGTTTAAGACTAAGCTATAGTCACTTGACTAGGAAATGTCAGCATACTTGTAAATCCTGAGAGAGTCTCCATGACAATTCTTCTAGAGGATCATAAATGTCCTCCAGTGTGGACCAGGATATGATATTGTTGATAGTTCAGGTCCCTTCCACTGTACCAAATTCCTCATAATCCTCCTTTCTGCCATAGCTTGTGGTCTTGGTCCTTCTAGCTTACGGTCAGTTTAAAGTGATCTCAGAAAGTCAACCAGGAAATGAAAATTTCTCTTCCTTTAAATTCTTATGCTACCAGAATGTAAGGGCAGTTTTTTTTCATTCCCACGAGTTTTTAAAATAAAGTAGAGGGTAGCACCTGGGAAGTCTGCTCCCAGCCTCTTGTAGAGAGGGCAGTCAGGGCACTCTAGGAGATTCAGGAGATGCCAATGAAAGCTTTCATTGTATCATCAGTGGAGCCATCATGGGGAGACAGTGAAAAGCCCTTTAGACAAGAAAGCCCCAGGAGAGAACCAGCAGGCTCAAGACACCATTTTCCATTCATGTGGGTCAGATCACACCCATGCAATGAGAAGAAATGGGGAAGAGAGTCTCAGAGAATTTTCTTCAGCATGGAGATGAAAACCAGTGTTACTATCTTCAGGATGGACGCAAGACTGAACCAAGAATGGATCTTGGGTCTTCAGGTTCTCAGTTCTGTGAAGCCACCGTACTGGCACGCTGTCAAGTGGTTTCTGATTGAGTTCCTTCAGGAACACAAATCAGTCACCAGGCAGCAAAGCTCTTTTCCACCCTGGGCATTAGTGAGATCCAGCCGGCTCCGTCAATCTCCCGGGAGCAAGCATCTAACAACCTAGGCTGACAGGTGGCCCCCTGGGATATTGTCTAAGTTAGCCCAGGGACTGCCTGGGGCACTTTCCAGAATTAACTGCAGGGAGAGTGGGAGGAATGGGGGTTTTAGGAAAAGGGAAGCTGGGACCAAAGAGGGAGAAGCACGCTCTGGCTGCCTGAAATCACTGGTTGATGCTGTCTGGGCATTTGGACAGAACAGCACCAAAGGATGTCACTGAGCTAAACAAACCAAAGGGTTTGTCACCTTTTCTCATGACTGGTACTAATGGTATTCCTCTGGTGAAATTCTCCTTTTCTTCTTCTTCTTCTTTTTTTTTTTTTTTTAGGTTTGTCTTTCTCTTTCTTTCTTCCACATGCTGTCTCTCCTTCCTTCCATCCATCCCTTACTCCCTTCCTTTCTTTTTCTTCTGTCTTTTCTGGTTCTCTAGGAGGACTTCTGTAGGGGGAACAGAACAGGGTTGCTGTCATGCACATCTTGGTTTCTTGTTTTATAAATGGAGGAGCCCAAATTTTGAGAGGCCAGGAGACTTGTGTGCCGGTTCCATTTCCAGCTCTGCCACTGCATTGATTAGGGCTCACTCTGTCACCTAAACTGACTTTACCTCTCATGTCTCAGGTTTCCTATGTGTAAAGCAGGGAAAAGAATCCCACCTTACAGGGGGGTTGTGGGATTGAAGGTCTCCATACATGTAAGAGCCAAGCATGGCACCTGGCACTAAGCCAGGGCATAAAGTTACTGTCCTGCTAAAGGGCTTCATGTTCACCCGACCTCTCATTCACTGGACTCTGACAGTGGCACAAACCTCCCAGAACATGGGATTTAATTTTTAGAAAAGAAACCCCAAATTTATTTGGGGCTATGTTTGAGAAATTAAATGAGTAGGGATTAATTGTGGTAAAAACTTCTGAGAAGTCAAAAAAAGATGCAAATTTAAAACAGAAAGACCTCACAGGGCAAGGTTTTCCACATTGCATAGAGCCAAATGCCTTGCATATCACCAAACACACCCCAAATCCTGGTTCTAACTTTAGAGTGACTGATGTTACTCCAGCACTCGATGGTTATTTCCTTTTGCTGCCCTTTTGTACTTGTGTTTGGGAATATTTAAATATTTGAGGAAGTTTTAACACTTTGCATCACAAATTCTGACTGAATCGTTGAAGCACCAGTTGCTCTTTTCAAACCAAAATCAATAGAGAAGTGAGTTTGGCTTTCTACTGTGGAGCCCTTTGAGTCTTCAGTTGTTAACCAATTCTCCATCGCTGTTCAGAAATTGGGAGGGTGGACAACTTTGGTAATCCATTTGTTGACTGTAAAACACTGTCGTAATGCAAAAGTCAGGGCTGAGGAAAGAGAGGGTTTCTTTATTAATCCTACATCATGACCCTATTCTCAGCCCCTAGCTTTAAGGCCCAGCCATGCTTGTTTTTGTTTTGTTTTGTTTTGTTTTTTGTTTAGATGGAGTCTTGCTCTGTCATGCAGTGGTGCAATCTCGGCTCACTGCAACCTCCACCTCCCAGGTTCAAGTGATTCTTCTGCCTCAGCCTGCCAAGTAGCTGGGATTACAGGCACCCACCACCATGACTGGCGAATTTTGTATTTTTAGTAGAGACAGGGTTTCACCGTGTTGGCTAGGCTGGTCTCGAACTTCTGGCCTGAGGTGATCCACCTGCCTCGGCCTCCCAAAGTGCTGGGATTACAGGCATGAGCCTCTGCACCCAGCTCAGCCACATTTCTAATTTGGCTCCTAAAGTGTGTAATTCCATTCTCACTCAGAATCTCATTGTTCTCTTTTATGTGGAACCTCTCCCTTCCCTGTCTTCAAGTTTTATTATACGAAGCCTTAATAGACATCTCCTCTCTCGTAGTTACAGTTACAGAAGAGTCTCCAAATATCTCCAGACTTAAAATCAAGTCATGGTGGTAAATAATCTATTCTTCCTCACCCTCCCCTACTCCCTCTTAAAATTAGAGTCAGGTAAACTATTTGCAGATTCTCTCAGGCCCTGTTCATTTAATAAGTGAATGCCAAGCACTATTCTCAAAGTCAGTGAACAAGACAGAATCCCTCTCATGGGGCTTGCAATCTAAGTTGCATTTTACGTGAGGAGAGAGCCCATAAACCAATACATGCCCTAAAGATGGATGAGATAATTGCAATGACAATAAGTGCTAGTTACTTTGCGTTGGACAATCGAAGGTCATATTAAACCAATCTGAAAATAAGTCAGCTAGGCAGAGGCTACAGCGTGTACAAACACCTCTCTACAATCCACAGTGGAAACAGTAAAATGAAATGAGATAATTAAAGAGAGAATTGCACAGTGCCAAGTGCCTTGCACAGTCACCCACTGTAGATGCATACTACCTGTGAGCTTCCATTTCTACTTGTCATAGACAGGACTGGCTGTCAGAGCCGACCATAGCAATGACAGATACCACTTAATGGTGACCTGATAGTGAAGATCGTGTCTCTTCAATCAGAAGACTGAGTTTTTGCCTCTGCCATCCTAGGTGGAAGCCTGAGGCTAAGCCTCTTGTGGGCAGGAACTGTCTCCTCACTAGCCCTCAGGGGAGGGTCCTGTCCCCGTGTTTCTTAGGCAGGGGAGTGTCAGCCACCTTTCCTCCCCATGGCTGGGCTTCCCAAGGACTTGAGGTGCCCAGCAGGCCCCAGCTGCTCCCTGCCCAGCCCTCAGCCTGTCCTGCCCGCGGTGTTCTGCTTTGGCTCAGTATCCCAGGGCCAAGCCACTGGGCAGGGATGGGGTTTCAGCCTGATCTTTACCACCAGCTGTGTGTGGCTGGGCTGCTGGGAATTTAGGAAATTGGTGCCAGAAAGAGGACAGATGATCCAGGGAAGGAGCCACGCTGGAGGCAGGGGGACTGTGTCACATGGTTGCATCCCCAGGGTCCATTTCTGGGCTGGCCAGGGGGAGTGAGGGTTCCTGGAGATAAGTTATGTCCCCATCAGCCTCAATTTCCACCTCAGGTAAATCAGTCCACAGGCATTAAGCTTTCCCTGAGTGTGTGCCCAGGCTTGAGCATAGGAGTTGGGAGTCCCTGTCCCTGCCCTTGGGAGCCCCCCAGTCTGATGTAGGAGACATGGTCCCTACGCTTGGGAGAGTCAGGTCCTGGCTTCAGAATTTTTTCTACTCCAATCTAACCAATGCACACCACCCACGGGCTCTTTCTAGCATACAAATATATTATTTCTCTGCCTGAGAGCCTCCCATGACTCCTCATCCGCTTCAAAATTAGTGCCAAACTCCATAGCAAAGTACAAATGACACTTTACAGCTTGCCTGGATGTGGGTGGTCCTGTTGGTAATGGGCTCTTTCCTGTCATGTCACGAAATTTGACCTGCTTGAAGCTTGTTTTTGGGAATCTGCTAAACACATGTTTAGCCAGGACTCTCTTTTACTTAAAGGGAACTCTTCCTTGCAGGGTGGGGATGGGAAAGGGCCGATACAGCTTCTGAGCATCTCCCGACTCCAGGCTCAGGAGAAACTGCCCTATCATAAAGCTTCTGTGATCAGAGCCTTGTCCTGAGGTGTGGTGGGCTGTGGAAAAGTGAAATAGAAGGAGAGGCCATTCTGGCTCTTGGGAAATTCCCAGGACTCAGAAGGAGACAGAGTGTCTGCAAGACAGACTGAGACCTAAAAACTGAGGTGAATTAATGCAGTCACATGGAAATGCCACTTAATATGGTGATCACAGGAAGGCAGGGAGGTCAGCATTCCAGGCAGGAGGGAGAACGCAGTGGGGAAGAGAGGCCAGCCTGCCTGAGTTGGAGGGAACACTCTGGGAGGTCAGTGGCGAGAGTGTTGGTTGGTGTAATGCTCTGGATGCCGGGAAGAGTTCAGATTTGTCATAAGCCAGGCTCCACGCGTGGGCAGGAGAGTGCCCTCTTCAGCATGGAAGAGTGACTCCACTCCAAATCCAGCCTGATGGAGTCTGTTTCTAATAGAAGAGTCTGAGTCAGGTTGTCCAGCTTGGGGCTTCCAGGAGACAGTTCCAGGACTCAGGTCTCCTGGCTCCCCCCAGCCCAGTCTGCCTCAGGGTCTCCCAACTCAAGGTGGCTGGCTCCTCCAAACTGCCTCACTGCTACTTACCCAGCATTCTAGCTCCTTTTGGACTCTGTTTCTGCACCTGAGAAAATGGCTTTCAGCCCTGGGTTCCAAGACTTGCTCAGGGTGGTGACTTAGCTGAGAGCTGGGTGAGGATTCCACAGGACTGCAAGGTGGGTTCTGCAGTCCCACCCCTCCCCATCTCCTGCCAGCATAAAGCCTCTTGCTGCGAGGCCCAGGGCCACCAGGAGAAGCAGCAGTGGTGGTTGTCAGAGGCATGTGGCATGGCTGCTCTGAGTTGTGGGGGCAACAGCCCCAGCCTTCTGACCGCTCTTGGAAGAGATGGGTAGAAGGGCACCTTTTCCCAGCGACTTGCTACCACCTTCCTCTCTGCCAGTCACTAGGTCAGTCTTCCAAGGCCATTGTGAGCTGGAGCCACTGTGCGGAGACAGCCAGGGCCTGGAAGGGGTGAGGCAGAGCTTCCTCTAACCTCCTGCAGACCTGCCTCCCTTGCTGGGCTCCTGCCCTAGACAGAGCCTGTCATGGGAATGGGGAGGGGGTGCTTCTTGAAGAGCCCAACACTATATACAAATGATTTATCCACACTGCCATGGAAAAACCACTGATGGAAATGAAAGAAGAGAATACTCATTTTATACCTTTAACCACAAATAGTGTTTATTCCTGGTAAACACTATTACCCTACGGGTAGGGCATCAGGAATGAACTATTTTAACTCACAGGCACAAAATGCCTTGCAATGTAATCATGCTTTTCATAGACTATTACAGGATTTATAAAAGTTTTAAGTGGTTTGATGTAAATATTTTAAATGTACTACCCATTATTTCTAGTCCTATTTTCTTCTTTTAAAAAAATACCAGAAGACTCAAAAATTGCAAGTGGCCAGGTCCTTCTCAACTTCCAATAGGCCCTGTTAGATCTTTTGAGGCTAACATTGATGATTAAAAGAATATAGCCATGAAGCCTGCAAAATGTGAGACTATGTCTATTTTTAAAGAATCTGATATCTAGGGCAGGAGGCAGAAGTGTAGTAGAATCAGATGGCCTGGTTTACATCTTTTCTCAATCACTCACTAGTTGTGTAACAGTGGAAACATTATTTAGTTGCTGTTAGCTTCAACTTCCTTCTCTGTAAAATGGAGATATGTTTCTACATCACAGGGTGTTATGTGGGCTAAATGAAATAACCCATGTAGAAAACATCACACAGTAGGTTGGGGGCCAGTGAGTGCTGTGATTTGCTGATTATGAAAATAGGCAAGTGTCTCTGCAAAATGAAAATGCAACATTAGAAAGCTGAGTGGGTTTGCATCTGTTTGGCTGGAGTGGTTTATTTACCTTTTCACCACCTGATGGAGATTTGAAGGGAGCAGCTTTCTGGAATGACTTAGGGTTTGGTGCTTCATTCCCACCAGGAGGCAGATCTGGCTGCAAAACACTTCACTGTGTGCCTTCCAGGAGGAAACCACTCCTCTCCAGGCCCCAGTGTCCTTATCTGAAAAGAAGGGAGTTGGATTGGATCCACAGGACATTGGTCGTTAAGAGTGTAGACTTGGCACTGGATGGCCTTGGTCCACATCCTGGCTCTGCCACTCATCATCTGTGTGACCTTGGCCAAGTTACATAATGTCTCTGTATCTCAGTTTCCCCTTCTGTAAAATGGAGTTAATGATAGATTCTGCCTTTTGGATTTGTAGTGAGGGATTAAATGAGTTAACATAGCTAAAGATTCAAAAGAATATCTGGCATGTAGCAAGAACTCTATCAGGGTTAAATACTGTTGTTACTGCTATAATGTTATTGCTGTTGTTAGATGTCCTCAATGGTCCTGTCCAGCTCTGATATTCTGTGAGAGTCTACACTGCCTCAATAGACTGAAGCCCGTTGTGGCTCAAGCATTCCTGGAAAGTGGAGTGGGATTTCCTCCCCAGCTTCTCCTCATTGAGGGTCCAAAGGACCCCCTCCTGTAGCCCTTGCGCCAGCTGAGCCTGCTGGACTAGGCCCTTCCAGATTAGGGATTGGCTCCTGACTCAAGTTTCTCTGTCACTGAAAGCCAGCTTTGCAAACATGAAATTGCCCCTGGGGTCTCCAGGGTCTTCTTTCACATGAGGCTACATGGGATTCATTACACTGCAGGTGGGGTGAGAAAGACATGAACTAAGGCTGACACATGGGCTGGACTGGAGATAGGGAGGAATACTGGCCAGGCAGGCAGCTGGGGGGCGGAGTGGATGGTTCAAGGGAGCAGGTGGACTGGACGGCATCCTTGACAGTGGCCAAGGAGGATGGTGGGAAGCACAGGAGGGGTGTAAATTTGCCCCATGGAGCCTCATTTATATGACCCTTTTTAGCAAGGACATTTTCATCATCCAAACCCTTAACTTTTCAGCTAAGCTGGTTCCTTGGGACCTCTGACACCATAAGTCACACAGATACATAAAGCCACTGCCCTCTTGGGAATCACACCTCAAAGTGGTATCAAGCAGGCAGCAAACTTTGGGCGTGGGAGGGAAGGCAGCCAATAATGGAGTCACAGACACAGAGTCCACTGAGAGTGACCAGGAAGTCACTGGTTTGTCCACTGGTCCTCCCAGCTCCATCTTCCTGGGTAGGGACTGTGGTTGAAATAGAATCTTATGCCCTAGCTCCAGGCTTAGAGAAGGCTCCTAGCCTCTGGAGCCATCTCCACAGGGCAGCTCGTAGTCTTCTACCTTTCACAAAGACCCGCTCTGTTGGTGTTGTGTGGTGTATGTGTATGTTTGTGTGTGAGCATGTTTGCATGTCTTTGGTTAGAACCCTCCTCTGCTAACCCATCTACATGGACCCATTGGGTGCAAGAGAGGACACCCTCCTCTGGTGAGTACCCTCAGTGACTCACCCAGCTGGGACAGAACCAGTTTTACACCAAGCATAGAGGCAATGAATGCCTGTGAATGAATTTAAACTCTCTCCTGAGTCACATGGACTGCTTTTCAAGTCCACACGGCCTTCCCCATTCAGTCATAGGACTGTGGAAGGTTCAAGTTGGCCAGGATCTCAGAGATCATCTCATCCGACCCATGCCATCAGGAGTAAAAGGGTCCCAAGAGAGGCCTTTATGGGGCCTGAGCCTCTTGGTACCTGCCATATAATGCATTTCGTTCTTGTGGGGACAGGAGAGCATTAATGAATTGTGACCCTATCCCTGCCCAAAGTCCCTGAGCCCTTTCCGTAAGGCACTGAGGAACAATGAATAATGCACACAAATTCACTGTCCAGAGTTCTTTTGACTTGGATAGTCCCCTAATCGATGAAGGTAAGGTCTTGTCTCTCTCTTTTTTTTTTTTTTTGGAGATGGAGTCCCACTGTCGCCAGGCTGGAGTGCAGTGATGCAATCTCGGCTCACTGCAACTTTCGCCTCCCGGGTTCAAGCGATTGTCCTGCCTCACCTCCCAAGTAGCTGGGACTACAGGCATATGCCACCACAGCCAGCTAATTTTTGTATCTTTAGTAGAGACGGGGTTTCAACATGTTGGCCAGGATGGTCTCAATCTCCTGACCTTGTGATCCACCCGCCTCAGCCTCCCAAAGTGGTGGGATTACAGGCATGAGCCACCGTGCCCAGCCAGGTCTTGTCTCTTTATCTCCCAAAGGAAAAGTCTATCAGGAGGTGTAATAAGATTATACCCTGGGAAGTGGTGGTGGATGGCTGGAGATCCAGACATAGCTAAATATTATTGGACATTACGTTTTATAGAGGATAAAGTGGGGAGAGTGGTAAAAACTGTGTAACTCATCTTAGCTCCTTGGAGTCCCGAAATTTCCGTTTTATTGCAATGACAGGGATCCATGTATGACACAGTGCAGAGAGGAGTGGGTTCCCTAATGTGGGCTGCTGTTAAAACATGGAAAATGGGGTGAGTGTAGTGGCTCACGCTTGCCATTCCAGCACTTTGGGAGGCCGATGCGGGAGGATCACTTGAGCCCAGGAGTTTGAGACCAGCCTGGACAACATGGCAAGATCTCACCTCTGTTTAGAAAACAACAACAACAACAACAACGTGGGAAATGGAGGCCAGGTAGCAGGGCACACCTTGACTCATGGATCTGCAGGCCGTCCCCAGGCCCCAGGGAAGAGCACATGGGCTATCTAGGGGGACAACAGAGGCACTTGAAATGCTAAAGGACTCTGCACTGGGCCATGTTCACAGCCTCCTCCTTCCCCACCCCCGGAATGATGCAGCATTGTGGCTCAGGAGGCCCCTGGAGCTCAGGGCCCCACCATGAGAAAGAACACCCTGGGGTGTTCTCCTGGGACTGCACTCCTGGGAGGTAGACTCCTGCTTCTCACTTCTTCCTTCCTCCAATCCCTTCCATCTCTGCAGCCAGAATGAGTTCTTTTAAAATGCAGATTGGATCCTGTCACCTCTCCAGCTTAAACAAACCTCAGTAACGCTTACAATAGAGATCAAAACTCTTCAATGGCCTCCAAAGCCTACCTGTCCAAACTCAACTCTCACTGCCACTCTTTCCCTTGCTCTCCAAGGTCCAGCCCTCCCCTCACACTCTCCATTGTCCCCTTCGGAGCCCCCACATCTGCCTGACCCATTAGACTGCGAACTTCATGATGGGAGGGCCCTGTCATTTGCTTACCTTTGTATTCCCAGGGCTTGACACAGTGCCAGAGCCAGGGCTCAACCCAGGGTAGGTGTTCAACACATGTTTGTTGAACAAATGAAAGATCAGCCCTGACACTCAGAAACACACAGGGAGGACACACAAATGCATGTGTGTGTGCATGCACGGACACACAAACACACACTTGCGCAGACAAGGTCAAACACCTCCCCTCTCGGAGCACATCCAGAGGTGGCACCTGTAGAAATCGGCAAGGTGCTAATGAACACATGTAAATATTCAGTGTCCTCCCCTGGATGAAAGCATTCACCCCATTTCCCTTCTACTTCACCTGAATCCTCAATCAAGCCTCACTTATGGGTGGCAACAAAGCAGTTCTCTGTCCTTAAGGAGAGAGAAGGTGGCTCTTTCAAAGCACACCAGGTGGCCTTATCTCCTGGGCCTCACCTGTCCTCCACTCTCCTTAAGAAAATCTGTTACCAGCCATTGTATTTCCAATTTCCACTTACCATCCATCTGTCCAACCAAAAACCCAACCACCCGCCCTGCCAACTTCACCCCCAACCCTGCTGGTCAGGTCACCCCTTCTATTCCTTGGAAAAGCTCCTGAGCAAGTTCACCTTCTCCAGCAGGCCTCCTGACTACACAATTCCCAGGGTCTCCTCCTTCCTGGTCACTCTCAGTGGACTCTGTGTCTGTGACTCCATTATTGGCTGCCTTCCCTCCCACTCCCAAAGTTTGCTGCCTGTTTGATACCACTTTGAGGTGTGATTCCCAAGAGGGCAGTGGCTTTATGTATCTGTGTGACTTATGGTGTCAAAGGTCCCAAGGGACCAGCTTAGCTGAAAAGTTAAGGGTTTGGATGATGAAAATGTCCTTGCTAAAAAGGGTCGTATAGATGAGGCTTCATGGGGCAAATTTACACTAAGCCAGTCTGGTTAAGAGCTTAAAGCTCTGCAAAGTGAGGAGTTGGATGGACTGATGTCACAGGACCCTTCCATCTCTGACCTCCTCTGAGCTAGAGCGTTAGCCCTGGGGGGCCTTGCCCTGCCAAGCCTGGACTGGAGGAGGAGGAGGAGGAGGAGGAGGAGGAGGCGGGGTGAGGGGGAGGGGCAGAGGGAGCAGAGGCGCCTGCAGCAACCGACACCTGCTCTAGCCCTGCCTGTTCACTACCAGTCGATCCAGAGCCTCCAGCAAGCAGCAGCTGGAAACGCGGAAGAGGGAGCAGACACGAAGCGGGAGGTCAGCTGTACACCCAGGTAAGCGGGCACTCACACCTGGCTGCCCTCCCAGGCAACGGTAGGGCCAGAATGGAGACACTAGCCTGCTGTCCAGCTTTTCTATGCAGGAAGGGGCAGGCAGTGGGCAGGACGTCTGCCTGGGGAACATTCCCTGGCTGGCAGATCATATGCTGGGGTGCACCTGTATCCCCTCTAGGTTACTCCAGGATATGTGGAGGAGAGAATTTCAGTGTGTCCTGTCTGGGCGGTTCTGTCCTGGCTCTAATTTTCTGGACACATCTTGACTTTGGGTGTGATACGATGACCAGATTAAAAATATCACTAGCAGTCCAGCATAAGGACCTCGGGCTGGGACTTGTTATATTTTGGTTAGTATCATGGTCAAAGCAGTTGAGAGAACCCCGTTTGGCTCTTCCTGCCTCAATTTCTACCAGTTGAGAGGTAGCAGGGACCAGCTGGAGGTAGCAGGGACCTGGATCTGCAGGATGGATCCAGGGAGGGTAGGGAAAAAGGATGGGGAGACATAGGTCCTGGAGAGGGACCAGGGAGACACTGTCCCAGGATCCAGTGCTGAGAATGTTGTTGGAACAGCTGAAGTGAGGACACAAGCTGCTGTTTGCTTCTGGGAAGAATTGGAATTCTTCTCAAATGTAGGAATGAATTATGGAGGAGAGAATTCATTTCCTTTGTCATCCCTTCCAACTGAGACCACAACCTGCTAGTCTCCAGTCCAACAGATATCTTCCCCTACGTCATTGACTTTGTACCAAATCTGGCTTATTCTAAAAGAGAGTGGAGCTCCAGCAGTGGATGGCTTAACATCACATCCCTAAGTTCCCCCAAGAGCTTTGCTTCTTTTGCCCTCCTCAGCTGGGAGCTGTAGGCAGGAGGCTGGAGAGAGAAGAGTGGTATCAGCGTTATCCTTCTTCACATGTGACCAATAGCTGAGTAACAGGATGATAGCTGCTCATGGTGATGATGTGGGTGGCAATGGGGATGATGACTCAGATAGCTGTGTTGAACTCAAACTACTCCAGTGTGGGGGTCACCAACTGGCGCCAGTGCACTTGCATCTACCAGGAGGCTGCACTGAGGAGTGGGTGGGACGGGGGGCCCTGCAGCCCTCCCCCTGGCCGTGTCCAGCTGGGTCCTTGTCCATTGGTGGCTGCCTTCCCTCCCACCCTTCCTCGTGACTCCCTTCGGCGTAGTGCCTGTGGCACCCGTGACCGCTCCAGAACGCAGTTGGCGTACCATGGCATTCCAGCACACTAGGGTGCAGCGGCTGGGCTGGTGAGGGGCTGCCAGGGGCCAGAAGTGCCAGTGGGTGGCCGGTGTGAAATGGAACGATCTCCATGGGAGAGAGGAATTTGCTCTGTCATGTGTGATTCTATATCAATAATAGGGCTCTTTGGGCAGAAAATGGAGTCCCCAAAATGGAACTGCTTGGCCATGGGCCAATCGCACAGAGGGTGGGACTGCTGGAGAATTCTTTCAAGACATCCCCCCACCCCCATTTATGGCTCTCATCCCATCCCAGACCCAACCCCCTTCCTCTCCTGTGTGGGACTCCCCATTGGCCATAACAGATGGATGCAATTAAGAGGAAATCGGGAGACATGGCGGTGGTGAGAGAATGGAAAATACTCCTATTCACCTGACACTATAATTCACTGGCTTCTGAGGGGAGCAGATGGATTTATGGGGATCCTACGGGCCTGGGCCAAGAAGAGCTTAAGAGCAGCAAAGTTGAGGCCTCTCCCCTGCAGACCTTGTGACCGGAAGGATTCTAGATTGGTGGAGTGTGGGAAGTAGAGGGCTTCGGTGTCCTGCCAGAAAATCTCAGAGTTGGGGAAGGAGCCAGGAGGCCCAAAGAATGTCCTTGGAGAATTCCCATTCCAAAGTCAATGGGGCAAGCTGGTTACACAGCTGAAAGGATCCTGAATGGGTCTGATTTCCTCAGGTTTGGGAGGGTTGTGTCTCACCCTCTGGGCAGGGTCAGGTCTGGGGTCCCACCAGGAGGCCAGGCCACCAGCACAGTGTGCAGGCTCAGCTTATGGTTCCCTTTACCTGGGAATGTTAACAACTGGGTAGCATGCTACGCACTCCCTGGTCTCTGGGAAATTGGTTTTGCTGGGGACAGGGAATTGCAGGAAACTAATCAGTGCCATTAGTGGGTTAGAAAAGCTCTTGGGGGCAGCAGCTTTTTCCAGCTCCCACCCCAGACACTGGCTGATGCACTGATGGTGTGGGAGGGGTGGGGTGAGACCAGCCTGGATTTCTCAAAAGCAATTCCATTTCTGTTCTCAGGAAAATAGAACTTCTACCCTCAGAGGAGTCAAAGAGGAGGCAGAACTATGGCAGGTGAGAGAAGAACTAATCTCCCCTCCCCAGCCCTCTCTGGCTATCCTTACCAGGACAGAGAAGAGAGAAGTGGTAGGGATCAGAGATTTCTGGGAACTCGCCCATCTTGTATTTTTTCTTTTCCTTATTTTATTTTATTTTTTTATTGTTGTTGGGTTTTTTTGAGACAGAGTCTCACTCTGTTGCCCAGGCTGGAGTGCAGTGGTGCGATCTCAGCTCACTGCAACCTCTGCCTCCCAGGTTGAAGTGATTCTCCCACCTCAGCCTCCAGAGTAGCTGGGATCACAGGCACCCGCAACCATGCCTGGCTAATTTTTGTATTTTTAGTAAAGATGGAGTTTCACCACGTTGGTCAGGCTGGTATCGAATGCCTGACCTCAGGTGATCCGCCCACCTCAGCCTCCCAAAGTGCTGGGATTACAGGCATGAGCCACCATGCTTGGCTTTTTTTTTTTTTTTTTTGAGTCTTGGCTTTGGGTTTTGATTTGTTTTCCTGAGTAAGGAGTACAAAGCCCCCACATGAGCTCCTGCTTCTTGGCTTCCTGAGAAGAAGCCCTTTCCCACTCTTTCTTCCCAGCTTTTCCCCAGTGACACACTCAGGGACTTCCTAGGGTGCCCCACCCACTTCCTAGAGGCTCCATTCACACTGCCGGAGGGGTGCCACCAGATTCCCACTAGAGAATTAAAAAGCACTGTGCACAGGCAGGAGGTAGGACAAATAATCCTGACCCAAAAGTAGGGCAAGAAGGGGCTTCTTGCTCCTTCGGTGAGTGGGTGGATGCCCATTCTGTTGAAGGGCCACCCAATAGGGAGAAGGCGGAAGGCCCATCTCCTTCCCTCCTGCGTTCTCCAGGAAAGCTCCGGAAGTCCTACATCCCTGGAGTGAGCATCTGGCAGCTGGTGGAGGAGATCCCCGAAGGCTGCAGCATGCCGGACTTTGAGCAGAAGCCCGTCACCTTGGCTCTGCCAGAGGGTGAGAACCCAGAGGGGAGCTGCGGAGGGGAGGCAAGATTCCTGCTCTCCTACCTCCCAGGGGAGAGGGCTGGGGCACCCACCTTCCTGGGGACCGAGGCCCTATATCCATCACCAGGCCATAGCCTGTCTCCCTCCTATCCTTGAGGGAGTATGTGCTTACCTGGAACCCTAGAAGTGACAAGGGGCCTGGGGAAAAGAGTGGATAAAGAGAGTGAAGAGATACCATGCTATTCTGGTGTGAGAAATATCTGGGGGGCAAGGATGGAAAAATGCTAAATTGGGGAGCAGGGAGAGGTTGTGGTGTTTCCTGGTCCCTCTCTCCTTGCCTCAAAGCCACTGCTGCAGAGAGGCACTGTTGAAACAGTTAATTTGACTCCCCCCAATCCTCGCCTCCAGGCAGCAGCACCTGCTATGGCTCACAGGCTGGGCTCAGGAAGGCCCTTCTAGAAGGCCACATAAAAAGGTGTCCAAGAAAGTGAAGGGAACAAAGGCTTATTGGGGAAAAAGTGGGAATTGGCGTTCTTTCCCCAACACACACCCTGCAATAAATTTTAGTTCATAGCATCCTGGTAATAAGAAAAAGAATGATATTTTGTTTTTCTAAATCTGGAACAAGGTAATGAGAAATTGGGAAGGGCCCTTGGGCCTTTGGTCTATATTGCTTTCTACTGAGATGTTCTTGGTAGGAGGCTGAGGGATTCCTTGAGGGCGGGCAGTTCCCAGGCCTCCATGACAGGCATGGAGCTTGGGGTCTTTTCTGAGGCTGGAACCTGTGTCTCAGGACCAGCTCCTTCGGGCACCAAATAGCCACTCCTCCTCCCTCTAGCTGTGATTCCTCCTCCCACTAGAGAGTAGGAAGGGAAGCCACACAATCTCTTTCTTTTTTTTTTCTTTTTTTGAGATGGAGTCTCACTCTGTTGCCCAGGCTGGAGTGCAGTGGCACAATCTCTGATCACTACAACATCTGCCTCCGGGGTGCAAGTGATTCTCCTGCCTCAGCCACCCCAGTAGCTGGGATTACAGGCACATGCCACCATGCCTGGCTAATTTTTGTATTTTTAGTAGAGATGCGGTTTCACCATGTTGGCCAGGCTGGTCTCGAGCTCCTGACCTCAGGTGATCCGCCTGCCTTGGCCTCCCAAAGCGCTAGGATTACATGCGTGAGCCCCTGTGCCTGGCCGGAACTCACAAAATCTCATTCCCTTCCCAGTCTTGGCAGAGGCTTCAGACTCCTTGCTCACCCACTCTCAAAGAAAAGCCCCTCTCCCCTAAAGCCCTGCTGGCCTCCCCTTTCACCAGGGCCAGTCCACCTGTCTCTTTCCCTCAAGCAGCCCAAACTTCTGCAATATAGAAAGAGGAATGACTGCCTTCTGGGTGCCTGGAATCTGCTGCTTTCCACCTGCATGTTCTGAGTCCCGAGTCAAGGGGACCAAGGCCTGGCACCCTTTTTGGAAGGGGCAGTTGAAATACGTAGATGAGGAAGACGATATAAATTAGAATTTAAATAAAGTATACAGTTACCCTCTCCCAACTTGTCAGTCTCCTTGCTCATCTCTTCCTGCTGCAGGGAAAAATGCTATCTTTCGGGCTGTCGTCTGTGGGGAGCCCAGGCCTGAGGTGCGTTGGCAGAACTCCAAAGGTGACCTCGGTGATTCCAGCAAGTACAAGATCTCCTCCAGCCCTGGCAGCAAGGAGCACGTGCTGCAGGTAAGAACCATAGCTCTTCCCCCGACCAGGGTCTACTCATCTTTTCCCATCCCCTTGAAGGTCTCTTTGGCAGCCTCCAATCCCTAGAGGAGTAAGACATACTCCTCGTTGAAGTTGAATCCATTCAACTCCATCTTGTGACTCAAAGTTGCCTGAGCCAAGAATGGATCTGGCAGGCTCACAGATACCTCTGCTGATAACCTGGGAGGTGGTGTAGACTGGAGCTTAAGAGCTCAAGCTCTGCAGAAGTCAGACTGCTGGGTTACAATCCCAGGCCCACCACCTTGGCTTTAGAAAGTCACTTTACTCTTTTTACCTCTGTCTCCTCATTTGTAAAAATGGGGTAATAATAGTACCTACTTTAAGGAGTTGTTGTGAGTTGTTGTTGAGACAGATCTCGCTTTGTCACCCAGGCTGGAGTGCAATGGCATGATCTCGGCTCACTGCAACCTCTGCCTTCCAGGTTCAAGCGATTCTCCTGCTTTGGCCTCCCAAGTAGCTGAGATTGCAGGCATGCGCCATCATGCCCGGCTAATTTTTGTATTTTTAGTAGAGATGGGGTTTCACCATGTTGGCCAGGCTAGTCTTGAACTCCTGACCAACAGCGATCCGTCCGCCTTGGCCTCCCAAAGTGCTGGGATTACAGACGTGAGCCACTGCGTCTGGCCAGGAGTTGTTATGAGGATGAAAGTTTTATGTAAAGTGTCTAGCTAGTGCCTGGCCTATAGTGAGTACTCAATCAATCTTGGCTAATCTGAGCAATATTATAAATACTAACCATGGGATACCTACTACGTGCCAGGCCCTACTATGTCCCAGGGGCTAAACATGTGACATAGATTATATATTTAATTCTAATCATTCACCACTTTTTTGAGGTATTATATTCCCATCTTACAAATGAAGAAACTGAAGTTGAGAGAAGTTAGGTAACTTGCCCAAGGTCCCACAGCTAGTAATACAGGACAGAGACTGTTTTCAGGCCCGGATCCATCTGACCCTCAGAAGCACACTCTTTCTACTTCGCTACATTGCCTGTGATGGCAAAGAATTGATACATCCACCCTCTGTCCCAAACCAGGTTTCTGTTTTGGGGTCTGTCTTTCCTGATAAAGACTGTGAGCTCCATGAGGACAAGGACCATGTCTTACTCACTTTATATCCCCAACACATAGCCATGTCTAGTAAATGGAGGAAGGGGATGTGGTAGCCCTGTTCCTCTGCCCTTGGCCTCTCTGCAGATCAACAAGCTGACAGGCGAGGACACGGATCTGTACCGCTGCACAGCAGTAAATGCGTACGGAGAGGCCGCTTGCTCAGCGAGACTCACCGTCATCGAAGGTGGGCTTTTCCCTGAGTTTGTCTCATTAGTGCACAGGGCAGAGACCCACAGAGGAATCAGAGGCCCCGTGGCTAGTGAGGGAGGGGAGGGAAGGGAGGCCCATCCAGGCTGCTGCCGCTGCTGCAGCCCCACCTTGTGCTGGGCCCCCGGCTTCATCCACATGCACACTGAGTCTGCATGTGTTTAAAAAGGCACACCTTGGCAGATACTCTGAAGGATATTCTCTTGGCCCAGTAAATGAGCAGGACCTGAAAGCTGGCTTCTAGTCCTAGAACTTCTGCTAACTCATTCAATGGGCTTTGTTCTCCTCTCTGGGTCTCAGTTTCTCCACCGTGCAAAGGATATTTTGGACAGGCCTATGCCAGAGGTGACAAACAGGTCACACAAAAGCCAAATTCTCTCTCAGACATGTTTTTTTGGCGTGCGTGGTGTTTAAAATTTTTAAAATTGTCAACCTGTAGTAATTAAAAGGTAGATATCTCTTGAGGAAGCAGGTCTAGTCTCACCATTGGTTATGCTTACAATTGATCTGCCTACAAGTAACAGAAAATCCTACTAAGAGTAGCCTAAGAAATAAAGATATTTCATTCCTTCACATAAGAAGTTTTGTGAGTGGTGCCCAGGGCTCATACCACAGCTCAGGGCTGCCATCAGAGAGCTGATTCCTTTGGTCCCACTGCTCTGCCATCCTTAGCAGATTGGCTTATCACCTCATGGCCATAAGAGGGCTGTGGCAGATCCAAACATAATCCATGTTCAAGGTAGGAAGGTGGAAGAGGTGGCCCAGGTCCATCTGCCTCTCTTATTTTTATTTTTATATTTTTGAGATGGACCAGAGTCTTGTTCCATCGCGTAGGCTGGAGTACAGTGGCGCAATCTCGGCTCACTGCAACATCTACCTCCCGGGTTCAAGCAATTCTCCTGCCTCAGCCTCCTGAGTAGCTAGGATTACAGGCGTTTACCACCACGCCTGGCTAATTTTTATATTTTTAGTTGAGACAGGATTTCACCACGTTGGCCGGGCTGGTCTCAAACTCCTGATCTCAGGTGATCCACCCGCCTCGGCCTCCCAAAGTGCTGGGATTACAGGCATGAGCCACTGTGCCTGGCCTTTTATTTTTTATTTTTTGAGACCTGTTGCCCAGGCTGGAGTGCAGTGGTGTGATTATGGCTCACTGCAGCCTTGACCTCCCAGGCCCAAGTGATCCTCCCACCTCATCCTCCCAAGTAGCTGGGACTACATGCATGTGTCATCACACCCAGCTAATTTTTTGATTTTTTTTGTAGAAGCAGGGTCTTCCTGTGTTGCCCAGGCTGGTCTGGAACTCCTGGGCTCAAGCTATCCTCCCGCATTGGCCTCCCAAAGTGCTGGGATTACAGGCATGAACCATCACGACCAGTCCATCCACCCTTTTTATAGAGGAAGCAAAGGCTTTCTCAGAAATTCCTGGAGCTCACTGGTCAGGACAGTGTCACATGAGCACTGCTAGTTGCAAGGGAAGCTGGGAAGGCAACTGTTTAGCTTTTTCAGCCTCTCTAGTGGAAGCAGATGATGAAGATTACAAATGGCTGCAGGATTAGCCAAACAGCAGTGTCTGACCTATTTGGCAATATTGGGCCTATACCCTGAAATGGCAGCTCCCGGGTGGAGTGAAAGAGCAGCTGCCCCTTTAGATACTCTTGAGTTTGTTGTGGTTGCCAGTGTCTGCTTCACGCATTTATGCCACCTCCCTGGCTCCTGCGGACACAAGACTGGGCCTCCCCTGCATGAGATGATGCTTAGATTGGTCTCCTTGGTCATGGTAAGGCCCTGGGGTAAAAAAGCTTATGACCCTCCACTCTGCTCCATCCCTCTTGCTGGGATCGTCCACGCCTTAGAGGACAGTGGGGAGAGAAGGGCTCTGGGACTCCATCAGTTTCTCAGGAAGACCATCAGCATGTCTTGCTTCTCTCCCTGCTTGTCCACATCAACTGCTTCCTCTCCTCCCTGGATGTTCCAGTTGGCTTTCGGAAGAATCGGAAGAGGCACAAGGAACCGCAGGAAGGTAGGTAGATTCGTCAGAAACCTCCTTGGGGCCTGTGGGGGATAGGCTACTCTTTTCCTGGTGTTCCCTGCTTGGTTGAGCCACCGTGCACACCTTGTGCGTCACCACCAGTCTTCAAGAGAGCCCCTTCCAAAGGCTCAGTTGTCAGCATGGACCACACAGAAAAGCTCTGCATCCACCCTCAGTCCTCCCACCTGGGACTGAGGCCTCATTCCTGCTCCTTTTTCAGACCTCAGGAATGAGCTGATGGACTTCCGGAAGTTGCTGAAAAAGAGGTGGGTTTGGGCCTGTCCATGAGGGATTTTGGAGGCTCCCATAGTATTCACCCCCTGCTATTTCCATAAGTAAGCTGGGCTTGGGCCCCACCTCTACCCAACACAGCAGAGAGATAGACTGCCAGTAGCAGATGGGAGGATGGGGAGGGGACTGAACTGGGAATTCCAGCTGTGCCATTTCAAAGCTCTATATCCTCGAGTTAATAATCTCTCCTCTGATTTCCTCATTTACAAAATGTGGTGGTCCACCGGAACAATGATGTAATTTTTTTTTTTTTTTTAAGCAACAGAACAATGCAACACCCACTTTCCCCAGACATCTTCCTCAGAAATCTACAATACAAGTTGTCAGGAGCATTTCTCCTGAAAGTTGTGGGGTGAGGCTGAGGCTCGCCCCACCCATCTCTGAATCCTTCTGGCCTCAACAGTGGTCAGTCCCAGAGATTCCAGGCTCTGTGTTTCCTCGAGTGCAGATAGAGCAGCTTCCCAGAACTACTTGGGGCACCAGACCCAGGTGGCCAACAGAGGAGCAGGGGTTCCTCTGGCCTCTGACCTGCCAGCCTTGCTCCCCAGGGCCCCACCAGCCCCCAAGAAAAAGGTGGACCTTGAGCAGATATGGCAACTGCTGATGACAGCAGACAGGAAGGACTACGAGCAGATCTGCTTGAAGTACGGCATCGTCGACTACCGTGGCATGCTGCGCAGGCTGCAGGAGATGAAGAAGGAACAGGAGGACAAGATGGCACAGGTGCCTCACCACATGGTCACCCCTCACCGCATGCCCACCCCACACACCTGGACCACAGGTGCCTCACCCCATGCCCACCCCTCACTGCATGCCCACCCCACACACCTGGACCATAGGTGCCTCACACCTGGAGGTGGGCTTGGAGGCAGAACTTAGGAAACCAAGTATGGTCGAGGGGCCTGTCTCCATCTAGTCCCCAGTGGGGTATCTGGCTAAGGCCCTGGGATACCAGGTTGGTGTCCTGCCTTTGCCACCTGGTTCTGATACTTACTAAACTCTGGAGCTTTGGAAGAGTTAGGGCCTCTGTATCTTGGTTTCTTCCTCTGTAAAATGGGAATTATAGTCATGCCTACCTTGTAGGGTTATTGGGAGGATAAATGAGAGAATGTAATTAAAGTACTTAGCTTAGTGCCTTGATTTTTGCTATCATTATCATTGTCACCAGATGGGGGGGTACCTTTTTTTTTTTTTTTTAAGATGGAGTCTTGCTCTTTCGCCCAGGCTGGAGTGCATTGGTGCGATCTCAGCTCACTGCAAGCTCCGCCTCCCGGGTTCATGCCATTCTCCTGCCTCAGCCTCCTGAGTAGCTGGGACTACAGGTGCCCGCCACCACACCCGGCTAACTTTTTGTATTTTTAGTAGAGACGGGGTTTCACCGTGTTAGCCAGGATGGTCTCGATCTCCTGACCTCGTGATCCGCCTACCTCGGCCTCCCAAAGTGCTGGGATTACAGGCGTGAGCCACCGCGCCTGGCTACCTGGTTTATTGCTAAAGGCTTTCATGGAAGGGAATTTCACAGTTCCCATTAGCACTCTGATCCCAGAATCTTATCAGCTGTACAGGAATTTCTTTCCTGTGTCTAACTTAACTATAGCGTAAGTCTAATTTTTCTTCTGAAAACGGAAAACAACTAGTTTTCATTATCCTGAAAATAGTATCTTATCCCCTTGAAAGATAAGTTTCCTTAAACCTAACACCTGGGGTCTCAGCCTTCTCTCCTCCAAGCTTTCTCATTGGCTTTAACATAGGACCCAGCACAGAGCTTTGCACACAGTAAGTGTTCAACTAATGTTTGTTAGAAGTACAGATAAATGGAAAAGCCCTACTGTGTTCTAGCACCTGGACACCTGGGGTCTTTTCTTGGTTGTCTTCCTGATCTGATCTCTCATCTTGGAGAATTTCCTTCCTTGAGACGCTTACTTTTCCCCACTTGTAAAAGGGGCCAATGCATGCTCCTCTGGAATGCTATGGGCCTGGGATGTTACCAGGGCCTATGTTACCAGGGTTTGGAGTACCCCAAAGAGAGAGCTTCATGAACTCTCCTGGTGGGTTTGTCTGCTTTGTAGTACCTCAATGCCATCTCCAGCTTAAGACACATCAGGGTCACCAAAGATGGGATTGCAAAGTTTGACCTGGAGCTGGATCTCAAGGATTCTCAGAGCAAGATTTACCTGTATAAGGTGAGGCTGAAGGGGCTATGGGTGGGGGGATCTGGCAGGGATGCTGCAGGTCTAGTGGGGAGGGAACTATGGGTACCCAGGATTCCTCCATGGGAACAACCAGAGCACACAAGTGGTGAGCCCCTCATCCCATGGAGTTCCTGGCTGGATTTGGGCCAAGCCCTGGTGTAGACCATCCATCCACAGGGACTTCTTATCTCATACTGAGCAACTAGGCTCTCCAGCTGGGCCTGTGATTCTCTGTAAATTGTGTCTAACACCAGAGCACAGGGGTGAAAAAAGGGTTCTGAGAAAGTGCACCCCTTTCCATCTGAGCTTTCTTTCCAGAGACTTCATACATCCCTATCTGGGCTCTAGGAGTAATTACCTGCCAACCAGATGGGGGCAGAGGCAGGTGGGGAGCAGCTGGTAAAATTTGGCTAGTTTTGTAGCCAAACTCATCCAGCTTCATCACTTATAAGCTGTATGACCTCAGACAAGATACTTATCTTCCCCATGCCTCGGCTTCCTCACTTGTGAACTGGGGATAATATAGGACCTGCCTCATGGTGTACTGCAGCGCTAAATGACATAATGCGTGACTTACCCCTTCCCTCACCTCTCTGCTCATTCCTGCTTCTCTTCCCCTTGTCCCTCAGTTCCTGCCCCATTGGCCTTGTCCCTGTTCCTTTGCCCAGGTGTTCCCTCTGCTTGGCATGTTCATCCCCCATATCAACAGGGCTAATTCCTTCATGGCAAAGAGACTTCCCTTGGCCACTCCGTGTGATTCCACTATGTCCCTCCAGCCCCATCCGGGCACTCAGGAGCCCTGGACACATATCTACCTTTTTGTTCCCTAGTTTTCTCTCTCTTTCTCTCTTTCTTTTTCTTTCTTTCCTTCCTTCCTTCCTTCCTTCCTTCCTTCCTTCCTTCCTTCCTTCCTTCCTTCCTTCCTTCCTTCCTTCCTTCCTTCCTTTTGTCTCATTCTGTTGCCCAGCCTGGAGTGCAGTGGTGCAATCTCGGCTCACTGCAACCTCTCCCTCCCAGGTTCAAGCAATTCTTCTGCCTCAGCCTTCCGAGTAGCTGGGATTACAGGTGTTTGCCACCACATCCAGCTAATTTTTTGTATTTTCAGTACAGACAGGGTTTCACCATGTTGGCCAGCTGCTCTTGAACTCTTGGCCTCAAGTGATTCACCCGCCTCAACCTCCCAAAATGCTGGGATTACATGCATGAGCCATCACGCCCGGCCAGTTCTATTTTTTTCTAACATAAATTATTTACTTATTTATGACATTTATTATTTATATTTTTCCTCCGTAGGATTTTAGCTAGTGAGAGCAGGAATCTTTGTTTTATGCATTGATGTGTCCTAAGTACCTGAAACAGTGCCTGGCACACAGTGGGCCCCTAATAAGTATTAGCTGTTGTTAATATTCAGCAAGTAGCAAAGCTATCTAGGGCTTAGTTAAAGTAGGTATGCATATAGATGACTGGGTTTTGTAGAGCCTTATGGATATCTGATGTTATACTCTGCAAGTTCCTGTTGGTGAATAAGTTGAGCTGGGGCCTCTGGGCCATGGGTGTTGTGTCTGGCCTCCCCTGTATCCTTGCAGGGCTGCTGGGGAGTAACCCTACTCACAGCCTGAGCTGGAATGTCAGCAACTTCAGGTGCCCCTTTGTATAACACTTGCAGACTTTTCACTCCATGGACATTGCTAGAGCATGGATTCCCATCCAGCTCATAATCCCTGTTCCCATGTCCTCCAGGCCCTGCTGTCCACCCCATCCCAGCTCCTCTATGGTTTCAGGAATCTGTTGTCTGGTGACTGGGCCCGTGGGAGAAAACTGCTGGTTATAGCCAGAATGGGACTGGGGCAGGAAGCACTGAGGACCCACTGAGGCCCGCCTCCTCTTCCTTTTCTGGCCTTAGGATGGTGAGATGATCCCCTATGGCTTCAACAACCAGACCAAGCACTGTCTGCGCCGGCTGGGGAAGCGCTATGAGTTCCAGATCCAAGATCTGAGGCCTGAGGATGCTGGCATTTACCAGGTCAAGGTGGAGGATGCTGTGGTCTTCTCCACAGAACTGGAGGCCGGTGGTGAGTGGTCTACACTGCCGAAGTTGGAGTTGGGGAGATCTGTTAGAAATGGAGTCCATGTTGGTGCAATGTGTGTGTTGGGGGGTAAATGTGACGTGGCCCCAGCTGCAAAGACAATTGGGAGAGGGACACATACCTAGATGGCCAAATTTTGATGCTTTCTGCTTTCCAAAGCCTTGGTGCAAGTTATCTCTCCTGGTGCTGAGCTGGGTTCTACTGAATTACTGTCACAGACATAGAACATACGTGTCATGCCTCTGCTTAGACCTTCTGCAGCCACCAATTAGTTTCGGATCAGATCCAGACTAATCGCACAGCCTCTAAAACTCCTTTCTGTTGCATGCCCTCATCTCCCACAACGCCCTAGCAAGAATCTCTGGGTTAGGCATCCTCGAGCTCCATACCAGACCTTTCCTTTCCTGCTTCCTGTATTCCTTCCCCATCTAGGAACTGACACTCCTCCTTCATCAAACTCTGTCCCATCCCCATGAGTACCTGTGTCCACATCACTCTCAGAGCACCTGCCAGCTCGAGGGGGTTCTTGAAAGGACAAGGAGAGGCCTGGGGAAGGCAGCTTTGGACAGACATGTCATAAGAACATGGCCAAATCAAAGTTGGGGAAGAAAAAAGGGGGTTATGTGTCCCAGCATGGGGAGGTGCCCAGATGGGGCTTTGGAAAGCAGTTTGGGAAAAGGAGTATGGGTTTGGGAGTCAGCCAGACCTGGGTGTGAATCTTGGTTTCTCTTAACTGCGTAAGACTGGGGCAAGTTATTTAACTTTTTAAGCCTCAGTTTTCTCACCTGTAAAAAGAAATTGATAATACTTACCTTAGAGATGGTCACAAGGATGAATAAGATAAACTACTGGCTCTTAGCATAGTGGTTTCCTTCATGCATCCACCTTGTCCCAAATACAACTTTTGGGTTTAGAAGTATAGAATCCCAGAGCTGAAAATAAGCCTCGTTGCTCATAATTGTAACCCCTCATTTTATGTGGGGGGAATTGACACCTGAGGTCCGGAGGTGACCTGTCCAAGGTAACACGGGGAGTTTGTGGCTGAGCTGGTCTAAGCCAGGATTTCTGAACGGCCAGCCTTGCCGCCTCAGATCACACTGTGTCAAACCATCAAGCTGATATCCCCATTCCTGCTTCTCTGGCAGCCATCCCCCCAAGAGTGGCGGTCCCACTGGCGGAGACCCACTGTGAGGAGCAGGGTGACGCAGTCTTCGAATGTACCCTCTCCAGTCCCTGCCCTAGTGCAGCCTGGCATTTCCGGCACCGGCTACTCCACCCCAGTGACAAATATGAAGTGTTCGTGTCCCCCGACGGGCTGACCCACCGGCTGGTGGTGAGGGGGGTCCATTTCTCAGACATGGGCCCCTACTCCCTGGGCACTGGGCTCTATACTTCCAGCGCCTGGCTGGTGGTTGAAGGTGAGTGCTTCACAGCTCTGTCTTTCTCTGCCTCCAGGGAAGACCTTGGGGCTGCAGAGGCATGAGGAAGATGAAGCAGTGGGATTTCCTTTGGTCAGTCATTTGCTCTGGAACGATTCCCTTGCTCAGGGAGAATAAGGAAGGCTCCTTAGATTATTCTCCACCCACTGCAGTGCAGACCTTCATGGCCAACCCAACCCTTCTCAGCTATGCCTGCTCCACTGGGTCTGTTGGAATTACTCTGGGGCACAGATGGCTCTAGGGTCCTAGGCAGCCTTGGGACAGTGGCCCAAGTTCAGTCTGGATGAGAAGCCCCTGCACCAGACCAGAGAGCACTCTCAAACTTCCCTGGGGATTGAAATTTGGGTTCAAGATGTTCCCAGGAAAGTGTAAATTGGACATAAGTAAGGCAGGTGGTAGAGCAAGTCGATATTTTAAAAACCATGCACCTGCTGCGGCAGTTTGATAAACAAATGACTTTTGGCTTACACGTTTTCTCCAAAACCCTCATGAAGCCTGTAGCAGGGTGGCCTATGGGTATAGGACTAGGGAAGGTGGTGATGGGATTCACCCATCCATCCCTGGAACACCCTGGCTTCCTTCCCAGGTGGTCACCTTGCTTCTCTCCTGGGGAAGCCCAGGTCAGGCAAGCAGTTGGGCTCAGGCGGGTGCTTTGGCCAGATTTAACAGGAGTTTTGGTATTTTCTCTTGTCTCTCCATGTGGGCACTGACCTTCCATATGAATAATCCCTCACCGAAGCTGGGAAGGATAAAGACCTTCAGTCCACAAGTGCTGACCACCAACTGCAGAGGCAAGGAGCCCAGGCCTCAGGAGCAGAAAAGTCTGGGAGCATCAACAGCCAGGGAGAGAAATCCAGAGAGCAGGGCCCCAGGGAGGGCTCCCTTGAAGGGGCTGGGCCGGCTTCTGGGCTCCAGCACATAGCCAGCCCAGACAGGGATGGCCTTGGCAGACATGGCTACTCCTTGATGAGGGACAAAGGGGCAGCTGACTCAGCCTGGGGCCCTGGACAGGAGGGCGAGGGCTTTCTAGTAGCAGAGGGAAGTAGAGCCACTCTTCCCAGGGAAAATCAATCCCGCAGAGAGGGAGGCTGGGCCAGAAGCCTTGCAGAGAGGCCCCATCTACAGGGAGAGAGCTCAGAATCAGGGTTGGGCCTCCCAGAAAAACGACAGCAAGATCGTGGCAGAGACAGCAATGGTGATGAATGCTGGAGGACAGCAAGAGGCTGGGAAGCTGAGTCCAGTCTGCTTCAGTCTGGAGGACTGGGGAGCAGAAGGGAAGGAAAGGAGCACAGAGGGGTCAGTGGAAGACAACTGGACAGGCACGCCCCAGAGCAACTGTGGGATGCTCGACTGGGACCTGGGAGAGGAAAGAGCGACCTGCAGGGATGCCAGTCTGATCCTGTAGGGTCCTGGCCAAGAGGAAAGCAGATAGAGATTTCACAGGATGACAGCCTGGCTGAGATGGACAGAGGGGATGCTCCAAGTAGGGAAAGGGGGAGAGGAATAGAAGTGTGGGGTAGTGGGACTGGCCTGGGAGAAGCTGGAGACAGCAATGGGGCAGGAGGTCCTG
The DNA here is from genome assembly GCF_028878055.3 of Symphalangus syndactylus. Classification (NCBI taxonomy): domain Eukaryota; kingdom Metazoa; phylum Chordata; class Mammalia; order Primates; family Hylobatidae; genus Symphalangus; species Symphalangus syndactylus. Next base: position 21,820,735 of record NC_072434.2, on the reverse strand, counting down.
GCACCCTGGAGTTTACTGGAGGAAGAGGTTCTGGCTCCAAGGTAGGCATGGGCCCTGAATCCTGGGGTTCTCAGGGAGATAGAGATACTGACTATTGGGAAGCCAGGGGCTACTGGGGTTCAGGAGAGTTTCTAGGACAGACACCTGGAGGCAAGGGCTTCCAGGAACCATCAATATCAGGTGGTAGAAAATTCCTTCTGGGAGATGTGAGTCCTGAGCTCAAAGCTGAAGACTCACTGCAGGAGGCAGATGGTCTATGCCAGGGGGAGTCTGTAGTTGGAGGAAGTGCCTACAAAACTGGCCCTGGAGGCCCAGGAGACCCCAGAGGCTGCGAAGGTGGCCTACAGGAGCTCAGGGGAGGGGATGGCCAGGAAACAGCTTGGGCCTCGGGTGAGGTAGGGGATGACCCCAGAAGCTTCCAGTCTTCCCAGGGCTGGACAGCAGGTCAAAGAGCAGCAGGGGGTGTTGGCAGAATAGAATCTAAGGGCACAAGTCCTTGGGATGACACACCATCTAGCCTCAGAAAAACTGGGGCCCACCATGGGCCTGGAGTGCTGGGGTCCAGTGGAGGGCAAGAGGGTATGGGTGGTATCTGGGTGGCTGAACTGACGGAGTCTGGTCAGGGGGTGGATGCCAGAAGCTGTGGGCTAACTAGGGCTCCAGGCCTGGGTGCTCAGGGATCTGGGGGGACACTAGGAGATAAGGAAGGATTAAGAGGTCCTGGGTCAATAGGGTCTGAACTAGATTTCTGGAATGGGTCAGGGAACTCCAGAGTAAAAAGACCCAGAGGTGGGACAGGCTATAAAGATGGCTTGGAAGGTCCCGGGAGAATAGAATCTAGGTACGAGGGTGGCTTAGGATATTCTAGGAGAATAGGCCCTAAAAGCGGGGTTGGTTATAGCTATGGCTCAGGGGTTCCAGGAGAAATGGGATCCGGCCATGGTGCTGGTTGTACAGTTTCCCCTAGGGCACCTGCAGAAATGGAGTCTGACGAAGGGGGTGCGTATAGGCATGGCTCCGGAGTGCCTGGGGGAGTGTGGTCTGGAAACGAAGATTCTGGCCCTGCAGGAGGAGGGTCTGGGAGAGTTGCCAGTCTTAAGAATGGCTCAGGTAGTCCTGATGGAGCACCCACGGATGACACCAGGAATTGGGCCTCTGCATGCCAGGGCGGCATGGACCCTAGGGGAGGGCACCATTCAGATGCCAGCTTAGGGAGTCCTGGGGTGACAGGGTCTGTGGGTAGAGGTGGTCTCAAGGCCCCTGGAGTAGTGGAGACTGCTGGGATGGGATGTGTGGAAGCAGAACCAGAGAGCTCTGGAAAAATAAGGCCTTGGGGTCAGACTGGAAATTATGGGGGCTTCAGAGCCTTAGAGGCCCTGGGGACCTTTGGAGAAGGAGGCTATGAAGATGGCTCTAGGGGTCCAGGAGCCATGGGACCAGGGTCTCTGAGGGCAGGGAGCAAAGTGGGTGAGGGGGATGGGGCAAGATGCCCTGGTGCTAGGGCCTCTGGAGCTGGAGCTGGTTATAGGGATGATACCAGGCACCCTGAGTCACTCGCACCTCACACTGGGGCTGCTTCTGAGAGCCAGTGGGCTTATGGGGCTGGCAATGTGCTGGGTTATGAGGATGGATCAGAACTTCCAGGGCCTCAGGGAACTGGGGTCAGAACAGCCTATGGAGGAAGGTCAAGGGCCCTTGGTCCTAGGAGTACAGGGCCAGGGGGTGAGGCAGGCTTTAGAGATGGTTCAGGAGGCCTCCAAGGAATGGGATCAGCAGATGGGCCAGGTTGTAGGAAGGGTATTGGGGAAATGGGGTCAGTGGATAAGGAAGGTTATAGGAAAGATTTGGGGGCTCTTGAGAATATGGGTTCGGGGAGCAAGGCAGATTATAGGGATGGTGTAGGGGGTTCTGGGGCAATGGGGTCAATGGATGAAGCAGGTTATAGGAAAGATTTAGGGGCTCCTGAGGGAATAAGTTCAGGGAGCAAGGCAGATTATAGGGGTGGTTTAAAGGGTTCCAGGGAAATGGAGTCAATGGATGAAGCAGATAATAGGAAAGATTTGGGAGTTCCTGAGGGAATGGGTGCAGGTTATAGGGGTGGTTTAAGGGGTCCTGGGGAGATGGGGTCAGTGGATGAGTCAGGTCATAGGAATGGGATTGGAGGTTATGGGAAAATGGGGTCAGGTTATAGAGAGGATTTGGGGGCTCCTGAGGGAATGGGCACAGGGAGCAAGGCAGGTTATAGGGATGGCTTAAGGGGTTCTGGAGAAATGAGGTCAATGGATGACGCAGGTTATAGGAGAAATTTGGGAGCTCCTGAGGGAATGGATTCAGGCAGCAAGGCAGGTTACAGGGGTGGTTTAAGGGGTTCTGGGGAAATGGGGTTAATTGATGAGGCAGGCTGTAGGAAAGATTTGGGGGTTTCTGAGGGAGTGGGTTCAGGGAGCAAAGCAGGTTATAGGGGTGGTTTAAGGGGTTCTGGAGAAATGGGGTCAGTGGATAAGGCAGGTTATAGGAAGGATTTGGGGACTCCTGAGGGAATGGGTTCAGGGAGTAAGGCAGGTTTTAGGGATGGTTTAGGGGGTTCTGAAGAAATGGGGTCAGTGAATAAGGCAGGTTATAGGAAGAATTTGGGGGCTCCTAAGAGAATGGGTTCAGGGAGTAAGGCAAGTTTTAGGGATGGTTTAGGGGGTTCTGGAGAAATGGGGTCAGTGAATGAAGCAGGTTATAGGAAGGATTTAGGGGCTCCTGAGGGAATGGGTTCAGGGAATAAGGCAGGTTTTAGGGATGGTTTAGGGAGTTCTGGGGAAATGGGGTCAGTGGATGAGGCAGGTTATAGGAAGGATTTGGGGGCTCCTGAGGGAATGGGTTCAGGGAGTAAGGCAGGTTTCAGGGATGGTTTAGGGGGTTCTGAAGAAATGGGGTCAGTGAATAAGGCAGGTTATAGGAAGGATTTGGGGGCTCCTAAGGGAATGGGTTCAGGGAGTAAGGCAGGTTTTAGGGATGGTTTAGGGGGTTCTGGAGAAATGGGGTCAGTGGATAAGGAAGGTTGTAGGAAGGATTTGGGGGCTCCTAAGGGAATGGGTTCAGGGAGTAAGGCAGGTTTTAGGGATGGTTTAGGGAGTTCTGGAGAAATGGGGTCAGTGGATGAGGCAGATTGTAGGAAGGATTTGGGGGCTCCTAAGGGAATGGGTTCAGGGAGTAAGGCAGGTTTTAGGGATGGTTTAGGAGGTTCTGGAGAAATGGGGTCAGTGGATGAGGCAGATTGTAGGAAGGATTTGGGGGCTCCTGAGGGAATGGGTTCAGGGAGTAAGGCAGGTTTTAGGGATGGTTTAGGGGGTTCTGGAGAAATGGGGTCAGTGGATGAGGCAGATTGTAGGAAGGATTTAGGGGCTCCTGAGGGAATGGGTTCAGGGAGTAAGGCAGGTTTTAGGGATGGTTTAGAGGGTTCTGGAGAAATGGGGTCAGTGGATGAGGCAGATTGTAGGAAGGATTTGGGGGCTCCTAAGGGAATGGGTTCAGGGAGTAAGGCAGGTTTTAGGGATGGTTTAAGGGATTCTGGAGAAATGGGGTCAGTGAATGAGGCAGATTATAGGAAGGATTTGGGGGCTCCTGAGGGAATGGGTTCAGGGAGTAAGGCAGGTTTTAGGGATGGTTTAGGGAGTTCTGGAGAAATGGGGTCAGTGGATGAAGCAGGTTATAGGAAGGATTTGGGGGCTCCTAAGGGAATGGGTTCAGGGAGTAAGGCAGGTTTCAGGGATGGTTTAGGGGGTTCTGGGGAAATGGGGTCAGTGAATAAGGCAGGTTATAGGAAGGATTTGGGGGCTCCTAAGGGAATGGGTTCAGGGAGTAAGGCAGGTTTTAGGGATGGTTTAGGGAGTTCTGGAGAAATGGGGTCAGTGGATGAGGCAGGTTATAGGAAGGATTTGGGGGCTCCTGAGGGAATGGGTTCAGGGAGTAAGGCAGGTTTCAGGGATGGTTTAGGGGGTTCTGGAGATATGGGGTCAGTGGATGAGGCAGGTTATAGGAAGGATTTGGGGGCTCTTGAGGGAATGGGATCAGGGAGTAAGGCAGGTTTTAGGGATGGTTTAGGGAGTTCTGGAGAATTGGGGTCAGTGAATGAGGCAGGTTACAGGAAGGATTTGGGGGTTCCTAAGGGAATGGGTTCAAGGAGTAAGGCAGGTTTTAGGGATGGTTTAAGGGATTCTGGAGAAATGGGGTCAGTGGATGAGGCAGGTTATAGGAAGGATTTGGGGGCTCCTGAGGGAATGGGTTCAAGGAGTAAGGCAGGTTTTGGGGATGGTTTAGAGGGTTCTGGAGAAATGGGGTCAGTGGATGAGGCAGATTGTAGGAAGGATTTGGGGGCTCCTAAGGGAATGGGTTCAGGGAGTAAGGCAGGTTTTAGGGATGGTTTAAGGGATTCTGGAGAAATGGGGTCAGTGAATGAGGCAGATTATAGGAAAGATTTGGGGGCTCCTGAGGGAATAGTTTCAGGGAGTAAGGCAGGTTTTAGGGATGGTTTAGGGAGTTCTGGAGAAATGGGGTCAGTGGATGAAGCAGGTTATAGGAAGGATTTTGGGGCTCCTGAGGGAATGGGTTCAGGGAGTAAGGCAGGTTTTAGGGATGGTTTAAGGGATTCTGGAGAAATGGGGTCAGTGGATGAGGCAGGTTGTAGGAAGGATTTGGGGGCTCCTGAGGGAATGGGTTCAGGGAATAAGGCAGGTTTTAGGGATGGTTTAGGCAGTTCTGGGGAAATGGGGTCAATGGATGTGGCAGGTTATAGGAAGGGTTTGGGAGCTCCTGAGGCAATGGGTTCAGGGAGTTACACAAATTACAGGAATGGTTTAGGCGGTTCTGGAAAAATCAGTTCAGGGAGTGAGGCAGTTTATAAGAATGTTTTAGGGGGTTCTGGGAGGATTCCATTAGGGAGCGAGGCAGGTTCTAGGGGTAGTTTGGGGGATTCTGGGTGCATTTTGTCATGGAATGAGGCGGGTTCTAGGCAAGGCTTTGGGGAAACTAATGGCATGGGGTCAGGGAGTGAGGTCAGTTATAGGGGAGGCTCGGGAGGATCTGGGGAAATGGGGCCAGAGGGTGAGATGGGTTATGGAGATGGTTCAGGGAGGCTTGGAGTACCAGGCTCACCAGCTGGTATAGGACATGAGGCTGGACCCAGAGGCCATAAAGCCATGGGGCACCGGTCAGGATATTGGGTAGCATCAGAGGGTGGCACGAGCTCCAAGGATGGTCCAGAGCGAGCCAGGGATACAGGGCTTGTGGATGGGGCAGGACCTGGGGTGGAACCTGGGATGGCTAGAATGTCAGGCACTCCAGGTGGCATGACACACAGAGACAGCCCCAGGGGCCCAGGGGTGCTGGGGTCTCAGGGAGGGCGACAGACTCTTTCAGATGAGCGAGGCTCCACCAAAGATCTTGGGGGCTATGGAACTTCAGGGATCCCTGAGGCCTCGGAGGCTGCTGGTGCCAAGGGAAAACCAGATGTCAAAGAATGGCAAGATAGTTCTGGGACTCCAGGGTCTTCTAGAGACAGAGGGGCTCCCAGGGTGAAGGATAGGCCTCCAGACCAAGCAGGGATTATGGGGGCTTCTGGGTTTCTTGATGGCAAGGGGGCAGTGGAAGTTGAGACCTGGGCAGGAATGGCTGCTCTAGGGTCTGGACATGAACAGGACATCTGGAAAGCAGGCCCAGGAATGACAGACAGGGGTAGAGTTGCTGGCCAGGGGGGGTTGGCATCTCAGGGAAGCGGGGACTCACTTTTGGGAAGCAGAAGGATAGGCTCAGGGAGTTCAGCGGGGACAGGCCAGGATCTGGACTGCAGCTCTATGCCTGGGGGAAGGGGCAAGTCAACATCAGGGCCTGCTGATGGACAAGGGATGAGCAATGCTTGGGCTCCTGATTGGGAAAACCAGGGGTTTAGCCGAGGCAGCATAGGTGCTGGGAAGCAGCCCGCAGGCTCCAGAGCTTCTGGTTCTCTGCAGGAGAAAGATGCCGCTTTTAGTGGGACCCATGAAGGGCCACGGGGCTTTAAGGGCGGGGAGGGTGCACCAGGCCAAGAGGCGGCTGGTGGATGCCGAAGCCCATGGTCCCAGGATAGCAAAGGTTCAAGTCCTGGAAGGGGCAGTTCTGGTGGTGCAGAGGACTCAGGTATCCTGGGCAAGGGGAATTCTACTGAGTGGGGGAATGCCCTCACTCCAAAACCTGGGGAGTCGGGACCTCAGGGAGCCTGGAATGGCTTAGATGGTCCCTTTGGCAGAAAAGCCTCTAGAGATAGGTCAGGAGGGACCCAGGACCTGAGCTTTCAGCTAGGCAAGGGACAGAGAGGAGGAAAGAGGTCCTTCGGGGAGCAGGGGTCCCTGGAAGCTGAGAATGGTGAGGTCCAGGGTCCTGGGGCCCTAAAGGAGGATGAAGGGCAGGGAGTGGAAGAGGCTGGGAGGTCAGGCAGGAGGCCTGGCTCACTCAGGAGCAGGTCTCAGGCACAGTCAGGGGCTGAGGTTGGAGGAGGAAAGAGAAGGGGAGCAGATGAGGCTGGAAGCATGGAGTGGCAGCCTATGGGGGAGAACTGGGGGTGCCTGGAGGAGATGCTGAATGAAGATCAGAGCTGGGAGCCCCCTGGTCACCTTGGTAGCAGGAGAGGTGGCAAAGACAGCAGGTTGGACATCTATGGAGAGAGGAGAGATGCTACCCGGAGTTCCACATCCAGATACAAGCCTGGCACTAGCAGTTTCTCCAAGGATGCCCGAGGTAGGTGCTTCTCCACTGAGCTGGCTCCCATGGGTTAGAGACAGTGGGGAGCTCCCTGGCCACTGGGATGCTTGGGTCTGTCCCAGTTCTGCCTCCGGCCCCAGGACTTTGTCCCTGCCAGTGCTCCCCATTCTCAGGAACCTTTTGCAAATTTAGGGAGCAACCTCTTCCTCTTTACGCAGATGGGGTCCAGCCTGTGAGAGGCTCAGAGGTCTCCTAGGTATCTGCTCTTGAAACCTTATGTCCACAGCACCAGAGTTGTTGACCCAATTCTCTGTGGGTTACCAGACTTCTCACCTATGGCAGGGGGGCCCTTCATATACCTTACACCCCAGGTCTCCTGGACCAGCCTAGGTCCTACTGAGAAAAGCAGCAATGCATGGGCTCCTGTCTGGGAAGACCAGGGCATTGGAGGCAAGGCAGCATAGGTGCTGGGAACCAGCCCTGCTGACACCAGCTGAGCCCAGTTGGCAGGACCATGGTGGCCTTACAGGGCACAGCGCAGGCCATGGCCTGGGGGGCTCAGTCCTGGGGACTCCCTCTGTGTCTCTCCAGGCCCCATGGGCCACTTCTCCCAGGGCCTGGCTGACATTGAGGTGCATCAGGGGGAGGCTGCCACACTCTCCTGTACCCTCACCAGTGACCTGGGACCTGGCACCTGGTTTAAGGATGGCATCAAGGTACTGCCTCCCCTCACACCTTCTCTTTACCAGCGGGAGGGACAGAGGTAAAGCAGAGAGGAGGAAGAGGGTAGAGGCTTTGAAAGAAAGACTTTTCATTCTTCATTTTGCTAATGTATCTACCTTGGGAGAAGTTTAAATCGCCAATAACTTGGTGTGTTTAAAATAAAATTGGATTTTTAAATGACGTGTATCCTACACCCCTCAGCATACCCCTTGTTCTTCCACCATCCAAAACACCGCTTCTATACCCATACCTGCTGAATCTTACCCATCCTTCAAGGCCTTGTAGAAATGCCATCTTCTCATCCCAACCAGAAGGGGCCCTCATCTCCCTGCACAACCCCCCATCCTCCATTAAAGCTGTCACCCCAAGAGAGACATCACAGTGACTCAGGACATGGGGCTTAGTGTCAGCTAGGTCTGGCTTCAGATCCCAGCTCTGCTACTACCAGTTATGGGACTTCAAGCAAGCTGGCAAACAGTCTGGCTTCCTCATCTATAAAGTGGGACAAATAATAGTACTTACTTCATAAGGTTGTTACGACAATTAAATAAGGTGCTAAGCACAGAGAGCATTGGCACGCAATAAGCATTCCATTCACACAGCTGTTATCAGGATCCCAGCATCAGTAAAGGGCTCTGGTTAGCTAGCCTGGATGAGCTGGGATGGGAGTGGGGTGACCTTCTCCTGCTGTGGCCCTGTCTCCAGCTCACCGCCCAGGATGGAGTCATCTTTAAGCAAGATGGTCTCAGGCACAGCCTCTTCATCACGCACGTGCAGGGGACCCAAGCCGGGAGGTACACCTTTGTAGCCGGTGACCAGCAGAGCGAGGCCACCCTGACTGTCCAGGGTAAGGCCCAGCCCTGCCCTGCCCTGTCCCACAGTCTCTTTGTACCAGCTGATATGCCTTGCTTTAAAACACCTGAATTTGTGGCTAGTCTGCAGCCAGTATCTAATCTCATCCCCAGAGAAGATGATTTAAAAAGCTGACTCATACCCTGTCTATTCCAGCATCTTAGCTCTTTCCCTGTCAGGAAGTTCTTGGTGAAGTCTAAACCTGGTCTCTCCTGCTGCAGATGAAGCCCTTCCGCTTGTTTGTCCTCATGTGGTGGGGCAGGGGATTCCTTACTCTTCCCCCAAACTTCCTTCTCTGGGTCCTCCTTTCTATATTCCCCAGGTGCCCAGTGCCCTGGTCTTCCTCGACTGTCTTGTTTTATTTCTAGATTCCCCTACCATTGCTCCAGATGTGACAGAGAAACTGAGAGAGCCACTGGTGGTCAAGGCTGGGAAGCCGGTGACAGTGAAGATCCCCTTCCAGAGCCACCTCCCCATTCAGGCTGCCTGGAGGAAGGACGGGGCTGAGGTGGTGGGCAGTGGTGACAGGGAGGCCCAGGTGGACCTGGGGGATGGCTACACGCGGCTGTGCCTCCCCAGTGCAGGCAGGAAGGACTGTGGCCAGTACAGCGTGACGCTGACGAGCGAGGGAGGCTCTGTGCAGGCCAAGCTCACTCTGCAAGTCATAGGTACCAGCCCTGTCTTCCCCCAACCAAGGCCTGAGAATCCCTGGGGTTCTGGGCCCTCCCTGCCATCAAGGGCAGGCCTGGGGTATGATCTCTGCTGGCTCTGATCCTCATTTGTATGCGGTTTAAGATCTAGACCTACCCCTGACTCTGCTCAGACTGCTTAGGAAGAAGTAGTTGAGATCAACACAGTGCTGGGCTCCTGCTGGGGGGGAGGAGCCGGTTATGCTTCTCTGACCCCAATACACTGGGTCCTCAGGAAGTTGCTGGGTAGGATGGTGGTCCCCAGCCCTGAGTGGCGCCAGCAAGGTAGGACTGCTCTGGGCCGAGCAGGTGCCCATACCAGCCATCGGACGGTGGGGCTGGGAGGGGCTGGCTCATTCCATGGCACATCCCTGGGTGCATGTATGTGTTGGGGGTGGAGACATCTCAAGAATGTGTGGCCCTCTGGGTAATGCCCAAGGCTCTCTGGACAGTCTGCCCCATTGCAGGCTTATCTGCTGATGAGTGGATGGGGGTGGGGGGGGAGTCGGGGTGGGGGGGAGTCGGGGGTGTCGGTACTGCTCCCCTCCAGCTCCTCTGACCCCTCCTCTTCCCGCTCCTCTCTGTGGGTCCCCAGACAAGCCTGATCCCCCACAAGGCCCCATGGAGGTTCAGGATTGCCATAGGGCTGGAGTCCGCCTCCGCTGGCGGCCCCCAAGGGATGATGGGGGCCGGACTGTAGAGCGCTACGTGGTGGAGAGACGGCAGGCTGGCAGAAGCACTTGGCTGAAGGTGGGCGAGGCCCCCGCTGACAGCACCACCTTCACGGATGCCCATGTGGAGCCAGGCAGGAAGTATGCCTTCCGAGTGCGGGCTGTGACCTCAGAGGGGGCTGGCGAGGCCCTGGAGTCTGAGGAGACATTGGTGGCTCCTGAGGGTGAGAGAAAAGGCTGGGGCTGGGGGTGGGGGACACTCCTGGGCTCCCCACTGTGCTGAGGAGGGCAGGCTGTCCCAGAGGCTGAGTGACACCAGCCTGTGCTCGGGGCTTTGGAGGCCCTTCTGTAGCACTCTGGAGACTCCTTCCCTCAGCTGCATTTGGGATCTGGCACCCAGATTAGGAAGTGTTTTACAGAGTCTCCGGGAATGGGTGTATGGGCCAGCAAAGCCCACTGTCGTGGGCCCCAGGGAGAGAGGAGCATCTTCTTCCAACATCTTGTCAGAGGACTGGAGGCTGAGGGGCCTCAGGGCTGGTTCTAGGCTCCGAGGCTACAGTGCCTTCTCTGTCCTTTCATTCCTTCCCTTGAATAGCCAGAACACTGACCTAGGGCGGGCTGGCTCAGCCCCGACACTCACCAGGACAGGGCGGAGTGTGTCCTGTCCCAGATGCCTGTGCCCCCTACCCCCAGGGGCTCCCCATGAGCTGGCACCTTTCCCAGGCCTCTGGCTGACTGGAATCTTTCTTGCCCCCAGCTCTCCCCAAGGCCCCTTCTGCGCCAGCCATTTTGTCGGCCTCCAGCCAGGGCATCACACTGACATGGACAGCACCTCGGGGCCCTGGCAGCGCCCACATCCTGGGCTACCTGATCGAGAGGCGTAAGAAGGGGAGCAACACGTGGACAGCAGTGAACGACCAGCCGGTGCCTGGTGAGCATTGTCCTGGCTTCCAGAGCTTCCTTAGACCCCTCCTGGCACCAGGATCCCAGGGACTTTTCAGTTCAGATTGGTTTAATACAGTCATTCTCATCTAGGGTGGTTTGGCAATGTCTGGAGATATTTTTCATGGTCACAATGGGGTGGAGGGTAAATGTTACTGGCATCTAGTGCAAAGAGGTCAGGGATGCTGTTAAACATCCTACAGTACACAGGACAGAACCCACCTCGTCCTCTCAAAAATCCCGAAGAAGAATCTGGCAAAAAAATTTCAATTGTGCTGAGGTGAAGAAGCCCTGATTCAGAAATCCCAGCTGAGAGCCAGAGATGAAGCCGTTAGCCTTGGCCCCTCTACTTCCGGCCTTGACCTTGGACAGTTCACTTCCTCTCTAGATCTGAATTTCCACACCCATAAAGGGGAGAGAAGGATTCCCTGCCCCACTAAGTAGTTTCCGAAGAAACAAACTCCATTCTGAGATCAGAAAGAACTTGGAAAAGCCAAAGGGCTGGGCAGATGCTGAAGGGTCTTGTGATAACACTTAGCATTTCTTTGCTCTGCATGCATGCTGCGGAAGTCCAGGTTTGAGGAGGAAAGAACAGGCTTGGAAGAGCTTGCCAGGAGACCTGGATTCAGGTCATGGTTCTGCTACTTAGAAGCTGAGGCCTGTCAGGGCTTCAGTTTCCTTATCTCTAGAAAGAGAGAGATGAACATTCTTCCAATTTCACTATTTAGTGATTCTGCTTTATTTAAATATGACAGCAACTCTGTAAGGCAGAGACAACCAGAGAGATTAAGGTACTTGCCCAAGAACATCCAGCAAGTTAGTGGTGGAACCAGACAGGGATCCGAGGCTCCTGACGTCCTGAGCAGTGCTCTTTCCACCTTGGAGGGAACTGAGTCACAGCGGGTGGAGGGATGTAGGGAGGAATGTGTTAGGACCCCAGGCTTGGTGTCCTTCAGAACTTGGAGGCACCCAAGCTATCTCCCCATGTCCAGCCCCATCAGGGTGGGACTCACATGGGCGGGCTGTTCACAGAGAGGAAGTGGACGGTGGCGGACGTGCGGCAGGGCTGTCAGTATGAGTTCCGGGTCACAGCTGTGGCTCCCTCAGGCCCCGGAGAGCCTGGACCCCCATCGGATGCCGTCTTTGCTCGGGACTCCATGAGTAAGTAGGGCACCAACCCAGGATGGGGGTGGAGGTGAGCACGGGATAGCCCTGAAGCTGGGTGGGACTTGATGGGAGGTCAAAGGTCACAGGTTGGGGCAGTCCTGAAGGAGATGGTCAGGAGGGCTAGGATATAAAAATCAAAAGGCCTCTTGGGTGAGCTACATCTTAGGGGCCCTACATGAGATCAAATAGGCCCAGAAGCCAGGCAGTGGGATTAGAAGATTCCTTCCCTGCCAAGTGTAATGGTTCCTACTTGTAATCCTAGCATTTGGGGAGGCAGAGGCAGGAGGATTGCTTGAGCTGGGAGTTTGAGGCTGCAGTGAACTATGATTGCACCACTGCACTCCAGCCTGCATGACAGAGGGAGACCTTGTCTCAAAAAAAAAAAAAAAAAAAGAAAGAAAAGAAAGAAGAAGAAGAAAAAAGGAGAGTCCTTTTCAAGATCACTTCACTCACTCTTTGGCCTCTAGGCAGGCCAGCCCCCAAGCTGGCCACCTGCCTCAGTCTCATAAACATCCACTCACTCTAGTGTGCCCATCAGGCAGGGCAGAGGGCAGGTAACAGAGGAAGCTCAGCATCAATTCTCTATCCAATGAATATTTGCCCATCACCTACTAAATGGCCATCATTGTGCCAGGAAGTAGGTGAATCAATCCTGATCTCTGCCCTTGAGAAACTTACAGTCTGAGATAGCATTTCCAATCTGAGACCTGTGGTCTCGGGAACATGGAGTGTATTGAGAGATGCCAACAGACATTCTGAGAATAACAGGAACAGCAAAAAATGTCTGTGATCAAAGATGTGTATGATGTGAGCTTATGATGTTTCCAAGTCCTGCAGGGGAAAAAAACCTGTCTAACCTTGATGCGAATCTAGCTTTTTCACAAAATGCCTATTAAAAGCATCACTCCAAGGCGTACAGCTTAGAAAATGCTGCTCTGTATTTCTCATCCCCTAATCAGTTGCCTACGCCAAGTCCTCTGGGGAGCAGCACATTTCTGGCACTTGACGGATGGGCCAGGTGGTCAACACCTGGAGATCATCTCTGTGGCCCACAGGACCCAGCCCACTGCAGGTGTTCAGGCTGTTTGAATGAACCCAACAAGACCGGAACATTCTGTACTTTTCATTGTTCAAGTGGTATCTGAGTTTTAGTCCTAGGAAGGGCAAAACGTGGAATAGAGGGATGGGGGAGGAAAGCCGGCCCATGCAACTTACTCCTTGCAAATGGACCAAGCCTGTCCTATCTTTTCTCTTTCTTTTCTTTTCTTCTGTGTTCTTTTCTTTTCTTCTCTGTTCTTTTCTTTTCTGTCTCTCTCTCTTTCCTTCTTTCTTTCTTTCTTTCTTTCTTTCTTTCTTTCTTTCTTTCTTTCTATCTCTCTCTCTCCCCCCTTCCTCCCTCCCTCTCTTCTTTCTTTCTCTTTCCTTTCTTTTTCTTTTCTTTTCTTTCTGTCTCTTTTTCTCTCTTTCTTTCTCTCTCTCTCCCCCTTCCTCCCTCCCTCTCTTCTTTCTTTCTCTTTCCATTCTTTTCTTTTTTTTCTTTTCTCTCTCTCTCTCTCTTTCTGACAGGGTCTCACTCTTACCCAGGCTGGAGTGCAGTGATGCAATCTCGGCTCACTGCAGCCTTGAACTCCTGGCCTCAAGCAATCCTCCTGCCTCAGCCTCCTAAGCAGCTGGAACTATGAGCATGTGCCACCATGCCCTGCTAATTTATCTTTTTGTAGAGACAGGGTCTCACTGTATTGCCCAGGCTGGTCTTGAACTCCTGCTTTCAAGCTATCCTCCTGCCTCGGCCTCCTAAAGTGCTGGGATTACAGGCATGAGCCACAGGCCCACAGCCTGTTAATCTCTCTTATCAGTGGTGGGAAGTAGAGACAATAGATAGGATAAGCAGTGTCTAACAGTAGCCACAGCAATCACTACATTTTCTGGATTCTTGTTGCTAAGCAAGGCCCATGGCCCAGCAACATCATCTTATTAGAACTTGTGAGAAATGCTGAATCTCAGGCCTCACCCCAGACCTACTGAGTCAGGGTCTATATTTTTTACCAAAATCCCCAGGTAACTTCTATACTAATTAAAGTTTGAGAAGTACTGCCCTAGCCCAGTGGTTTTCAAACTTCATTGCATATTTAGAAACACCTGGAAAACTCTTAAAAATGTTGATGCCTAGACTGCACCACAGACTAATTAAATCAGAATCTCTGGGGTGGCATCTAGGTGCCAGCATTTTTAAGCTCACCAGGTGATTCCAACGTGCAGCCAGGCTTGAGGGCCAGAGCCCTTTCACACTCACTGTGCTTTTTGCTTGTTCTAAAACCTCTGTGGGTAGGTGGGGCTATTATTTTTTTTTTTTGAAAAGAAGTCTCGCTCTTTCACCCAGGCTGGAGTGCAGTGGCGCGATCTCTGCTCACTGCAGGCTCCGCCCCCTGGGGTTCACGCCATTCTCCTGCCTCAGCCTCCCGCGTAGCTGGGACTACAGGCGCCCGCCACCTCGCCTAGCTAATTTTTTGTATTTTTAGTAGAGACGGGGTTTCACCGTATTAGCCAGGATGGTCTTGATCTCCTGACCTCGTGATCCGCCCGCCTCGGCCTCCCAAAGTGCTGGGATTACAGGCGTGAGCCACCGCGCCCGGCTATTATTATTGTTCTCATGTAACAAGTGGAGAACAAGAAGCCTGCACTGAGTGCCCAAAAGGCAGAGTCTTGACTCTAAGAGCTTAGAGTCCAGAATAAAAACACATAGAAGTCTAGTCTTACGGGATAATGGAACCCAAGAGTTCATCAACTAAAATATCAGTTTTCAGGAATTACAGAAGGATAGTTAGGAGAAGGCGTTTGGCAGGTTGGTGAATGAATGAGGGGAATGAGTTGAGGGAGGCTTCCTGGTGGAGGTGGCCTGGCATCTGTGTGCATAACGGAGACAAAGTGCTGGTTACAGTAAGAATTTGGAACAAGGTAGGTGCTTCAGGAAGAATCTAAAGGCAGAATTGCTAAGTGAAAACAATTCCCAGTCTCCCACAAGGAAGGCTAGTCAATATCCACACTGAGTGGCCTCCCTCAGGAGATGCCATTCCTGACTCTCCCATGCTGCCTGGCAGGACCCCCTGGGCCGGTGAGGAATCTCCAAGTCACAGACACATCGAACACCAGCATCACTCTGAGCTGGGCTGGGCCAGACACCCAGGACGGGGATGAAGCCCAGGGGTATGTGGTGGAGCTGTGCAGCTCAGACAGTCTCCAGTGGCTCCCATGCCATGCAGGCACCGTGCCAGTCACCACCTACACGGCCAAGGGGCTTCGGCCTGGAGAGGGCTACTTCGTGCGGGTGACAGCAGTTAATGAAGGAGGCCAGAGCCAGCCCACTGCCCTGGACACATTAGTGCAAGCCATGCCTGTTACTGGTGAGTGCTGCCTCCTTCCCTGACCCCTGAGCCCTGCAGGCCCCTCCTGAGAGGGGGCCCCTGAGTAGCCGCCATGCACTTGCTAAGCCAGGATCCCCACCCTCAGTTTCAGGAAGTAACATTTATTGAGCACCTACTAGGTGCTAGGCACTGGGCTAGGCAGTCCCTTCTTAGAAATGTTTTCTCATTACAACTCATAACTATACTACAATATTAATGTTTTATTCCGAAGTTACAGAGAAGGAAACTGAGGTTCAAAGTACTTTGCCCAAGTTGTCACTAATGGTATGTGGATTTAAACCTGGAGCCAGGATTTAAACCTGGAGACTCCAAAGTTGATGTTCTGTAGGAGAGAGAGTGGCTGCTTCCCGGGCATGGCCTTCGAAGGCCTAAGTGCAGCTCAGCTCCCATGGTTCACGTTCAGAATGGGACATGCCCAGCTCCCCGTTATTATTGAAAAGAGGTTTGTCTTTCCCTTTGGGCTTTAACCACCACAAGCACCTGATCTGCCTTTGACCCAAGCCGACACCGGGCCACCCCAGCTGACCCTAGTCATCACTGTGGCAGTAGGGAGACACAAACACAGCACATGGAGTCCAGAGTCCCAGAATCTTGTCCTGGCTCTCTCCCGAGCAAGGTGTGACCTCAGGCAAGTCACTTCCTGTCTTAGATTGGTGTTTATCTCATCTGCAAAACATACGCGCTCTGCCACATATCAGTATCTTCCTCTGTTCCAGCCTAGTCCACCCCTCTCCCTGCAGGATCCCTTCCTCAGCTCCTGTCTCTCCCCTGCTAGCATCTCCCCACCAGCCTCTGGGGTCCCCCCTGAAGATTCTGCTCCCAGCTGCACTCCAGTCTTTTAGAGGCCCCAGTGTGTTGGGATCTCAGCATCAATCCAACTGGCCCAGTCTTCCCCTCCAGCCCTGCCTTGCTGGGGACCTAGGGCTGGGGTCCAACTGCAAGGGAAGAGGGAGGTAACCAGTCCTCTTGTGTGTTTCAGTCTGTCCCAAGTTCCTCGTGGACTCCAGCACCAAGGACTTGCTGATGGTCAAGGTCGGGGACACTGTTCGTGTGCCCGTCTCCTTTGAAGTGAGTGTACCTACAGGGATGTGGGGAGGAAAGCCCAGAGAGGCCAAGGGGGCCAGACTCAGCCCTGTGGCTCTCTTTTCTTCCCTGTTCCTTTTTGGCCCCTAGTCAGTGCCCTGGGCTTGTGGAAATCAGGCGAGAGACATGAGGAAGGAAGGATTCAGTTACTCCTTGAAGGTACCTCCCTCACTTGGCCGCTGGGTGGCCATCCTGCTCCAGGCCTGCAAATCCCTCTAGTGGTAGCTTCTGCTACTGCACCTCCAAACTAAGGCTCTTAGGTTCTCCACCTCTCCTAGTCTTGGGAATTCAGGGAGCCGGCCGTGCGGATGATCCCCTTTGACTTCACAATGTATTCTTGTGCAAGCACATGACCTACATTTGACTCAGGGTGATCCTTAACCAACACCAACACCACCTGACTTTACAACAGTAGGATGGTGGCTAAAAGTACAAACTGCCTGGGTTCAAATTTTGATGTCATCACTCACAGCCGTTTGACTTTGGACAAATATTATTTCTTTATTTATTTATTTTGAGATGGAGTCTCACTCTGTCGCCCAGGCTGGAGTGCAGCGGCGCGATCTCGGCTTACTGCAACCTCCACCTCCCGGGTTCAAGCGATTCTCCTGCTTTAGTCTCCCAAGTAGCTGGGATTACAGGCGCCCGCCATCACGCCCGGCTAATTTTTGTATTTTTAGTAGAGATGGGGTTTCGCCATGTTGGCCAGGCTGGTCTCGAACTCCTGACCTCAAGTGATCTGCCCACCTCGGCCTCCCAAAGTGCTGGGATTAGAAGTGTGAGCCACTGTGCCCAGCCAGGACAAATATCTTAATGTCTCTGTGTTTCACCTTCCTCATCTGTCAAAAGGAGATAATAATAGTAACCTATCTCAAAGGTCTGAGGGTTCAAGGAATTAATATATTGAAAGTGTGTATGTAGGGCCTGGCATATGGCAGCACCCAATATGTTTTAATATTATTATTGTTTAAAATCATCATCATCTGTGTAGGAAGCTCATAGCACACGGAGCCAGATTCAAAACAGTCTATCTTACTCTAAATGACTTGTTCTTAACCACAATAATGACAATGATAATGATGACAAAAATATTTAACGCACATTGAGTAGTTACCATGTCCTAGGCCTTGTTCTCTCTGCTTTCCGTGTATGTATTATTAATGCCTTAAATTCTCAGAACAATCTTGTGAGGTCAGTTAGTGACTATCAGCATCTTCATTTGACTCTGGTGCCCACCGTGCCCTGTACTGATGGCCCCGTAGGGAGCTGGCGGCAAGGTCACCAAGCAGCTGGGCTGGCCTTCCCACCCTGCTCAGGGTCACCACAGTTCAAGGCCAGGACACTTCCTCCTAGACTATTGCCAAATTATCTCCTATGTGGTCTTGGCTGCCAGGGTGGTTAACACTCCCCTCCCCACACATCCCTTCTCATTCCCATCCCACCCCCTGCCATGTGAATCCAGAACTCGTTATGCTTTCCTGCTCAGAATCTGACAACAGCGGCTCCTGGCTTACAGGATAACGTCCAGATGTCTGTAGAGGTGTCACGTGGAGGGCACTTTGCATTTTTGCCGAACCTCTTCGTCCAACTTCCTTTCCTGTTCTACCGCCCCCCACCATACCCGCCTGCCAACCTCACACTTTATCACCACCCCTCTTTCCCATCTGTGTTTTCTTGTCGACGTTCTGTGTTTTCTTGTTGACTTTCTCCTTGCAGAAGACTCTTCTCACCGCTTCTACCTTTGGCTTAGCTTAAATGCCATCACCTCCATGAAACTGCCAGCTGCCCCTTCTCAACTTTTCCTTCCTCTCCTTTCTCAGGCCATGCCCATGCCTGAGGTGACCTGGCTGAAGGATGGCTTGCCCTTGCCCAAAAGAAGTGTGACCATTACTAAGGATGGCCTCACCCAGCTTCTGATCCCTGTGGCTGGACTCTCAGACAGTGGTCTCTACACTGTGGTGCTGAGGACCCTGCAGGGGAAGGAGGTTGCCCACAGCTTCCGTATCAGGGTGGCAGGTAAGGCAGGCCTGGCTCTGGGCTCTGGATGCTGGCTTGGCCACTCACCAAGGCAAAGAGGTGTCCACTGGTCTGATCATAGGTCTCAGCCACTGTACCAGGGCTAAGTATGCAAGGTGACCATTCTCCACCTTTCCTCCCTGCTTGATGATAGAAAGTAGAAAGGACCCTGGAAGATCCCCTGGGGACTTCCATTGTCCTTCTGCCTCAGGAGCCTAGAGACAGTCATGTCATATCTCCTCTCCAACCTCAGTTATCCTTCCCTTTGAGTCAGTGAGCTGAGGCAGTCACCACTGTTACATCACTCCAAAGACCCAGGGGACAAAATTGTCTGTAGCCATTGCATGGGATAAAGGCTTTCCTCCCCAGCTGTGGCTCCACGCAGCCCCTGCCCTGGAGGAGCTTCTGGATATCCAGAAATGATCAAATAGACTAACAGTGGGGGCTCTGTAATGCAGCCTCATGAGAGCCTTGCCTCTGTCCAAAAATGCATGCCTTGTCCTGTGTCATTTTACTTAAAAACTGAAGTGAATTTGGTGAAACCCCGTCTCTACAAAAAACACAAAAAATTAGCCAGGCGTGGAGGCGGCCACCTGTAGTCCCAGCTACTTGGGAGGCTGAGGCAGGAGAATGCGTGAACCCAGGAGTTGGAGCTTGCAGTGAGCTGAGATCATGCCACTGCACTCCAGCCTGGGCAACAGAGCCAGACTCCGTCTCAAAAACAAACAAACAAACTGAAGTGAGTTAAAATTACTCTTTTGGGGAGATTTTCTACCCTCTAGAGATAACTGCGGACCTCTGGCCAAGCTTACTGTGGCTCCAGCTACTTGTGTGGCAAGACTGCATTCCCCAGGACCCTCAGAAGTCCTGGGACCCGGAGGGGGCTGGCAGCAGCCCTGCTGGGTCCCCTCCACATGACCTCCCTCTGCCGTCTCTCTTGAAGCATGTCCGCAGGCGCCTGGGCCCATCCACCTGCAGGAGAACGTGCCTGGGACGGTGACCGCCGAGTGGGAACCCTCTCCTGACGAGGCCCAGGATGTCCCGCTGCACTACGCGGTGTTCACACGCTCCTCAGCGCACGGCCCCTGGCGCGAGGCAGCCGACCGCATCCACACCAACCACTTCACCCTCCTGGGCATCCTCCCTGGCCACGAGTACCACTTCAGGGTGGTGGCCAAGAATGAGCTGGGGGCCAGCAAACCCTCGGACACCAGCCAGCCCTGGTGCATCCCCCGGCAGCGCAGTAAGCAGCCCCTGAGAGGGAGGAGCAGGCAGGGTGGGGGTTGCTCTCTGCAAGGCAGCGGGATGCACCCAGGCGTGGCAGGCACACAGGATAGGGACTGTGGCAGAGATGGCCTGGAGCATGCCAAATAACAGCCAGCAGCCCCGAGCTGCTGCTCTTCTTCCCGCTCCTGCCTCGCACCCACCTGTACTGGCATCCTCTGCACCCCTGACCTCCGTGGGGAGAATGAGATTGGTGTGGGTGTTTTGGTGTCTGAGGTGCCTTTGGGAGGATTTTCAAAAGCAGCCACAGACAATAAGGCAAATAGAGGTTAATGTTTCTCTGAAAACAAAGTGTATTTTACAGCAAAGTAGATGTGGACCTTAAGATCAGTCACTAGAAAAGCAGGCTATAAAATCAAATGAAAGTTTCATTTTCATAAAATACAAAAATGTCAGGAAAACTCTACACCAGCATGCCAGTTATAGTCATCTATAGGTAGTGGGATTATGACTGGTTTTTATTCTTTCTCCTTTGATTCTCTGTGTATTCTAATTGTCCACAGTGAATGTGTGTTAGCTACAAAAAAATTCATAAAGAATTTTAGGAAAAGGATAGAATGAGGCAAGCCTTGGGGTCCAATTTGCAGGCAAGATGTGGCAGGAAATCCCAGATAAGGCCTACGTGGTAGCATCATGAGCTCTTTACCCAGACTTGGGTCTCAGCCAGGCCTTCCTCACTTTCTCACCCTCCTGTCTCACCCTGGCTTTCACCACAGACAGGTTCACAGTGAAGTCTCCGAGCTACAGGGAGCCCGACCTGAGCCAGAAGCCCCGGTTCCTGGTGGGCCTGCGGTCCCACCTGCTGCCCCAGGGCTGCGAGTGCTGCATGAGCTGCGCCGTGCAGGGCTCGCCCCGGCCCCACGTCACCTGGTTCAAGAACGACCAGAGCCTGGAAGGAAACCCTGCGGTGTACAGCACCGACCTGCTGGGCGTGTGCTCCCTCACCATCCCCAGCGTATCCCCGAAGGACAGCGGGGAGTACAAGGCTGTGGCTGAGAACACGCTGGGCCAGGCAGTCAGCACTGCCACCCTCATTGTCATAGGTAATGGTGGCTGCCCTGGCAGTGGGGCAGGAAGGAGACCCAGGACAGCAGCCACCTGCCTGCCTTCAGGGAGCCTCCGGGGGGTGCCTAGAGGGATTCAGCCGGGAGTCAGGAGACCAGGACTCTCTGCCTGACTCTATGAACTTTCAGCTATTTAACTTACCAACACTGGCCCACATGTGGTCTTGATTTGCCCACTTTTTAAAAAATGTATTTTTATTTTTAGTTTTATTTTTTTGAGATGGAGTTTTGCTCTTGTTGCCCAGGTTGGAGTGCAATGGCATGATCTCGGCTCACTGCAGCCTCCACCTCCTGGATTCAAGAGATTCTCCTGCCTCAGCCTCCCGAGTAGCTGGGATTGCAGGCATCCGCCACCACACCCAGCTGATTTTTTTGTATTTTTAGTAGAAGCGGGGTTTCACCATGTTGGCCAGGCTGGTCTCAAACTCCTGACCTCAGGTGATCCACCTGCCTCAGCCTCCCAAAGAGCTAGGATTACAGGTGTGAGCCACTGTGCCCGGCAGATTTGCCCACTTTTAAAATGAGATATTTGAACTTGGTGAGCAACTCTTGATGGAGGGGCTGTGTACTGCTCACCTAAGCTTCCCAGTGGGGCCACGCGACACATTGCAGGCTGAGAGATGAACAGGCGTCCGTATTGCTCTTTCTTAAGTATGTCGAGATATGGACGTTTAGTGCCTAGAAAGGCATGCTGATTCTCTCATTGGTAGTCTCCTTTTCAGTAGCTCAGATATATATGTTAATAAAAGTTTTTCCTTCAATAGTACTTAAAACACTTTATATTTTGAATAGCAATAAAAGGCAAGCCTCAATTGACCTTCATGGAAAAATGACCCCTCTGCACTGGAGCAGAGCATCTCTCCTCTCTGTAGCACCTGTGCTTAGGCATTTAGGAAGCCACTCTCAAAGCTCCCCAGCTTGTGTACATATGTAGTCCTGGAACAAAGCTGGCATTAGGGGTGGTTATGGTTCCCCGAGGGGCCAGCAAAGGGCTTTGCCCAAGCTCAGAGAGCACATGGTGGCTCTGGATTTGAACCCACACCCCCTGATGGCAGAGCCTGTAGCCTAAGCCCCATGCTGAGTTTTCTTCACCACTGAACAGGTGCGGGGTGGGGTGGCTGCCCCTCTGGACCAACTGGAATATCCTGTGTCTTGCAGAACCCAGCCCCTAGCTTCACCTCACCCTGGGATGGTCCTGGACCCTTGAAGCTTCACTTCCGACACCTGCACTGGCCCGGGAAGCCAATCCCAAGGATGGAGGCTGTGCCCAGAGCCCCAGGAAAATGGGAGTGAGAAGATGCCTGGCAAGGTTTTGGCCAGGAAGACATGAAGTCCTTGCGGAAGAAAAACAAGGGAGGAGGGCATTCCACCGCCTGGCTCCAAGCTAAGTCGCTCAACGGAATGACAGCGAACCTCCTGGACCCTCACCTTATGGGTTTCTTTCTTCTTCGCTTCAGGAGATCCAGAGGGCACTTGCCTGCAGGATGGGCCGGCTCCTTATTTTCCTGGGCTGAGCCCTTTGGAGGGAGGGTGGGCACAGCTGGGCCTGCTGTGACCACTGGGAGGGAAGAGAAGAGGAGGTCAGAGGACCTGGGTGAGGACTAGGGCATCGAGGGCATGTGTGTGGGTGGGGGCAGCCTCCACTTCCTGGATTCAAGAGATTCCAGGGGTGCAGCATGTGCTTTCTGTATGTTTTCTTCATTAAAACATTAGGCTAATACGGGCAGATCATTGGCAAATTTACTTGGGGTGGGTGTGTTGGAGGAAAGATTTCCAAAGCAGAGCCTTTATTCCAGTCTTCAGTTGGGAGGATGGGTGGGTTCTGGGTGGAGGGAAGGATGGGCTCAGAACTGGACTCTTCTCCTGCAGCCCAGGCCTGCATAGTTGATTGCAATGGCGAGAAAGCCAAGAAAGGTTAGAGGGTAATGGAGATGCTTCTCTTCCTCCTGGCCTGTGTTTCCTGCACTCTTCTGACTGGCAGAAATCCTGTGAGCAGCAGAGCTGGAGGCCTCCCCAGGTGTTACGTGTGTGGGGACCACAGGGCTGGGGTTGCCTAGGGTTGGCCTATGTCTGTCACTCCCCAGGCCCAGAAAGAGACTGAGTTAGGGAGAATCCCACTCCAGGATCTGAGCCCCTGTCAGAAGGGGAAGAAAGAGGCTATTAAGTGCACGAGGGTGTGACTCTCACTCAAGGCTCCAGGAGGCCTCTTCACCTTCACAGTCCCCACTGCCCCATGTCACAGGAGGGATGGCATGCCTCCCTTTCCCAGGTGGGTCACCCCACCACTGCCCCCAGAACTCTTGCACTCCATTATCCTCAAGGCATGGCCCCCAAACTCTCAGCCTCCCAGAAAATATTCCAGAGTTCCCAGGAGCCAAAAGAAAGGAAGGAGGCCCGGGGAAGGCTGAACCCCACTCTCTCCCAGGGCATCAGCTCTGAGGCCCAGCAGGTGACCCGATGAGCTAGAACGCTGTCTGCCCTTCACTCCCTCTGCTCAGATCCTGGCTTCTGCTTCCCTCAGCCTCCCTTTGCCACTAGTTGCAGGTCAGATGCATGAAGGAAGGAGGGTGAATCACAGGAGGAGGGGTTAATGCCAAAAATCTGTTTCTGAAGAGTGAGAATATGTGACCAAGGGAAGGTTCTCTGAACCGGAGAGGGAACTGTTCACCTAAAATAGACCAAGAGTGTCCCCCAGAGGCAGGGGCGCAGACCAGACAACCTTTTATAGCTCATTCCTTCTCCCACCAAAGAAACCTGCATGAGCTGTTTTCCTTGGAATTTCTCTTGTTATCTCTACCTTGCTAACACAGCAGGCCAACACCATGGCCATAGGAAAAGAAGGAAGTTCTTAGAAACTGAGAGGCAGTGGCTGGACACCTCAGCCTGTGTGGGGCAGTTCTCATGAGTTCTTTCCATGCTGCACAGTCCTGGAGTTGAAGGAGGGCAGGGCCTCAGGCCAGTAGTCTGTGGTTTCAGAAATGCAGAGAAGAGGTTGTTTGCACAGAGGTGGTAACCCAGTGCCTGTGGCATGCCTAGCTCTGAGCAGACACTCATATTGAGGATGAGAAGAGAGACCTTTCTGTACCTCTAAGAGTGGGCTACAGGGGACTGACCTATTGAGGCAATATAAGGACAAAAGACTATAACTCATGATGGCTTCATAAGACACCTTCATTTTTTTTTTTTGATGAGCCTGGATCAGGGACTGTGGAGGTGGAGATGAAGATGACACAGATATGAGTCCTATAGCCAAGGGACCCATGGCAGGGACACAAGACTTGAATACCAACAGCCATAATCCAAAGTAGCCTGTGATGCATATTCTAAGAAAGGCACCAATAAAGTCCAGAGGAGTTCAGAGGAGGAGAGATGCTGCAGGCTGAGAACCTCAAGGAGGGCTTCCTAAAGTGGTAACATGCTTGAGGGAAAAGTAGCAACTGGACAGGCAGGAATGGGCAAGGGTCTATCAGGGTGGAGAACACCATGAACAAAGGCAAGGAGGTAGGGAAGCACAAATTGGGTTCGAGGGCTGGCAAGTGGTTCAGATTAGACAATTCAGGGTGACCTGTGTAGCTATCACAGCCCTTTGGTCTAATGCCAAAGGGAAGCATTCTGGGACCAAATTTACAGGTGTATGTGTGCTCTGGGCACCAACCACGATGGAGGCAGAGTTCCTGCTCTCGGAGGCCTGGGACAGTGAAAAGCAGTGGTCTCTTTTGGCAGTGGACAGCAGAGTGCCAATATCCTGGGGCAGGCCAGGTTAGGTGTCCCTGGGAGGGGCTAGCATACTTCTGTAACTGGGGTGGGATATGAAGGCAAAAGGAACGGTCATGGCATTTTCATTCATTTCCACACAAAGACAAAAAAAGTCCCTGCCAGTCAGGTATAGAACCTGAGCGTATCTCAAAATAATAAGAGCTATCTATGACAAACCCACAGCCAATATCATACTGAATGGGCAAAAACTGGAAGCATTCCCTTTGAAAACCAGCACGAGACAAGGATGCCCTCTCTCACCACTCCTAGTCAACATAGTGTTGGAAGTTCTGGCCAGGGCAATCAGGCAAGAGAAAGAAATAAAGGGTATTCAGTTAGGAAAAGAGGAAGTCAAATTGTCCCTGTTTGCAGATGACATGATTGTATATTTAGAAAACCCCATTGTCTCAGCCCAAAATCTCCTTAAGCTTATAAGCAACTTCAGCAAAGTCTCAGGATACAAAATCAATGTGTAAAAATCACAAGCATTTCTATACACCAATAACAGAAAAACAGAGAGCCAAATCATGAGTGAACTCCCATTCACAATTGCTACAAAGAGAATAAAATACCTAGGAATCCAACTTACAAGGGATGTGAAGGACCTCTTCAAGGAGAACTACAAACCACTGCTCAACGAAATAAAAGAGGACACAAATAAGTGGAAGAACATTCCATGCTCATGGATAGGAAGAATCAGTATTGTGAAAATGGCCATACTGCCCAAGGTAATTTATAAATTCAATGCCATCCCCATCAAGCTACCAATGACTTTCTTCACAGAATTGGAAAAAACTACTTTGAAGTTCATATGGAACAAAAAAAGAGCCTGCATATCCACAATTCTAAGCAAAAAGAACAAAGCTGGAAGTGTCACACTACCTGACTTCAAACTATACTACAAGGCTACAGTAACCAAAACAGCATGGTACTGGTACCAAAACAGATGTATAGACCAATGGAACAGAACAGAGGCCTCAGAAATAACACCACACATCTACAACCATCTGATCTTTGACAAACCTGACAAAAACAAGAAATGGCGAAAAGATTCCCAATTTAATAAATGGTGCTGGGAAAACTGGCTAGCCATATGTAGAAAGCTGAAACTGGATCCCTTCCTTACACCTTATACAAAAATTAATTCAAGATGGATTAAAGACTTAAATGTTAGACCTAAAACCATAAAAACCCTAGAAGAAAACCTAGGCAATATCATTCAGGACATAGGAATGGGCAAAGATTTCACGACTAAAACACAAAAAGCAATGGCAACAAAAGCCAAAATAGACAAATGGGATCTACTGAAACTGAAGAGCTTCTGCACAGCAAAAGAAACTACCATCAGAGTGAACAGGCAACCTATAGAATGGGAGAAAATGTTTCCAATTTACCCATCTGACAAAGGGCTAATGTCCAGAATCTAAAAAGAACTTAAACAAGTTTACAAGAAAAAAACAAACAAGCCCATCAAAAAGTGGGCAAAGGATATGAACAGACACTTCTCAAAAGAAGACATTTAGGCAGCCAACAGACACGTGGAAAAATGCTCATCATCACCGGTCATCAGAGAAATGCAAATCAAAATCACAATGAGATACCATCTCACACCAGTTAGAGTGGCAATCATTAAAAAGTCAGGAAACAACAAAGGCTGGAGAGGATGTGGAGAAATAGGAATGCTTTTACACTGTTGGTGGGAGTGTAAATTAGTTCAACCATTGTGGAAAACAGTGTGGCGATTCCCCAAGGATCTAGAACTAGAAATACCATTTGACCCAGTGATCCCATTACTGGGTATATACCCAAAGGATTATAAATCATGCTACTATAAACACATATGCATACGTATGTTTATTGCAGCACTATTCACAATAGCAAAGACTTGGAACCAACCCCAATGTCCATCAATGATAGACTGGATTAGGAAAATGTGGCACATATACACCATGGAATACTATGCAGCCACAAAAAAGGATGAGTTCATGTCCTTTTCAGGGACATGGGTGAAGCTGGAAACCATCATCCTCAGCAAACTATCACAAGGACAGAAAACCAAACACTGCGTGTTCTCACTCACAGGTGGGAATGGAACAATGAGAACACTTGGACACAGGGTGGGGAACATCACACACGGGGGCCTGTTGGAGGGTGGGGGGCTGGGGGAGGGATAGCATTAGGAGAAACAGCTGATGTAAATGACGAGTTGATGGGTGCAGCAAACCAACATGGCACCTGTATACCTATGTAACTAACCTGCACGTTGTGCACATGTACCCTAGAACTTAAAGTATAATGAAAAAAAAAAAAGAATCTGAGTATAAATTTAAGGGTTTAGAGACTAGTTCCGCTACTAACTAGTTGTGCAAGATCTTTAACCTATCTATGCCTTGTTCCTCATTTGTAAATTAAGAATAGGAGTTGCCTAATCAAGGTCACAAAGATTTTTCTCCTGTTTTCTTCCAGAAGTGTTATGGTTTTACTTCTTGCATTTCATTCTATGCATTTTAAGTTAATTTTTGTATGTGGTGTGTGTGGTGTGAGGTGTTAAGAGTCAAGCTGGGTTTTTTTGTTAGAGTTTCTTTCTCTCCATTGAATTACCTTGGAATGCTTGTTGAAAGTCAATTGACCACACATGTGTGGGTCGACGTTCAGACTCTTTATTACTTACTCCTCTTCTATTTTCTGGAAAAGTTTGTTTAGAGTTGATGTTACATCTTCGTTAAGTTTGGTAGAATTTACCAATAAAGCCACTGGACCTGGAGTTTTGTTTGTGGGAAGGATTTGACCTCAGACTCAATTTTTTCAACAAACATGTAGGGCTATCCAAGCTACCAATGACTTCCTGAACGAACTTTGATAATTTGCGACTTTTAAAGAATTTGTCAATTTCATCTACATTGTTGAATTTGTTGGTACAAAGTTGTTTATAATATTCCCTTGTAATCATTTTACTATCTATAGGCTCTGTAGTGATATCCTCTTTCATTCTTCACAGTAGAAACACGTGTCTTCTTTTTGTTCTTAATTTGTTACCTCATTACCTTTTCTCACTTAATTATCTTTTGATTTGCAATTTTTGTTGAAATGTCTGCTATCGTTCTTATCTTTGTTCTTAGGTACAAAGAACACTTTTCTCTGCTTTTAATATTTTCTCCTTATCAGCAATTTAATTACAATGTATCAGCTTGCGGGGTTGTTGAAAGTCAATTGACCATATGTGTGGGTCTACTTTTAGACTCTTTATTACTTAATCCTCTTCTATTTTCTGGAAAAGTTTGTATAGAGTTGATGTTATATCTTCCTTAAGTGTTTGGTAGAATTTACTGATAAAACCCCTGGGCCTGGGGTTTTCTTTGTTGGGAAGGATTTGTGAGTTCTAATTTTCATCAAATTTAGAAATGTTTGGCTATTATTTATTCAAATATTTTTCTGTACCTCTACTTTAGTGGCTCCAGTTTCACTTAGGTTAGAATGCTTGACATTTGAACACAGCTCATTAGGGCTGTATTCTTTTTGTTTGTTTTTCATTCCATTTTTCTCCGTGCTTCAATAACTATGTATTGAAGTTCATTGAATTTTTTTCTTCTGCAGTGTCTAAACTACTGGTGATCTCATTTTGTATGTTTTTCATTTCAGATACTGTATCCTTTAAATCTCTAGAACTTCTAGAGGTATGTATCTTTTGTTTCTCTTACCACATTCACGTGTTTCTACCTTCTTGAGTTTACGGAGCACATTTGTAATAGTGGTTTTAACATCCTTGTCTGCTAATTCTACCATCTCTGGGTAATTTCTGGATATGTTTATTTTGATGGATTTTCTCCTGGTAATGGGACATGTATTCATCATTGACATGCCTGGTAATGTTTTATTTTATGCCTGGCATTGTACATTTACACTGTTGTATCTTTGATTTTGTTGCATTCCTTTAAATAGTGTTGGTCTTTGTTCTGGCACACAGTTAAGCTTCTTGGAATCAGTTTGATCCTTTTAAGGCTTATTTCACCAAAGGTCCTACTTCATGTCCCTCTACCCCTTTCATTAAAATTGATAAACTCGAAAGTGTTGATGATGGCACAACACTCACTTGACACTCAGGATTTGTGCTACCAGTTTATTTTTGGCCTCTGAGGATTTTCCTTTCTTTCTTGCAATCTCAGCTATGCATTTAAAATTACATTTAAAAATATTTTGTGTAGCATTTTTTAGGTGTTTTGCAGCACTGGGTTTTCAGGATTTTTTTTCCATTATATTGCTAGAAATAGAAGGCTCCTAACCTATCATGTTTGTTAACTTAACCTATGGTGCTTTTTAGTAAACAAAAATCATTAATTTGGATGTAGCAAAATCCATTATTCTTTTTCTTTATAGTTTGTGCGTGTGTGTGTGTGTGTGTGTGTGTGTATGTGTGTGTGTGTTGCAAGGGAGTTTTGTTTAAGAAATTCTTCCCAACCCAAAGTCACAAAGATATCCCACTACATTTCCTTCAGTTAGCTGTTTTACCTTCACATTTACGTCTTTAATTCGTTTGTAGTTCACCTTCATAAATGGATTGAGGTAAAAGCTATCTTTATTTCTCTCCATTTAGTGATCTAGTTTTCCTAATGCTATTCAATAGTCTCTTCTGTTACCACCGGGGAAAGTTCTCGTATATAATTTTGTAT
The DNA here is from genome assembly GCF_028878055.3 of Symphalangus syndactylus. NCBI lineage: Eukaryota > Metazoa > Chordata > Mammalia > Primates > Hylobatidae > Symphalangus > Symphalangus syndactylus. Next base: position 21,791,676 of record NC_072434.2, on the reverse strand, counting down.
GTTTCCGGTCTCTGTATTCTATTATTTGGTCCATTTCCTGTTTCCACACCAGTAGTATAGTGGTGTAATTTTTAGTATGACTTCATATCTGATAGATTAGATCCCTCTTTTGGATTTTCTTTTACAAAATTAGCATGGCAATTTGTAGAACTTTATTTTTTCAATATAGACTTTAGTATAAGTTTGGGTTTTAAAAAATACTGCTGGAATTTTCATTGAGATTACATTGATTTAATGTAATCAAGGGGATAATGGACAAATTTACAATATTCAGTTATTCTACTGATGAGTGAGATTTAACCTCTTCACTTATTCAAGTCTTTTAAAAGACTTTATTAAATGTCTTTTATTAAATGCCCTTTATTAAATTTTACATTTTCCCTATGAATGTGATGTGCATCCTTTGTTAGAGTAATTCCTAGCTACTTTGTAGCTTTTTTAACACTGTGAATGACATTCTATTGTCTACTCTATTTTTTAGTTGGTTATTGATGGTGTAAAACAATGATATTGATTTTTTAAAAGTTAATCTTGTATTCAGCAATTTTGCTGAACTTATTCATTATAATAGTTCATTAAATCTTTTCAGTGTCTAAATATTTTATCATATCATCTGCAAAAATACAGTTTTATTTCTTCTCTTCCTGTTTTTTACACCCTAATTTTCTTCACCTATTGCATTGACTACTGCTTCCAACACTGTATTGAACTGCTGCATGGATAACAGGCATCCCTGTATTGTTTACCATGTTAAAGGAATGCGTCTACCATTTCATTATTTGTCTTTTCTGTATATTTGTCTGTCTCTCCAACTAGAACATTAGCTCCGTGAGAGTAGGTACGGGATCTTATTTGTTCTTGTCTTCACAACTTTTTCCTCAGTCCCTGGGATATAGTGAGCTCAAATATTTTTTATTACTTCTCAAGACGTGATCCCTCCCAATCTCTCAAGAGACCCACGTATAGAGACAGCATTACTCACATATCTTATCCTCTCTCGGCTCTAATTTATAAAAAGGAGAGAGAGTTTAAAGAGACACAATGAGGCAAATGTACAGAAAATGAAATAAATGTTTGATGTAAGTGCAATTTTTGGTCATATTTGGTTGAGGAAATCTACCAAATGCCATATGGATGGAGAGAAAGACTTTATTCAAACAAGCAAAAAATAAAATGCTTAGTTTAAAGGTGAAATAAAGATGGCTTTTTGAGTAAGGACAGAAATAGTACTTGGATAATTGATCAACTAGTTGGGAAAAAATTAATTGGATGCTTACTTCATACCATACACCATAATACATTTCAAATGGATTAAAGAGAGTTATAAAACATGCATAAATAAAAGTAAAAGAAAAAAATCTAAGTTATTATTTATTTCATCTTGGGACTGGGAAAGGGCTTTCTGAGCCCTTTACATCAAAGACAAAAACTTTTTATAGAGTTGACTACATAACAAAATAATTTTGAATTTTAAAACGACTATAAACAAAGTTAAAAGACAAATGAAAAATTGTTTTAAAATTTTTACAACATATATGGCAGTCAAATTTTGATAATAAATAGAGTTCTCATAAGTCAACAAGAAAAGGACAACATTGTAATAGACAATTGTACGAAAAGGAATCATGGAGTTTATAAAAATTATGAAGCAGTGTATTGCAATTATGTGCCACTTGTCACCCATCAGTTTAGCAAGAGTTAAAGAACTATAATAACTAATTTTTCAGTGTATCAAAAATATAAACTTTCATATACTGCTGTTCTATAAATTAATAGAATATATCTGCAGGAAAATTAGTTAATATATACCAAAACCTTAACATGTATAGATCTCTTGGTAATACAATAATTTAACTTCTCTGAATGTGTTATTATGCAGGCAAAATAGAGACTTTTTCAGAAAACAGAGCTGGGAGAATTAACCAATAAACTGAATAACTTTCACTCATTAACTTCAGATAGAAGAAAAATGATTCTAGAGATAAGTTCTGAGAAGCAAAAAAGAATGATCAGTATAGATATTTTAAAATAAAAAAGTATATAAAAAGTCCATACATCTGGAAATTCAAAAGCATACCATTGAACAATTAATTACAAAAAGAAAAAATCATAATAAAAAAGAAAATATATAGAACTAAATAATAATTTTTAAAACTACACATCAAAACTTGTAGAATCCAGTGAAAATAAAATGTAGAAGAAAATTTGTAGCTTATATGCTTACTCTGAAAAAGAATAGAAAGGTTCAATATTAATAAGATAATGATCCACGTCAGAGACAATTTTCCAGCCTCCCACAATCTGCTATGATCATGTGACCGAGCTCTGGTCAAGGGAATAAGGACAGAAACAATGTGAATAACGTTACTTCCTGTACAAGCATCCATTCTTTCTCTCCTCCTTCAGCTACCAGCTGAATGCAAAGCATCTTTTGTAGGACTCTTCAATCCAGAGTATAGCGGAGCCAATTGATGAAAGCATCTCCAGTTCCTGAGTGACTTTGGGTGGAGCAAGGTCCTCCATGGCAACCTACATTGGACTGAGAAATGAGAAATAAACTTTAACTGTATTAGGCTACTGAGATTTGGAGGTTGTCACAGCAATTAGCATATCCTGACTAACATAGAAAATAACTTTTTAAAAATGAAAAAAAAATCAAAATAAATGTAAAAGAACTTAAAAGAAAACAATAAAAGGCAGCAATTAATGATTTTAAAACACATTAAAGAGTGGATAATCAAACTCAAATATGGTCTTTTTGAAGTGGCTATTAATATTAACAAATGTGACACGACTAATCAAAGAAAAAAGAGATGTCAAATGTTATTAAGAATGAAAAAGCGGACCCCTTACAGATTCAGAAGAGATAAAAGATACTATTTAAAACAATAGGTTAATGCAATTGAAAAGGTCAATGGCATGTGAAATTTCTAGGAAAAAAAATCATTTACCAAAACAGACTCAAGAAAAGATAGAAAACCCGAATAGCCCTATATTATCAAATAAATCCCACTGGCAGTTAAGCATTTTCCCACAAAGAAAACACAGCCCAAAAATCTGATAGGTGGAAAGTTCTTCCAAATGTCTGAGGAACATTTACAATCTTTACAAACTTTTCCAGTCCATTCAGTTCCTGTTATGGACTGAATGTTTATGTCCTCCCAAAATATGCATGTTGAAGCCCTAACCCTCAGTGTGATGGTCTTTGGAGATGAGGCCTTTGGAAGGTAATTAGGGTTAGATGAAGTCATGAGGGTGGGCCCCTCATGGTGGGATTAATGTCCTTATACGAAGAGACACTAGAGAGCTTTCTCTCCCTCTTCATGTGCACACACCAAGGAAAAGCCAGGTGAGTGCACAGCAGGAAGGGTGCCATCTGCAAGCCAGGAAGAGAGCCTTCGCCGGGAGTGGAATCAGCTGGCACCTTGATCTTGGACTTCCTGGCCAAGAACCAAGAGAAACAAATTTCTGTTGTTGAAGCCACCCAATCTATAATATTTTGTTGTGGCAGCCTGAGCTGACTAATATACTCCTCAATTTATTAAATAAAATTAGCCTAATATTGACACTAGAATCACAAGGAGAGCACAAAGGAGAAAATTTACAGGCTAATCTAATTTAGTAATATAGATGCAAAATCTTTAACACAATTCTTAACAAATGTCAGTGAATTGAATTCAGCAAGAAGGAAACATGTTTAACATCATGACCAAGATAGATTTATACCAGAGTTGCAAAATGGGGTTAATACTAGAAAAATGATTAATATAATTCACCACATTGATAAAAGAAAAAAACCATACAATCACTTAAGTAGATGTAGATAAAGGATTCAACAAAATTCAACATTCAGTGAGAGGTAGTAGCATGTTATAAGAGGGACTCTGGAGCCAAACTGCCTGGTTTCGAATGCTAATTATACTATTAAGAAACTTTACAACCTTCAGCAAGCTATTTAATCTCTCTGAGCTTCAGTTTCGTTTCTTAACTATACAGATAAAATTAATAATAACTTCTTCATAGGTATTACCTATGAAGTTGTGAGGATTAAAATAATTTACATATGTAAAGCATTTACAACAATCTTTTCTGGTAATACATGTTTGCTCTTATATTTGTGATTTTAAAAAACTGTTAGTTAACTACAAAAAGAAGGAAAACATCCGTAACCCTGGAAAGAGCATCTAGAAAGACCTGCAGGAAACATCATAATTAATGTTGGAATGTTGAAAGCATTCTCTTCAAAATCAGAAGCAAGACAAATCGTTACTGTCGTCAGTTATAGAAATTATCATTGTACTGGGGCTACTAGTCAGTGCAATGAACATGTAAGAATTGGAAAGAGAGAAGCAAAGCTGGCATTACTGCAGATGATATAACTGCCAACATAAAACTGCCAAATAATCTATAAATTATGAAAATTAATAAAACAATTTAACAAAAGTTCTGAATAAAATAATCTACATTAAAAAATTATTTGTATTTCCATGAACAGCTATGGTCAATTAGAAAATGTTACTTTAAACAAATATTGTTTTGCATAGCAACAAACATATGAAACACCCAGAAATAGATCTAAGAAAAAGTGTGCAAAAACTACATGAAGAAATTATGAAACTTTATTGAAACAAATTTTAAAAGGCATAAATAAATGAGCATGCTATGTTCCAGGATAGGAAGATAATATTTCAAAGATGTTAATTGAGTCTGTAGATTCAATGCATTTCAATAAAAATCCCAACAGGATTTTTCATGCAAATTGACAAAGTGATTATAAAATTGATGTGAATGAGCCAAGAATCAAAAATAGTGAAGACATTGCTGAAGAAGAAAAAGGAAGGGGGAAAATGTGCCCTATTAGATATCAAGACTTATTATTTCTATAGTAATTAAAACAGTGTGATATTGGTGTATCAATAGACACATAGAATAGTAGAAAACAATAGACCCATGCCTATTTGGAAACTTAATTTACGACACAGTGGTTATTACAGGTCAATAGTTTAAGGATAAACTGTTTAATGCGTTGTTCTGGGACAATTGGTTATCCAAGTGAAATTGAATCCCTACCTTATACCATATACAAAAATGAATTCCAGATGTATTAGACATTTATATGTAGGTGGCAACACTAAAAATATTAGAAGATGCTATAGGAAAATATCTCTGTTCCTCTTAGGTAGAGAAGGATTTCTTTTTTTTTTTTTTTTTTTTTGAGACGGAGTCTCGCTCTGACGCCCAGGCTGGAGGGCAGTGGCGCGATCTCGGCTCACTGCAAGCTCCGCCTCCCGGGTTCACGCCATTCTCTTGTCTCAGCCTCCGGAGTAGTAGCTGGAACTAGGCGCCCGCCACCGCGCCCGGCTAATTTTTTGTATTTTTAGTAGAGACGGGGTTTCACCGTGGTCTCGATCTCCTGACCTCGTGATCCACCCGCCTCGGCCTCCCAAAGTGCTAGGATTACGGGCGTGAGCCACCGTGCCCGGCCGAGAAGGATTTCTTGAACAAGATTCCAAAAGCAAAGCCATAAAGGAAAAGATTATAAATTTGACTATATTAAAATTAGACATGTGTTTTCATCAAAAGACAATAAAGAATGTCAAGGGGTATGCCACAGGGTAGGAAAAATATTTGCCACAGAAATATCTGTCAAATTATTGTACATAATTAATATTCATGAGAAACCCTTCAAATCAGTGAGAAAAAACAATCTCAAGAAAAAAATTGGCAAAAAATAAAGACATTTCAAACAAGAGATAATAACAATATTGGCCCATAAACTTGTGAAAAGATACTTAGCATCATTTATAACTCTAGAAGTGCATATTTAAGCCACAATTGAATATTTCATCTCTATTCGATTGGCAAAACTTAATAGCCTGTTACAAGTTTTGGTGAAACTGAAAAAATGAGAACTCTCACCCACTAATAGGAGTGCTGGTAGGAGTATAAACTGGAGAAACTCTGCCGTTACCTGATCAGGTTGACCATGGGAATTATGTCTTTTTTTTTTAACGGAGTCTAGCTCTGTCGCCCAGGCTGGAGTGCAGTGGCCCGATCTCGGCTCACTGCAACCTCCACCTCCCAGGTTCAAGCGATTCTCCTGCCTTAGCCTCCCAAGTAGCTGGGATTACAGGCACCTGCCACCATGCCCAGCTGATTTCTGTATTTTTAGTAGAGACGGGGGTTTCACTGTGTCGGCCAGGCTGGTCTCGAACTCCTGACCTGATGATCCGCCCGCCTTGGCCTCCCAAAGTTCTGGAATTACAAGCGTGAGCCACTGCGCCCGGCCAGGAATTATGTTTTTTGAGCAGAAATTCCAATTTATATGTCTAGTATATAAGCTAGATGATAAGCTTTTGCATATGTGTCCTGTGTAAAAGAATGTTCATAACAGCACTGTGGCTATTCAATAGCCACAAACTGGAAATAACCCAATACCCTCCGTGGTAGAATAGATATAAAATACAATAAAGCTTTGAAAAAGCAAAAACAACTGCTTTATTCATCAATGTGAATGTATTGCAAAAACAATTTGAGAGAAACAAATAACATAAACTACAAACAGTACAAGCCCATTATATAAAGGTCAAAACTAAATATAATAAAGCTATACATGCAGGATGGATGCATGCATAGGTGGTACAGCTATAAAGAAAAGCAAATGGGTAATTAAAATAGGTGTCAGGATAGTGGTTGTTCCTGAGGGGAAGAGGATAAGATAGGGGAGGAACTAAGAGGAGGCCTTTAGGGAACTGGTAATGGTCTATTTCTTCATTTCTTAATATGGGTAGTGTAACATGGAGTTTATTATCATTCTTTAAGCCAAAAAATATTTGTTAATAATTTCTCATATGGATGATACATTTAACAATAAAATAAGTAAAAGTAATAAACAATTGCACAAAACACTTCTCTCCCTCCCTCTTCTTTCTCTCTTCATCTCTCCTGACTCCCCTTAACTGAATTAGATACATAATATATAGTAGTTCAAAGAGTGCTGTTGATTGTATTAATTTAGATTCCAAACCTAAATTTATTAGATTTGATTGCAGATGTATTCGAGTTATGTGTTTTCTGTTCCTAATTTTAGACTCTGGACAGGATAAAAGTTGTTACACCTGCACTGACATATAAAAGATAATATTGCATTATTGTTCTGACGACCCTTGAGCCTCCTTCTGGGACTTCGCAGGTTGGGCTCACCTAGGCCGGGTGCAGGGTGCCAGGCCTGCGCCTTAGGTTCCTGGAGCTTGGTGTTGTGGGGAGCGCTGATTGGGGAGGATGTAGTTTCTGGCTCCAGACTAGCATATCCCCCTGCCCCTGTACAAACAAGAAAGAGGATCACCGTCATCTCTGTCCTTTCTGGCCCCCACCCTCCAAACCCTAAACACACAAAGAACAGATGATCCTTGTGGGGAAGTCACTGTTTTCTTTGGCCAAGGAACCACCCCGGGCCTCAATTTTCTCCTTCTGTAAGATTGGGCCATCCCTCCCTTACCTGCCACTTGCCATGGTTGGGCCAACGAAGTGACTTGGTAGATGTGGAGTGAATGAGAAACCTGGTGCCAAACCACCCACAGCTGGGTAAACTTGACATCTTTCATTATGCTTGGGTACTGTATCCAGTCGCATTGTCTTAGGGAGGCTGTTCCTGGCGTGCCTGTACCTCTCTGAGCGCAGCTGGTGGTCTTGGCCACCTTTGTTCCAGCCCCACTGGTCTCCTTATTGTCCCCCTCCCTGGAACATTCTTCCTCCAGATACCCGCACGGCTGACTCCCACGCCTCCTTCAGGCCTGTGTTACAAAGCACCTTCTCCGTGAGGCCTTTTCTGACCACCTTATCTAAGATGGCAACCTCCCTTCCTGTCATCAATCTCTGTCCATTTTCCTTGCTTTATCTTTCTCCAAAGCATAATATCACTATATGACACACTGCTTTTATTGGTTTGCCTTGTATCTGTATCACTCCTATGAGAATGTAAGATTCCTTACCTGCCACTTGCTTTTTTACAGACTTGTTTTTTCTTTTATGTTCACTGCTCTATTTCCAGTCCTAAAATAGTACCTGGCACAAAACCGATACTCAAAGATTTGATAAATAATGAATAGGGTAGTGTTTTAGTCTGTTCTCTGTTGCTTATAACAGAATGCCTGAAACTGGGTAATTTATAAGAAAGAAAACTTATTTCTTACAATTATAGAGCCTGAGAAGCCCATGGTCGAGGGGCTGCATCTGGTGAGGGCCTTCTTGCTGGCGGGGACTCTGCAGCGTCCTGGACCCAGGGCATCCCATGGCAAAGGGACTGAGCATGCTAGCTCAGGTCTCTCCTCCTCTTCTTACAAAGCCACCAGCCCTGCTCCTGTGATAACCCATTCACCCACCAACCTATGAATGGGTTAACCCATTCATGAGGGCAGAGTCCTCATGACCCAGCCACCTCTTACATACAGGCCTCACTTCTCCATACTGCCACATTGAGGATTAAGTTTCAACATAAGTCTTGGAAGGGACGAACATTCAAACCATAGTGGTTGTAATTCAGTTATGGGCTTTGGAGTTAGACTAATGTCTCAACTCAGTAAACTGACCGGCTATGTGATATTGAGCAAGTTCCTTAACCTCTCTGAATCTCAGCTTCCTTATCAGCAAAATGAGCACAAAACAGCACTCCTTTCAGAGTTGCGAGAAATAAAGCAGGAACTGGATGAGCTTCGGATGGTGCAGGCCCAGCTGGGGCTGAAGCTCCAAGAAACAGAGGTACCCAAGCAGGCACTGGCCAAAGCCCCCCCTAGAGAGATTGGCCTAGGCACTCTGGGGCAGGGTGGAGGTGCAGGGCCAGTTGGCCATGCTGCAGGAGAGGCAGGCCTGCCTAGGAGCAGGGACCCGAGGCTGCTTAGCCAAGGACTGGACTGGGGCCAGGCATCAGGCTCCCGTTTGGTGTGCCTTGTCTAGACCCTGGCCACCAGCCTCTGGGAGACCCAGGAGATGCTCCAAGCCCTGGAGAGAGAAGTATAGGAGGCACAGGAACCAACTAGGCCAGAGGCTGGGGGATGTAGCCCAGAGCACCTTGGAGGTGGAGAGGGTGCTGGGCCAGGTGAGCTGCTCTCCCAGGCTCTGCAGCTACAGCTGGACGGGAGCCAGCGGGAGCTGAGAGAGGTGAAAGAGAGTGTGGCAGAGTTGACAAGTGGAGGCTCTGGGGTGTAGCAGCTGGAGAACATCTGGTGAGAATAGGGGTGGTCAGTCGGACTGCATGGGGAGTCAGAAGGGTAACCCTGCCCTGCGGGGAGGCCTTGGGTACCTCACTTAGCCACCCTGAGCCTTGGGCTTTCCTTAAATGAGATGAGATGCTGTCCTGCCTGCTTTGCAAGGTTGGGAGGATGAACGTGCTTCGGGCACTCCCAATACTGGGTGATGTATAACTGGCCCCGCTGGGTCTCCTTCGTTGTCCTGCTGATGCTGGCGAATGTCAGCAGGCCCCTGGGTTTTGTAGGGAGGAGTATTGATGGGGCAGAGGAGACCCTGCTGTCTCACTTCTTCCATTGTGGATGTTTTCTGAGCCCCAAAGCCTCAGGATTTCCTAAGCATTATTCTCATTAATGTATCCATTCCCCCATCCACTAGTTACGGAGTGCTTGCTATGTGCCAGGTATCATCTGGGTGATAAGAGAACATGATATGGCCTAGAGTTGCCCCCAGTTTAGGAGACACTGGCCAGTGGCCAGGCAGTTGCATTATTAGCAGGTAAGTCCTAGCTTAGATAAACACAGGGTGCCATGGGGGTGCTTCAGTGGGATACCCAACTCAGCCTAGAGGAATCAAGGAAGGCTTCATGGAGGAGGTGGCACCTGAGCGGTGTCCCAAAGGACAAATCAGAAATTGGAGCATCATAAAGGCAAGGAGGAAGTTCAAGATAGAGGAGCCATTGAGAAGTGGGTGCTCTGGGAGAGAAGGAGGTGAAGTTCATGGCTCTTTGTGATTGGCTGTCAGCTGAGAGGGGCAGTGATGCCACTCCCTGAGAGATGGGAAAGGTAGAGATGAGGTCATTTTAAACACAGCATGTTGACTGGTGGGAAGTTGGGTCGGGGTATTGGGGTTGGAAATGTGCATTTGGGAGACATCACCATCCCTTTAGTTAGGAGCACATGGGAGGGGTTGAGGTCGCCCCGGGATAGGTGCCGACTGAGAATACGGGTGAGCTGATGGTGGGCTCCAAAGTGGACAGAGGGTTCAGAAGCAGCCAGAGGCCAAGCAGCAAGGCTGGTGGGAGGGACACCCACAGAGTGCCAAGGTGGGAGGATCTGCAGAACTGAGCGAGACGTTCTGGGCAGAGAAGGATGCGCATAAGCCAAAGCATGGGGGAGATGGTGCTACCTCCTTGGGGCACTGAAGACTCTGCCCACAAGGGCAGACCTTGGGAGGAAGTGGCTGCTCGTGGGCCCAGCTCATGGAGCCCCATGCCCTCCAGCTCCCAGTCCCCTGCTACAGAAGCTGTAGGCCGAGAAGCTGGCCCGGGAGCAGCAGACACAGCTTGCCCCGCAGGGCCACTGGCAGCAGAGTGCAGAGCCAGGCAGCAGGGCCACCATCCTGGAGACCTCTCCAACCGCCCTGTGTGGTGCCTGACCCGGGTTGGGGGTGCTGCTGGGATGTAGAGAACGGGCAGGGATGGTGAGGAAGCCAGGCAGGGAGAGAAGTCTGAAGGGGCTGTAGGGAGGGGAACAGCGGCAGGCAGCCAACTTCTCATGGCCACTTCATCGCCCACACTGCATTGTCCTCATCTGTCAAATGAGGTAATAATACCTGTATCTTGGAGTTGTTGGGATTAAATGAGGAAACATGTGTGGGAAGAGCTTAGCACCTAGCAGGTATTCAATTGCTGTCAGGCTACTAATAGGCTACTAGTATTAGGCTATTTATAATAGCAGTAATAACAGGCTTCAATGTCAGGTTGCTAGGAATTTAAATTCCCCAGGGAGCAAGATGTTGGTGAACAGAACCCAAGGGGGAGGAGGGCTCTGCTCCTGTCTCTTGCCTGGAGGAATCCAGTCCTTCAGTCCTACCCTATCCCCTAATCAACAGCACTGTGTCTTAAAGGACACAACTATGTGGGGAGGTGGGTCAGGGACTCTCCTGCCTCCATGGGGACTCTTCCTGTAGCACCCAGGACCACAGACAGTGCAAGAACCCTGGGCCAGGACACCTGGCCTCCGACCTCAGCTCTGAGAGGCTGGCAAGTCCCTGCCTCATCTGTGCCTCTGTTCACTTCTCTGTGCGTGAGAAGGCTGGCCCAGGTGACTCCCAGGGTTCCTTCCTGCTTGTCCTGTGCTTCTGACACCCTCTGGCCACAGTGGGGCTGGGCCTCCTCCCTCCTCCTGGCATTCTACATGTGTCCACTCCCCAGGTTTGCGCTCAGGGGCTAGGGGGTGGCAATGTGTCAGGCACCTTCCCAGGATGCCTGTGATGTGGATAACAGCAGGCTGAATCCAGGGCTGGAGGAGGACCCCAAGCAGCAGCCTCTCCTCTCCTCTATGGGAGGCAGGAGAGGCAGAGCTTCTGTCTTTAGGTGGACAGAGGGTGCAGGGGGTACAAAATGTGTGAAAGTAAGTGTGGGGCCAGATGCCATGAGCAGGTGGCGATGGACAGTTACAGCAGGCTGCACACTAAAGTGCTTAGGCATTTGGAGCATCTGCTGCATGCCATGTGCAGCACTGGACCCAGGGTACAGCAACATGCTCCCTGTGAAGCTTCCCAGAGGGCTGACTGTACCAGTCAAACTAGTACCTATTCCATAGAAAGTGCTGGGTGCCGTGGGGCCATATAACACAGGGACCCGAGCAGGCCTGGACTGAGGCCTGGCGGGGCAGAGGCTTCCAGGCTAAGCGGTGAGGGGACAGCATTCCAGGGCGGAGAGGCCCGTGCAGTGGGAGGCCCGGGAGAGCACCTCTGACAGCCAGAAAGAAGCCCGAGGGGACTGGAGTCCATGGTGCACGGGGAGTGAGAGGAGGGCTTTGAAGGCTGCCTTCCAAGGGGAAGCCAGGGGCTTTAAGGAATTGTCAGAGGTGCTTCCTGGAAGGAGGAGAGGTGGGGCACAAAGGAGTTGTCTTGGAGCCTTAACCTGCAGTCTGTGAGGGCCCATTTCAGACACCACAGTCAGAACTCAGGGTTTCATTTAATACTTTCCTGTGGGAGCTGCAGCCGCTCAGCCAAGCCCAGCCAAGCCCAGCCCTGCAGGCAGCAGCCTGGACCTCTGAGCCCAGGGCCCAGCTCCAGCTCGGGAATGCGTGGGATTGCCTGGTCTGACTCCCCCAGGGTAGAGAAGGCCCCGACAGAGAAAGGGCCTTGCCCTGAGTCCCACGGTGAGTTAGTGCCAGAGCTGGGCTTAAAACCAAACTTCTAGTTTACGTTCTTTCCACTCTCCCCATCCAAGGCTAGCGCTTGTCCTGGGATTGAGGCTGTGGACTCCATCAGCCTCTGCTGGGGGAAGCTCTGGGGTTCCTGCATGTGTGTTTCAATGCAGTGTCATGTTTACTAGTTGCGTAGCCTTGGGCAAGTGACTTAACATCTGGAGGCCAGCTCCTCATCAGTAAAATGGAGATAATAGTAGACCCTCCCCCAGAGCACTGCGAGGGTTCAAGGTCACTCCGCATCATGGTGCTGCTGTTATTTCCAGATCTCTTCTCACACCCCTGGTGGAGGTTAGCATGGCGTGGCTCTCCAGCACACCCAAGGAGCAGCTGTGAACACTGCGGCTGAATCAGTGGGGGCCAGCAACATAATGGCCAGAAGCCCCAGGGAGAGCAAAGCAAGGGTTGAGTGGGTGAACAGAGCTGGAGGGAGCAGGAGAGGCCTGGACCCCTTCTCAAGTCCCTGGGGTCAGCCTGCCATCCCAGACATGACCACCAGGTGGCACCACAGGCCTTGCGGCGGGGCTGGAGCCTGGGAGAGGACAGTGGGCCCTTTGAGACCTCTGGGGACAACCTGGGGCAGGGAACAGGTGAGTGGGGTGGAAAGTGGGCTGGAGCTGGAGTGGTGGGCGCCGGCAGGTCTCTCGGAAAGACGGCATGCTGTCCCCAGGAGGCCTGCACCTGGCCCCGGGTGAGGGGTGCCTCCTTCTTCCCCTCCGCAGTGTCCTCCATGGTCCTCAGCCCGGGGTCTTCTGGGTGTTCTGGAGGTCAGGACTCAGGCTCTGGGTATCACAGAGGGTCTGCACAGTGGAGGTCGGTAGGGCGGGCCCTGGGAAGCCCCGGGGTGTGTGTGAGGGAAGGGCTAAGTGGCCCTCGGTGCCCCAGCCTGGCGCCACCCTCTCTCGCCGGTGCGCCCGGCCCTCTTGGCCTCCTCACTCTACTCCCCACACCCACCGCCGCGCAGCCGCCCCTCTTTCCGCTTCCTTCCCTCAGGGATGATGGCGGGATTCTAGACTCCCTCCTCCTCCGCCCCTGCGGGACCCTGGGGTCAGAGCGGGTGGAACAGAGGCCGGACCCACACATCAGACCTCACCTCTTCTTCCCAGGGTCTCCAGCTGGGGTCTCTCTGAGAGTCAAGGAGAGCATGGCAGCTCCCTCAGGACCTGGCTCAGATGACCTGGACAGGACTGCAGAGTGTCCCATCAAGGGACAGGAGCTGGAACAGAGGACACTGAGGCCAGGAGCCGGCACTGGGCTCGCTGGCAAGACATGCTCCCTGGAAGATGGCGTCGGACCCTTTCCCTCCACCCTGCAGCCCTTGGCAGGGGAGCCCGTGGGGGTGGCCAGGAGACAGGAGAGCGGCCTCAGGGGCGCGGCCTTGGCTGCTGACAGCACTGTCGCACTCCTAGGACATGTGTCCTGGGTGAGGCGCCCGGGATATGGGGCACAGGCTCAGTGAGAGGCCCAGAGGGAAGGGACAGGCTCTCTCCTCCGCAGTTGGCTGCCGCTGATGCTGCAGAAGCCGCCAGGCTGGAAGGGGCCGGAATCCAGCTGCTGGGGAGGGCTCCTCTGAGCCCTGAGTGATGGGGTGAGATGGAGTGATCAAAGAGTGATGGAGTGAGATGGAGTGATCAAAGAGTGATGGAGTGAGATGGAATGACGGAGTGATAGAGTGAGATGGAGTGATCGAGGAGTGATGGAGTGAGATGGAGTGATTGAGTGAGATGCAGTGATGGAGTGATGGAGTAAGATAGAGTGTGGAGTGATGGAGTGAGATGGAGTGAGACAGAATGATGGAGTGAGATACAGTGATGGAGTGAGGGAGTGCTGGAGTGAGATGGAGTGACGGAGTGAGATGGAGTGATGGAGTGAGATTGAGTTATGGAGTGATGGAGTGATGGAGTGAGATGGAGTGATGGGGTGAGATGGAGTGATGGAGTGAGATGGAGTGATGGAGTGATGGAGTGACGGAGTGAGATGGAGTGGTGGGGTGAGATGGAGTGATGGAGTGAGATGGAGTGATGGGGTGAGATGGAGTGATGGAGTGATGGAGTGAGATGGAGTGATGGAGTGACGGAGTGAGATGGAGTGATGGAGTGAGATTGAGTTATGGAGTGATGGAGTGACGGAGTGAGATGGAGTGATGGGGTGAGATGGAGTGATGGAGTGAGATGGAGTGATGGAGTGATGGAGTGACGGAGTGAGATGGAGTGGTGGGGTGAGATGGAGTGATGGAGTGAGATGGAGTGATGGGGTGAGATGGAGTGATGGAGTGATGGAGTGAGATGGAGTGATGGAGTGATGGAGTGATGGAGTGAGATGGAGTGATGGGGTGAGATGGAGTGATGGAGTGATGGAGTGATGGAGTGATGGGGTGAGATGGAGTGATGGAGTGATGGAGTGATGGGGTGAGATGGAGTGATGGGGTGAGATGGAGTGATGGGGTGAGATGGAGTGATGGAGTGATGGGGTGAGATGGAGTGATGGAGTGATGGGGTGAGATGGAGTGATGGAGTGAGATGGAGTGATGGAGTGATGGAGTGATGGAGTGAGATGGAGTGATGGGGTGAGATGGAGTGATGGAGTGATGGAGTGATGGAGTGATGGGGTGAGATGGAGTGATGGAGTGATGGAGTGATGGGGTGAGATGGAGTGATGGGGTGAGATGGAGTGATGGAGTGATGGAGTGATGGGGTGAGATGGAGTGATGGGGTGAGATGGAGTGATGGGGTGAGATGGAGTGATGGAGTGAGATGGAGTGATGGGGTGAGATGGAGTGATGGAGTGATGGAGTGATGGAGTGAGATGGAGTGATGGGGTGAGATGGAGTGATGGAGTGATGGAGTGATGGAGTGATGGGGTGAGATGGAGTGATGGAGTGATGGAGTGATGGGGTGAGATGGAGTGATGGGGTGAGATGGAGTGATGGAGTGATGGAGTGATGGAGTGATGGAGTGATGGAGTGAGATGGAGTGATGGAGTGAGATGGAGTGATGGAGTGATGGTGTGATGGAGTGATGGAGTGAGATGGAGTGATGGAGTGAGATGGAGTGATGGGGTGAGATGGAGTGATGGGGTGAGATGGAGTGATGGGGTGAGATGGAGTGATGGGGTGAGATGGAGTGATGGGGTGAGATGGAGTGATGGAGTGATGGAGTGATGGGGTGAGATGGAGTGATGGAGTGAGATGGAGTGATGGAGTGAGATGGAGTGATGGGGTGAGATGGAGTGATGGGGTGAGATGGAGTGATGGGGTGAGATGGAGTGATGGGGTGAGATGGAGTGATGGGGTGAGATGGAGTGATGGAGTGATGGAGTGATGGGGTGAGATGGAGTGATGGGGTGAGATGGAGTGATGGGGTGAGATGGAGTGATGGAGTGAGATGGAGTGATGGGGTGAGATGGAGTGATGGGGTGAGATGGAGTGATGGAGTGATGGAGTGATGGGGTGAGATGGAGTGATGGGGTGAGATGGAGTGATGGAGTGATGGAGTGATGGAGTGATGGAGTGATGGGGTGAGATGGAGTGATGGAGTGATGGGGTGAGATGGAGTGATGGAGTGATGGAGTGATGGGGTGAGATGGAGTGATGGAGTGAGATGGAGTGATGGGGTGAGATGGAGTGACGGGGTGAGATGGAGTGATGGAGTGATGGAGTGATGGAGTGATGGAGTGATGGAGTGATGGAGTGATGGAGTGAGATGGAGTTATGGAGTGATGGAGTGAGTGTCTCACCCCCTCAGGCTGCTGCCTGCCGTCTCCAACCTCCACTTTTGGGGATTAGGGTGCCCCGCAAAGCCCCGTCCCCTTCAGCTAAGGCCAAGCCCTGCCAGCCTGCACTCTCACCCCCAGTGGTTCTCTGTGGAGCTCTTGTCCCTCTGTGGACATCCCCCTTTACCCAGGAAGCTCAGCCCTGTCCCTCTGTTCCCCTCCTCTTCCCAACCCATCAGTGGTTCACAGCCCCAGGGGCCTGTTCCCCACTCTTGAGGTCTCTAGGGCACCCTCGTAGCTAATGGCCGGGCTGTGGAGGAGACACATCCTCAGGCAGAAGCCCACCCTCCTCAGCCACTTCCCTGTTCTGAGGGCCACTCGTATATTGGCTGAGGAGCAGTTCTACCGTCCACAGCGCAGTGGACTTTGGACGCCTCCACCTGGCGTTGAGTGCCCACCACTGCTCTGCTGTCCCATTCATCTCTGATGTTGGCTTCAGCCGGTGCAGCCCACTTATAGCTCAAAAGCTGGAAAAACGTGTGTGTTGGCCTGGGAGCAGTGGGCCCTGGGCGAGGTGTCGGGGCAGAGCTGGAGGGAGGCAGGGCTGCAGTGGGGGGCAGTGGCGGTGGCATGGCACTGCACAGCACAAAGATGGCCCTAGAGGTTCCGGGCCAACCCTCTCCTGTTTCTAGACTTGCTGCTCCCTGACACTAGGAAGAGGAAAGGCCCCCAGTTCTGCTGAGCTTACCGTTTTCAAACTCCTTCCTGACAACTGGAGGAGGGTTTGTTTTTTTTTAATGATTAAAAAAAAAGTCAGTGAGTTGGTCCATGTTGGCTCAACCTGGCAGTATCACGGGCACTGCCGAATCCTGAGCAGCCCCAGGAGCGGGGGACTGCCTTGGGCCACTCTGCTCCTTCTCTGGTGGCTTTCCCCATAGAGGTCGACAGCATGAGCCTCCCTCCTGGAGCTGGGGGAGGCTGGGCTTGGGAACGTTACCAGGACAGCTCAGCAGGGGAAGATGGCAGGGGCCAGTCATGCCTCGTCATGGCAGTTACAAGGTTAGGGATGGCAGAAGGCGAGTTTGACTAGGGAGGCCTGGGTGGGGGAGCTCTCACCTGTTATAGGTAAGAGGGGTGTGGCCTGGTTGTTTGGGGGCTGCGGTGGCGGATCCGCCCCTCCCCCAGGCCTGGCCTCGCCCAGAGAGCCGCCGTCTTCCGGGAACCTCCTGCTCCGGAGGTAGGAAGGGCTGCCCCTTCCCCACCAAGAGGCCAGGCGCGAGCTCCACCAGCGTGTGGACCCCCAGGGAAAGTGCGCCAGGTGCCTGGGATGCTCAATGGGGGACTTGTTCCGGGACTGGGAGGCTGGCGGGGTGGGGGCTGCTGTTTCCCTGGAGAAGCACCTGTCCCCCACCCCCACCTCCCGCGTCAGGGGAGCTGTTGGCGCTTGCACCCGGCTTCCCAAGCGATGAGACACGGCTCCCAGCCAGCCGCCCCAAGCCGCTGGCGGCTCACATCCTGTCATCTGGGGCAGCTCCGCGGAGTGCTCCCAGAGCCTCTCTCTGCAAATGGCCTGTGCCTGCCCCAATTTCCCTCTGCAAGAGGGAGGCCCGTCGGTGGACTGGAGGGGAATGAAGCTGCGGGCGGACAGATCCTCCTCCTCCAAGTCAGGGGCGAATTCTCCCAGCCTCTTCCCCAGACCCTGACGGTGTGGCCGAGGACAGGAAAGGGACCAAGAGCTCACTGGCTTGCGCCCAGCCTGGGGGCAGGTCTTGGTGTGTCCTCCAGGCTGGAGAGATGCCTGTGCGGAGGGAGGGTTCTGGTAAAAATGTGCACACGCAGATGGGCGCATCTGACCTGGGCTTCCTGACACAGAACCCATCCGGGCACCCCCGGGGGCCCCTGCTGGGATGGGCAGCCACACCCATCTCTCCGTGGTGTGATGGAGTCCTTTCTTCTCTGGGCTTTGTGCAGTAGGCACATACCTACCTGGTGGTCCCCACTCAAATCTTCCTCCTTCCTAGTGTCTCCCTCAGGTGATTTTTTAAGTCATTGATGTTACATTTTACATACAATAAAATGCTCAGACTGTGTGTATCTTGATGAATTTTGATGAATGTATAAAATTGAAAATACAGCACATTCCCATACCCTGAAAGTCTTTCTCTGTAAATAGTGACTTGTGTTATGATCACCTTCACATCCCGCCAGCACCTGGCACCAGGCACCAGTCTGTGCATGGAAACCCTTTTCTTGATTGACTTGCCTTCCTTGTACACAGGTGCCCCTCACACTCTGTTCATATTAGAGGGGATCTCTGGGTACTCAGGCTTATGTCCAGAGACTTCCGTGAGTGTAGGACAACCCTATTGCACTCAGAGAGTCCAGGCTGAATCCACTCCCCGTGTTCTTGGCACTCCCTGCCTCTGAGCTCTATACGTACTCACCTCTGGCGAGATGCCTCCCTGTGCCCACAGAATCCGGGAAGGTAAGAAGCCAGGAGCTGAGTGCCCTGCCTGAGCCAGGGGTGTTGATAGCTGAGTCTGAACTCTGCCCAGGGAAGCTGTGGGGCATTAGTTAGCAGCCCCCTTCCCCCAGCACTGGAGCGAACCCACTTGTAGCCACAGAGCTCTGGCTTCATTGCTACGCTCTGCACCTCCTTCTCTCTATGACCTTGGGCAAGGCCTCCATTTCCCCAATCTATAAAATAAGGAGGTTAGAAAGAAGTGACCTCAAACTCTCAAGGCATCAGAAATTTCAAACAATGCTGTTTGGAACCTGAATGCATAAAGCAGACAAAAGTGAAGCCACTCCGAATTAGGCAAGAAGGATCCAGAACCCCACCCACCAGGAGCAACCTTCTCCCTCTTCCCCCAGTAGCTCCAGTGAGATCCTTGGGTTCCACGACACTTGCTTTGAAGTTCCTGGTAGTGGGGCCTTGCCTCAGAGAGAGGCACATGGATCCCAGGCTCTGCCGGACACCCCAAAAGACCCGTCACTGTGAGCAAGGGGGTGATGGTGGCTAGGCTCTCCCTAGCATGGAGCGTTCACCATATGCTGTGAGTCTTTATGACCTAATTTCATTCTCACAACCATCCCAAAAGCAGGGGTTACTACCCCATTTTACAGATGAGGCTGTACATTGAGAGAGGAGAGAGGTATGCGCCTGGGATTATGCAACTGGCTAGTGGCAGAAACCCTGCACCCTCTAGGAATGTCAGGTTGCGATGAGGAGCCCAGGAGAGTGGGTGAATCCTGGTCTGGATGGGCGTCTCTGTTGAGTTGGGAGATTTACATCACCCAGCAGTCACTCAGCAAGCACGCCAGGCATGAAGTGAGGAGTCTGTGTCATGGCAGGAAGGGGTAGTCTTTGTCCAGCAGCTGTTGTCACCAGGAAGGCTGACTGTTGTGATTTCCCACTCTCAGGACAGCAGGAGGGAGCTTACCTTCTTTCAGGAACTCTGTGACCAGGCAGGCCAGCTTCCCTGGTGGGGCCTGAGAGTGGCCGGCGGAGGGGGTGGTGGAGGGAGAGTGGGGATGGGCTGTGGTGAAAGACAGGGCATCAGTGGACTGAGGACACCTGGAGTGGAAGGTGGGGAGCAGAGGACTGGACCCTGCGCAGTTGGGAGCTGCTCTTTGGGCGAGGAGGAGCTCTCCAGGCGTCCGTGAAGGTCTCCAGGTCTCAGTCTCTTTCCAGATGAGTGTGAAGCCTCATGAGCACCAAGGAAGCCTGCTCCACTTTGAAATGGAAGCTCCATGAAGGCAGGGGCCCACCTGGTCCACTTGTCACTCCTCCCAAAGCCTGTTGCTGGGCTGCCATCATAAACATGTGTTGAATGAAGTTGTGGGGAGACTTGAGGCTAGATCCCCTGTCCCCAAATCCCCCAGGGCCAGGGACCCAGAGGGACCTTTTCTATTCTATTCTCTGTCCCTCTTCTCTCCTCTTCCCCTCCTCTGCCCTTCCCTTTCCTTCTTTTTTCCCAGGTAGGGAACCTGCTGAGAGCAGAGTTGGGAATGAAACCCATTGGGTAGGGGACTCATACAGTGAGGAGGCCTCCTGCTAAGGGCCTGGTAGGGGGAGTGGGAGGAGCTCGTGGCGGCTGGCTAGCTGGATGAATATTTCACCATGCTTCCTTTGTCCACGCCAGTCTCCTTGCCATCACACTCTTGGTTTCTGTCTTGAAAATCTTTGCTGTCTAGTATCACATGTGACTGCAAAGCACAGGTTTCAAACACTTCATAGGAGAAGGATGCAAAATAGCTCAATTTTTATATTAATTACATGTTGAAATGATAATATTTTGGGGTAAATAAGACATTAAAATTCACCAGTTCTTTTTACTTTTTAAAATGCAGCTACTAGAAAATTTTAAATTGCACGGGTGGCTCACGTCATGTTTCTGTTGGAGAACTGTGGTCGACAGGCGTCTCTTTCCGTTCTCCTCCAGCCCTGGAATCTGAAGTCTCTCTCCAGCATGCAGCCCAGCCCTGCCCTCCTGACTGGCAGAAATCTGACCCAAGGCCAGGGCCTATGAACAGGGTCAGGTGAGCAGAGGCCAACTAGACCCACAGCCCAGCAGCTGGTGGGAAAACTGATCCCAGAGAGGAAGCCTGACTGTCCAAGGCCACCAGCCAGCACCCAGCTCTAAAGTGGTCAGGGGCCACCAGCCAGCACCCAGCTCTAAAGAGGTCAGGAGCCACCAGCTGGCACACAGCTCTAACAGAGGTCAGGAATGTGAAGGAAATCCATGACCATGACAGTAAGGAATGGGTTCAGCAGGAAGGAGTCGCCCTCATTGGGCATCTGCCGTGTCTCAGCCACCTTATTTGTGCTGGCCCATTTAAGCTCCATGACAGATAGATGGGTAGATAATATCTCCATTTTATGTCTGAGGAAACTGGGGCTGAGAGGTTAACTAACTCAGCCTGGGTCACACACCTAGTAAGTGGCAGAGCCATGATTGAAATAAAATTTATTGGACTTGCGAGCTCATACTCTTCACCTCTAGCTTGTCCCATGAGATGGTTTCTGTCTCAGAGGTGAGAGTGGGGCTTGGGAAAATTCCATCCATGGAGAGGGAAGGAATGAGCTTCAAAGGTCAAAGCAAGGATGGGGGCAGGACCCATGTTCTCTGAAAACATTCTAGGCCCTTCTACGCATCTGCATTAGAATATTCCCTGCCATTTATGGTAGGAAGGGCTGAGGGGCTTCGCTGAGGTTGCCCGGTGGGTAGGTCATGGGCGTGGACTTCAAGGCCAGGACTGCTGTACCATGACAGTTCTGCCATCCAGGCAATGACCAGTTTCAAGTGGAATATTGAAGCTCAGATACAGCAAGGCAGCTGGCTCAGGACAGAACCCTTGGGTCATGAGTCCCAAGGCTCTGAACTCTGGGGAAGATGAGGAAGACTGAGACCATTTTATTGTCACTTGCTATATAATTAATGACTTAATGACCTTTTGGGAGGCAAAAGGAGCAGGAGAGTCATTTATGATCTCTGAGAGCGTGACCCCATTTGAGATCTGAGTCTCTGTGCCCTGCAGGTTCGGCTGGGTACAGTCACCACCATGACCTTTGCCTGCTGCTGTGGCTTCAGTCTTCCTCCACCTCCCCTCTCTTGGGCATGGCATCCCCATGGAGGACCCGCAGCCTCAGCCAAGTGCTGCTCGCCACTGCTGGGAGCTGGTCTCCAGCGCCCAGGACCCTGTCTGTGGTGGCATGGGAGATGAATACCCATCATTGCTCCCTCCCCTGTCAGGTCTCCTTGCCATCTAGTTCAGAAGACAAGCCTTGTTGTTTTCAAACACACAGCTACAAGGTCCCACCTCAGAGCCTTTGTACGGAACCTCCCTCACTCAAACTGGGATAATCTCCTCCCCAGAGTTCTGCTCAACTGCCCTTGGAGGCCAGGTCTGAGCACTGCCAGTCAGAGTTCCCGCTGCACTTTCAGTTCCCAGAAGTGCCTGTGCTTTGTGCTTCTGCCTAGCATGTTCTTCCCTTACTGACACTCTCTGGCCTCAGTTTCCTTATTCTTGAAATGGAGTACATACTTCCTACTCCACAGATCTGGGAAGATTAAGTAAGATAATTCATGAAATGCCTGGCAAAGCAGATGCTCTCCAGCACTCAGCTCCAACTCCATCTCCTCCAAGCAGCTGTCTTCTGTATCTGGCCATCCCTGTCGGAGAGGGTCAACAGGTCTCACGGAGAGAGGCCAAAGCCTTCGTCACATGCCAGCCGGTGGTGCCCACCCCTTCTGCTCTAGAACTGATTTTGGACTACACTCACTTTAACCTTTCCTTTAATGTTTCTAGGTAGTGATTTTGGTGATTTTTGTCAAGATGATACATGCTTATTATAAAAATTCAAGCAGCACGAAAATTTGCAATCACTCCAAATCCCACCACCCAGAAAAAAACAACATAAATATTTGCTAAACATCAGTCCTGACATATTTCAAAATATAAACACAGATACATTGGTCAGTAAATAAATAATAGATAAATCATTTTCTAAGAATAGGGTCATGTGTTACATTCTCTTATTTATTTTTTATAGAGACAGAGTCTCACTCTGTCACCCAGGCTGGGGTGCAGTGGTGCAATCATAGCTTGTCACAGACTCAACCTCCTGGGCTCAAGCAATCCTCCTGCCTTAGCCTCCTGAGTAGCTGGGACTAGAGGCGCATGCCACCACAGCCCACTCGTTTCTAAAATTTTCTGTAGAGATGGGTGTCTCGCTAGGTTGCCCAGGCTGATCTCGAACTCCCGGGTTCAAGTTATCTTCCCACCTTGGCCTCCTAAAGTGTTGATATCACAGGAGTAAGCCACCATGCCTGGCCCATACTTTTAAAATATGAAAATGTTAAATGTATTTGTCCTTACATATAATAGAAAAAAATGGAAGATTAAGCTGAAGGCATTATTCAACCTTGGATAAATGTTTCATAATTTCATGAGACACTTGTACCTATAAGATCCCTCTATGGATAAGAAAAATCATTTTTCAAAATTGCTTTAAGAAGCTGTAGTCATTGACTTTTAAAATTATGCTTTCATTTCAGTCTGGCTGACTCCCTGCTATGAAAGATGAAATGACTAGCACCCCGTACTTCATCTCATCTCCGCTTCCCCCACCTCTCGATTTTTGTTGTTTACATAATTTTCATTTTGTTGGGAGCTTTACATGTTTTTATTCTGCTCTGCAACAGTTCTATATTTAAATGAATGCAGTGCTCACCACCAGCCTTTTATTCTCTGGGTTCTCTGGGTTAGCTCAAATAATTCATGGTTTTCTGGCTTGTGTGTCAGATTGCGTGTTCAACACAGGCTTATCATGTCTGAGATGCCTCTACTGCCTTTAGACCTGATGCAACTTATCTGGTATAGCATTTGTGGGTCATGCTCTTTCTCATTCAATATTTTGTGGACATTGCTTTATTTACTTCTGGCATTGAATGGGATGTCTGAGTCGAACCTGAGCTTTCTCTCTTGTGATGACTTTTTTTTTCTGCCTGCACTCTTGAAAAATTATTTATGCTTTGAAGTTCAATAACTTAAACAGGATATGTCGGTGTGGACCATTTTCTATTTTTTTTCTGGTATGTCATGTGCCTTTTTTTTTTTTTTTTTTTGCAAATTCAGTCCCTTATTGAAGAAAATTTTTTTTCTGTATTATATCCTTGAATATCTTTTCTGTTTCATTTATATGGTTTTCTACTTAGGGATATTAATTTTTCTTATATTGGCTAATCTTCCTTCTCTCCCTCCCTCCCTCACTCCCTCCCTCACTTCTTTCCTTCCTTCCTTCCTTCCTCCCTTCCTTTCTTTTATCCTCCTAACTTCCCATCTTCTAATTGCTTGAATCTCTGCCTCTTTTTTTCTCTGCATTGATTATGACGGTTTCAAGCCTTTCCTTTAGCCATTCTATTTTTGGACTTTTATGTTGTTGTTTCTAACTAGTTTATTAGCTATGTAATTGCATCTAGTTCCCAACTGTTTTCCTAACCCTGCAATCTCTTCATCTCATTCAGTTTTATAATTATCTAGTCTTTGCATTTATATTGTATTATCATACTCTGAAACATGAAACACTGGTGAGGAATTTGTTTCTGTTTTCAGCTCAGGTTTTCTTCTAGCCTGGACTCTTTCACCTGTTTTCAGGCTATATTCCTTCCTTCTTGTCCTCCTGCCTCCATAGTATATTTTCATAGTTGCTGTGCTATTTCTTTTCATATTGCTTATGCTAACATGAACAGCTCTGTCCACACCCTCTACTTGCTTTGATATAAAGCGGATGAGTCACAGGTGTCTCATATTGTTCCCTAGATTGCCTCATGCATGTAAGTCTTGCCTGAATGCCTGTGGCCTCCTCAGAAACGAGGAGCCTGCTTCATTCTCCTCTAGCCTCGGTGCTATTCCCTGGTACGTGGCTGGCCACAGGCGCACAAAATTGGGTGTCTGGGTTTTGACTCTAATTGTCAGAAATTGGGGATATATCAGGTTCTTAAATCCTAAAAGGCATTTAGAAAAATAATGACAGGATTCTGAGCAGCAGTTCTGGGAGCTTACTGAGGATAAAACAAGATAAAATGTATTTAAATTACAGCAAGAGAAATAGAAATTACTCAGAAAACATCGCTTGCTGAATTCCAAGCATTTACCTGCTAACTTATACTAATTTGCAGTGGCAGAAACCTTAGTGATATTTCCGTGAGGAGAGGGGATTTTATTTGTCTCATCTTCTGTGAGTGTGGAGTTTGCTTTGCAAAGTGCTACATCTCATATCTATCCTGTCAGGAAAAGCTTTCTGGAAAAATTCCAACAAACGCCACCATTTATTAAATACCTGCTCTGTGCCAGAAACTTTATATGGACCTTCCCACTGAATCCTCTCAAATGATCCTACAAGCGTGTTTTCACGTCTCCTTTTACAGATAGGAAAACTGAAGTTAGAGCAGTTAGGTAAGTAGTCCGAGGACACAGACTGGTGATCCTCTGAGACAGGTGCACAGACCCACCGGTCCAGCCCCAGAGCCTGTGCCCCTCCACCGTGCTGCCTCCCAAGCTGGCGATAAGGAAGTGAGATTTAGATAGGTTTCAACAAGGCAAGGGAAACAGAATGGGGCTTGAAAGATAGAAATCAAGAAAGCATTCTAGGCTATGGGAGTAAAAGGGGTGAAAGGGCAGAGGGGCACGTGAGAGAAGGGTCTGGATATACACCCCGAAATTGAAAACAGGGACTTGAACAGAGATTTGTCCACCCATGTTCATCGTAGCATTACTCACCATAGCCAAAAGGTGGAAACCACCCACTGTCCATTGACAGGTGAATGGGTGAACAATATGTGGTCTATCCACACAGTAGAAAAGGAAGGAAACTCTGACATGTGCTACAATATGGATGAATCTTGATGACATTATGCTAAGAGAAATACGCCAGTCACCAGAAAACAAACACTGTATGATTCCACTTATATGAGTTGCCTAGAGTGGCAAATTCATAGAGGATGATGCGTCAGGCGCTAGTGGGAGAAGGGAATGGGAGTTCTTTTTTAATGGCTGCAGAGTTTCAGTCTGTGATGAGGAAACAATTCTGGAGAAGGATGACAGTGATGGCAACCCAACAATGTGAATGTACTAATGCCATTCAATTGTGCACTTAAAAATAGGTAAAATGGTGAATGTCATGTTTTGCATATTTTACTACAATAAAAACATGTATAATTATTTAGCTACACCTGAGTGCTCCTTAAAAGTTCATATTCCTGAGCCCCAGCCTAGACCTGGGTGGGTTCCTGAAATGTCCCTTTTAAAAGAAGTACTGCCAGATGATTCTCACGCTCTGTAGTTTGAGTATCATTGGCTGGAACGAAGAGGGCTGACTAGTGACAAGAAACTGGTCTGGAGGAGTATGCAGACATGGCCAGTCTTCTCACAGCAGGGGGCTGTGTCCAGCAGCCTGCAGGGACCCCTGCACCACTCCACTCTGTCTGCTGGCCTTGGACCCTCGACGTGGCAGCCTGCCCTGTCTGGGATAAGCTCGTCCTTGTCGCAGAATCCTGATCCAGCTGCCTCAGCAGCAGCTGCTGCAGGGAGGGAGGGCGGTGGAGAGCTAATCCCCTCTGCTTTGACCCAACACCGAGGCAGAGCCATCCCCCAGAACCAGATCCTACGACGGGAAGAGCCTGACTCTTCTTCCCATCACTGCCAGATTCCCTTGTACCATGGCACTCCCACGTCTGGGTTCAGGATGATTCATTATTCACAGAGGCTTCGTCCACAGGGTAGTGTCCACAGGCAGCATCTGGGAGAGGGTGGACACTGGCTGGCGGCCAGGAGGCTGTGTCTGATCTTGAGAGCCAGGCTGCATGGAATTACCTGGTAAACGGGGTGCTGTCATTGTTTTTATTCCCCAGGGACAAGGCCCCTCCCTTGCTCAAAAGAGTCTGCTATTAGTTTTCATGGGTCCCAAACACCAGGATGCTGCAAGGCCACCCGAGTGAGAATCAGGGGCTGGACATCTGCCAAGACTCACTTGTCTCTTCTTTTCTCTCTGTGACTCTGCTTCATTCTCTCTTTCTCTCTCTCTGAAGCAGGGTTCTCTGTATGCCAGACAACATGGTAGACAAATAGGCTCCCCGCTACCCAGAGAGGCTCATTCCCACAGAGTCCCCATTCCATATTCAGGGTTACTGTTTGGAGCAGTTCAGGTCAGCTGGACCCGTAAAGGTCCATGTCACTGTCATGGCTCCCGAATACCGGGGCACGCGCTTTCTGAAAAGGCGGAGCTAGGAAAGGAGCGGTGTTGGGAAATAACCAGTCCTTCTGGCTCCAAGTCCCAGCTCGTTCCTCTACCCCAGGTTGCTGGGTTTTCTGTATAATGTGGTCGATGATTTTCAAATCTCTCCTGATGTAATCGAGATTTTTTTCTTCCTTTCCCTGAATTTCTCTGTGATTAGGCTAAACCAGGAGGCTTATTGCTAAGGAAGGATATAGAAGAGGGGAAAGAAGCTTCCACCCAGCAGGAAGAGGAAGGAGAAAACCCTTTCGTAACCTGGGAGAGGGGACAGGAAAGGCTATGGGGTGAAGATAAAGGGATCAGACACGAGTGTCTTGACCTCCTCCCCTACTATCAGATTCATGGCAAGAGGAAAGTATCGTTAGGGGTAGAAACACCCAAAGAGGTTTGGTGGGAGACTCCGGTGCAGGGGCCTTGCTCCTAGGTTCTAAGGATATAGACCTAGAAAATCGCTAGGCTCTCAGAAAAGTCTAGTGGTCCCCATGAAGCCACTAGACTCCAAAAAGGGACAGGGCAATCAATTACAAATGACCAAGAGAGGTGCCAAGGGAGATGGTCCTGAGCTCTTGTCCCCTGGCTGCCTGTGGCCTTCAGGGGGCATACAGGACATCTAGAAGGTCCTGCGTGCCTCTGAGGAAGCTGCACAAGAGGCTGAAAAGTGCTGACTGGCAGATTTGCCAGGGATTCAGTGATGGGGCAGGAAACAGCCAGGAGACTGCAGGGTGGCGCACCCAGGCCAGAATGGAGTTCTTGTCACAACAAGGACTAAGGGCATCTTCAGGACCAGCGAGCGTGGAGATGGGGTGGGGTGTGGCCCAGACTGCAGACATGGCAGAAGGCTCTGAAAACAGAGGGCAGAGGGCAGTGGGCAGACCTCAGTCTACCAAAACCATGAGTGTGCATTTGGAGCAGGAGGCACAGGGGTGGGTGAGTGGAGAAGCCCCTTTAGATGGTCAGGGACAGTCCTATAGGCAGTTTTGATTCTGAATTGACTACATCCCCAAATCACTTTGAATGAATCCAAGAGGGTCCTATAAATAATCCCAGTTTCCTTCAGTGGGCAAGTTTGGTTTGCTTTCTACTATTAATTCACCACCATCATCAGAAAGGGGGCCTGTGAGTTCAGTAGAATTGGATATAGACAAGAAAGCAATTTACTTTTCTTTTTTTGCACACTTAAGTATCTTATGTAAACTTTGTGCATCCATAAACCTAAACCATACCTAGAAACCAAGAGATCTTCTAATCATGATCAGAGACCCCTAAAGGCCTGGAGTGTGGTGCATGGTAGACCTAGGCTCAAATAGGACTTGGCTGGCATCCAGGGGCCATCTGAGCTGCATTCTGGGTCCTCCCTCTCCAGTGGCTTGGGATCTGGCCTGCAGCAGGCTGCTGTTCCTTGGCCAGGTGGGGTGAGTAATGCCTACCCTATCCTCGGACCAATGATGACAGTATAATTAGCACAAACAGCAATTAGGGTAATTGTTCTGTTTAGCCATAACCAGACTTCACTGCCACAGGTTGGGAGAGAGTCTACACTTGAAACCTTCTCCAGAAGGCTGCACACTGCTGCTTCTGGTGTCACAGTGTCCACCCTGCAAGTGGCTCATGCTAGGAGAAAGGATGGGATGTTGAGACAGGGGCGGGGAAAGGAAAAGCCAGTGCTTGGAGGAGTCCCCATTGTGGCCAAGGCCTGAAATGGGGGTGGGAGGCTGTGCCCGCAAGCTTACTCCATCGGGACTGACTGCTCTGCCAAACCCCAAGCACATTCAAGTGGCAGGCAGTTTCCCAAGAAAAATGAAATGCACATCCCCCCTGACATGAGCCAGGTATCCTCCCTCCTCACCCAATCAGGGCATCTTCAGGAGCAGTGAGTGTGGAGATGGGGTGGGAAGATGGCTATGCTCCCTTGGAGCTGTGTTCACAGATTCTGCAGCAGCTCCAAGCGGAGGACCCAGGCACAATCAGGGGACTTGGGCAGAACGAGCTGCTGGTCCAGCCTCTAGGACAGTAGGAAAGTGTAGGAGCTTGAGGGGGACCTTGAGGGACCTTGGAGACCAAGTGGCCATTATGTCACAGCAGGTGAACTCCAGTATGGGAGAGATAAAAGCAGATAAGGGTGAAGGCATCCTCTTCCTGCTGTTGGGTTCCCATCCTGCACGTGGGACCATGGTTAAGAGGAAGAATGACCACTGAGTGTCTTCATGTACAAGATCAGCTGTTCTGTTGCTGCTCTCAATGATCCTGTTTTATTTAGTCCTCATAACAAGCCCATGAGGTAGGTTTTATTATGCCCATGTCACAGGTTCACCAAGACCAGGCTCTTGAACCAAGTCCTTTGCCACCAAATATCAAGTCTTAATCATATATTGGTGATATTTTTAAAAAACATATTTGTACAGGACTTTATAGCTTATAAAGTGCTCTTACCCGTACTAGCCCTTTTATTCTCCTAACAGCACCACTGAGGAAGTGGAGATGATGAGATGATGGCATTTTACAGCTCATGGTCGAGTGACCTGCCCTGAGATTTGTTCTAAGTGTGGTCTCGGGACCTGCAGCATCAACATCACCTGGGGGCTTGCTGGAAATGCAGAGCCTTAAGCCCTGCCCCAGACCTGCTGAATCAGAACGTGCGTTTTAACAAGATTCCTAGGTGATTCGATGTGCATTAGGATTTGAGGGTACTGACTTAGAGCATCCAACCCCCTCATTATACAAGCAAGGAAACTGAAACCAGAGAGGGCATATGACTTGTCCAAAGCCATACAGCAAGTTGGTAGCCAACCCAGGCCCATAACTCTGCTTTGTCCCAGCTAGAGTGAGGTGCGAAGGACTCCTAGTGCAATGCTTTTTCTGCCTCAATACCCACCTTCTGCCCCATCAATCCTCCACCCCCATCAGGCTGGGCAGGCTGTCTGAGCCCCATTCTGACCATCTCTAAGAAGACACCACAAATCCTGAGAACTTTCTGAAAAACAAAACAAAACAAAACAAAAAAAACTAAGCTTCCTGTTGAAGCCTGGTGGCCCTGACCATCAAGGGAGCTAGATGGACCCTTAGAATTAAGCTCTTGGTCAGTAGCACTGATTAATAACTTGACAAGAGCCCTGTTCTGGCACTCTTCCTGTGCAGTACCTCAGTTTACCCTTCTGTAAAGGGAGTAACAGGGGGCCTCCCAAGGCTCATAAAACTACCTGAGTTCTCAGAATGAAAGGCCCCATAGAAAGACAAAGTCCCATTATGTTTTCTTGTTATGTTTAATTGTGGCTGTGTTGCCTTTGACTACCTCAAGACATCCCATTAAGTGGGGAAATATGAAGATGACGGCCGCCAGGGCTGAGAGTCTGGCAGTTATTAGAGGCTGCCCCCCCCACCAACTTCCTGGCAGAGGCGTAACTGGCTTCATAACTGACGTAACTGACGTCGCCCATGGCCGCTTCACTTTTCCCAGGGCTGTTGGGGCATCATCCTTTTCTTGGTGTGGAGTGAAACTAGATGTAAAGGCGGGTGCTGAAGGGAGCAGGGCAGAGGAGCGAGAGATTGGCCATCCAGGCTGGGCAGGAGCCAGCTGGTCCTCACACGGGCCATTGCTGAGGGACGATGTCACTCTGGTACTGCCTGCCAAGCCATTCACGAATCTCACATGCCCACCAGGCCACATGCTGAGAGGATTTGCTGAGAGACTGACAGCTCATGCCACATGACTGGGAGAGTTTCAGGGTTAATGTCACTATTAATTTCCTAGGACTGCTGCAGAAATTAGCACCAACTTGGTGTCTTAAAACAACAGAAATGTATTCGCTCACAGTTCTGGAAGCCAGTAGTCCAAAATCAAGGTATCAGCCTGGTTAGTTTCTTCTGGAGGCGCTGGGCATTCCTTGGCTGTGGCAGCATAACTCCGTAAGACTGCCTCTGTCTTCATGTGGCCCTCCTCTCTGTGTCTCCAGTCTCCTTCTACCTTTCTCTTGGAAGGACTCCTGCCATTGGATTGGGGATCTGCCCTAAATCCAGGATAATATCAGCTCAAGATCCTTCCCTTAATGACACCTGCAAAGACCCTTTTCCCAGTACGGTCATGGTCACAGTCACAGGTTTTAGGGGTTAGGACATGGACATATATTTTTGGTGGGTTCCATTCATAAGAATCAAGTGTCCCTGAAGACTGCATTTCACAGCAGCTGTCTCCAGCCTGGAAATGTCTTGGGGCACATATGGCGTGGCACGGAGGAAAAGCAGTGGGCTCGGAGGGTAGGAAGCACCTTTGAGGCCTAGCTTTGCTGCTAAACAGTGGTGACTTTGGACAAGCCACACACCCTCTCTGAGCCTCAGTCCCCTCATCCTTACAATGGGATGATAACAGAATGACCACAATTCTCAAGGAATAGATGGGCAGATCCCAGGAGATAAAGGATGAACTACTTGGTAGACTGTAAAGAAACAGCTGTATTTGAAACATTCTCATGGTCCTACGTGCAAAAAGTTGAAAGTAAAGGCAAAATCATCGAAACCAGCAAGGAACTCTCAAAGTCCTGACTGTTTTTGGAAGTCAGCATATGATTTTCCTTTGCAGCAGTAAAAACAAAACTATTTTCCATGGACTACAAACTCACCTCCCCAATTTCAGTGGTCTCCAGTATTCAAAGCCTCCTAGAAGTCCCCCAAATTCTGTCTTAACTATCACATTGCACACTCTCCCCAACCCCTGGCCCTTGTTACCCCCAGCCTGAGTTCTGGAGCTGAGAGCGGTGAGGCAGGCATCTTTGGCCTAAGCTGGGGGTCAGAGTCACCAGGAGAACACCGAGCTGATGAGCTGACCTCTCTTACCAATCCAATCCCAGTGATCCCTGCTTGACTGATCAGCTTCTAAGATAGTGGAGTGGAGTGGGGGACAGAACCGTGCATGATAGAAGTCACCCAGGGTCTTTCTTGGGCAAAAGGGACTCTCAGAGCAGGCCAATGAAGGACTAGGAATGGCCAACACAAAGCGTCATCACAAGACCCCTTTGGAAAGCAGGAGAGGGGCTCTTCCCAGCTCTCCCAGGCTCTGCCCAGGTTGCTGTGCCCCCTACCCTGCTCCCTTGGCAGCTGCAGTGAACTGTGGAGTGCTGAGACTGGAGATGGTTGGGAGGTCAGAATGTCATGGAACCCCCCAATTCCTTAAGGCCTCTTTGTCAAAATGGGTCCAGGCCCAGCCCCAACCCCTGCAGGGCCTAAAGTCAAGGCCTGGGGCACAGCCTCTAGTAGGATGATACGGCCTGGAAAGAGTGGAGGGGAGCGGGAACAGAAAGGTGCCGAGAGAGGCATCTGATCCCAGGAATGTCAGAACAGAATATGTAAGTGGAATGTGGATCGACTGCACAGACATTTGTTGAGCCATTCTGATATTCAGAGCACTGTGGTGGGCCTGCTGCTGAAGCCAAGAGCCCACAGTGCACCTAATCACTTAGCGTGATGCACTAAATGGCAAAGGAGGCACAATTCCCTCTAAGAGCTCAAGGAAGGAGGGGTCACCCCCAGCTGGGGACATCTGGGAGGGTTGTGGGGGAGATGAGAGCATTTGATTTGGGCTTCAAAGGGCAGAGCCGTGATGGGATTCAAAGGGGCAGTGATGAAGTCACAGCTGTGTCTGGCAGAGAGAGCCGCAAGTGACCCGTGGCTCCTGACTCAAGCCTGATCAGAGGGAGACTCCCACCCTTTGGGAGCAGCCTGAAGCCCAGGGTCTTACTGAACACAGATGGGGCAGGTGCTGGGTCCGTTGCTTGTTATTGGCGATCCCAATAAGAAGGCGCCTGGCAGAGGCTTTCCGCAGGAGGCCCTGGCCATAGCAATGGGGCAATGCAGACGGGAGGCTCTGCCACTCAGCAGGTTCCTGGCCTGGCCTGAGGCGCTGGAGCGTCTTGGCTCACCATCGGTGGCCGTCTGTGGCCTGGCAGGCTGCCTGCCCAGCAGCTCACAGCAGAAACCCCGGCTAGGGTGCCAGCTGTCCTGGGTGTGGCTGCCCTGTCTGCAGGCAAGGATGGGTGACTCACGAAATTATCACCGAGGCTGTACAGGGCTGGGGTTGGGGCTGGGCCCGGGACTGTGAGACGGAAAGAAAGAGTGAGCACAGGGGCTTGCTCGGCGCTCTGCCACACACCCCATGCTGATGCCAGCTCTGCGGCTCCCACGGCCTTTCCCTGTGCTGCTGCTCCACCTCCCAAATACCGGAGATGCCTCCAGCACAGGGCAGGGGGAGCAGCACTTACAGGAACCGCCTCTGGGATGCCTCTCTGGCCTTGACTTCCCTTTTAAAGCTCAAACTTGTCACCAAGCTCTCTCCCCCATCCACCTGCCAAGGAAGGAGGAGGGAACCCCAGTCCCTGTGTGGGGGAAGTAGGACCCAGACACCCAGGACTTCGCAAGACCACATCACCATGCCTCTCTGTACTCAGCGGCCTCTTCTGACAAATGCAGGGGCTCAAAGGGATGGGCTCTGGGGCCCCTTCCACCTCTGCAGTTCTGAAGTCTCCAAGCATAATAATGGCAGAGCCACAGTTGCAGACAAAAATGCTGGATGGGGAGTGAATGAGAGGCAGGGGCTATAGGAGAGAGGCTGTGAGTGGAACCCAGAGTGGGGTATGGCCCTGCTCCCAGGGGAAGGAGGAATGCTTAAAGACTCTGAGACTAGGAAGGAAGGGCATGAGCTGGGAATTTGGCCCTGGAAAATATGTCAAAAGGGGAGAGTGTGGGAGAGAGGGCATTTAGATAGGAGGCTAGGCGGTGCTGCCAGAGGAAGGAAGAAGTCTTGCATCTTTATTAGGCAACTACAGTATATCAAACACTGTGTTAGGCATTTTATGTATAATACCCATTTGTGGTCATAAGGCTCCTGTGAGGTGGGTGTTACTAATCTAATGTTACAATTGAGGAAACTGAGATACAGACAGGCTAGAGCATTTCAGATCACCCAGCTAACAGTGGCAAAGCTGACGTGCACAGCTTGGTCTATTGACTCCAAAGTCCCTGTTGTTTCTTTTGTTTTGTTTTGTTTTTGAGATGGAGTCTCGCTCTATCACCAGGCTAGAGTGCAGTGAAGCAATCTCCGCTCACTGCAACCTCTACCTCCCAGGTTCAAGTGATTCTCCTGCCTCAGCCTCCCGAGTAGCTGGGATTACAGGCATGCACCACCACGCCCAGCTAATTTTTGTATTTTTTTTTTTTTTTTTTTTTTTTTGTAGAGACGGGGTTTCACCACATTGGCCAGGATAGTCTCAATCTCCTGACCTCGTGATCCACCTGCCTCGGCCTCCTAA
This sequence comes from Symphalangus syndactylus, assembly GCF_028878055.3. Taxonomy (NCBI): domain Eukaryota; kingdom Metazoa; phylum Chordata; class Mammalia; order Primates; family Hylobatidae; genus Symphalangus; species Symphalangus syndactylus. Next base: position 21,757,471 of record NC_072434.2, on the reverse strand, counting down.
AGTGCTGGGATTACAGGCATGAGCCACCAAACCTGGCCCAAAGCCCCTGCTCTTATTTTCCCACTCTGTCCCATTGGGCACACTTTGGAGTCTATGTGAAATGGCTTTTGGTCCCAGAGAGAGCTGGGGGCTGAGCAGGATCCTGAGGCTGTGGCCAAGGCCTAGGGCCCTCATCCTTCCAGGGGGCCACAGAACAGCACTACTGGCCAAGGGGAGAGGCAGATAGAGAGGCAGGCCCCCGGCATGCCAGTGTTGGGAGACAGAACTAGAATTTGGGTTGGCAGAGGGGTGGGACCCAGGGCAAATCTACTGCTGACAGCAGCCAGTCAGCACGGGGCTGGGTCTTTGCTGTTATTCATCACCTCCACCCCACCCACCCCACCCAGAGACCAGAAAGGCAGCTCTGAGAGCGTTCTGGTGTGTGGAGGAGCCCTAGGTGCACACCCTGGCCTCGCCCCTTAGCTGGCCCAGCCCAGCACGCCTTAGACTCATCCAAACCCTCCTTTCTGGGCCTCTGTAACCAGCCTCTTTGCTGTCTCTCTCCTCCCACTGCCAGCATGTACCCCTCAGCTCCTTCCAGAGCACAGCTGGGTTAGTGTGAATGGGCACAGGCCAGCCTTTTCGCCCCAGCCTTCATGGATAGGAGACTCATGGTCACATGCCCTGATTCTCTCATTGGGGTGCTTGCCAAAGGGCTGGGAGAGAGGCCCCTACTGTTCCCGCCCCTGCCCCAGTAGCCCCCATTTCCCTGTCCATGGCTGGGAGCCTCTCTGTGCACTGTCTGCGCCTTCCAAGCGTAATGGCTTGCAGTCTGGTACCTGCAGTGGCATATATCACACCAGGAGTCAGGCTGGAAGTCTGGTGCAGTCTTGCCCTGGTACCCTGAGGGCGGTGAGGGTCTAGGATTCTGGAAGGAGTCATCACAGGGTTTCTATGAGGCATTGTTTCTCCAGATCCTTGTGAAGATGACTTCCTGGATTGATTTTTCCTAAAATGCCCAGGACAAGACAGGGGATTGAATGAATTCTTACTTCCTGATGTAAATTTCCCTTGGGAAGTGAGAAGGGCAGGTTTTCTGTGCTCTCGTGGAAGCCCAGTGGGATTGTTCCTGAGGGCATCCCTACTGGCAGGAGGTGAGGACAGCGTCTTAATGGAAACTGGCCTTGAGAAAGGCAAAAGCTTGGCCAGGATGCCCTGAGCCCAAATCACTCCAGAGACCTGGGAAAGTTCTGGGACATGGCCTTGCTCCAGAGCAAGATGGTGGCTTTAGTTTAACAAAAACATTGAGCACCTGATGTGTACCAGTGTGAACAGCGAGGAAACGGAAATGAAAAGCACACATCCCCTCCCTCAGCCTGCTCCAGGTCTTATGGACATGTGAGTATGACAAAGTAGCCGAGGGCTATAACACAGTTGGCACCAGGCACAAAGGTCCCCAGGAGGGGGTCTTGAATTTGGTTTGGAGATTCCTCCACAAAGATAGATAGGATTGACAAGCGGCAAGAAGGCAGGAGGTGGGAGGGGCTTGTCACCCCCTTGTTTAAGACTTATCAGTGGTCTGTCATTACTCTTAGAACAAAATTCAAGAGGCTGGGAGTGGTGGCTCACGCCTGTAATCCCAGCACTTTGGGAGGCCAAGGCGGGCGGATCACGAGGTCAGGAGATCGAAACCATTCTGGCTAACACAGTGAAACCCTGTCTCTATGAAAAATACAAAAAATTAGCTGAGCGTGGTGGTGGGCACCTGTAGTCCCAGCTACTCGGGAGGCTGAGGCAGGAGAATGGAGTGAACCTGGGAGGAGGAGCTTTCAGTGAGCCAAGATGGCGCCACTGCACTCCAGCCTGGGCGACAGAGCGAGACTCCATCTCAAAAAAAAAAAAAAAAAAAATTCAAGAGTATTTTCTGTCTTCCCGGACACCAAGCTCCAGCATGATCCTGCACTGGCCAATGTAGTGGCCACTAGCAACATGTAGCTATCAAGCCCTTAAAATGAGGCTGGTATATTTAAGGAACTGAATGTTTCCTTTACACAATTTGAACTGATTTAAATAGCGGGCACAGAGATGGAACATTTTCATAATTGAAGAATGCTTTACAGGACAGCACTGCCTGCCTGCCCATCTTGTGCCCACCTGCCTGGTCTCCCTGGTCTGTCTGTTCTGAAGACATGCCAGGTTCATGGCTTGTACACTCACCATTTCCTCTGCCCAGAGCCCTTTCCCTCACTCCTGAGATGGGCAGCGGCCTCTCATGCTTCAAGTCTCAGCCTGTCACAGTCTGGTCACCATGGCTAAAGCTGTCCCTCTCTGCAGCCTCTAAGCCGCTCATTGTTTCCTTCATAGCATTTAATATAATTTGCAATCATTTACAAATCGACTCTTTGTCTACCTCTTTAGAACATACGCCCCATGAGAGCAAGATCTGGTCTTTTGCGTTGTTGTATCCCCAGGGTTGACATGGTGATACTAGCCCCTTTAGGCACTCAATACATATTTAAGTGACTGACTGACAGTGCTCCACACAGAGGAAACAGCAAATACGCAAAGGTAAGGGGCAGGTGGCTGCATGGGGTGAGTGCTACGATGAAAACAAAATAATGCAGAGGCGATTTAGAGACTAGGGAGGGGGCAGTGCGAGTTCATCAGGGAAGGTTATAAGATTCCTGAGTTGAGCAGCCATTGAGGAGTCTGCTAACTGGCCAAAGGATGTCATCCAGAAAAGCTTTCACAACAGGGAGCTGGCCCCATGGCCACTGTCCAGGAAGTCCAACTGCAGAGGGACTGGGCTGAATAAGATGGGGCCACCCAGCAAGCCCAGGGATCCAGGAAGAAAACCTACCTCTTCCACACCCCTGGGGTGTTTGCGTCAGTGAGGGGCTCAGCTAGAGGTGGTCCCCTCACCTGGGGGCTGGAAACTGAGAAGGGAGAAGATTCAGCCCAGACACTCTTAGAAGCAGCCCCAGAGACCTCCTCTCAGCCTTCCTTGCACCAGCCCCCACCCACCCCTGGCCCAGCCTTCTCCTTCTCTCCTGTAGAAAATAAGCTCTAGGCCAGGCACAGTGGCTCTTGCCTGTAATTCCAGCACTCTGGGAGGCCGAGGTGGGTGGATCACCTGAGGTCAAGAGTTTGAGAACAGCCTGACCAACATGGTGAAAGCCTGTCTCTACTAAAAATACAAAAATTAGCCTGGCATGGTGGTGCACATCTGTAATCCCAGCTACTCGGGAGGCTGAGGCAGGAGAATTTCTTGAACCCGGGAGGCGGAGGTTACAGTGAGTCAAGATTGCACCACTGCACAGAGGGAGAGTGACAGAGTGTAAGTTCTGTAAGAGCAGGAACTTTGCCTTCCTCACCATTGTATCCTTAGTACCTGGGACAAGGTCTGTCACATAGCAGATGTTCAGTCAACACTTTTTGAGTAAATGAACTTATATTTCACTTTTTAACGAACACAGAGATGACAGGATGTGAAGTCTGGGAGCCAGAATGTTGAAAGTGAAATCTGGGTCACACTTAATGCTCTACGGCAGGTGGCAAAGAGAATTAGAAGCCCGTTCATACTCATTCCTTTGAGGATGAAAATATACTCATCTTATTTCAGAATCAAGTCAAAATTAAGTTCCTTCAGGAGCCTTCCCCCGATCACGCCGAACACCTTCCAAGTCAAAATTAACCCATATCCATTAGAATGTTACCATCTAAATACATGTTCTGACAGTCACCTGAAAGCACGCCATTTCAGAGCTGGGGTCATGCGACTGTGCCTCCTTGACATCTTTTCTTCACTTTAGGAGTGTTAGCCTCCTTGCTGGTTGATTTCTGAGACAGGCCCCACATAGGGTGGGGTTCAGGCAGGCAGAAGAGAGAGAGAGATGATGGAAATAGCATTGACCTGCTGGCTCAAAACCATACACCTGAGCCCCAAACCAACCCTCCCAGCCTGAGTATGTCTCCCTCACTGTGGCCCAGAATGTGTAACCTGACTGCCCTTTCCTCTCCTCCTCTGTCAGAAGGGCCTGATTCAAGATGTCCTGCTCTACAAATCCCCACAATTGACATCAGAATTATAGAATGTTAGGGCTAGAGTGGAGTTTAGGAGCCACCAAGTTTACCCGCTCTCTTTGTAGATTGGTGCAAGGGATGGAGGAAGGCCCTTGTCTAACATGAAGCTAGTTAGTGACACAACTAGATCAGGAACCAGCTGGCCTGACTTTCATGCCCTGTGATGGGAATGGATGCTGTTAAAAGACCTATCCAGAGAAGGATCTGCTTGTCACAGAGAAATCTCGAGGCGGCAGCCTGGCACTGCCACTGAGTGTCCAGCTGTGGATTGTGGTTGCCTTGTCTGCCTATTGCCAGCTGGGTGGCCTCATGGAACTTCAGTTTCCTCATCTGAAAAAGAAGGGCGATGGTGCCCACCTCATAGGGTCTTGTAAGGATTTAAATGATGTGGTTCATTTACAGGGCTCAGAACCATGCCTGGTTGGTGGGCATGGTGTTTGGAGGAGCATACGAAATGTTGGCTATTTCTATCAACATGTCAAAATAATATTAATATTAACATAGTAGAGAAGTAGCTAGAAAAACTGAACTTCATACCTGGAAACGATTTTAAAGATAATCAGTTCGGCTTCCATGGACTTGCCTTTTATAGGAAGATGAGCTACTCTAATCCCCTCCTTCAGGGCCCTTCTATATCCTAGAATAGGAAAATTATCGTTATTTAAAGATGTAATTAACATTTATTATGGCTAGCATATTAGTTTTTAGATAGGCCAAATGTGTGACACAATGGAATTGTATTTTTATATGCTGCCGTGTATACTTTATAGTACATTGGGGCCCTTATATAATCGGTGTGCACTGTACTTTAATGCCCATTTTATAGGACTTTTATAAGAGAAACTGGATGATGTGGTGGAACGAGCACTGTGCCAGGATTCACAAGGCCTGGTTAGGGTACAGGCTTTGCCACATATTAACTGGGGCATTGCAAGCAAGCTACCTCCTCTCCTAATCAGTGAAATGCAGTGCTTGGCTGGATGAAGTCCAAGGCTCTTTCCAGTCCTGGCGGTCTATGGCTAGAGGCAGAATCTTACAATATGAAGTGATAATAGAGGTTTACAGGTGTTTTGTACACATCTATGACATATTTTTGATCACATCTCTGGTTTACTTGAGATTAAGTTCTTAGGAACAGAGCCCTCAATAATAAAACTGTTTCTGTTGGAAACTATAATCTGCTTTACAATAATCTGCTCTGCAAATTGCTACTAGGAATACCTTCCTTGGGAAAGTTGGGGCTCCCCACATGTAACACCCACATCTCAGGAATTGCGTGAGTGACCTTCATGTGGTCCCTGAGACATTCAATCTTCTTGATCCTTCCTTGACATAAAATTCCCAAAAAGAATAGATTTCTGATTGTCCTTTCCTCTGTAGATTAGAAGAGCAAACTAAAAGTAGAGCATGTGAGCTGTGAGTGGCAGCCTCAAATGACAGCAAGAGTGACGGCCGTGATAGTGTCACACAGCTGGTGGAGGCCCCAAAATTAAGAAGCTGACCGGACTGCACGACTACACAGTTCAGTAATGGATGTCCACAATGAGAAACCCAGGGCATCAAGAAGTACAGCACATATGTTCAGTGTTGTTTGCTTTAGGAGGCAAAACAGAATGTGATACCTTTTAGAAAGATTTCCATCAAAGTAAATACTTAAAAAAAAAAAACACTCAGCTCCTGTTACACACCAAATTCACTGATGTGGGCTCCCTCCATGCCTGGAGAGGATGCTACATGAATGAAGCTTCACTGCACATGTGTCCCCAGGGGTGTGAGTGTATACAGGGGAATGTACACAGTGGTCCCAGCATAGTTAAGTCCAGAGTGAAATTTCAGGGTAAAGCAGCTTTTCAATTTTTCAGTGAGGATCTGGTTAGGATCCAAGTGAGATTTAATTTACCTTAAATTAACTAGCATTCATGTATTCACCTATTTAAAATATTTTTTATTAAGTGCCTAATATTATGTGTGTCAGGCATTGTTTCAGAGGCTATAGTGGAGTTTCAGAGAGGATGCTCTGTTCACGTGGTGTTTTACCGGGGTATACTCATGAACAACAAATAACCACCAGTTCTACCAAGGCGTACCCACTGTGTGGTCTGATATCTCAGGTCTGCTCTTTGATGTGGCCTTCCTGCCCCTACGCCACTTTCTTCAGAGGAAGCTGCTTTAGAGTAGACTGGGTTACCCCCATAAGATGGAGCACTCCTTTGGAGCAAGAGCTATGGTTCTGCCATCAGCCCGGGAGCCTCCATCGCCAGGGCTGGTCTCTGCCATGACCTCAGTACAGGGGGAGATGGACGCCTGGCTCTCCTGGGCAGCCTGGTGAAGAAAGACTCCTTTTTTCCTAGAGAGAAGTCTCCCTCGGTTCCTGAGCTGAGCACATGCTTTCTCAGTGAGCCGGCAGAACAGGACAGAGGGGCGTCTCCCTGGGGCCTCAAGGCTTGAGACGTTTCTTGCTCATGGGGAGAGGGAAGGGAGAGAAAGAAAGAGCGAGCAGGAAGGCGCCCAGCGTCCCACACAGGGGACTCGCAGCCCTGCCCCCAAGAGCGCTGGCTCCGCAGCAGCAGTGCCCTGCAGCTCCGCGTCTGAGCGGCAGCAGCGCGCGGCCCGGTGGAGTGGGTGGTGCAGGGCAGGGGTGGTATATCCTGTCTGACGGAGGGCGGGCCTCGCCAGTGCCAGAGAGGGACGAACCAGGGTGAAAGCGCCAGGAGCAGCTGCCGGGAGCCCTCACGCGGACCACGCATTCTATGGCCGTAGGGAGCCGCTGAGAGCGAGAAGAGCACGCTCCTGCCCGCCCGCTGCACCGCACCTCGCCTCGCCTCTCTGCTCTCCCAGGCCCCGGCCGCGCGCCACCCTCCTCCCGCCACCATGAACCACTCGCCGCTCAAGACCGCCTTGGCCTACGAATGCTTCCAGGACCAGGACAACTCCACGTTGGCTTTGCCGTCGGATCAAAAGATGAAAACAGGCACGTCTGGCAGGCAGCGCGTGCAGGAGCAGGTGATGATGACCGTCAAGCGGCAGAAGTCCAAGTCTTCCCAGTCGTCCACCCTGAGCCACTCCAATCGAGGTAAAGGCTCGGCCCCCGCGTGGTCCGTGCGCCCCTTTCCAGAGCGCCCTGGCCCAGCGGCGGGGACCAAGGGACGCACGCATCCCAGGGGGTGAGGGGAGGCGAGGGGCTGCCGGCCCCAGGCAGGGTCTACGATCTACGCACCTAGTGCGAGCAGCCGAGCTCCCAGCCGGTTCCGAGCAGGTGGAAGCGCGACCCGAGGCTGGCTCGACGGCCCCACGAGCTCGATGGCGCGCTAGTGGGCAAGGATGGGTGTTTCACCGGGACACAGCCAGGAGCATCTCCCAGCGTGCCGGGAGGTTGAGGATCCCCCGCGAGCGGTTCTCCTGTCCCTGAGCCCTGGGTCTGGACGGCTTTCTCTTTCGGATACTGCTCTAGGGATCTGCCCTGCATCCTGTCTCACCCCGGCTGTCCTGGGGCCCATGGTCCCCGCGCTCACAAACGGTTGTGGGCCACCCTTCACCCTTCCTGGGCTTGATCTCCTGGCCTTCAGCTGGCGGCTGATGCCCAGCGTCCAGGCCAAGGGGAACCCCAGTCCCTGTGGGGCCGCGTGTGTATCCGCGAGCGGGGTGAGGGAGTCGCTGAGACAGGAGTGCAGCTCAGGAGAGGCGCTGCGGGACGGGGAAGTGGCACAGGGAGCAGGGATGAGGCCCTGGAACTCCAGGGCACTTTATCGGGAGCCTCCTGAAAGAGGCTAGTCTAGTTGGAAGGGGCCCCAGGGCCAGTGGGTCCCTTGACGACAGGGAAGGGGGTCAGGGATGCTTTCTTTCCCGAATAGCCAATGCAGAAGTCCTCTTTCCCTCTGGATTCTTCTTACCAGCTTAGGTAGAAACAAGTGTCTCATGGGGAGAGTAGGGAATGGCAAGTTGGAAATCCCCCTAGGCCCTAGGGAGACCTCCAGCTGAGCCCTCACGGGCACTTTTCCAAGCTGGATCCCGGGCCTGGCACCCCCTCCTCCAGCCTCTGCGAGGCCAGATCCCATGACTGGGGGAACCTGGGAGAAAGGGGCAGCACCCAGGAAACTCAAGGAGGAAGGGGCAGTACCTGACAGGGGAGAGCTTATAGACCAAATAAACACTTTAATACAAAGGATGCCTGGTAAGAATGACACACAAGTGAGCAAAGATTCCACTTGTTTATTTATTTACTTATTTTATTTAGCTAAGTTTAGTAAAATGCTAATAAAGGCTTCACTACCAACCAGTACAGGTCAACCAAGACTTATTTATTAAGACAGGCCTTAGGAGAGAGTGAGGGGCAGCGAGTAATAAGGTGGAAGGAGGCAAAAGAAACCGACCCTGGCCCTTCTCCCACCACACACACACACACACAAACACACACACACACACACACACACATCACACTTTCTACCTGTGGCTTCTGTCCTCCCACCCACTCCCTAGCCCCCATTCCTGAGCTGCCCCTTGTAGAGCCGAGGGAAGGAAAATGGCCGGCAGAGGACTTCCTGGGCCCCAGACCTAAAGGCCTTTGCTTCTCTGTGTGCTCTTTGCCTTTGTGTGGGTTCCAGGCTCCTCTCGTCACATTTCCATTCAAGGTCATGCCGCCTCCAGAGCACTTGCCTCCTTCCCTTTTTTTTGAGACGGAGTCTCGCTCTGTCGCCCAGGCTGGAGTGCAGTGGCACAATCTCGGCTCACTGCAAGCTCCGCCTCCCGGGTTCGCGCCATTCTCCTGCCTCAGCCTCTCCGAGTAGCTGGGACTACAGGCGCCCGCCACTACGCCCGGCTAATTTTTTTTTTTTTTTTTTTTTGTATTTTTAGTAGAGACGGGGTTTCACCGTGGTCTCAATCTCCTGACCTCGTGATCCGCCCGCCTCGGGCTCCCAAAGTGCTGGGATTACAAGCGTGAGCCACCGTGCCCGGCCGCCTCCTTCCCTTTTATTTGGTGCCTTGGTAGGTGCCTCCTAGCCTCTTTAGAAGTAGGTTTGGAAGAACAAAGTGCCTCCATTTCTGGCTACAGCCCAGAGCACAGCTTAACCTACTCTCCTCTCTGCACAAGACTTGGCTGTCCCCTTCCCACTCCCACTCCATCCCAGCCTGAGCTCTTGGCTCACAACTCCAGAAAACTCAAACCGGCCCTGGGTGCCCCAAGGACCCCTTCTTCCTCCCACCTATCGGGATATCGGTTGAGTGTCTGTCAGCCTGAAGTGCACTTTCTGGGCTTGGTCTTTGTGGGGAACTTCCATCTGATAAGGTCTCCTTTGTTCCCTCTTTGTTTTTCCTCCCAAGGTCCCCCAGGGGGCTTCACTGGGGGGAAGGTTGATGCTGATGGCTACCTCTCCAGAAACTCCAAGGTCTGGCCCTGTGGGCATGTCCCCTCTACCCTCAGACTCTGCGGAGGTTCCTAAAGGAGGCTGATTTCCCCAGAGGCATCCTTGCTGGAAGAGGTGGTTTGGTCACTTGGAGCTGGTGTTTCTGGTTTATCTGGCTTAGTTTTCATCAGATTTCCTTGTCCTCTCCATCAGAAACGCCCAAGCGTCCCCTATTTGCTCTGCGGCCACCTCTACTCATTCTGCTCCCTCTTTCTTATGCTGGTTTGCCTGTCAGGAGCCTGCCTTGGTTCCTGGAATGGAATGAGCTGGTAGCTGTGGAAGGACCGTGCCCCAGGCGTTTTCCCTCGCTCCCTGGACAGATTCAAATTCTCCTTTAGTCCCTTCCAAGAGCAGAGTCAGTTCGCCTAGGGTCTTCTTGAGCCCCTTGAATCCCATCCAAAGTTTCCCTAGTTAAGAAGGGCCAGCCATACCCCACAGGTTGCCTGGAAGAGTAGCCACTGCTCCTTGTACCCCAGGAAGGACAGTCAGGACCAAGTCATCCTTGGTCCTGTGATAGAAGTGGCTTCTCAGTTCCTCTCCACTAGTGCTCTTTTCTCTCTTGTCACTGGGGGAGTATTGAGCCACTGAGGGCTGGCAGAAGGGCCCCTGGAGCCTGTCACCAAATGCCTGTCTGCACTCATGCCCTCCCTGAAATGCCACAGATCAGACAGGCATCTCGCCCTGGTCATGAAGGCCCCGGGCAGGAAGAAGGTGGCCTCTATGGCCTGGAGACCTTTCAGAAGGTTACTCTGAACCTGCCTACCCATCTTGAACTGCCCCTAAAGTATTGCTCCCCTGTGTTTTCAGGCTGTCCCTGTGTGCCTCAGGGTGTCTGGCCTCCTTTTCTTCCCAGACTGTGTGGGAGGCAAGGGGAAACTGAGGGGGATGTCACCACCCAGCAAAAGATCTTTGCTAGGGAAATGACCTCCCTGAGGATGGGGAAGGAAACACTAATCCACCTTCCAGATCTTTATAACTTCACTTGGAATCTCTTCCTAAAGCTGAACCTAAATCTCATTTGCCCTAACCCAAGCGTTCCCCTGCCACTGTGAACACAGATCCTACCCAGTTCAGTGAAAGGAGCTTCCTTTCACCTGTCCTGTCTCCTACCAGGGAAGTCCTAACAACACCAGCACCATTGCCTGCTTTGTCTCACTGCCTGCTTAGCCATCCATGATTTTTTATTTCAGCCTTTGTCCTGAAATTCTTTCTCCCTTCTTCGTAGAAGTACTGTTTCCCATCTAAAATTGCTAAGCCTCTATTTCTCTCTGATCAGAGATAGGGGCTGGAGGCAACATTGGGCCAGGGGAGGTGCCTGCTCCCTTTCTGTAGTTCCTGTGTCTATTCAGCCCTCGTCAGGGGAGAGGAGGGCACGCTTGCATGAACTCCGCAGCCTGCACAGTGAAGGAGCTCGCCCCAGGAGCCCCCACTTTGATGGCTTTTTGTATTTGTGTTTGACTGTGTCTCAGCATGAGCCTCTGCCCGAGTGAATGTTCTGCTCATTAGAGTCTCTAGAAAGTTGTCCTTTCCTGACCACAGACGTCACTTCTGGGCTTGTTTTCTTGGGACCGAAGCTGACATTGCAGATGGTAATGGCTATGTGTGCTTTAGCTTGTTCCATTGGCAAAACATACTAATTAAACTTCAAATGAACCAATTCTTGTCTCTTTACAATGTACCTTGGCTTAAAGTTGGAGTTTTAGCCAGAATTTCCGTTGGCCTGTTACAACACATGCAAAAATGCTGGGTATTCTAGGGTGTTTCGCAGCAAACGCTGCTTCTCTGGATCCTGCTCCTTGGTAGAGATTTTTTAAAAGTACAAATTCCTCCCCCAACCCCATACCATTGGAAGTATCAATGTGCCAATTGTTCTAGGTTTAGAAATCTGGGAAGTGCTTCTGTGATGGGCCGTGACCCTTAAAAGATGTGTAATGTTTGAACAAAATAAAATGGAGGAATGTTAGATATCTTCATGTGAAGTTCCTTCTAGGCATACTCTGGACACATGCGCACACATGTATACACACATAGGTCACACATGCATGTATGCATGTATACAAAATACACCCCACACATGAATCCACACACCCACACATGCACACACGTACACACACATAACATGCACACACTTATGTTATGTGTGTGTACATGTGTGTCCTTGCAGCTGTGCTGTGTCAGAAGCCCAGCCTAGCATCTACCTGGTGTGTGATCTTGGACAAGTCGCTGCCTCTCTTTGGGTCTCTGCAGCTGTCAGAGGTTGGATTAGATCATCTCCAAAGTGCTTTGCAATGGTAACACTCTTTGGAAATAGATTTTATAACTCTCTAGCTCTGCAAACTATTTGCCCAGACCGCCAGCAGCTGTACTGCCAAAAAGCTCTTCCCCTCAAGGCATGCCACTCATCGTGTCTCTCTTGTAAACATCCTAACATATTAAAAAGTCTTCTCATCCACTCTTCTCAAACTTGGCTACATATTGGAATCACCTGGAAATTTAAAACAATGCAAATGCCTGAGTCCCACCCCCAGAGATTCTGACTTAGTGAATATGAAGGACGGCGTGGGCATCAGGGCTTCAGAAACTCCCAGGTGATTCTCATGTGTAGCCAAGTTGGAGAACCACTGTTCTAGTCCCTGTCCTTCACTCACATAGATCCAGCATGGGGGATCACCCCTATACAGTGACATACACCCATGTCTTTCTCTCATACACACACACACACACACACACACTTGCACACTTAATGTAGTAGTTGCTGGCGAGAGCCTTTGACTCTGAACCCCACCTGAACCCATCGACCCTTGCCCACTCTAACCCACCACCCTGCCCCCTCGCGCCCATCCTGTCCCCACAGGATGCTCCCACGCTCTGCCCAGTCCTCAGGCTTGGTGGTGGCCATGAACAGATCTGCCGAAAGAGCAGCAGGATTGCGGCAGAGCTGGGTCTGAACGCGTCCCAGCAGAGCCTGAGGGAGTCACATGGGCTGGAGAGGGAGAAGAAAGAACACAGGCCACAGCAACCCAGTTTGTTTCAGCATTTCTGTTCAGTACGTACACCCAGGAAAAAGTCAAGAGCCACACCAAAGTGCTCGGTGAGGCTGTGCTGAACTCCTTGCTCTCCCCATCTCCTAGAAGCTGCCGAGTTGGGGAGGCATGCTCCCAGCAGCCCAGCAGAGGGGGCAGGATGCCCACGGTGCTCCCAGCAGCCCAGCAGAGGGGGCAGGAGGCTGGCCGGCGAGTCCTCCCTCCAGGAGCTGGAACCATCCTGCAGACACAGTCCACTCCTGCCCACTCCGAAACACCTCTGAGGGTATTGTCTCAGCAGTAGCTTCCTGGCAGTTCTTGTTATCTCATTTAAATTCCTATTGCTGTGGGCCTAGCTTTTCTGGGCACCACGGGTGAAAGATTTCAGAGGGTGAAGTAAAGGCATTTTCAAGACTAAAAGAAAATGAGCTTCCTTTCTCAAGCTTTTCATGCTGAAGGACAGATGGGCTTTCTTCAAATACAGAATATGCTAGAAGAAGCATCAGCCTTAAGGGAGACAGAGTCAGCAAGAATCTGTTCCGAGCAGCTTGCCCTGTGACAAAGGAGGAGGATTTGAGGGGAGGGAAAGTGGAGAAAGCGGGTTTCCCTATGACCTCTGTCTGCAGGAAGGCTGATGTCCTGAGAGCCTTCTCTATGTAGAACCTGGGCCTGGGATTGGGGGTGTGGAGTGTGGATCTACCAAAGGTGAAGATTCCTTGCTTCAGGGAGCTCCCAGCTTGGTTGGGGAGACCCAGGCCCTACCTTCTGGGAGGAGTGCGCGCACGCATAAACACACACACACACACACACACACACACACAGTGTACAGAAGCCACACTCCAAGGAGCCCACAAGCCACACACACACACACACACACACACGCACACACACACAGTGTACAGAAGCCACACTCCAAGGAGCCCACAAGCCAGTGCAGAGTCAGCTGCTGGATTGAGTGCTGACATGGTTATGCTGGCAAGTTTGGAGTGCTCAGAGCTGGGTGGGGTCATCTTTAGGAGAAGCTGATTTTTGTGCAAGGTTTGAATGCAGGGGGAGGGTTGGAGAAGAAGAGAAAGAATGTTTCAGGTGCAGTAAGTGTGACCTATTTGAAAGCTTGGAGGTGGAAGAGGATGAGTCATCCCTGCAAAGGCTCACCTGCCCCTACTGGAGAGAGATTTCCACTCATCCTAAAGAAGAAGCTGCCACCAGTTTCAAAGGTTTTGTAGGTGAGAAAGCTTGAGTTGCACCAATGACACAAGAAAGAATCAACCTGTCATTGTCTAAGGCACTAAAGGGAAGCAGTGTGCCAGGACACTGGTTACCTGAGCGGCAGATTTTCTGAGATGGTTTTACACCCTAAAACACGGACGTAAAATCAGACAAGCTATGTGCACAGAGCAGGTTGTGTTGCTTGTATACCTGGGAAAGTGGCAGATGCTCTAAGGCACTTGCTCCTTGACCTTGGGGTTCTGTGGGTGGGCAGATGCTTCCTGAGGATGGCACATAGGTTGGGCACAATGTCAGTGTCACCGAGAAGCCACCACATCCCTGCTTATGGTGCATGCACCCATCTGAGGAGAAGAGGGGCAAAGCAGATGCTTAGCTGGAGGATAGGAGTGATTCTGTGGGGTGAGCTGGGAACTAGCCCCTCCCCCATTCCCCAGGAACTAAGAATCCTCCTCAAGGAGGTGGCCTTGGGTATTTGAGAGCTGCAGCAGCCCTCCTGTCTTCCTGGTTTACCCCACTCACCAGGGACCTCTTTGAGTGGGAGGAGAGCCTGACCCCATTCTAAGCCTCTAAGCACCAGGCATCAGAGCACGTTCACCACAAGAGTTGGGCAAGGGAGAAGAGGTCACTGACGCAAAGAACCAGCTCAGGCCAGTCAGGCCCAGACCCAGCTGGGGCAGCGATCTGAGCTCAAGGTCCCAGGGAAAGGACGACATGGTTCGCACTTCAGAGAGTGTCCAAAGTACATGGTGGTGGAGACTTGTATGGGCGTGAGATGGAGATGGGAGTAGGCGTCATTCATCAGGAAAGGCTTCCTAGAAGTGCATTCTAGAGACATCGGGGACCAAGTGGAAGAGTGAGCTAGCACCACTACACTCATTAGAAGCCCATGCTCTTGCTGTTGAACTTGACTTTTAGAGGGCGTTGCTTACCAGCCAGACACCCCAGGGTCAAGAGAGGGGAAAATCACTTTTGTTGTGGGAGCAGTCCTTACAGACAGAGCACACCTGCCGCCAGTACTCCTTGGTTATCTGGCACACCTCGAGCTGTGATTTCAGGTGTGTGACAACTATGGACTCCTCCCCTCTCTCACCACCTCCGCCCCAAATACTGTCACCTTCTTCCAGATCACCAGTGCAGGCAGGTGTGATGTTACCCTCGTTCTCACCGGAGCCATGCAGACCCCAACTACAGATAGGTCTTAGGATATGCCTTCAGGAACTGCCTGGAAGTGCCTGCAGGCCACAAGTGAGTGACAGTCACACCTGCTTTTACCAGAGTTCATGCTGGACATGGGGACTGGCTTTGGGAACTGTAGGGCATTCTGGCCTCTTCCTCCATGTGTCTGTGTGTCCACTGCCACCTCCATGGCAGGGAGGCCTCTACCTTCACACAGAGAAGAGTGTATGAGAGGGAGGCAGGCAGGTGCAGGGTGTGGCAGGAGGAGATGGTTCATCTGATGACCCAGGGGGAGAGCAGTGTCATGCTGACAGGTTCTCTCCCAGAAGACGGGCAAGGAGGCCCTGGTGCAAGCCCCCCCTGGGCTGCTTCTCATAGCAGGAGGCCTCCCCGGTGCTCCATAGGGTTCTGTTTGTCACCACCCCAAATTTTCCACCCAGAAGCAGCTGGCTGACCCACACCTGACCTTTGGCGAGAAATACCTGCTCACAGGGCCAGAGCCAAGTGAACTCTATCCTATCAAACCTTGGAAGAATGATTGAAGTGGGCTGGGTGGAAGGGAGGCAGACAAGATCTGGCGGTTGGCCACCCAGGGTCCTGACTATGAGTGTGCCTGGCTGCAGCCCCCTTCCTCGGGAGCACCAGTCCTGAGTGACTGAGCCCACGAGATTGCCTCCAGCCTCTTCCTGATGACAGTCTTGCCAGAGGAGCGCTTCCTGGAGAAAGGTGGAGGAAGAGCTGTGTGGACTCCACAGGGAGCTTGGAGGAAGCCAGAGGTTCAATGGCCCACACGGCAGAGTCCCAGGATGTTGCTCATAGGCGGATGGCCCTTCCGGAGTCAGGGCTGGGCCTGGAATATAGGGGAGGCCTCTCAGAGGACCCTGAGGCAGGTGGCCAACGAGGCGGTAGTGTGGCCTTTGATGTCTGCCCTTCTTCCTGGTAAGCTGAGCTGTGTCTCTGGAGAGGAGGAGTCGGCTCCTCTGAATGCAGTCAGGCACGTGTCACTGTCATCACACCACCACAGAACAGTGGAACTGTACGGGGCCTATGGGAGGTAAGAGGCCAACACTTTCTTTTGACAGAAGAGGACACTGAGGCTCAGAGAGAGCAAGTGACTTGCCCAGGTGCCAGAACCAGGACCAATATCAACACCGCTAGGCCCCAGGGCAAGCTGTGTCTGCCACAGCTTGAGACCCCTAATGTCCATGATGGAGGGGTGCAGGGAATCGGGCAGCACTCTCTGCTGTGGGCTATGGGTGGTGACCTGGCGCTGGACAGGGGAGGTGGCACCAGGTGGGGATCCCTGCCTCATTCCAAAACTGCCCCTCGTCTATTCCCTCTACTCCCAGCTCAGATATTCCAGCCCTGCTCCCCCAGGCAATGGCTGGGGAGCCTAAGTGGGTGTGGCAGACGGGGAGGAGCTACCTTGGCCAGGTGAGATCACTGCTCAGCTCTCTTCCCCCTAGACAGGGTTTCTGATGGGGGAGTCTGACCATCGCTTTAGAGAAAAGGAGTGCATATCCCTCTTAGGAGGCTTTCACTGGATCCTACTCACCCTCATCCCCCAAGGCCATCACTTAACAAGAGTGTGGGGCAGGCCACGGAGCCGTGGCTTGCTCCTCGTGGAGCTCCCAGTATAGTTGAGAGAATGGGATGCAGGGCAGAATGAGACTTGGGCTACCAAGAGCAGAACAGTATGTGTTTAGAGGCAGGAGAGATTGCCTTGTGCAGAGCTGGTCAGAAAGGGCTTCCTGGAGTGGGCGAGGTCGTGAGCTTGGCTTCAAAAGATGAGCAAGATTAGAAGGTAGTGGCCGAGGAAGGAAGGCATGTTTGGCATGGAGGGAGAGATGAGCAAAGTGGTGAGCCTGTCACCATTGGCCATATTTCAAGGACAGCAGGACAGCGAACAGACCAGCTTGTGCAGAGTCGAGGCTGTCCCTTAGGGTCTCCCTGCTGGCCAGTGAAAGGGAGAGGAGGGGGGTGGCCCCACCAGGAGCCCCAAATCCAGTTCTGTTTTCTGTGATGCAAAGCCACTTTGCCACTAATAACCCTAATGACACTCTGTCCTCCTGCAGAGCCTGTCATTTGTGGGTCTCCAAGCACTCCGAAAACATTAATTAATCCTCACTGGGCCTTTGAGGTTGATCGCCGCTCCCCCTTCACCAGCCAGAGCATGTTGGAGGTGAAAGAATGGGAGGAAGTTTGGTCACTGGTAGGGGCTGGGCTGAGATTTGAATCCAGAGTCCTGCCCCGAATCAGTCTCTAATCAGCTGTTGCTGCCAGACTGGGAATGTCGGGATCCTGCCTGTCTCCCCCGAGTGGGAATCTTATCCTTGTGGAACATGGAATGATGATTCCCTGGCCTGGAATGGCCATGCTCCAAGGCCCTCCAGACCAAGTCCTGACCTGTAGGTGTTAACCTACCCAAGCAGCAGCGGAGCCACTGGGCTCCCAGGAAGGGGACAGATGAGAGTTTTAGAGCTGTCCCTGCAGGAGTCTGTGGTAGCCCTTCCCTTGGTCCTGGCTGCGGAGGATGTGGAGATAGATGGAGGTGACATTCCCCACCTTCTCCTCCAGGAGCTCAGACCTGGTCTCCTCCATGGGCATAGTGGACCTGGATGCAGAAGTGATGCCCTGAGGAACAGGTGTGGATGAAGATCATGGCCATCCCTGTCCTAATCCCCTCCTTTCTCCTCTAGGTTCCATGTATGATGGCTTGGCTGACAATTACAACTATGGGACCACCAGCAGGAGCAGCTACTACTCCAAGTTCCAGGCAGGGAATGGCTCATGGGGATATCCGGTAAGGAACTGCTTCCATCCTAAAAGACCTGGAGTACTTGTGGGGACGGTTTGAGGTTAATAGCGGAGAAAACCTGCACCAGTTGCTAAAAAGAGTGATGTAGGCTTTGGTCCGTGAGTTGAGGCTCATCAACTCTGACTAGGTCTGTTGACTTGGCCATTGTTTCATAGGTGGATCTCGTTTGGGCTGACTGGATATTTCTGAATGTCTCAAATGAGAATATTTTAGGAAAAACATTTTTAAAAGGCATTTAAAAACAAGTCAATTTCCCAATAGGTCTGATTTGATCATGGATTTGGAAAATGTTTGCATTCTTGAGATCTATTAATGGACCAATTTAGATGTTTCTAGGAAAATCCTGAAGGGTCATCTCTGTTCATTCTATGCCTATGGTCAAAGAGCCAAGAGAACATGTCCACTGCACTGACTCCTGCATATGACACTGCATGCTAGAGTGGAGCCTGCCTGACAACCCAGACACATTTGGGTTCAAATTTTCACTCTGCTACTCAATGAGATGTGGCTTTGGGCAAGTTACTTCAAACTTTGGGACTCAGCTTCTTCACATGGAAAGTGGATATAACAAAGTACTTCGTGGGGTTATTTTCAGGATTAAATGAACTAATGTACATGAAAAAAGATGACAATAATTCTTAAGATGATTTGTTAAATTAACATGGGTAGAGGTTATTTTAGATCCTGTAATCCTGGCTCTGTCTGCTTTCTAAGTGATCTCAATCCACTATACTCCATCTATCCATTTACTGAACAAATATTTATTGAGCCCTAATTCTGTGACAAGAACTGCAGTAGATGCTCAGGATACAACCACACCAGTCAGTGCAGGAATTTTCTGCTGCTCTAAAATCAGGAGTATTGGACTAGATGACACCCAAGGTTTCTCCTAGCCTCCAAATGCTATGACTATTCTATTCTATGACTATTCTATTCTATTTACTTTCACTGATGCAACATTAGCCTGCATTATTCTTGGGAATTCTTTTGTAAGGCCCTCAAGACATTGTCAGATAGGGATTAAAGGCTGTTTTTCTGTGGGAATCTGGGGCTCTGTCTTGGTGGGGCCTTAGGATGCAGCAGCATTTGCTTTAAGACACAGATGTCTCACAGATATCACTCCTGATTGATTGTCAAAGGTCCTGGGTCCTGGGGAGAGGAAAGGGTGAGGAGTTTGGTGTTCTTTTGTCATTTGCTTGATTCTTCCATTCCTGAATTCTTTTTGGGGCTAATTTTTGGAGGCTATGTCTTTCTTACATAGTATAGCTTGGGGACGAAAGGAGACAATTAACTAGATTTGCTGTGAGTTTACTTCCCTCGCTTTTTTCCTGACTCTTGATGGCAAACGACACTCTTAGTGCAAAATAAACCCAGCAGACTGAGCCCAGTAAGCTGACAGATCAAGCATAGATGTGAATAAAAGGGCTTTGACACAAAGGGTGATGACCAAATTGAGAAAATGGCTTAGTAATGCAGCATAAAGGGATTAGATGAAACCCAAGGAAGGCAGATCACTGCACCAGCAGCCAGAATGGATGATTACGCTGACAGTACAGAAGGTACATGTCTTTACTTAAATGACGTTACTAGATCAGAGCTTAGGAGGCTTAGGTTCTAGTTCTAGTTCTGCCCCTCTCTGGCTCTGTGACTTTAGATAGTTTAATTTCTCTGGGCCTCAGTTTTCTCATCCATAAAAAGGGAATGATGATACTCGTGTGTCTACTTCACTCATGGGTTGATATCAGATGACATTAACTGTGAAGTATTATCAAATGGGTAATGTAACCATGGAAATTTGTCACCAAGAACTGTAAAGGAACTCTTTTGGGGAAGGTGTTTCTAAAGAAAAAAAAAATCTTCATTTGGCCCATGTTGAACATTTCACTTCTGGTTAATTAACTCAGTCCTCAGTCATCTCACTAGCTTTTAATGCTCCCAAACTGTCCTCACCCCTCCCTGTGCCCATTTTCTGACAACCAGTGAAAATCTCTTTCCTTCTCCCCACCCTAAGACCCAACCCTCCTTGCTCCTTCGCTGGCAGGACTGCAGACATGACTCATGGCAGGGTAGCTGCTGAGGCATGTCCCATCTCCTCTCAGTTCAGGAGAGGCTATGGGAAGAGGGAAGAACTGAGCACACATGAAGATTTGGCAGAGGGAGGAGGCCAAGTAGGGAGGAAGTGGAATAATTGATATTGGAGCCAGACATATAATCAGATGAAACCTGGGCAAAACCAAATGGGGTCCAGACATAGGGAGAAGGAGAGCAGGCAAAAAGGCAATAGAGATCTGTGGCATGAGATAATCCTATGTCTGTGGGATTTTCCCATGGATGGTACAACTGGCACAGGACGATGTTATTCCTCCCCTCTGGTGAAACCAATATGGCAGCAGAAGGCAGGGAGGGTGGGGAGGAGGGTGTAGTTTGTCTGCACAAGCATCATCAGCATATTTTCAGGAGCTTCTGAGAGCTGATGAAGGATCATTTGCTGCAGATACTTTATATTCACTCGGTCAGCCAACTTGTATTGAGCAATTGCTGGGGCACAGCAGTGAGTGAGGCGTGCTACAGAAACACAGTTGAAAAGAATCTGACTTTGCCCTCGATGAACCTGCAGTCAAGTTAGAAGCACAGAGGTCAACAGACAAATAGGATAAAGGCATTAGTTTCTGTACTGGAGCATAACACCAATACTGCCATTGTTCAGAATGTTTCTAGAACCCCTAAAATTTCAGAACTGTCTTCAGCATCATTTCAGGAGCCAGACAAGAAAACCAGTCTCATTTCTTTATTGTCATGACCTGGGTTTGACCAGAAACAATATTACTCACTTGGAGCACCTCACTCCTCAGATCTGACTCTAGTTCTAAATATCAAACCATCCTCAAATAGCAAAGCTTTGTCACCTCCTGTACATATCTCATTTAAATATGTAAAGGATCTGTAGGCAATTCCAAAAAGAAGGCTCTAAAAATGTTTAAAAAGCAATGGTCGTACCTTGTAGTTTTACCTTATAGTCTATATCAATAATTGCCTTGTAATTAAAAAACAATCATCATACTATTTATAATCTATGATTATTCACATCACAAATTGAATGTAGAGAGGCTTTCTTATAATAAGATAAAACTTAAAACAAAGATAGTGTGACACACAAAATGCATCTAGGGGCTTAAGGAAAATAAAAGACTGCTCCAAAGAAAGTCATTGGCCCAGTCCATGTTCTGCTCTCTGCTGGCCACACCAGCATCCTCCTCCTTCAGGCAGAAGGATCTGCTGGAGGACAACGTTGGAACCTCAGAGTCCCACAGACCTCAGGGAGAGGAAGCAGCTGGTGAGATGGAGCAACAGATGGGGCAGGTTTTAGCCTCGCTGCCTGATTTCTCAGCTGCATACTCAGCTATGCTGTTCTGGTTCTCAGCACCAAACCTGTGGAATATTAGAGCCCAACGCTTTTTGCATTTTACAGTTGAGGAAATGCAGGCCCAGAGAGGAGAAATTACTCCGTGAAGGCCACACAGCTGGTTACTGGTACAGCGGACTAGATCTGTGACCTCCTAACTCCTAACCTAGTGGAGTTTGTTTTCATTACCCCAGACATTTGCACTTCTTGTGACTGCCATTCTGTGGGTTTCCACAATCTCAATATTTGAACATTACAATTAAACACTAAACACTAAAGTTTAGGGATCTGCAAGACACTCATGAGTCTGAATCCCTCCATTTCCTCCCTTCCCATCCCCTCCGACCAGGCCTACTCTCACCATGGGGAGTCAGCCTAGCTCAAAAGAGGCAGCAGAGCGGCTCTGTTTTTCCCTTCCTAGACTCAAGCTGGGTTCACTTGGCTATAAGCATTAACGGGTTTCAGGGCAGGGTTACCAAATAATTGAGACATGTCTTAACTTAGAAATTATTTGTTGCTTATGTAAAATTCAAATATAACTACATGCCCTGTCTATCTATTTGTTAAATCTGGCAACCCTCCATCACGATGTCTCCCCACTCATTCCTGCGATAAAAACAACCCTCCTTTACGTGCTCCTCTCCTAGGCTAGGGACCCAGCAGAATTAATTTAGGCTGCAGTATTTCTGGTGGGAAAAGGAGGATTTTTGTCCCATCTTAGTTGTCCTTGTAATATGTCCCTTGAATATCTTCCTCTGGGTCAGCAAAGACCAGGATGCGGGGAATAGAGAGCTGGAGCCATGGAAAGGCACAGCCCTTCTACTCCAAAGCTGAAAATAAGCCTTGATCACATGGGTTTGTCCTCAATGAAGCTGAGGCGTGTGGACAATTTTGATATCCAGGGAATGGTTCTGGATTAAGATGACAATCCTTTTGTCTATCATCTTCAGCTCCAAAGGGTTTACTTATTTTCAAATCAAGAAGTGCACCCTGAGCATTCAGTTCTTCTGGGAGTCCTACCAAGTAAAATGTTCTTAGGTGGTGGATTGCCCTAAACACCCTGCTCAGGATCTAATCAGTAGAGAGGAAAGCCACTCAGGCATCACCAGCGGGAGGTCTGGAACAGGGTGACCACAGTGACTGCCACGTTGAAGCACTCAGTTAAATCCAGCCTGGCATGCCTAAGAGTGAGAATTCCCAGAATATAACAAGGGATAATTCTGTCGTTGTCTTGGCGTTGTCCTATTCATTGACCCCATTTCTCCACTTTAACCCAGGACTTACTAGCAAATCTTTCTTCCAGCTTCTTCTCAGTTGTACTTGCCTAACCTTACCCTAAGGAGAACTGATCTTGGCCACCCTAGACCTGAAGAAATGTGGATGAAGCCTCTGTTACAGATGAGAGGACTGGGGTTGCATCACACTCCAGTAGGGGATGGGAAAGCCAAACACAGTGCTCCCCAGGTTGGTGGTTCACCCTCAGTCATAGCCATGCTAAGCGAGTGTCCACAAGGGCAGAGCCATGGACCAGGTACTGCAGAGGGGCTTCCAGGGAGAAACACGGCAGGACTCCTACCCTAGCAGCAGCAGAAACAGACTGTCCTTACCAATCCACAGTCAACAGAGGCCATGCCCAGAGACAGCCTGGTGTGGAGGAATAAGCCCCGGACTTTGGCCAGGAACTTCACTAGCCGTGTGACTCTTAGTCGAGTCTGCTCCTTAACTAGCTGTGTGACTCTGGTCAAGTTCTTAATCTAGCTGAACCTCAGCTTGCTTATATCTGAAATGGGTGAAAATTCCTATCTCAAAGAGCAGTACGAGGTTTATGGAGGTGACAGACCAGATCAGCAGTGGGAGGAGTGGATTCCAGCCTCAGCTGGGCTGCTACAAACTGAGGGATCTGGAGTGGACTTCACCTCTCTAGACCCTGGCTTTCTCAACTATGGAGCAAGGCAATTGAACTAAAGCATAGTCAAGGACTTACTTAGGGTTGCATGTGGCTTGAGAGCTGACTCTGAGTAGCTACAGGGCCCCATAGCTAAAGTCTGTGTGGTGGTCCCTCCAGGGTCAGAGGCAGTGTTAATTCCTCCAGCCCAGATTTTTGCTTCAAGCCTACAGATGGATAAAAGCTTCTTAATTTCCTCTTTGCTTTCATCTGAGCACTCCAGGCACCAGGAAAACAGCAGTTAATTAGCCCTTGCAACAGGATGGAAAGATGGTAGGACTTCATTTACTTTAGCTTCACAGATAGGGAAACTGAGGCACAACAAGTAGCTCTGCTGAGTAACTACCCTAACTTAAAACAGACACAATTCCCTCTTTCCAAACCATGTGTCTCAGCTCCAAATGCCACTTTCCAGGTGTGTGAGCTGGGTTCCTTCGGCCGTGCCTGCCGGGCCTCTTGTCGTTTCTTGAAAAGTCCAGGTGAGGGACTGATAGTAGACCACAGCCTCCTACTCCCAGGCAGGCATGGATCCTGCTCCAAGAGGGAGCAATTGATGTGTTTGCCAACTCAGTGTCCCTGCTGCCAGCTCATGACTCACCCCCACCCAGTCCTGGGAGATAGGAGGGTCCTACAAGGGCCCCAGGCTCTCACCCCAACAAGAAGAGGCAATGATCCTACTTGCCAAGGGACAGAATGTGCCTCTGAGAGAAAATGGAGGTGAGTGAGTGGGAGCGGGCGGGCCGGCTCCAGGGGCACCCCTCCCTGTGGAAGGAGCATCCCATGTGCTTTCACAGACAAACTGCTGCCACTGGGACACTCCCTGTGTTAAACTGAAGGAGAAGCCTATTGCAAACATTGGTGTCTGGGTACTCCTTGGGAGGGGCCCTCCTTTCTAAGCCACAGTCCATCAGAGTGGCTCTGCTTCCCCTAAGAAGCTTCTGTCACCCTTAGGGTTGGGCTGAGCTCGGAGAGCTTCCTTTCTGGGCTTGCTCTCCCCTCCATGGCAGGTGAGTTGAGGCCCTGCCTCCTGGCTGAGGACTGGGTAAGCCAGGTAGGCCCCTTTAGAGCCCAGAGAGAATGTGGAGAAAAGGAAGAAACATTGGTCTGAGAGCTGGTTCCCCGTGACGGGGTCGGGGACTCCTCTCCTGCTGGGCCTCAGGCTTATCATCAGCAAGACTAGACGGTGGCTCAGACCACCTCCTTGTAACTCTGATGTCTGGCTTCTGTGTCCCTCTTTTGGGAGAGAAGTTAGAGAATGGCCCCATGTCAGCAGCATGGGCTTGCAAAGGGAGGAGGACACGGTTCCAGTGAACAAATGCAAGTGGTGTCCTCCAAGGGCAAGCTCCAGGTGCAGGAAGTCGGGATCGGCTCCTGGAGGAGCTGAGCTTTGAACTGAGTGCGAAAGGAGAGAGGGCTGCCCTTAGCAGACAGGATGGAGGGCAGAGCAGGAATGCCCCTAGGTCTGGGCTGTGGTCTGAGAGTACCTTGCTGACTGTTCACGAAGAATAGGCATCCCCCCAAAGGAGGGCAACTGGTTTCATGTTGCCAGCCCCTGAGGTCTCCTAAGCCTCCCAGGCCTTCATCACAAACTCACAACAATGCTCCTTGGGGCCGAGTGAGCATGCTGGCCCCTCCATCCTCCTGCCCCAGGGAGGAGCACCAGACCCAGGAGAGGGCGGACTACCACCAGTCACTGTCCTGACAGTGTGGACCCTTATAGGGGAATGGAGAGGGAAGGCCAGGGCAATTTGGTCAGGATGTGCAGGGAGACCCGTCACTGCCAAGGGACTCAGTGTGGCAGCTGCTTAGCAAGTGGGGAGTACCAAGCTTTGGCAGCCCAGGATGCGATCAGCAGTGGATCCTTCTCAGGATGTCTGCAGGAAGGAACTCCACTCTCCCCAGAGACAACAGAAGCCAGTTCTCCTTCCTTTAGCTTCACTAAGCAACAAGTCTTCCTCAATCATTTCCATTCATGTTGTGTAGAGCTCTGAGTTTATGGCTAGGCTGGGAACACTTATGCTTGGATGGGTCTGGGGCTGATTTCTTCCATTCTGATGAGATATTGTGAGGCAGACAATTCCCGGGCCACAGAGAATGGAATTCTGTCTTCTCCAGAGAAGGAAGCTTCTGGATGAGTCGGCTGTTGCTCTCTCCCCTTCTCCCCTAATATGAAACTTTAGAGAGAAGATTTGAAGAACCAAGGATAATTATAAACTTTTTTATTTTGCTCCAGCAGAAATTGGTGGAGTTTCATTTTGGGCTTTTTTTTTTTCTTTTGGCCCTGACAAAAACTAATCTACTCAACCTACAAGTCTTTAAAGTCCTTACACTATAGTTGAAAACAAATAACAGACAAAACAACAGCACAAGAAGATATAATTAAAAGCTAAATTTTGCAGCACACGCTAACTTAAACCTCTCCAGGCCTCGGTTTCCTCATCTGTCATTGAAGGCGTGGGACCAGGTGACCTCCAAGCCTTGCTTCCGCAGCTTCCGTTCTGAGTCTTGGACATCTGGGGAGGGGGTCTTGGGTTACTGGATGAGCCTCAGGTTGTGGCTTTCGGGCCTGCTTCAGCTGCACTGTGTCCTCAGTCAGCTCTCAAGGGAGAAGTGCTCCAACCCGCGGCACCTGGTTATTTAATAATCCCTTGAATTAGTGTAGCATTTTGAACTTGTACAGACTGCTTGTGTTTTCATCTCCTGACTTGATCCTTCAGTCTTTGTGAGCTCAGTAGGTGGACCAAGCTTTGTTATTCCCATTTTATTTGCAGGGAAATCAAACCACAGAAAAGCGTAGGGGCTTGCCTGTGACCTCACAGATAGATCTGGCAGAACTGAGTCTGGACCCCAGTGGACTTTGAGGGGGTTGTGAAGAGCAAGAGGGGGGAGGGACCTAGAAGGGCAGGGGGAGAAGTGGGCCAAGCCTCTCCTGCTGGCCAAGTTTTGAAGCCAGCAAGCAGGGCATGGGATTAAGTCATCAAAATACAGTCTGGAGGGATCTTCTGGTGCCTTTTTTCTGGTTTGAGAGTTTTCCTTTTGTCACTAGACTCAGCGAGACAAATGCAGCAGAAATTCCCAAGTGGGTGGAAGAGCCGTCCCCACCCTTTGCAAGGGTGAGGCTCTACTTTCTCCCCCAGGGCCCTGGCATGTCTCTACGAAGGCCTGCCTGCCCCAGGAGAGCAAACTCAGCTGAAAACAAAATCAGCTCAGGCATGGGGAGGGAACGGGGGATCTGTAGAGACACAGGTGGGGAGAAAAGCAGCTCTAGACCCGGAACCCCTCCCCTCCCACCCCCACAGGGCGCCCAAGGGCGATGCCTGGAAGGGGATGAAGACAGGCTGGGAAGGAGGCTGCTTGTGACTTCAGCGAGGGGTGAATCGCAGACTGCCGAACTGCCGTCCTTCAGAAGGCTTACAGGGCATGCTGTAGTTGGGGAAACTGAGGTTCAGAGAGGCAAGGCGATGGCCTGAGGCTGCACAGCTAGGCAGGGGAGACCAAGACTGGAGCGTCGTCTCCTGACTCCTGGCTGAGGGCTCCTGGTCACACTGTCACATCATGGTACTTTTGCCACTACGGGCAATCATGTTTCCCAGACCTCTGTCATTTGCGTTCTGCTGTCACAATTTTTGCAAAATCATACCAACTATTATTTACTTATTTTTAAGGGAATTACTTATCAGTTCCAGTGCACCTGTTTATTTATTCATGTATTTATTTTAGAGATGGGGTCTCACTATGTTGCCTAGGCTGGTCTTGAACTCCTGGGTTCAAGCAATCCTCCTGCCTCAGACTTCCAAGTAGCTGGAACTACAGGCATGTGCCAATTTTAGAGACGGGGTCTCACTATTTTGCCCAGGCTGGTCTTGAACTCCTGGGTTCAAGCAATCCTCCCACCTCAGACTTCCAAGTAGCTGGAACTACAGGCACGTGCCACCATGCCCAGCTATTCCAATGTATTTATTTTGAAAGGAAACTTTACATCACTCACCCAAATGACAAAAACCGGTATCTTTTGCCACAAATGAAGGCTAACCACAACCTTGGTAATCAATTATAATAAATAGAATAAAAACATGACATTATTTAATTCTTGCTAGGTACTTTTACCTGGCAGAAAAGTTTTGTTTTTTTGTTTTGTTTTCTTTTTTTTTTTTTTTTTTTTTGAGACGGAGTCTTGCTGTGTCACCCAGGCTGGAGTGCAGTGGCGCGATCTCGGCTCACTGCAAGCTCCGCCTCCCGGGTTCAGGCCATTCTCCTGCCTCAGCCTCCCGAGGAGCTGGCACTACAGGCGCCCGCCAACACGCCCGGCTAATTTTTTGTATTTTTAGTAGAGACAGGGTTTCACCGTGTTAGCCAGGATGGTCTCGATCTCCTGACCTCGTGATCCGCCCGCCTCGGCCTCCCAAAGTGCTGGGATTACAGGCTTGAGCCACCGCGCCCGGCCTTGTTTTGTTTTCTTAAAAAGAGAGGTTGGCAAATATTTAATAAACATATTAACACCCAGCTAGACTTTCTCCTTGTGGTAATCAAAATGGGAAAAAGAAGTCCTTTCTATGAGTTTCAATGTTAGTTATTGCTGTGTCCTTGACTTCCCTGGAGTCACCCCACAGCCATCAGTAGTGCGTTGCCAGCACTTGGGGGAGACTCCGGGTCATATGCTAATGGTCAGGATAATTTTCCCAAAGCAGGCAAGGTAGGAGAGCTGAGGCCCGAAGAGAAGAGCCATGAAGTAGAGCCCTCTGCCCTCACCGAGGTGACCTACCCCACGCCTGGCGCATTTAAGATGGATATTTCTGACTGAGCATCTACAGTTCTCTGGACTCACCAGGGCCTGCTGGGTGCTGAGCCCTGTAGGAGGATTGCCCTCTGTGGCCAATCTGGAAGGGCCCCCAGGAAGTCCTCAAGCTTCTTTCATATCTACCTGGGGTCCTAATCAGCTCTCAGGAGGCCCCACAGTGCTGGGATCTGAGTTGGGGTGCTCACGGGTAGCCAGAGACCCATCCTTCCCTCCTCTTCCTTCCTGGCTACCCCAGAAGCTCAGCAAGACTGGACTAATTCCAGAAGATCCAGGGCTCAGCTTTAGGTACCAGCTTTAACATGAGTCCCTGTTTACTCACCTCCAATTGTGTGTGTTCAGTGGTGTGTTTAGAGCACCACTAAGGGTGGCTGGAGAGGAACCAAACAGTCACATTCCCATCACTCACTGCACCTTCATTCTCATGGTCCTGGCCAGGACAGAGCAGTTATCATGATCACAAGGTCTCCTTGCCCACAGGCCTGGCATCCCTTGGGACAGATGGTCTTCCAGCCCAGGTCTTTGGGCATTAGAATTGTGACACACGGCTAAGCAACTACACACTTCTTAAATGTCTTCAAGAACCTCCCACAGTTGGCTCAAAGAAGAAGGGCTGGCACCCCCTGTGTCTAGAACCACTGGGGATGGGGTCTTCCAGGAGTTGGGGCCAGCAACTGGCCAGAGATGCTAGAGTTTCTGTAGAGGGCCCCTTAGCTACAGAGACTCTTTGCCCTGTAGGCTTTGTTTGTGTCACCAGACTCTGGTAGCAGAGTGGCTGGAGGACAATCACTGTAAGAGACACCAAAGACCTGAGTCCTGGCTTAGGGTCTGCCCCATCTTAGCTGCATGGCCTTGGACCAGTCTAAAATTCTCTGAGCTTAATACGCTCACAAACAGAACACAGCTGCTGCTCTCTGCCCTGCCACCTCATTGTCCAGGTGGGAGATAATGACAAGGTGATGAACGGGGAAGCCCTTTGCACACTGGGAAGTGCCACACCGGCGATGGTGTTCAGGATATGCTCAAGCAACTTCCAAAGACCTTCCCTACCTGAGTCCACCTTTGGCATGGGATGCGTGTCCCATGTGGGCAGGTGGGGAGTGCATATAGAAGTGTGTGTCCATGTGTGTGAGTGTGCGTGCACACATGCACCTCTTCCAAAGGTAAGATCTGTTACCCAAGCACTGAAGGGCCCAGCCAAGTGTCTCTCCCTTCATGTAAAATTCTTGACTAACAGGCCAGGCACAGTGGCTCACACCTGTAATCCCAGCACTCTGGGAGGCTGAGGCAGGAGGATAACTTGAAGCCAGAAGTTTGAGACCAGCCTGGGCAACATAGGGAGACCCTGTCTCACAAAACAGTTAAAAATCAGCTGGGCATGGTGGTGTGCACCTGTGGTCCCATCTGCTTGAGAGGCTGAGGTGGAAGGATTGTTTCAGCCCAGGAGGTCGAGGCTGCAGTGCGCCATGATGGCACCACTCCACTCCAGCCTGGGCTACAGATCTGTGTCAAACAAGCAAACAAACAAAAAGTGTAACCAGGAGGAGTGGTTTCTTTCCACCTTTGGGTCTCCAGGGACCTCTTTTCTGGGCCAGGTAAGCATCTGCCCTTCAGGATGCTGCTACTTCCCAGCCTTTGGCTCTCCTCTTCCCAGGGCTGAGAAGCACCTCCTGTTCCAGTGCATGGGGTGGCTCTGGGGGTAGCCAGCCTCTCCCTCCAACTTCCCAGTATAGGGTGGGGGGCATCTGGCCCAGTGGGATCTTCCTGACCCTCAGGGGTGCTCTTCTGAGGTGCTGGCCCATCATTCAGGACTCCAGGAGTTATTTCATATCAGAACGGCCCCCTCAGCTTTCCCTCTTCATGGTGAACCATCACTGGGACAATTGAACCGGCCTCTGGGTTTGAAAGCCAGAAGCTATGACCTCAGAACATGGGGCTCCTGGAGGGCAGAATGACCATGACTTCCACTTCTCTGGGGCCATGGAAGGGAGATGGCTGAGGGCCAGGGGTCCTCCACCACTCGGGCTGTGAGAGCTGCATCTGAAGTGGCAAACACCTGCCAGGGATTTCCCTTCCAAAAGGAAACAGACATGTCTGTGTATGAAACCTTAGATTCTTGTTTCCAAACCCATCCTAGCAGTGTTCAGAGCTGAGAAAAACCTATTTCTCAGGTGTAGAGGGGGAAAGGTAAAAGAGAAACATTTCGGAAAACCTGCTTTTTCCCACAGTGCAGTAAATAGGCAGGGAGCAGGAAGTGGAGACAGAGCTGGTGCGGGAGCTGGCATAGTCGCGTGTTGATGGAGCACCAGGTGTCGGCTAGGCACTGGGCTGCACAAGTGCATGTTGCCCCCACACCAGGCTTGGGAACTGCCATGGACCTGACCTTTGCAGGCAGGCTTAGAGCCTGGAGCCCAAGAGGCTAAGATGCCTTCTTTATCCCAGAATTGTGGCCTCACTGGAGAAAGCAGCATCTTCCCGAAAGACCCACAAGCTACAAAGTTTTATGGGATATTTTCTACTTAGAAAAGTTGTCCTCAGTTATCCATAGACATTTGTTAATACTGGTATGATTGAAGTATGCTCACAGTTTCTGCTTTTCAAAGCTTATAAGGGACACTGACCATTATTAACCAGACCTCTGGGGAAGTCTGTACTCTGAGGATGGGCACCAAAACTTTTACTTTTTTTTTTTTTTTTGAGACAGAGTCTTGCTCTGTCACCCAGGCTGGAGTGCAGTGGCACGATCTCAGCTCACTGCAAGCTCTGCTTTCTGGGTTCACACCATTCTCCTGCCTCAGCCTCCCGAGTAGCTGGGACTACAGGCGCCCGCCACCGCGCCTGGCTAATTTTTTTTTTTTTTTGTATTTTTAGTAGAGACTGGGTTTCACCGTGGTCTCGATCTCCTGACCTCGTGATCCTCCCGCCTCAGGCTCCCAAAGTGCTGAGATTACAGGCGTGAGCCACCGCACCTGCCTACATTTTTTTACCTTTAAAAAATTCAGGTGGCCACATGTGCCTGCACTGGGCATCAAGGTGTTTATGGCTTCTGCTGTGCCTTCTCTCAGTGGACACTTAGTGACTTCAGTTCAGCAGCACTCAGCAAGTGCCTTCTGGAGTTCTCACCTGGGTGGGCACTGCTGGTCTCGGGGTGCTGGTGATGGCATTGTGGGTGCAGGTCCCTCTGCCTTTGAGGACCCACAGTGAGGCACACCCACTACACCTCCTCCAAGGCCAAACGGGATTGCTCTGTGTCCAGACATCAGGGCTTCTGAGCAGTGGGGCTGCTCTGCCCAAAGCAGTGTTCCAGGAAAAGAAAGGAGGGCCAGCCCAGGGTGGAACCCCTTGCTTCTCAGAGAAGGAGCCGTGCCCAGAGGAGTCAGGAGGCAGGGATCGACACTCCACCTGCTGAAGTCCCATCTGTTGTGACTCAGGCCTCAGTGGTTCCCATGCTGACTCAGACTGCTGAATAAGCAGGCACCCCTACCCCTTTGGGAAGATTCTCGACCACCTGGAGCCCTGTGTGCCCCATTCTCGGCAGCCTTGCTGGGAGAGCACCTGTGCTCTCTAAACCCCTAGAGAGGGTAGAGCAGAGCCGCTAAGCCACATGCGAGGTGCCCCTTGTGATGGGTCAGCTCTGCCGAATCTCCCAGTCCTGACTGAAATCCCAGCAAGATGAATAAGGGTCGCTACATGCCTACTACATGACAGCCCCTCATCTGGGCACTGAGTGGGGAGTGGCAGGTACTAGGCAAGTGGCAAATGGAACCTGCCCTTGAAAGGCATCTAATCAAGTTTCTTTCTCCAGCGAGCCCTCACCAGGCCTGAGAGGCACGAGGACTCCATGAAACTGTGCGTGCACTCCCTTTCATGAGAAGGGCCTTGGGAGATCACGCTGCTGAAGATG
Source organism: Symphalangus syndactylus (assembly GCF_028878055.3). Classification (NCBI taxonomy): domain Eukaryota; kingdom Metazoa; phylum Chordata; class Mammalia; order Primates; family Hylobatidae; genus Symphalangus; species Symphalangus syndactylus. Next base: position 21,725,713 of record NC_072434.2, on the reverse strand, counting down.
GCCCTGTTGGGCACTGCTGGGTGTGTGACTTGGCAGGCAGACCAGGGTGTGTCTCGCTGGAGAACCGGTTTAGCCGGCCCCACCCTGCTGCCAGAAGCTTGGTTTCAAAATGGGCTAATAGCTGGGGACACAGACACTCTTTTCATCATACTCAGCTCCCAAGGAGTCCAGCAGCTTCTGTCTGTCCAGCTAGAGTTGGATAGAATTCTCTGGGCTCAACCACCCAAGTGCTTTTCTCAGGGCAAGCGGTAAAGGGAAGCATTCTGGACATCACAGCTGGACCCCATGCTGTGCACCGGCACAGGCGGCCCCACCCTGCCTAGAAGAGCCCTACCTCCCGCCAGCCCACTTTACTCATGGTGCTTCCTCTCTCTTCTGTGCCCTGGAGGCTGTGGGAACTGCAGTGCTGTCAGCATCCTGAATCTCCATCTCCCGCACAAATTCTCACAGTCACAGTCCACCTTTCACTGAGCTCTTGCTGGGAGCTCAGCCCTGTTTTAGGCATAATTAAGGGCATCTTTGCCCTGGAGAGCTCAGGGGAACGACAGAAACCTACATTAGCAACTAGAAAACAAACAAGACCAGAGGCCCCTGGCTTTAAGGGCAAGTAATTCCAACTCTGGTCGTTATGGAGACAGGGCTGGGTTAGAACAGGCCTTTTGGAGATGACAGGTTGAGAAGAGGCCTTAGAGAAATGTAGGATTTGGGAGGCTGCAGGTGAGGAAAAGCTGTCCAGGGTGGAGGAGCATCTGAACAGAAGCAGGGAGCCTGGGATGTGGCTGAGGTCATGGGGCAGCTTAGAGAGGTGTGCTGGGGAGGGGAAGAGATGGCTGGACAGGCAGGGTGGGACTGGACTGAGTTTGTCTTGTAAGGAGCAGACACTGTAGGTTCTCCAGCATGGCAAGGGCTGATGAAAGCTTTCCCTGAGGAAGGTGGAGTGATGCCATCGCAAGGCAGGGACCAGAGCCCTGGGTGCTGGGCAGGGGCCGGTGGGGGGGAACTGGAGTGGCCTGGTGGTAAGCTGATGGGAGCAGGAGCCACAGCCTGGGCAGTAGGGGTGTAAAAGAGGGGAGTCAGTAAGGACTCTCTAATGGAAGGACAGGAGGATGCCATCTCTTTTTGAATGGTTAGTTACTGCCCTATCTGATGATTTGGGCAATCAGGAGCTTTTCCAGCTTTGGGGGCCACTCCACACTGAACGGCTCTCTCAAGGGGCAACTGGTCATATTCCGTTCTTTGAGGCCCTGGATCTGGGGCTTGTATTGCTTCACTGGGACTGTCTCCTTGCCTATAAAGGAGGGGTTGGCCTCTGAGAGCTTCCTGACTTAATGAGGGACGGGAATAGAGGGGAGCTTTCAGTGTGGGGTTAAAACAGCCCACTTCTCCAAGAAGGAAGGGGAGAAGGGGAATTACACAAGCAGGCAGCAAAGCAGGGACTGGCCGGGGGGCTCCTAGCTAAAAGCAGCTTTTCCTGGCTCACCTTGGACTGTGGGACCCCTCAAAAGCCCCACTCGTCTCCCAAGTGAAGAAACATGTCTCTCAGAACGCTCTGGATTTCTGTCTGGCTGTCCAGTCTAGCCTGCTGTCTGGCAGAGTGATCAACTCCGCTCCCAGGAAATTGAGTTTCCAGCCTCTGGAATGTTCTGATCCATGGGATAACCAGACAAGAGGTTGTGTGTGTCACTGTCCTTTGTATTCAAACAGCCAGACAATGCCAGCAGATTGCTATCTGAGTGTGGGGGTGTGGCTGGGAGAGCCAGCATTGGCGGTGAAGCTCTCCCACCTGCATCAGACATACGTGCACTGCCCGTGCATCCTCTTCTGGCGCAGCTGCTCGCTTGGGACCTGGAAGACAGTGTTTGGAAATGTATGGGGGCATTTTGCAATGACTGTGAGGCATTACTGGCATTTAGAGCCTGGAGGTTGGGGCACTTAACATCCTGTGATGCTTGGGACAGCCTATACAAAGAATTGTTCTGCCTCAGGTGCTGACAGCACCCACATAAAGAAACACTGCACCATTCGTCATAAAGCCTGGCTTCACTGGAAGTGCCCCATCTGGGCAGACCATGCTCCTCCACTTTTCTGAGACATATTTAGACCTGTTCTGTGTTTGTGGGGTGAGACTAGCATGGGGCTCTGATACTGGTGCATACACCTTTCCTGGGCTGTCCTGGCTTCCTGGGTTCATCCTCCCTCTTATGACACCTGGTATCTCATTTAGGTATGTCACGGGTGACATAAAATCTCTCCTTTAGGAGCCAAGTCCTAAGGCAGCCATCCTGTGCCCAATCTAAGAGTCAGAGGGATATGATGTCCCTACCCAGCAAACGCTCATGTCGTGGACTGTCCTGAGTCCCCTTTACTAACATTAGTTCATTGGATTCTCCCAACAATCCTCTATGTTGGGTATAATTATACTAGTTTTACAGATGGAAAAACTGAGGCACGTTGGGCTTAAGTAATTGCCCAAGGCCACCCATTGGGCAACTGACAAGGCCAGGGCAGGCTGGCTCCAGAGTCTGTGTTCTTGACTTTGGGTCTTCCTCCACTTTGTAGGTCTCAGCCCAGTGAGCTGGAGGAAGCACCTGGATTCCCAGGCAGTTGCTGCCAATTCAGCCTTCAAAGCTGCAGGCTTCATCCAGGTCCCAGGCCATTTGTGCAGGGAGAGCTGGTGGCAGTTCACCTCCTCGTGCCTTGGAGGGAATCCAGGCCCCCTCATGGTACTTGGGGAGGATGGGGTCTAACTGAGAGGAGGCTTTACTCCTGCTTGTCAAAGTGACAGCAAAGGGCCATGATGATGGGAAAGAGTCATACCCAGCTGTCCTCAGGCAGCACAGCCCACCAGCACCGTGACACTAGGAGCTGGGGTGGGGTTCCCAGGAATGGGTGATGCCACTGGGGTATGGCTGATGATGGAGGCTGGGAAATGCAGTCCCACGGGGACGTCTCTGTCTTCCCCACCTTGCCCGCTCCCCGGCGGGTGCAGCCAATGCCCATTCCCTGTGGGCAGCCCACCCTTGCTGAGACTTGGCAAGGCTGCCAGCTGCTCTCTTTCCCAGCACAGGAAAGCAAAGCCCAAAGCCTCTGAGAGACTTAATCAGCATGATCACATCTTTGCTGGTTTTGGGCCAGGGTGAGTGTTTGGGCTTCTCATCAGGTGTCTGAGATGATGTCCAGGCGTGCCGTTTATGGAGAACAAGGGTGCTCCTTGTTGCGTTTCCATTTAAGGCATAGCTGGCTCTTCGCCCTTTGGCAATGCTGGGCTTCCCCTCCATGTTGTCATCTGCCACCTTCCTTCCCCTGAGAGGAGAATGGAGGGTGTGGCCATTTGTAAAGGCTTTCATGGCATATTTTGCCTGTAATCTGCAGGACACGCATTCCATACCCAGATGCTCAGAAAATTGCCCAGCTCCTCTCCCCATGCCTTATGATTGTCCATCTATGCCTCTCCCAACAACCAGACACCAATTCTCCTTGGGGTAGATTGGTTTGACCCAGTTTGGGGAAGAAAATTGGGCCTGCCTGAGTGCACAGCTGGGCGTGTGGGTGAAGGGGATGAGCAGGCTATTGTCAAGGTTAACAGTCTGTGGCTTCTGAGTTTTGGATGCAACTTCTGACTGGTGGTTTGACACCCAGCCTTTCTGGGAGCTCAAACCATGGGAGTTTCCTGCTGTCTATGACTCCCTGCAGAGATGAAAAAGGACCAAGTCGAGAGCCAGCCCCTCCCCAGCCTTGTGTGGCTAGATCTGGTGTAGAAGGGAATTACCCAGTTGCCTAATGACCTCCCCTACACACACATACTCTCTCTCTCTCTCTCAGGGAGGGGCAGGGGTGGGCGGGCAGGCCCTCGGTTGCTGGGTTTGGCCCTGGCCCATCCCAGCAAAGGTGAGTCCTAAGTCAGCACCTGTGTGGAGATGTTTTTATCATACTCGGTGTTGATCCTCTACTCTGAGAACAAGTTGGAGCAGGCCAGACCCACCAGCTTGTGAGCTCCTGGGAAAGTCCTCCTCGGACAGTTCTGTTCCAGAGCTAATTCCCACCAAGTCTCCAACCTCACAGGCCCCTCCCAAGGAGGCCGACTCCCCGCTTGGGCTCACACAGAGCCCATGAGGCACCTCATTGTCTGTTGTATGTTTTTGTGCTGGATTGCGCCTCTGCCCAGCTTCTCCCCATTGCCAGCCTGACAACAAAGCCCAGGAGGCCCTCCCTGCACCTCACCCTGCAGCCCCAGGCCTGCCTCCATGTGTGCACGCAGGCCCCTAGCTCACAGTCCCTTGTAAAAGGGCCCAGGGAGCAGGAATATTGTCCCTCTTTGGCCTTTGAGGTGACCTGTTACCTTTTGCTTCTTGCCCTGGAAGAGGGGAGGCAAAATGAAGAGTTTAGCAGAAAAGAACAGTAGAAAACAGTCCTGGCCAGAATAGAAGTTTCTGTGTGCTGAGTATAAGGGGCCAAAGAAGGCTGGCTGTGTGAGAAGCTGCTGGCTTCTGGGAATGGCATAGGGCTTGGAGATCCAGGCTCAAGTCCAGGTTTTGTCCTTTCCTCACCGAGTGACTACTAGAACAGTGACCTCACTGTTCTCTGGGCCTCCAACTCCCCCTCCTGGACTATACCATGTGGGACCAGATCAGAGGTTGTCAAACTTTTTTGACAGCAATTCACAGTAATAAATGCAAAGAATTGTTCCGCCTCAGGTGCTGACAGCACCCATGTAAAGAAACACTGCACCATTCGTCATAAAGCCTGGCTTCACTTGAAGTGCCCCAGCTGGGCAGACCATGCTCCTCTACTTTTCTGAGACATATTTAGACAGACAGATTTTTTTTTTTTTGAGGTGGAGTCTCACTCTGTCGCCCAGGCTGGAGTGCAGTGGCGCGATCTCGGCTCACTGCAAGCTCCACCTTCCAGGTTCGCGCCATTCTCCTGCCTCAGCCTCCCGAGTAGCTGGGACTACAGGCGCCCGCCACCACGCCCGGCTAATTTTTTGTATTTTTAGTAGAGATGGGGTTTCACCGTGTTAGCCAGGATGGTCTTGGTCTCCCGACCTCGTGATCCACCCACCTCGGCCTCCCAGAGTGCTGGGATTACAGGCGTGAGCCACCGCGCCCGGCCTTCTGAGACATATTTAGACCTGTTCTGTCTAAAGACATATTTAGACCTGGGCTGTCTTGGCTTCCTGGGTTCATCCTCCCTCTTATGACACCTGGTAGCTCCTTTAGGTATGTCACGTATGTTGCAACCCAGTACCCATACACTGTTTCACAAAACAATGTGGGACTTTACTACCTGCACTGCACTCTGATATTTTATATTCCAGGATATATTATTCTATTCCATCTTTTAAAAATGATGGCCACAGTCTTCTAAATTGATTTTGTAATCCATAATGGGTCACAGCCTGCAGTTAGAAAAGTAATATATCAGATGATGGCTCAGGTTCCTTCCACGCCAAACATTCTGGGATTCTATGAGCGTTATTATGGGGGCTGGGGAGGGCTGTATCTCATACCTTGCTGGATCCAGCACCCCCATTTAGGAACCTTGACTGAGCTTTTCTCCCTTTCCCTGGCCAGATCTACAATGGAACCCTCAAGCGGGAGCCTGACAACAGGCGCTTCAGCTCCTACAGCCAGATGGAGAACTGGAGCCGGCACTACCCCCGGGGCAGCTGTAACACCACCGGCGCAGGCAGTGACATCTGCTTCATGCAGAAAATCAAGGCGAGCCGCAGTGAGCCCGACCTCTACTGTGACCCACGGGGCACCCTGCGCAAGGGCACGCTGGGCAGCAAGGGCCAGAAGACCACCCAGAACCGCTACAGCTTTTACAGCACCTGCAGTGGTCAGAAGGCCGTGAAGAAGTGCCCTGTGCGCCCGCCCTCTTGTGCCTCCAAGCAGGACCCCGTGTATATCCCGCCCATCTCCTGCAACAAGGACCTGTCCTTCGGCCACTCTAGGGCCAGCTCCAAGTGAGTGCTGCTGGGCTGGGTTGGGGAGCCAGAAGGGCCAGTGGGGAGACACACCCTTAGCCTGACTGCACCCTGCAAAGGGCTCCTGGGATGACAGGAGAGACATAGCTTCTGTCCCCGGGTAGCTCATTGTCCCTAGTGTGATGGACTCCCTGATGGGGAGAACCTGGCCCGATGGGCCCTTGACCTCAGAAAGTTCTTAGTGTGAAGGTGAAACAGACATTGACTGTATAGGTTTTAAAAGTCACAGTTTATGAACAGAGGGAGGCTAATGGTTCTCAAAGTGTGTTCCTCCAACCAGCAACATCAGCATCACCCAGGAATTTGTTAGAAATGCTCATTTGGGGACCCACCCAGACCTATTGTCTCAGAAACACTGGGAGCGGGGCCCAGCAACGCATATTTTAACAAGCCCTTCAGTGATTCTGATTTACACTAGAGTTTGAGAACCTCTGATCTTAGGCATGTAAATCTCTATCCATGTTCTGAAAGAGCAATGGAGTGTGCCCCAGTATGGACGATGGGAATAGAATGGGTTTCAGGTTATGTTATAAGACAGGTAAATCCAAAGGACAAACAGGACGAATAGACATAAAACCTGAGGGACATGGCCTGGGTGTGGTGGCTCATGCCTGTAATCCCAGCACTTTGGGAGGCCGAGGCAGGAGGGGGTAGAGGGCGCTTGAGCTCAGGAGTTTGAGACCAGCCTGAACAACATGGTGAAACCCTGTGTCTACAAAAAAATACAAAAATTAGCCAAGCATGGTGGCGGGCGCCTGTAGTCCCAGCTACTCAGAAGGCTGAGGCAGGAGAATCACTTAAGCCCGGGAGGTGGAGGTTGCAGTGAGCTGAGATAGTGTCACTGCGCTCCAGCCTGGGCAACAGAGTGAGACCCTGTCTCAAACAAACAAACGACGACAACAAAAAAAACCCCGACGGACTTCGTGGGGCTTCATGATCTAGTGCTACAGAACAGAGCACAACTCCTGTGCATAGAAGTTGAAGGCCATCACCCAGAGGGAACAAAGGAGACCAAACAGGGTGCCCCGTTAGGAGCCACAGACTCAGAGGTGTCGTGAGTGACACTAAGCCTGCCCTTCAGGGCTGGGGGCTCCCTGAACCTTTGAACTATCCTTCATCACCACCTACTGCTCATTGTTATTTATTTATTTGGCAAACGTTTGCTGAGCATCTACTACGTGCCAGGCTCTTTGACGAGTGCAGGGGACACAGCCATGATAGGGACAATACAGAGCTGTTCTGGAGCTACACAATTAACTCCTTTTCTGAGAGCCTCAGGAGCTTTGCATTCTTCATCTTTAATCCTCACACCCGCCGCCAGGCAGGCATGAGTATTTCTGAGGAGAAACCAAGGCACAGAGATGTTAAGTAGCTTGTCCAAGGCCACACAGCTGGCTCTCCATCCTGTGCTCTTCCCTACTGGTACCACACTGTTCTGAAAATAAGCAGAACCCTGTTGTAGAGCTAGACCTTTCCTAACTACTTGAAGGCTGTAAGGCGCATTTAGGATGATCTGGAGAAGAACTAAGAAACCTCTCTCTCTCGGAGGCTGATCAGGGCAGCCTCTGGCTTCAGTTCATTGCCCCAACCAGAGGCCCTGAGTGGAGGTTCTAGGTGAGATATGGAAGGGAGGAGTGTCAAGCCATTTTGGGGTGACATTTTACTGATGAATGCAGGGTGACATTCTCTCAATGCAGGCAGCAGTACTACTAACCCAGTGCCAGAGAGCTCTGCACCTTGGGTGGTTTTCCTAGAAATGAAGTTGGGTTGCTATAGCTAAAACCATGAGTATTTATTGACCACCAGGTATGTCAAACACAAGGAGAGGGCTCCCTCTCTGAAAGCTGGACACAGCCAGTCACCACCCTGTGACTCTACACCAGGGGAGCTGGAGAGGTTCTTAGCAGAGAGGTTTCCCTTCCCTAGGAAGGCTTCACAGAGGTGGGGCGTCAGCAGGGCCAGTGGCGTGCCTTGAGGCATGCCTGCGACCTGGCCAGGGTACAGTGAAGGGGACAGCCTTGCTGGAGCAGACCCTGGACAGGGGCTGGGGAATGTTCATAGTGGAGCCAGGTTATTAGGTTAAAATGTATGAAATTTCTGGTTTTATGGATCAAAAAATGTTGACTACAGTCATTTCCTGTGATTCAACCTAATACCTGCCCTTGGATATCAGGCCGAGCTGTTTAAACTTGAACCTGAAGTATGGAGAAGCCGCTGATGGTTTCAGAGCTAGAGAACAACACAGTGAACAGGGTTTTAGGACCACTTATCTAGTAAAAAGCGTATGAAATTTTAGATGGGGGAGCTTGAGGAAGAAAGCCAAATATGAGAGTCCCTTGCTACTATTAAAGTGATCAAGATCAGGAAATTGGTGGCTATAAGACTGGGAAGAAAGGGTAGATGTGAAAATTTTTGTGTAAGAGCCAGCTGGACTTGGGGATGGATAGATGGATGGATGGATGGATGGATGGATGGATGGATGGATGGAATCATGGCCATTGTCTTCCATTTTCCTAATACCAGGCACAAACAAGAGAGATGGCAAGGTGGGTGGGAAGCTTCCCCTCAGGGAATAGGGAGGAGTTTTTCCTCAGTGCAGAGATAACATACCTGCTTGGACATTAACTGTGACCAGGGGCTCACTATTCTCACATGGAGCAAATCCAGTGGGTGTAGCCTTCCCTCCTCTGGAGGAGAGGAGCCATTCCCAGGGGTATTCTCTAAGTGGGCCTGGGCTGCCTTGTTCTGGCTCTCCAGAGGGCAGATGAGGCTGTGGCAGCTTACTGTGGCCGGGAGGAATTCTGAGCTCCCTCAGCAGGGCTCCCAGCCCACCCTGTAACCACCCCCACTGCCCGTTCTTCGCAGGATCTGCAGTGAGGACATCGAGTGCAGTGGGCTGACCATCCCCAAGGCTGTGCAGTACCTGAGCTCCCAGGATGAGAAGTACCAGGCCATTGGGGCCTATTACATCCAGCATACCTGCTTCCAGGATGAATCTGCCAAGCAACAGGTAGCTGGCTGCATACCTTCCTCCTTGGTGGGCCTGCGCAGGGCCTGGGTGTGTCAGCCTGACTCTGCTTTTAGAGATGGGTGGGGGCATCTGCAATTGGCTTCTTCTTGCCCTGCCTAGCTGCCAGGGGCCTTCTCATTGCCCAAGGTTAGAGCTGGGCATCTTAACTTTCTGTAGAGCAAAGCCTTCTGTTTAAGTGGACATTAGGCAGGTACACTTCCTCCATTGGTCATGGAAGAGACACTTCAATACCAACCACGGGTTCAACAGAAACGCCCTTTCTCAAATCCCACTAAAGAACATGACTGCTACCCACCTCTCGACTCCTGCCTTCCTACCTGCTTCCTCTCTCCCACTCCCCTTCTCTGTCCAGGCATCTTACGATAGAAGACAGGGCCTGTTGATGCCTCCAAAGCTTTGCTGGCAGGAAGGACACTACAGGGCTCTTCAGTTCAGCCCAAGGATGTAGTGTCAGAAATGTGTTTCCCAGAGTCCTGGATAAGTTTGCATCCATTTCTATGTCTGTGTTGCGCTTTAGGGTTTTGAAATGTATTTACATCCACTTTCTTATCAGGTCCTCACTGTCTTTCTCCAGAGGAAGAAAGCAGGACTCAGGAAAGAGGAGGGACCCTCGCTGAGGGTCTCCCAGCTAGAATATGGGAGCTAGGATATGGGAGCTAGGATATGGGAGCTAGGATCTGAGTGCAGGTCTTTTGCCTCCTGGTCTGGGTCAGTTATCATGACCTCACACTGCTTATTTATTTTGGTTGACTTGAATATTTCTGAACTGTTAGATTTTTTTGGTCTGAAAAAAAAAAAATTAGCTTTGAGTAGAGAATGACTAGGTCAGCCTCATCTTCCTTGACCAGGCAGTGTGGCGACTCTCTCGTGGCAGGTCTATCAGTTGGGAGGCATCTGCAAGCTGGTGGACCTCCTCCGCAGCCCCAACCAGAACGTCCAGCAGGCCGCGGCAGGGGCCCTGCGCAACCTGGTGTTCAGGAGCACCACCAACAAGCTGGAGACCCGGAGACAGAATGGGATCCGCGAGGCAGTCAGCCTCCTGAGGAGAACCGGGAACGCCGAGATCCAGAAGCAGCTGACCGGTAGGATGCCACGGCCACTGAGAGCCAGCGTGGGGGCTGTGCAAGGCCACTGGCTATGGCCCCAGGCTGGGGTGCAAGCCAGTCTCTCCAGGCTGGGCCAAGACAGAGCTGTGCAGATTTGGCCCGGGGCTAATATCCTGAGAGTTTAGTGACACTGGCCTTGGCCCAATTAGGAGTGTCCAGAGGGTGACCTTGGGTGGTGTGCACACACACAAGGGGTCACCATCTTTTTGAGGTTAAAGAGCAAAAGGAGGAAGGCTGATGTCCAGGCAAGATCCATATTCCACAAGCCCTGGGATTCCCAGGTGATGGAAAGAGAGTAAGACTGAGGGGAGAAGGGGTTAACAGGTCTTAAGCAACTACCCTGGGTTCAAGAAATATGGTAGGCACTCAAGGTGCGGGGCACAAGAGGAAGAGGTCACCGTGAAGACCTAGAATTGGACTGGGAAGATCAGACCATGTACAGAGTAACAACTGATAAGTATTTCTGGCATAACTTTTAGATGGAAAAGAGACAGCATTAGAAGATTCCAAGTGCTAAAATTTATACTAAAAACCACTGATCAATCAAATGTTTTTTGATCACTTTCCACATGCATAATTTTGGCCTTGACAGAGAACTCTGAGATGTTCCCTGCCCTCAAGGAACCTTCAGTCTGGTTGGGGCATTGAGAAATAGCCTCATGACACTGACAGACAATAGGTTCTATAGACCAGGGCTACCTGGAAGGTGACATTTCAGTAGGGCCCATTTGCTAGAGTCCAGGCTGAGGCTGTTACCTCGGTCCCTAGGGCATCCTGAGCCTGGCACAAATTGGGTTGATGGTCTCTGACCCCCAGGGCTGCTCTGGAACCTGTCTTCCACTGATGAGCTGAAGGAGGAGCTCATTGCCGACGCCCTGCCTGTTCTGGCCGACCGCGTCATCATTCCCTTCTCTGGCTGGTGTGATGGCAATAGCAACATGTCCCGGGAAGTGGTGGACCCTGAGGTCTTCTTCAATGCCACAGGCTGCTTGAGGTGAGAGAAGAGGACACATGGGGTCTTTTTGTCCCAGCCTTGGGCCCTTCCCCAGGCAGCCCCATCTCAGCCAACATTCAGCCAGTGCATAGAACATAACAGACAACCCGGCACTCGCTCTTATGGGCAGGCTCCAAGGCACAGGGACTCAGGCTTTCCTAACTTCTGTGGATCTGGATAAGGCCCAGTGCCCTACCACCCCCCTTGAGAGGATGCAGTGGACATTAGTCAGGAATCTGAGCGTGGAAATGCCTGGATCTGAACATCCAAACTGGTTCAACCATTTCCCTCCTCCACCCCATGAAAAAATGCATTTCTTGTGCTATCTTGAAGAGTGTTCTTTTAGACAAAAGTCTACCGATGGGTTGCTAATGAGTCACTTCCCAGCTGTGGTGTTAAAACCTTTTGCCATGTTCATTGGCATGAATATGGCACTGCTTCGCCCAAAGTTGCCTAAGTTCCGTACCAGGGTGTGGCAAAGCAGGGGCTGGTGGGAGGGCTTGTTCTAAAGCAGAGGTTTACAAGCTGGCGAAAGGGGTGGGTGTGGAGGGGTGGCTGGTACAGGGCTTGGAACCCTGGAGCAGGATCCCTTTTAGGGTCTTTAATGGGGTTAGTCTTGCTTTAATGGGGTTTGTCTTTCCCAACTCTTGAGAATCCCCCCAGAGTGGTGGGTGCAGCTGGCTTGTGCCTCTGTGTCTCAACTTGTGTTTCTCCCTGCCAGCCTCTGGTATCAGCCTCCAGGAAGCAGAGGCTGGGGAGATGAAAAGTGAGGGTAATTAAGAGTTTTATGGGGTTGATGTGCTACTGGTAGCAACAGCAGCCACACCCCACCTGCACCAGGCTGATGAGCCCACATTGCTTGGGGATGAGCCCAGATTGCTTGGGAGTGAGCCTACTGCTAGGGGCAGAACATAGCTTGGGTGGAGAGGGAGCTTCTGGTGTCCAGCCCGGCCACCCCCAGCTGCACTTCTGATCCAGCATCAACAGGGCTTCTTCCTGCCCCACAGAAAGAGACTGGGCATGCGGGAGCTTCTGGCTCTTGTTCCCCAAAGGGCCACTGGTAGCAGGGTGGGAGCCTTGGGCTGCAGCTGCAGAGGGACCATTGCCACATGGAGCCATTGCCAGTTATAAAGTTACTGGGCAGAGTGAAGGAGGAGAAGAACTCAGTGCAAATGAGACCTCATTTCAGCCTCAGCCAGGGCCAGGCAGAATTGGCTAAGTGGTTTCTCTTTCCTTCCTTTTTCATTTTTTCCTCTCTTCATTCCTTTCCTCCTTTTCCTCTTCTCCTTCCTTCCTTCTACCACAACTTCCAATCTCCACCCCGTCGTCTCCTCTCTGCCCTCCCCTCTCCTGCCTGTTCTCTCTCCTGCCTGTCCCCCACCACACTCTCTTGTCCCCACCTTCCCCGTTCTCTCTTCCCCCTTTCTCTGCCCTCTCCCACCCTCTGTTCTCTCTCCAGGAACCTGAGCTCGGCCGATGCAGGCCGCCAGACCATGCGTAACTACTCAGGGCTCATTGACTCCCTCATGGCCTATGTCCAGAACTGTGTAGCGGCCAGCCGCTGTGATGACAAGGTGAGTGCATCCCCTGGTGGCACCCCGACCCCTAGGCCCAGCCGCCTACATTTTCTGGGTGCCTTTGAGGCCTGGCCCGGTGACAAGACAGGAGCACAGAGTCAGGGGTGGTAGAAGAGGCATCTGGATGCAGGGCCCAGTGGTGGCTACAGGGGTGGGCTCTGGGGACAGCGTGCCCATGCACATCCACTCTCCCTCACTTAGAAGCGGAGTAGATGCAGCTGCTTCCCTAATCTCTCTGCTCCCCAGTTCACTCTTCACTCTAATGGAAATGGTCATAATCATATCAACCTCAAGGGTTGTCTGAAAGGCTCGATTAGTTAATAAGCAAAACACGAAGAGGGCCTGGCACAGAGGAAGCTCCCAGCGTGCATCTGCTGGCTGTGCTTCATTGGTGGTGCCGAGCCCTGTCCTGTGGACCCGAGCCCTACCCCACAGCCCAGAGGAATCCATACTGGTGCCCCCAGGGCTTAGTGTCCCCCCTGAGATGAGGCTCCTTCTGCCACTGCTATCTTCCCACTGCCTCCCAGAAAAGCCATTGGCAGAGTCACCTTGCTGCCCTCTCTGGACTTCTGGACACACAGCATAGACAAACAGAAAGAAAAAAAACTGTGGAGGGCAGATAAAAAGAAGGCTAAGATGTTCCCACCATGGCAGGACAGTGGCTCAGGAGATAGTGAGGTCCAGCAGGCTCCAGATCACCAGGGAACTGGCTGGCATCACAGCACCTGGGTTCTCAGCACAGTTGCCGTGAGGAGGGATTTTATCTCCTGCTCCCTCCACTGGAAGCAACAGCAAGGTCGCAGAGGAGAGCCTTGTCGCTGGGCTGCTCAGCCTGCTTCCAAAGGGCAAGATGCTTTTCTGCTCTGGGCACAATATCCCCAAAACCTGTGTAACCCCAAGCCGTGGAAGTCAGATTCCTTTAGACCCCAGCAAGGGCCAAACGTCATTAGGAGGGGAAATCTGCTGCCCCCAAACCCTAGTCCTGGAGGTTTGCCAAAGGAGATTGACAAAGATCTGGGCCCAGCTGCCATGATGAAGCCCTGGGCTCCAGGTGTTGCTGTGTTTTGTGTGGACTTAGCACTGCTGACATTGACAGCTAAGGACTGGCCACAGGAAGAAGGAATGATGGGAGCACTAGATGGCTTCGGAATCTAGAGGCATGGGGCTTCTTCTGGAGGAGTTTGTTCTGGGAAAAAAAGACACATTCTTCAATATCCCAGTCTGCCCATTGGCATGTTGTCCATAGCAGTCCTACCACACACTAGGCCCTGTGATAAGTCCTTCCTCTGTATCATCTTCCAAATAGCCTAGTGAAGTGGGTAATTGTAGTCCCATTTTACAGTTGAGATAGCTGAGGCCCAGAGAAGTGAGGCCAGTCAAGTTCATGCAGCCAGGAAATGACAGATTCAAACTCAGGTCCCAGAGATGGCCCTGGAAGACTTCCCAGGCTGAGAGTGTGGTGGTGCCTGCGCTCATCTTTCCTGATGCAGCCCAGGTGCCTCTGCTCTCTTATTAGCTAGGGTAGGTGGTAGGCCAGGAGCCTGTCGGGCTGGGCAGAGGCTCAGGCCCATGCCTCCCCTTGGTCCCCAGTCTGTGGAAAACTGCATGTGTGTTCTGCACAACCTCTCCTACCGCCTGGACGCCGAGGTGCCCACCCGCTACCGCCAGCTGGAGTATAATGCCCGCAATGCCTACACCGAGAAGTCCTCCACTGGCTGCTTCAGCAACAAGAGTGACAAGATGATGGTGAGTACAGCATCAGCAGGGCCAGGGCCTGCCCCATCAAGCACCCCACCAGGAGCCACTGCCTCATCTGCCCTTTCCTCTGGGCCCTCCTGGAGCCTGAAGCCAGCCCTAAGGGACAGGCCCATGCTGACACCTTGGCCTGGGGCTCAGGGTGCACTCCGGGAGCTGGGTAGAGGCCATTCATCTTGCCCAAGGGGGAATCTGTTCTTGGAACTGTAGGGGCTCAGACCACCTTAGAGGTTAAAAACTCCAGCCCTCTGTTTGCGGGCCTTGGTCTTTCTTCCTGTATAATGAGTCAAGTCTTCCCCATCTTCTCCCTTGCCCTTGAGGATCTGAGGAGAGCCAGAACTCTCACCCTTTCTGGCCTTGGCTCCCACCATCTCCTGAGCCCTCCCAGGTTTCCCCAGAAACCAGGAATGGGTTGTCAGGCCTCCTTCACTGGGCCCAGCTGTGGAATCCAGGTCTCAGGTCACCCTCGTTGGCCCAGGGTGGGTCAAACCTACTGTCTGAGTCTGGAAGAGGAGGAAGCATCCTGATGGGAGAGCCCAAAGCAGCCCCACATATCTGGAAGGTTTGGGCCAAGGCTGCCCTGGAACACAGCTCCCAAGATGCCAGGATGCTCTCTTCTCCCACATCCTGGGACAGTCTGGGGGACCATGGCCCATTTCTGCATCCCATGGAGCTGCTGCAGTGCATAGAGGAAAGGGGTGCAGTGGGGTTGTCCTAGGCTCCCTGCCTCCTCAGGCGCTTCCTCAGCTCGCCCTATCTGGAACCACGACCCTGAGGCTGGGCGGACGGGGACAGTATGCCCAGGTTGTGTCCTCTCACGAGGCTCCCCACTGACCCCCCTGACTTGCTGTTTATCCTCAGAACAATAACTACGACTGCCCCCTGCCCGAGGAAGAGACCAACCCCAAGGGCAGCGGCTGGTTGTATCATTCAGATGCCATCCGCACCTACCTGAACCTCATGGGCAAGAGCAAGAAAGATGCCACCCTGGAGGCCTGTGCGGGTGCCCTGCAGAACCTGACGGCCAGCAAGGGGCTGGTGAGTGGGGCTGTACCTTCTCTCCCTCAGCAGCCCCATCCTCCAGCCACCATCCAGGCTCTGCTCCCTCCTTTTCCGCCCAGCTTGTCCCCTGGCTTCGGAGCCTCCCATGAGCAGAGTGCCTGGCATATGCTGGGCTCTGGGCTGGGCACTGGGGAAACACCCCTGCCCTTTAGGAGATGCTGGGGGGTGCAGAGTGGGTGGGCCCACTGATGCTGGATTCTGTCCATGCCCACACAATCCCCCTGGCCACATGGTTCCTGGTCCCCGGCTGGCCTCCTGGGCTCTGCTTGAGGTCGGGGAATGGGGTGGAGAAGGTGTTTGGCAAAAGGAGTTTCCCATTTGTTGAACTGACAAAGGTGGAAAAACAGGGTTTGGGGTCCAAGCAGGTCCACAGAAGATGTGACAGAATCCGGGCAGATGTTGAGGCCAAATGTATGTAGCTTGGAGGGCACAGTGGTATGGGGCAGAGCCAGAGGAAACCTGTTTGCAATCAAGAAGAGTTGAGATGGGCCAGGCGGCCAACTGTTCTTCAGTTTTACTTAGGACAAGGGAACCGAGCAGCAGCAGCAGCACTAGAGTAGACCGAGGGCAGAGAACTTCCCTGGCTGTGAGGAGTGAGGCTGGGCAGTTCTGAGAACGCCAAACCCACCTAGACTTGTTATACCCAGGATGGCTATGTTGCTTAGAGGCCTAGGCGAACTGGCCTACCTCTAGGGGACCCCAGTTCTCTCTCCATGTGGGCCCAGACCCTTTCTTAGTCCTCTTTTCTCAGGCGAGCCCTCAACAAATATGTGTTGGATTCTAAAGAGGTAGGAAAGTTGGAAGAAGATGGCCAGATGTTTAATTGACAAATACCCTTGACCATATAGTTTCACATGGACAGATAGTGTGGGGAAACATAATGGGGGCAGCGCTGAGACAGTGAGGTGAGAGAGCAGCACTGGACGCTTGGGTTACTCTAGAAGCTGACTCTGGGTCACTGTGAGTAGGGGAAATGAGACCTCCCTCTCTCCACCCATCTGGGCTGCAGGCTGATCCAGGAGACGGGATCAGGGCTGGGAAAGGGGAGGTGCATGTTAGCCTAGGTTTCTGTAGTTGCCCACATGTGAGCAGATTTTTGTGTCTGCTAGTGCTTCCAGTGTGAAAGAGAAAGGGTTCTGGGATGTCTGCCTTTGGGGCTCCTTGCCCCTTTCTGCCTGCCATGGTGCCTGGGAAGCCACAAGCTAGCTCATCATCTACTCCTTCTCTCTTAGATGTCCAGTGGCATGAGCCAATTGATTGGGCTGAAGGAAAAGGGCCTGCCACAAATTGCCCGCCTCTTGCAATCTGGCAACTCTGATGTGGTGCGGTCCGGAGCCTCCCTCCTGAGCAACATGTCCCGCCACCCTCTGCTGCACAGAGTGATGGGTAAGGTCCCTCTCTCTCCTCCCCCTCTAGCTAAGACATGGCAGGCTCCCTGCAATTCAAAGCCTGCTTGAAGATCATCCTTTAAGCCATTCCCTGGGATGAACATTCCAGGAAAGGAAGCTGGCCAAAGACAGGTGTGCAGACAGGAGGGGGAAGCCTGTCACGTGAGGGCTGGGAGCAGATCTGCAAAAGTCCTACCTGGGTCTCTGAGCCCTGAGTTGGAGCTGCCAGGAAGCCCTGAGGGCCACCTGGCTCAGAGCCTGGCAGAAGGCTATCCAAGAGTGTGGCCCCAGAGGGAACCCCTCAGCCCTTCCTTCCCCAGTCATCCTGACCCTGTGCCCCAAACTCCTTCCTCTCCCAGGGAACCAGGTGTTCCCAGAGGTGACCAGGCTCCTCACCAGCCACACTGGCAATACCAGCAACTCCGAAGACATCTTGTCCTCAGCCTGCTACACCGTGAGGAACCTGATGGCCTCGCAGCCACAGCTGGCCAAGCAGTACTTCTCCAGCAGCATGCTCAACAACATCATCAACCTGTGCCGCAGCAGGTGGGCGGGGGGTTGCTCCCACGGGCCGCACCCCAGTCAGAGCCCCTCCTCACCCTGCACAGCAGGAGGCAGTCCTGCAGCTCTCCGTGGAGCAGGGGAAGCACCCAGGGCAGGGGGAGCCGGGGATGGGGGAGGCTTGAATGGAGGAGAAGTTCCAGAAGCCAAGAGTGCGTGGAGAGAAGGGTCCAGCATCCAGGCCCCAGGGCTGCACAGAGGGAAGAGGCAACACACTTCCTGGCTGGGGGACTCGGGGGCACAAGGTCCTCAGAGGGCCAGCAGGAGGCATGGGGCAGCAGGTCCAACTGAATAGGGACTTTATCCTGCTCTGTGGGGCTCCCTCTTCCACAGACAAGGCTGGGGACTGGCGTGGAAGAGCACTGCCACCTCATGGCCCCTAAGGAGAGTCCTGGGGTGCTCTAGGTGGGCAGGGGCATGGGGTTGTGCCCACTGGGTAGGGTGACCAGGCTCACCACACCCCAATGGGGCTCCTCTCTTTTGCACACCTGAGGCCTCCTCTGAGGCCTCCCCTGTGTCCAGGCCCTGGCAGTGGGGGTGGGAGGGAAGAGGGTGTTCCTTCTCACACCTCTTGGAATCTCAACTCACAAATGCACTTCTCACCTGCCCAGTGCCTCACCCAAGGCTGCAGAAGCTGCCCGGCTTCTCCTGTCTGACATGTGGTCCAGCAAGGAACTGCAGGGTGTCCTCAGACAGGTAAGAGCCCAGGACATCATCCTCTTCTGAGGTTCTTCCTGCTCATGAGTAGAGGGACTGGCATATGCTGGGCTCTGGGCTGGGCACTAGAGAAATGCCCCTGCCCTTCGGGACAGTCTGAGAAACAAAGACAGCGTCTACGTGAAAATGAATGTGATGAACATTCTGATCAAGTCTCTGGGCTCTGAGATCTGCGAGGGGTGCTGAGAACATGGAGGGCAGAGGAAATCAAGGAAATGTGTGAGAGGCCTGGGGTGGGATCCTTTAGGAGCAAACTGAAAAGCAGAGTGGACAAAAAGCACACAAGTCTTTTGAGGGCGTGGGGTGCGCTCCAGCTAGAAAAGTAGGTTTGGGCTAGGTTGCAAAACCCTTCTAATTTCAGACTGAAGTGCTTGGACTTGTACCTTTGGCACTGGGGAGCCATTCAAAGTTTTGAATAGAGGGTCTCATGATCAAAGCAGCACCAAAGCTCACCCTGTGAGCAAGGCAGGGTGGGCTGAGAAGCCTGGAGGCTGCTGTCCTTGTCCTGTGGTGACCTTGGCCTCCTCTCTGTCCTCCACCCCTCCCCACCTAGCCAGGTACAGAATCCTCTAGGGTATAAGGTCTTGTTGTATGACATCTTCACATGGCCCCTTCTTTCCCATTCCTCAGTGATAAGCATGGACATAAAGGACAGGAGGCAAAAGAAATGGAGCAGTGGGGCTGATTAGGCTGGAGATTTTAGCTTGGAGACTATGGTTACATTCACAAAGACAGATCAGATGGGGAGAGCCTGAAAAGGCATGGTGTCCAAAGATGATTGGGGAAATCTGAAGGTCACAGCAAAAGGTGGCCCTCATTCTCCATGTGACAATCCAGAGCTCCTTTCCAACAGCACTGCAGTGAAGATGGGCTTGGCAAATGGCAGCTGCCAGATAGACAAAGGGAGACGAGGAGGCAGGTAAGGAGGACTGGTGAGAGCTCCTCCCCACTGTGTAATGGTGGTCCAAAGCATTCAGCTTACCCCAAAACACAAACAGAGTCCACCCCCAGCCTAAGACACACAAAGAATCCACTGACATCGCTCTCAGTGGGAATTCCCTTCTACACATGCCTTTGGGAACCAGCGTCCCCATTCAGTCTCCACTCCTCCCTCCAGCTGTGCTTGACAACCGTCCTGGGCATGATCTAGTTGGTGCTTCTGTTCTCAAAGGGCCTTCACATCCATCATGCATTGAGTTGTCACAAGCACAGGTGAGACAGGCCACATGGCTTGTGTCCATTTTGCTGAATAGGGAATCAGGGTCCAAGGAGTTTGTCTTGATTCAGAGTCAGGGCATGAGCCATGCTCAACAGGAATGAGCATGCCAATCTGCAGAAGAAAAATGGCATCACGTAATACATGCCCAAAGACAGGAGGAGCAGGGCTTCGAACCAGCTGCTGTTTCGGATCCCCTATGCCATCTCCCCTCCTGTTCCCACAGGTCGGTGATGGCTGGCTTGGCTCTCAGAGCTCAGGGCTGGCAGCAGGACCCTCTTTTCAAGGGCACCTGGGCCTATTGCTGCATTCAAATCTGGCTGTCCACATTCACCTGGAAGCATGTATTGGGCACCTGTTGTATGCTGGGAGAAATAACAGGAACAAGACTCACTCTCCATCCAGCAGGCGCTCAGGGGCTAGTGGGATCGGAGGTGGAGAACAGACAAGTAAACAGAACCTTCTAGCACAGCGGCTTCTTACCAGTGCCAGCCCCCTGCTCCTGTGTTTGAGAAACACTGGGCATGTCCTCTCTGCCCAAGAGCTCTTGTCAGAATTGTTTAAAAAGAGAAAAGATAGAGATGGTCAGAGGCAAGAACAATTGACAACTCCTCTAATCTGATTTTGATTGTTGCTCTGTTTAAAAAATAATACTAGCCTAAATCCTCATGCCTTGACTCAGGTTTCTGAAAATGCAAGTAGGAAATTCAAATGTGTCAGTGGAAGTTGAAACACATTTCACCGACTCATGGAGAGTTATTATGTTTGGTTGCACAGTTACTGAGGCCAGTTTTCGCCCGGACACATGTACTTAGTGATAAGAGGGAGGCTATGTGAGCCGAGGTTGCTCTGGGAGGGCAGCGGGCAGTGTCTGACCCCACAGCAAGCCCCACACAGTTTTGTGTCATTTGGTTGCTGTTTCTCCCTTTGCAGCAAGGTTTCGATAGGAACATGCTGGGAACCTTAGCTGGGGCCAACAGCCTCAGGAACTTCACCTCCCGATTCTAAGAAGAGGCTGTCCAAGCAAGTTAGGCTTGCAGGTAAGAATCGCCCCACCATCAGGGCAAGGGATGCCTCTGGGACCACTGCAACAGCCTCAGCCAGTCTCAGAGACAGGGGCTAGGCCTGTGCTCCCAGGGACACAGAAGCATCCTTTTGCCTGGCTCTGGACAACACAAGCAGTTGTGTAGACTGCTTGGCTGGGGGCGTAGGTTGTCCCACCCTCAGGACGTTAGGGGTGTATAATGTCCTGGGAGTTTCAGAGGGGTCAGAGGGTCTGGGCAGGACTGCTAGGTACGAATGTGTGGGCTGTACACTGAACAACACAGGTGGTGCCCTTCACATGGACTACAGTGAGTTCTACAATATGGATAACTGGAGTTCTAGAATATGTCATTCTGGGCTTGGCCATCCACAGCTCACTTTTTTATCCTTTTATAATTCACTTTCCAGTCTCTGCACATGCCCAGTATGGACAAGCTTATTTCCAGCTGATGATTCTAGGCCCCAGAAACTCAGAACTAATCCTATGACAAAGGCTTGCAAGGCTTAGTGTTCATTGGAATCATATGGGTTGCTTGCTAAAATGCACACACTTGGCCCAACCCCAGCTATTCTGACTCAATAGCCCTGCAGTGGGATCCAGGAAAGTCTATTTTTAAACAAGCGTCTAAAGTGTTTCTGATGCAGGTAAACTGAGAATCACAAATAGATACTCCAGCCAGATGTCATCACCCCTAGAGAGGGGCCTCAGAGGCAGCCCAGCATGGAGCCATCTGCAAATAGCCTGGGATCAAGACAGGGTCTCCTGAGCTGAGGGGGACCTCTTAGCCAGGCTGTCTGCCAGCACCCCCCACCCCAATCCCTGGTGGGGAGAGGGGACTGTAACTTTGGTCTGGATGAAGGTTAAATAAGACTTCAGATATCCTCTCCTGATAAACGAGCTGCAACAACTTGAAGGCGGAAAAGGGGAAAGAGATTCGGTTTGGCAAATCCTTAATGAACACCACCTTCTTGCTTAGTGAGGAACACGGTGGGCAGGGGACAGTGTGGCAGGACAGCAGACAAAGCTGACAAGCTTCTGAATCCACAGGGCAACCTATAAATGTGTCTCGGCAGCCCTGAATCCAGTCTCAGGCCAGGGCACACTTGAGGGCCGATGTGAGAAGAGGGTGGCGGTACAGGTTGGGCTTGTGGTGTGGAACATCTCACTGTAAACACTAACTGGAGGACTTTCTCCTTTTCCAGGAAGATATGACCCAGCTGAGAAGCCCTCAGGCCTCGCTGGATGGGGTTTTCTGTCCATCCTGTGCAGTATTTGGAAAAGTTCACAAGAAACTGAGAAGAAACCTAAAAACTGTGGATAATGGAAATATTTTTAGATTTTTTTTCCTTGGGGGAACTGGTACGCAATGGGGGTTAGGGAGGTTGAGGGGGGGCTTTCTTGAGTTAAAGGGGCTTATATGTGATGTCAATATTTCTTCCTCTGAGAAATGGTATATATATGTGTATAATGTAAGTGTGTGCATGCATGTGCGCGTGCATGTGTGTGTGTGAGTGTCTTAAAGCATAACCACAAACTGCAAAAAGCTAGGTAAGCTATTTTATTGCAGCTCATAAGGTGGTGAAAAGGACTCTCCTGTGTTTCTTACTCATAGGCAAGGACAACATGTGCTTTTTGGTGAGCTGCTCATGGTTCCTGAAATGTATGGTGCCAGGGCAAGGGGGCCATCACTGCAGTCAGGCCCTCAGAGGAGTCCTGCAGGCTTCCTACCAGCAGTCTCTGGGGGTGCAGGAGTAACTGGGGCTGGGCCAGCCTCCCCACTTACGAGGCTGCTTTCCAGGAAGGGAGGTCTGGTGTATCTCATGGGAAAATCTGGTGTGTCTGCAATGCCACCCCTCCAGCAGCGCCACAAGAACTGAGGTTGGGCAGGTGTGGGGTTCCAGAGGACAGCAGGACTCTCTTGCATACTTTGCCAAACGAGGGCTGCTCAGGGGAGTAGGAGCTGAAAGATGGTGCCTGCCACCCTCTTGGGCTGTGTGCCCATCAGAGCAGGCTCAGCCTGCAAAGGCCCTGCATTCAGAGGTCTTGTAATCTACTTGTTGCAGTAGAAAGAAGGTAAAAAATGATTTTTTTAAGCAAAGCTATTTTATTGCAGCTCTTTCCCAAGAGCTGTTCTGGGAATGGCTGGTCTTCATATTCCCAGTGGAGAGGGGAACAGGTGGGGCTGGGCATATACCTATTCCGGCTTCTAGTGGGATGGAGTTGGGGTATAGAAATTAACCAGGAAGATGTTTCCACCAAGTCTGCTGTGAGTCAAGTGAGGGAGTGTTTGGGGTCCCAGGAGACTTGGTAGGGGGGGAGTTTGGGTAGACTAGGAAAGGAAAGTGCCATATCAGGGTACCGGCAAGCCCACATCCCAGCCAGCGGCCATGCCCCACTTCCCTGACCCCAGCTGTCCTGTCTCCACTCTGTGAAACCCACAGGGGATGTGATAAACAGGGCTATCAGGGGCATCAGCCACGTTGAGACCCCAGACTCTGTGCACTTCAGACGAGCAGTAGCAGGAGGACTCCCGAGGGCCTTATGAGAAAACCTGTGTGGACAACCCTTGGTGTAGACTAAGAGCAGAGCCCAGCGCTCCCAAGCCTTCCTCCTTCCAGCCTCTACCTCTATGCTAGCATTGCTGGTGTTAGAGAGGAATTAACTTCCTGATCTGTGCCCTTCTCTAGAAGAATGTAAGATGCTCCTCCTCCTCACCCCTTCTCAGCCTCCTCCCAAGTCTCTTCTTCTGCACCACCCGAACCCACCTCTTGCCCCAGCAGTCAGGCTAAAAACACCGATATGGACTCAGTATGACAACTGAGATGGGGGAAGCCAGACATGCGAGGACGCTGTCCTCCGAGAGGTGTCCCCGGCCATTAGCCAGCTGTGCTGTGGTGCTGTGGGTCTGTCACACCCCCCCTTGCTTCTGCTCACACTGGGAGGCCCACTCCTGGCTCACCTCTCCCTCTCAGGGAGCCACATGGGAGCCTGGATCCCTGGACTGTGCTGGGCATAGGTTTCAGGGGCCTCCTTTGTTGTCATCAGAACCCAGAGGAATTCTTCTCCTCACAAATATTTATGGCATACCAATCTGTGCTGGGCAGTGTCCTAAGCACTTAGACTACATCAAGGAAGAACACAGACCACATCCCTGTCCTCATGCGGCTTATGTTTTCCTGGAGGAAAGCGGAGACACAAGTCCTTGGCTTTAGGGCTCCCCCGGGTGGGGGCTGTGCAGTCC
The DNA here is from genome assembly GCF_028878055.3 of Symphalangus syndactylus. Classification (NCBI taxonomy): domain Eukaryota; kingdom Metazoa; phylum Chordata; class Mammalia; order Primates; family Hylobatidae; genus Symphalangus; species Symphalangus syndactylus. The sequence continues at coordinate 21,702,031 of NC_072434.2, read as the reverse complement.
GGTCAGGGCGGGAGAGGAAACGCACCACTGCATGTGAACCTTACCAGCCCAGGCAGATGCCCCTTCCCCTTAGCACTACCCTGGCCTCCTGCCTCCCCTCGCCTCATGTTCCTCCCACCTCCAAAGAATGAAGAGCCCCATGGGCCCAGCCCCCGCCCTGGGAACCAGGCAACCTTCCAGACCTCAGGGGCTGAGGCGGACAGTTACGGCAGGCCTGACTTGGGTGACATTGCCCATTCCCTCTGAGGCCAGCTCAGGTCACCCGGGCCTGTCACTTTGAGAGCGGCAAAACTGAGAGGGGCTTTTCCTAGAGAAAGAGAGCAAGGAGTTTGCCAGGCTTCATGTAGCCGACACATGTCTCAGGAGTTTAAGTCCACATAGGCCTCACACTACCAGGGCCAATGCCCAAAATAAGAAGTTCCAACTTGGGGCCAAATGAGGAAGGACACAGACTCTGCCCCTACCCTGACCCTGGGATCTCCTGTGCTGGTGGCCAATGACAAATCCAGTCATTGGCCACCGGCCACCTCTGCAGTGGGGACCACACTAGCAGCCCTGACTCCACACTCCTCCTGGGGACCCAAGAGGCAGTGTTGCTGTCTGCGTGTCCACCTCGGAATCTGGCTGAGCTGGCTGGGAGGACCAAGACTGTGGTTGGGGTGGGCAGGGAAGGGAAGCCGGGGACTGCTGTGAGGGATCTTGGAGCTTCCCTATAGCCCACCCTCCCCTTGCTTCATGTTTGTAGAGGAACCTTGTGCTGGCCAGGCCCAGTTTCCCTGTGTGATACACTAATGTATTTGCTTTTTTTGGAAATAGAGAATATCAATAAATGGCTAGTGTTTCTTTGAACTTTTTCGAGGAGTGGATTCTTTGGGGTGCTGTTGAGGGATGAAGGGGCTACTCATTTCCTTCCATGATCTCCTCTTACCTTGTACCAGGCAAGGACTGAGAATGCCACCCGGGGGCACAGGGACAGCACTATCCATGGACACCTGCTCTACAGCAGCACATCGAGCCTCACCGCAGCTCCATGACACTAGGATTGCTGTCCTGATTTTTAAAATAAGTAAAGCGAGACAGGGAAGGAACAAATACCCCCAGGGTCACACAGCTTGTAAATGTCCCCAAGCCTGAACCCATCCAGGTGGGGCATCTGTAGGAAAGAGAAATTCAAAGACGAAGGTCAAGGAGTTGGTGTTTTTTTAGTTTTATTTATTTACTTTTTGAGACAGGGGTTTTGCTCTGTTGCCCAGGCTGGAGTACAGGGATGAGATCATGGCTCAAAGAGGGCTCAACCTCCCAGGCTCAAGCAATCCTCCCAGCTAAGGCTCCCAACTATGGGTCTCACTATGTTGCCCAGGCTGGTCTCGAACTCCTGGACTCAAGTGATCCTTCTGCCTTCGCCTCTCAAAGCACTGGGATTACAGGCATGAGCCACTGTGCCCAGCTGGAGCTGATGTTTATTGAATGCCTATTCTACCTGGGTTCTGTATTGCGTGCTGGAGGGTCACAAAAACAAAGGATGTGATGGGCTCCAGCCTCAGAAGTCTCATAAGGGACAAGACAAGCATAAGGAAACTGAAGCATGTGTAGTAAATTCCAAGTAGTGGTGTAGACATAACCACCGTGGGCCATCAGTGCCAGTCAGGGCCACCTGGGTGGAGAAGGTCAGGATGCTTGGGGAAGGGCTGAATGTGAGCTTTTCCCAATTTGAAAGGGTGGTGACTGGCAAGGCCTCTCTACTACAGCCCATGGCCCTGACCTCCTGGACCATCTCACAGTTTAGTAATGTCCAGAGAGGTAAGAGAGAAGGAGCTGTACCATAGACAGAAGAAGATGGCCTATCTGTGGCCTGGACTGTTAAATACACGAGGCCTGGGACATCCAAAAAATGTTTTGAGACGTGAAAAATATGTATTGGCTCCAAAATGTAAGATCAAGTTACGAATTTACCATCAATAAATGTTTAGATTGCTAAGCTTTCACTGGAATATAGCATGCATGCAGAAACATGTACAACTGAAAATGCATGCAGCTCAATGAAGCTTCACAAATGAATAGCACCCAGACTGAGAAACAGAACATTACCAGCACCCAAAACCCTGCTCAGACCCCTTCAGGTCACTGTCCTCCTCCCCAAGGGTAGCCACTCTCCTGACTTCTAACACCATAGATTAATATTGCCTATTTTTGAACTTTATATAAAGGAAGTCAACAGTAACTCTATTTTTATGTCTGGCTATTTTATCTCAACAATATGTTTGCAAGATTCATTCATTCCTATTCATGTTCCTACCACTGCCATATAATAATCTATGTGTAGTTATGCTACAATGCAAAATTCAATATTACATCACCACCATTGTTACATCTATTATTTATAAACAACTGGAAACAATTTGCGGATTAGTTGTCTCACTTCCTAAAAATTCCCATATGTGATATAATTACTGGGAAATTACAACTAACAGTAAAGAAGTTAGATTTTATGTGGGATGTGGGTGCACTTATGTGTAGGAGTGCCAAAAAGCTACAGAAGTATTAATTCAGCTGTCCCTGGCCAAGCGGGTGGCAGGCCCTCTGGCCCCTTCAGAGGACTGTCCAGTGAGAGCAAAAGGATCCAGCAACAGATGGGCAAGACCAAACTGGGAGGCACCAGGAGCAGCTGGCAGCCTAAGCTGTGGCAAGGAAAAGGTCTCAAGGTGCTGGAGGCTGAGTCTCCCAGACTCCATGTCAGGCTACCTCCAGGTCTCTCTACCCTGAGCCCCAAAGCCATTTTCTCCTGTTGCCTTTGGAAGTATTCTGGCCTGGAACCCGATTCTTTCCACGAGAGATAAAGCATTCATTGTGCATCATTTTTGGAATGGAGTGCGTTCTGTTGTCCAACACAGTTGGAGAAAAGAGTGAACAGAAGTTGTTGATAATAACAATAGTCTTTTTACTTGAGGGGGCCACACATTAACCCCTTTCACTTTCAAAGCCTTAGGGTGTTGGTTTGCTGTTTTGATCTTTACTTCATTGTAGTGAGACAGGCAGAGCCCAGAGTATTACATTTCAATTTATAGATGAGGAAACTTAGACCCAAAGAGAGAAAATGACTTGCGCAGAGTCACGTAGCAAGTTTGTGGCAGAACAAAGCCTGAGACTCAGGCCTCCTGTGTCCCAGCCCAAGTCTGCTCTGGTCAACTCGCGTGAGGCTGCCCAGCTGTCAAAGTGTTAAAACATGTTCAGAGAGGCCTGACACAAAGGCGATACTGTGCATAACCAAATCTTTAATGAATCAGAAGCTCACAGCACCTTGAGGCATCATAAGATTACACATCTTATGAGCTGTGGTTGCTGTGCAGACATGCCAATAAACCAAGAGTTCTGATAGATGGAATATCAGATGCCAGAAACTACAGCGTGGATCATCTAGTCTGGGGCTGGTGGTTTGGTTGATTAGAATATGGAGGTAATGAGGCCAGGGCCACAGAGTGAAAAATACCTCAAGGACTCCTGCCGGTATCCTCCACCCTAACCCGTCATCCTGCAGACCTTGGCAGAGTGTGAACGTCACCAAGTGACATACCAGTCTCTCTGGGAAGCATGTCAAAGCTGACAAGCCCCACTGATGGTGGATTAGCAGAGATATCCCATATACAGAAAGGATTTCAGGCTTCTGGCATTCCTAAACCCTCTAGTTGGCCCATTAAGAAGTTTTATGGCTGCTGAATTAATTTTTAAAATTTCTAAAAAGCATTTCAGCATTTACCAAGTGGTTCTAAATCTCTGGGGTATAAATGTCACCCTCTGCACACGAGGTCATTAAAATCCTGCTTTCTACCCATCTCTCAGAAAGGAAATGTCAACCAGGTCTCCAGGGCCAGTGGGGCCCACACTGGGCCCATGCGTGTTGTTCTGGATCCCTTTAGGCTCACCTAGCTGCATTCTGGGGCCAGAGTTTTCCTGGAGGATAGCAGGGCTGTGGGGGACAACATACAAGAACGACTACCTATTCTGTGACCCCCGCGGGGGTGGGCACTAATGTGCATGAACGACCTTATATCTCTATCCGGATGCTGCAAAGTAGGTGGGATCGTTCCCATTTCACAGATAGGGAAACTATGATTCAGAGGTTGAGAAACTTTTTCAAGGTCATACCAGTGGTAGGTGATGGATTTGGATTTTGAACCAGGTCTGAGGCCAAGGTTGGTGCTCCTCTCCCTTCTCTATAGCTGCCATCTAGACAGCAGTTGCCAACAATTAGGTTGGCTCCAAAACTGCCCTCTAATGACTCCAACCTGAGACTATGGTGCCCCGCTGAGCCTTCTGTAACCAGTGTTCGAAAACAGAACAAGCACCTGTACCCCAGACATATACTCCTCATGTTTTCTTTTTAATTCAAGAAACGTCTGGGAAAAAAATTCTTGTCCTCTTCCAAAAGTTGAGATGTCAAGGCAAAAATACCCTACACTCACCTCCTCCTCTGAACTGAGAAAGCCCTTTTCCAGACAGCCCATCTACCGGCCACTCTTGAATCTGAAAGGAGTCATGTCTTGCCCAATCTCTCTACTTCTTTTTCTCTTGCCCGCTCAGAGCTGGTCCTGCCTGGTCCCCTTGTCTGTCTGGTTTTGAGCACTCCTGGGGGCAGAGCCTTTATTCTTGGCCCCAACCAACCAGATCTCCTTGATGGCGGACCCCTGGCAGACTGCAGAGTGTGGGGCTGTAGCCACAGGTGCTGGGGGCTGGGAGACAGGCTGGCGGGGAACAGGCTGGCTTGGTGGCATGCTGGACCCACCATCCAGCATCCGGGATCCGCTGTGTGGAGCTGGCCTGTGTCAGGGTCACAGACTGTCAGAGTGGAATGGCCAAGGAGCACTCCTCAGCAGGCGATATCCACCCACTTTCCAACCACAGAATCCTTCGGGTAAGCCACACTGGCATGGGGAGACAGAGGCAGCCCGGGTGGAAGAGACTTGGGGCAAGAACTCCACCTGCCCACTCCCTTTCTGCCCAGGAGTGGGATCCTCAGAACCCCAGGCTCCGAGGAGCTGTGGAGAAACCGCTGGTCTAGTCCAACTCCCTCACTTTGCAGGTGAGGAATTGAGGCCCGGAGAAGGAAAGTAACTTGCAGGGGTCACAAAGCAGCACGAGGAGCAAGGCCAGGCCCCTTCTCCTGCACCACCCTCCGCTCTTTCTTGCAAGTCCCCCTCCTCTCCCCACTGGACTAACTGCACCTCTAGATGCTCCATAGGCCCTGCTGGAGCCCTGATGTAACACCCGGCACCTGGGTGGTTGGTACAGCCACTTTCTGCACTGGACTGTGAGCTCCCTGAGGGCAGGGACCCAAGCAGTGTCTGGCACAGGGAAGGAACTGGATATTTATTCTTTTAAGTGAACAAGGAAGGAAGGGATGGAAAGGGGAACTGGCAAATAAAAGAAGAGAAACATTTTCTTGTCTGGTATACAACCAACCAAAGAGAATGAGTAGGAACAGCCAGTGATGTGAAAGGCCAATCAGGAGACTGTGGCATCTGGAAGACAAGGGAAGAAAGTGTGCCTAGATGGAGGGAGGGCCCGGCTGTGTGGGATGGTCCTGATGAGCACACAGGATGAAGAAACATGGGACTCTCTAAACACAGGGGGAGTTCAAACACACACACACACACACACACACACAGAGATAGAGCCCTACACTCACACACACACACAACCACAATGCTGCTGGAGGGATCTGACAGCACCTGGCGCTGTGGGCACAGAGCAGAGGCTTGGTAAGGACCAGTGTCCCTATATGATGAGTAGGGCTCTTCTTGAAGGCCCCAGCTTTGGTGACCAGGACTCCGCAGGGGAGAGATTGAGGCCAAGTATTCCCACATCCTAAAAAGAGTCCAGATTAATTGGGGCCACATACCTTTGATTGAAGATCCAAGGGCTTTTGAACGATGGGACTAGGCCAGGCATAGTGGTTTATGTCTAATCCCAGCACTTTGCGAGGCTGAGGTGGGTGGATCACCTGAGGTAGGGAGTTCGAGACCAGCCTGACCAACATGGAGAAACCTCGTCTCTACTAAAAATACAAAATTAGCCGGGCGTGGAGGGGCATGCCTGTAATCCCAGCTACTCAGGAGGCTGAGGCAAGATAATCGCTTGAACCTGGAAGGTGGAGGTTGCAGTGAGCCGAGATTGCACCCTTGCACTCCAGCCTGGACAACAAGAGCGAAACTCTGTCTCAAAAAGAAAAAAAAAGACCCCAAAGGGCTTTTGCATGATGAGACTAGGCCAGGCATGGTGGTTCACATCTAATCCCAGCATTCTGGGAGGCCAAGGCGGGAGGTTGCTTGAGCCCAGGAGTTCAAGACCAGCCTGGGCAACATAATGAGATCCCATCTCCAAAACAAAACAAAACAAAACAAAACAAAACAAAACAAAACAAAACACCATGAGACTGGATGAGATGACCAACGTCATGGGGACAGATAGAATAGAGAAGAGCTTCAAAGGCGGCGGACAACCAACCAAAGAGAATGAGGAGGAACAGCCAGTGATGTGAAAGCCAATCAGGAGAGTGTGGCATCTGGAAGCCAAGGGAAGACAGTGTGCCTAGATGGAGGGAGGGCCCGGCTGTGTGGGATGGTGCTGATGAGCACACAGGATAAAGGCAGAGCTGACAATTGGATTCACGATTCTTTTATTTCCTCCTCCATCCTTTCTGCTCTTTTAGGTAAAATTTAGATACAGTGAAATGCACAAATCTTAAGTGTACCATTCAATAGATTTTGAGAAATGCAGACGTCTCTGCAACCCAAAGTTCTATCGAAATATAGAACATGTCATCACCTCAGAAAGTCCCCTGATGCATTTTCCCAGTCAACAATCCCCCTTCCCGCTAAGAGGCCACCACTGTTCTGCTTTTTTCATGACAGATTAATTTTGCCAGATTTTAAAAAATGTAATATTTGGGAGACCGAGGAGGGTGGATCACGAAGTCAGGAGATCAAGACCATCCTGGCCAACATGGTGAAACCCCGTCTCTACTTAAATACAAAAAATTAGCCGGGCATGGTGGTGTGTGCCTGTAGTCCCAGCTACTCGGGAGGGTGAGGCAGGGGAATCGCTTGAACCCAGGAGATGGAGGTTGCAGTGAGCCAAGATCGCGCCACTGCACTCCAGCCTGACAACAGAACGAGACTCCGTCTCAAAACAACAACAACAACAAAAAGTAATGTCTGGGTTGGGCACAGTGGCTCACGCCTGTAATCCCAGCACTTTGGGAGGCCAAGGCAGGTGGATCACCTGAGGTCAGGAGTTCGAGACCAGCCTGGCCAACATGGTGAAACCCTGTCTCTACCAAAAATACCAAAAAAAAAAAAAAAAAAAAAATTAGCCAGGCGTGGTGGTACACCCCTGTAGTCCCAGCTGCTGAGGAGGCTGAGGCAGGAGAATCACTTGAACCTGGGAGACGGAGGTTGCAGTGAGCTGAGATTGCCCCACTGCACTCCAGCCGGGGCAACAAGAGCAAAACTCCGTCTCAAAAAAAAAAAAAAAAAAAAAAAGTAATGCTGCAGGATCTATAGTGTATGCCCTATTTTATTTCTGATGTTAGTAATTTGTGTTCTCTCTCTCTCTCTCTCTCTCTCTCTCCTTCTCTCTCTCTCTCTCTCTCACACACACTTTTTCTTGAATAGTATAACTAGGAGTTTATTTTTTCAGAAAACCAACTTTTGGCTTTGTTAATTTTCTCTTTTTTTCCATTTCATCAGTTTCTTCTCTTTATGATTTTCTTTCTTCTACTTACTTTGGGCTTATTTCGCTTTTATTTTTCTAGATTCTTAATATAGGAACTTAGGTCATCGATTTTAACCTTTCAGGTATTTAAAGTTCCCTCTCAACACTGCTTCAGCAGCATCTCATACATTTTGACATGTGCTTTCATTATCATTTCAGGAAGAATATTTTCCAAATTCCCTTGTGATTTTTTTTGACTCATGGATTGTTTAGAAGAGTGTTATTTAATTTCAAAAATTTGGGAGTTTCTAGACACTTTTTATGTATCTCTAATTTAATTCCATTATACTCAAAGAACATTTTCTGTGTAATTTCAGTCCTTTTAAACTTATTGAAACTTGTTTCAGAGCCAAACATATTTTCTTAGTGAATGAACCATATGCACTCAAAAATCATGTGTATTCTACAGTTGTTAAGTATGTACATATATTTGTTTGCTTTGTCTTCCCAGTGAATGTCCTCATAAAATGTCCCTCTGTTTCTGTTGATACTCTTTGTTTTCAAATCTGTTGTACCTGGTATTAATCTATTCTCCAGTCTTCTGGTTACTGTTTGTGTCTTATATCTTTTGCCTATTTTTTTTACTTTCAATGTATCTGTGTCTTTATATTAAGCATGCATCTGTTTTAGACAGCAAATAGTTGAGACTTAGTCTTATTTTTCCCCATTCTGATGATCAATGCATTTTAAACAAAGTGTTTAATCAATTTAGAGTTGGAATAATTATTGGTATGGTTAAATTTGTCTACCATTTTACTATTTGTTTTCTGATTAGTCAACTCTCTTTTTGGTCCTCTGTTTTTTTGGTGGTTTTTTTACTTCTTTCTTTGGGGTTATTTTTAGAACTTCATTTTAATTCATCAATAGGCTTTTTGTATCTTTATATTTTGGGGGCTTTTTGTGATTGATCTAGAGATTATAATATATATCTTTACATTTTTAATCTGCTTACAACTGATATTGTGCGACTTTAAATAAAATGTAAGAATTTGGAGCCACATACATCTACTTACCAGCCTTTATGTTGGATTTGTCATTTGTGTTATATTTATGTGTGTTGTAAATGCCACAATAAAATGTTGTCATTTTTGCCTTAAAATGTCATATCCATTTGAAAGAAGTTAACAGAAAAGTAGCCTTTAGTACTTACCATTTGCAGTGCTTCTCATTTCTTCCTAAAGATTCAAATTTCCATTTGGTATTATTTCCTTTCAGTCTGAAGCACTTTCTTCATCATTTCTTCTTGTGCAGGTCTAATGGTGATGAATTCTCTCAGTTTACATTTATCTTTAAACAACTTTATTTGACCTTCATATTTCAAGGCCAATTTCTCCAGACACAGAATTCTGATTGATGGTGTCTTTTTTTCTGTCATTACTTTAAAGATGCTCTTCCACTGCCTTCTGGTCTCCATTATTCCTGATAAGAATTTAGTAGTCATTTGTATTGTTGGTTCCCTGTCTGTGTGGTATCATTTTTTTTTTCTGCCTGCTTTCAAGAGGTTCTTTACATCTTTGATTTATAACAGTATGACTATAATGTGCCCAAGTGTGGTTTTCTTTAGACACAGCTTGCTTAGGGTTTGCTGGGCTTTTTAGATTTATACATTATGTCTTTCATCATGTTGGGGAAATTTGGGCTGCTATGTCTTCAATTATTTTTATGTCTCTTTTTTTTCTTCTCTCATTCTGAGACGCCAGTTACATGTATGTTAGACCTTTTGATAGTGTCCCACTGATCACTGAGTGCCTGTTTATTTTTGTTCTCTGTTCTTCAGATTAGTACATGTCTATTGATCTGTGTTCAGGTTCCCTGACTCTTTCTTCTGTCATTGTAAATGTGATGTTGAGCCTATCCATTGAATTTTTTTATTTTACTTATTTATCATATTTTTCAGTTTTATAATTTCTATTAGGTTTTATTTAGTATCTGAATTTATTTGATAACAGTTCTTATTTATTTATTACAAGCATATTTTTCTTTATATCTTTGAGCAAAAGTATAATTTCTGCTTTAAAATACTTGTCAGTTAATTCCAGTATCAAAACCATTTTATGATCAGTCCTCATGTCTTTCTCTCAATTATGAGTCAGGTTTTCTTGTTTCTTACTATGTTAGTAATTTTGGATTGCATCCTGGACTTCATGAATGATACATCGTATCACTTCTGGATTCTGTTCTTCACTCCTCTGAAGAGTGTTGATGTTTTGTTTTAGGAGGCAATTAACTGGCTGAATTCAAACTTCAAACCCTGTTTCCTTTAGGGTGAGCATCAGCTGAAATCGCTGTTCAGTTCCATTGGTTCAGTTGGGCTTCTTGGATTCTCCCCTATGTTTGCATAGTTAAAGAGTCAGTCAGAGATTTAGGCCAAGAAACCAAGAGGCCAGGATATCGGAAGGATTGTACTCAAAGTTTTTGAAATCATCAAGAATTATAATGGAAATGACATTGAGAAAGAGACGGTAGATTGGAGCGAAAATTTTCAGGGAAGTGACAGGAGTGCCCCAGGGGTCTATAAGTGACTGCAACAGAAGGGACAGCAGTGGGATAGTGTGATGACATGAGACACTTGTTTAACTAAACTGAAGTACGGTTCCACGGCAGCGCCAGGCATTCTTCTATCCCACGCTCTACCTATGATAGTTGCCAGTCAATGCACAAACCATTTGGGGATGAAGATGAGCTCTTCTCCAAATACTCAGAGATAACCTGGAACAAACCCTTGTTTGAGATTAGACAGAGAAGGGCTCCATACTTCATGTCTGGTGGTCTGGTAGGTCTGAGCCCTGTGGACCAAAGATCCTGGCTGGTGGTTACCCAAACTCCTAGCAATGCTGGCTAGGGGGATGGGTGGGGCTTGTGCAGGGGGTACTGAAAACTTGCCATATCATCAACCTACCAGCTTATCTTGAGAGGAGAGTTGCAAAGGTTGGTAGAGAGGTTGAAATGCAGTAAGAGACTCAGGTGTGAAAGAGGGAGGCAGAGGAGAGGGTCTGGCTCTGCACTAGAGAGCCAGGACACTGTGTGTGCCCCTGCTGCTCATTCAGGGGAAGCTAAGTCTGCAAGAGAGGAGCACTCACACAGCAACCCTCCGGCCCCTCGTGGCTGCCCCTCAGAGCTTCTACCCAGCTTCCCAACACCTCCCTGAGCCTTCCCTTCTCCGCTCAGGGCTCCACAAAGTTCTGAACCAGCCTGAGCCACATGTGTTTTTGTTCATTTGTTTTTGAAAAACAAAAGACAACGGTTAATTAAATCACCACCCACCCAGTCACCTCAGTAACTCTGGCCTCATCTTTCATTATTCCTTTCCCATTGAGGCACCAAGTCCTGACAACTCTAAAATATTACCTCATCTCTACACCCACTACCACTGTCTACCCTGGGCCTCCGTGAGTCCTGGCCCCTTCCATGGCAATAGGCTGGGACTCCTGGCTGGGCCCTCTGCCTCTTGTTTCCCGCCCCTTTGCCCCCAGAATGCCTCTACTAGAGTCATCTTTCTAAATAATGCTGATCGTATCCTTCCCCTGCCTAAATGCATCGCCAGCTCCCACTTTTCTGTAGCCAGAATTCTTAGGCTGTCACCCAAGGCTCTCCCAGGCTGGCTCCAGCCCACCCCTCCTGCCTCCTGCTGCTTCCCATTCACTCCCTCTACTCCACCCATGACTGGCATCTCCTCAAACACGATGTGCCAGGTTAATCCCACTGTCTTTGTGTTGCTTCTTCTGCCTGGTGTGCCCTTCCCCTGCCTCCGCCTGTCAAAATCATATTCATCCTTTGAGGCCCGACTGGCATGTCATCCCCTCTGTGAGGCCTGCGTGCACCTGTGTGGAGGCCCCAGTCGTGCCCTGGCTTGTGTGTGCATCTATTTTCCCCTCTGTGATAGTGACTTGCTCCATTTTTTGCCTTCTTCATACCTGGTACGGTGTCCAGCACAGAGCACAAACTCAACATGTGCTGAATAGAACAGGAGTCTGGGTATAGATGCGTAGAATTGCATGTTGAAATGACCTTAAAAGTCTTCCAGGCCTCCCTTCTGCAGCTGACCCTTGAAGGCCCATAAACCGTCTTCCACGTTGGCCAATCAGCACCCTCCAAGCACCTCCAGGGGAAGAGAACTCAAAGCTGTGCTGGCCATTAGTCAAGTATCCGGTATTGCTCTGGCTTCTGGGTTCCTACAACTTCCACTCACTGGTCTTGTCTTTACTCACTGGGGCCATGGAGAATCGGTCCAGCCTGTCTTCCCCATGACAATCCTTCCAGTATCTGAACACAGCCCTCTGGTGTCTCTGAGCTTTCTCATATCCAAGCTAAGCCTCCTGAGCTGCTTCAACCATTCCTCAAGGGCACGATTTAGTGTCCCTCTTGGTCACCCTTCTCTGAACATGTCTCAGATTGTCACTGTCCCTCTTAAGAACTGGAGTTCTGAATAGGTCCGGGGACATCAGATGTGGTCTGAGTTGCACTGAGTACAGCAGGGCTGGACTCTCTCGGATTCTGGATATCCCAAATCTGTCATCTAGGCCTGGAAATTGCCAGCTCGTGGGATCTCCAAACTCCAATTCCTTGGAAACTCATGCAAAGGTCTCTTTTGACTGCATGGCACCCCAGATCATCCAGCACCTTCAGCCCATGGTGGATCCTACTCTGCCATCTCCTCAAGGAGGAGCAAGGAAATTGGGCATGGCGTGTGTTGGTATTGGGAAATGGGATTCTCCAGAGCTGAAAGATCAGCTTCAGGATAAATCTATTCTCAGGTAAGTCTGAATGTGACAGTTCCAGCTGGGGAAGCAGCCCACATGCCACAAAAAAGTGATGCCTCGGCGGGGCTCGGTGGCTCACGCTTGTAATCCCAGCACTTTGGGAGGCCGAGGCGGGCGGATCACGAGGTCAGGAGATCGAGACCACGGTGAAACCCCGTCTCTACTAAAAATACAAAAAATTAGCCGGGCGAGGTGGCGGGCGCCTGTAGTACCAGCTACTCGGAGAGGCTGAGGCAGGAGAATGGCGTGAACCCGGGAGGCGGAGCTTGCAGTGAGCCGAAATTGCGCCACTGCACTCCAACCTGGGCGACAGAGCGAGACTCTGTATCAAAAAAAAAAAAAAGTGATGCCTCAATGGAACTATCAGGAGATCCCAGATCTGCCACAGAGTCAATATGTGGCCTTGGAAAAACCTCATCACCAGCTTCCTTCCTGTTGAAATGAGGGGATATCTGGGGTCCCTTCCAGCCCAAATCAGACCTTCGCGTGAGTTTTGTGGAACGGAAATCTCTGCCTTCACTCTGTGATTCTCAAAGCATTGGCACTCTCAAGGTCTCCTTCTCCCATGGCCATCAGCTTCCCTAGGTTCTCAACAAGCCCCACACACTGCCCCCAGCCTGCCCCAGCTCCCTGGCTAGGACTGAGAAGCCTCCAGTTTGGCATTCCTGCACAGATTCCCACACCCTCCCCCCACCCAGCCTCAACCTCCCTGTACCAGTGGCAGGGAGCTAGAGAAGCCGTGAGTCAGGCTGTCAGAACTGGCCCTGCCGGTTCCACCTTCCATCTAACCACAGTGTCAGCAAAAGGCAAGTCGAGATTTGGCTAGAAAACTCTGCTGCCACCATTCTCCAGGTGGGCAAGGCAAACAGAACTTCCCTGCATAAACTGAGCCCAAGCACTGGATTTGTAGAAGTCTTCCACCTTCCCTCAGCTGGGGAGGACACCTTTTACAATGACCATCAGGCCCATGGGAACTGGCAGGAACTTCAACTACAGGACTAGATTGGCAGATTTGAGAGAACAAATAGCATTTGAGACTCAAAATAAAAGTCAAGCCACCCAGTATACAGGAGAAATCAGTGAGTTGACGATGCCTATACCAGCCCTGCCCCGCCCAGAAAGGATTTGGAAGAGAAGCCCCAGCAGATTCTCTCCAACACCACAAGACTCAGCTTCTCACTTAGAAAATGAGCTCAAGGGGTCCTGTAGCATCCAAAGAGCCTTGCATAAAATCTTAGTAGTTGCTGTGTGTGTGTGTGTGTGTGTGTCTGTGTCTGTGCGTGTGTGTGTGTGTGTCTGTGTCTGTGTGTGTGTGTGTGTGTGTGTGTTAGGGAATTAAATTAGCATTTCCCAAAATGAGTTCCAGAGGATGTTCACAATGCTAAGCGACAAAGGAGGTCTAAGTTTTGGAAACTCTGGGCTAAATGAGTGAATCTGTTTTTTTTTTTTTACTCGTGATTCTCAGAAGTTTTAACGTGCTCATGTGTATCATAGCAGAGAAAGAAAGAGAAAAAGACAAAGGTGGCATGAAGCCCCTCCCAACTTACTTCAGTGCAGAAAACTTTAACAGAACACCAGTTTCAGAAAGCCAGTTTGGGCAGCCACACTGAGATTGTTTAAGCTTACTTCCAAAGGGAAATTCTGGAATCCCAGGCAAAGGCTCCCCTGGAAGAGGTGAAATGGCAAAGCAGATGGGCATGGACTGGGAGAGTGTGTCCGCGGACCAAGTGCAACTGATGAGCGCCGAAGGGGAATTGCAGCACGCTCAGCCTCGAACCCTGGACAGGCTGGTGGATGGGCTGCCGTGAAAGTAGGAGTCAAGATATAAGACAGGAGCAGAGCTCGCTGCATTCTTTGAAATGCTCTCTCCTGTCTCCCTCTTGTCACCATCTGAGACAAGCTCCCAGAATCTCTGTCTTTTCAAGGAATGGAGGACCTTTGGGACCGCAGGGTAACCTAGTTCAATAATTCTCAAACTGGAATGTGCACGTGGATCCCTGGGGATCTTATTAAAATGCAAATTCTAAGATTCTGCATTTCTACAAGATCCCAGGTGGTACCATTGATGCCGGTCTGCGGGCCACACTTTGAGCAGCAAGGTCCTGGCCAATCCAGGAAGACTTCCTGGAAGGGCAGACCTATAAAAGAAGGGCAACTTGGAGGGAAAAAGACACAAGGAAGCAGAGCTGAGGCTGCAGAACAATGTGGAAGCGGGGAGAGAGTGTGGAAGCGAGGATTGTTTAGAGAGATAGGGAGAACAAGGAGGCCAGGGTAGTCTGGGGGCACGGATTTTACAGTTAGGAATGGGGTGGGAGACATGGGGTGGGAGGTGGTTGCTGGAGGTGGGCAGGGCTATCTCTGGTCCACACCAGCAGGGCGACAATAATTCAGGTGCAGGGCTCCCAAACCACACCCAGGGGGAGCTCTAATCCCTCAAGAGAGAGCGATGAAGACGGGCTCCTTGTCCACCCACTCGTTGGAATAGACCTCTGCCGTCATGGTGGGAGGTGGGTGGGAGGTGGGGGTGTCATCAGCACTGGCGACTCATCTTCCATCAATGTCTGGCTGCACACAGCAGGGCAAGGCCGGCTGGGCTGACTCCTGAGGAAGGAGAGGGTGGGAAGGAGGAAGCCAGCCAAGGCCCACCCTAGGCCTGGGGCATGGGAGGAAAGGGGAACCTAAGTTGGGGGAAATAAACTAAGGGCAGGCAGGAAGGAGGGGATGGGCATCACAATTAAGGGAAAAGGACAGGGAGCCAGGGACCCTTCCTATCTCCACAATATGCCAAAGATGACAGCAAACGTTTATCTGCTTGTTCCATGTGCCAGGCACTGTTCCAAGCACTTATATTTATAGGAGCTTTTTTTTTTTTTTTAAATGCAGTTTCACTGTTGTGGCCCAGGTTGGAGTGCAATGGTGTGATCTTGGCTCACTGCAACCTCCACCTCCCAGGTTCAAGCAATTCTCGTGCCTCGGCCTCCCAAGTAGCTGGGATTACAGGCGCCCACCACCACACCTGGCTGATTTTTGTATTCTAAGTAGAAATGGGGTTTCACCATGTTGGTCAGGCTGGTCTTGAACTCCTGACCTCAGATGATCCACCTGCCTCAGCCTCCCAAAGTGCTGGGATTACAGGCGTGAGCCACCGTGCCCAGCCCTATAGGAGCTTATTTAATCCTCACCATAACCCAATGAGGTAGTTGCTAATATCATGCCTGTTTTACAGATTAAGAAACTGAAGCACAGTAACTTGACCGAGGTCACTCAATAAATACCTAGTGGAACTGGGATTGGACCCAGGGAGTCTGGCTTCAGAATCCATGCCCTTCAACACTTTCTAGAATCCAAGCAGATTCTGGGGCACATGTGACTTCCTCCCACTCCCTGCCACTCTCAACCCCTACCTGAGCAGGATGCAAAATGGGTTGCTGCTGGTGAGGACAATAGCATCCTTCTGTCCCATGTGGCAAGGCAGCCCAGTCTCTTTCTCATGAAAATCTCCTTTCTGACTGGTTCCCGACTCATTCATTCAGAGTACAGCAGCCCTGGCCTCGATAGCTCCACTAGCCAAAAATGGTGTTTCCTGAACTCTTCAGATTGTCAAATACCCAACTACGCCTGTTCTGGAGCCCCCAAATCTTCTGTTCGGCAAGATTCTCCCTCTGCCCTTTGTGGAACACTGTGTGTGTGCAATCTATTCACTAAGAGCCCTCAACTTCCTGGGCAAGCATCGTTCATTCATTCAGCAAGTAGTTACCGAGGGCCACCGTGTGCCCAGTGAGCAGAACAGACATCCCTGAACTCTTGGATCTTATAATCAAGTGGAGAGAGATGGACAAAAAAACAAGGTAAACAGTGAAAACATATTGTATGTAAAAGACAAAAAGCTCGGAGAGAAAAGTCAGACAGGAGAGGAGACTGGGAGCTCAGTGTGGAAGGGTGGGGGCTGCAAAGTGAGCTACTGTGGCTGGGGCTGGCCTCCCAGGGAAGGCTGAGTGGGGACTGAAAGGAGGTTTTGTTTGTTTGTTTGTTTGTTTGTTTGTTTGTTTTTTGAGACAGAGTCTCTTTCTGTTGCCCAGGCTGGAGTGCAGTGACGCGATCTCAGCTCACTGCAACCTCTGCCTCCCAGGTTCAAGCGATTCTCCTGCCTCAGCCTCAGTAGCTGGGATTACAGGCGCCCACCACCACACTTGGCTAATTTTTTGTATTTTTAGTAGAGATGGGGTTTCACTGTGTTAGCCAGGATGGTCTCAATCTCCTGACCTCATGATCCACCCTCCTCGGCCTCCCAAAGTGCTGGGATTACAGGCGTGAGCCACCGCGCCAGGCCTGAAAGAAGGTTTTGTAGTCAAACCTCACCCAAGGAGTCAAACCTTAAGTGAGGAGTGTATCGCCTTAAGTTAGGTTTGACTACAAAGAGCTTTAATTTTTTCTCAGTTACTGCTACCAACTGGGAAAGCCCTGCCCTGTGGACAGTGAGTGCTATTAAAGGTTTCAAAACTGCACAGCCACTGCTGATTCCTACAAGGTCATATTTTGGTTATTAAGTCTCTGCCCTCATCCATTTCAAACTCCAATCTCCTATTCAACTCAAAGCTCCCCTTCCCCTCCTTCTCCTGCTCAGCACGGACTAGACTTGGGGACAAATAAGGAGCAGGGCTGTGCTCTGCAATCTCATGGGTCCCTGTTCCATGGGCCCCTCTCTTGCTGGGGTGGGCACAGGGCCAGGGAAGGAGCTGACTCCTTCCTCAGTACCCAAGGCTGTCCTGCTGTCTGCCTTGGGTAGGTCTCCCTGATCCTCCAGCTGGTTTTTATTTTATTCTATTTTATTCTATTTTATTTTATTTTATTTTATTTTATTTTATTTTATTTTATAGTCATTGGTTGCAAGACTTTCCTGATGAAGGAAGCAGTGAATTGACCTCTATTCTGGTGCAAACTCCGGGTCTTATGTGGCTTGTCTTCCTGAGTGGCTCTGGTTTAGCAAAGGCTGGGTCTAGGTGGGCATGTCCCTGGGACTTGCAGACTCCTTGTCCCATTGGAAGGAGGGCAGCCAGAGGAGAGCCACAGTGGGGCCTTTTAAAGTGTAGGGCCCAATGCCTGACTCCCATTTGCCAGGGTCTAAGGCTGGTGCTGGAGAAAACGGCGTGGGGTGGGGGTGGGGAGTGGATCAGAACCTGGGGGAGGGAGGGGACTCATGTAAACGAACCCCACCTACAGTGCACTCTCTCCAAGCCCCCACATTCTACCCCTACTTTCCAAAACTGCCTTCTGCTGGCATCACCTCAGATCTTCAGTCCCCCTCTCTCCTTCTTCCACACTACCAGCCCAGGTCGCCAGCATGACCCCACCATCCCCATGAGAACAGCCTCCTAACTAGTCTCCCTGTTTCCCCGCCTGTGCTCCAACCAACAGGTCACTCCACAGCCAGAGTGATCTTCTAAAAACATAAGTCAGTGCATCCCCCCTTGCTTAAAATTATCAAACACTTCCCATCACACTCAGCGTAAAATCCAGTGCCCTTAACATGGCCCCCAAAGCCATGATGCAGCCCTCCCTCCTCCTTTCAGTCCATCCATCACACCAAGTTTTTTGCACCTGCTGTTCCTTCTGCTCCCAGCATCTTCTCACTCACTTCCTCTGGCCAATGCCTATGAATCCTTTAGTTTTCAACTCAGTGATAGCTTCCACAAGGATGCTTTCCCTCATCCAACACCTCCGTTTGAGTTATGTCCAACCTGTTCTCTTTCACAGCACACTGCTGTTTTCCTCTGGGTTTGTCTTTACAATTTGAGACTCAGGCACTGCATATGTATATCTATATCTGTATATACATGTGTCTATGTCTATGCATATATGCATGTATGTATCCACCGATCTCTATCTACCTACCTTCCTCCCACCTATCTACCTCTCTCTTTTCTATCTATGTATCTGCTACCTATCTATCCATCTATCCATCTGTCATCTATCTCTATCTCCTACCTATCTATCATCTATCTATCTATCTATCTATCATCTATCTATCTATCATCTATCTATCTATCTAATCTATCTATCCATCTATCCATCTGTCATCTATCTCTATCTACCTATCTATCTATCTATCATCTATCTATCTATCCATATCTATCTATCCATCTATCCATCTGTCTTCTATCTCTATCTCCTATCTATCTATCTATCTATCTATCTATCTATCTATCTATCTATCATCTATCTATCTATCCAATGATCTAATGTCTGTTTAATACTTTTCTCCTTTTGTTTATTAAGGTAGGAAACGGTCTTGGTCTGTCCTCCGGTATAACCCTGATAACTAGCCAGTACCTGGAATAGAGTATGTGCTCAATAAATATGTGTTGGATTTACACAATGACTGAACCAATGTGTCAGTGACCCCTATTTTCTAATAGAAACATTGGTAATCAAATAGATTTAATGCTTGCATCGATATGATGTGAGCGAGGTAAACGTATGACCCTTCCAATATCAAAGTTATTCTTTTTCTAAAGTTGCCATCCTATGGACTTGTTACAGTGCTTTGACAACTGTGAAAGACAATGCAACTCTAATGTGATTAGTTTGCCATATTTTCCCTCTCTGACAATATTTGATAGTTAAAAGATCAAACCTTAAACAAGATCATCTAATTTGAGAATGATTTTTCTCCTGTATTCATTCCCATGCATGGAGGCCACTGGGATCTACGGACAAACAACCCAGGGCCCCAGGTCCCAAGAAGTGCCCAGGCTAGATGTAGGGGAGAGATGAGGAAACCACCAACTGCAGCCGAGTGGGATGAGGGCTAGGTGAATTCACAAGCCACTTTATATGAGCAAGAGGCAGTGGTAAGATCTTACATTCCTAATTCCAGATTTCCCAGGTGAGTGATCAAATTTTTGCAATAGACAAATTTGAAGATTATTTCAGACAAGTTTTTTTATGATGAGGATTGATGCACTCGTACTTTGCATTATATAATCAGAAATTATTCAAATATTTGTTGGCTAAAATACAGAAGGGACTTCTTGAAAATATGCTCTTCTTTGTTTCTATCAGATGCCTGACTTAATTTGGTAGGAAGTGTACCATTCAAATAATTTTAACATTTTAATAAAAATACAGTAATCAGGATCCTGCCCTGTATGACCTTGGATGAGTCACCTAACTTCTCTGAGCCTCAGTTTCCTTGTGTGTAAAATGGAGTTACTTTATAGGACCTAATTTTGCATGTAACTATAATTAGAGACTGGACGTAAATTACATAACATAGTATATGGCACACGATAGGTGCCTAATATATGGAAGCAAATATCATTTGTTAGTATTATGATGTAGCTGGCTTATAAATTATGCCGAGTGTCTCCCAGCAGAAACCACTGCTCACCACATCGCCTGGGCCTGAACAGGTGGGAGATGTGGGGCCAGAGGGGTCTCTGTGTGAAGTTCAGAGGGAAAAACTGCTTTGTCCATTGCCCCCAAGTAGAAGTGAAGTGACCTTCTGCCTTTATCTTCATCAACCTGCATTCCTAGCTGGCATCATCTTCTGGGAATTGGCAGGGTACAGATGGGTGGGGAGAGGACGGGGTGAGGCAGCTCATCCTAAACAGGTCTCCCTGTCCTACATTTAGCAAGCCCAGCACAATCTCAGCACCTCTCAGCCTGGGAATCACACCACCTCTCCCACCCCGCCCACTGCTTTCCTGAAGAGCAGCCCCAGCCTAGCCCCAGGCTTCTTCAGGTTTGCATTGCTCAGGCCTGACTTTACAGGGAAAACTGCTTTGGGATTGGGGCGTGCTGCAGGTGTGGCCAGTGTGGCCAAGGCAAGCACTGAGGGCAGGGCCACAGGGCGGGGCTGGGGCTACTGCCCCCAACCCCTGCCCCAGGTCAGGGCGCTCTGCACAAGTATGGAAACATTTTTCTCCTGAGTTTTCATTTGAGAGCAATTTAAATTTCTGTAGATGCTGGGGTGGGAGCTGAGAACCTGGGATGAGCAGGGTGGGGCTGAAGCCCTGGGAACAGTGCCAGGCAGGGAGACCTGGGCTGGGCACCCAGTCCTGGTTTCTGTGAATCACAGGAGGCCCAGAGTGAATGGGCCTTCAATGTGTGGCTCTTAAGGCAGCATCAGAGGCATCGCTGGTGCTCAGGAAGCCACAGGTGCTCAGGAGGGAGTCCCAAAGTCTTCTTGAAGAAACAGGGACTTCACCAAGGCCCTGAGGAAGGGGGAGGGCAGTTGGATAGGCAGAGAGAGAAAGAAGGGCAAGAAAAAGCCATGCAGAGGTGAGAGAGCATAGGACATGCTGGAGAAACAAAAGTAGCTAGCTCCATTTGGCTGAAAAGTAAGGCTGGAGGTAGACTGCAGAGGGTCCCTAAAGCACCTCTGCCACCTCCAACAACAGCCAGATAGGCCCTGCTGGCATCTAGACCCAGGACTCTGCCCACCCTGAGGTTTACTCACTATCTTTGCAGAGTCAAGGGGTAACCCACAGACAAGGTAATGACAGGTGCTTCCATGACCCACAGATCCCCCCAACTACTCTGGGACACAGGTACGGGGTATAATTACTCCCAAGAATGAGGAGGCTGGCTGATGATTCTCTTGCACCCTGGGTAAAGCCCCACTCAACCCCACCTCTACTGTTCCCTCCAGAGGCCGCCTCCATGTGCTAGACATAGCACATCTCCTCCTGTCAGGTCCCAGGTGGGCAGCTGGAGGGGAGCAGAGAGGGTCAAGCTCCTGGACTCCTGCCCTGTGCCCTCACCCCAAGTCAGCTAATGGGAGGCTCTGATTCTGGCCCAAGCACTGCAGTCTGGGGAGATTTAGGATGCTCCTCAATCTACAAGATCCACATGTTGGGAAGAATCCTGGCTCTGATGTCACATAGACCTGGATTCAAATCCCAGCTTTGCCACTTACTAACTGAATGGCCCTTGGCATGTCGCCTAAACTCTCTGTACCTCGGTTTCCTCATCTGCAGCATGCAGTGTGATCTGGGGACTGTGGATGGTTGGCTGGAGAGAACATATGTAAGGTAGCTGGCCCGGTGCCTGCATGGGGGGAGCAGAGTGAGAAACATATGAAGGGCAGGGCAGGGTATGTGTGCAGGGGGAGAAGATGACCCAGATCAGCAGCATTTTCCCCAAATTCACACTTAGTCTTCCTCCTGGTAGGGATGACAGGGCAGACTGGACTTTCAGAGGAGAAGCCAAGCCCAGAGAGGCAAGTGAGCATCTGTCGCTACGCTGTAGGAACATGGGGTCCAGCTTGGTCTCCCCTGCACCCCCGGCCTGCCCCATACCCAACAGGAGCATATTGGTGAGCCTGGCCTTGGGACCTATCACTGAGCCCAGCTATTTCCCCCAACCAAGGCGGGTTCCCTGGAAGCTCAGGCCCTGTCCCACCTTTCCCAGAAATCAAGCTGCAGAGTTGGGAGTGGAGCCTGGCCTGGGAACAAGTTCTGGTGCCTCCATCCAGACAGTGGCACAGGCTGAACCACCTGCCAGGAGGGACAGTCCGTAGCAGCAACTCCCGCCCACCCCCAACCCCTGGTGGTCTATCTGGTCAGGGAGAAGGCCAGGCCGTGGAATCCAGCAGGAAAGAGGAGCCATTGAAGGGTTCCCTAAAACCGCACGGGCAAGGAGGAGCCAGCCCAGACCCAGCATGGGTGAACTCTTCTTCTGCAGACCTTGAGCCCTTGGGAAAGGCTAATAACGTGTTCTCATCCAAAAGGCAGTAGCAGTGGCTCGTGCTGATTACACACTATGCACTAAGCACTAAGCACTGTGCTAGTTACTGCATGTTTATTTCATTTAGCCTTCATAACAATCCCCATTGTTTAGATAAGGGAACTTGAGCACAGAGAAGGTAAGGAATTTGACCAAAATCCCAGAGCTGGGAAGGGGCAGAGCCAGAGTTCGATGGGAGAAAGTGAGGCTCTAGCTTCAGAGCACGGGGGCTCCAGCTGGAGGAGCTGGATTCCCAGGCAAAGGAGCCCTGGGGGAACACCTTGTTCTCTCCCAGCTCTACCTTTAAAGTGGGCACCACATGAACGAGCTCTGCCCAGGATGCGAGCTTGTTTGGAGAATGAATCTGATGACAGGATGGCAGAAGAGTCTTCACCTCTGACTTAGGGCTGAGAAGAGCCTGCAAGTAATTTTCCCTGAACGTTTGGTGTACACAGGGTGCTGAGAGGCCAATGAGGCAATGGGTCATGGGTCGAAAGTAGAGTGAGATGGGATCTGAGAGGCATAGAGGGAGGTCCCTGCAGGGGAAAGTGGGGACAGTGGGGACAGTGGGGGTTAGAGTGTCTGGGTGGGCATCAACTCACCCCGCTGCATCCAGCTCCTCAGCGGTCAGGAGGCCCAGGCCGGCTCTTGGCCACTGCTGCACCTTCAGTGTTTGGTTCGGGACCATCATAAGCACAAGAATGATGGAAGTGGTGGGTGAACTGAGGAGGGTGTGTGGAGGCCCTGTCTGTGAAGCTATCTCAGTGTGTTCTGTGCACACATCCATGATCTTTCTGTTCCCTAGGAATATTATGGGGAGAGCACAGGACCACTTGGTCTGAAGCCCCTACCCTTCCTTGCCTGTTGAAATTGGCAGGACTCCCTGCACTGGGCTGATGGACCAGGTGTGCCCCTGCACCCTGACACTCACTTGCTTTCTCCTCTGTCCTGGGATAGGACAAGGTCCCCTTCCCAGGTTCCACTTATGGACTAGTACTCCAGGTTCCATGCAGACCAGGTGTCTGCAGATCTTCTGCCTAGAGGCAGCGCTCGGGTTAACCTGTGGTGTTCCTCTTAAGATGATGGGATGGGGACCTCAACTGGGTGAGACCCCCATGGGGACAGTGTCTGGGACACTCCGAAGTTCTTTCCTGAACACCAGGTGACCTTAGGAGAAAAGAGATTAAGTGGGACCTGGCCTTAGGGGCTGTTCAGAGTCAGAGGGCAAGGGTGTCTCCTGTGCCCACCTCTGGGCACAATTTTTTTTTTTTTTGAGCGATTCCGCTGCCTCAGCCTCCCGAGCCCTACTACAGGCGCGCGCCACCATGCCCAGCTAATTTTTTTTTTGAGACGGAGTCTCGTTCTGTCGCCAGGCTGGAGTGCAGTAGAGACAGGGTTTCACCATGTTGCCCAGGATGGTCTTGATCTCCTGACCTCATGATCTGCCTGCCTCGGCTTTGCAAAGTGCTGGGATTACAGGCGTGAGCCACCTTGCCTGGCCTGGGCACAATTTTTAAAAGAGAGACCACATCTACTAGAGCAGGGGTCCCCAACCTCTGCACCGCGGACCAGACTCTATCAGTCTATAGCCTGTTACGAACCAGGCTGCACACAGCAGGAGGTGAGCTGTGGGTGGGCGAGCATGACGGCCTGAGCTCCACCTCCTGTCAGATCAGCAGCAGCATTAGATTCTCATAGGAGTGTGAACCCTATTGTGAACTGTGCATGCAAGGGCTCTAGGGTGCATACTCTTTATGAGAATCTATTGCCTGACGATCTGATGTGGAACAGTTTCATCCTGAAACCACCCCCACCCACCCACCCTTACTTTTCTTCACCACCCCACCCCCTGTCCTTGGAAAAATAGTCTTCCAAGAAAACGGTCCTTGGTGCCAAAAAGGTTGGGGAGCGCTGTACTAGAGAAATGATCACAAGGACCCTGCTGGGAGAGGGGGAGCAGGAGACAGGGCCCCAGACACACGGCCCATCATGACTTCTTGTTGCACCAAGGAGACACTGAGGCATAGGAGGTGGAGCCAAGGTGGCAGGTGGGGGTGGGGGTGCAGTGCCCCTTTATGGGGGGAGGGGCTAGGGCACTGCCCCAGCTGTCCTATCCGGCAAACTGGGAGAGTAGGGCTGGAGCGTGCCAGGAGCTGCCAGTGGGTCTCCCAGAGCCCATGGTGAGAGCCCTCCTTGGGCCTGAGGCCTGCATCCTGCTTCCCTGTCCATTTTGGGGGCATTTATGATGGAGCCTTCTTGTCCCCACCAGAAGATGCTTGGATTCTGCTAATAACTATGTCTCTTCAAACACACCACACCGGCTCTTGCTTCTCAAACTATGTGCCGTTCCCAGCCCCACCTTCGACCTCTTCCCCTTGACTTCCCCTCCTCACCCTCTGGTACTCGGCCTAGACACTCTTTCCTCCAGAAAGCCTTCCCACCTGCCAGGGCCAGGTGTGGTGCGTGGCTATGCCTCTCCCCAGCATGGCACCCCCCACCCTCCCCTGTCACCCGGGGCTGGGACCTCTGCTTGCTGTCTCCCTGCTGTTGGATGTGAGCTCTGTGAGCTCCATGAGCGATGTGCTGGCTTAAGTCACAGCACCCCACAACCACACAGTGTCTAGCACATAGTTGGTGCTCAGGAGGTGTTTGAATGACTGAATGAATGAATGAATAAGAAATGAGGCCAAGACCCCAGGCTAAGCCCCTCCCTGTGGCCCAAGGACCATTTCCTCTTCATCTCTCACTACATAGATCCCAGTGCTTGGCCCACAGCACAGGATAACATGTCTGCATTGTCTCCTGGGAGCATGAGAGCCACGCCTGCAGGAAGAGACGCGTCTAACCAAGTGTGGCATTGGATGGCATAGCTGTGACAGCACATGCTCTAGCAAGCAGAAATGGATTCACTCTGGCTGGGAGACCGCAGGAAGCCTTTCCAGACACAACTCATCAGGCACTTGCTGATGGGTGGCGAGTGGGGAGCCAAGGGAAGGAATCGGGAATTGGGAGAAATTGCACACCTGATAAAGGAATGGAGGGTCAAGAGAATGTGTTGTCTCAGGCTTTCCTCTGGAGAGGAGGATGGTGCCCTCTCATCGTTTCCTTGTCTTTCTGCCAACTGAAATCCATGCCACCAAGCTGTCCTCTTCAGCTCAGGACCCTGTGGTTTAAGCCCTTGAGGATGTGCAGATCATGGGAGGGGGAAACTGAGGCACCCAGACTAATCCACACCTCTCAACAACTCAGGCCTGAATAGCTGCCCAATAAAACTGGCCTTTCTTCCTTCCTCAAGAGCTCCCTGTCCCTCAGACGCCTGGTTCCTAGGGCCCTGGCTAGGAGGAGAAAGAGAACGGGAACCATCCAAAGAGGCCTGCATTGTTCTCCAGTGAGTGACTCACGCAGGGAACACTCTGTCCCCCTCAACAGCACTTTTCCCATGTGCTGTTTTGGTGACTCCAAGGAGCTATGATCAGAGGCCCTTTCCACTGCTCCTGCCTCCAGGGCCGCACCCTGGGCCCTCCACCCTCTCCCCAGCTAGAGGCAAGCAGGGAGACCAGACAGGGGAAAGCTCCTCGGAGCTTGGCAGACACCGGGGGCCTGTGAGACCAGGGTCTTGCCTCAGTTTCTCTCTCTCTGAAGGGGACATGACAGAAATGCCAGTCAGTGTGTGGTGGCTTTTTATTACTGGTGTGGAGTGGGTGTGGGGACAGGCAGGAGTGGTGGCTCCCACCTAGGCCAGCTCCCTATTTCCAAACAGGAGCTGCCTGGGGTGCCCAGGAGGGCCTGGGAACTGGGGGAGTGCAGGCCGGAGACAGGTGCGAACGAGGAGCAGATCTTTGGTGAAGGAGGCCGGGCTCTATTTCCAGCGCCCGGTGACTTTGGCCTTCCCGCGGGTCTTGGAGCTGCGGGGGAAGCAGGACGCAGTGACATGGAGACACAGGCAGGGTAGTAGGTCACCATGGGGCTGGGGTAGGACTGGCGTGCCAAAGGTGAGAGCAGCAGGCTGGAGCTGCCTCCAGGGGCAGAATAGGGCAGCAGCCTGAGGCTGGAGGGAAGCTTCTCCACCCCACATTTCACCCCCACCAGCAAGCAGAGGCCACAGGGAGAGAAGCACGAGGCCCCGGAGGAGCCAGAGAAGGAAACCTGTGGGCTGAAGCGGAGGAGGAAGGGCTGGGAGCCTGGGGCCCTCCAAGGAGGAATGGGATAGCTGGAAGGTGGGTCCCTCCTGGTCCTTGGAAGGGAGGGAAGGAGGGGGCAGGGGGTGGGCTAGGCGAGAATGACCTCAGACACTTACACTTTCTGGTTATCATTGATCCTGTTTCGGAGAACATTGATCTGCAAGAAAAGTGGGAAGGACAAAGAGCAACACTGGAGCTGGTTGGCTCAGGTCCCAGGTGGCCTGGGGATGGGGAGAAGGGGGCTGAGTGCAGCGGTGCAGGAGGACAAGGAGGAGCATCGAAGAATAGGAGGGGTTAGGATAGTTAAGGGTCAGGAGGGGCCTGTGTGCCACAGGCAGAAGCCAAGGAGAAGCTTCTGGGATGCCTCATGGGCCTCTCACTGTGGGGTACCAGGGCCATAGTAGGTTCAGGATATGAGAGTCCATAAGGAGGGCCTCTGAGAGCTGGGCACAAAGCTGGAGGCTGTGTCATGGAGCCCTCCTAGCTCCAGACCCCTCTGGGGCACCCCTGCCCAGTTGCCCACCATCCCGGAAGCTGTGCCCTTTGAGGAGTAGCATCCCCATGCACCACCCCTGCAGGGCGCTGCCCCAAAGTTTGGCAAATCTGTGTCCTGTTGGCCAGTGCAGAGTTCAGTGTGGAACCAAAAAAAAAAAAAAAGAAAAAAGTGGAAGGCACAGGACTAGAGAGGCCGTAACAACGGCTGACACCTGCTGAGCATTTCGTGGGTGCCAGGCTCTGTCCCGAGCCCCTTCCCAGATGTGAACCCATAGGGCTGCTATGAGGCCATAGTAAGTTAATACATGGGACATTCTTGGAACAGTGGTTGGAACACTACAGCAATAATAACAATTAGTATTATCTCTGTAACCCTCCCAATCACCCTCTGAAGTAGATTGTAGGGTTACCTGTGGAAATGGAGGCAAGGAACAGTGGACTAACTCACCCAACGTCACACAGCCAGTGAGGGGCACAAGTAGAAATTCAACCCAGACATTATGGCTCCAAAGTCCATGCCATTGTCACCAGGAAATATAGCCTCTCTCCGTATTGGGAGGTGGGAGTGCCCTGTAGCCACTGCGGCCTGAGCCTGCCCAGGGAGGGGCTTCTTGCCCAGGGAGGAGTGGTTTGGCAGGAGCAGCAGAGGAGACCCTCCAGGGGAAGCTGAATTCTTCCCTTAGTTAGCAAAGAGGCCCTGGGACCTGGGCTGGGGGGTGGTGGGTAGGGAAGGACTGGCGCCCAGGTCTGAGCTCAGGTATGCAGCATCAGTGTCCTCTAAGGCATATCCTTGCCTGGTGTCTGTTTGCCTAAGACCCTCATTAGTGCACATAGGACCCCAAAAGACTGTGGGCTTGAGGCTCAGCCTAACTGTGCTCACACCAGGGCCTTGGGTGTATGTGGGGAGAAGCCTCTCTCTGTTGGCAGCCCTCCCCTTCCACTGGGGGTCCTGGCTTGGTGCATCCTGGTCCTTGTATCCAGCTCAGATCACTGAGCTGCTGCCTCGAGGTGTTGGAGACCCCCAGGGTTGGAACCCCAGGAAAGTGTCTCTGCTCAGACCCAGCGAGCTCTCAGACACTTCCAGCAAGCAGTCGCCAATGTGGTGGACATGGAACACTGCTAAAGGCCAGGCAGCAGGGGCAGATGCAGGAGCTGAAGGGGGCTGGTGGGGAATAGGGACAGGGACCCAGGGACCTGCAGCAGTATTACAGGACCCAGTGAACCAGGAGGAGCGTGAGATGAGATGCTGGGTGGGGACAGCATGGCGGCCCACCTCATATTTCTGCTGCTTGAACTTCTCCTGCAGGTCGAACTTCTCTGCCTCCAAGTTATAGATGCTCTGCCACAGCTCCTTGGCCTTCTCCCTGCACGGGCGAGGGTGGGAATGGGGATGTCCAGGGAAGGGCCCTCCTGGGCCTCCGTCCTGGTCCCGGCCCAGCCTCCAGGGTCCCAGCCCTCCTTCCCACCTCCAGGCCTGCCAAGGGTACCCCAGCCCACCCCCTGGGCCTGACCCAGCCTAGGGACCAGACGGCAGCACCCAGTGCTCAGGAACGGACACCAGGGGCTGCCAGGGCAAAGTTCCAAGAACAAGCGGGGAGCAGGAGAGGCCCTTCTGGCGCAGGAGAGCATCTAGTTCAATCCCCTGTCCTGACACCCGTGTGCAGGTGGGTAGATGGAGCTCAGAGGGGTGGGGCACATGCTCAGTTCTCTTTCCCCATCAGCAAAGCCCAGAAAGGAGTTGGCCCGACCTGCTGGTGCCCAGCTCTGGTCCCACCAAACTTGCCATGGGAAAATATGTGAGGCAGTCACGCCCTCTGGTGGCTCGCAGGAAGAAGTGCCCTCGGCCCGACCCCTCCCTGGGCAGTGCCCCAGGACCACTCCTCCCAGCCCCCACCTCAGCTGATCTTCATTCAGGTGGTCGATGGCCAGCACCTTCCTCCTCTCGGCCAGAATCTTCTTCTTCTTTTCCCGCTCGGTCTGCCTCTTCCCACTTTTCCGCTCTGTCTGAAGGGTGTGGGAAGCAGAGACAACTGGCCAGATTGCCCCCTCCCTGTCCCCTAACCCTCCCCAAACCCTCTGGGGGTGGAGCAAGGCCTGCAGGAGGGCCAGGTTCTTATGCTCTTCTTCCTGCCGCACCCCACACTACCAACTACATGTATTCCCTGGGGAAACTGAGGCAGGGGCAAGGAGGATCACGTCAGTCTCATCCTTCTTTGCCTAAGTAATCTCTTCCACCTCTCGCCAGTTTCCCCCCTCCCCAGCCAGCCCAATCTCTTCACTCCTCCTCTCTAGCAAGGTGCCTTCCCCTCCCAGGGAGCTCCCCAAAACTAGGGGGAGGAAGAAGGCTTGAGGTTTTTGGTACCCACCTGGGCCTGCTAAACCGGGAAACCATGAGAGAGAGGCCCAGAGAAAAAGACCAATACCGCAACAGAGACGGAGAAGGGGGGAAGACAAAGGCAAGGAGAGACACGGAAGAGAAGATTCAGACACTCGCTGTAGTCAGCTGGGTTTACTAGGACGTGGGTCTGGGGGTTACAGCAGGGGCTGTTTGATAGCATGAAGACTTTGATGCCAAAGTCTTGGCTGGTGTGGTCACCATGGGGGCAGAGGCAGGGGGTGGCCTAGTTCTGAGCTAGGGACTAAGCTGGAAATCTAAGAAAATGTTTTGATTCCTTCACTACCTAGAGAAAATCAATTCCACATATCCCTCCTCCCTTGAGAATGGAGGATCTAGGAGGAATGGGGCACAAAAGTTAGGGATCGAGAGTGAGTTTCCAGGAACAAACGACCTCACATCTGTGTGGCACATAGACACTTTCCATGGTAGTTCATTTGAGCTTCTCAAAGCATCAAGGCAGGCAATATGAGTGCCAGTTGAGGAAACCGAGGCTCAGAGGTTGCAAAAGGTCACACAACTGTATGTGGCAGAGCTAGGTCTCCAACTAGAGCTCTGACTCTAGGCGCAAGGCTCTTCCAGCTGCACCCAGCCTCCTTGGGGGAGCACTCCTGGGGCCAGGCACGGGGAGCACCTTTGGTGCCCCAGGCTCTGCCTGTAGCCCCCTACCCCAGCAGGCCCCTCCTAGTGCAAGCCATGGTCAGGCTGAAAACCAGCTCAGGGGCTGGGCATGAGGAGACCTCAGTCTTCCACCCACAGCAGCTGGGAATCTCTTCCTGGGATCTGACCTAAAGTCTACCTGCTGCAGTGGACACCTCATTCCTCAGGGCTATACCAGGATCTCCTGGCGACCCCTGCTGCTCCCCACCTACCTTCTGGATGTAACCCCCAAAATGCATCATGTTGGACAAAGCCTTCTTCTTCCGGGCCTCATCCTCAGCCTTCCTCCTGTTCTCCTCCTCCTCTCGTCGAGCCCTCTCTTCCTGATTTACAGCAAGGAGGAAGAGAGCAAATTAAGGGAAAGGATTGGAAACCCTGATTCTGGGCTGAAGCTTGTGGTCTTTATGGGTGAGTTCAGTTTTCTCTCCGCTGGGCAAGGAGCTTTCTGACAGGGTAGCTCCCAGCACAGAGCTGGCCCACAGGAGTCCACTGACTGAGAAATGACTGCGTGAATGAATGAGGTCCTGATTCCCAAATGTGAGATCTCGTCATCCCCTCAAGCTGGGAGTGCCCCTGGAAGACCTGTTGCTCTGGAAATGCCTTCAGCAGCTGCACAGGAAGAGAGCTACGGGGCCTTCAGTTCTCGCGAAGTCTGCACTGGGGAAGGGATGAGGGCTGGAGAGTCTTACAAAATAACACGTTCATAAGGATGCAGGCGTTTCTCTCTTGCTTGCTGATGTATTATCAGAGCCAAGACAATGCCTAGCACTTCCTAGGTTGATATTGATATTGTCTCTTTTTTTTTTTTTTTTTTTTGAGATGGAGTTTCACTCTTGTTGCCCAGGCTAGAGTTCAATGGCATGACCTCGGCTCACCGCAACCTCCGCCTCCCGTGTTCAAGCGATTCTCCTGCCTCAGCTTCCTGAGTAGCTGGGATTACTGGCATGCACCACCACGCCCGGCTGCCTGCCTTGGCCTCCCAAAGTGCTGGGATTACAGGCATGAGCCACCGCACCCGACCAATATTGTCTCTTGACTGATTTCATTCATGTTGATGAATAGAGAGGGGCCTAGGGGCCCAGCAGGAGCTGGGAGCATGGGGGGACTCCATGGGCCTGGGCTGGGGGTCACTCACAGCTAGGCGGTTCTGCCGCTCCTTCTCCCGCTCATTCCGGATGCGCTGCTGCTCGGCCCGCTCTGCCCGACGTCTCTCCTAAGGAGAAGAGGCAAAGCCCACCCAGGTGTGCATAGGGAGAAGGTGACATTGCAGGTACAGAAACCTGCATGGGGTGGCAAGGGAATTCCTAGGGGGGGTTCCTTCCAGAGTCTTGAAGCAGTGGTGCCCGGCCTCCAAGGGCCTCCACTTTCAACCAGCTCCATGGACGTGCACACCAGGGTACCTGCAGTGACCCACCTCCAACATTCCTCATGGTGAGACTGCCCTCCATAATTGGGAAACATCAGGCAGGCTCCTTCTGAGCTCTGCCCCACCTCCATCCCACCCTGCCCTGGCAGCTGCTCTGTGCCATATGCTTGGATAGATGGCCAGGTCATTGCTCTAGCCAGAGCAGCATGTCTGTGGGAAGGCAAGTTTGATGGGGAGAAACAAAAGCAATCAAAGCAGCCTCCACGCTCTGCAGGAGAAGGATGTGGGATATTGCAGGTCACACTCCCCTTCATCTGTGGGGGAAGAGAAGTCAAGGGCAGGGGTGGTGCAGCAGGCCTGTGAACAATCAGTCCACAGCCCAGGCCTGAATTAGGCCCTGGGGGAGGCCTGAAACAGATCAGACTCAGCTCTGGCAGTCAAGGAGCATCCAGTCGAATGGGGAGGGAAGGCAGGGACCCAAGAAACCAGTCAGGGTTGCAGGAGCTGTGCAGAGTGCTGGAGGGCCTCTGAAGGAGAGCTCACACCTAGCTGGGTTTGAGGCGCCGGGGAAGGCTGTCTGGAGGAGGTTGGGCCTCACAAAAGGGATGGAGGACAGACTGGGCCATCAGAGAACGTTAGGTGGGCAGACTGGACACCTACGATCCTGTCTTTGAGAGAAACGAGCTCCTCCTCCTCCTTCTTCCTGTTCTCAAAGTGAGCCTCGATCAGCGCCTGCAACTCATTCAGGTCCTTCTCCATGCGCTTCCGGTGGATGTCCTGTGGGTGGACCGCTGCGGCTCAGAGGCTGCCACTCCAAAGAGTCCAGGGGAGAGAAGGGCGGGCTAGACACCCCCTCAACGCAGTGCAAAAGACCTCTGGCAGGGCTTGGCGCCTGGCTATGGAAGGGGTAACTATGGCCTGAACCCAGGACCACGCTCATGGATGGGCACCCAGCCTGGCTGTTGCTTCACCCCATCCCACCTGTGCTCTACCCCAGCCCAAGGTCACAAAATCTCTGTCACTGAGGGCCCTTAGGACTATCCCCAGCCCAGGCCTGCTCAACCCACAGCCACCGCTTACGTCAAAGTCCACTCTCTCTCCATCGGGGATCTTGGGAGGCACCAAGTTGGGCATGAACGACCTGTTGGAGAGAGGAATAGTCAGTGAGCATCAGCCCCATTCTGGACCCAGGGACTGAGGGTTTCCAGGACCGGCAGGGCCCTGCTCCTTCCTAGAGAATCTTCCAGCACTGCCCTGACCAACCACAGCAATGGTAGTAACACTGACGTCAACAATGGCAGTCCTCAGCCTTGCTCAGCACCTGGGAATACACAAAGCTCTTTCACATATGCTATTTCACTTCATGCTCACGATATGCTCATGAAGTAGGTACCATTAATCTCACTTAGGAGAACTGAGGCTCAGGGAGGTAGAATGACTTGCTCAAAACCACACAACTTGGAATCAAAGAAGTTGTGACAAGATGGCATGCTTGTTGGACTCCAAATCCTCTGGTGGACCCCGCAGAAACTCGCCATGAACCTGGGAGTCTTGCAGTTTGGTCCTGGTCCCAACCCATACTGAAACCCAGGGGGTTCTCTGATTCTTCGTGTCCCCATCTGCCCTCAGGTGTGTGGAGCTGAAATGAGATACTGCAGTGCACAAGAGGCCAGGAAGGGGAAAGGCACTGGGCAAATAAATGGATCTGGGATGTCTTGGGCTGGTTTCAGAAGGCCCCACTGAAATAGGAAGAGCCTGTGAGTGAGCAGAGGCACCATGGGTCAACCTCTGCTGGCAGGGTTGGCATGATAAAAAGGGAAATGCTCCAGGTGGGCTTCACGTGTGTGGCACCAAGCCGCCCTGCCCTCTCTCAGCTCTCTGAAGCCGCCATGCCTATGCTGGCATGGTTTCATTATTTGGCTCCTCACAATTTGATTCCCTTTATCCCAAGGTCCCACCTTGGCCATGGAGGAGGGTGTTCTGGCTGTACTGTGAGAGAGGAGAGTGTCTGTTCAGGACCCTTCCTCTAGAATAACATAGTCCCGTCTCTGCCAGGGTGCATGATTGGTGATGGAGTGTTGGGTGGAATTCAGCCCTCACTCACTCCTTTAGGAAGAGACGTTTGTGCAGTACACAACTTGTACAACTGTACTGTGGTGGTCTGTGCCCACCAAACCCCCAGCCCGTGTCCACTCCCCATACTGCACCCCTGTTCCATCATCATCCTCTCTCCCTGAGCCTCTGTTCCCGGCTCTACCCAGGTGCATCACCACTCACCTGGGCTTTGGTTTGGACTCTTCCATTGGGCCATCTGGAGGAGACAGAAGCACACAGCCATGGGTCAGGGGGCCCCAGATGTGGTCCCAACTCCACCCTCGATGAGCTAGACCCCTGTGGATTTCCATTTCCCCATCTGCATAGTGAGTGCCTCCCGGCACTGGGGAGCCCTGATTCCAGGAGCATCCAGGAGAATGAAGGCAGCAGGGGCTGCAGATACCACACTCCCTCTCCCATAGAGTTCTGCAGGGCACACATTCACACAGTGTGGAACTTCACACAAAGCCTTCTCTCACTCACCAGTTCTGGGCAAAGCAATTTTGCTTCTCTTGGGCTTCACAGTGAGGAGGGCTTTGGAAAGGTCCCCAGGGGTCCTGGCCCTAGAATCCCCTCCCAGGTCTTTGCCTCCTTTGTTACCCCCTGGACCTCCTGGTGGCCACAGGGCAGAAGCTGACGATATGATTCCAAGCCCCAGCTCATTGTCCCCTCCCCTTTGGAGAAGTGACTAGGACCACCTATAACCCTGGTGAAGGCTGCAGCATGACGATGACTGCAGCAATGACCCACCATGACCATCTATGCATTGGGATTTCATCCTATGGACACCACATCCTACAAGTGATTTCACCCAAGCTCTAGGAGCTTCATGTGTGGATATGACTTCTGGGTCCCATTTCTCTGTTCAGACAAGGGGGCTGGACAATGGTCCCCTCTCCCACTGGGTGCCACCAATGCAGCTTCTCTGGGAGGAGAAGGGGCAAAGTTGAAAGCTCAACATCTAAAACTTTGGAAGTGCCACCAAGTTCTGTCCTCTCCTCTCCCAAACCCTCTCAGTGCACATCCACTTCCCTGGAAAGAGTACTGTGGGCATTCTCCTCCAAAGCTGCTGTGAGGGGTTCCTTTGCCTCCTCCCTTGTACCTCTCTCCTGACATCCTTACCTTCAGCCTCCTTCACTTCCTCTTCTTCTCCATCTTCTAAATGAAACACGAGAAATCAATCAAGGTCCTTGTTCTGAGCTCAAGTCCCCCCAACCCCGCCACCAAGAGCCTCCCCCACAGATAAGTCCTAGCCTAGATGCACTCTGTTGGTTTTTGGGGTCATAGAGCTGTCTCTCACACACGCATTCCCCTGAACCCAGGACTCTGCCTGACACAAGAGAAGCGCTGGGTCAACGTTTGCTGATTGGGCAATCAATGGTTGAATCTTAGCCGATAGGCGAATCAGGTGCACATGGGAAAGCCTGTTCCTGGGGGTTTCTTACTGCCTCAGGAATGGCTCCAGGAGCTCTCAGCACCCCCTGAGGCCCCTGCACCCTCATCCAGAGACTTACCTTCTGCCCTGGTCTCCTCGGTCTCTGCCTCTGCTTCAGCATCCTCTTCCGCTGCCTCCTCCTGCTCTGGAGAAGTGAAGCAGACACAGTGAAGAAGCAGGCCCCACTCATGCTATCAGGCAGAACCCAGAGCAGAGAATGGGCAGCGGGGAGTGGGGATGGGGGTCAAGACGTCTAGGTGCAGATGAATTTGGGGGCAGCCAACGTGCTGGGGGCTGCCATGCTTGGTTTTGACTGTCGGCTACGTCCCGCCACTCAGCCTAGCCCCACTCATCCCGGCTACCTCCCTGATGATGGGACTCCACCTCACTCCCCAACTTTCCAGCCCAGAAGTTACACCCCGTGTCTGGCACCACAGAACATGCCCTGCTTAAGCTGAGGTGTCTGGAAGCTCCTGTCCTGAACCTAGTGACTCTAGACACCCTCAATCCACATCTCAAAGAAACCAAAAGAGTACGACTGTGTGGCTGGATGGCACACCCAACATCTGGATCTTCATACTATCCAGAAAGTGGGCAGGATTTTTCTGTTTTCATCCATTTGTTTGGCAGGATGTGGCCCCCATCTCTATCAGGCACTTGGAGTAGACAGACAGACAAACAGATAAGGGAGACAGGATGCCGCCTGGCCTGGGCTGTGCCTGTAGGAAGTGTTCCGTGATGCCTGTTCACCAATGCACTGGGAAGTGGGTGCCTCTTGGCAGAGGGAGAAGAAAAAGCCTCAGGCAGGAGGAAGACACCATTGTGGGAGAAGGGTTGGCCTTCATTCCCTCTGTCCTCCCTTCCCAGGTCTGAGTCCTCTCTGAAGCCTGGAGATGCCTTTTATTTGATCCCTGCAGGAGTCTTACCTCAAAATGATCCTTCTAGAAGGTGTGAAAGCAGAGGGCTAGCGAGGAAGGACATGCAATTGTGGGGTCCACCTTTAGGCCATCTTGTACACACCTCTGCCACCTCATCTGATGTGTCATTTCTCTGTACAATATACCCCTCCCCACCCAGTGGCCATGCAACATCTCAAGGATGGGAAGCTTACTGCCTCCCCAACCCACCTACTGCATCTTGAGGTATAGCTGTCAGAATGCACTTTCTAAAATTAAGCCCTGATCTCACTCCCTTGCCTTGGTCCTGTGCTCCCCATCAGCAGGACGCATCTGAAGGCTGACGTCATGTCCTTCCTGCTCTGGCTATTTCCAGTCTCCCTGGCTGCTCTCCGGAGGACTCTGTCCCCAGACCCCCCAACCAACACCTGGCCACCCTGCCTGGCGCTGTCCAGCTCCTAAAGAGGGCCCAGCACGGAACACTAGGATGTGCACGGGGGCAGGGTGGCGCTGCTGTCTTCCAGATGCCGGGTCCCCTCTACAGCCACATTTGGAGCAGCTTGGGAGACCAGCTAGCCTGGGTCCCTCCCACCGCCCAACCCAGGGGAAGGATCCAGGAACCAGGAAGAGGAGCCAGTGGCCCTGAAGTTCAGGCATGATGAGCAGCTTGGAACTGTGATCCTGGCCCCTGGGAGGCAGGGGAGGAAACAACTGACCCACTCCATCCCTGCCCCCTACTCACACCCCCCAGCCCCCAGAGCAGGGCCCCTGGACAAGGAGGCTGCACTCGGGACAGCAGGCAGCAGAAAGCACCACAGAAGGAAAGGCTGTACTACCGTCTTCGTCCTCTCTCCAGTCCTCCTCTTCTGAGGTTCAGGGAGTGGCCGCAGCGGAGGGGAAAAGCGAGACAGGTTAGTCTGGGAGCAGAGAGCCCGGGGCGGGAGCAGCCGCCCAGCGCAGTGGTTTTAAGAGTGTGGGCTTTGGAGTTAGGCCGGCGTTCCAGTTCCTGAGCCACTACTTTCCAGCAACAGGGGCAACTCTCAGTAACTTCCCTGAGCCTCAGGTCCCTCATCAGTAAAATGGGAATCATTCTACTCACTTCTCAGCCGTGGTGAGGGCTGAATGACCTAGCATGCATAGAGCGCCCAGCAGGTGCCTGGCACAATAGGAGCATGCGATCTGTGGTAACTGCACTGCCTCTAGATGACAGAGCCTCGGCTTCCTTCTTACTAAGACAGAGGCCCCTAAAGAGCAGAGAGTGGGGGACAATTCACTCCCATCAAATTTCCTGCCCTCAACGAGCTTGCCCATGTTCCTGCTCTGAATGAGGCTCTTGGGTATCCTGCAAACCATGTCCAGTTTCCAGGAGTCACACTTCAGAAAGCCTCACTGGAGAGCCTGGCCCCAGGGGAGATTTGCTCGGCCTGTTGGGAGGATGCTGCCCCATCTAAGAAGGGTCCAGCATTATAAACCTAAGGAAAGAGGCTGCAACTACAACAGTTGTTCTATGTACAAATATCTGCCCAAAAAAACAGTTCCAGCAAGTGGAACCATTCCTCTCTTGGAAGAAGGACACCTGGCATTATCTATCCTGCAGGCTTAGTGGACATCCATCTGGACGTTGCTCTGTCTCGATCATTTGCAGCCAGATCCTCAACTGTGTGGGAGGTGGGTCTCATCTATTCATGGCAAGCAAGGCAGATGCTACACGGCTCAGGCCCCGGCACAGTGGAGAATGACTCTGCTAACTCACAGCCAAATTCTACTGTGTGTGGCAGGCAGATTGGTCCCAAATCCAGAGATCTATGTCTCAAACTCCACCACCCCAAACCTGTTATAAGGCAGTGGAAAATCCTCCAAAGCAAAGGAAGGGCTATCATATCAAGAGTCTGTTCAGGGAACACAGCAGAATTTGGAGCCGGCTAGATTTTTGATTCAAAAATATATTTCTGATAGCTTCTGAAGTATCTGATGTTCCCTAAAAACCAAAAAAGACTCCTGTGGCCTCTTTCAGTTTCTCCCATGAATTTCTCTTCTGTCTCCTCTCTGGCCAGACACCCCTGGAACAGCCTTAAATGTGCAGGAGGGTCCCCATTTTCCCTAGGAGCCATGGGGAGCAAGGGTGGGGCCACCTGGGCTCCCCCCTCGGACCTTCATAGAGACCATTCTCCTCATATCTACATGCCACATGCTGAAGTGATACCTGAGCCACTAAAAGGCAGGGTCCACCTGCCTGGGGTGCAGGGGGAGGACTGGAGCGAAGCCTCTGAATCATTCCCATGTGCCAAGCTCTCAGGAAGAAGGGAAAGTGAGGGCATTCTTTCAGGGAGATGTGGGACCCACAGCTGAGGAGGGCAATGGGTTAACCGATCAGAATAGGAGCAGCAAGAGGGGCCTCTGCAAGCCCAGAATCATGACAAAGCTTCACGCCGAGATAAGACATCTCAGATCACTGAGCAATTTCATACTCACAGTTGCATTTGAGGACTTACTAAATGGAATCTTTTGGGGCGTATCATGGCATTGTGGTTATGGTTTTTAAGTAGGTGCTTCTCTCTTAGAGATACAGTGTAGTGAAATCTTGAAGCATGAAATGACATGGTGCCTGGGAACAATTTTGGATGTCTGCTCCAAAATAACTGGTGGAAGGCGGAGTATAGAGGAAAGAAGATTGGCCCTAAGACGATGACTGTTGAAGCTGGTAATGGGTACATTGGGCAGGGGGAGCATTATTATTATTATTGCTACCTTTATATGCATTTATAATTTCCCATGATAAAAGGGAAAAGAAGCAAAAATAATTGGGAAAAGTGGTCATTATGTTTGAAGCAAATGGCGGACAGAAGAGACAGGTTTAAATCGTTCGCCTTAAGACCCGAGCAACCCAGGTAGGACTGATTCCCATTTTAGAAGGCACTGTTGTTGGAGGATCTTGCTCAGCTGAGAGTGAGGAGCAGGGAGAGATGAGCTGCTTTCCCAGGGCTCCCCAGGATTTCCACATTGCTGAGGCTGCCCTTCTGGCTCTCCACCTGCCTAAGGTACATACCTTCAACAGCTGCTTCTGCTCAGAAGAGAAGTCCAGGTGGCAAGAGAAGAGAGAAGAGGTGGGTCAGTTTCGAACCAGGCTGTCTTTGATCCAAATGAGTACACAGCTTTACGCTTACCTTCCTGCTCCCTGAGAGCAACAGGAAACACTGTCAATAGCTCGCACACATGCCCATGCAAACACACATGCCTGCACACACATGCACACATGCATGCATGCACACACATGCACACACAGGCTTGCACACACTGGTCTTTCCCCAAAGATAATCCCCCCCTTTTTCTCCCTTGTTGCCTAGTGGAGTCCATGCTACCCTGCCCACCTTGCAATGACACCAACTAGCCTGGCCTGCCTCCTACCATCATGCAGGGCTGCCTCCTACCATCCTCCACAAGCCTGCGCCGCAGCCAGCTTGGTCTCACCAGCATTCTGCTCACTTACTCTTTCCATCTTTGCCCAAGCTGTACCCCTTTCTAGAAAGTCCTGCCCTCTCCCAAATCTCTTATCTCTCCAAATTCTACACAGGTAGGACCTGCCTTCTCCACACAGCCCCCTGACTATTCCAGCCCCTGATCTCCCTCTCCTCAGAACTCCTGCACTACCAACAGCCCGCCCTCCACACCGGGCCCCATTTGCTAATTTCTTCCCCCAGTTTATGTCTTAACATCTCAACAAGAGAGTAAGTTCTGTGAGGGCAGTAGCCGTGCCTATACGTCTGTCTCCTCCCTGGTGACGACTATCCTCCATAGTTATCGGATTGGCTGTGTCCCACCCCCTGGTTTCCCTCTGGGACAGGACTGTGGGCAGGGCACTGTCAGGAGAGAGTAGGGATCCAAGATGGGGTGATAACACTGGGTTCTGAGCTGGGGTTTGGGGGGCATAATCAGCTCTGTGCCTCTGGAGAGTCATTGAACCTTCCTCAGTCAGTTTCAGGAGACCCAACATCTCAGCTTCTCTATTCATGGCCCCTAGCCAAGACTGGCCAAGGACCCTGATGACCCTGGAGCTGAACCTCTGTGCTTCCCGAAGTCCCCCGGCCTGTGCTCTGCCTGGGATCTACCACCCAGGGGTATAGGAGTGGAAAGGAAATGGCTATATCTCTCCTTGGGGTGCCCAAAACACACACAGCTACTTCTACCCAGAATCCTAGGACAGCTGGGAGGCTCCTGGACCAGGTGTCAGCAGGGCAGCGGGGGAGAGGACCCCACTCAGGCAGGATGCTCCAGATACTCACTCCTCCTCGTACTCTTCCGCCACCTCTTCCGTGTCGGACATGGTCTCTGCTCTCCCTCCAAAAAGAGAAAAAAGTCAGTGCAGGTACAGAAGGAAGCCTGCCTTCCTCAGAAGAGCTCTGGCCCCTGTTGTACAGAGATCAGAGAGGCCTGGGGTGAATCTAGTTCCACCCCTCATGAGCTGTGTGACCTGCAACAAAAAGCCTGTTTCCTCCCCTGCCAGGGGAGATAGTGACACCCACATGGCAGCAAGACCACCTGCTGATGTCCACTTCATTCCTTGCCCCTGAACAGGCAATACTGCCTGGGATGCTGCATTTTCATTTGTGACACTCAAGACAATGTCTGCAGTTTCTCAACCTTTCCGTCCACTCTGCCCACCCCCACTCCACAGGATCTATTTAGCACTGCCCGAATCTTCACTGCACAAAGGCTCACTGCAGCCTCAACCTTCTGGGCTCAAGCAATTCTCCCACCTCAGCCTCCTGAGCTGCTGGGACTATAGTTGCCCACCACCATGCCTGGCTAATTTTTGTATTTTTAGTAGAGCTGGGATTTTGCCACATTGCCCAGGCTGTTTCGAACTCCCAGGCTCAAGGGATCCTCCTGCCTCAGCCTCTCGAAGTCCTGAGATTACAGGCGTGAGCCACCGCACCCATTCCATGTGTGCTGGACAAAAGTGAGACCTGGACAAAAGGTCTTTGGGCACCCCAAGAGACCGGCCTGGACAAAAGAGTGAGACCTTGTCTCCAAATAAATAAATAAAAGCATACAGGAGGGATGCTTGTGGTTTGGGATCTTTTCAGTGTGTTGACTGTGATGATGGATACATGAACCTACATAGGTTAAAGTTGTTTAGAGTTTCACATACACATGGTGCAATTGTGGGCAAATCTGAATAAGATCATAGATTGGTTGTATTGATGTCCAATCTTGGTTTTGATATTGTACTAATTTTGCAAATATTGCCCTTGGGTGAAACTGGGCACAGTGTGTAAGGGCTCGCTATTAAAGACGACTGTGTATTAGTCTTTAATTATCTCAATGAAAATTCCAATTAAAAAAATGTTCCCCCGGGGAACTCATTCTGAGATCATCTCACTGCACTGGGAACAGATAATCTAGATTCAGATCCTCTTTCATTAGCTTGCTGAGGGTGTTTAGGCGAGTCTTTTTAACATCTCCAAACCTCAGTCCTTTCTCTGTCTCATGGAGATAAAGTGTACACATCCTGGCTACTCAGGGTCTTTACGAGGCTCCAGTTGACATTAACAAAAGGGGAAGGCATTAGGCAATGTCAGGTGTTACAGTGCGCGTGTAATCACAAGGAGGGGGCAGACAGCAAGCACTTGAGTGTGAGACTAATCTCGTTTTGAATGCTGGCTCCAGCATGCGTTTGCCTGCGACCTTGGCAAGGTCACTTAACCTCCCTACATCTCAGCTCCCTTTGCTGTGAAATTGCTGCTCTTCTCGGGTAGGTGTGAGGAACAGAGCTGGTGTGAAGTGTAGGCATTCAGCTAATAACTACTATGACCCAACCCTCCTGGGCCATGACAGTGCACTGCTCCAGGGACGCCATCACATTGTTTGAAACGTGAACAGCAGCCGCTGCTGTAGTGCACTATGCCAGCCCCACAGCCTTCCTGATGTTGGCTTCCAAGGGAGAGAATGGACAGGGTGATGTGAGAGTGAGGCTAAAGTGAGGCAGGAGAAGAATCTGAATGATGCTCAGAACCACTCTCCAATGCTCCTCCTCTGCTGCCCACCTCCTGCCCCACTCACACCTGCCAGCGCTGCAGCACCAACTTCAGACCCAAGCCTCAGGATGAGGACAGAGGCACATAGACAGCCCTGCTCACTCCCTCATCACCTCTCCCTGCACATCCCCCTGTAGTAGCTGAGACCAACTCCAGGCACTCATCTGTAGACATCCAGCAAGAGCCAGGGCTCTGGTTAGGTGGGGTGATGTCCTGAGGCTGAGCCATTCCAAGGGAGCTGCCACTGCCCAGCTGCCCCTCTAGGTGGAGACTTCCCCAGACTCAGCACCCACTGCAGCCCCGGATTGACTGTCTTCAGACCCTGTTCCTGTTATGTCCAGTCCTGCTGGGTTAGAAACGAGCAAGGCTGCAGCAGCGTGGTCCCTCCCCTGCTCCCTCTGCTGGAGCAGGATGAGGACAGTGAGGGAGGAGGCTTGTTTACAAGGAGCTCTGGAGCGCAGCTCTGAGCCACTTTTTTGCCCCAATCCCCAGGGTAGGGTGGGTGGGTGAGAAGAGACATCAAATGTGCGAGGTGCTATAATGGGGGATCAAGCCTCATTCTGCTGAAAAAAAGACTCAAACCCACAGGGTCTCCAAATAGGTCTTAGGATGAGCGTGGCCAAACAGAATAGCCTTCCTAACCCTAGGATGGGTGGGGGTGACAAGTGTTACCCAAAGCCCCAGGGGAGTGGCCAGAACTAATGACTTGAGAATTTGAGGAGCTCCTACCTGAGCCCCAGGAGGAGCTTGTCCCTCAGTGGGAGGGAGAACATTCTCAGAGGAACTGTGCATGGCCAGCCTGGGCTCATAGCTTCTAGCTTTCTCTCTCCTCTCCTACCCTGCCCTTCCACCAGTTCAGAGCCACTGGGCATGGTGCTGGGGGCTCACAGGAGGACAGAGGAGCTTGGACTCCTCTCCCTGTTCCTGGGAGCACCATCCAGCTCCCAAAAATAGCATGCAGACATGGAGGATGGAGGAGGGCTTTCAGCCAGCCCAGAGGACACCACCATGCCAGTGGCTCAAAGGCAGGATCTGACGCAGGGGAAAGAGGTGGGCTGAGACTGGGGGCTGCAGAATGGGAGAGAGTCAAGAACCTGGCAGGGCAAGGGACCAGAATGTCCTGAAACACCTGTGTCCTCACACCCAAGTCCCACCCACTTCCACAGGCAGCTTTCTAACCTAATACATTCACAGCTAACACATGTTGGAAGCCTAACATGTTCACAGGGTCACCTTTCTTGGGGAGTAAAGCAAAGACAATAGAAGGCATAAAGCATACTGACCTTGGGGTCAAAAAATCTGGGCTTAAAATCCAGATTTTGCTGTGTGGCCTTATTTAAGTCACCTAGCCTCTCTGACTTCGGTTAACCAACTATAAAACAGAAGAGCCTTGAGTTCTGTCCTTGTAGAAACAGTCTCTGAGTTTCTGAGAAACACAGGCCCCACCCCTCAGTCCTTGTCCCCAGCATTCGGCTGGGATTTTCCTAAGCCAACAGCTGTTAGCCCACCAGGAGAGTGGCGGTAAGGGGAAGGGGAGAGGGCAGGAGGAGTGGAAGTGGGGGGCAGAAAGTAGGAGGCAGCAGGCAACCTGATCCTCTTAGATTCCACTTTTGCAGAGAGAAGGAAGATTCGCCCTCTAAGACATGGGTCAGAAAAGGAATTTGGGAGGGCAGGTAGCTTCCCAGCTACAGCAGGCCTGGAATGTGCTCTGAAATTCCTTACACACCAGGCAACCCCCTCCCTGAATAGTCCTCAGCCTGCCCAGGAGAAACTAGAAACCAAGGGAATCTTTCTCCACCACTCCTGGGCACAGAGCAAGGCCTGTCCCAAGATGGGGTGTTGGGGTGGGATGGGACAAGGGTTACACTTACGAGGACCCAGGTTAAACTCTTTAATGCCAACCAGCTGGGCTCACACCAAGGACAGGTTCTCCCAGTGGGGCCTCTCCCCATCTGCCCCTCAAGTGCAGCTCAGCTCAGGGTCCTCTCTGGGAGGGAATGGCACTGAGTCAGCGGCATCAAATGGAATTCCTGCGTCGGCCTGGAGAGGCGCTGCAGAGGCCCTTGCACATCTGGTCGTTCTCAGTGCTTCCAGGACAGTTTCTGAGTTCCTGGCCTTGAGAATATGACCAGGAGACTCACCTGACTGACAGGGCTGCAGTCTCACTCTGCTCTCTGGGGCTCAAGAAGGACCTGCCTGGAGAGGTATAGGTGACCCTCGGCCTGGAACAAGCAATTTAGGGGAATCTCTGTTGGTTAGAGCCTCATTGTATTTAGAGCAGGCAGAGGCCTAGCAAATATTTAGCCCACTCTACAGATGAGAAAACTGAGGCCTGGGGAGGGAAAGTGACTCATCCAAGAGTTTACAACTCTACATCTTTAGCGGCAGGTCCAAGACTCCAACCCTAGTCTCCAACCCTAGTCTCCAATGGCTACCATGGGATTCTGTCTTTCTCTCTGCTCTATTGTACCAATCTTGGAGCCCAGTCCTAGCAACCCATCCTCTGAAGTGTGGCCTCCACCAGGAGGGGCCATGGACTTCTGCAGACACAGGTGGACTCTGGGTATATATGCCAGGGCCCAAGACCCTCACATCTCCCCATCCATTCTCTGCTCTCCTCTTCCCCAGAGCCCTGCCCGAGCCTTACCTCAGAACAGCAGCTGCCGACAGATCCTGGAGGCGTCTGCTCAGCCTCGGCAGGGACTGGGTGAGGCAGAGGATGGAGAGGGCTTTAAGCAGGCATGTGGGCTGGGGCCTGGTGAGCCAGCCCTGCAGAGGGAGGAATGCGAGACAGGGGACGGGTGGGGCAGGGGGATGGCGGTGGGGGTGGGGGGTGTTGGCTGCTATTTTGGCAGGTGCCAGGGACAAGGCTACAGGAACATGTACCCCACGCCATATAAGCCCATGTGGTCTTCCAGCTGCTCAGATAAGCTATTTAAAACCAGAGCAGATATGCAGGGAACAGTCATGCAACATAAACCAGCTGTCCCTCTTGAGAATCCTGATAAAGCAGAGGCCAGCAA
The DNA here is from genome assembly GCF_028878055.3 of Symphalangus syndactylus. Taxonomy (NCBI): domain Eukaryota; kingdom Metazoa; phylum Chordata; class Mammalia; order Primates; family Hylobatidae; genus Symphalangus; species Symphalangus syndactylus. Next base: position 21,657,192 of record NC_072434.2, on the reverse strand, counting down.
CCCAGGCCTTGGAGGGCCGGCTGGGAGCAGGGTTGGGGGGCAGAAGGCAACCTCCAAGACACTCCGTAAGTCTCAGCACCAGAATCTTGGAAGGCAGAGGGCAAGAGATATGTGCTTCTCCACTTGAACTGATGCTGGGAGTAAAGACATCTTCCAGGCTACTGGCTCCTAATGGGCTGAGCAGCCTTGGGCAGGTTGCCGGCTCTGCCAGCCTCAGTGAGGACATCTGCAAGGTGGGTCTTCTCCATGACCCCCAAAGCCATGTGGCACAACCTCCTCACAGGGAATGGACTTAAACTGCTGCAGGAGGCCAGATACAAGGTAGAACTTCCAGTCAAGAACCTTGAACAGGCGCTCAATGTGTGAGAGGGGTGATGCAGACTGTCAAAGTTCATCCCCTAACAGCTTTAAAATCAAGCAGTATAGGACTATGATCTGCTAAACCTACTAGACTGCAGATGCATAGGTCAGGCCCAGGGGTTTTGCTTGCTTGCCTGTGTGTGACCATGCACATGCACTTGTATGTTCAGGGCTGGCCCATTGCAGGGTTCGGTAGATCATGAAAATGAAAGAGACAGGAGGAAAGCAAGCCAGTTGGCAGCTGAGCTGACTCTCCCCTCCATCTCTCTCTCTGAATCTTCACAGCCTAGGTCCTCCTTGGCTCTGAAGCAGGAATGGTCCTCCTCTGGAGCAGGCCCTCCCCTCCCCCATGACCCCCCTGGCACTTAAAGATCTTGCCCATTCATGATCCACACTCCTGTTTCTCCATGGGCAAAGAAAGCAATCTCGCTATTCTCTGCCCCCTTCTCCCATCACCCAATCATGTGTCCCGCCCTCCCAGTCCTCAAACTCTTCTCTCAATCCCTCTGCCTTGGGAGCTACTATGCTGCCTCCACCACTAATGTCCTTGAAAGGGTCCTCTGCACAGGTGACTTCCATTTGCTCCACACCCATGCTGCTGTCAGACTCTTGTCCCATCACTCAGCTGACTCCATCCCCTCCATAGTTCCCTGTGGTCTCTGAGTCCAGTGGCCTTGATTGCCCAGCTCCAGGCTTATCCCCTGCCACGTGGGCCTCCACACTGCCAGCAGATCTGTGGCAGGGCAAGCTGAAGCCAACCGCCTGCTGGCCAGCATCGTGGAACTGAGGAGGACCACAGGGAAGCAGGGGGACTTTGTAGAGAGACAGGCAGATGGAGGGGACAGATTCCTGAGGGATAGCGAGGAAGAAGCCAGGCTGTCAAGAAAGTGGGGGGAGCCCCATCATCTCTCTCTCCCATTCTAGCGCACGAAGCAGGGCCCAGCCTTGCCTTGGGTTCTGGCCTGGAATAACGTAGAATTCGGAATTACTTTTCCCAAACTCTTTTTTAACTTGAGGGTGGGTTACTGTTCCTTGTAAGCCCAATAACCTTTCAAACAGGCCACAGTTTATTTGCATGGATGCCTAGAAGAGGAATCTGGGCACCTAGATCACTACAGAGCCCCATGGGAAGAGCCCAGTAGATCCTTGGTGTCATAGGCCACACGTGTACGGCTTCGAATTGTTCTAAGGCAGGAGCTTCGTTCAGAGCACTGTGAGACAGCCACTCAGATAAGGAAATCCAGCTCCCATGCAGCAGCCACTCCTGGGCATAGGAGGGTTTACTCTTAGCCCTTTTTTTTTTTTTTTTATATCCCTGTCCTTGCAAAGGGATGTAAAGAGAAAACAAAGCTAGAGTGGAATGAGAAGCTTATGCTGAAACAGTGCACGTAAATTTGAGGATCCACAATAGGACGAGCCACTTGTGGGGCACAGCGCCCCTGTGGAAAGAGAGCAGGAGGGTGCAGCCAGGAGTGCTGTGTGGGAGCCCTGTTCTGTCTCCAGAAGGTGCCCAATGTCACCCATCCAGAGGCCTCCCCACCCGCCTGGACACCCAGTCGCTACCACTCATCTATCCCCAGCTGAGGTCATCTTGGGCACACCCTGGTCTCCTTGTTTACTGGCTGCGTCCCCAGTAGGAACGAGGGCAGGGCCCTCACGTGCTGGATTCACAGGGGAGGGGGCTGTGCTGTGGCACCCCCTGACATTTCCTCTAGCAGCCAGCCCCCACTGGGCACCCCAGGGGAGGGGGGTGCAGGCATGAAGGGCCCGGCTGAGGCTGCAGCTGCAGGAACAGGCCCCTCAGTGTCTTCCTAGGCTCTTACTCCAGGGTCAGGCTCTGCCAGGTGAAGGCCTCCGGGAGCCTCTCCTCTGTGTGGGGACAGTTTTGTTTACTGGAAAAGTTCACCTATCATGGCATGAACATGTGAAAGTCCTCTGAGGCCATCTGCTTGAGGTTCAGAAAAGGAAAATGGCTCGGGGTCACACCTAAGGTCTGGGCAGAGACAGAGCTGTTTAGATGTCCCGAGGCTTAGGCAGGACTCAATCCATTCCTCGGCCCTGCCCTAGCCTTGTCCTCCAACTCTCAGCTGTGAAGTTGGAACACTCACAAAGCCCCAGCACTAGCAGTGGGTGGGAGGTGCTTGGGGCAGGGCCCCCAGGTCCCGATGTCCCTCACTCAGGCACAGGAGACTCACTGGCCAGAGGTGGGTCAGCCTGGGGCACTGGGACCTCTGCACAGATGGCACTTTGAGGGCCTGTCTCCTGGGGCACAGATCTGAGGAACCCTCACCCAGAGTCACAGAGTAGGGCTAGGGCTCATCCCCCACACACTTGGGGAACTGGACTGGTGATACCCCCTTAGGAGCCATGTTAAGGGTCGTGTTCCAAAAAGACCTGGAGCGTCCCCAGGCACGCAAAGGGGGAGTGGACAGGGGGCTCTGCACCTGGCCGCATCCCCAGCTGATTCTGGGTAAAACTAGGGCAGTCAATCAAGATGGAGAGTTTTAATGATTTAAATTTTTGAAAAGTTGTAAACCACAGCTTTAAGGGGTTAACAGGGCACCAGGCTGATGTTCCTAGCTTGGTTGGTTCTAGATTCTCTGATGGTTCATCATTCTCCAAGCTCACAGGGGCCATGATGTCTGGAGCATGGGGGTGGGGGTTGGAGGGGGCTTGTGGGGGAGGAGGATAGGCCTGGCCCTGTGTGTGGCAGTTCCCCAGTCACCAAGCTAGGACTGCTGAGTGGCAAGCCACCACCTGAATGTGAGAAGAGGTGGGGATGAGGAAAATGATCCTCCTCACACACTTCAGATGACCTCTGCTAGAAAGCAAGGCCTCTAGAGAGGAATTCGCTTTTAAGGTCTCATCAGTCACTTACACCTGAGAGTAAATGAGTTTATCAGATCCTTCCTGAGAACAGGTTTTTCAGAGAATGGGTAATGGTTGCACATAAAAAGGCACTTAGATCCTGGCCACGGCAGCAGGCCAGGGAAGGGAGGGGCGAACCTAGCAGGGAGATGGGGCACAGGGAAGACGCACGGCAGCTGCTTCTCCATCTGGCCAGAGTGGGCCTCAGTGGCTGGGAGCAAGCCCCAGGGACAAAGATGGACGGGTCCAGGCCTCAGTGAAGGGGGACATCATAGACACAGAGGTACTTGATGGGAGCCCATGAGACAGGTGACTCTGGAGTTCTTGAGGGACGCTGTGCCCTGACCTTGGATGTGAGCAGGAAGGAGCAGAGGTCTCTGGGCAAGACATAGGCCCCATGGTGCTGATGTGCACTTGTGCTGTGCCCTGGGCAGAGGCTGGGTCCCAACATCTGTTGTGCCTGCTGCGGGGTGAGAAAGTCCCAGCCCCAACAGGCTGGGCTGGGAAGGAGCTAGCTGAGTCTTGCAAATATTCCTGACCCCAGGGGCCCTGGCCAAACAGATCCACAGGCAAAAAGAGAACAGGGGCAATGAGAGGAAAGGGTGCTGCTGTGAGAGGCAGGGGCCTGGCATGAGGGAGGTTCCTTGAGACAAAGACTTGCAGGTCTGTCTTGGCAGGGCTTGTCACACCTGTGGGGCAAAGAGCTGTTAGCACAAGGCAATGGGGTATCAGGGATGGAAGGGGAAGGGGGCCACTGGATAGGAAGGCATCCCTTTGCCCGAGCCCCACACCCACAATGAGTCAGAGCCCTGCAATCTGCCAGCTGAAGGGGCAGGGGCTCTGTAGAGCTGCAGGCAGCACAACCAGCTGAGGGCTCAACCTTGTTCTCACGGTTGGCTCAGACCAATCTGCATGAGCAGGGATGGGGGCGTTCTGGGTGGACTGTGCCACTGCAGGCTGATTAGTGTGTGCACACGGGGGCGATGGGGTCTCCCACAGTACACTGTGGCCCTCTGCCGTAGGGCCAGGCTCCTCCCCACCATTCACCTCAGCGTCCAGCGAGGAGTCAGATTTCTGTCCCCACCGAGTCCTCTCGGTAGCAGATGACGCTTTCTGTGCCTCCTGATTGAGGGTATCAGGGTGGAGACCAGGGACTAAGACCATGCTCCAAAGGGCTAGGGATCCCCCAGGCCCAGCACCCAACCCAGGATGTCCTTTCTCTTCCCAAAAGAGAAAAGGAATCCAGACCCACCCCTCCTCTCTGCCAGAGTCTGACCCACACGCCCATCTATTCCCCACTGCTTCCACTCCTGAAATGACTCCTCTCCCAGCTGTCCCTCCTCTGTCCCCAATCATCCCACTGCAAAGGCTCCACAGTAAGAGACATCAGGGAGGGTGAGGATACCTGGGGGTCCTGATCTCCAGACTCCTGGGTCCTGCTGATCCACAGGTTGAGCCTTGATGTCACAACCCCTGAGAGCCTCAAGTTCTCCTAAAAAGAGAACCTTCCATCTCAGGGTTTAGGGCCCTTGGCAGCAGCGAGGCATGTTCAGAGGCCCTGGAATGGGATAGGACTCTCCCTCACTCCCCTATGCATCCAGCACGTGCCACATATACCTGGGACAGCCCCCTCCCCTTCCCCCAGGGAGCTGTGTGCCCAGCTAAGGAGATGGGCTCAGGAACGCGAATGGGAACTCAAGTGAAGGTTCTGCCAACATTAATTGACACATGAAAACACAGTTTTCTAGCATTGCCACAGCCAAGATTTGGGTTTTGGAGATGTCGGGGCTAATCACCCTAAGGACCCTGGTGGGGCCTGAGCCCCTCACCTTCCTGCTGGAGGCTGGTTCTGCTCGGCTCTGGCCCGCCAGTTCCTTCTCAAAGAGGTGGCGCTTGCTGGCTACACCCACAGGAGCCACGAATAACTCAGTGCAAGGCAGACCCCGAGACTTGACAGATTCTGATCTCTGGGAACCAAGAACACCAACAGCTGACCCATGCTGGGGAGGCGCAAGGGCCATGCCCACTACTCATCCTCCACCCTCCGCCCCTTGGGAGAAGCCCCCACCCACCCGTATGGCCGTGTGGTATCTCTCCAGTTTCTCTCCCAACTTCACTGTGTTGTCTGGGAGCTTCATGCTGGCACTGCAGGATGGAAGATGGAACAGGCGAGCCAAGTGAGACACCCAGGGAGACCAGGCCTGCCCCCAGGGCCTGAGGAGCAGCCCCATCACACGTTCTCATTGTGGCCAAGAGCCACAGTTTCCTATTTGGCCATGTTCCACTAGGCCAGTTTCCACCGAGGCCACGTTCTCATTGTGGCCCTCCATCACACAGCAGGCTGTGTTGACTCGGCCAAGGTGAGGAACTTAGAGACTCCAGGGATTTCCCTCCACTTCCGAGAAATGTCCCATTCAATAGGACATCCCTTCTCCTCCATACCTTGTCATTTCCACTGCAAAACACCTCCCGAAGCAGGCCCTTCCTTTCCATCTTCCCCATCACAGCAATCGATCGCCACCTACCTGCTCTCCTGGCCTGCCACCGTGAGCTCTCCACATGGCTGCTCCTACCTCAAATCTGATCCTGTCCTTCCAGCTCAGACCCCGCAGGCCTTGGCACAGCACCCAAGACTCTAGTAATCTGGGCCCTCCCCTTCCCTCCCCCACAGTATGCCTGTGTGCCAGCCAGCTGGACACCATGCTCTTCACTCTGCCTTTTCACATGCTGATCCCTCTATTTAAAATGCTATTCCTCCAGTTTTACATGAGCAAACTTCCTACTAGTTCATGGAAAATCAATTGCTCCATGACACCTTCCCCAGCTCTCACAGGCCGAGCAGGTGCAGCTACTCCTGAGCTCCTAGCCCTGGGTTCACATTCCTGTGTCTGTGTCCCTGTCCCTCCCTGGTTGGCCAGTATGTAATGGTCTCATGTTTGAGAGAGCTGCTATAGGTTTGCTGGGTGGGTGTGAGTTGCTTGAGGACAGCAGCTGTGTCATTTGTCTTTGTACTCCTCCTCCTCCACCTCCACCCCAGCCCCCAGGCCTAGCCTAATGTAGTAGGCTCCAGTAAATGTTCACGGGGCAGATGAATACAGCATGAGTGGATGACATTCCTAACACATAAGCACATCTGCTTCTCAGATCCTATTTCAGTTTTGCTTTTTTTTCAAAGCATAGTCCTCAGGCTACTTGCATCAACACCATCAAGCCCAGGAATCTTTGTTAAACCTGCAGACCCACAGCCCCCCCCACCAGGCCTGCTGGAGCAGGCGCTTCCCCTCCCTTACACTGTTCGTGGTCTCCCTCCCAGAAAGCCCCGTTTCCCTGTCCTAACCTCAAGGCTAAACCCTCATCCCCCTTTGGGGCCCCACCCAAGCCCTGCCTCCTCCGAGCAGCTCTCCCTGATCCTTCCCCGTCCTTGTTCCATCTCATCCCGCCTGAGTCCATTCTGTTAATCCCATCCCCCTGCCAGATCTGGAGGCCTGGGCAAGGACTGCACCTTCCCCTCATGTGCCCTACTGCACAGCCTGGCACAAGGAGGGCGGGTGCAGGTACTGAGAAAATAGCCTGAACATGGCCAAATAGGAAAGAACCAGAGCCTCCAGGCCTCCCACCTGCGAGTTAGGGTTGTTTCCGAGTTTTCTTTCTTGGGATTCATCTGAAATGAGAAGGAAAGGCATTGTTGTTTGGGAGTCCCTGGGAAATCGGTGACCCCCTCGAGTGAAGAGCCCAGCTCTCAAGACATGTCCTCCTCCTCTTCAGACCTCCCACCCCTTCTACCAGGGGTCAACCCCACCAAAGAAATATGTAGACAAGTCTTTGTTAAAGATCCTTGTTTGTATCCAGAAGACACAGGTTCCCACCCACTAATAGGGGTCAGAAGCCTTTCTTCAGACTTCCTTCGCAGGGCACCTGTAACCACCTGTTTCCTATCTGCCTCCCACTGCCCATGAGCTCTGTGGGGGCACCAGTCACTATCAGGCCACCTCTCCAGGGCCTGGCACACATTAGAGGCATGATACCCAATGATTGAGTGAATGACCCGGTGAACAGAAGAACCAAGAATAAACACCAGGACAAAGCAAGATGAGATTTCCCCAATCCACATAGTTTGTACTATTGGGACAGTGGCAGAGCAGGGAGCAGTAGGAGAGCCTTGCTGCTCTCTGTTCCTCCCCTCCCCTTCTAGACAAGTCTCCTAGGTGAGGCCAGGAACTGATGAAGGCAGGTGTGGACCTCCCTGCAGCCCAGGGCCAGCCCTGGCTGTCCAGTCTTCATGCAGCCCTGGCCTTGCCCACTAGGTGGGGCTGCTCATGTTTATTGGCACCTACCTCCCAGGTCACTAACCTGCTCTCTGCTGAATACAACCTTGTCTGTTCAGGGCCACCCATGGGAATCCAAAGCTCCTCTCTATCCAGGGGACCTTCCTACCTAACCTACGGCTCCTATGTTGTAATGGATGCGGGCTTCCTCCACTTGCCCTCCAGTGGCTCGCAGACTAGGGTGCCCAGGGATCTCACCCGAAAGGAGATGGTCCTGGGGCTGGAGCGTTTGAGGGAGCTGCTGTAGGTTCGCTGTGTAGGTGAGGACATATCTGCCTCTTCCTCCTTGCTGGGGATTTTCACCTGGATGGGCCAGGGGGAGTGTCACATAAGAGGTCTAGGACCCATCAGGCCGTGGCAGCCATAGACCCCATGGCTCACCCCAGGAGCTGCAGGAAGAGGGGAGAATGAGACAGCCCTGTGCCTTCTCTCCTGCCTCCCTCATCTGCTGTGGGAGTGGCTCACGGACAAAGTCCCCTGGGGCCAGGGCACCAGGCAGAGCTTTCCAGGGGAGCTTCTAGAAGGATCTGAGGCTCCCCACTAGTCTGCCGGGGTCCAGGAGCCCAGGCCTTAGATGAAGATATGGTGGGGGGCACCAGGTGCTCCCTGCCCCACAGCTGGTGCCCCTTTAAGCTCCAGCAGCCTGCCCCATCTCAGCCTCCCTGCTCTGACCATGGCTAGAAGCAGTCAAGGAAAGAGACTTCCAAGGCCAGCCTGCAGGTGGGAGGATGGAGGCAGCCAGGGAACCAGGGACTACCTAGGTGGGACCGGCCGGCAGGGCCAGCCAGGTGGCAGAGTAGAAGGGTGGGAGGGACGGGACACTGCCAACCTGGAGTGTGACAGGTGGGAGGCGGGAGGCCACAGTCGGAAGGTCTGGAGCCCCCTGCTCTGCCAAGGAGGGCAGGTTCTTCCCAGGGAGGGCCCTTCCTCTCTGCTCCTTGGTGGTGGCTGGGCTTCCCCCAGAGGCTGGCAGCTCCTGCGCCAGGGGCTGCTCTGAGGCTGTGGCCCTCTTTGGAGCCGGCTTGGCGTCTGCAGTTGAGCTCTTCTCTGAAGCTAGTGCCTTCTCAAAGATGGATGCTTTCTCAGACACCAGCCTCCTTCCTGAGCCCAGTGCCATCCCTGGGGCCGGCGACTTCTCAGAGACACTGGTTTTTTCTAGAACAGACTTCTCTGAGCTGTTTCTTTTCTCTGACACTGCTATCTTCTCCGATAGAGATGCCTTCTCTGACGCCAGCACCTTCTCGGAGATGGAGGTTTTCTCGGAGACCGGACTCTTTTCAGGTGCCGTCTTCTGTGGCACGGAGGATTTCTCCAAGACTGGGGACTTCTCTGGAACCCCTTTCTTCCTCCCTTCTGGCTCCCTGCCCATCAAGCTCTCCTCCTCCAGGGCCCAGGGGCCCCGCTGTTCCCGACTCAGTCTCCGGCGAGGTGGGATTTCCAGTTCCTTCTTGGGGACTAGGGGTTTCTGTGTGGCCTGCACAGGGCTCAAGCTGTACCTCCCCTCCTCTGCCTCCAGCCTCTCCTGGATGGGGGCCTGTGCAGCCTCCACCACCTGCCGCCTCTGCCTCCGCTCCTGCCGTGTTCTGAGGATGCTCTGGATGTCCTCGTCCTCATCTTTGGAGGCTGGGGGCAGTGGCTTGGGCACCTCTGTTTCTTCCACGCTCGGTAGTCTGAGTCAGAAGATGGGAGACAGAATCAGAGGACAGAGGTGGAAGAGACCCTAAGTATACCTAACCCAATGGAGATGCTGCCAGGACCACCAAGGAGGAGGTGAGGATGTCAGGCCCTGGCCTCCCTGGCTCACCACCACCTTTATCCACTTGATATATTGCACTTCCAAGGTATCATCTGAACAAAGCACTCTATGCTTTTTTAAAAACTTATAAATTCCTATGAAGTCCAATGACTCCATGTTCAGACACAGTCAACAGACCCTGAATAACTGCTTTAATATGTGCCACAGCCTTCATGGGGCATTGGGGATCAAAAGGAATAAGCACAGTCTCTGCCCCTTAGATCTTAGATCAAGACTAGAGATGTCCAGGGATTTTGTCAAGGTCACACAGCTAATTGGTGGGGAAGCTGGGAGCAGAACCTAAGGCTTCCGATGCACCATTCCACACTCCTGTCAGTCTTGTGGGTGCAGCCAAGACTAGGTGACAGCCACAGGTACTGGTGCAGCCCAGCTCTGGACATCCTCCAGAGTCTGCTGCAGTCCCGTGCAAGGCTGAGGGAGGGGAGGACAGGAGAGGAGAGGGCCATCACAGCCCTGTTCTCCCTTCTCGGGGGACCCAAAGAAACAAAAGCAACATGAGAGGATTGTCCATAACCCACAGCACCTGGCCTCCAGCAAAAGGAGATTATTTTCCTTCCTCACCACTCTGCTCTCCATGTGCTATCAGGCAAGTTAACTTACTGTTGGAGCCTCAGTTTTCAAATCTGCAAACTGGGCTTGTTAGGAAGCAAAATGAGACTCATGAGGGTGCCCAGCACAGTCCTGGCATGTAGGTGGCATTCAGTAAACCCCAGACTCTTCCCCACCTCATAATCCCAAAATCTAGATGGCAAAACTAGCCCCAAGCTTCTTCTCCTCAGAAGTAAATTATAGGCCGGTGCAGCGGCTCACACCTGTAATCCCAGCACTGGGAAGTTGAGGCAGGTGGATCACCTGAGGTCAGGAGTTCAAGACCAGCCTGCCCAACATGGTGAAACCCTGTGTCTACTAAAAATACAAAAATTATCCAGGCGTGGTGGCAGGTGCCTTTAATCTCAGCTACTCGGGAGGCGGAGGCAGAATAGCTTGAACCTGGGAGGCAGAGGTTGCAGTGAGCCAAGATTGCGCCACTGCACTCCAGCCTGGGTGACAGAGTGAGACTCCAACTCAAAAAAAAAAAAAAAAAAAAGGCAGCCAGGCACAGTGGCTCACGCCTGTATTCCCAGCACTTTGGGAGGCCAAGGCAGGTGGATCATGAGGTCAAGAGATCGAGACCATCCTGGCCAACATGGTAAAACCCCATTTCTACTAAAAATACAAAAATTAGCTGGATGTGGTGGCAGGCAACTGTAGTTGCAGCTACTCGGGAGGCTGAGGCAGAAAAATTGCTCGAACCTGGGAGGCGGAGCTTGCAGTGTGCTGAGATCGCGCCACTGCACTCCAGCCTAGTGATACAGCGAGACTTCATCTCAAAAAAAAAAAAAAAAAAAAAAAAAAAGAAGTAAATTATAGAGGGTTGGGGTTAGAGGGAGGCAGCCTGGATAATGGAAGGAGGTGGGAGCTTGACATATCTGGATGCACATTCTGGCCCTGCCACTCTTGAGGTACGTGATCTCAGCAAGTCACCTAAGTACTTTTCAACCCTGTTTCTCCACCTGTAAAATGGGTTAACAATACCTCTCTCTCAGGGACATTGTGTGGATTACGTGAGCTATGGCCATAAAATGTCCAGCACAGTATTGGCTCGTGGATGGTCAACAAAAAGTAGCAAGCATTGTTATGAAGAGGATGGAAGCTGGCAGGACTGAGTCTGGGGAAGGTGGGGAAATTGAAGTTCATCATCACACCCTTCAGCCTCATTTCCTGGGCCCCAACTCCCTGAGCAGACTGAATATGCTGCACTTAGTCTGAGGCAACCAGTCCATCCCCATCAATCAGGATAGAAACCTGAGCACCTACCTCTCAGAAGCAGAGGCCTGCCGGTCTCCATTCTGGCTGAGCCTGGGAGCCTCATCATCCGTGGTGAAGCTCAGGTTGCGGTGCCGCCGCCTGCGCTCACGCTCCTGCTCCTCCTCATCCTCCAGAGTCCTCTGCCGGGCAAGGCTGGGGGAGGGGAGGAGAGGGTCAGCACAGCTGGGGAAACCCAGGACCCTCCGGAGGCAGGCTCCTCTAGGGCTGGGAGAAGAGACCAAATGCCCTCTAGGCCTGCACTGGCTACAGGCAGCTCAGAAGTGCTTGAAACGTGGCTGGTGTGAACCAAGGCATGCTGTGTGAAATACACACTGGATCTTGAAGACCAGTGAAAGGTCTCATTAAGAACTGTGTACATTGGCCAGGCGCGGTGGCTCATGCCTGTGATCCTAGCACTTTAAGAGGCTGAGACAGGCTGATTGCCTGAGCTCAGGAGTTGAGACCAGCTTGGGCAACATGGCAAACTCCATCTCTACTAAAAATACGATATATATATATTAGCTGGGCATGGTGGCGCACACCTGTAGTCCCAGCTACTGAGGAGGTTGAGGCATGAGAATCCTTGAACCCAGGAGGCAGAGGTTGCAGTGAGCTGAGATTGTGTCACTGCACTCCAGCCTGGGTGACACAAGACTGTCTCAAAAAAGAAAGAAAAACATTGTGTATATTGATTGTGTGTTAAAATGGCAATATTGTGGATATATTGGGGTAAATGAACTATAATATTAAAATTAATTTTGTTTTTTCCTTTTTATTGAAACAGGGTCTTGCTCTATTGCTCAGATTGGAGTGCAGTGGCACAATCACAGCTCACTGCAGCCCCAACCTCCCAGGCTCAAGTGATCCTCCCACCTCAGCCTCCCGAGTAGCTAGGACTACAGGTGTGCACCATTACATCTGGTTAATTTTTAAATTTTTTGTAGATATGAGGTCTCACAATGTTGCTCAGGCTGGTCCTAGACTCCTGGGCTCAAGCAATCCTCCCACCTTGGCCCCCCAAAGTGCTGGGATTACAGGCGTGAGCCACTGTGCTGGGCTGCTTTTTACTTTTTTTAATGTGACTACTCAAAAACTTAACATTTTAGGCCGGGCACAGTGGCTCACACCTGTAATCCCAGCACTTTGGGAGGCTGAGGAGGGTGGATCACCAGAGATCAAGAATTGGTGAAACCCTGTCTCTACTAAAAATACAAAAAAAAAAAAAAAAATTAGCTGGGCGTGGTGGCACATGCCTGTAATCCCAGCTACTCAAGAGGCTGAGGCCAGAGAATCGCTTGAACCTGGGAGGCAGAGGTTGCAGTGAGCCAAGATAGTGCCATTGCACTCCAGCCTGGGCAAGAGTGAAACTCCATCTCAAAAAAAAACAACATTTTAAATGTAGTTCAAATTATATGTCTATTAAATTCCTAGTAAAGCTGCAAAGCTTTGGATTAGACTGTGGTTTCTCCAGCTCAGCACTATTGACACTTTGGCCAGACAATTCTGTGTCCAGGGCTGTCCTGGGTCACAGGATGTTTAGCAGCATCCCTAGCCTCTACCTGCTGGGTGCCAGTAGTACATTCCCCAGCTAGGACAACCAAAATGTTTCCTGACACTGCCAAATGTCTCCGGGGGGGACAAAGTCACCCCAGATAGGAACCACTGGGTTGAACTGTACTCTAGACCCCAGGATGGGAATGGGGGGGCCTCCCTCCCTGGAGGTGACCAGGAACGTGGAAGGGCGGGCCTGGTCCTGCCTGAAGGAAACAGATGAACTTGCCAAGTGCCTTTCTCTTTTTGGTCCTGGGATTCTTAGGTAATATCCATCAGTGGACAGTCAAGGAGATAGTTCCTCACTCAATTCCCCATGGAATTTCTTAGCTTTTGGGAAGGGAAGACTTACAAACAAAACTGTTTACACATGGAAAAAACTCCAATATTGCCTTCCCTTCACTTCCCAGGGGCTCTTGGAGCCTCCCTCACCTTTCAGATGGAAAGAGCTTCATGGAAAGAGTTGAGCCATGGAGCTCCACAGATCTGGATGAAAATCCAGCAACTTTCACTTTTCTGGGGAGCAAGGGGACCCCACACCCTACTTTTGGTTCCTGCCCCAGTCACCCTTCATTCATGGGGCCAAGCAGGCATTCTATAGCCAGCCAGCCAACCCCACCAGTCTATCCATTTACTACTCGCCCACATACCCATGTACTCAGCCTCCCACCTGTTCCCACCATCTTTATCCACCTGCTCTACCTACTGCCTCCCACCAGCCCATCCTCCATCCACCCCACCCCTTCCAGTCCAACCAAAGAGCAAATGAAAACTGAATGACTATGACAAGCCAGCACCATGTCAGGAACTGTGTGGGTGTCACAGAACATGGCAGGGTCTCTGCCCTGGAGATATTGACAATCCAGTGAAAAAGAAGTGTGTCCACCAATAACTCCCCCAACCAAAGTGCAGAAGTTGTTCTGCAGTGTGAGAGAACAAATGCTATAGGCCAAGATTATCAGAAAAGGCTCATGGAATAGATGAACAGGGCTGCATCTCAGTGAACAAACAGGCTTTCGATGGGGTGGGGCTGGCAGTCCAGGCAGAGGGAAGGTACCGAGGTTCAGGGTTTGCTGGGGACGGGAGGCTGAGCTTCACCCCGGGAGACAGGAGGGGGTGTGAGCAGGGGAGTACCAGGTTGTGAAAGTCAGCTGGGGGAGCCCTTCTCTGTGGTTCCCCCTGCACTGTCTGCAAATCAGGTTAAAAGGTTCTTGAAAAGGCCTCTGTCTTCCCTCCCAGAGTTATAGCAACGACTGCAAGGCCTCCCCTTGCCACTGCCAGACGCCAAACTCTCTACCCTTTGCTGTCCCAGCCTCTCCTGCTGCCCAGCCCTAGTTCCCACTGAGCCTGTCTCCTCCGCAGGGAGTCTTTGGTAAGGCAAGGTCAGGTGATCTGGTTTCCAAGTCCTCCTGCCTTTTGGCAAGTTACTTCCTTTTCTCTTCCTCAGTTTTCCCTCCTAAAATGAGAAGGATGAACCACATGAACCTCTCTGATTTTTTTTCTAGGTCCAGCATCCCCTGGATTGAGCCAATATTCACTAAAAAATTACTTTTGAGGACCTACTATGTGCCAGGCATGATTCCAGGGGCTGGGAACAGCTGGGAATGAGACCAACAGAGTCTTCCCCTTCACAGAGCACACATCCAGCGTGGGGGAGTCAGACAATAAGCAAGGAAATGAGCCCATGAACAAAATGACACTGGCTAAGTGTCACTAGGACAAGGGAACAAAGTAAGTGATATGAGAGAAGGTGGCTGGGTGGGGAAGCCCCCTCGGAAAGCCCTCGTTCACGAGGAGGAGGCAGCAGAGCCAGATCCGGCAGCCAGTGTTCCAGGAGGAGGATCCAGCCAGTGCAGAGCCTGCACGTGAGGAGCTGGGTATTCAGGGGAAGACGGGAAGCCAGGGCCAGAGTGGCCCACAGGGAAGTTGGAGAGGGAGGCAAGGCCAGAGCAGAGGGCCTTGGAGACCAGGGAAAGGACTTGGGTTTTATTCCAGGTGTGCTGGAGAGCCCTGGAGAGTGGTACACAGAGAAACAACATGATGGGATCGCTCTTTTTTAAACTCTCTGGCTGCTGAATGAAAAAAAAAAAAAAAAAAAAAAAAAAAAAACATTGAAAGGGCCAGGGGAGAGGGGAAACAGAGGACCCGTCAGAAGGCACCTGCAATCCCACAGGCGAGAGCTAGAACTATGGTGGCTTGAACTGGGGTGGGGACGGAAAATATGGGGAAAAGTGATAGATTCGGGACATGTTCTGAAGATACAGCCACCAGGGTTGGCTGTTGAATTGGATGTTGGGTGGGAGGAGCGGGAGGAAAAGAGAAAAATCAAGAACTGCTAGATTTTGGGCCTGAGCTGTTTCTGGAGCTGCCATTAATAACATGGGGAAGACCAGAGGAGGAAGGACTGTGGTGGGCTGTTGGTGGTAGTGGGGAGGGACAAGAAGGAGATGAAGAGCTGCGCTTCTGGCTTGTTCCAAAGGAGAAGAAACCAGTGAAAAGCAAAGATCAAGACGCTGCAGCCAGGGAGCTAGAAGGAAACCAGAGGAGGGTGTTGGCATGAACAGGGGAGTAAATGCCCCAGTTTGATGCTGCTGCGAGGCGAATGAGACCAAGACGGAATTGTGAGCACAGAGGCACCAGGTACCACAGGAAAAGCAGATGCCAGGGCTGTGCCAGAGCCTGAGCAGGCTGGCAGGGGTAAATGGAAACCAAAAAAGGAATTAGTGAGTATCAACAACTCTTTTGGGAAGCAAATAGCATGGGACAGTAGTGGCTGGGTGCAGTGGCTCATGCCTGTAATCCTAGCACTTTGAGAGGCTGAGGCAGGTGGATCACCTGAGGTCAGGAGTTCAAGACCAGCCTGGCCAATATGGTGAAACCCTGTCTCTCCTAAAAATACAAAAATTAGCCGGGCATGGTGGCAGACTCCTATAATCCCAGCTACTCGGGAGGCTGAGGCAGGAAACTGGCTAGAACCCAGGAGGCAGAGGTTGCAGTGAGCCAAGATCACGCCGCTGCACTCCAGCCTGGACGACAGAGTGAGACACCATCTCAAAAAAAAAAAGAAAAAAAAAAAAGTGGGACAGTAGCTAGAGGAGGATGTGGGCTCAAAGAATGCTTTAAGTTAAGGTATAATTTACATAAATGTACAGATCTTAAGTTTTGCTTTTTTTTTTTTTTTTTTTTTTTTGATGAGCAAAGAAGAGAGTGGAGAAGGTCTGAGAGGGTTGAAAAGAGTGTGACTGGCTGGGCATGGTGGCTCATGCCTGTAATCCCAGCACTTTGGGAGGCCAAGGTGGGAGAATTACTTGAGCCCAGGAGTTTGAGACCAGCTTGGGCAACAAAGTGAGACCCCCATCTCTATATAACCAAAGAGTGATTGAGTTGTCCTGCAGTGAGAGAAAAAACCACAGGATAGGGTGTCTCATCTCTAGTGCCCAGCACGGCGCCTGGCACCCAGCAGGTGCTGACAAATGTGGAAGAGCAAGTAAGTGTCAATTTCAGGGGTGCTGGGCTCTCCTCCTCCCTAGAAATTACAAAACTTCTGCCTCGATGCCGAGGCGTACAAAGGGGGAACAAAGCCCACTCCTCCCCCAAAGGCAATCTGCCCGGCTGTCTGCCCAGGGAAGGCGAGTGCCTACCCATCACCCCAAGGGGAAAGGAGGTGCCTTTGGAGGAGAACCTTCCAGACCCTCCCAATTCTGCCAGCAGGGCAGCTCTTCCTGGTGAGAACCTCAATCCCTCCTCTGTCAGTCATACCTCTACTTCCTCAGGGGAGATGGAGAGGGGCCCAAATCAAACTTTCCCCCTATGGCCTTGGCCACGGAACTTAAACAAGATTCCCTTGGGCCTCTGCATGACTCTTGTGAGCTCTAGGTATTTGTAGATTGAGCATTCATCATTCATTCATCCTTCATTCACTACACACAAACAGATGCTGTCTTATGAGGCAGGCTCCGAAGTCCCACCTCTCCTCGGTTTTCTTATTCAGACTTAGAAACGCCAACTTCTACTGGCTTACATGTGAGGCCACATCTCCAGCTCCCTCCTCTGGATGCACCCCATCCCTTGTCCACAGCCTGGAAACAGCTCTTGCCCTCCAAAGCTGAGGGATCCAAATATTGGGGAAAGTGACCCACAAAGCCCAGAGTGCCTCTCCCCTGACCACACCCACAGCTGGCTGAGCTGTTGAAACCCCAGTAATAAATAAAAAACTGAGGGCTCGAAACAGTGTTGGGCACTTGTTGAACATGGTGAATACGAATAAATCCATAACTAAAGGAATAAGGGGGGAAGTGAGCACACTAACGTGGAAATGCTTACTCTAACACCAGTCACTGTTCTAATACCCCTGGCATTCATCTTTACAACAGCCACTAGGTGCGGTGGCTCATTCTTGTAATCCCAGCACTTTGGGAGGCCAAGGCGGCCAGATCACTTGAGGCCAGGAGTTCGAGACCAGCCTGGCCAACATGGTGAAACCCCATCTCTACTAAAAATAGAAAAAAATAGCTGGGTGTGGTGGCGCATGCCTGTAATCCCAGCTACTCAGGAGACTGAGGCATGAGAATCACTTAGAACCCAGGAGGTGGAGGTTGCAGTGAGCCGAGATCACGCCACTGCACTCCAGCCTGGGTGATAGAGCGAGACTCTGTCCATCTCGTATATAAAAAAACTGAGGCTCAAAAGACTTAACAACCTTCCCACGATCGCACAGCTAATAAAAACAAGAAACCAAGATTTAAACCTAGGTCAGCCTCTCAAAAGCACCTACCCTTAACCATCATACCAAGTGCCAGAAAAGGTATGGCCAGGGAGGGCTGGCCCTAACCCAGAGTGAGCTCAACAGCTGAATCTTCAAGGGAGGGAGCAGAGGCCCAAGAGGGCATCTGAAGGTGTGGTATTCCCCACCCCAGGACACGCTGGGGCCCAGGGCAAAGCCTGGGAGGGCAGAGGCTTGGGGAAACCCCGTGGCCCATGCAACATTGACCTTCAAGCCCCAGAGCCAGGCCCAGGGTGAAACCTGCAGGCCCGAACAGCTGCGGAGGCTCAGCTGCTCCTAATAGCTGAGGCCACAGCCCCAGGCAGCTGCCTACCACTCCTTCCCTCTTGACAACCCTTTCCCCCACCTCCTGGCCTTCATCTGGGGACACACATCCCTCTCGGTGTCTCCACGTAATGCTGCTATCCTCCTCCCCACCCCAGACTTCAACTCCCTCCTTTGGGGATAGGGGTCCTCTTTTTCTCTTAAATAATTCTAAAGGACATTCTGCCCTCTTACTCACTAGAGGGCTTGTTTTGACCTCTCCCCTGGGAATTTTCTTCCTGAAGTCTAACTTCCAACTATTCTGCAGCAACTGATGGCAGGGATTTAAGTGAAGTGGTTGTTAAAAGTCATGTTTAGCAGTAGAACCCATTTTCCCAAATTGAATCATAGACAGAAGCCCATTATACAACAGACCAAGGCTCAGCTGCTCTGCTTAAAGCTGGGAGAGGGTGAGAAGGCTGCCCCAGATGCATTTTGTAGAACCCTGGGGCTCAAGGAGCATAATTTGCAAATCTTGGGGGCTAGGGTTAGGGAAGGGAGGACAGAGGAGGGATGGGGGTCATGCCCATGACCTTGGCCAGTCTCCTGAACCTGAGCAGGGCAGGCCTTAAGCTCTCCTTCTGCATGGTCACTGTGGGGGGTAACTCAGGTCTCTTCCAGCCCCAAAGGTCTAGGGAGAGGTGTCTGGAGAACCCAGAGCAGTGATTGGAAGTAGGAGGGCGGCTCAAGGCCCAGGCAGGGAAATGATTAACCACTGGCTGTTCAGTCCCAGGCACTCTCAGATCCACACCTCACCCCCTGCAGACAGGCCTGGCCCAGCCTCACTGGTCACCAGGCCAGTCCAGGGAGAAAAGGACAAGGCTTCTGACCAGGGCACCCAGCCAGCCAGCTCACCACTGCCACCCCTTCCCCCACGCCTGCCATCCCAGGGCTGGAGGACTTGAATCTCTGCTCCATGCCAAGGATGGGCTGCAGGCTGGCCCCCAGCTACCCATCCACCTCTCCATCCACCTCCCCACCTGGGACCACGCTGTCACACCCTAGCACGATCCTCCCCAGCCCAGGAGGCTCTGTTGACAGTGACTCACAGCCCTTTCCTGCCTGCCCGCTGAGGCTTGTTCACCCAGGGAGCGGAGCGGGAGCGGTCCTCTGTTCCAGGTGCCTCATCAGGGTGACTGTTGGCAGCAGCTGCGTCTGCCCACAGGGCTCTATGAGGGCTGGGACCCGGCAGGGAGGGCAGGCCAGGGGCCCCTGTGGCAGGACTGGTTCCCCAGAGCTTCCCTGGCACTTACCCTGGACATCTTGTGGGAACTTGGCTGTAGCCACATGAGTCCACGTCCATCTGAGCAGTGGACAAGCTTAGGCCAGACCTTGCTCCCATTTTCAAACTTCCAGTGCCCCAGCTGCCTCCCCGCACACACACCCCCATGCATATCCAGGCATGCTTTCAGACACAAAATCACATATATCCCACCAGACTATGAATTTCTGAAGGAGTGTCTGGTTTGTATTTTTAACCCAACGCACAGCACTGAGCTCTTCGATAAACAGTTCAACTGAACATATGCAGACTGACAAGCTCAAGACTCAGCAACATAAGAACCAACTCCCCGCACAGATCTGTCATCTCTTCATAGGCCATAAATACACTTGTCCACAAGTATGCCACACACACACACACATAAGCATACATTCATAGGCACAGGTAGGCCCACGTCTAGAAGCAAAGACACTCCCACATCAACCCCCAGGCACACTGACCCACATGCAAAGTCCAAGACCTTGACTCCTCAGCCGCACCCTCAGCACAGACCTTCCTCTGTAGCAGCCTGGGTTTCTTTTCCAGAGCACTGAGTTCCCTCCATTTGTGGGGCTTACCTTTTCCCCTCTCTAGAGCCCATGGGCTGCCCACAGTGCTTCAGAGCACTGTGAGGTCTTGAGGGTCTGGGGAGGTAGCCCCCAAGTCCCAGGCGATGAGCTGCTATGGAGAGGCTAAGCCTGAGACAATGTGGTAGTTTTGGAGCCCTTATTAAGGGAGGGCAGGAGGTGGGTAGAGGACATACTAGAGCACTGGAAAAACCTGTGAAAGATGCCTTGATGGGGAAAGCCTACAGGACCCAAATGGCTGGAGGGTCTGCACCTGGCAGAGATAGCTCTGGCTCAGGAAAGGCCAAGACCCAAATGCCCACCTGGAAGGAGCCAAGAGGCTAATATCTACCTGGCTAGAAAGGGATCAAAAGAGCAGGCTCCAGCTCTGGGCTACAGCAGGAGCCTCAGTTTCCTTAGGGACAAGATGGGGGAGGGGGGCGCCCAGTGGAGGAATGAGGTGAAAATGCTCACAGGGGGCCTTCTTGGGAGAGGTGCAGGGTCGCTCCAAGAGAAGTCGCTAGAGGTCACCAATCTCCATGAGGGGTGCTGCCTTCTCAACGCCCACCTTCCCCAGGCCTCTCGGACCTTGATGGGATGTCCAGCAAGCAGGGATAGGATGCCTCATCCCCTGACCCTTTAGGAGACCAGTGTACAAGTAAAGATTGCAGCAGCACAGATGGGGATGGCAACTATCTTAAGGTTCCCAGCCCAGATGCCACCCCAAAATGCCATGCTGAGATTTTGAGCGTCCTTAGTGGGAGATGGGTCTGCTTCCCTCCAGTCCTCTTCACTGACCCCTCCAAGACAGCTCTCCCTGCTCTCCCTCCCAAGAGGGGCTGTGGGACACCTCCCAGGGGTCGTCTCCTCCAGAGACACACGGGGGCAGTGAGAGAGGCTTCTCTCAGGAATGAGGCTTGGAGGTTACTCCTGAACACCTCCACGATCCCCCAAAACATTTCTTCCGCTTCCACCTTCCACAGGGGGGCCATACCCCAGGGGGCGTCCAGACTGGGGACCAGCCTTCCCCCAAGCACACCCAGGGGAGAAGACCCACCCTGTAACCTCAGGGGTCCCAAGTTTGGCCCCAATCCTGTCTCCCGCGAGTCGCAGCAAGATCAGGGTCCAGCCTCAGTGTCAGGGTCCCAGGCGGGGAGGAGGCCGGTGCCCTGGGAGAGGAGACCCAAAGGCTCCCCGCCAACCCCCCGCCCCTCCCGGCTCCCTCCGGCGCTCACCTGGACAGCGCGGACCAGTCCTTCCTGCTGACAGCCATGCTGCAGGAGCCCCGCGTGGCCGCCCGCGCCCCGCCGGCCGCCGCCTCACCTGGCGCCCCTCCCCTGCTAGCCCAGGTGGGGTCACATGGCCGCTTATCTCACCCCCGCGCGCCCCGGCCGCGCTCCGATTTGTCGACCCGGGAGCGGCCTCTGGGACGTGGGCGTCCCAGACAAAGCTGCATTGATCGCAGCCCAGGCCGGCCCGGCCGCGAGGCCGCAAGCGCTGGGTGGACCGTCGGACGGATCGCGGGACCGACCGACGGACGCCCGGGGCCTGCGTGGGGCTGGTCGGCTGCCTGGGGCGAGGGCGGGAGACTTCCTGCTCAGAACCAGTCCGACCAGCTTGGCGCTGGACCGCCTCCCGCGCTGTGTCGCGGCCCGGAGTGCCGGGGAGCTGGGCTGGGGGCGGGGACCCCTGCCGGGAACCCGACTTAGCCCAGAGAAGCTCAAGAGCAGGAAGCCCAGGGGAAAAGTTAGCTCAGGTACTGTAATCTCGGGTCTAGAGCGCCCGCGCCTTCTGGGCCCTTTCCCCGGGAGCGCCCTCCCCACTCCCAGGCTTCAGAACCCACCCGGGCCCACCGCCCCAGTAGGCCTCGCTGAGATGAATGGCGCATTGCTTTCTGAGCTGCACACAAAACACGGCCCTGGTAGAGCCAGCTCCACCCAAACGGAGAATCTTAGACTCAATTCAGCAAACATTTGCGAAAGCACAAATATGTCAAAGGCACTGTCCTTGCTCCGATACTGGACTTTGGGCTAGAGTGGCAGGGTGTATAATAAGGGCAGAGGAAGCTCAGTTTTTCTTCTCCGAGGAAAGATTAAACACAGGTATCTAGGACTCGAATTTTGGAGCACCGTGAGACAGCTCAGGCACCCCCGGCACCACCTGGCTCCCTTTAGGTGCCCATCTGGGCCGGTGCGGGGCCAGGTGCTTTCTATCCAGGAACCAGCCTCAGGTGGGCTAAGAGAGGGTCAGGCGTTGAGCATGGGGAATCTTATCTTCCCTGATGGATCTGAACTGCAGGGTCAGCGCACAGTTGCAGTTCTGCCCTGAGAGGAAGGAGACACAGCCCCAGCACCAGGATGAGAATATCAAAAGGGAGCCTGAGCCGGAGCCAGAACTGCCCTCACGCTCCTGGGCCTCGCTGCCCAGCCTCAGCCTCTCTTTGGTGCTCATCTCAGGCCTTCCAGCTCTGAGAACTCACGGCAAAGGACAAGCTAGCTGCCTGCCAGAAGCCTGGAAACACAGACACAGCTAGCCTGTTGAGTTTCCCCCTCCCAAAGTACCCCCTCCTCCAGGGAGCCTTCCTTCTTGGCAAGGGCAGGACGAGGTCCAGGACATGAGAACTGGACTGGTAACTTGCACACTTGAGCTCTGATTCTGACATTTGTGAACTATGTGACTTGGGACAAACTCCCTCAGTTTCCTCATCTGTGGAGTGGATGTTATGATACCTTGCTCTGCTTCCTTCCAGGTTGTGGAAATCATATGAGTTCCCTGCTAGTGACATTGGAGTGCACAGATGAATGTCGACAAGGCCCCAGGGAGTTCTGAACAGAGGCCAAGGCAGGCCCTGGAGCTGTTTGCTGTTTACAGAAAAAGAGAAAGAGGGGAACCCCAATAGTCTAGGTCCCTGGATCCTCTGACCCGGGGCCTCACACTGTCAGGGAAGTTGCAGTCTCCCTGGGGACCTATTGAATGTTCTTCCCATGGCTACTCAGTGCTGACACCTCAACACAGGAAGAAAAATACTCCTATGAAGTCATCTGAAGCCTGGTCATGCCAGGGACACTTCACGAAGCTAGGGAGCAGTCCTGTTTCTAAAAGCCTAAAATCTAATAGCCTCTCTACAGACATAAAAGCCCAAAGACGTGGAAAGTTTGTATGCAGACAACCCTAGAAGTAAGGAAAAGTGAATGACATATATGTTAGTGCCCAGAAAGTTCCTTGAGATCAGACATTGTACATTTATGGGATACTTTCTAAGTGCCAGCTACTGTACTTGGTGCTGGATCAGTGCATCCACTTCCTGGGGCTCCCGTGACGAAGTGCCACAAACTGGATGGCTTTAAACAACAGAAATTTACTCTCTCACAGTTCTGAAGGTTAGAAGTCTGCCATCAAGATGTGAGCAGAGCCAGGCTCTCTCCAAAAGCTCCAGAGGAGAATCCTTCCTTGCTTCTTCCTAGAGCTCCTTGGCATACAGCTGCATTACTCCAAGCTTTACCTCCCTTGTCACACAGCATTCTGCCTGTGTCTCTTGTTTGTGTTCAAGTATCCCTCCACCCTAATTTAGTATGACCTCATTGTAGCTTGATTATGCCTGCAAAGACCCTATTTCCAAATAAGGTCACATTCACAGGTACCAGAAGTTATGAATTGAACACATCTTTTTTGGGATGTGTTCTACCCATTATAATTCATTCTACCCACTATAATCAACAAGTGGCTTTGACATTCAGTGAGACAAAGATGATAAGGACTCGGTTCCTGACCTCATGACATTCTCAGTCTATCAGTGAAGACACATACATGCTGGTGAACACACACACATACACAAGCACACATCTACCCCAAGCCTCATTCAAGTCAGACTGTGATTAAAAATGGAAATTGTGTCATCAGGAGGGATTGGGGAAGTCTTCACACAAGAAAGAACATCTAAGTTGGGCCTTGAAGGGTAAGTGGAATTCAATTGTCAGAAAGGGTGTAAGGGCATCCAGCTATAGGACACAGCATAAACAAAGACATTGGGACATAAATATGAAAGGTGTGTGTGGAACAGAGAGAAAACTAGTCTGCGTGAAGCACTGAGCCCCTTCCAAGGCTGAAAGGAAAGGTTGGAGACAGGTAGTAAGGACTTTGTGGGTTGTGCTAAAGAGTCAGTCAGCCTTGGCCGGGTATGGTGACTCACGCCTGTAATCCCAGCATTTTGGGAGGCTGAGGCAGGCAGATCACTTGAGGTCAGGAGTTCAAGACCAGCCTGGGCAACATGGCAAAACCCCATCTCTACTAAAAATACAAAAAATGAGCTGGGCGTGGTGGCACACACCTGTAATCCCAGCTACTTGGGAGGCTGAGGCAAAAGAATCACTTGAACCTAGGAGGCAGAGATTGCAGTGTGCCAATATCACACCACTGAACTGCACTGCACTCTAGCTTTGGCAACAGAGCAAGACTCTGTCTCAAAAAAAAAAAGCCTTTATCCTGTAGAATAAAGTTGAATATAGAAAATGAGAAGAGTTTGGAGGCAGTGTGGCAAGAGGTCACACTGGAAGGGAGACTGCTTAGGGGGCTATTTTTTATAGTCAACAAAAGAAATGAAGGCCCTGAGCAAGGGCACCAGGAGGATGGGGAGGAGAAGGTGTTGGCAGGAGTTTTGGAAAGCTGGATGGCCAGGACTGAGTTGATTGACTATGGCTTGTGAGGGAGGAGAAATCTAGGTGACTCCCATCTCCCTGCTGGAGGGACTGGGTGAATGAGGTGCCATTGACGAGACAGGGATGTGAGAGCAGGAGATCTGGGGAGGGGTGACTTTAGACCACTGAGGGTTTCTCAGCCTCAGGATTATGGCCATTTCAGCCTGATAATTCCTTGTCGGGGGCTGTCTGTGTATTGTGAGATGGTCACCAGCATCCTTGGCCTCTACTCATTTGAATTTAAGGTCCCTGAAGACAGCTGGATGGAGCTGCCCAATAGACGGTTCGGTGTTGGAGCGGGGGAGCGCAGGAGACAGCTTCGCATTGTGTTTTCCATAGCACGCAAGGGCCCTGGCTGAGTAGGAAGGAGGAGGGAATGACTCCTTGTGAGTGGCGAGGTTGGAGTTCAAGTTATCTGTGCCCATGCCCTGGCTCCCCAAGCATCTTGTGGGTGCCTTGAGAAGAAAAAGAATGTCTTATTTGCCTCAGTATCCCCTCAACACTATCCCTGGCAGAGTTGGTGCTTGATAAAGGTTTAGAGAATTGCACTAACTTGATTTGGGAAGAACAGGAAAACCCAAATAGCCTGAGAGCCCCTGCCAAGAGTAACATTAGGAGGCTGGGTCAGGAAAAAGCTGAGATCAGGTGAGGTTAAGTATTCAGGATCTTTGGTCTCCAGGATCTGCCGAAACCAGGATGTGGAGCATCAGCAACTGTCGTAGTTGCTGATGGGAGTGTAAGGGTACAACTAGCAAAGGTGGGGATGTCATTCTTGTCGACCCAACAGTTGCACTCCTGGGTAGAGAAGTTCTTGAACTTGAGCATCAGAAGTGAGACTCATGAATATTCATATCAGCACAATTGGTAGTGGCAGAAATCTAAATGTCTATCAGCAGGAAAAGGAATGAATGGTGTTTTCATCATTTCATCATTTCATGGCAGTGAAAATGAATGAACTACAATTATCAATAGGGATGAATTTACAACCTTAACGTTGAAGGGGAAAAAGCAAAATGCATGCACTTAAGTAAGGTTTACAAAAAGATGCAAAACTCAATGATGTATTAGGAATTCATAAATACATAGTAACATTAGGAAGAGAACCAAGAGGATAACAAACACAAAATTGAGGACTGTATTTACCTTTGTGGAGAGGAAGGGGTTGTGATTGGGGAGGGACGCATAAGGGCTTCAAAAGTATGTGCGATATCCTGGTTCTTAAAATGAGTGGTTGGCAGATGGGTGTTCACTTCACGATTCTTTATTCGTACATTAAAAACGTATGCGTGTGATGGTTACTTCCTCCAGGGATATTCCACCAGGCAGCGCTTAGCACAACTGGGAATTCCCTGGTCAAAGTCAGGGAATTTCAAGATTTTTCAGCCAGTGGTTGGGCAAGGGGTCATCTCTCTCATCCCCTCCCTCGAGGTTCTGAGGAGCCTCAGAACAGACGTTCAATCTCTGGAATCCCCCAGAAAAAAGACTCATAGGGCAGCTTCCCCTTTCTCGGACAGGACAGAGTGGAGATCCAGGGGCATCCCCAGCCCCAACCAGCTGGCTCGAGGTCACATCCTATTTCAGTTCTGTTCCCATTCATGTGTCTCAGCTGAGCAACTGCCATGCTTGTGGCACTCTTGGGGGAAGGGAAGAAATGAATGAAGTGATAAGACCCACGCCCTAAAGAATCTAGGGCAGTAAGCTCCCTGGCTTTCGGTTTTTACAAACTTATAATATTGTTTAATATAAATACTGACATTGTGCTGCCACCATTTTATTTTGTGAAGTAAGAGCATTAGAAAACAATTGCCACCTACTGTCCTCCTATTCCATATGTAAGGGCTAATTTAATACTCCAGTAATAAAACAAAGGCATGCATGCTTTTAGATCAGAGGAGGGTCATTTCCACTGAATACATTTAGCTTTATGAAAATCTCACTACATTTGTGGCCCTGGTTTCCTCATTGTGGGGTGGAGCAGTTGGAATTTGGGTCACAAAGAGCCAGTCAGGAGAAGAGCATCTGGGAGGTACTAGCACAGGGGACACACAGGTGTCTGTGACACTCAGGGCGGGCAGATATGTCATCACCCTGCATTCTGCATGCCCACGCACACACACCATGCTCACCCCTTCTGATGAACAGGCACAAGCATTCACACACACGCTCCTCACGCTCCTCCCCCAGGGACTCCCAGGTTGGAACACCTCCCCTGACTGCCAGACAAAGCCATACCTCTCTCCTGAACCCAGGGCAAACGGCCAGGCTCACCCAGCCTGTGCCAACCAGTGAGAGAGGCCAATGGTTGGCACTGGAGCCAGTTGGGGTGCTGAGTTGAGGCCAGAGATGGGCAGCCTATTCAGATCCCTGGGCCTTTGCCTCTGGCCGGGAGACCAAAGCCCTGTCCACATCCAATTTTCTCAGACTGGGAGTCTGGGGACCTACTTCCTAGCTCCAGTTAGGTTTGTGACCTTGAGCAAGTCACCCTCCCTCTCGGGTCCTTCAGACATTGACTGCAGTGCTCTGGGCCAGTGCTATGGGGTTTTTGAGGCTCACCCAGCTCAGCCTTGGTCTCAGGGGACCCACAAGCCAGCCTAGAAGTGTGTCTTGGAAGGAAGAGAAAACCCTTGCCCCTCACCTTTAATGAAGGACCCGCAGGCAGACAAGCTTTGGGGATGTCTGAGGAAAGAGACCTGATGGGGGTCAGGAGAAGAAGCTGCCATTAGCACTGGTCCCAGCGAACTGTCCTGGGCTTCCACAGCTTGGTCACCCACCTGGAACGAAGCTACCCCCCCGCCCCTGGCTGCCCAGCCCAGAGCCTTGTGGGGAGTATGACTCACTTCGTGGGGGGCCATTGTGGCTAATGTTTAACTCTGCCCCTCCTTCAGCAAGGCACTTTAGCCCCAGCAGCCCTTAGCACTGGGCCCTGCCCTGATCATGCCTGCTGCTGAGTGGGCTCAGACACACAGCTGAGCTTGGCCTCCTTGCCCCGTGGGGACTGGGCACCTTGTGGGGAAAGGTGGGGGCAACAGCTGATCTCCCAAGGGCTCTGGGACAGGCAAGGGTGTAGCAGGTGGCATCCTGCCCTGGTCATTCCTACCAAGCAGAGAGGAGCACCAGGCCCATCTCCACCAGCTGGGGGTGCCTACCCAGCTATTGTGTGCTGATTAGTAACAGATATCCCCCAAGTAGCACCCCATCACTCTACCCTCAGCCAGGGCCCCATGTTGGAGGAAGGCCTCACTTTAGCCCATCCGTATGTCACTTGCATCTCCTTTTAATGTTTCCCCTTCTGTGGGGATGTGGGGACTCCCCGGGTGCATATGCAGGACCCTCGACCCCCAGCTGTGTCCTTCCAAGAAAATGTCTGATTGGGCTCTGTTAAGGCCAGTCTGATCTCAGAAAAGGGCAACCCCAAGGCAGAGTGACGTGGGATCCAGTCTCCAGTCTGCAGCTAGCAAACCGTGTAACTTAGAGTGAGCTACTTGAACTCTCCAGGCCTCCATTTCCTCATCTGTAAATTTGAGCTAACAAATGTACCATTTTTGTGAGAATGCAATGATACAACTCAGATAAAGCACTTAGCATCACATATTACTATTATTGAAATGCTGTTATTAAAATAGTCAATAAGAGTATGGATTCTAACAGACTTCTTGGGTTGAATTCTGGGCCCACCACTTATTAGCTGTGTGATCATGAAAAGTCCCTAACCCCTCTGTGCCTCAGTTTTCCCCACTGTACCATGAGAATATTAGCCGTACCTTTCTCCTAGTGTTGTTGTGAAGGTTAAATGAATTAAGGTGCACACGCTGGTGCCTGACACATCAGTGTGCTACATGTGTGAGCTGTTACTCAGTGGCAGGCCCCAGCTCCCAGCTCTACTGGCGTTGTCTCCACGGTGAGAGAAGACTGCAGTAGAATCAGTGCTCTCCAGAGGCCAGGCCTCTCACCCCCAGGCCCCATTCTTGGCTACAACAGCCCCTTCCATTGATCCCTCTCCCACCCCCAAGCTCTCCTTCCTCTTGTCCACGGGGCCTCTCAATCCTTGCGCTCCAGATGTGTTTATGCCTGTATGTGCCCTTGCTCCGTCCTCACAGGAGATGAATTAGGTCTGTTGCTGCCTGGAAGCAGAAGGAAGAACCCGATGACCTCCAGGAAACCTCTGGTTGGCTCTTCTGCCCCTCCTAGAGAGCCACGGGCTTAGGTGTGTTGAGTGGGCCCCACCTCCTCCTCCCATGGGTCTTCTGCACCCACGTGTTTGCTTTGAGTCAGGCCCAGAGCAGGTCTCCTGCTTTTACATGACTGGGTGGATACCCCAATCTGCCAGGGCCCCAGGTTAATAGTTGACTGCAAAACTGGGATTCAACTCTGGAACTTGGGGCCAGGCTCTAGGGAAGGGCTGGAAAAAGGTGAAACAAGGAGACCACTTTGGACCCAGGCCAACCGGAGGAGCCCTGTGAGGTGGGGAAGAGTGGGTTTCTGTGGCTGCCTGGGCATGAAGGCATGAAGCCTAACCCCATCCTCTGTGGCCTGGACCAGCCCTGTCAGGTTCTCCAACTTCGTGCATTGAGACTGGGTGTGTCCATGCCTACGGGTTTCTGTGTGTGATTGGGGTTGTGCTTTTTGCACACGTCTGCCTCTCTGCCCGCTGACCTATTTATAGCAAGAACCCTGGGCAGAGTGCTGCTTCCCCTAAGGTAGCCCAAGTTGCTGGTTCCCACTGCCATGCTTTCTGAAAGGGGCTGGCAGGCCAGCAGCCCAGAGAGCCAGACCATGCCCTGGGGAGTAGCTGGCACTGCACTTTGTACCAATTTCTGGCACTTATGGCAGATAATACATGGGATTCGAGGGCAGAACGGGGACTCAGTAGGGTAGGTAGAAGGGTTGCTGCTCTGATAACTCAGCCCCTCCTAGGGCCAGTGCTAGGGTGGTCAAAAAGCCCAGGAACCCCAGGTCTGGGACCAGCCACTTCCCTTGCAGGCTTAGCTCAGAAGTCACCATCCCACTGCCCTGAAAAGTCAGAACTTGACCGGATGCAGTCGCTCATGCCTGTAATCCCAGCACTTTGGGAGGCCAAGGTGGGCGGATCACGAGGTCAGGAGTTCGAGACCAGCCTGACCAACATGGTGAAACCCTGTCTCTACTAAAAATACAAAAATTAGCGGGGTGTGGTGGCACGCACCTGTAATCCCAGCTACTCAGGAGGTTGAGGCAGGAGAATCGCTTGAACCTGGGCGGCGGAGGTTGCAGTGAGTCGAGATCGTGTCACTGCGCTCCAGCCTGGGTGACAGAGCGAGACTCCATCTCAAAAAAAAAAAAAAAAAAGGAAAAAATAAAAGTCAGAACTTTGGTCTCTGCTTCACAGGAGCCACTCTCATGAGTATGCTGGGGGAAGAGGGGCTGCCCCAGACCCCCATTCCACCCCAGAAGGCCCTATGCTCTCACCAGGCTTTGGACACAAAAGTTAGTGGGATGGAGAAAGGAACTGATCCAGAGGACAGATAAGTGGCCACCCCATCTCCGGGAAAGAATCAGTCCTGGGGGATAGCACCAGTGCAGGAGTGTGAAGGGGAAACAATTGGGAGGAGGGTGGGTGAAGGTGGGGAGAGCAGAGGCCCGAGGGCCAGGAGAGCCCAGGAGAGAAGGAAGGAGTCACCTGGTGGCCAGGCCTGGAACTGCAAGTATCTCTTCTGTGAGGCCACCTGCCCTGTGCAGCAGGACTAGGTGAGGGATTGAAAGTGCCCTGACCTCTCAACTCAGCACGCATCAGGGAGAGTTAATCCAGGTTTGCAGAGGAAGGAGAGTATGAAACCAGGCAGGAGAAGCGGCTCTTAATGGAGAGGCCTCTTCTGATGGCCAGAGTCGGGGCAGGATGGGGTCATTTCTCGGAGGTCAGGGCTCTGGTGAGCTGAGCATCCTGGGTGGTGAGTGTGTGCTGTGTGACGTCACAGGGACTGGGCAGAAGGGGCCCCAGGGGGCCCTGGCAAGCAGCCACCAATTCCTTAGTCCTCCCTTCAGACCCCGTGTTCCGGACTGCAGACAGGGTGACTGGAGCCCAGCCCAGCACAGCCCTCTCTTCACAAGCCCCAAGTCTTCCCTTTCTTCTCAGTGCTCACAGTCAGAGCTGCAGAAATGACCAGGAAACTGAGTTTTTAATGAAGAAGCTGTGATGCCTGTGGACACTGTACACACATAGAAGGGGTGTGGCACAGGGCTGGAGGAAAGGTGTTCTCACTCCCTCCTCCTCCTCCACTTGTTACACCACGGGGTGGCTGAGAAGCCCCAGGTGCCTCATGGGTGGGTGGAAGCCCACCCTGCCAGGGTGAGGTCTTCAGACACTCGCGTTTTTCCTGCCTCTTGGATATCTGTTTAATCCCAGTTCCAGAGGAGGGCATGCAGGCTGGAGGGAAGAAGTGGGGGAGAGGTGGGAAGGGATGCTCCAGACACAGGCAGAGAGGTGAGTGAGCTGGGTTGGAGAAGAAGCATGAAGCAGGAGCTCAGAGTGCAGCACAGCAAGCTGGCCTGTAGGGACAAAGAGGCAAAGCCATCAGTTCCCAGGGACCTGTGTGCAGCGCATGAACCCCTGACTTACCTACAGCACATGCAGTCCCCAGGGCTTCTCAGCCCTAGCGCACCCCTGACTGGATCTTCATTCATAAGGGCTCCTACAAAACCTCAGCTTCTCGGCCCTCGGGCACAGTTCCTCCCCTTTTGGGACCCCTCACACCGCTCCTCCACGCTGGCCATCAGCTCTTACCTAGCCTTGCCGTGCTACTCTGTGGCTGGTTAATTCCCACCTCCATGCTTCTGTTGCACCATCAGCCCTTCAATGTGCCCTTCCCTTTACCAGCTAACACTCGCCCATCCATCCTCAGAGAGCTCCTCCTCTCCAGAAAGCCTGCTCTGACCAGTGCTGTCTGGTGGATGCCTGCCCAATTGCACATTCTCTCAGCACTTCCGAAGAGGATTTTACGTGGCCTGATTTCCTTGCTTTGCCCAGTTTCTCCAGCTATTTCATCAGATGGTGGGAAGTCTTAGCTTCCGTGAGTGGTAGCTCCTTAGGAACAGGTACTGTGAGTGCTGGGTACTTCGCAGGGAGCACAAATAGAAGACATCACCAGGAGGTATTTAAAAGTGCATAGATTCTCAGAAAGTCAGAGATGAAGGGATCCCAGGGACCCTCTAAGCTAGTAGTTCTCAAACTCTCATGTGCATCAGAATCACCTAGAAGGCTGGCCTCACCCCAGAGTTTCCAATTTAGTGGATCTGGGGTGGGGGCTGATCATTTGCATCCCAGGTGATGTAGATGCTGCTGGTCCCAGGACCACACTTGGAGAACCACTGATTTGATACAGCCCCCAATTTCATAGATAATGGGAACAAAAAGGGCCGCCAAACAGAAATGACATGCCCAAGTATCTGAGCCCAGGAGAGCCAACTCAAATCAGTCTCATTGGTGCCTTTGTCTCTGCACCACACTGAGTACAACCCGCCCGCCCATTGTGGACTCCCTCATTATCCTTAGACTCTGATGGACCCCAGAGAAGGGAGCTGGTCTCTAGGTACCTCTACTGTGAGGTCGGAGACTTGGCGGCATCAAACATCTTCTTCCGGCCTTCCATGCCAGACATGGCCTCCACGTTCTTCCTCCAGTCACCCACCTCCACAGGCCGCTCCTGTGGACAAGGGGCGCACACATCAGGGACTTACCAGGCTGGACGGCCCCCCAGCTCAGGAGAAGCTGGGTGATAGAAAACCAGTCTCCTCGAATGATAAGAAATCCTGACTCCCCTCCCCAGCTGGTAAGGTCCTAGGACTCAGCCAGGCAGGTGGACACGGGCCAAGCCGAGGCCCCACAGGAAAAAGGAAGCTGTGTGGCTTGGGAGCACTGGGTGATAGTGGCAGCTATGGGGCTAGTTCCCACCTCAGTGCACCTCAGCAAAACCTCCTCCAAGGCTCCATGCCACCCTCCTGGTCTGGCACTTAGCAGGCTCAAGGTCACCTCTTCCAAGAAGCCTTCCCCTGCGAATGCTGCTGCTTTTCCATTTCCTCAGTATACTGTCTGGCTTAACTCTTCTCCTCTGAAGCTTCTTGGGCCAGAGACTATGTTCCTTCATCCCTGTTCCTTACAGAGCCTATCAATTTGGGGCACATATACTGCGAATTCAACCAACTTTGAATAATTTGTTGCTGGGTGGTTGAACTCAGTTCTCTAATGCCTGTGCTCGTGTGTGGCTATAACCAAGATGAGCTGCTGTCTCCTTTCCCTGTGGTGACCAGGCAGTCATCTCCACCATTACCCTAAATCTCCACA
The DNA here is from genome assembly GCF_028878055.3 of Symphalangus syndactylus. NCBI lineage: Eukaryota > Metazoa > Chordata > Mammalia > Primates > Hylobatidae > Symphalangus > Symphalangus syndactylus. The sequence goes on along the minus strand of NC_072434.2, from coordinate 21,624,503 downwards.
TTATCTTCACACTGGGAACAAGATTTTTACTTCGTTTCTCAGTCTGGGGTCTAGCTTTCTTTATGCCCTAGTTTCTTCGTCAGACTGGGAAGAGCCTGAAGGAAGGGAGCAAATCTTCTTTCTTTCTTCCCACACTGGTCTCCCAAAGCATTCTAGAACATTCTGTCTGTCAAGCTGACTGGTCTCCAACAGGAGCTCCTGGGCCCGCCTGAGGCCATGTGAGGGGTTGACAAGGGGAAAGCTGGCAGGGCAGAGGGTGGAAGGTTCTGAGGAAAGGGACCCCACCTTCTCTGTGTCTTCCTTCTTCACAGACTTGAGGTTGGCCCGCAGATCCATGGACACCTTGTGCTTGGAGCCCAGCAGGGCCCGGAGCATGGCGTCAGCCGAGACACGGACCCGACGCAGGGGCGGGCGCTTGAACTTCCCACGGAGGTCCATCACCTTCAGCTTCAGGTCCTTAATCTGCAGGTGAGAAGCGCCCAGGGCTCACTGGAGAGGGAGCTAGCCACAGGGCACCCTTCCTGAGGACCTCAGACTGCTGGGGTTCCAGCCAGAGATACACCTTAAATTGTCCACCCTTGAGGCCAGATCTATCAGCAGTCACCAACCTTTTTGTCACCAGGGACCGGTTTTGTGGAAGACACTTTTTCCACGGAGAGGTGGTGGGGTGGTTTCAGGATGAAACTGTTCCACCTCAGACCATCAGGCATGAGTTTGATTCTCATAAGGATCCCTCGCATGCACAGTTCACAATAGGGTTCACACTCCTGTGAGAATCTAATGCCACCGCTGATCTGACCGGAGGCAGAGCTCAGGTGGGAATGCTCACTTGCCCACTGCTCACCTCCTGCTGTGTGGCCCAGTTCCTAACAGGCCACGGACAGGTACTGGTCCACAGCCCAAGAGCTGGAGATCCCTGCTCTAGGACAGTCTTAGCCGTTGCTAACACTGTAGCCTTGAATAAAAGGGGCAGCTCCACCAGACTGAGACTTGTCTGGTTTGGAAGCCCTATTTGGAGTGCAGGCCTGCTTCCTCTTGTTCCTGCAGGCTCACCCCTGCTTCTAACTTATTCCTCCCTAGTAAGCCTTCAAAGCAGCTCACAGCCTTGCTCCAGCAGGGTGATAAACTTCCAGGTCCTAGAACCCTGGAGGAATTTCCAGGGTGTGATCTCTAGAGGGAATTCTTACGAGCGTGGTGACCCCGCATATCATTCCTGGTGGGCAGAGTGGGAAGGAGGGAAGTGGCTTGTGCTCCCTCCCTGCCCCCTCCTCACTGCTTGGACAAATGCCGCAAAGGAGCCCTGTCCTTCCCCGCTCTGCTCCTCCCCACTGGAGCAGAGTCTGGATGGAGCTAATCCTCCCACACCCCATGCTAAGGGAGCACAGAGCACCGGAGTGGAAGCCAGTGACCAGCACTGGTCCCAGGACCACCACTGTGCAACCTAGGACAAGTCCTTGGCCTCTCTGGTCCTGAGTGTTGTCCTCTGCAAGGTGCAGATAATAGCCCCTACTTTATCCACAGGCCTATAGGGAGGATCAAAGGCTATAACGCACATGAAAGCACTTCATAAAGGTAAGACGTTATTAACAGGCATATGATTAATTGTGTGGGTGGATAAAGAGAGCAGCTTCTGTTAGGCTGATGAGCCCACATGGCAGGTAGCGAGGAAGTTTGTACTTTTCATGTGTGATTATCCACCCTGCCCATCTCCAGCCCTGTGGGGCTAGGGCGGAGAAACCAAACCTTCCTGCTTAAGTGGCCCCTTCCCAGGCCCTGTGGAAGGAGGGGACCTCCCATGACTGCTGCATCCATGCCCATGCCCCTGCCCAACCCATTATGGCCATGCCCCTTCCCTTCCTTAGCCTCACCTCCCTGGTGTTGTGGAGGCATTTGGCCTCAATGTCGTATCGCTCCTCATCCACCACCTCCACCTTGGCATGCAGCTCCCGGCACAGGTCCTGGGGGCCGCAGATGGATCATGCACGTGTGAAGAAGAAGGGAACAGAGACATCAGTTTCCAGCCCTTGACCCTCTCCCCAGCCCCTTTGCAAGACCTGGGATCCAGAGAGGAGCTGACAGTCTCCTCCACTCTGAGGCTCGTGACGGGCAATAGCTCAAAGGGTATGCCCTCTGTTCTCCTGTCTGAATGTCATGATTTCTTAAAAAATAGTATTCCTTCACTTGAACCCAGGAGGCGGAGGTTGCAGTGAGCTGAGATCACACCACTGCACTCCAGCCTGGTGACAGAGCGAGACTCTGTCTCAAAAAACAAACAAACAAACAAACAAACAACAACAAAAAAAAAACTAGTATTCTTGGCTGTGCACGGTGGCTCATCCCTGTAATCCCAGCAGTTTGGGAGGCCAAGGTGGGTGGATCACCTGAGGTCAGGAGTTCAAGACCAGCCTGACCAATATGGTGAAACTCTGTCTCTACTAAAAATACAAAAATTAGCCAGGCATGGTGGTGTGCACCTGTAGTCCTAGCTACTTAGGAGATTGAGACAGGAGAGTCACTTGAACCTGGGACGCAGAGGTTGCAGTGAGCCAAGATCATGCCACTGCACTCCAGCCTCAGCAACAGAGTGAGACTCTGTCTCAAAAAAAAAAAACAGTATTCTTTCATCATGGCTCATTGCAGCCTCAACCTCCCGGGCTCAAGTGACCCTCCCATCTCATTTTTTAAAATTTTGTATAGAGACAAGTTCTCACACTATGTTGCCCAGGCTGGTCTCGAACTCCTGGGTTCAAGTGATCCTCCTGCCTCAGCTTCTCAAAATGCTGGGATTACAGGCATGAGCCACTGTGCCCAGCAAAATAAAATAGTTTTCTTATGATAAAAGTAATGCGTTAATTTTAGACATTTTGAAAACTATGTATTAAACAAAAATAATAAAAGGTAAAATACCTAGTGATGCCACCACCCAGGGAACTTAGTAACATTTTGACATATTTCCTTCCAGTCTCTTTTCTCTATAATCACTGGCATTTAAACAATTTACCAGTGTTCTGAAAACATTAAAGACCAAACTCTAGGAAAGGATAGACAAGTCCTTGGAGAAGTGGGGGCTTCTCTCAACCCCGGCCGCCTCCGCACTCCATGCCACCACACTGGCTGATTGTGAAGCTGGGCCGCCCAGCCCAGGCAAGTCACGCCTCCCCTCTGAGGCTCAGTTCAGTGCCCGTAAAATGGAATCTAATGTTCCCACCTCATAGGTGGTTGTGCAGATTAAATGAGACCATGTAAGGGAGGAGTGCCCTGTAAATTATGGAGCCTTGAGCTGGTGTTAGTTCAGGCTCCTGCCGCCTGGTCCTTGGAGCCACCCACACAGCGCCTCCAGCCCCGCCCTGCCCCACCCCACCTGCCAGGCTCACCTGCAGGGCGCTGAGGGACAGGCCACGGGTCTGCAGCGTGGGGATGCGCTCTGCCAGGTAGCGCACCTTCTCAGCCTCGCGCTCCTCGTGCTCCTGCTCCCAGCATTCCTTGGCCTTGGCCAGCATCAGGCTCTGGACAGGACAAACCTGCTGAGCTGGGGGCCTCACATCTCCCATCCGGCATCAGGGAATGAGGGGAGGGCAGCCACAGCCTGGGCCAACTCTGAGACCACTGTCCAGTGTAGAAGTGTATGCAGCAGCCATGGACAGGCCATGCATGAGGGTACACCAAGTGGCTGCACACAATGTTCCTCAAGCCCTGGAACTTGCTTTCCCCGGACAGTCTTCCTCTTACCCACTTACTGTCTGTTTTGACCCACAAAGCTCCAAAGAGAGAAACACATATGAAAATAAAGGAAGTCCCTCTGCCTGCACGAGTAGCTTCCCACTCTGAAGCTGGTCACCACCTACTCTAGGGACCACAGGCGGGTGCCAGAATCCATACTTGAGGATCCCACCTACTGACCACCTGAGCCTGGCACTGGCTCCAGCAATGCTGGACTCCTTCTGCCCCTCATCATCCTCACTCTGGCCTCCTTCCTTTCTCCTTTCCATAACCCTCCACATCCCTTCACAGTCTGCTCTGCTGCCCCTCTGCCTCCCACTAGGCATCCCCCTGCAGCCAGCCCCCAGCCTCACCTTCAGCAAGAGTTTGCGGGAGGCAGTGATCTTGGGTTTTCTCTGTGGGCAAGAAGAGAGAGAGACAGGTGGTGAGGCAGAGGCTGCAGAACTGGAATTCTGGTCTAGGACAAGACAAGTGCCAGCCAGGGTTCTCTATCTTTATCCAGAATCCTCTGCTCACCCTACAGTGCCTTAAAAGCTCATCCCTATGATTTAACCTCTGCAGTTCAGAGAAGGCTGCAGTCAGCTACCTTGACCTAGGGGCAGAAGCCTTAACTTCCCACTCTGATTCTGCTGCTGCTGAAATCTTGTAAGATACTATGAGGGCCACATGGCTTCTACAGGTACCTCCTTCCTCATCTGTAAATAAGGATGTTAGGACCCTCCCCCCTTACTTAGTTCACAGAGTTATTGCAGATGAAATGAGATCATGGATGTGCAAATCCTTTGAAAATCGTAAAAGCTATGTATGTTTTCACACTCCAGGTAGCAATACAGCAAATACCTTGATGATCTGTCACGCTGCATAAATAAGCTGTGAATTTCCCTAACAAATGAAATGTATCTATGTAGACCTCAAAACTTTTAAAAATGTTAACACCACCCATACAAATCTTTCTAAGATATAAAACCACTGTTTTATCTTCTTATCAAAGATCCTAAACATGTTCTTGCTTACTAGTCCTAGACCTGTGACAGTGGTCCCTCGGGGTTGGCAAAGGTGAGTAGGGCTGCTTGGCCCCCAACTAATGAGACTGTGATGCCTTTCGAGCACTAGTGTATCTTCTGGGCCATAGGCGGTCACTTCTCATTGCCAGCAGGAAGCATCCTACCTAGACTTAATGTGCTGCGAGCTGGGAGAGCATGGCTCTCAAATGTTATTCCAGGGTGCAAAGTAAAAGTGATTAGGCTTTGAGATGGAAGTTCTCATGAGAGACAATGGATGAATTTCAGCAAATGGAATGTGTAACTTCTATTCTGACTGTTCAGAGTGGTTGGTTTGTCTTTTCCTCTCCTAAAGATTTTTGTTACATTTCAGATAAGTGCGATTTCAAAAGAAAGAGCCTATGATATAACTCTAAGCATTACTACCATGGTTTACACACTGTAATGTATACATGGCAAATGTTTGACTGCGATCTTGTTTCCCCACCACTTGGTGAGCCGATGGCCACCTCATTTGACCATCAGTCAGTGAGGACTCACTTTAATACGAGCCTCAGCAAAACTTAAAAATTCATATGAATGTTGAAAAGTAACATGTTCAATTCTTACTGAGAATCTCTGTGCCAAATGTCCCCTCTGTCAATACTGCTAATTCTTACTATTGCCATCCCTGGGCCCACATCCCTATCCCTGCCATCCCCATCCTTGGACTGTACATAGGCTGTGATCTCAGTAGCCTGGTAAGTCTGAAGTGTATAGAATGGCCAGTGTCAGGGTTTTCTAACACCTGAGGGATTTAAGGACATCTCTTTGCTCCTCGCTCAATGTTCAGCCATTGGGCAAGAGTGGAATAACCCAGTGACTATCCCCTATCCTTCCAATATAGCTTTGCACAGGATCAGCTCTGCATGCAATAGGATGGTCCCCCCAGGACTGGACCAGCTCTCAGACTGGGTGAGGAAGAGCTTGTGCTCAGCAAGGATGCAGAGTCACACCCAACCCTGCTGCAATACCAGTCCTTCCAGTGACATGGCACACTGGCACAGCAACTCCCTGGACACTAGGAAGCCCCACATCCAGAATCTTCGCCTGACATTTCCATCTCCTGGGAATTTGTTCAGCCACTAAATACCCTACACCCCCTGGACTCCCACCAGGCCTTAACACAAGCTCTCCCCTCTCCTCAGATGCCAACCCCACCTTCCCACCTTTACCAGTCATTAGAGTCAACCAAGACAGAGATACCCCAAATATCACTTACCTCGCTTCAGGCATCCATCACAGGAAGGACAGGGAAAGAGCAGAACACAGAGTGAGTATGAACAATGAGGATTACATGTGCAGCCACAGAACCTCACAGACCAGCTTGTGGGAGGAGGGGGCTGGTGACAACAGTGAGCCAGAAAGTCATCAGGCATCAGGCAAGGGGAGCGGTTTGAGGTTCCGGCAGAATAGAATAAAAACCCAACAGCCTTTTGAACTATGGGGCATTCTTATCGGGAGGTACTGGGCATCGTAAGTTGGGGACAAGCGGTGGAAGGGGAGGGAAGCCTTAGCGTAGGGTTCCAGTAACATGAAAGCATCCATCCATGGGCATGTGGGTAAATTCCCAAAGCTTTGTTCACCTACTGCGCCAGTGTTAAGTGGTGGCCTGGTACACGCAATTCATGTGATAGATCAAGACACGAAAACTCTGAGGCACAGGCCAAAAAGCAGTCCCAGGGCAACCTGGCAGTGAGTTCTGCTCAATGGCTGGGAGGACACAGGCAGCACGGGGGAAACCATCAAGTGCTGTCCCTGTTTGAGGACCTGGTCTCTTAGGGAAAAGCTTTGGGGGTTGAAAACATGGTGCCTGCACTGTGGGGCTGAAGTCTGTGGCAAAGGGACTTGCCTTCCTGGGGCCCCAGATGGCGGTGAGACTACTTACACTTCCGGCATGGTGGCAGTGGGACAGCACCTAGGGGGCACAGAGGAATCATTCATGAGGGAAAGTGGAAACCCCTGCCCCCGCCCAGCTGGGCCTTGGGAGCTCAGCCTAGGAGACAGAGTCAGAACACAAAAGGAAGAAATCAGACACATTGGATTCCAGCAGGTCAAGATGGGACAGGGTTGCAGGGCAGGGGTCAGCCAACCTAACCTGGCCCCCAGCCTGTTTTTGCTTAAAGAATTGTAAGCTTTTTTTTTTTTTTTTTTTTTTTTAAGAATTTGCAACAGAAATCCTATGTGAGCTACAAAGCTATCTGGCCCTTTCCAGATAAAGCTTGCCAATCCCGGTGGAGAACAGAATGGAGTCCGTAGGAAATATGTTTGGAAAGTGAGAGCAGCTGGGCGCAGTGGCTCATGCCTGTAATCCCAGCACTTTGGGAGGCCAAGGCGGGCAGATCACAAGGTCAGGAGTTCAAGACCAGTCTGGCCAATATGGTGAAACCCCGTCTCTACTAATAATACAAAAATTAGCCAGCGTGGTGGTGCACACCTGTAGTCCTAGCTACTCGGGAGGCTGAGGCAGAAGAATTGCTTGAACCCAGGAGGCAGAGGTTGCAGTGAGCTGAGATCGCGCCACTGCACTCCAGCCTGGGTGACAGAATGAGTCTCTTTCTCAAAAAAAAATAATAATAATAAGTGAGAGTGTAGCTCGCTCATGAGGGCCTTGAAGCACAGGCTGAGTTTAGACTTTATCCTGTGGAATAAGGGTGGTCACTGAAGGGCTCAGAGAGAGGAAGGCCTAGAAAGTGAATGAGCAGAGTGGATGTTGGAAAACGGGTAGCTGCCACATGGCACAACTCCATCCACAGATGGCAATGCAACTGGCACCCCCAGGGTGGAGCAGTGGGAGGCCCTGAGTGGGAGAGGATAAGCTGCGAGGCAGGGGAAATCCTGTGTTCACCTAGTCTGTCTTTCCCCTCTCTGGGTTGGTTTTCCTCTCGGCAAAATTAGGGGTTAAATCAGTGGGTTTCTTCTTGATGTTTATTATTAATTAATATTAATTAATTAAAATAATATTTAATTAATATTATTTGGTTGAATATTTTGTTCTAACCAGATCGTACTTGGAAGTAAAATAAATTCAATCAGTAAAAGCAAAACGGCATTCTGTCTATCGGAAGGTGGAGGGTGGGAGGAGGGAGAGGATCAGGAAAAATAACTAATGGGTACGTTTCTCATACCTGAGTGTTGAAATAATTGATACAACAAACCTCCATGACACATGTTTACCTGGGTAACGAACCTGCACATCATGCACATGTACCCCTGAACTTAAAATAAAGGTCAAACAAACAAAAAGAGCCAAATGGCACTGGTTGAAGGGGGCTACTGTAGCAGCCCTGTGGTCTTCTGTGAGGACACTTGGCTGTGGAATACAGTTTGAAGCCCCCTGACCTGGTGATCCTGGGGCCCAGGCCAAAGAGGGGGTCCGTGAGGCTGCAGAGGGAGATGTTCCAAAACCAGACATAATTCACCGTCTTGCCTGGGCCTGGACACAGAGCATTCCAATGCAGGGGAAGGGAGGGACTGTGCAAAAGCTCAGGGAAAGGAAGGGGACAGCTGAGGTGGAGAGCAGGTGTGCAGCGGCGCACAGAAGCCCTGAGCCAGGCTGTGAAATGAAGGACGGGAGGGAGAGCCTAGTGTGTGTGGAGCGGGCAGGCATGGAGCTCGGGGGCAGGAGTTTGGACTTGGTTCAAGAACCTGGTTGGGGGGTCTGGGAAGTGGGAATTAAAAGACACTTGTAAAGTGCCTGCCAATAATTGTATCCCAGAGCCACCCCTTCCTCTGCCCTAATTCTCTCCTTTCCCTTTGTGCCCATGAAGCACTGTCTCCACCCCAGTGAACACAGCTTTGGCCACCTCCCCTGAATCTCCCAACGGGCCAGAAAGCCTTCTGGGCCTTCCTCCACCTCTGCCTCCACCACCAGGGGAGGGTAAGGCTGGGGTGGAGGAGGTGGAGGGGTAGTGTGACCCCAGAGTCTCAGCTGTCATGCCGGGGCACAGAGGGAGGGGTATGGAGACAATCCATGAATTCCTGAGATGCTTGGCTGGAATTAGATTTTATAGGCAGCTGCTTATTCTGAGGGCTCTGCTTCTCCAAAGACACTGAGGAAGTCCAAAGGAAACACCAGCTGGCGAAGAACCACCTCCAGGCCCATCTGTCCATCATCAGCCTCCAGGAATGCCAGTGTCCAGAGGGCACCAGGTCTGCGTCTGTCTCCCTGGGATGTGCCTTGTCCTTGGTGGGCATTTGGCAGTGATCGTGCCTCCCTGTCTCCCTCAGAGAGCCAACTGTCCCCAGTGTGGGGCCCTACCTTCCAAGGCCAGTTTACACCTCCTGCCAAGCTCTGACAAATGCCAGACCAAGGGGTCCCACGTCAGGCAAGAGGCCTCAGCCTGTGCTCTGACACCCACCAGATGGGGGCCCTTGCCAGGCTCTGTGGAAGACAAGCAAGGACTGATAAGTCGGGATGAAGATAGCAGCCACTGGAAGGCGTGGAGAGCCAGGATTCTATCTCCTCCACAAGTAGCCAGCAAGGAGATAATGAGAAAATCCTCCACCCGAGGGAGGGAGCAAAGAGTCTCTGGTGGTTGCCTCAGAGCTCGGCTTTCCCTTCCTTGAGGCTTTGCAGCGTGGAAGGGACTATCAGCTAGACTATGAGATTGAGTCTGTGTGTGTAAATGTGTGTAAGTGACTGTGTGTGAGAGTGTGTGTGTGTGTGAGAGAGAGAGTGTATGTGTAGGGGAAAGAACTGATCTCTTTGCACACCCAATGATCACGTCCACAAGTATCTAGTTAGGCTCATGTGCTTTCCCCTGCTCCCCGCCCCCTGACCTTGGACCCCCATTCAAGGGCATCCCTGTCTTCCTTGACTGACGGTTAACACTACCAAGCCCATGGTGCTGGGCTGCCCCCATCTTGAGCTCGGAACAGCAAAGCCTAATCCCAGAGCTGCTGTGGGACTGTGACTCCCAAACCTGGTGGCAGGTGCTGCCTTCAGCCCCCACCTGAGTCAGGGACCGCCACACGCCCCCTGCCCCAAGCCTTGGGTTGCCCCGTAGATACTGCCCTGGCTTATGTGTTCACTGGCTCCTGTGCCCCAACCCAAAATGCCACCACCATTGCCTTCCTCCAAGAGGACCCCCAGTATCTACTGCTGCTCCTCAGAGCCAGGAGCTCCCAGCAGGAGCGGTCAAGAGGGGTTGCCGGTCTGCCCTCCCCTGCTCTTGTGCTACGGTACCGAGGGATGGGCAAAGGGAGCTAACAGCGTTGCTCAAAGACAAAGAACACAGAAGCAAGATGGTTTCCTTGGTCAGCAGGGAGCTCTGGCCCTGCCTTCTAGGCTCCCTGGGAGTCCTGCGTGCCAGGCACCCTCCTTCTCTTCCGCTGCAGGCATTGCTGACTTTGAGCACTCACCCGGCTCTCTGATCCCAGGGCCACCCCTTCCCCGGGGTGCGCTCTCCCTCCCACACCCTGCTGGGCATCCTGTGTGAAAACATCATCCCTTAGGCTCTGCCTTGGGGCTCCTGAGGAACCTCATGGAAGATTCTGCTCCTTGCTCGCAGCCTCCAAATGGCCAGGAAAAGTTTTCACCTCTCGCAACAGTTTTGCAGGAGAGATGCCATTCTGTGGGACAAAATGCTGTGGGAGTATTTTAGGAATGTTCTACCAACAAACCAACTGCACAGGCAAGAAACGGTTTTCTCCAGCTCCAAGACCTCGCTTTCTCCTTAAACAAAAGCCCCAGGTTCTCTGCCTGGGATCAACCTACATCTGAAGTTCTGGGCTGCAGACGCTTACCTTGTTCAATCCTCGTGGAGCTGGGCTGGCCTGTGCCTCGCCGTAGACTGCAGACTGTGAGGGGCAGAGCCGAGGGGAGACTATGAAAACTGTGTCCAGCAGCAACTGGCCGGTAAAAATAGAACAGACCCACTGCCCCCTCCTGCTGCCCCTCCTCCCTCCCACCCCTCCCACCACACACACGCACACACCTCCCAGGGCAGATGCGTGCTGCAATGCACACAACAGGCACATAGGCGGAAAGCCATGTGAGTTTGCGGCTCAGGAGCAGAGGCAAATTCTGTGCACATAGGTGCCACCAACTGAGTGAAACCAGCACCCACCTGGGGAGACTTGAGCTGCAGAAAGGGAAAGAATGAACAGCCAGACCAGGTGTGGGGACTGAGCAGAGATGGGACCGGGAGGGGGAATGAGGGAGAGCAAAGGGCCACAGCGAAGGCCCAGAGGGGCAAGTAGCAGCTGGGGGAAGAGGACCATTGGGCTAAGCCTGCATCTCTTATAAGGCAATATGGAAATGAGGCCCCCGAACCCATGCCCCAAAAGCCCAGGAGGGCTAAAGACTCAGCTTTCAGGGATTTTTCAGTGGCTCTGGTGCACGTGAGATAAGAGGGTGCCTGGCTGTGGGGAGTGATGTGAGCAGTGTTGCAGGCTGACCCCAGTGAGTGTTTCCAGGGCTGAGCAGAATGGCAGTGGCAGCAGGGCCCACCTTTATGCTCAGGGAGGTCTGAGGGTCTGCAGACACTCTGCATCCCCCTCCAGATGGGTTTCCTGGAGTCTAGATTTCCCAGGTTCCAAAAGACACCTGAGTCTCATGCCTGGAACTCAGTGAGACTAATTCACCTCTCCCCTGCCCTAATCTTCATCTCCAGCCAGAAGCTAACAGATCCCAGGGAACTGGAGCCACAGGGGCTGCACCTGTTTACTGGGTATTTTTAGGATGGTTGATGGACACATAATACCGACCCTATAGTCAGAGAAAGACAATGCCTGCTATGTTAATCCTGTGGCTATTATAGTCTGTCATCTCATGGGTTGGGGCAGGACACTGACCCTCTCAGAGGCCAGAGAGAGGCCTCTCAAGCAGGAGGTTAGGGAGCCCCAGCCATGCTCCCCATTTGGAGAGGGAGAGAGTAATGGGCAGGGGTGTCCTAAGGAGACACACCCCAGTGCCCACAGAGGTAAAGGCCCTGCCCTCTCTACACCGACATTCTGCTGCCTAATAGAGGTTGCTTTAATTCTGTTCTGGTCGGGTCAACTTTGAGAAGCCTCTATGCGAGAAGGCTGCCAGGGAGAAATGACAGGGTCTGGGGAGGCATAGAGGTTGGGGACATAGGATTCCAAGTGGAGAGGCTGGGATGGATAATGAAGGCGGGCTCCAGCCAAAAGGAGCAGCTAGAGGGGAGAAGGAATTTAGGGGCTTTGCAGATGAGCCTACTGGAGTTTATTGCCTTGGCTTATTGTAATTTATACAATAACTTTCCATTTATTTATTTACTTTTTGAGACAGAGTCTCGCTCTGTCACACAGGCTGGAGTACAGTGGCTCACTGGAACCTCCACCTCCCGGGTTCAAGTGATTCTCCTGCCTCAGCCTCCTGAGTAGCTGGGACTATAGGCGCGCCACCTTGCCTGGCTATTTTTTGTATTTTTAGTAGAGATGGGGTTTCGCCATGTTGGCCAGGCTGGTCTCAAACTCTTGGCCTTGAGCGATGCACCTGCCTCAGCCTCCCAAAGTGCTGGGATTACAGACATGAGCTACCACGACCAGCCTATACAATAACTTTCTTAAAAGGTCTTGATATCCTCAAAAAATGAATTCTCTGCATGAATTATCCTGCTTTTTGAAAAGGAAAAATAAAAGAGGACAGTTCGACAAATAGAAGAACAAAGCAGGGTGAACACAAGCCAAGAAAGTAGGTGGCCGGATGTCCGCAGCAAGACGGGAGAACATAGCGCAGCCAGGGGCCCTCTCTGGGCAGGAGCCATGGAGAATCTTAGACTCGGAGTGATTCATCTTCACACTCTGTTGGGCAGCATGGGGCCAGGACCCCTCACCCCAGTGTCCCAACTCCATCCCTACCATCCCTGCACTCCATGTGGAATCCAGCCTCCAGCTCACCCTCTCAGATCCACCCTGATCTTCAGCCCCAGTTCACAAACTGACTTCTCTGGAGTCTCTCTCCTGCAGTCTCTCAAAGGTGGCCTTCAAAAGCAAGAATGCAGTGCCCTGTTGTCCTTGCCCCTGACCCCCATCTTCCTTCATGTATGAAGTGGGTGCAGAGCAGGCCCCAATGATTCAGGCCGCCCACACCCAGCTGAGGGGCCGCCACTGGAGGTCTCAGCCCTGTGGCCCACTTGCTGCCCCAGCCAAGTGCGCCTCCACAGCCTTTCTCCTCCCCTCCTTGCCTACAGAAAAGGTCACCCCTTCTCATTGCACATCTGCCCTGGGGCCAGGCTTCCTATTCTCCCTGCAGAGCAGGCACAGCTGTCCCAGAGCTGAGGTTCTGTCTGACACAGATGCTCACTGGTCAGGGAGGACCCTTCCTAGACACAGAGCCAGAGAGAGTGCTCCTGGCCCTGGAGAGCCCCAGGCAGCACCCTTTGTGCTAGGCTGAATAACGGCCCCCATAGGTGCCCATGCCCTAATGCAAATGTGAATCTGTTACCTTATATGGCAAAGGGACTTTGCAGATGTGATTACATTAAGATACCTGAGATGGGGAGATTATCCTGGATTATCTTGGTGGGCCCAATGTAATCGCAAGTGTCCTTCTCAGCTGAGTGAGGCATGAGGAGCAGGGTTGAGAGAAGGAAATGTGATGAAGGAAGCAGACGTCAGAAAAGATGCTATGCTGCTGGCCTTGATCATGGAGGGAGTCCATGAGCCAAGGAATGCAGGCAGCCTCTAGAAGCCAAAAAAGGCCAGGGAACAGCTTCTCCTCTAGAGCCTACAGGGGGAAGCAGGCCTCCCACCACTTTGCCTTGCAGCCCAGGGAGACTGACTTCAGACTTCTGCCCTCCTGAACTGTAAGATAATAAACTTGGGTTATTTGTGCTGACTTGTCACAGCAGCAATGAGAAACTAATACATTCTTCAGTGCCTTGATGGGCCCTGGACTTCATGGTTCCAGCTATGCTTGGGACTAGCCAGGAAAACGGTGAGCCTGGGAGGGTCAGTGAAACAAACCAGCCCAGGTTTCACAGCAAGGCAGCCCTGAGGAAGAGTGGGCCAGAATCCAGCCCAACCAGGGCCTGGCCTTCCGGAAAGCCAGTTCTGATCTTGCCGAGAGCATCGCAGAACGCCAGAGCAGGAAGACTGTCCAGTCCCATCCATGTGCCTGTGAGGAAATCCAGGAGAGGCCACAGGGTGAGGGGTTAGGTCTCCTAACTCCCAGCCCAGTGCTCTGTCACGCCGCCCACAAAGCAGAGACACTTCCCTAACCTTAACTTTAGCCCAATTCTAACCCTAACACTAACCCTCCTTTTAACCCCAATATAATCCCTGTCCCTGTCTTTATCCCTAACCTACTAGAACCTTCACCTTCTTGCTCTCTACTCTCTTGCTTGGTTTACTGAGGTGGCTGCTTGCCCTCTCAATCCGTTCTGCACACAACATGAAAAATGCTGAAACTGACCTTGTTCTAATTCCTAGTCCAGCTTCATCTCCAAGCCCTACTCTAGACCACATGAGTTTCCCCTCCTGGCATTGGCCCTAGCCTTATTGCAGGCCTTCTAGACACTAAGCTGAATTTAGGTTCACTGCAGAATTGATCCAGCTATGCAGCAGCTTCTCTGAACCTTGGCTTCCTCATTTGTAAAGTGGCTTAAGGGTGTGCAGGGACCTGAGGCTGAGCGTGGCTTCCATGGGGTCCCCCTCCCTGGGACAAGGCTGCTGGCTTTCCCTTAACCTCTTCTTAAAAATATTTTTTAATTTTTTATAGAGGTGGGGTCTCCTTATATTGCCCAGGTTGGTCTTGAACACCTGGGCACAAGCAATCCTCCTGCCGTGGCCTCCCAAAGTGCTGGGATTACAGGCATGAGCTACCATGTCTGGCCCCTTTATCCTCTTTTAAAGTCCAGGGAGAGGCTGAGGCAGCCTTGACCAGAATCCAGGCCTCAGGAGAATGGCCTCTGTGGTCAGTACCCTCTCAGATCTTCTGTGACTGCCCAGCTCAATGGAAATGGATGGAAGAATTGCCAGGAGAAGGAGTGAGAACCAGAGCTGGCCAGATCGCGGGAGGAAGGGGCAACTCCAGGAAAGAGGGATGGTGAGATGGGTGTCGGTGAGAGGAGAAGGCCTGGAGGGGTTTCCAGCCTCCAGTGCCACTGGCTTCCAGTGTCATCCTTGTCCCTCCCAGGTCTGGGTAGGCCACAGGGCAAGGGAAGGAAGTGTCTGGCCAGAGGAGCTAAGCCTTGTAAGGCCGTGGGTTGTGGAGTCAGGGCCTATCACCTCAGAGGCTGACACCTGTCAGCCCTGGCTGCCCTGGCTTGGTTTGGGAAGCACAGAAGCCCAAATTAGCAAATGACAAAGCCCAGACCATCTGTCTTCCCAGCAGCCCCTCCTGACACGGGCTCTCCCGCCACTACTCAGGGGCATTCGCTTCAGTGACAGCCAACCCCACGCTCCCCCCACCGCCTTCTCCACCCACCCCCTCTTAAGCCCATCGTGGTTCCAAGGCCAGCTTTCTGTGGCTGAGTTCTGACAGGGGGCAGGGCTGGGGGCTGAGGGGACTAGAGCAGAAGGAACAAAGAAACCAAAAGCTGTCACCCCCAATTTTTCACCACAAATCAGCCTCACGTGAAAGTTTGTGGCATTAGAGACATAGCATAGTGAGGTGAGTCAACACATGACTTTGGAAGTAGACGGCTCTGCCACTCACCAGGAACACTCACTAGTGAAGCTTAGCAATGTATCCCTCTGAGCCTCCACTTTCTCATCCGTGAAATGGGGATAATAATGGTGCCCACCCGGGGGGTTGCTGTGAGGCTCCAATGAGGTGCTGTGTATAAAGGGCATTGCAAAGGCCTGGCACAAGGCAAATGCTGAACGAATGTTGGTTCTTAGTATATACCCCTCGAGGCCACACACTAATGTTCTGAGGTAGGCACTATTACTTACCCTGCTATACCCACGAGGAAACAGACTCACAGTGGCTCAGCAATCACCCAGGGTCCCACAGCAAGGACGAGGCAGAGCTGAGAGCTGCACCCAGCTCTCTGGTGCCAAAGTCCGTGCTCCCGCACATAGTAAGTGTTCAGTAAACAGGGGCCGTCTCTATGACTTTAATGTCCTCATCTTCAGCCAACACTGTAGTTCCCACAGAGAACTTGGAATTGACCAGTGTTGTGACCCCAAAGCTCTGTATAATTCATCCCAACATTAAACACAGTAAATGGGCTGAGCATGGTGGCTCGGGCCTGTAATCCCAGCACTTTGGGAGGCTGAGGCAGGCAGATGGCTTGGGCTCAGGAGTTTGAGACCAGACTGGGCAACATGGCAAAAGCCCTATCTCTACAAAGAATACAGAAATTAGCCAGGTGTGGTGGCGCAAGCCTGTGCTCCTGGCTACTCGGGAGGCTGAAGTGGGAGGATTGCTTGAGACCAGCAGGAGGTCAAGGCTACTATGAGCCGAGATCACATGCCACTGTACTCCAGCCTGGGCGACAGAGTGAGACTCTGTCTCAAACAAAACAAAAAAAAAGCATAAGTGATGGTTTGAATGACTGATTCTTGATGTACCTAATTGTAAGAGGTTTGGCTGTGTAGTAACAGATAATATTAGCCACTCTTTTTAGCACTGAGACACCATGAGAGGAGACTCTTCTTCCCCTCCAGGGAGGCCTGGGTGAGGCTAGAGGTGGGGTGAGTGGAAGTGAAGGAGAGGCAGGGCAGAGGGAAGAGGCTGAGGGTCTTGTGAGTCCCTGCAGCTCCCAGCACTGGGCAGGTGGGGGTACATCTCTCACACTCTGCACCCTCCACACACCTCCCCATGCCCCGACCCCCTCCCATACCCACCACCCTCTGCCAAACCTGTTGCTTTGCTTCTCTCTCGAACTACCTGCTCCTTGAGCTCAGCATTGCCACACCCTGAATTCTCTTCTGGCCCATCTAGTTTCTCCCATCAGCCCAGTGCTAGAATGAAGGAGGAAGGCCCAAAGACTACCCTTCCTGTGGCAGGAAGCCCCAGGTTCCCCTTTTCTGTGCTGCCGCTGAGCCTCCACACTCTGAGTCCGGGACTGGCAGTGCCTTGACAGGTACCCTCGACACAGGCTGCCTCTCCAGGAATCCCCATAATAAGTCGGTGGGGCTGACTCTGTATGTCCAGGGACGGGGGGATGTGGAGGATAGTGATGGAGAGTGAGCTAGCAAATTAGGTGTAGACCCCTCCCTAGAAACTAATTATTTTCAAGCTGGCACATGAGCAGTTAGCAACCCTGGGAACTAGGACACCAGGTTACTGTGTGTCTCTCCCAATTCTGCCCCACGCTACCCACCCACCAGGTTCCACCCAGCTCTCCTGCACAGGACTTTCTGTCTCCAATGCTTACTTGCTTCTAGGCATTGCCTCCCCTGTGTTTTTGGGTGCACAGTTCTACCTTCCCTCTGAAAAGGCTGTCCCCAGAGGCAGCTGATGGGGCTTCTCTCCTCCATCTGTTCGCTCTGGACCCAGCATGGTGTGCAGCAGAACAGGCCCCTGCCCACTACCCCACCCACCCCCAGTGGTTTTCAAACCCTTATACGGCATCCAAATTTTGGGGAGGGCTTGTTAAAACACAGATTCTGGGCCTCACCTCCTCAAATTTCTGATTCACCAGGTCTGGGGTGAAGCCCAGAATTTTGCATTTCTAACAATTTCTCAGGTGGTACTTACGCTGCTGGCCTGTGGACCTCCCTTTAAGAACCATTTAGGCAGCTGAGACTTCAACAGCAAGTTTCCAAGATGCCACCCAAAGGAACAAGTGGTTCTGGAAAAGGGGAAAGTGGGAGCAAACTCTGGGAGTGACAGTGCTGGCAAGAAGGCTCAGGGTCCCAAAGGCGGTGGCAATGCAGCTAAGGTCAGACACATTCTGTGTGAAAAACATGGCAAAATCATGGCAGTCATGGAAAAGTTAAAGTCTGGGATAAGATTCAATGAAGCGGCCTCACAATACAGTGAAGATAAAGCCAGGCAAGGGGGCGACTTGGGTTGGATGACCAGGGTCCATGGTGGGGCCGTTGCAGGAAGCAGCATTTGTCTTGTCTGTAAGTGGGATGGATAAGCCTGTATAACATCCACCAGTTAAGACAAACTTTGGATATCATATTATTATGGTTAAAGGAAGAAAATAAAATCATATGAAAGACTGAAAATAAAAAACACCTAAAAGCACCCCTTCTAGGCAGACACAACACTTTCGTGATCACCCTCAGCAGGGCCCCTGAACTGGGCATAGGCAGCCCCGGCCCTGGTCCAATCCCCATGCTGCCCTCCCCACCCTACGCTTCAGACCCAGAGAACTCTGGAGCCCCCCAAACACTCTTTATCAGGCACCAACCCAGGCCCTGGGGTACAATGATGAATCTTGGCTCCTGTCCCTGCCACTGTCCTCAGCACAGTGCTGGCCTCATGGATGGTTTGGGCAGCTGGACACAGCCCCTCGACGTTCCTGATCCCCTCATACCATGCTCACTCCATTCCCATCTTCCCGTGCAGCAGATGGCGACGGACAGAAATTATTTTCTTCTTTGCCAGAGGAACGCACTTAGTGCCAGGGCTAAGAGAGGAGAGTGAGTCTGTGGGGACGGCATCCCAGCCTGCCGTCCTTCCCTGGGGCCTGCTGGAGCAGCCTGGCCCACCCCAGCACCAGGTCCGTGTGCCCAGCTGCCTGGGCAACACCCTGGCTCAGAGCTCTCTGTGTCTGAAGCGTAGGGTGGGGAGGACAGCATGGGGGATGGGCCAGGGCCGGGGCTGCCCATGCCCAGTTCAGGGGCCCCGCTGAGGGTGAGCACTGCCAAGCCCCTCCTCGCTTGATGGCCCCACCCTGAACCCTCTCTGCTCCCTCTCTGTTCTCCCTGTCACACAAAGGCCCAGCCACAGCCACTGAGCCAAACCAGAAATCTGAGGGTCACCCCCTCTGCTCCCTTTCCTTCCTCCTCACAGCCAGGAGAGCAGCAAGTCCTGTCCTGCTCCCCTTGAGGCCTCCTAACCTGGCCTCCTCCACAGACCCATGCCACTGTTTTTGCTCGAGCCACTGCCTTCTGCCAGCTTCACGGCAGCAACCTCCTCACCGCTCTGGCTGACTGCTCCAGAAGCCTCTCCATCCCACTACTGCCAGA
Organism: Symphalangus syndactylus; assembly: GCF_028878055.3. Lineage (NCBI taxonomy): Eukaryota > Metazoa > Chordata > Mammalia > Primates > Hylobatidae > Symphalangus > Symphalangus syndactylus. The sequence continues at coordinate 21,605,679 of NC_072434.2, read as the reverse complement.
ACCGCCTTCCTTCAATGACAATATGAGGACAAAATGCAAACCTGTGGTCAAGTCACATGCGCTTTTGTGATCACACCCTTACAGCTTCCCTAGCCCCTATGCCCCCTGGTCCCAGCTGCACAGAACTATTCAACATCCCCAGATCACCAGAGGCTTCTCCAAAGGCCCTTCTCTCCCAATCCACCCATCCTCCTACACTCCTCCAAGTCTCAGTGAAGCACTGACTCATTCAGGAAGTCTACCCTGACCACCCGACTGCATTAGGAGCCGCTCCTCCAGGCCCCATAGCCCTGTATGTCCCTCTTTCTCTACATGGCATCCACAATATTGAAGTCATCTATTTACTCATCTGGGAGAAACTTGAGTGTCATCACTATGTCTTACGAAGTTTTATATCCTCAGTGACCACCACAGTGCCTGACACATAGTAGATGCTCATTGAATAAACGAATGGACAAGTAGCCAACACAGAAAGGCACCTTCTGGCCAGACACAGTGCAGGAAATTGCCTCTCATGGCTCAGGAGGAATCTTTGCTTGTTTCTCAGGGTCCTGAAATAAGGCTAGGGGGCTCATGGCTAAGGGTACAGGGAAAGGAACGTCTGAGAAGCCATCTCTTTCAAGTTCTTGGCACCTGGAGTGTCTGGGCACCAGATGCCCCCTCCCCCAGAGAGAAGCAGCCGCAGCCACTCACTGACCTTGACATAGGTGATGAACTGCTCGCCCCTCCAACAATGTGCTCGGACACACATAGAAACAACAGCTGGGCCCTGGGCCTTTGTTGATGTTAAACTTAGGCCCTGGGAGGTCACCCTGAACTATGACCACCCCCTCCACCCCGTGCCCAGGCTGGGACCAGAAATGTCAGGGGGAAGCAGGTGCCAACACAGACAAAGAGCCCTGCCCTTGTTTCTGGTGTGTATCCCCACCTCCCTGGCCGCTTCCTCCTCCGGCTGCATTCTCCTCCAAAGCCCCGTACCTCCACAGACCCCAGCCCTCCTTCTTTCCCGCTCTCACTCCCATGCCCCCACCCCATGACTGTTTTGCAGGAGGCTTGGGGAGAAATTGAGCAGGGTGGGACATTCTCAGTCAGCAGATCTAATGAAGATCCTTCCAGACCCTAGCCGGGATAGGACAACCTCTCCAAAACTCTGAGGCTGGGCTAAGCCTCTTTCTGAGGATAGGGCTTTCATGGGGTCTCACCCTGTTCACACTGGGGCAGGGGGAGGGGCAAGCTGCTACCCTCCTCTCCATGCAAGAAAGAGGAGGCCTCCCTTTGCTTCCTTATACATGCGGACTCCCAGCCACACTTCCACCCATCTCTTTGCTGGTCATCAGGGCTCAGCTATAGGAAAATTGGTAACACAAAGCCCAGCTCTAAGGTGCTCACCGTCAGTCCAGCAGGGAACAGGACTGCAGACATATTACTACACCCAGAGTGCACCTGCTGCAGCAGAGGCTGGAAACCAAACAGGGCCCTTGGGAGCTGGGGGTGGAATGAATTTCCCCAGCCAAAGCAGGGGGTGGAGAGGGATTAGGCCCCCTAAGACAGACCCCTCTCCACCCCATCACGGACTATCCTGGGCTTGCAACGTGGTAAGCTTCTTGAAGAGTGGTCCACCGACTCCTGGGGGTACCATATTTGTCTTTGCATTGGGTTGGCATGTGGGCTGATAGTGCAAAGGCAATGGTGGGTAAAACTGGTGCCTTATTCTTTCCCACATTGCAGTCATTGGGGCCAAAAAGCCAGTTTTATTTAAGTGTCCTTGATGAAACAGAAAAAAATGTTAATTGTATTAAATTAAACATGTTTAGAATATAGAGCACTTCTGCCATAGACCAAAGTATATGGAATACATATCTACATATCTATGTAAGCTATAAGTGCTGTATTCCATCATAAAACATCTTTTTTTTTTTTTTTGAGACAAAGTTTCGCCTTTGTTGCCCAGGCTGGAGTGCAATGTCACAATCTCAGCTCAACACAACATCCACCTCCAGGGTTCAAGCGATTCTCCTGCCTCAGCCTCCCAAGTAGCTGGGATTACAGGCATCCACCACCACACCCGGCTAATTTTGTATTTTTAATAGAGACAGGGTTTCTCCATGTTGGTCAGGCTGGTCTTGATCTCACGACGTCAGGTGATCCGCCCACCTCAGTCTCCCAAAGTGCTGGGATTATAGGCGTGAGCCACTGCGCCCAGCCAAGACATCATTTTTACTTGAGTAAAGGACTGATTGAAAAACTATTGTCTGGATGCAGTGGCTCACACTGGTAATTCCAATACTTTGGGAGGCCGAGGTGGGAGGATTACTTGAGACCAGGAGTTTGAGACCAGCCTGGGCAACATGTAAGACCTCATTTTTACAAAAAATACAAAAATTCGCCAGTCATAATCGTGTGCACCTGTAGTCTCAGCTACTTGGGAGGCTGAGGCAGGAGGATCACTTGAGCCTGGGAGGTCGAGACTACAGTGAGCTAAGATAGCACCACTGCACTCCAGCCTGGGCAACAGAATGAAATCCTATCTCAAAAAAAAAAAAAAAAAAAAAAGGAAGGGAAGGGAAGGGGAGGGGACGGGAGAGGAGGAAAGGGGAGGGGAGGAGAGGGGATTATTGGCCGGATGCAGTGGCTCATTCCTGTAATTCCAGCACCTTGAGATGCCAAGGTGGAAGGGTCACTTTAGTCCAGGAGTTGGAGACCAGCCTGGGCAACATGGAGAGACATCTTCTTTACAAAAAAGTGCAAAAATTAGCCGGGCGTGGTGGCACATGCCTGTAGTCCCAGCTACTCAGAAGGCTAAAGTGGGAGGATCACTTGAGCACAGGTGGTCGAGGCTACAGTAAGCTGAGATTGAGTCACTATACTTCAGTCTGGGCAGCAGAGGGGCACCGGTCTCAAAAAAAAACAAAAAAAAAAGAGAGAAGAAAAGAAAAAGAAAAACTGTTAATTGGACTTGACTATTTTCTCAAAAATGAACAAAGTAAGCCTGTGACTTTTTTTTTTTTTTTTAAACAGAATCTTGCTCTGTCACCCAGGCTGGAATGCAGTGGCCCAATCTCGGCTCACTGCAGCCTCCACCCTCCAGGTTCAAGTGATTCTTGTGCTCCAGCCTCCTGAGTAGCTGTGATTACAGGCGTGCACCACCACAGCCAGCTATTTTTTGTGTTTTTAGTAGAGACGGGGTTTCACCATGTTGGCCAGGCTAGTTTCAAACTCCTGACCTCAGGTGATCCTTCAGACTCACCCTCCAAAAGTGCTGGGATTATAGGCATGAGCCACCACTCCCAGCCTAAGCCTGTAACTCCAAGGAAAACAGTTCAGAGTACTTGTTGCCAATTATAAAATTCAAGCTTTCCAACAAAAATTTGAATCTTGAAAAGTTCTATCTGCCATCATGAGCTTGACAGGTTCCCAAACATGTAAAGACTTTTCAGATAAGATCAATGGTGATATTAAGGATGTAATTGTTTATCATTGTTTAATGTATGAAATGCATCAACATTTGGAAAATATGCATAACTTGGAACATCAATATCCTCCAAATGACCAAGGCATAATGTCGCAAAATCCAGAGTATTAAAACTTTATTGATAGGTTTCAGATTGTACATTGTAACTAACCCTTAAGGAACTCCCACCTATCGAGTTTTGATGTAGTATCCAAGAATATCCACAATTCTCTGAAAAAGCTATTAAAATACTTCTCTCAGCCAGGCACAGTGGCTCACTCCTGTAGTCCCAGCACTTTGGGAGGCTGAGGTGGGTGGATCACGAGGTCAGAAGTTTGAGACCAGCCTGGCCAACATGGTAAAACCGTTCTCTACTAAAATACAAAAATTAGCTAGGCATGGTGGCATGCACCTGTAATCCCAGCTACTCAGGAGGCTGAGGCAGGAGAATCACTTGAACCAGGGAGATGGAGGTTGCAGTGAGCCAAGATCATGCCATTGCACTCCAGCCTGGGCAATAGAATGAGAATCTGTCTTGAAAAAAAAAAATACCTCTGTTTTCTGACTACATATCTATGCAAGACTAGATATTTTTTGTTGTATTTCTAACAAACAGATTGATTGCAAAGCAGATATGAGAATCCAACTGTTTTCTATTAGGCCAGACAAGTAAAAGGATTTGTAAAAACGTAATAAAATGCCACTCCTTACTAGGTATTTCTGCTCTGTAATTTTATCACAAAACCTTTTATTTATAATAAATAATAATATTTTATTTGTATTTATTTTTTACACTATAATGTATAATGTATTGTTACATTATTTATGATGTATAATAAAATAAGTTAACATGTAAAATGGGATTATTATAATTACTGAATGAATTAATATATTTTAGGCTGGGTGCAGTGGCTCACACTTTTAATCCCAGCACTTTGAGAGGCTGAGACAGGCAGATAACTTGAGCTCAGGAGTTCAAGACCAGCCTGGCCAACATGGTGAAACCCCTGTCTCTACTAAAAATGCAAAAATTAGCCAGGCGTGATGGCACATGCCTGGAATCCCAGCTACTCGGGAGGCTGAGGCAGGAGAATCACTAGAACCCAGGAAGCGGAGGCTGCAGTGAGCCAAGATTGCACCACTGCATTCCAGCCTGGGCAACAGAGCAAGACTCTGTCTCAAACACATATATGTTTACCTTTTTTTCTCCGTTTTAATTTCTGATATGGAGAATATTGATAGATTTAACTGACTTAAACAAAAAGTCTTTGGAGTCCTTAACAAAGGGTGTAAAGGGTCCTGGGTCTCCCTCTGTTGCCTAGAGTGTCACAAACTCCTCCTAAGCTCAAGCAATTCTCCCGCCTTGACCACACAAAGCATTGGGATTACAGGTGTAAGCCACTGCGCCCGGCCAGGGGTATAAATGTTTCATTCAAAGTTGGTGACCTGGGGCTGCTACATTGAGACCTGACTTTACACCCTTTATTATTAATCTGAGAACCAACATTCTATGTTTTTAGCAGATTATTATTATTATCCTGATTTACATTATCATCTACAAAATAACACAAAAGATGAAATAATCAAGAAAATATAAAGTATGATTTTTAATTATGCCCAATGGCAGCCAATAACAGGATTCAACCAAGAATTTTTTTTTTTGAGGCGGAGTCTCTCTCTGTAACCCAGGCTGGAGTGCAGTGGCGCAACCTTGGCTCACTGCAACCTTTGCCTCCCAGGTTCAAGTGATTCTTCTCCCTCAGCCTCCCAAGTAGTTGGGACTACAGGCGCCAGCCACCACGCCCGCCTAATTTTTGTATTTTTAGTAGAGACAGGGTTTCACCGTGTTGACCAGGCTGGTCTCAAACTCCTGACCTCAGGTGATCTGCCCACCTCGGCCTCCCAAAGTGCTGGGATTACAGGCGTGAGCCACTGCGCCCAGCCCAAGAATTTTTAATATCCAAGTTATTGTGTGTAAGATCAGTCATTGCTAGTGAGCTCCAGGTATTTTGTGGTTTAATAAAATGCCCTGAAGGCACTGCATGAAACAGTAGCATTATAAAACTGTGATTTTTGTTTCAGTCCTCTGTGTGGGTTATGTGAGAAAACCCTGGCATTGGCTGACCTAGTCCCAGGAGCTGTATTTCTATTCCTGGAATAAAGAGATAAAGTTCTTCTTCTTGCCACCAGAGGGAGCATTGGTGAGCCTTGGTGCGTGTGTGTGTGTGTGTGTGTGTGTGTGTGTGCGCGTGCGTGTGTGTGTGTGTGTACGTGGAGAGAGAGAGAGACAGAGAAACAGAGAGAGAAAGAGAAAGAACGTGTGGGTGACTTGTTTGTGACCGACTATATGCCTGAGATCGCTTGGGTGTGAAACTTTCAGAGTGGCTGATTTTATGTGAATGTCCCTCCTCCCTCCACCCACATGATAAACAATCAAAAGTGTTTCCAGTCCCAACCTCTTACTCATCACTCCCTGAACCTTCCCTGAACGCTTGTTCACAGCTAGGTGATCTGGGTGGATTCCAGGGCTAAAGCTTGGAGAGCAACAAATACAGTTCATCTGAGAGAAGCGTCTTGCGACGCAGTTACTGTAACCCCAACATAGTTGCTTTGGACCTGTCTGTCTTTCTTAAAGTGAAGTCTCCCTGTAATCCCAGAATTCCCTTGAGGATCTAAGTGTTCTATGGTTCTTAACTTTTGGAAGGGAGTTCAAGCTTCCTTTGAAAACTTTTGCAATCCAAAAGCATTCACACGCATCATTTTGAAAAGCCAAAAGCTATTCCACACCAATTCCAGCAGGCTCAGAGACCCTCTGGAACCCATTCAAGGACACACATGGGAAGGAGGCCTGACAAGTAGTGTGTGCACCAGTGTCTCTAAAGACTTCAAGATGCTTCATTCCAGGAAGAGACATCAGCTGCAGTAGCCCCTGCTCCTCTCTGGACGTGGTCAACAGCGACACTGAGAAGTGGAGAGAGCTTGGAGAGAGAAGGCGGCTGACTCTAGAGGGAGGTGTGGAGCCGGGAGTGAGTGGATGGTCCCTGATGCCTCAGGAGACCGAGGTATGAAGAAAATTCCCATTTCCACTATTGAAGGATATTGAGGTTCCCAGGGTGCCTTGTGGAGTCCAGGGAGCCAGGAATCTCACAGCCTGTAACAAAATGATATTCACTCCCAACTCCAAGTGCAGCCACCTCAGAATAATTCAGGGGGTTCAGCCTGTAGTGAAGTATACTCTTGCTATACCCTTCCTGGTATCCTCTCCACCTACCTTGATAAATGTGAATTTTTTGTGATTCAATCTAAAATCCAGACAGAAGGGAAGCCTGCTTTTCCTGCCTTGTTGGCCACATGAATATATTAAAAACTCCCCAAACACTTGTAATACTTGCAATAACATGTGTTTTACTGTTATACTGAGAAGGTAGTGATGAATTCTCTCAGAGGGGACTCAAGAGAAGATCTGCAGAGGGCATGCTCTGAGCTGGATTTTGTAGGATGTATAGGAGTTCATCAGGCAAACAAGGAAAAAGGGCACTACAGACCCAAGGAACAGCCTGGCCATGGCACAGTGGCATAACAAAGCATGGCATGTGGGGAACTCTAGCAAGTTTACTCTTGCTATGGAAGAGACAAAAGTTAAGAATAAGCCCAAAGGGGAATGGATGTGTTCTTTTTTGTTTTGTTTTGTTTTGTTCTTTTGAGATGGAGTCTCACTCTGTCGTCCAGACTGGAGTGCAGTGGTGCGATCTCGGCTCACTGCAACCTCCCCCAACCCAGTTCAAGCGATTCTCCTGCCTCAGCCTCCTGAGTAGCTGGGGCTACAGGCGCCCAACATGCCTGGCTAATTTTTGTATTTTTAGTAGAGATGGGGTTTCACCATGTTGGCCAGGCTGGTCTCGAACTCCCGACCTCAGGTGATTCACCCTCCTCGGCCTCCCATAGTGCTGGGATTACAGGTGTGAGCCACCACGCCCAGCCATTGATGTGTTTTAAAGAGAGGCAGAGGAAGAAACTCAGAAGAGGAGAGAAAAAGAGACAGGGCTAGAATAAGATTAGTATGATGTCACAGAAGTCAAGGGGAGACAGAGTCCTGAAGGGACTATTAATATAGTTAATTAATGTGATATTATTAATTTTATTAATAATTAATATAACACTAAAGTCCTCAAAACCCTCTCTGGAAAAAAGCATAGGCCACAGATCCTACCGTGGTTTGTGTTTCTTTTTCCTAAGCGTGTCCTCAACCTTGGCAAAATAAACTTCTAAATCGACTGAGATCTGTTTAGACACTTGTTGGTTTACAAAACATACAATGCAAAGAACAGAACAAAACATCAAAAAACTATGATTAATATTTCCAAAGACAGAGAGATAATATTGCATCCATGAAATGGGAAAAGAATCCATACAAAGAAGGAAAAAATAACATTCAGAAAACAAAAGGAACTCTATCTCTCTTTTTTTTTTTTTTTTTTTTTGAGACGGAGTCTGGCTCTGTCGCCCAGGCTGGAGTGCAGTGGTGCGATCTTGGCTCACTGCAAGCTCCGCCTCCCGGGTTCAAGCCATTCTTCTGCCTCAGCCTCCCAAGTAGCTGGGAATACAGGCGCCCACCACCACGCCCGGCTGATTTTTTGTATTTTTAGTAGAGATGTGGTTTCACCATGTTAGCCAGGATGGTCTCGATCTCCTGACCTCGTGATCCGCCCGCCTCGGCCTCCCAAAGTGCTGGGATTACAGGCGTGAGCCACCGCACCCGGCAAGAACTCTTAATAATTAGGAATATGACAGCAACAATAACATGTTAATTGGAAGGGCTAGAAAATAAAGTTGAAGAAAGATTCCAGAGGCACAAAAAAAGATGGAAAATAGATCAAGAAAGATAAGAAAATTCAGGATCATCCAGGAAGTCCAATATTTTACTACTGGAACTCCAGAAAAACAGAACAAAGAGCTGGAAATGGTGATAGTTACCAAAGAACTTGAACGCACAACGTTCCAGGGGCTAGGGCTCACCAAGTCCCAGCTCTATTAATCACAAAGACCTAAGGCACGGGAGACAAAGAGAAGACATTTGAAACTTCCAAAGAGAAAAATGGGTCACATACAAAAGATTCAAAATTGGATAGTTTTAGGCTTCTCAAGAGCAACACAGGAAACTAGAATACAATAGAAAAATCTCTTTAAAATTTTTTTTTTCTTTTTTTTGAGACAGTCTCCCTCTGTCACCCAGGCTGGAGTGCACTGGAACAATCTCGGCTCACTGCAACCTCCGCCTCCCAAGTTCAAGCAATTCTCCTGCCTCAGCTTCCTGAGTAGGAAGGATTACAAGCACATGCCACCACGCCCAGCTAATTTTTGTATTTTTAGTAGAGGTGGGGTTTTGCCACGCTGGCCAGGCTGGTCTCAAACTCCTGACCTCAAGTGATATGCCCACCTTGGCCTCCCAAAGTGCTGGGATTACAGGCGTGAGCTACTGCACCCAGCCCAAAAATTCTAAGAGAAAATAATTTTCAACTAGAATTCTATGTATGCCCAGCTAAATTATCAATTAACTGTCAAGGTAGAAGACAGATATTTTCTGGCCGGGCGTGGTGGCTCACGCTTGTGGTCCCAGCACTTTGAGAGGCTGAGGCAGGCGGATCACTTGAGCTCAGGAGTTCAAGACCAGTCTGGCCAACATGGTGAAACTCCCGTCTCTACTAAAAATACAAAAATTAGCCAAGCATGGTGGCACGTGCCTGTAATCTCAGCTACTCTGGAGGCTGAAGCAGAAGAATCACTGGAACCAGGAGGCAGAGCTTGCAGTGAGCCGAGATGGTGCCACTGCACTCCAGCCTGGGCAACAGGGTGAGACTCAGTCTCGAAAAAAAAAAAAAAAGAAGCAGCAGAAGAAAGATATTTTCGAATATGCAAAGTTTCTAAATTCTTTTACCTCTTTTCTCAGGAAGCTACTAGAGATTGGGTTTCACCAAAACGAAGGAGCAAATCACCAAAAGGCAGGCACGGGGTTCAGGGAATTTGGGATCTTGTAGGTAAGAGGCAAAGGGAATTCCCAGGACAGTGGAGAGGGAAGCTCTAGGATCGCTAACAGCTGTATATGAGGCCCAGTAAGTAACTAGCACAGATTAGAGCGGGAGACTGGGGGCGGGCGAGGGGTATGGAAGAAAAAGAAAAGAAAAGAGAGAAGAGAGAAGAATGCTCATAACTTCCTCACAGGTTTGGATTTACTGAGCCCTCTAGGCCAAGAGGAAAAAGAGGCCAATTTAGTCATGAAACATATATAGACAACTAAGCAAATAAAAACATGGCAAAACTTAACTTCAGAGAAAACCAAAAATCATACAAAAAGGGAAGGTTAATCATAATATACTACATGGGACGTAAGAAAATTTATCTAATCAAAGTTATGTAACTATTTTTAACTTAACCAAAACTTGAGATGAAACTAAATGCATTGAGAGGATGGGGGATGGGTTTGCATGGGGGCTGGGGTGAGGTTTGCACTGTTCTTGCCTTCTATCACAAGAAGTCAGTTTAGATAGTATGTATTTTTTTAATTTTATTTATTATTTATTTATTTATTTATTTATTTATTTATTTTTAAGATGGAGTATCTCGCTTTGTCGCCCAGGCTGGAGTGCAGTGGCAAGATCCCGGCTCACTGCAACCTCCGCCTCCCAGGTTCAAGTGATTCTCCTGCCTCAGCCTCTTGAGTAGCTGGGACTGCAGGGGCCCAACACCACACCCGGCTAATTTTTGTATTTTCAGAAGAGACAGGGCTTTGCCATGTTGGCCAGGCTCGTCTCAAACTCCTGCCCTCAGGTGATCCCGCCTCAGCCTCCCAAATCGCTAGGATTACAGGCATCAGCCACCACACCTGGGCTAGATAGTATTTAAACTGAAAAATCTACAAAGAGCACTATCAGGCTGTTGTTGGAAATACACATTGGAATATCAGAAAAATTAAGTGGCTGCCTTTGAAGAGTGGGGCATAGGAAACTGCTGTTTTCATTATAAGAAATCTGGCACTTTTTCATGTTTCTAAACTGTGGCCATTCATTGTCTTCATAAAAATTAAAATCAGCTAATAAAAAGAAGCATGTGGGCATATGTGAGGAAGTGAGAGAGTGAGCTTCTTTTTCAAGGAGGTTGGATTTTAAAATATGTAAAGACAAATAGAACAAATATCTGAGGTGGACACAGGGTCAAAGGAATACTTGTTAGGATGACAAAGAAGTGAGCATGTTTATAGCAAGAAGGTGCCTGTGGAGAAAGAGCTAACAGGAACAGAGGATGGTTGTTGAGAGGCATTAGTACCTCCCAACAACATCTTCTTTAAAAATAGAAAAATCCATCCTAAAATTTATGTGGAACCTCAAAGGACCCTAAAACCCAAAACAATTGGGAAAAGGAATAGCAAAGCTGGAGGTCTCACAGTTTCTGATTTCAAAACTTAGCTACAAAGCTACAGTCATCAAAACAGTGTGGTACTGGCATAAAGACGGACATATCAACCAATGGAATAGAACAGAGAGTCCAGAAACAAACCCTCACATATATGGTCAAATGATTTTAGACAAGGGTGCCACAACCCTTCAGTGGGAAAAAGACAGTCATTTCAACAAATGGTGCTGGGAAAAGTGGATATCCACATGAAAAAGAATGAAGTTGGACCCGTACGTAACACCATATGCAAAAATTAACTCACAATGGACCAAAGACCCAAATATAAGAGCTAAAAACTATAAAACACTTAGAAGAAAACGTAGGGCAAAACTTTATGGCATTGGATTTCGCAATGACTTCCTGGATATGACACCAAAGGCACAGGCATCAAAAGCAAAAATAGACAAATTGGACTTCATAAAAATTTAAAACTTTTGCGCATTAAAACACACTACCAACAGAGTGAAAAGGCAACCTGCTGAATGGGACAAAATACTTGCAAATCATGTATCTGATAAGATATTAATATCCAGAACATATAGAGAACTACAACCCAACAACAAAAAAACAACCAGATTAAAAAATGGTCAAAGGACTTGAACAGGTATTTTTCCAGAGAAAATATATGAATAGTTAATAAGCACAGGAAAAGATGCTCAACTTCACTAATTGATAGGGGAAATGCAAACCAAAACCACATTCCACCTCACACTCATTAGGATGGTTCCCATCAAGTACACAGGAAATGACAAATGTTGGTGAGGATATAGAGAGATTGGCACACTTGTGCACTGTTGTTGGGAATAGAAAATGGTACAGCCACTGTGAAAAACACTATGGCAGTTCCTCAAATGTTAAAAATAGAATTACCATACGACCCAGCAATTCCACTTCTGGGTATAAGAACTGAAAGCAGGATCTTGAAGAGATATTTGTACACCTGTGTTCACAACATCATTATTCACAAAAGCCAAAAGATAGAAGCAACCCAAGTGTCCATCAACAAAAGAATGGAGGCTGGGCATGGTGGCTCACACCTGTAATCCCAGCACTTTGGGAGGCCAAAGTGGAAGGATCACTTCAGCCCAGGCGTTCGAGACCAACCTGGGCATCATAGTGAGGTCCCACCTATACAAGAAATTAAAAAAAAAAATTAGCTAGGCATGGTGGCTTCTGCCTCAGCCTCCCAAGTAGCTGGCACTACTGTAGTAGGGAAGCTGAGGCAGGAGGATCGTTTGAGTCTGAGAGGTTGAGGCTGTAGTGAGCCATGATGTTGCCACTGCACTCCAGCTTAAGTGACGGAGTGAGACCTTGTCTAAAACAACAAACGAATGGATAAATAAAATGTGATATATACATACAATGGAATACCTGTACACCTGGGCAACAGAAAGAGACCCCATCTAAAACCAATAAGCGAGTGAATAAACAAAATATGATATATACATACAATGGAATATTATTCAGCTTTAAAAAGGAAAGAAATTCTCACACATGCTACAACACAGGTGAACCTTGAGAACATTATGCTAGGTAAAATAAATTAGTAACAAAAAGGCAAATGCTGGCCTGGTGTGGTGGCTCATGCCTGTAATCCCATCACCTTGGGAGGCTGAGGCCAGCAAATCACTTGAGGCCAGGAGTTCGAGACTAGCCTGACCAAAATGGTGAAACCCCATCTCTACTAAAAATACAAAAAAAAAATAAATAAATAACTAGCTAGGCGTGATAGTGCATGCCTGTAATCTCAGCTACCCAGGGGGCTGAGGCAGGAGAATCGCTTGAACCCAGAAGGCAGAGGTTGCAGTGAGCCAACATCGCACCCCTGCACTCCAGCCTGGGTAACCAGGTGAGATTCAGTCTCAAAAAAAAAAAAAAAAAAAAGACAAATGCTCTATGATCTACTTCTAGGAGATTCCTAGAGTGGTCATATTCATAAGGCAGAAAGTAGAATGGGGCTAGGGGAGGGGGCGTGGGGAGTTATTGTTTAATGGGTACAGTTTCAGCTTTGCAAGATGAAAAGAGTTCTGTGGATGGACAGTGGTGATGATTGCACAACAATGTGAATGTACTTAACACCACCAAACTCTACACTTAAACGTGGTTAATATGGTAAATTCTGTTAAGCATACTTGCCATAATAAAGAAAAATTGAAAGAGAAAGGAAAAAAGAAAAGACCAGTGGCCAGATTGGCTTCAACAGGAAAAGAAACATGATCCCTGAGGCAGGAGGAGAGAGAAGTGTGGATAGAGAAAAGCCTGGAATTTGTATGGAATCAGGAGGTTAAGCGCATCCAATCCTTGGCTTTCTCAGGGAAGGAAAAGGTAAGGGTGTTGGCTAAAATGCAGGAAAAGTGGGGGCCAGGTGGGGTGGGGTGAGGATGGGGAAGCACGCTCACCCATGCCTGTCTTAGGGCTCCTCTGAGTCTGGGATGCACATAAAATATATGTCTGGAAACCAAAAACAACTTAAAAACCATTCAAATCTTAACTATAGTCCCTTTCCCCTTCTGAAAAAAAAAGTCAAAGAGGCAATTACATTCATGACGCCCTACCTTCTCTCTGCCTCTGGATGTCACACGCCAGAGCAGCTTTCCCAGCATCTTCATCTCATTCCTGCTCCCTGCACCTGGAAGCCTCTCTCCCAGCTGTGCCCTTGCAAACCCTGCTTCCCCAGGCCCAGAGCCCATGGGAGGGAAGGAATGGGCTGAGGCAAGCAAGGCCTAGTTCCACAGAGACACTCAGGGCCAGGGAAGGATTTGATGGCTGTCCAGAGCCAGGGAGTCCAGATGGTGACCTTCATGCAAGCGTCTGAAGCCTGAGAGAGGGGAAGGGGCAGGAGGGCAAGAAGCAGCAGGCTCTAGAGGATGATGGGTCTCACCGCGGAGCAGGCTCTGAGAAAGATAGATTGGATTTGAACAGGCAGTCCAGAGGAGGGTGTGAGGACAGGCAGGTGCCATGGACTGAATGTTGTGACCCTGAAACTGTGAGGGTCACTGAAACTGTGACCCTCTACAGTTTTGTTTTGTTTTGTTTTGTTCTGAGATGGAGTTTTGCTTTTGTCACTAGGCTGGAATGCAATGGCGCAATCTTGGCTCACTGCAACCTCCACCTGCCGGGTGAGTAGCTGGGATTACAGGAGCCTGCCACCATGCCCAGCTAAGTTTTGTATTTTTAGTAGAGACGGGGTTTCACCATGTTGCCCAGACTGGTTTCAAACTCCTGACCTTAGGTGATCCACCCACCTCAGCCTCCCAAAGTGCTGCAATTACAAACGTGAGCCACCCCATCCAGCCTCCCTCTAAAGTTCATATGTTGAAATCCTCACCTGCAATGTGATGGTGTTAGGAGGTGGGGCCTTTGGGAGGTGATGAGGTCATGAAGGTAGAGCCTCGTGAATGGAATTAGTGCCCTTTTGAGAGACAGATCAGTTTTCTCTTGATTATATAAGGATACAATAAGAAGACAGCCATCTGCAAACAAGGAAGAGAACCCCCACCAGACAAAGAATCTGCCGGCACCTTGAGCTTGGACTTCCCAGCCTCCAGAACTGTGAGAAATAAATTGTTGTTTAAGCCACCAGGTCTATGTTATTCTGTTCTATCAGCCCCAGCTGACTAAGATAGCAGAGAAAGGCAGAGGGAGCTATGCAAGCAAAAGTTTGAAGGGAAGAAAGCAGAGGCATGGTGAGATCCTGCAACCTTTCTTTGTGGTCACAGCATAGAGAGCTGGTAGGAAGGGAAGCAAGAGAGGAAGGCTGACGTCATCGGAAAGGCTTTGAATCCCGGCTAAGTGATGTGGACCCACCCTACAGGCAAAGGCATCCTCTGATTGATTTTAGGGGATGCAGGATAATCAAACCTGAGTTTTAGGAAGGTAACTATGTCGATAGCAGGGCAGGGACTGCAGGCAGAAATGGAGGTAGGAGGAGTCAGGGTGATTCAGATAAGAGGCAGTGATCCCTGGCCCAGGGTAGAGGTAGAGGCGTATTTATCAGATATTTATCACCCACCTGATCTCAGTCAATTTCCTTGGGGATCTCAATGCACTCATTCACACTGAAGTCTAAGTAACAAGACCTGGCTTTTACCTCCCCTGGAGCATTTATATTTTACCAGGACAGAGTCTGGTGGTGGAAAGACAGTGGAATTTGAAGCTTTCTGACTGCTGTGCCATTAATATGGTTTGGATGTGTGTCTCTGCCCAAATCTCATGTCAAATTGTAATCTCCAGTGTTGGAGGTGGGGCCTGGTGGGAGGTGGTTGGATCATGTGGGTGGATTTCTCATGAATGGTTTAGCACCATCTCCTTGGTGCTATCCTCGTGATAGTGAGTGAGTGATGTGAATGGGTTATCACAAGATCTGGTTAATTAAAAGTGTGTAGGCCGGGCATGGTGGCTCACACCTGTAATCTCAGCATTTTGGGAGGCCGAGGCCGGTGGATCATTTGAGGTCAGGAGTTTAAGACCAGCCTGGCCAAGATAGTGAAACCCCATCTCTACTAAAAGTACAAAAATTAGCTGGGCACGGTAGCGTATGTCTGTATTCCCAGCTACTCGGAAGGCTGAGGCAGGAGAATCA
Source organism: Symphalangus syndactylus (assembly GCF_028878055.3). NCBI lineage: Eukaryota > Metazoa > Chordata > Mammalia > Primates > Hylobatidae > Symphalangus > Symphalangus syndactylus. Next base: position 21,590,197 of record NC_072434.2, on the reverse strand, counting down.
CTTGAGCCTGAGAGGCAGAGGTTGCGGTGAGCCGAGATCGTGCCACTGTACTCCGGTCTGGGCAACAGAGTGAGACCCTGTCTCCAAAAAAAAAAATTTTTTTTAAGTGCGTAGCACCTCCCCTCTCTCTCTCTTCCTCCTGCTCCCACCATGTAGGACGCCTGTTCCCGCTTTGCCATCCGCCATGGGTAAAAGCTCCCTGAGGCTTCCCCAGGAGCAGATGCTGCCATGCTTCCTCTACAGCCTGTGGAACCATGAGCCAATTAAACCTCTTTTCTTTACAAATTACCCAGTCTCAGGTATTTCTTTATAGCAGTGTGAGGACGGGACTAATATAGCTATCAACAAACCAGGTGACCTTGGTTGGATTATTTATCCTCTCTGAACTTTAGACTCATCTATAAATGGGAACAATGACACTACCATTGCAATTGTTGTGAAGGCCAAATGAGATAATGTCAATGAAGAGAGCCTTGTGAGTCATCAAGAGAGACGTTGGCCTTTTAATGAAACTGAATGAGTAAAGTATTCATGGTAGAAGTTTCAGGCATGAGCAGCGAAGCTGAGGCTGGTGATGTGTCTGTGTGTACTCATGGAGGGATCCCCCCTTCAGGCAGCTGACCCCCACATGAAGCTTAGGGGCTTCAGGAGAATCAACACAAGAGCTTATACACCAGGGAATAGTATTAACTGCAGTTGCTACAATGCCACACTTGACATATTCGAGCCTTGAGGAAAAGCTGTAAGTACGGTAGATTCTTGTTATTTGGATAGTTACATTCTATAAAGTCTCTGGGAACCCAGAATTAGCAAGTACTGACCAATTGCTCCTAGTGGAAATACAGGATTATGTTCCTGCAAGCCTGTGGTCACAGCGTTTTTTGTCAATTTTTAAAATTAGTTTGTGACTGGGCATTGTGGCTCATGCCTGTAATCCCAGCACTTTGGGAGGCCAAGGCAGGCAGATCACTTAAGGCCAGGAGTTCGAGACCAGCCTGGCCAACATAGTGAAACCCTGTCTCTACTAAAAAATACAAAAATTAGCCAGGTGTGGCCCATGCCTGTAATCTCAGCTACTTAGGAGGTTAAGGCACGAGAATCTATTGAACCCGGGAGGTGGAGGTTGCAGTGAGCTGAGATCACGCCACTGCACTGCAGCCTGGGCGACAGAAAAGACTCTGTCTCAGATAAATAAGTAATTAAATAAATAAAATCAATGTATAACCTTGTATTATATGTGTTTCTGTTTAAAGACACCTTATTTAGGCCGGGCGCGGTGGCTCACGCCAGTAATCCCAGCACTTTGGGAGGCCGAGGCGGGCGGATCACGAGGTCAGGGGATCGAGACCATGGTGAAACCCCGTCTCTACTAAAAATACAAAAAATTAGCCGGGCGCGGTGGCGGGCGCCTGTAGTCCCAGCTACTCCGCAGGCTGAGGCAGGAGAATGGCGTGAACCCGGGAGGTGGAGCTTGCAGTGAGCCGAGATTGCGCCACTGCACTACAGCCTGGGTGACAGAGCGAGACTCTGTCTCAAAAAAAAAAAAAAAAAGACACCTTATTTAGGCATTGTGGCACTTGCCTGTAATCCCAGCACTTCAGGAGGCCAAGATGAGGCAGGAGGATCCCTTGAACTTCAGAGTTTGAGACCAGCCTAGGAAGACCTCCTCTCTACAAAAAACTTTTTAAAAATTAGCCAGGCATGGTGGTGAGCACCTGTGGTTCCAGCTACTCAAGAGGTCAAAGTGGAAAGATCTCTTGAGCCCGACAGGTCAAGGCTGCAGTGAAACGTGATGGCACCAGCTCACCCCAGCCTGGGTGACCAGAGTGAGGCCCTCTCTCAAAAAAAAAAAGAGGCATGTCATATTTAATACTTATTGTTGGTTCATTAACATTGAACTCACAGCCAACAGCACTATAACTCATACCTGCACAAAGCTTATCTAATACATAGATTTTCTGCACAAGGCACATCACAGCCTTCTTGCACTAAGGAACACCAGACAGCATTTCAGCACTATGCTTGGCGGCAATTTTGAACAGTAAAATCACCAACAAAAACCACAGATATGCAAAAAAAAAAAAAAAGGCACTAAATAGACCAAGAAAAGGACCCTTGCTTACAGGATGAGAACTGAAATGAGAAGCCAAAGTGTCATCTTATTTGTCTCAAGTTTTTTTACACTCTGTATAGCTGCCAGCGATCACAGCTCCACAAGTATTGATTTGGGGGTTACAAATAAATTTTAGCAAGTACACTCAGTTGCAGATATGAAATCCACAAATAACAGGGACCAACTGTGTTGCTCTCATCATTCTACAGAGCAAGAAACTGAGGCTTATCAAGATAAACATCTTGCACCCAGCCAGCAAATGGGAGAGCCAGGATTCAAACCCCATATACGAAGCTTCCACGCTCAGGATGTTAGCACTATTGCACACTATTGCTTCTTATTTCACAAATAAGTCCCTGAGGCCCAGAGAGGTTGCTGAATCACCTAAGGTTACACAGGTGCTGGGGGCAGTATGGGGGCTGATCCCAAGCCCTGGATCCATGGACCCTCCCTTTCATGAACTGCCTGACCTGCCTGTGTTGTGCCATCTCGCCTCTCATAATCTTTCTCTCCGCCTCCACCCAGGGACCCTGGGAACAGTTTTAGGGAGTGGGGAGCTGGGGTCGGACGAGTCATCCTGGGGGGTGGAATCTGAATGCTCCTTAAGCAGCTCAGGCAGACATCTGTGTGGGTGAGTGCAGGTTAGGCCACCAGGGGGCGGCCCCACCCTCCCCGCACCCTACAGGCAGCTCCCAGCACACACAGGGCGCGCCTCGACCGCCAGAGTGGTCCAGGAAAAGGCGAAAGAACAATGGGGTAATTGATGCAAATGCACCATGAAAGACAAATTGTTCAGATGAAGTGCATTCCGGGCTCCTGCCAAACGCCCAGGGTGTGTGGAATTTCAAGGAAAAGCTGAGTACATCTGGGCCGTCTGGCTGGGCCACTGCGCCCCCCTGACCCAGCTTCCAGCCTGAGCCACATCTCCCTCACATCTCCCTTCCCTGGAATGTTGCAGGCTTGGCCTGGGCTCCCAGGGGCTGACCCTGGCATGGGGGTGGGGAGGCAGTGGGAAGGGACGGAGCAGGTGGAGTGATGGGAGGACCCTGACCTTTACTGCAAATAGGACCCTGGCACCCACTCTTTCAGATGGCCTTCTGGCCTCTTGAATAAATTCACCACACATACTCCATCCCCACTCCCAGAGCTGCTGTGAATGCTGGCGCTTCCTCTTACTCTGTGGGTGGCCTCAGGTAAAGCCTTCCTTCTCTTTGAACCTCTGTTTTCTCATCTGTAAAATAGGGGTAATCATCTTTTGCATTTATACCCCACAGGGTTGTGAAGATCAAATGAGAACGGTCAGGAAACTTCTGTTCCTTTCTGTTCAAAGAAGGCCACTTCTCAAGCTCCACAAGAAGCCACCCAGAGCAGCCAATCTCCTGCCTCCCCCAGACTCCAGAAACCCAAAACTTGCTACCCAGCCCCACCCCTGGCTCCCTGGAGACCTCTGGGTGACCCTGGCCCCAGCACCGGCCCTGTAGAAAGACTCTCAGCCTCCCTCCCACCGCAAGATCTGAACTTCCGACCACCCCTCAACACAGGGAGGGTGGAGCAGGATCTGAAGCTGAGGCCTGCACAAGGGCCCCTTGTCCTGCTGGGCAGCCTGGCACGATCTGTCCTGTCCCAAGAAGGCTCGCTGAGACTATTGTCTTTGTGTTGTGGCTTGGGGGAGGGGCAGATCATGGTTCACCAGGGCCAGGCCAGAGGGACCAGGCTCACACTCCAGCCCATCTCCTGGAGTGGTAGGTTTTGATAACTTCCTCCTGCTCCACAATGGCCAGACATGTGCCAGGATTTGTTCTGGATCCTTCCAGGCTGCTGGGTCCCATTGTTAATCAAGGTGCCTCTGCACCGTGCTTCCTGCCATTGCCCCCCTGAAAAAGCTCAGTTCCCATCTTCTATCTTGATAATCCCCATCCCATCCTTGTTCCTTCCGTCTTTTTTATATGAATTATTTACTAAATCATGCAATGCACCTAACAGAGTATTGACCCACAATTAACTTTCAACAAAATACTAGTACTGCCCAGCTACCATTCCAAGTCACTCAGGATAAGGATTTATTTTGTTATTATTTTTATTTTATTTTATTTTTTTGAGATGGAATCTCACTCTGTCATCCAGGCTGGAGTGCAATAGCACTATCTTGGCTCACTGCAACCTCTGCCTCTGGAGTTCAAGCGATTCTCCTGCCTCAGCCTCCTGAGTAGTTGGGATTACAGGCACTCGCCACCATGCCTGGCTAATTTTTGTATTTTTAGTACAGATGGGGTTTCACCTTGTTAGACAGGCTGCTCTCGAATTCCTGGACTCAAGTGATCTACCCACCTCGGCCTCCAAATGTGCTAGGATTACAGACGTGAGCCACCGTGCCTGGCCGAGGATTTATTAGTAAAACTCGCAAGCCTTTGCTCTGGACCCCATATTCCCATTTTTGCTCCCTTTCCCTCCTGTTGGCCCTACTTCTTCTACGGTGCCTTCAGCGTCTTCCTGCAGCTGTGCCAGGGCCAGTTTTCAGGTCCCACAGACCTGAGCTCTGATCCCAGCTCCCACACTACACAATCTGCAATTTTGAGCAAGTTACACATTAAACTTCCCTGATACTTAATTTCCTTATCCACAAAGTGAGAAAGGATTATCTCTGCTACAGGGGGCAAGTAAGATCAAATAAAATAGTGGTCATGAAAACCTCATGAAAATTTATTACCAGGCCACACAGCAGAGATTTTATTACAATCATCAACGTGCTAATGGATGGCCTTCCCACCCACCTGGAGATAAGAGTATCCTCTTCCAGCTTCTTGGAGACTATAATAATAATTATCCCTATTATTATTAGGTGTGTAATGACCTAACTTTACTGAGCATTTTCACACCCTTCAAACTATTACAACATTCCCAAAGGGATCCTGTATTAGAAGAGGTAGGGGAAGAAAAATAATTTTGGAAAGCTGGAAACTTCCAGCATCACTCAGGTCGTTTACAAATAATTTGTTATCTGCCTAAGATAACCAAGGTCCTCACTCCCTGGACACTTACAGTCTAGCGAGGAGAGGGCTCACTAAACAGCTAGATTTCAGCAGCCCCGCCCTGGGGCCAGTGTACAGTTATTTCCAGCGGGTCCAGCATTCATCCCAAAGCCCAGTATAGTCTGGGGCTGGACAAAGGCCTTTCGGATGCTGGCAATGACCAAAGAAGAGGCTCATGCACCCCAGGCAACACCCTTCCTGCCCTGGTCCTGACAGCCACACCGAGGGTTAACCAGACCCAGCCCTTCCTGGCTACTGGCAGGACAGGCAGGCTTAAGTCCCCTCAATAAACAATAGTGGGGCCACTTGCCAGCACTGCACACATGAGCAAAAACTCTGCTTGGACCTGAAGAGCCCCCTCACCCCACCCCTTCCCAGCTGCTCAGGCCCAGGGAGGGGTCCGCAGTTCTGGAAAGGGTAAAGTCTGCAGGAGGTGCCTGGGACCCAGCTGTTTCCCGTGGGCAGGGGCGGGGGATTTACAGCTTCCCCCACTGTGGGGCTACCAAGCCTGTGTTGAGGAAGGATGCCTCTGAGTCCTTGCTCTGAGGCCAGACTCCCCTGTCATGCAGCCAGGGCCTCCCACGCAGGCGCCAGCAGAAAGGAGGGGGCAGGAAAGAGGAGCCTCGGGATGCAGGAGAAAGCAGGCTGGGCTCTGCAGAACAAAATGGGCAGATGGGGAGCTGGCCCTGTCAGTCCCGGGCCTCACCTCATTTGGAGACAGTAGCCTGTGGCAGGGAAGTTGGTCTGGGAGTTCAGGCACTAGGCTTCCATTTCAGGTGAAAATGTGATGTCATGCTGCTCTGTGCCTCGGCTTCTCCCCTGCTAGGCACACCCTTGTTTGCCGCCCCCACAAAGTGTCTGCTCTCTTTCTTTCTTTTTTTTTTTTTTGAGACAGAGTCTCACTCTGTTGCCCAGGCTGGAGTGCAGTGGCACAATCTCGGCTCACTGCAACCTCCGCCTCCTGGGTTCAAGTGATTCTCTTGCCTCAGCCTCCTGAGTAGCTGGGACTACAGGCACATGCCACCATGCCCGGTTAATTTTTGTATTTTTAGTAAAGACGGGGTTTCACCATATTGGCCAGGTCTCGAACTCCTGACCTTGTGATCCGCCCGCCTCCACCTCCCAAAGTGCTGGGATTACAGGAGTGAGCCACTGAGCCCAGCCAAAGTGTCCACTTTCTAATCCCAGGAACCTGTGGATGTTACCTCATATGGCAAAGACTTTGCAAATTTGATGATGTTAAGGAACCTGAGATGGTGAGATTATTCTGGATGAGCTGGGTGGACTGTAAAGTTCATCACATGTCTTTATTAGAGGAAGGCACCTGGAGATTATAGACAGCAGAGGAGAAGACAATGTGACCACAGAGGCAGAGGTGAAAAGTACTATCCCGTAAGCCACAGGACACCTGGAGCCACCCAAAGCTAAAAGAGGCAAGACATCATTTCTCACCCAGAACCACTACAGAGAGCACAGCCTTGCCAACACCTTGACTTTGGCCCACTGATTCTGATTCCAGATCTTTGGCTCCAGAACTGCAGGAGAAGGAAAATTTGTTGTTTTAAGCCACCAAGTTTGGGGTAATTTCTTACAGCAGCCCCAGGAATCCAGTACCCCCTCCTCGCCTGATAGAACAAAGGGGAACATGTGCCCAGCCCTGGCTCCCTCAGGAAGGGGCTCTTTCTCTATGTTGTGTTGGAGAATTTCCTTTTGAAGGAGTTCATCTGCCCTGCCATGGGATAGCACTTTTAACTGGTCAAAAACGACACTCCTAGCCGGACTTCGTGGCGGACGCTTGTAGTCCCAGCTACCCGGGAGGCTGAGGCAGGAGAATGGCGTGAACCTGGGAGGCGGAGCTTGCAGTAAGCGGAGATTGTGCCACTGCACTCCAGCCTGGGTGACAGAGCGAGACTCCATCTCAAAAAAAATAAATAAATAAATAAAAAACAAAAAACAACACTCCAGGCTGGGCGCAGTAACTCATACCTGTAATCCCAGCACTTTGTGAGGCCAAGGCAGGTGAATCACCTGAGGTCAGGAGTTCGAGACCAACCTGACCAATATGGTGAAACCCCATCTCTACTAAAAATACCAAAAAAAAAAAAAAAAAATTAGCTGGCATGGTGGTGCATGCCTGTAATCCCAGCAATTTGGGAGGCTGAGGCAGAAGAATTGCTTGAACCTGGGAGGAGGTTCAAGTGGAAGTTGCGGTGAACCAAGATTGCACCATTGCACTCCAGCCTGGGCAACATGAGCGAAGCTCGGTCTCAAAACAAAAACAAACAAACAAAAAATGACATTCCAGCCTCAGAACAGTCCAGGATGCCCTGAGGTAGGAAGGTAGGAAGTCCTATGCTAAGCAGGCCAGCTAGAGAAGGTGCGTTGCCCAAACAGGAGGCAGAAAAACCCAGCTCTTCTTCCACCAGCTCTCAGTCTTTTGGTGACTCGTGTGGACTCCAAGACCATGGGGCTGAGCCCTGAGCACCTTCCCTGTGATAGCCTGGCCCCCTCCCACAGCCCAGGGCACTCTGGTGCCTTCTAATAGCCAGTAATCTCAGGGCGACCTGCTCCTATTTTTTGAGAAGGCAAACTGCCAAATCTGGGGAAAGGTGGAGAGGTAAAGAGGGATAGAGATTCTATAATCTCAATCACTCAGCAAACACTGAACTCTTACTGTGTGCCAGGCACAGGGTTAAGCACTGGAGATAAATGGTAAAGAGAAGATGTTCCTACCTAGAGAGGGATATAAACAAGTAAACCAAGGCTATACCAGTAAGAGTGTGTAAAGGGTAATGACAGATGTATGCAGAGGAGGGGCATTTGGCTCTGACTAGGGGTAAGAAAAGAACCCTGGCAAGGCTTCCCGAAGAAGATTCCATATTAGTTATCTATTGTTGTGTAACAAATTATTACAAATTTAGTGGCTTAAAACAACATACACATATGGTCTCACAGCTTCTATGGGTCAGAAATTCAGGCATGGCTTGACTAGGTCTTCTGCTTCAGGGTCCCTCACAAGGCTGCATTCAAGGTGTCTGCCAGGATAGGGTCTCATCTGAAGGTTCGAGTGAGGAAGGACCTGCTTCCAAGCTCACGAGGTTGTTGGTAGATTCAGTTTCTTGTGGGCTTTGACCAGAGGCCACCCTGGCTACCCTCAGTTCATTGCCAAGTAGGCCTTTAAAGCATGGCAGCTTGAGGCCGGGCATAGTGGCTCAAGCCTGTAATCCCAGCACTTTGGGAGGCTGAGGTGGGCAGATCACGGGGGTCAGGAGTTTGAGACCAGCCTGGCCAATACGGTGCAACCCCATCTCTACTAAAAATACAAAAAAAAAAATTAGCCAAGCATGTTGGCATGTGCTTCTAATCCCAGCTACTTAGGGGGCTGAGGCAGGAGAATTGCTTGAACCCAGGAGGCAGAGGTTGCAGTGAGCCAAGATCATGCCACTGCACTCCAGCCTGGGCGACAGAGTGAGACTCCATCTCAAAGAAAAAAAAAAAACATGGCTTCATCAAAATGAGCAAATGAGAGAGTCAGGATGAGCAAGATGGAAACCACAATCTTACATAGCCTAACCACAGAAGTGGCATCCCATCCCATTCTATTGGTTAGAAGCAAGTCACGAGGCCAGTTCACTCTCAGAGGGAAGGGATTACACAACAGGGTGAATTCTGGGAGGCAGAGATTATGGGCAGGGGCATCTTAGAGTCTGCCTGTCACCATGACTCCAGAACTCAGTCTCAAAGGAACAGGAGGGACTAGCTAGGTAAACACAGGAACAGAGGCTCAAGGAGACCACAGAGTTCTATAGGAAAGACCACAGCAGAGAGGGGCTGCCACCACAGAGAGCAGCCCAAGGAAATCAACAATGCTCTATCTGCCTATAGCCCAGGTTTACTTTTTGCTACATGCTTATTTGTGTTGTATTTTTGACCTTGTTCATGTATATAGTATTCCTGCAGGGAGAGAGGCTAATAGTTCCTACACTATATTTATGAAAACTGACCCCCAGACCAGTAGGAGTGTGACCAGAAACCAACTGCCCATGGAGCTCTCTTCTCCAGTGAATATTTGGATATGAATGAGACCCGACAAAGAAAATCACCAGACAAGCGACAGTCTGAGAAAGACACAGGAAATGGAGGAATGAGGTTGCCCTTGTTGCAGATGGCATTCCCCAGGACCCTGGCATGTGAGGCTAAGTGGATGTGTATAAGCTTGCAGGGCGTGTGTGTGTGTGTGTATGTGTGTGTGTACGTGTAACACCATTCAGCAGGCTTCATTCAATAAATCTCCACCAAGCACCTGCACCCTAAACCCCAGGGACCAGGACAGCAGCCATGGTTTTTCTGTACCCTGAGTTCTTGATGAATATCACGGTCTGAGATCATTAAGCATCCTTCCTTTGGGCTGGCAACTTCAGAATCACTATGGGGACTTATTAAAAATACTGAAACCTAGGCCGGCTCCAGAGGTTCAGATTCAGTGGGCTGCAGGTAGTGACAGTGTTCTGTGCTTTTAACAGCCACCCAAGAGAGTCTGACCATCTGCAGGATTTGGAACCTACTGACCTACTTCAACCTCTTTGCTTTATAAGTGAGGAAAGTGAGGCCCAGCAAGGAGGGAGGTGCCCGAGGTCAGAGGCCCGGGTAATGGACAGCCTGAAAGAGGGTGCAGGCTGCCGGCATTCCTGCTGAGAGCCACTTAGGTGTCCTCTCAGTGCATTCCCCCTGACTGCATACCTGCTGGATTTCTTCCTGGCTCCACTCATCTGAAGTGTGCCAGGAGCTCCCAGGAGCCCAGCTCACATCCACCTACAAACAGAAAACACTTGCCCTCACAGCCGATAAGCCCCCAAGACAGTATACACATACACGCACACACAGGTGCATGCATGCACACTACTCACATGCAGAATTTCATGTTTATTCTTTCCACGAGTCTTTACTCAGCATTCACCCATTATATGCCAGCCACTGGCCTGAGAATCCAACAGTGAGCGCAATAAAAAAAAATACAGGACCCTGCCCTCCTGCACCTTCCAGTCTAGGGCAGGGAACCAGGGGGCTGCTTCAAGTCAGTTCCAGCAGCGGGCTCTGCCCAGGTCCATGAGCAGCTGAGCAGAAGAGCAAGGGCTTGGCTGCTCGGGTCAGGGTGGACCCCTCACCAGACTGTGCAGGCAGAAGACCTCTCAGCTTTGGATCTGGGAGCTCAGAAGGCACTGGGAAAAGCAAAGTGGACCCAGGTCCTCCCACATCCTTCCAGGCATCCTGGATTTACTAGTACCTTTATTTTGAAATATCTATCCAGCAGTGGGCACTGGCAGAGGATCCTGACTGCAAACGACTTGCAGGCTAAGCTGACAGGAGCTGCCAGATACTTAGCAGAGGCCAGGAGACACAGCAGGGAGGAGATCCCCTCTCTAAATCCCCAACTGGCCAAGATGCCTGCATTCCACAGCCTTCAGCAGAGGGCCCTAGATGGGAACATTTGTCTTTCTTTTTTTTTTCTTTTTTTTTTTTTTTTTTGAGACAGGGTCTTGCTCTGTCACCCAGACTGGAGTGCAGTAGCACGATCTTGGCTCACTGCAACCTCCACCTCCTGGGTTCAAGCGATTCTTACACCTCAGCCTCCTGAGTTGCTAGGACTACAGTGCGTGCTGGGCTAATTTTTGTATTTTTAGTAGAGACGGGGTTTTGCCATGTTGGCCAGGCTGGTCTTGAACTCCTGACCTCGAGTGATCCTTCCACCTCAGCCTCCCAAAATGCTGGGATTACAGGCATGAGCCACCACGCCAGGCCAGGAACATTTGTCTTTCTAACTCCAGACTGGGTAGTGAGATTAGGGACCCCAGCTTAACCATGGGGAAGACACTTTACTTCTCAGAGCCTGAGAATGACCATCTTTAATCTATCAGGAAATACTCCCACCTCTTCCAACCTCACAGGGCTGTTGTGATAATGTGATGAGGTCACACCAGAGGGTTATTTGAGTCAGAGCTCTGGAAAGAAACACAGCACTGATGAGGAAGCTTACAGAACTGAAAGGTGAAGGCGGGAGGAGGGGTCTTCCGGGAATCTTCCAGGGAGGAGCCTATGTTTTGTCCCACTGGAAAAACAGACCGGGCAGGACCCATGTGGGAGACCACCCAGACTGTGAGAAACATTCGTTGGTTATGTGTGTTTTGGAAATGGGATAAGAGCACAGAGTGACCTAAAGTCCCCTGTGCATAAATAGCTGACAATTCCAAACCGCAGCCCTGACCACCCCAGTCAAGTCTAATTAATAGTTGCTGTTGGCTTTTTAGAGCCATTTTCACAGCTCAGTTCCTCTATCTGCACTGTCTGCAGTTAGCATGGAGGCCCACTTTCCTCTCAACAGAGTCAGCCAAGGGTTTTCCAGGGCCAAACTTGTGTGTTCTCCTTCTTACTTGGTTGGTGACATGCTCTGTGAATGCAGACAAGTTGTGCAACCTACTCTGTCTTCCCTGGCAGGGAAGCAGGGCCTTTGTGTGTGTGAAGGGCCATGAGCCATTGGAATGGAGTGCAATTAGCGGTGCTGGTGAGGAGAACGACAGAGCAGCACAACCCAATGACAAGGGGATCTTGATGAGCCGCGCCTGCTCTCTTTATCCTCAGTTTCAACCAGGAAGTTCAAATGCCAGGGAGGTGCCATGAGGTGGTGAGAAAAGCGTTAGGATCCAGAGTCGGGGGCGGGAATCCACTCTGAGCCACTGGCTGGCTGCGGAATCTCAGGCAACTGCTTCAAATTCTCTGAGTTTCAGCTTCATCATCTGTAAAATGAGGACACTTGTGTGGAAGGAACATCAATCTAGCACAGTCTGAAATTTAGACCATTATGCATGAAGGCTAGAATTGGGATTAGGTAAAAGCACTCAGTAAGTGTTACTAATTTAAATTGTTAATTACGTACAGTTTTCTAAATAGGGATTAGGCAAAGCACAGTTACTAGGAGGATGATTATATTACTGTAATAACAAACATTTATTGTGCACTATCTGTGTACTTTATCTACTTTACAGGCATTCTCTCAATTAATTCTCACAATGATCCTAGCAAGTGGGGCTATCATCATTCCCATTTTAATGGCATGCCAAATAACTTGCCCAAGTCATGTGGTTAGTGTGAGACACCTTGGGGATTCACGCTCAGGTCTGTGATTAGAGCTTAAGTTTTTAACTGCTACTGGCAGGCCTCCTTGTACTTCGGTATCTCTCCCGCAGTGGGCATTTCCTAACTAGTTGCTCTCATTTCCTCCCACCTCCTCTTTCCATTACAGCCTCTGGTCATCAAGCTCTCATTAGCTCTACTCCTAACTCACTTCCTGCCTTCCAGGGTCTCCCTTCTCCATCACTGCCACCAAGGATCACCTCTGCCCACCCTACAGGGGGACCCAGCCATTCCACCTAAAGAATTACCCTGAAGATAGCCAGGTGCAGGCTCACACCTGTAATCTCAGCACTTTGGGAGGCCGAGGTGGGCAGATCACAAGGTCAGCAGTTCAAGATAGCCTGGCCAGCATGGTGAAACCCCATCTCTACCAAAAATACAAAAATTAACTGGACGTGGTTGTGGGTGCCTGTAATCCCAGCTACTCGGGAAGCTGAGGCAGGAGAATCGCTTGAACCTGGGAGGCAGAGGTTGCAGTGAGCCGAGATCATGCCACTGCACTGCACTCTGGGTGCCAGAGCAAGACTTCGTCACAAACAAAACAAAACAAAACAAAACAAAAACAAAAAAGAATTACCCCGAAGAAACAACCGGAGACAAAAATGGACATTTAAATATGCAAATGGTCATTGAAGCCTCATACGTAAGAGAAAGAATGAAAAAGAACATGAATGTCCAACAATAAAGGATTGATTTGCTACATAAATAATAGTAAAGACAACAGAATAACATACAGGCATTGAGAGGCATGTAATGGTATGGCCTTATAACCACAATATATTGACACATTAAAAACCAGAATATGGGGGCCGGGTGCAATGGCTCACTCCTGTAACCCAGCACTTTGGGAGGCCGAGGTGGGCAGATCATGAGGTCAGGAGTTCGAGACCAGCCTGGCCAACCTGGTGAAACCCTGACTCTACTAAAAATACAAAAATTAGCCAGGCGTAGTGGCACGTGCCTGTAATCCCAGCTGCTCAGGAGGCTGAGGCAAGAGAATCGCTTGAACCCCGGGAGGCAGAGGTTGCAGTGAGCTGAGATCATGCCACTGTACTCCAGCCTGGGACAGAGCAAAAAAGCAGAATATAATAGAGTACGCAGAGTATGACCCCATGTATGAAAAACAATTACATATTATATGATTGCATCAAAATAGATGTAGAAGAAAATACACCAAAATGCTAACAAAGACTATCTCTGAGGGACAGAAACATAAAGGTGACTGTTTTTTTTCTGTGCTTTCACATTTTTCTTCAATTAACATCTTTTTATAATAAAAATAAGGGGTACATGCGTGTCTGTGTGTGTGTCTGTGGGTGTGTGCCTCTGTGTGTGTGTGTCTGTGTGTGTGCGTCTCTGTGTGTGTCTGTGTGTGTGTGTGTGTCTGTATGTATGTGTACGACAGAGCTCTGTAATGGGCTCCCCATTGCCTATGGAAAGAAGCCCAGACCCCCAGCCCACTTCCTCTGTGTGTGGCTGTTGCTCCTCAGGTTCTGTGCACAACATTTGTGTCTCCTGTCCCACCTCACCTTTTCTGGTCCTGGCACCTTTGAACAGGTGATTTCTTCCACCTGGAACACCATCCCTCCTCTCTCTGATAGTCAGAATTATATCCTCCCTTAAAAGGGCCAGCTCAAATGTTCCCTGCACCTCCATCCTACCTCCTATAGTTCTGCCTGCACCTTACTGTCCTCCTCCTTTTGCATGCTGCCCTCTCTGTCTCAGTTACCTTGGGAGCTCTTTAAAGCCAGGATCTGGGTGGGATGGGCTTATGCCCCTGTGCAGAAAATACTCACTCATGCTTAACAAAGCACTGAAGTTGGGTTCAGTTAAAGTGAGTTGCAGTTGGCTTCCAGTAGGGCCCTCAGAGCTGATTGGAGAGCCCCCGAGAGACCCCTGGCTATCTTTCTTCTTTGCAGCTGGGGGCCTGGGTCTCACTCCTGAGATGGCAGGAAATGCTGATGACGTCTGAATCACTGATGGGTGATGCCCCAGGGCTGTAGCGCTGTTGCCCACAGGCTTGTACCCTGTATGGTCCCATTCAATAGGGCCGAGTGCTGTGGGCAGAGCTGACTGGTGAGATCATGAGAATGGGTTGTGCAAGGCCTCCTGTCCCTAGGGCAGTTGGTAGGGTGGCCAACTACCACAGTTTGCCTAGGACTGAGATGCTCCTCCGGATACAGAACTTTCAGTGTTAAAACTGGAAAATTCCAGGCCAACCGGGATGGTTGGTCAGCTAGCAAGCAGGGCATGAGTGCTGCCTCTAGGCCTCTGGGACCAGGATTGCCACCACACGGGATTACAGTTTCTGATCCCTTGAGCGTTTGTCCCTGCAGGCTAAGGTGACCCTGTGCCCAGGTCCTTAGACAAAGAGCATCTCAGACCAATACGGCAACAACGTTCTGAACCTGGAACACCATTTATTCCCCCAGAGTTCTCACTGCTCCTTCCCAACCAGGAAGGAGTCCATCTGCTCTTCTAGGCTATTTTCACCCCAGGCCTAGCTCTAGCGAGCATGCACGGAGCCTCCCAGCTCATGGGACACCTATCTGGGTCCTTTCCTGTAGTTAATCTCCAACCTTGTTTCAGGACTTGGCTCCAGTCATCCTCTCCATGAAGCCTCCCCTACCCCCAGCCCACAGACCATTCCCTTCTCTGCCCTCTCGGGGCTTGATCCTCGCCAACTCTCTCTCCTCTGACCTCCTTTCTCCCAGCAAAATGCTGGGTTCATTCACTTACTTATTTACTCACAAACAGTAAGAATTTATTTGGTGTTGGGTTAAGAGCACTTACCTAGAGTCCCACAGTGACCACATTCACTCCTGGCTCTACCACTTAGCTGCTGTGTGAGTCTGAACTAGCCACTTAACTTCTCTGGGCCACAGTTTCTTAATGTAAAATATGGGAGTTGTGATAATCGCACCTACCTCACAGGGTTGTTGAAACATTACATGATTTAAGAATTGTACAGGCTGGGCATGGTGGCTGATGTCTGTAATCCCAATACTTTGGAAGGCTGAGGCAGGTGAATCGCTTGAGCTCAGGAGTTCAACATGGTGAAACTCCATCTCTACAGAAAATACAAAACCAGCTAAGCATGGTGGTGCACGCCTGTGGTCTCAGCTATTCAGGAGGCTGAGGTGGGAGGATCACTTGAGCCCAGCAGCAGGTCAAGGTTGCAGTGAGCTGAGATCATGCCACTGCAGTCCAGCCTGGGTGACAGAATGAGACCCTGTCTCAAAAAAAAAAAATTTTTTTTTTACAGTTCTTGGGTCAATATCTTGCACAGAGTAAACACTATATACCACTTGTCATTTTTATTATTAGAATCTACTATTTGCCAGATACTCTGAGGCACCAGGAATATACAACTAACAAGTGCAGAAACTGACCAGTCTAGTTGGACAGGCAGACGCATAAACCAGCAATCACAAGGCAGTGTGACTAATGGAGGAGGTATGGCAGCACAGAGAGAAGCGAGCAGTTACTCAGCCTGCCTTGTAGGCAGGGCAGTCAGAGAAGCTTCTCAGAGGTGGTGACATGAGAGGGAGCTGAGCCAGTGATACAGAAGCATGTAGCAAGAGTGGGGGTACACTGGCCTGGCAGTGTAAGGCAGCTTTCCCAGGTCCTGGAACGGAGGTGGATTGCATGCTGGGGCCAGGCGTGGAGCATGTAGAGACAAACACTGGAGAGATAGCCCTGATAGTGGAGAGGAGACCCTTTTGACGAGTGGGCCTCCTCCCATTGCAGTGGGGAAAGCGCTGGCAGTTTTAGCAGAAGAATGAATTGAATTCTGGACAGATCACTTCGGTGAACCATGGTGGACCCACTGAGGCAGGAGACTGAGGGAGGTGAAATCAGGGCTCTCTGTGCAGCCTTACAGTATATTCCTGCACAGCCAGTCTTGCCAGGGTCCTTGGGTCCTGGCCCTGGTGTGACAGCTGCCCACAGTACCTATACATCCCCAATAAACTTCAGGATTGCACACGGTAACGCCCTGTCCATCTGCCCCTACTCCTTCCTGCTGCGATTCCAGCTCATGGACTCTCACTCTGCTCTCCTCACTGATCTCCATTCTCACCCTTGCAACAGGCTCACTCTTGCTAAAGCCTTAGCTCCCAACCCCAGCTCACCCTGACCACAGCAAGCCCATCCCTTCTCCCTCGGTCTCCCCACCCCACCTCATCGGACTCCCAGCTGCCTGGCTGAGACTTGCCCTGTCTCATGTTCCCATGGATGACTCACGTATCGGGCGGGGGTGAGGCCACGCTGGGGCTCCCAAAGCATGGGGAGAGTTGGTGGCAACAGCCCTTCCCTGGCCTCACAGGCCCAACTGAGCAAAGGTTTTCCATCTCATGCATGTCTACTGGCATTATCAGAGCCTGTTTGTGCCCCCAAAGAGGTCTTGACCCTACTCTGAGGTCTAACCAAGCCTTCCCAGGGTAAGAGCCTTTGCTCCTTCTTGGAAATTCAAAGTCATGAAAACCAGAGCAGTGAGAACACCCGTGAACCCAGGAAGCAGGATGGCCCCTCCTGCATCAGAGAGGCAAAGACGCCCCAAAGAGTTCATGGATCTTTTTTAAAACCTGGTCTTAGCCAGGGACAGTGGCTCACGCCTGTGATCCCAGCGCTTTCGGGGGCCGAGGCAGGCGGATCACAAGGTCGGGAGTTCGAGACCAGCCTGGCCAACCTACTGAAACCCCACCTCTACTAAAAATACAAAAATTAGCCAGGCCTGGTGGCGGGCGCCTATAATCCCAGCTACTCGGAAAGCTGAGGCAAGAGAATTGCTTGAACCTGGGAGACGGAGGTTGCAGTGAGCCAAGATCACGCCATTGCACTCCAGCCTGGGCAACAGGGCAAGACTCTGTCTCAAAAAACAAAACAAAACAAACAAAAAAGAAAAAAGCCAACAACAACAACAAAAAAAAACCTGGTCTTGAACCCCAGACCTCTGTGCTGTGAGGGCTCTTAGAATCCTCAGACAGCTCCCAGGCTCTTACAAATGATAGTAAATGACCACCCCATTGCAACCACCAGCCCCCACACTGCTGCATACCTAGAACTGCGTTCTAGGGTCTGTGTCAAGGGCTCTAACAGCAGCAGACTCTTCAAGGGGCTGGGATTCTCCTAGCAGGAGAAACAAAAGCTGGGTATGGTCAAGAACCAAAGCATACTTTAAACCAACAGGGCTGGTGTTCCAAAAAAGCAGAGTGCCAGAAACTAGAGCCTGCTTCTCCCTCCACCCTCCACCTGCCCTCTGCCTTTTGTCTCATACTAACTATGCCCTCCACTGCCCTTTGCAGCCAAACTCTGAGAATGACCCCTAGTGCTGGACAGAGAAAGTATTGCCCAGTGCTCCCCTGGCCCCTGGTGGCCAGTTCTACGGGCACCAGTTGGCACTGACTGATGTCACCAGAACCTGGCTCCTTAAGCAAAGACTGGATCTTGTCTTTCTCCTCTGCATCCCCAGAGTCGAGCACAGTGCCTAGCCTGTAAAGCCATTTAGTTTGCTGGATGTCTTGCCTCTCAACCCCATCTGTTCACTAACACTCCCCTATTTCGTTTTTGTTGTTGTTGTTTTGAGCTAGAGTCTCGCTGCCCTCACACAGGCTGGAGTGCAGTGGTGCTATGTCCGCTCGCTGCAACCTCCACCTCCCGAGTTTAAGAGATTCTCCTTCCTCAGCCTTCTGAGTAGCTGGGATTACTGTCGTGCACCACCACACCCAGTTAATTTTTGTATTTTTAGTAGAGACGGGGTTTCGCCTTGTTGGCCAGGCTGGTCTCAAACTCCTGACCTCAGATTATCCACCCGCCTTGCCCTCCCAAAGTGCTGGGATTACATGTGTGAGCCACCGCGCCCGGCCCACTCCCCTATTTCTGAGTGCCTGGATACGTCTTTTCCTTATGCCTGAACCCCCACCATCAGTTACCCTCGGGTTTGATTGAAGAGCAAAGATTCTGTTTCTTTTTCTTTTCTTCTTTTTTTTTTTGAGGTGGAGTCTTTCTCTGTTGCCCAGGCTGGAGTGCAGTGGCGCGATCTCGGCTCACTGCAAGCTCCGCCTCCCGGGTTCACGCCATTCTCCTGCCTCAGCTAGGAGTAGCTAGGACTATAGGTGCCTATAGTAGCTAGGACTATAGGTGCCTGCCACTACCCACAGCTATTTTTTTTGTCTTTTTAGTAGAGATGGGGTTTCACCATGTTAGCCAGGATGGTCTCCTGACCTCGTGATCCGCCCGCCTCGGCCTCCCAAAGTGCTGGGATTACAGGCGTGAGCCACCGCACCCCGCCCAAAGATTCTATTTTAGAGGCTGCTGTTATATAGGATGAAGAAGGTAACCCCTTCCGTTAACAAAGCTTGAATCAAGGGAGGGGTGGCAACCCTCTTCTCTCCAGCCACGCCCACCTCCCAGATAATGCCGCCATTCTCTCCACCTTTCTTCCAAAGCCCGTGGCAGGCATCACCAATTGATCACAGCATTGCAGTTGAGCCCTGATCTTTCTCAGCACTGATTATGGTTGCATGAACAGATGCTTATTTGCCATGGTGGGACTAAACCACCCATGGACAATTGTACAATTGGATACAATAAGTGATATATTTATAAAAGTTCTGTTGTAATTGACAAACTCTCATTCAACTGCGTGATGTAGTTCACACATCAGATGAGCAAGATGAACCTCTGGTGGATTCTGAGGGACTGAGGCACAGAACAGGGAAGTTTTTATTGGAAGGCGAGAGAAATATGAAGGGGAACAAAACAGGTTGGAAGCACAAAACAATTAAAGGGACTTCGAATTGCTGAACGGGGCCACTGAGTCTCCTTGCTCCCTCCAGAGAGACTCTGTAGTAGGCCACTACTTTGCAACAGGGGAGGTCAGACATGGGAAAATAACAGAGGAAAGGCAGGCAGAGTCAACGGCTGGCCACAGCCTGGAAAGGTCCAGGGTTACCCAATCAACTTTCTGTATAACTCCAGGCAGCTATTGTCTGTAACCTCAGTTTTCCCGTTTTGTTTTGTTTCGTTGTTTTGAGACTGCGTCTCGCTGCCTTGTCACCTAGGCTGGAGTGCAGTGGTGTGATCTCAGCTCACTGTAACCTCTGCCTCCCAGGTTCAAGCAATTCTCCTGCCTCAGCCTCCCCAGTAGCTGGGGCTATAGGTGTGCACCACCACACCCAGCTAATTTTTGTGTTTTTAGAGACAGGGTTTCACCAAGTTGGCCAGGCTAGTCTCAAATTCCTGACCTCAGGTGATCCATCCACCTCAGCCTCCCAAAGTCCTGGGATTACAGTTGTAAGCCACCGTGCCAGGCCTTCACCCTGTTGAAATTATTCCTTTTAACCCTCCAGGAGGGAAAACTTACTGTGTAAATGTATAAAGCCTGAGAGTATGAATGACAGGGAGACAAACTCTGCCCAGAAAGCTGAGGCTTCTCCCAGGGTAGCAGGGACAGGGTAGCCTCCTGTAGAAGAGGCATCTATAGGGACTGAACTGACCAGCTTGACATCCCTTGGTCCAGAATCTATGGGCCCTCCTTCCTAGGACCACCAAGGCCCTGTCTACTGGGTTTGTAGTGTCTCTGCCTATCCAGGCTGGAGATTTCAGAATGGGTTGCAAATTGGGAGAATAAGGATAAAGAGAGAGATGCTCCAAGCCCTGGGTCTTTGTGGGCAAAGAATTTCACTCGGCAAACTGTGATTACTGCCCCTTGCGGGGCATCTTCATTTGGGGAAAGACGTGAAATGGTAATGGCCAAACCCCCCCACCCCCACCACCTCCAGGCCCAACACCGCAGTGGGGGGAAGATGCATAGAGGTGGGGGAAGAAGTGTGCAAAGAAAGGGCCTGGATGGGTGGGGGTCCCAAAAGGACCTAAGCAGCAGGAGACCCCCAGGAGTGGGCTTTAGGCCCAGCAGCTCCCCCTTCTCAAGGTGAGTCCAGAGGCCATTCTGGAGTGGGCATGGGTGCCAGGCCCTGGGTACTCCTTTTGGTACCAGGCTGGCCTCCTGATTCCTGAGGCGTTGGCTCGGCACCCATGGGGGACTGCCCTCCTCCAGGCCTGACACAAAGCCAGGGGGCTAAGAGCAGTCTGCAGGACAGAGGACACGACCACAGCAGGGAGAGGGCACCAATGCCAGCTCCCCCTCATGCCATATGAGGCCAGGCCTGTGGCTCGAAGCCCCTGAGCTGGGCATGTCCTGAGAGTCTGGGACCATCCGGGAGCTGAATCTTCATCCTCAGCCCTGCAGAGCCTTCTGCCCTCCTCCCAGGACCCGTCCATTCCTTCAGCTCCAGTGCCTCCTCCACACGTCCATGCCTTCCACCTCGCCACGTGGAGCACAGCCGTGCCCCCACAAACCAGAGGGAACAACGAAGCTGGCAAGAAAGAACAGCAGTTAGAGCAGGGGCAACACTGGGGAAAGGAGTATCAATTATGAGCTTGGGCATTTTACACCAACACTTCCCAGCCTTTTCCATAAACATGGAAAACATCTTTTGCATACATACTGTGGTCAAGGGAATCTGCTTCCTCCCAGGCCCCCAAGACCTGAGGGATCAATGTGGATCAATCCTCAGCACAGGGGGTCTGCCTTATACCCCACTTCTCAGCTAAACCCTAACTACAATGTGGGAGGGCATTAACAGGACCATCAAAGCGGGGTATGGCACTAGATGGGGCCCCAGGCTCACTAGGACTCTATTGTTGAAGATGTCTGTAGGCGGGTAAGGTCGCCTAGGAGGTGGTGGTGGGGAGAGGGGGATCTAGGTTTCCACTGGAAAAATTAAGGCTAGAAGGAAGGCTAAATCCTTTCTCAGCCCTACTCCTACTTCTCACAAGAAGGGAGTGGCATCTGGGGAAGAGGACACAGGGCTGAGAGCCAGGGCTTCTAGATTCTATTCCTGGCCCCTCCCCTGGGCCTTCCTGACCACAAATCTGCCCCCCACTCCCTGCCCTACTGCTCACAGAGGATTAAGACATCACAAATAACAACTCATGACGCCATCCTGCACCCACCCACCTTGCCCCAGTGCCCCATGCCCTCCTCCAGCTTCTCCTTCCTTGGCCCAGCCAGGCCTGACTGGCACTCACGGGCAGGTAGACAGCTAGGCCCCCACCCCTTGGCATCAGTGGCCTAGCCTCTGGCGCAGTTGCCCATCCTCCAGCTCCCTTGCTCTCCCAACAGTGAGCCCTAGGGCTCAAAACCCACTGTCAAGAATGGGGACCAGGTGCAGTGGCTCACGCCTGTAATCCTGGCACTTTGGGAGGCCAAGGTGGGCAGTTGCTTGAGCTCAGGAGTTCGAAACCATCATGGGCAACATGGGGAAACCCCAAATCTACAAAAAAAAAAATTAGCCAGGCATGGTGGCATGTGCCTGTAGTCCCAGCTACCTGGAGGCTGAGGTGGGAGGATCGCTTGAGCCCAGGAGGTTGAAGCTGTTGAGGCTGCAGTGAGCCATGACTATGCTACTGCACCAGCCTGGGCAACAGGTAGAGACCCTGTCTCAAAAATATATATATATAAGTTGGGTGCAGTGGCTCACACCTGTAATCCCAGCACTTGGGGAGGCCGAGGCAGGCAGATCACCTGAGGTCAGGAGTTCAAGACCAGCCTGGCCAACATGGCGAAACCCCATCTCTACTAAAAATACAAAAATTAGCAGGGCGTGGTGGCAGGCACCTGTAATCCCAGCTACTCTGGAGGCTGAAGCAGGAGATTTGCTTGAGCCCAGGAGGCAGAGGTTGCAAAGAGCCAAGATCACACCACTGTACTCCAGCCTGGGTGACACAGCAAGACTCTGTCTCAAACAACAACAACAAAAAACCATACACACACACACACACACACACACACACACACACACACACACGTAGAGGAGGAGCTGGATCCCTCAGGCCCAGTCCAGCCAAGCCGGCCCACTGAGGCCCCACCTTGGGAGCCGGACTCCTTGGCTCTATTCGCAACCCTTGATGGTGCCTTCGCTAACTGAGAGATACTGTCTTTCTACATCAATTCAATGCTCAAACTTTATGACAAGCATTCAACCTAGAGGGAAAGAGGGTCGGTCTCCACGATCCGCGTCCCCACCCTCAGTTGTCCTCAGCTGCCAGAAAGCCTAAGTCCAGGAGCCCTGCTCTGCATGGAAAGCAGAGGCCCACAGCCTGGGGCAATGTGCAGGCCAACCTCCCTCTACTTCCTTCCACCTGAGTCTGGGCTGAACCAACTTGTAGGAAGGCTCATCTCACCCAGGGATCCCCCTCCCAGGGCTTCCACCTTCCTCTCAGACACCTGGATCACATTCAGGACCGGCCGACCTGGTGCCTCAGGGGAAAGTCCGGATCTGCTGGGTTGGCCACTGGCCCAGGCCTCCCATGCCCTCAGTTGGCCCCAGAAACCTCCCCTAAGATGTCCGGCTCTGAAGTAGAATGCTAGTCCTCATTCTCTCTGTAGGGGAAAGAGAAGGAGGGAAGGAGAGAAGAGGGCCCAGTCCCCTGGGGGCTTACCTGCCTTGACCTCAGCACGGAGGTGGTGGGTAGCATGAAGGAAAGATGGTGCGCCCGGTGGTTTAGGACACGAGGGTGCCGGTCCCGAGGCTCTGCCGGGCCCGCACTGTCTGGATGGCCTGCTGGTTCTTGAACTTGACCAGGCCTAGGGTGATCTGGGCGTTCCAGCCGGGATCTTCCAGGGGGCAGCGGAAGTCGATCTCGCCGCCCCCTTCGGTCACCAGCGTGAAGTAGATGTGGCGCCCGGTGCTCTCCACGCACTCCACGGCCTTGATGCGGGCGAAGCTGAGCTCCTTGGGCCGGCCGCCCGTGCCCTTGGCCTCGAAGAGCTGCAGCCCGCGCTCGGTGAGCACGCAGCGCTTCCGCTTCCACAGCTGCAGCAGCCCGCCGCTGCGCTTCTCCAGCACGCCCTCCTTGAGCACGGTAGCCGTCGCCGCCGCCGTCATGGGCGCCCCGAGGTTCGCGGGAAGCTCCAGCCTGCGGCAGGCGCGGCGCCCCTCTCGGCCCCGCAGCGCAGGATTCTGGCGTCCCGGGCTGGCAGGCCGTGCGCGCTGCCCACCTGCGCCCTGACTGCTCCGCGCGCCCACACCGCGGCCCTCAGCACCCGGCTGCCGGTGAGGTGGTGTGGTGCCCCCAACGCGCTCCGCGCCCACCGCCCCGCTTCAGCCGGCACCCGCTTCTCCGCTCTACCCCAGCTGGCCCAGCCCGACCCGCCTCTGCCGGATGCCTCTGTGCCTCTCTAGCCCGTAAGCCCCGCCGCCCGCCCGTTCTCTTGCTCCCCTGGGCTCTGTCTGCGCGCTGGGCGGCAGCTCGCGGGATGTGCCCTTACATGTTCCGCAGCTCGCCTCCTGCGCCGCCCGCCCGCCGCGCATTCCTACCCTGGCCGGCCCTCCCCTCCGCGCCGCGCACCAGCTCTGGCAGGGCCCCGGGGGCGGGGCCGCAGCAGGGGCTCAGTCACTCACTGGAAGCGCAGGGCGCGGGGCGGGGAGGGCCGGGACTGAGAGGGGGCTGCTTACTCAACAGCCCAAGCCTTCTGGCTGCCATCTGCCGCTTCTCGGAACCGCAGCTCCCCCAGGCCTTGAATGAAGGGGGAGATGGCGGGGAAGGGAGGGGGAAGGCGCATCTTCTCGATTGGAGAGAGCGCTGCTAGCAAGAGGGTGGGCTCGCTTGGCGAACGCGCAGTGGCACCAGTTGCATGTTAGGCGTCAGATAGCTGCTGGCGACTTGGCAGGCCATAGAGCCCCCAGCCTCTGCATCAAGCCTATGTTGGGTTCCTCCTCCATCGCCCGATTTCTCTGTGCGGGACCCAAGAGAGGCTGTCCATCGCTGCCTCTGCTTGGACAGTTCACCTGCCCCTACTCCTACCCTCATGCACTGCGCGGGGAGGCCTGTAGAGAGTAGCCAGTGCCAACAAAGGAGAGCTGAGGCTTGAGGTCATTCATGCCCTCCTCGTAATGGGGGAGGAGGGACCCCCTCCATGACTTGGGAATGCCACCGTCTGCGGTCCTCTCCACCGCACACTTGCAGGCGCCGACGCTGGACCGATGGCACAGCCAGTCCCAGGTGTAAGCGCAGCTCCAACCTTGCTCCTTCCGCTCCACAGATTCTATCCTCCCTCGGCCTCCCCAAAGAATGGACTTCTCCCGCATACAGAGCTGGAGGGGAACGCAGAGGGAGAGGTCTCCTTCTGTTCTGGCTAGAACATTGTGTAAAGACAAGAGCTTTGCAGAGTTGAGTTCAAACCTCTTCTTCCTTGTTTGCTGTGTCCTGCCCACCTGGGGCAACTTTACTGACCTCCCTCAATTTCCTCATCTGTCGAATAAGAGGATTAATTTATTCTCATCTCATGAGGCTGTCCTGATGAACAAGTTAGATAACATTTGTGAAAAACCCAAGACAGGACCTGGCAACTCTGAGTCTCAATAAATGTTCTTCCTCCCCTCTCCCCACTCTTATTCCCTTTAGAGAATGATGGGGGCCCTGAGATTAAGCCAGGCACTGGAAGAGGGCTCTCCTAGGTCCTCATTCCGCCCCCATCTTGGTCAGTTCCTCCAGGCCCACAGTTTCCTAAGGGCCTATTCATCAACGTGTTAATAATAGATTCTTATGGGAGTAATGATATGTAGTAATGACAGTGATAAGACCTCTTTGTACTTATACCCTGTGTTGCCATCCTCCTGCCCAAAGAGCAGAGCCTAACAGATACAGGGAAGGTCCTGTTGTGGGGATAGGAGTGCCCTCCTCTGCAGCCCCAAAGTTAGGAGATGAGAGAAGGGAACTGTCAGTGTCTCATCCATAGCTCTTTATACACACACACACGCACACACACACACACACACGTGTGACGACAACTAACTCCTAACTCCCAGAATGCCCCTCCAGGAGAGGGAGTAGACAGTGGCATAAAAGAAAAGACAAAGACAGGTGTCTCCTGAGGCCCAGAGAGCAGCAGAGGAGGGAGCTGGAGGTGGCCATGGCCCTACATGAGGGACCCACAAGGTCTCAGCCTGCCTGCCAGCCCTGCCCTCCCATGGCTCCTCCCCACCACTCCACAGGGGTCTCCTGGGTGCACCAACCTGGCACAGTCCTGCCATGATCCAAAGTTCTCTCCCTCAGGAAACAGGGCCCTAGATCAGGCTCTGCCCCTAACTCATTTTTTTGTTCTGTTTTGTTTTTGTTTTCGAGACGGAGTTTTGCCCTCGTTGCCCAGGCTGGAGTGCAATGGTGCGATCTCAGCTCACTGCAACCTCTGCCTCCCAGGTTCAAGCGATTCTCCTGCCTCAGCCTCCCAAGTAGCTGGAACTACAGGCATCTGCCACCACGCCTGGCTAATTTTTTGTATTTTTAGTAGAGTCAGGGTTTCTCCACGTTGGTCAGGCTGGTCTCAAACTCCCCACCTCAGGTGATCCGCCTGCGTTGGCCTCCCAAAGTGCTGGGATTACAGGCGTGAGCCACTGCTGTTTTATCTCTACCAGTTCCTCTTCTCCCCACACTGGGTCTGGGACTCATTCATGCTCTTTCCAGTTCCAGGTGGATTCACAGTTATATGGGCTTTGTACAGAGCCCTCTCACATGTTGTAGATGCTCATGATAGACAGATATTATTATCACTGTGGGCGTTTTACCGATGAGAAAAATGAGACCCAGAGAGGTCAGATAATGTAAACGGGGTCACATGGCTTTGAAAATGGCAAAGTCCAGATGAGAATGCATGGTAGCTAACAGGGCCCAGGATCATTTGATGATACACACCCATACTGCCCATACATGAACATCTGACTCCACATAGTTCGTTTAGAAATGATCCAGTCACCCATACTTTTCTCTTCAGCTTACTGAGTTGCGAGGTAGCGGGCTTTTGGACACAGGAGAAGGGAATATTGGATAGCAAGAGTGAGCAGATAAAGAGGGGGCCATTGGAGGAAATTTAGCAGGACATACTCTACTGCTGGAAGGGTCTTCATCAGCTAAGCATCCAGTTCCCAACACCACAACGTCTTCCTGGAGGCCTGAATGGGTCCTTGGAACCTGGAATCCTGTCCTCCAATCTCATGACCTCTGGGACTAGGGGAGATGATTCTTTCTAAATCTTTCCCTAGAACTGGCATCTTGCCTGGTAGCTACATCTAGGAGAGGCTCAGGCCCAGGCTGGATTATTTGGGCCATCAGAAGGACCAAGGAGAACTCAAAAGCCGGGGGAGCAGCGTGCAGAGAGCGCTGGTGCTGCTCCTCCCTTCCTGCTGAGGTATCCCTACCCATCCCCTGGAACAGGAGCTCTGACTTAACCTTCTTGGTTAAGTAACTGGGCTGGAGCAGTGCTGGGCCCTAGAGATACTTACCCAATTCTTTTTTTTTTTTTGAGATGGAGTCTCACTTTGTCACCCAGGCTGGAGTGCAATGGCACAATCTCAGCTCCCTGCAACCTCCGCCTCCTGGGCTCAAGTGATTCTCCTGCCTAAGCCTCCCGAGTAACTGGGATTACAGGCGCCTGCCACCATGCCTGGTTAATTTTTGTATTTTTAGTAGAGATGGGGTTTCACCATGTTGGCCAGGCTGGTCTCGAAATCCTGACCTCATGATCTGCCCACCTCGGCCTCCCAAAGTGCTGGGACTACAGGCATGAGCCACCGCGCCCCACCACTTACTCAATTCTCATTAACTTGTTAACTCCACATCGGGCTGATGGACAAAATGTCCCGTGGTAGCAGCCCAGAGCTGGCTCCTCCCTCTGCCCACCCCAAAAGGAAAGTGGATCTGCACCGTCAGTAAATCTAAGTCCGGCTGGAACAGGCTAGACTACAAAATGGCCCCAGGGAAGAATGTGCTGGAAATGGTTCTAGCTAGGGCTGAGCCACACCACCTCCACACCTGTGTGAGAAGGAGGAAGTCCAAGTGGAGAGGAGGGGTCCCTCTGGGTGGCTACCCAGGACAAGGTGGAAAGAAAGTTGGGAATAAGGTGGGATAGAGGCAAGAATGAGACCCAGAGAGATGCAAAAAGTAACATAGCTTTTGTTTTCTATATTTACTTAATCCTTTTTTTTTTTTTTTTTTTTTTAGATTGAGTTTTGCTCTTGTTGCTCAGGCTGGAGTGCAATGGCGTGACCTCGGCTCACTGCAACCTCCGCCTCCCGGGTTCAAGCGATTCTCCTGCCTCAGCCTCCCTAGTAGCTGGGATTACAGGCGCCCACCATCATGCCCAGCTAATTTTTTGTATTTTTAGTAGAGATGGGGTTTCACTATGTTGGCCAGCCTAGTCTCAAACTCCTGCCCTCAGGCAATCCACCAGCCTCAGCCTCCCAAAGTGCAGGGATTACAGGCGTGAGCTACCACGCCTGGCTATCTACTTAATCTTATATAAATTCTTCATAAATTGTTAGACTCAATCTAAAGAAAAGTGTTGAAGACAATTTATTAACAAAACAAGACATACATTAATACCGCAAAAACTTTAAAACTAAGGATGATATCACTCCTTTGCTCAAAAGCCACCAGAGCCTTCTCATCTCATTCTGAGTAAAGCCAAAGTCCTGATGCTACCTGCAAGGCCCTCTAAGACCTGCTCTTCACTTTCTGATCTTACCTCCTGTACTTTCCTCTCTCCCTGGCTCCAGCCACAGTCCTCACCATCCCTTGAATTTGGCAACCATCCTTCCTCAGGGCCTTTGCACCTGCTGTCCTCACTGTCTGGAATCCTCTCTCCCAGATCACCAAATGGTTCATTTTTTCACCACACTAAGCTCTGTTCACATATTACCTTCTCAATGGGGTCTTCTCCCAACACCCTGTTTAAAGCCACAACCCCCTTCCATAGATGTAGATACACACACCGTATCCCATCCCTGCTCAGTTTTTCTCTACGGCACATATTAGCATCCACAACTCTGTATTTTTCTTATTTATTGTCTATCTCCTTTACTTGTAGGCTCTATGCTAGCGGGGAGTTTGTTGTTGTTATTTTGTTTTTTTTTTTTGTTTTTTTTTTTTTTGAGACAGAGTCTCGCTCTGTCGCCCAGGCTGGAGTGCAGTGGCGCGATCTCGGCTCACTGTAAACTCTGCCTCCTGGGTTCACGCCATTCTTCTGCCTCAGCCTCCTGAGTAGCTGGGACTATAGGCGCCCGCCACCATGCCCAGCTAATTTTTAGTATTTTTAGTACAGATGGGGTTTCACTGTGTTAGCCAGGATGGTTCCAATCTCCTGACCTCGTGATCTGCCTGCCTCGGCCTCCCAAAGTGCTGGGATTACAGGCGTGAGCCACTGCGTCCGGCCTATTTATTTTTTTTTACCCCTGTGGCTCCAGCACCTGGAACATTGCCTAATACACTGTAGGACTGAACGAATAATTATCGAATGAAAAAATGAAATGGCAACGTACCTGACAAAAACTGGGAGGTGGAAAAGGATAATGCAGAGAAGGGGAAACGATCAATGCAATCTAGAGTTAATGAACTAATAAAAAGAATGTAACTGCATTATTTAAAACAATAATGGAAACCACTAGATGGTTAAAGGAGATTTTTAGGGCAGCAAGACTATTTTGCATGATACTATAATAGTGGATATGTGACATTATGCATCTATCAAAGCCTACAGAACCATATAACAAGAGTGAGTTTAGGCCAGGCGCAGTGGCTCACGCCTGTAATCCCAGCACTTTGGGAGGCCAAGGCGGGCGGATCACGAGGTCAGGAGATCGAGACCGTCCTGGCTAACACGGTGAAACCCAGTCTCTACTAAAAATACAAAAAATTAGCCGGGCGAGGTGGCAGGCGCCTGAAGTCCCAGCTACGCGAGAGGCTGAGGCAGGAGAATGGCGTGAACCCCGGGGGGCGGAGCCTGCAGTGAGCTGAGATCGCGCCACTGCACTCCAGCCTGGGTGAAAGAGCGAGACTCCGTCTCAAAAAAAAAAAAAAAGAGTGAGTTTAAACTATGAACTTCAGTTAATAGTAAATGTATCAATATTGGCTCATTCATTATAAAAAATGTAGTACATTAATGCAAGATGTTAATAATAGGAGAAACTATGGGGGAAGGGTAGGTATACAGGAACTCTGTTCTATCTGCTCAAATTTACTATACATCCAAAACTATTACAAAAATTAAGTATTTTAATTAAATACCAAAAATAAATGGTAATCTCAGCACCTTAGGAGGCTAGGGCATGAGGATCGCTTGAGCCCAGGAGTCTGAGACCAGCCGAGGCAATATAGTAAGATCTTGTTTCTCCAAAAATTTTTTTTAAAAAATAGCTATAGTGGGGCACATGCCTGTAGTCCCAGCTACTCAGGAGTCTGAGGTGGGAGAATGGCTTAAGCCCAGGAGTTTGAGGCTACAGTGAGCTATGAGCACACCGGTGCACTCCAGCCTGGGCAACAGAGCAAGACCCTGTTTAGAAAAGTAAATAAAAATTTAAAATAAATTGTTAACAGTTTCTCCAGGTAACGATGAAGAAGAAAGATAGAGACTTTTATTTTTTCATTGTTCACCAATCTGTATTGTTTGATTTTTTAAATCCTGTGCATGCGTTGCTTCTCTAAAAATCTAGTTAACTGCACAGTACATATAAATGTTCATGCAGTGCAGCAGTTAAAAATAAACAGATCTACAGATCTTAGTAGGTTGAGATGCCTGAAATATGTTGTTTCATGGGGAAACATTACAGTAGAGTAAGTTAATAAGGTATATAGCATGGCCACAATGAACAAAGTCCATCTGTGTTGTACAGGTTATATCTAACAGGATTCAATTCACAGTGATATGTTACTTATGGAATGTCCAGGATGGGGATGGGCAGTGTGAGAATGCCTGTCATTTTATGAGCATGCTTCAATATGGTTTGAACGTCATACTCATGTATTAGGCATATTTTTAAAATAAAATAAACACATAGGTATTACATAAGTTCTTGAAATAGAATTTCAAACACAAGGGCTGGCTTCAGAGCAGGGGTTGATTTAGAGGCTTGAATGGCAGTTGTTGGCCTCCAGGCATTCTCAGGATTCCCCAAGGTGGGCACATAGAGCCTCCTGATGTCGGGTGTGTACACCAGAACTGAGCAAACCCAGAGCTGAGCATGCAGCCCCTCCTGTCTCTGCAGTTCTGGACAGAACTCCCCAACCTTGGGGAACATAAAAAAGGGGCTGGTTCCCCGACAGGACCCTGGGCACCTATTCCATTATCCCCTGGCAACTGGAGTTGGAAGGCTCATCTAGGCTGCCTCAATTTGACCCCCAGTCCAGAAAGAGGTGTGTGGCATAGACCAGAGCTTCTCAGACTGTAATGTGCAAACGGATCACCTGGGGATCTTGCAAACGCAGATTCTGATGGAATAGGTCTAGGGTAGGACCTGAGATTCTGCACTTCTAGAAGCTTCCAAGTAACAATGATGCTGCTAGTCAACAGAACATACTTTAGATAGCAAGGGTCTAGAGCAGCAGTTCTCAAAATGTAGTCTCAGGCCAGCAGAGTCAGCATCAGCTGGAAACTTGTTAGAAATACAAATTCTAGGCTCCACCCCAGACCTGGGTTTGGAGCCCAGCAATCCGTGTTTTAACAAGCCCTCCAGGTGATTCTGATGCACACGTGTGAAAACCACTGGTGTAGGGGAAGGAGCACTCAGGATATAGGACACCCATGTCCTAGCCCAAGCTTGGTGACACCTTACACAATCACTTCCTCTCTCTGACCTCAGTTTCCTCATCTGTAAAATGAAGGCTGTCAAGTTCTATCTTGCAGATTTAGTGCATATTTGAAAAAAAAAAAAAAAAAAAAAAAGCCTGGCTAGCTTATGGGAGCTATGGAACCCCTGTATAGGCAAGAAAAGAAAATATCGCTACTGCATCCTCAACCTGTTCCCTGGATTCCTCAGGCCAGGTAGTGCCTCCTCACCTAGATGGGGCATGAAAATGGGTCTGTTCACAGCCCTGCTCCTCCCCACCCTGCTTCTCCCTTCAGGCTTCTGCACTCACCCTCCAATCCACAGGTCCCTCACTGCTCTCCTCTCCCTGGGAGGTGGGGGCTGGGAGACCCACTCCAGCTGACCTCTCCCTCAGACTTCTCCTGACCTGCTCGCACCCCTTTGATGTACAGCCCTCCGTTCCAGGGCTTTGGGGTTTCCCTGGATCTCTGTTTTTCTAAAGGGAAACAGAAGGAAAAACCCCACCGAGGTTTCAAGTCTCTGATGACTTGGGTTTTATGGGCACCATTGCGACAGACTTCAAGTGGGCAGCAACTCTGCAGCCGACCCGCCCAGGCTTGCTCCTGGGCCTGGCTCTCTCAGTGGAAATCCCCTCCCACGCTCAGCCCTTTAATCACTTTCCAGCCCAGTAACTTTCCTGATTCACCAGGAATCCCTTTCGTCTTGAGAGCACCTACTGCCCCTCTCTGATGGGGCTGAGTCTGGGCTTGAAGGCATTTGATCCCAGCGTGGGTCTTACAGAGATTGGACTTGTGGGCTCATGGTTCAGGTTAGGGCCTGCAGAATTTTCCTTTTTCCCATGCCATCCTGGCATCTGGGTGCCCATGTTGTAGGAAAAAATGGGCTGCCCTGGAATGAATCTCTTCCTTGAGGACACTTGACCAAGGGGCAAGGACACTAGGAGGAGACTGACTGATACCCAGGAAACTAGTGGCCTCAACCAATATGCCAATAATAGCCATGAAACCCTTGACATAAAAGTCGCTTTCTTTTTTCTTCTGGTAATAATGTGCTTTAAATGCAAGTAATACTTGAATACATTTTTGTTGCAAAAGATTCAAAACATGACAGTATATTTTCACCACTCTTCTAGTCCCCCAATCCCAGAGACAACAATCACTTAGCTTGGTTTGGGTCTTGCCAGACATTTATTTTTACTTTTCACACATCTGCACCCAGACTAGTATAAAGCAGCATTCTCAATGGTAATGTAAGGAAGTTGGTTGAAGGATTCATAAGTCCCCTTCCGGCTCTGCCATTTTCTGCATTTGTGGGTGGCTTTTTCCTCACCTCCTAAATAGAAGACATTCATAGGCTCTCCCTAAAAGTATGGGGGGAGGGGGAATGCACGGAGGAAAATAGGAAAGGAAAGGTCACAGTGTCAACAGCAGTTCCTTCGAGGTGAGGAGATCATGGATGAGTTTTTTACCACTTGCCTCTGATTTTCAAATGTTTCATCATGAGAGTTATAAAGATTATTATTCCTGAGTATGACTTTGATAACAGGGAAGCTCCTATACAGTGCCATTGTCAAGATCAGGCAGAGAAGGAGGCTGTGAGTTGTCCAGACTGAGGCTTAGGTCAAGGAGAAATTAACAAATTGCTCAAGGCAGAGGGGTGCGTGGAGGGGCTTAGGGAGGGGAGGAAGGCTCATGGCATATTCTTGGATGTGATCTACAGGAAGATTCATAGAAAGGAACTTCAGAGTAAATCCCGTTGTGTGTGAATTAAGAATTAAGAATACTTAATTCTTAATTCAGGCCCTGGGCTAGACTTTAGGGACACAATGGCAAATGGGTGAATCAGAGTTCTCTACTTAACAGGGACTAGCAAAAGAAGGGGAGGAAGAGTTCACATCTTTAGGAATCCCGCCCTACTTTTGCAAGAAGATATTCCCTCCTACTGAAGAAGATCCCAGAGTTAAGCATTAGATCTTTGACAGGCCACGATCCTGACTTTGTAGAAACATGGTCTCCATACTTGACTCGGCCTATCTAAGGTGATATTGGTATGTGTACTAGTCAGGATGGACTAGGTTATGCTGTACTAACAAACTCCTCCTAAACCCAATAGCTTAACATAGCAAAGGTCTTCCCACTCATACCATATGTCCTACTTGAGCTGGCAGGGGAGGTATACACATATCCAGGTTGCTGGAGGTTCCATCACGACACCTACTTCCAAACTCTCCACAACAGGGAAAAGGGACGTGAAAACTTACACCATGTCTATTAAAGAAGTCTGCTCAGATGGCCAGGCACGGTGGCTCATGCCTGTAATCCTAGCACTTTGAGAGGCCGAGGCAAGTGGATCACCTGAGGTCAGGGGTTCAAGACCAGCCTGGCCAACATGATGAAACTCCATCTCAAATAAAAATACAAAAAAATTAGCTGGGTGTGGTGTCAGGCGCCTGTAATCCCAGCTACTTCAGGAGGCTGAGCCAGGAGAACTGCTTGAACCTGGGAGGCAGAGGTTGCAGTGAGCCGAGATCGCGCCACTGCACTCCAGCCTGGGCGACAAGAGTGAAACTCCATCTCAAAAAAAGAGAAGTCTGCTCAGAAGTGACACTTCTGGTCTCAATTAGAGGCCACTGCAAGCCACATCACCACATCAAAATTCAAGGGAGGAGGCCAAATGTAACCCCTAAATGTAAACGTAGATATTACTGTGTGCCCAGGAATATCTGTGAACATCCCTTAAAGGACTAGACAGTGTGGTTGCCATGGGACTGCTGGGTACCCAGAAGGCAGAGCCACAGAGATACCTCTTCACTCCCCCAGTAGGCAGCGACAATCCCCCTTGGCCTGGGACCAAGCCCTTGAACTCTCTAGAAGAGTCAGGTTGAGGTCAACAGAGTGGAAATGTAGAAGGTTCAGGAGCAGGTGCTTCTGAAAAGGCACTAAGGGCTTGTCCAGGCATGGAAAATGCCCACTAAAGGCTTTATTCATGATAATCTGCTTCCTGAATTTTCATGGCCTTTAGGGTGAGTCTTTCTAGGCCCATAAACTCGGAACATCAGAGTTGGGTGGATCCCCTGAAGCTTGGCTGTTCAAGTGTGGTCCCAGGATCAGCAACATCAGCACCACCTCCCCCTGGGAGCTTGTGAGAGATGTCCAATTTCAGGCCCCACCCAAAACTAGAATCTGCATTTTAACAAGATCCCCAGGAGATTCATATGCACATTAAAGCTTGAGAAGCATTTCCTCAGAACTAATTTAGGCCAACATCTTCACTTCACAAATGAGGAGCTGACACCCAGAGGGGAGGAGGCAGGCCCAAAGTCACACAGCTGGTTCCAATCCTGGCTCCACCACTTGCCAGGGACTTGAGTAAGTCTCTTTAAAATTCACTGAATATCTGTTTCCTCTTATATAATAAAGGGATAATATAATTACCTCCTAGTGCTTATATGAGGATCAAATAAGAAAACATCTAGACCAGTGCCAGGCACATAGTATGTGCTCAATAACTGTTAGCTATTGCTATGGTCCTAACTTACCGTTCCAGCACCTGGCCTCATACTCCCAGTACATAACTGTCTCTTCTTAAGGCAAGGATGTTAGGTATGGCACTGCAGGGATGGGACCTGGTCCCAGCTGCCTGCATTTATATCCTGCTCAATTTGACCTTGAGAGGGTTGCTGAATTGTTCTTTGGTTCTTGGATTCAGTTTGATCAGTTATAAGTGGGTAAAATGACAGCACCTACTTCATAGGGCCATTGTGAGAATTAAATGAGTTAATACATTTAAGGTCTTCAAACAGTCTATAGCATATATTAAGCACACAAGATGGATGAGTAATGTGAGAATTAAGTGAGTTAATACATTAAAGGTCTTCAAACAGTCTATAGCATATAGTAAGCACACAAGTTGGATGAATAATGTTTCCAAAATGTCCAAAAGAAGACTAGGTTGGAGGAAGTTGCACCCTAGAAAGGCAGGGGACAGGCGTTTCTCCGGGGGAGCTGCCTCTGTTTTGTCCCTTTGACCTATTGCAAGTCCCCAGTCTGTTTCTCTGGCCACTGGACGGCCCCCAACCCCTGGCTGTGTTTTTCCTCCTCCACTGGACTCACTGGGCTCCCTGGTGCCTCCATCAGGAAGCGCTGAAAGGCCAGGGGATCTCTGGTGGGGAGGGGCGGACTCGGGCGGACTCAGGCAGCCGACAGCTGTCTTCAAATCTCTGAAACGCTGTCATGCAGGAGAGGGATTAGACCTGTTCTGGATGACTCTAGGGGACAGAAATAGGAAGTTCCAGGAAGTCCTCTCTAATCATTAGAACTGTTCAGAGGCAGCTCCAGCTGCGGGGCGGGGCGGGGCGCGGAGCTGTTGGCAGTTAAGTGGTTGAGGTTGAGCGGCTGGGTGGAGGCCGGCACCTACTGGGAGGCTGGGCTTGTCCGCAGATTCTCAAGCCCGGCTGAGCCCGGGCGAGCGTCAGAGAATCACCTGAGGAGCTTGTCGAATACAGATTCCCAGGCCCCACGCAGGCCAACCGAATCAGAATCTCTAGGGGTGGGGCTGGGAATCCATTTTTAAAGGCTTCCCCAATGATTCTCAGAATAAAGGCTGGGCTTGGAGGCGGGGCCAGGGCTGGGCGTGGCACGGGGGCGAGGTGCGGGGAGGGCCGGACCGTCCAGTAGTTAATCCCTGTGTTCCTCACTCCGCCACATCACCTCCACTGATCTAAATCGGGGGATCCTTCCTCGCTGGGTGCCCCCCTCACTTGATCTTAGCCAAAAGGCCAAGAAGCGATTGGGTGCCCCCCTGGAATAATTTCTGTGGCCCTTGATTCAGGGATCACTCCCACACTTAATAGCAGCTCTAACGCCCCCCAACCCCCGCTACCCAAGATCTCTATCCTCACCCTCCAGTTGGCCTCCTGGTCTTCCTGTCCCTCCCCAGCCTCTCAGGTGACCCGGAAAATTTGCTAAGGCTCTTGGAGAAGGGCAGCCCGAGGAGGCTGGGCCTGCCGCCCATCGGGAGGGGCAGCTGTTTTCCATCACATCCTAAAAAGCCCAGGGCTCGACCGCTCCTGCAGCTGGGCATAGCTCCCACCAAATACATTCTCCCGAGGTCGCCCTGGACACCTTGCTCGGAGATGACAGAAACGAGAAAAGAAATACCTAAGTGGACATAAAGACCTTGCTCACCCTGGCCGGGTGCGGTAGCTCATGCCTGTAATCCCAGCACTTTGGGAGGCCGAGGTGGGCAGATCACCTGAGGTCGGGAGTTCGAGACCAACTAGCCTGACCAACATGGAGAAACCCCGTCTCTACCAAAAAAAATACAAAAATTAGCCGGGCGGGGTGGCTTATGCCTGTAATCCCAGCTACTCAGAGGCTGAGGCAGGAGAATCGCTTGAACCCGGGAGGCGGAGGTTGCGGTGAGCCGAGATCGCACCATTGCACTCCAGCCTGGGCAACAAGAGCAAAATTCTGTCTTAAAAAAAAAAGTCCTTGCTCACTCTTTGGTGAGGGTTTGGTATTCCACAGGGCCCCGAAGCGCGACAACCCTCAAAGGAGAAGTGAGCGTCGGGGATTAGACCCTTGCTCTGTCTTGAGCAGGAGCTGAGTCCTCAGGGTCCAAGGAGAGAGGAAGAGGGCGTGGGGTGCGCGGAAACGCAGGGCCTGCCTTTTGCCCTGACCTCACAGCACCACCTGGTGTCTGCTGGGACGGCGCAAGCGCCGCGCTTGCGGATGCTGGGCCCCCACCCCGTCAGCCGACCCTCCTTCCCCAAGTGCCTCCCCTGCCTGGTGTTCCTCCTTCCTTGCTGCGCCCCCCTGGCTGGCCCTTCACCGTCCAGTGAGTGCTTCCTGGCCTGGCCGCAGCTGGCTTACAGCCCACTGCCTTTACCCAGGTCTTATTCCCAGGAGGTGCGTCAGGGCCCCTTGCCCAGCTGCACTGAAAGACAGTGGCCCGAGAGCAAGACAGCTAGTTGTGAAAGGGACAGGATGGTCGCCGACAGGCCCTCCTGAGCAGCCAGCAGAGGGCAGCCTCTCTCCAGCTTTGGGCCCCAAAGGCTCCCATCCGGGCCACTCCTGTAGGCCCCTCCCAGACAGGAGGGTCCACCTGTGTGTGTGGAACCAGCGGTCCTCCTGGCTGCAGAAACTTGTCCGGAGCACCTTTCGTGGGCTACCCCCTGTGCTGGAGCCAGAGGGGTTACCAAGATGGAGCCCTTGACCCGGATTGCAGAACTCCTAGCCAGTGCCCACCCTGGGCTGGCATTCCCTGAACTCCTCCAGCTCTTCTCCTGGTCATCTTGTGCTTTTCTATTGCACTGCACCATTGATGGGTGTTATGCATGCATAGGTCCCTTTCTCAGAGTCGAGGGGGCTCTGTCAAGGCCACTGTTGGAGCTGGTCATCTGGGAAATAGGTACAAGAGGCCTTGTTGTTATTAAAGCATCTGCTTTTGTTTTGAAAACTTAGTGTGGGCACATTTTCGAGAAGGGCTGAAGCAGAGCAGCACAGCCCCAACGCATCAGGCAGGTACGCCTAAGATGAAGGATGCCACAACCCCTCACATAAGCCTATTTCCAAAAAAATGTGGCCTTCCACGGACTTGCTGTGGGGGCCCTAACAGCAGGCTGAGCCAGGCCCCTCCACCACACCCCTCCTAGGCAGAAGTGAGCTTTCTAGATTTGACGTGAAAGTTCCTCTGGTTGAGTTTCCCTCTTAGGCTGGGGCTTTCCAAGCTGGGAGAAGTTCTGAGCACAGTTTTGGGGCCTAGCTGAGCCCCTCCAAGTCCAAAGTCCATGCAATTCCCAGGCCCAGATTTGGGGGTGGAGACCAGACAGGACAAGCCAGTGGTGTTTGGCTGGTCGGGTCACTTCAGACAGTGTGGCTCAGTTGGAATTGATACTGAGAATTGGTCCTTAGAAAAAGCAGGAACGAATCCACTTTGATTCATTTCCATCAGGCTGCCTGCTTTTTTTTGAGACAGTTTTGCGTTTGTCGCCTAGGCTGGGGTACAATGGTGTGACCTCAGCTCACTGCAACCTCTGCCTCCCGGGTTCAAGAGATTCTCCTGCCTCAGCCTCCCAAGTAGCTGGGATTACAGGCACCCGCCACCATGCCTGGTTAATTTTTTTTTATTTTTAGTTGAGTCAGAGTTTCACCATGTTAGCCAGGCTGGTCTCAAACTCCTGACCTCAGGTGATCTGCCTGCCTCAGCCTCCCAAAGCCCCTGCTAATTTGATTGCTCCCATCGAGTTCCCTCCCAGCTCCACAGACACAGGATTGGACACCAGAGTTCTGGTCTAAACAGCTTTATTGACCAGATGAGAAATCAGCTTGGGTACGGCCCATGCCTGCAGCCCTTTCAGTGGGTGGCTCCACATAGTGTTGTCCTTTCAGTCGCTGGGAGCAGTGAGGCCCACCAGCCCTTTCCCCGTCCTCCCACCACTACTCCTAACCTGGGGCCTGGCAGGGGTGGAGTGATGTGATCTAAGGGTCCCTGGAGAAGGGTGGAGTGGAAGAGGCAGGGTCTTAGGTTAAAGGGAAGACTCTGAGGTCTCAGGGCAAAGGGAAATGTGTTTAGATGAAGACTGAGGCTGTGCCTACCTCCCTCCACATCTGAGGATCAAGCAGGTGTGGCAAGAACAGAGCCCTGGCCTGGGCTCTGCTGGCCGCAGCCTCAGGACCCAGGGTTAAGGCCAGAGATAAATGAAGATTTGGGCCATTGATAAATGCCAATATATGTTTCAGGTATTTCATTAGGATCCCCCCATCAAGCAGGGAACTAGATGTCTGAGAAGATCAAACAACATCCTGACTTTGGGGTCCTTAGACCTGGGTTATTCTCCTCCCAGTCCTAGTGGGAGGCTATCCGTTCCACAACGACTCAAAGGCAAGAAGCCTGGAGAAGCAGGGGCTCCTAGGACCCCACCTGTGTGCCTCTCTGCCTCCGGTAGTGACTCCCTAAGATGGGACTCCTCAGGCTTACTCTGAGGGACACCAGGAAGCCCACTCTCTTTCCCACAGAGGAGAACCTCTGAGATCCAAAAAACCCAGCCTTCCCCCCTCCTCATCTTGGTCTTGCTTCCCTCTCCCTCCAGCCTGTTGCTGCTGCTCCTCTGGGTGCCAAGATGTGTCCTCAGGTGTCTTGGCCAGCTGATGATGGACAGGCAGCACAGGAGGCTAAGAACAGAGCTCTGTGGGGTGAGGTATGGGGAGAGGGGCCTGCTCTCACCTAGACTCAAAACACTGAGGTCTCCTACTGGTGATGGTGTCAGATCCCAGGCCTGGGGAGCCCTTTAGTGGGGTGGGACCTCAGGTAGACCCCCCAAACCAAAGGGAGCCAGATGCCCAAGTTCAAGTCATTAGTGATATGTGGCAAGGCTGAGAGAGAAATAATCCTGGAGGTCTCCAAAGCTGCTGGGAAGGGAATGGCGATGAAAAGCGCAGGAGTGGGCAGGGTGTGGTGGCTGATGGTGGCCTCACTCAGAGTGGACCAAGGCCCCAGCTCCTTGCCCAAAACCAAAGCCCTTGGGCCCGAAGTTTTTAGCATAGCATCCTGCAGAGAGAGGAGAGAGATAAGGGCATATTCCTCCTCCACCCCCAGCCACATCACCCACCCTCCTGCTGAAGATCCCCACTCCTACTGCCCAGCCAGACCGCTAGGGAAGGAAGGTCCACTGGCACCCCCTCACCTCCACAGCACCCCAATCTCAATGGTAAAATAGTGAAGAGGCTCTTGGTTCTACCCTGTACCCATTGCCCCTGCCACCAAAATTATAGAAGCATCATCTGCTGTAAGAACACTGGACTGAGAGTTAGGAAGCCAGGGTCTAGCCCTATGCCTGCCTCAATTTGCCAGATGATGCTGGCCAAGTTGCTTTCCCCCTCTGGTCTTGTTTCCTCATCTGTACAATGAAGGAATCATACTAGATGTTCAGGATCTTGGATCCCAAGGCCAGGAATTAGTTTACATTCAGCAAAGGCAAAACTACTTAGCCCCCCTACCCCCTTGGGCCTCCTGACCCTCAATTAGAAGTGAAAACACCCACCTTTGCAGTAAATCTCGCCATCCTTGTCCGCCAGGGTGGTTGACTCAAGGCCTTTGCCACACTTGGCACATCGAAAGCAGGACTTATGCCAGGACTAGGCGGGGAAAGAAATAGTTAATGGCTGCCACCAGTGATGAGGGTACCCTCCACCCCAGGCCCACTCCCTTTGACATAACCATGGTATAAGGGCTCAAGCCACTTCTGAAGTCTGCTCAGCTGGTGCTGCTGGGAGGACATGGCCCATGGTGCAAGGCAGTAGAGGGAGAAGGCGAGGGACCACATGCCACCTCACACCATCTTCCATGCTATGTTGCAATAGCCTGATGATTAGAGTCACCAGCTGTACCACAAAAGGCAGGCGAGGGGGTGGGTTTAACACCAAGGTAGCTGTTCCCCCACTGGCTGGGCCAGATGAGCCTTCTCCAGACCCATCTTGCCAGTAGATCAGTGGTGTGAGCCAGGGCTTTGCACTCCTCCTGGTACTGTCACTTAGTACTTGAACAGCCCTCACCGGGAAGACCTCTCTGCCCTATGTTGCCTTGGGGCCTCTCATAGAGACACAAAGGGTCTTCTGTGGCCCCTGGAGAAACTACACTCCTTAGGACTTTCCCTGCTGAGTTTAATGCATTTCATAGACTTATTCTCCTTCCAAAGTGATACTAGACAACATTGACTCTGGCTTCCTCTGTGCCAGGCCCTGTGCCAGGCACTCTACACTGGTGAAGTCAGTTAATGTTCACAGCTACCCAGTGAGGGACATAGTGCCACCCTACCCTCCAATAGCTGATAGCCTTTGGGCAAAGGAGGCACCTAATTCTAGAACTTCAGAGGCTGGGCTGGTCCAGGAGAATCCAATTACAAATACCTTCTCTGTGGCCAGGCACCATATGTTTAAATATCTAGTCCTCACATCCATTCTGTAACACAGGGCAAACATCTCTCCCAGAAAAAAAGTGAGGCCCGAGTTTGTACACAGTGATGGGACATTGCACAGACAGACTTCTCAGCAGCCAGCTCCCATCAACAGCTGGGCAGGCTAAGAGACTGATACGTAGACAGCTCTGCTTAACCCAGGAAAAGCAAGAGGCAGGCAGTAGTCAGATAAGACAAAACAAAGCCGTTTAAGGGCAAAGACACTCCCAGTGCCCAGGCTGGTGGATGAGAAAGGAAATTCATCCCCTCAGATTTCCTGGTTGCCTAACCTCGCACATTGGCTTCTCCTCCAAAGAGCTGAAATGGGGGGACCTGGGTCTAGGTCAGTGCCGGTGCAACCTCAATAGTCACCCAGCCTTTGCTGCCTCCTCTATAAAACAGGGGCTGTTACCCCAAGCTCTCTAGGCTGGAGAAAAACTGAATCACACCTAGACCAACGCTTCTCCTCATATTTCCTAGCCACCTCCCTGCCAAAATAAGCTGAATCCCTTTGCTCATTCATAAGCATCCAAAAGTACTCCCAGCTCAACATTTCTTGAGTGAGGCAATAGAAAGGTGGGGCTTCTCCCTACCTTTTCCACTTGAATGCAAAATTCTCTTATCCTACTCCTTAGTACAGCCCTAACTTTACCTTATAGCCTGCCTAAGTAATGGAAATAGTGATTCTTAGCTATTCTTAATAATTTTATATTCTCATAATGAGATAGAACAAAAAACCCAACTTAATAATAATATTAATGTCTCCTGTTTTCATATCCTTTAGTCAATGGCAAGGATCTTCATTGTGACCTCATAACAATCCCTGAAAATAAACAACAATAATAATAACAATAGCAAAACTGTACCGAGGACATACCAGGCACTATATTGCATGTTATACATGTATTATCTCATTTAATCATTAAAACTGCCTTGTTGCTGGGTGTGGTGGCTCACACCTGTAATCTCAGCACTTTGGGAGGCCGAGGTGGGTGGATCGTGAGGTCCAGGCTGGTTCAAGACCAGCCTGGCCAACATGGTGAAACCCCATCTCTACTAAAAATACAAAAATTAGCTGGGTGTGGTGGCGTGTGCCTGTAGTCCCAGCTACTCGGGAGGCTGAGGCAGGAGAATCACTTGAACCCGGGAGGCGGAGGTTGTAGTGAGCTAAGATCGCGCCACTGCACTCCAGCCTGGCGACAAGAGTGAAATTCCGCCAAAAAACCAAAAACCAAAAAACAAAACAAAAACAAACAAACAAAAAAACTGCCTTATTTGTCAGGGACCATTACTTGGCCCATTTTGCATTTCATCCACCATCCAGGCCCACTTTAGAGCTGCAGAACTGAGGCTTAGGAAGGCTAAATTTTCCCAAGGTCACTCAGCCAATAAATGGCAAAACTAGGATTCAAAGCAGGCTGTCTAGAGTCCAAGCTCTTAATCACGGTGCTAGGATTAACAATCTCTTCCCATTTTGCAGCCTTGGAAATGGGCTCGAAGAGGCTAAATGGCCCAAAGTAGCATTAACAGTAGTAAGAGCAGTAGTAGTAGTAACAGCAGTAAGAGCAAGGGCTTCGGAGTCAGACAAACCTGGGCTTGAGTCTGGCTTAGCCCCTTCCTAGCTAGCAGATCCGGGCAAATTATGTAATCCTTCTGACTCCCAGTTTCTTCATCTGTACAACAGGGATACTAATCCCCATCTCCGTCCGACCATGACTGTGAGAGTAGGG
Organism: Symphalangus syndactylus; assembly: GCF_028878055.3. NCBI lineage: Eukaryota > Metazoa > Chordata > Mammalia > Primates > Hylobatidae > Symphalangus > Symphalangus syndactylus. Next base: position 21,547,520 of record NC_072434.2, on the reverse strand, counting down.
AGTCTAACATTGGCCTCAGTGTTAGCTGCTCAGCATTTCTTGATCCATTCCCCTATCCCATTCCTCAAGGTCAAAAAGCCTTGAAAGCCAAAACCTGAATCCAGAAGAGCTGAAGATGGGCTCTAGGCCCAGGCATTCCATAACCTTGTTGTGTGATCTTGGCCAAGTCACTTTTCTATCTCAGCCTTCACGTGATGCTCCAGAAATCCTCTCTGGCCTCATAGCTGAAAGACATCTCTTCTGTGATTTTCTGACTGCTAATCTGACACTGCAAACCCCAGGGGCAAGAGTTCTGCCTCTTCTGTACTGCAGCCTATCTGAAGGAAGTGATTGGCTCAATTGGGAACTGTTGGTTTGCTATGGTGATTCTCACTGTGCATTGGTGATTGGGGGCTACTGTCAGAATATCATGGGGGAAGGGCATGTGTGGCAATTCTAAACAGTGTGAAAAAAGCCTCCTAGGAGGCTCTGATAGGTCTGAACCTTGAAAATCTCTGCCCTAGGGGTATTTGGGAGTCCACATCCCATGAAACCGAATGTATATTTTTGGGATCACAAATCCTTTGAAAATCTAATAAAAGCTATGGATCTTCTTCTAAGAAACAGACAGTTTCCCATGAAACTTTGTATATAATCATCAGGGCTTTGTGGACCCTCTGCAGCCCACCTACATACCCTTACTTTCTGTTCTCCTATATTAGAGATACATATTGATCATTGCCACTCCCTATGAATTGCCCATTGTCCATCAATGCTGGGAATGTTACTGCTCATGGCTGATATGAGCTCCTTGGAGACTGGAAAGCACAGGTACATGCAACCCACAGGGACAAAGAGGTTAAACTCCAGTGCTCAGGCTGCCCTGAGCAGAGCTAGGGTCACCAATTTAAAAGTTCTGGAATCCACATTTCAGGAGGATATCTCCCCCCATCCCTCTCATGCCCAGCAGCCGCCTTACCTTCCCAGCACCAATCACCTTCTCCGCAGCATAGACTGCCTGGCTGCATCGGGGGCAGCGCTCGGAGCCACCGATCTTCTGGGCAAATTTGGATGCATTGGGGTTGGTGGTGGGCCTGTGGCCAGGGGCTCTGCATGGAGAAGGGCATGGGGTGAGGTGACTTACACTGTAAGTACAGGTGGAGCTGGCACTGAGAGGGCATGACCCTACCTTCATCTCATGCCAGAGCAGCGCGCAGTTCTCTCTGCCAAAGTCACAAAGGCTAGGGCCTCTAGGGTCATCTCCCATTTTACAGATGGACAAACCAAGCCTCAGCACAATGTTATTTCCATTGTAACATCATACTTCCCTCGGTCACCCAGTTAACCCCAGAATCATTTAACAGCCCATTTGCTAAGAATCGCTCCCCTCTGCCCCTCATTCCTGCAGCTGGTCTATTATCAGATTCTTTACAGGAGAAATCTGCTGATGAATCATTCCCACTGGGGCAATGACCTCGGCTGAAACTTGGTAATTCATCCATCATTTCCATCCACCTCCCCAGGTCGAGGAGCAAGCCAGGCTGACCGCCAACAGCCACTGTTTACCCAGAGGCCAGGGAGTGCCTTGGGGTGAGGGGGGGTGGGGTGGGGCTGATGACACCCTATGGCATTTCCAAGAAAGGGAAATGACTTCTCCTCAGTAGTGAGAGATAGCAGGGCTGAGAGTGAGGCTGGTGTGGCAACGGTGCTGCCCTGAGCCCCTGGTCTGGCTCCAACACTCACTAGCCGTGGGACCCCAGGCAAGTCACTGAGCCTGGGCTGGATTTTCTCATCTATAAAAAGAGGAGGCAACATGGTGAAACCACGTCTCTACAAAATACAGAATTAGCTGGGTGTAGTGGCACACGCCTGTACTCCCAGCTACTTGGAGGCTGAGGCAAGAGGATCACTTGAGCCCAAGAAGCAGAGGCTGCAGTGAGCCAAGACTGCACCACTGCACTCCAGCCTGGGGGACAGGGCAATACTCCCTTAAAAAAAAAAAAAAAAAAGAGGAAATTGGACTAAGTAATTCTTGGGGCCCCTCCCAGCTCTGACCCTTATACAAATATAGAATGCACACTCCTTGCAGGGAGGAGCCCAGCCTGTTTTAGTCCCTGCTGAATCCCCAGCTCCTGCAGCAGCCTGACACATAGGCACTGCTCTGTGACTGCCTTTTAAATAAGTGGTTTTCTGAGCCTTCCATTGCTTACCCAAAAATGGTTGTAAATACACATGAGGCCTAATACAGGGTGGGGGAGAGAGCTCAAGAAAAAGGTTGGGAGTGGATCTTTTACTCACTCCTCGTGCTTGATGCCCAGCGACTCCCCCTTGTCAGTGCTGAGGGTGCCTGCGCCCTGCCCATAGCCATAGCCTTTGGGCCCATACTTCTTGCCGTAGCAGGACTTGCAGTAGATCTCCTCACCATGCACGGCCACAGTGGTACTGTCCAGATTCTTCTTGCAGACCACTGTGGAGGGGAAGGGGAAGCAGACGCAGTGAGTTGAAGCTGGGGTGAGCTTCTTGCTCATTGCAAGCTTCCTACAGCTGAAGCTCTCTGGGCTCTTTCATACATAATATCCTGATCTTTCAGGAACTGTCTAGAAATGGAGGCTGGCGGGATGGCCAGTGGGTGGGAGGACAGAGGGATGAGATGTGCATGTCCGACTCTAGAAATGCTGGCCAACACCAGTTCGTCTTCCAGGAATCCATGTGTGTCTCCTTCGGTCCTCTGTATCCTCAAACTTCCTCAGGCTGCAGTGCAACACAGGGTTCAGAGGCAACAGCCTAGGCTGACCCCAAGCCACAGGACGCCTGTTGAGGTTCCTCACTCTGCCCTCAACAGAGACCATATGTCCCAATGGAGGAGGAGAAAAAAGAAAAGAAGAAGGGCAGAGTTTTCCTGCCTTCAACAGTGGAATCCAGAAGAGACTATCTGTGCATGCTGGCAGGGAGCCAATGGGGGCAGATGCAGGTGATGTGATACCCCATAAGAAATGTTTAACATTTATTAAGTGTCCAACATGGTGGGCTTTGAAATGAGATGCAGCTTATGCCACTCACAAGAGGATTTGAAGTTTCTAATCTCAGAAATCACTTTACCACAGGAAGAAGTGAGGGTCAGACACTGAGAAGAACTTCAGACTCCTGGGGTAAGAGAGAGTGGAATGGGAGGAACTAGGGATTGTAATGGTCTGAGCTGGAAAGGCTGTGGGCCTCATATTTCATCCTGCTAATCTCAGAGGGGAGCTATGCCAAGCTATCCAGAATAAAACAGTTTGGGCTGGGCACAGTGGCTCATGCCTGTAGTTCCAGCAGTGGGAGGCCAAGGCTGGAGGATTACTTGAGCCCAGGAGTTTGAGATCAGCCTGGGGAAGATGGCAAAACCCTGTCTCTAGTTATTTAAAAATAAATAGATAAATAAAACTTTTAAAAATGAAAATAAAGTTAAAGCAGTTCAGAGCCTGGGGTCATGAAGAGTCAGACTGCCCAGAATCAAATCCCAGCTCTCTCCCTTTCCAGCCATTTGCAAGTTATTTTGCCTTTCCAGCCTCTGTGTCCTCATTTGTAAATGAACATAATAATGTCTGCCCCAAAAGCTGGTGGTGAGAATCAAATGAGATCTGACATGTGAAGTACTTGGCACAATACCCTGCATACAACTAGTGCATAATAAATGTTGGCTACTCTTATTAGTATTATATAAAGTTAGTACCATCAGGAGACAAGGAAGTGGGAGAGACAGGCCCTGGCTTCAAGAGATCGTTGCTTCTAACTTTCACATACTCCTCTCAAGAGATTCAACTGCATTCTATTTCTTTACTTGTCCTGTAATCCTAATTCAGTTTGATCATATTCCTTAAATATTGGAGTTCAGCATCTCAGTTGGACGCATCCTCAAACATGTCCTGAACATAGAAACTGAGGGATACCACTGGAGAAGCCATGCCTCTTACCACCCTAAGAGAAGCTCTCAGCTCCTTTCCTTGCAACTGCCATCCTCTTGCCTTTAAAGGGTCCAGCCCTCTGCCAGCTCCTCTCTCACCCTAAGCCCCAGGTTGGAGACTTCAGACTAAATAAGGACCCTCTTGTCCCGCCCTGGAGATCTCTATCTCATTCCAGCACTCTGGGCCATCCAAATATGGAACTTCCCACCATTTCCCCCGGGGCCCAGCTCCCAAGAAGGAGGGAGAGGGAACCACAGGCCAAGGGCTCCAACATTCCTTTCTAGGGTGGGAAGTCAGGAATTGGCCTGGAATTGTTTTCCTGTAAGATCCCAATTGAACTGAAAATTCCAAGACCAGAGAGAAGGCAGAAAGCAGAGATAAGAGTGCTTGGGGGAACAGAGGTGTCTTTTGGCTGATCTCTCCAGTAGGAGACCCAGGAACTCGGCCCAGGGCAGACCTCAGGGCCTGCAAGTTGACATCTTCCAGATGGCTCCCCTGCCGAGGACCTCCCTGCTCCTTTCTGCTTTGCCTAAGCCTTCTGTTCTCCCAGAGGCCCAATCCTGACCATCGTGGCCCTCTGCCCGTCTACCTCCATCCAGGTGATGTACTGAGAGACTCTGCAGCTCACTTGTAAGATCCACCAAAGACTCAATCAAGGGGAATTTTGAAGGCAGGCCTGAATACATTTCTACCATATCATGGTAAGCCAATAAGGGGAAAAGAAAAAAAAAAGACTGGATTTGTTGGAAACACATACTTCCAGATGCCACTTTGGTGGGCCCTTGTGATGCTGCTTGGAAATACAGGGAAAACGCAGCCCCAGGGGAGAGGTCAGAGCCCCCTTGCATCACTCAGAAATGGAGAATGATTCTCTGCTTCTGGAAGGAAAACCAAGGCCCACAAAACAATTCCAGATCACGTATTGGCCAGATGCAGGGCCAGGCCAGAACCCAGCCCCTGACCTCCAGACCTGGTTGCTTTCTGCCAGCCATGGCTCCCCTCCAGTGGGCCACACATGTGGGGCCAAGAGGGTGAAAAGTGACAGTAAGCCTCAGCCTGCGGGTGAGGAGACGCAGGCGTCAGAACGTGTGCAAGGCTTCCGTGAGCTTCCCCTGTGCTCTTGGATTCTAGGGAACAGCCCAGGGCCAACCTGTGGGGCCCTGTTCTATCGGCCACCATTACAGAGCTCTTCTTTCCTCAGGGCTGGCTGCTTAACCCACTTTCCCCAGGAGGGAGCTGGGTACAGCTCAGAGATGGGCACATAACCTCAGGGCAGGTTCCCAGCCACGGAACTGAGCTTTCCCACCAGCCTCTGAACCACCACCTGCTCATAGGATCTGGCAGCCCCTTTCAAGACCACGGGAGTGTACTCTAGGCCCTCTCAGTCCCTGCTTCCAGGCCAAGCCCAGGGTGGAGGTCATTCTCCCCAACTTTGCCTATGACATCATCATGTCTTCCCCCTGCCCATTCAGACCCTCAGGAAAGGGCACTGTTATGGTTTGGCTGTGTTCCCACCCAAATCTCTCCTTGAATTGTAATAATCCCCATGTGTCAAGAGTGGGGCCAAATGGAGATAAATGAATCATGGGGGCAGCTTCCCCCATACTGTTCTTGTGATAGTGAAAAAGTCTTACAAGATCTGATGGTTATATAAATGGGAGTTCCCCCACACAAGCTCTCTTGCCTGCCGCCATGTAAGACATACCTTTGCTTCTCCTTTGCCTTCTGCCATGATTGTGAGGCCTCCCCAGCCATGTGGAACTGTGAGTCCGTTAAACCTCTTTCCTTTATAAATTACACAGTCTCAGGTATGTCTTTATTAGCAGCATGAGAGTAGACTAATACAGGCATGTAGGTGGGCAAGCTGAGTAGAATCTGGAGCCAAGAACCCACATGGTCACAACTGCTTTTGGGGACCCATCCAGGCCTGGCCAATGAGGAAGATGGCCCTTACTGCCCTTGGCCCAGACCTGGCTAGCCTCTCCCTTCCTCGGGAGGGAAAGTCCTTTGATTCAGTGGGCACCCTGAATGGGGTGAACACTTATCACCCACTTCACTGGAAAAGAGAAATGATGCTCCTTCCATTCATAAACAAATCTTTGTCAGGAACCCACTTTGTGCCAGGTGCTGTGCTAGGCATGATGAATGAGCAAGTTGTGGAGATGGTTCAGCCTGCTAGGACATGTGCAGTGCTAGGGGGTCCACTTGGTGCTCTGATATCCAAGAGCTGCACTGGCCCTGAGACCCTAGCATGACCTGAGACTGCTTCCTGCGGCTGCTCATTGCATAACACCCCCACACTCCCCCAAGATCCCTGCTCCCCAGCCTGACTTTCTACAACTGTTTCTCATCCACAGCGCCCCTCACACCCTGCCCCAGGCCCTGCTCCTTCCTTCCTATGCCACCTCCTGAATTCTTGACTTCCCTCAACCCTCTGACCGACTACTCCTCCGTAAACAGGTCTGCAGGCAGGCACTCCCGCCCACAGCTGACCCCTTATGGTCAGTGATTAAGCAACATCCGAGAGCAAAGAGAGGGGCCCTTAGGACCCCAGCAACCTAGACCCCCTTCCCAGCCATCATCAAGCTCTCTCTTATTCCCTCTGGAAAGATAAACGGCTTGGAAATTCCTAAGATTAGTGAACTGCTGATAACAAGACGCTGCTGTTTCTGGCCGCCTTTGCAGGCTGGAAGCCAACAAAGCTCCACTAAAGCTTGTTTACTCCCCATTCATCAGACACAGCCTTGGAGCTGTCACTCCAGGCCCGGCTGAGCAGGATGTGGGGCCCCTGCTGCCCTGTGCGGGGTGGCCTCAGGTTGGTCTGCCTAGCGACAGGCAGAGATGCAAACGTCCATTGAACAGGTGGCTCTTGGCCCATCTGTATCCTACTCTGGAGCACAAATCATGAAACTTTGCTTCATGTAATGCAGAACAGACAGGACCCCATTCTTGGATCTCCCCATCTTCAGGGGCCTCAGACCCTGGTGAGGGCTTCTTTGCATCACACCCTCTTGCTGTAGATCCCTCAGCAGTGTGCGTGTGTGTGTGTGTGCATATCATTTCTTCAACACTCATCATTATTTTAAGTGCTTTGTTTTACAAGCTTCTTTCATTTTAATTCTCACAACAATCCCATGAGGTAACTATTATTACCTCCACCATAATAATGAGAAAACTCGACCAGAGAGAAACTGAGTAACTTGTCCATCATCACACAGATAATAAACAGCGAATCTTTTTTAACTAAGACATTCTTCTACCATCCATTCTGCCTACCCTCATGGGGAATGTACCTTGGCAGGCACAGTGGTTCACACCTGTAATCCCAACACTTTGGGAGGCTGAGGCGGGCAGATTGCTTAAACCCAGGAGCTCAAGGCCAGCCTGGGTAATATAGGGAGACCCTGTCTCTCTGAAAATTTTTTTAAAAAATTGGCCGAGCATGGTGGCATGCATGTGTAGTCCTAGCTACTCAGGAGGCTGAGGTGAGAGGATCATTTGAGGTGGAGGCTGCAGTGAGACACTGCACTCCAGCCTAGGTGACAGAGTGAGACTCTGTCTTAGGAAAGAAAATGCATCTTGCTGAAGTTGCCTCTTCTTCTAACCCAGACCTTCTGCTCTGATCACAATGAACCAACTCATTTAGGAACCTGAGGAGAGGCTTCGCCAAGTTGCCACATCCTGGAAACATCACCTGTCCCAGGTACCAGCGGGTGAAGCATCATGGTGTCAGGATCTCTGGGTCGACCTGACCTCTGTCAGTTGCTTGGTATTCTTTGTCTGATTTCTTACTCATCTAGGCTTGTGACTGGAGCAAACCTTGCTCTGGCTTCTTAGGAGTAGATATCAGGGAACTTTGCACTCCCTCTTCCTCTCATCCCAGGCTGAGTGGGAATGGGAAGTGAAGAATTGAACGGGCCAGCCTGCAAGGGGCTGAGGAAGGAGGAGCCCCGCTCTTCCTCCAGACTCAGCTTCACCATGAGGTTGTGGCCTCTGTTGCCTTTGAACAAGAGATAATTAAGGTGCAAAGGGCTGAAAATGTTTTCCTCTGAAATGGTGAAATCATGGCAGGGAGAGAGAGAAGAGAGAGCTGAGTGGAAAGTTTTCTTAACCAAGTCTTTACAGCTTGGCTTTCAGCCCCTGAATGCCTGCCACCCCGACCCGCTCTGGCCAGTTCATCCCTTAGAAAGAAGCTTCTGAACGGAACAAAGAGGCCCTGAAGTGTTTCCCTGCCCAGCTGCGCTTCAGCCAAATGTCAAGCTGTTTAAATCCCATGAGACCAGTTCCCTGGGGTGTTGACAGGCCCAGCCTGTGGGGGCAGGCCCGTCCAGGGTGTCCAAGGCAACAGCAACAGGGCCTGGGGCGTACTTACTGCACAGGAAGCAGGATTTATGGAAGCTGTTGCCTTCGCACTGAACCTCTTCGGCAAAGTAAACCGTCTTCTGACACACCCCACATTTCTTGCCTCCTCCCCAGTTCGGCATTCTGAAAAGGGACACAGAAATGGGAATTAATTTCACAGGGAGATGGAAACATCTCAGATTGTCCATGACAGAAATGCAACAGCCAGAGCCAGAGGAGAGAAAGACGAAGGCAGAATGCCTGGGGGGCCACCAGGCCTGGCAGAGAACTTTCTGCTAGCTCTCGACAGCAGCCTCACACGTTCTCAGGGATTTCCTCCCCCCCAATCTAATCAACAGGTCTTTACAGAGCAGCTGCTGCATTTTCAGCCCTGTGCTAGGCACTCTAAAGGATGTGGATCAGCAGAAGAAACAGGCTTTATAAAGAAGGCTGCAGCTGCAATAAAAATGGACTGCCTACCCCTACACACGTCAACATGGACGGATCTCAAAGAGAATGTGGAAGGGAAGAAGCAGACAGACCACAGCTGGGAAAATGCAAGTCCATTTGTATGAAATTCACAAATGGGCTAAACTCATATTGTCAAGGGATGGACAATATGGGTGGAAAAATTACTACAGAAAAGCAAGGGAATGATGATCACAAGCTTTTACCTTAGAAGAGTTACCTCTAAGAGAGGGAAGGGACCATGACTGGGCTGGGAGACCAGGGAGGCTGGCAAGGCACTGCCTGGCAATGCTCTCCTTCTTAAGTTGGGGTGGTTGTCATATGGGGGCTCACTTTATAATTATTCTTTGAACTGTACATGTAGGTTTTGTGCACACTTTTGTATATAAGCTATAGTTCACCACAAGAAAAAAGTTTTTTTGTTTTTTTGGTTTTTTTTTTAAATGCAGAGCTGGGCACGGTGGCTCATGCCTGTAATCCCAGCACTTCGGGAGGCTGAGGTGGGCAGATCACCTGAGGTCAGGAGTTCCGGAGTTCCAGATCAGACTGGCCAACGTGGCGAAACACTATCTCTACTAAAAATACAAAAATTATCCGGGTGTGGTCGTGCGCCCCTGTAATCCTAGCTACTCGGGAGGCTGAGGCAGGAGAATCACTTGAACCTGGGAGGCGGAGGTAGCAGTGAGCCAAGATAGCACCACTGCACTCCAGTCTGGGCAACAAAGCAGGACTCTGTCTCAAAAAAAAAAAAAAAGCAGGAGGTAAGTTATCAAGCTTCAGAGTGAGGGGCTTTTGAAAAATCAGATTTAGTAACACCACCCCACATCTAATGAATTATAACCTCTGAGAATGAGGTACTTGAGAGAATGAGGTACATGAATCTGAATTTTTAACAGGCACCCCAGGCAAACAAAGCAGGTGGCCCAGACCAACTTTGAGATGCTCTAGGTGTTGGTTCAGAGCTGGGGTCTTGATGCCAGGTAGGTTTGGCTCAATCTTGATCCTGCCACTCATTGGCTGTGTGACCTTGGGCAAGATAGTCAGTCTTTCCAAACCTTGATTTCTGTATCTGTTAAATAAAGATAAAAGCTGGGTGCAGTGGCTCACACCTGTAATCCCAGCACTTTGGGAGGCTGAGGCGGGTGGATCACGAGGTCGGGAGTTTGAGACCAGCCTGACCAACATGGTGAAAACCTGTCTTTACTAAAAAGAGAAAAATTAGCCAGGTGTGGTGGAGCCTGCCTGTAATCCCAGCCACTCAGGAGGCTGAGGCAGGAAAATAGCTTGAACCTGGGAGGCAGAGGTTGCAGTGAGTCGAGATCGCGCCATTGCATTCCAGCCCAGTCGACAGAGCAAGACTCCGTCTCAAAAAAAAAAAAAGGATAAAAATAGCGACTTCACCGAGTATGTCTGGTGATTAAATGAGATATGATATGTCAAAGGCAAGGCACAGTGCCTGGCACATACACGGCACACAGAAGTCCAGGTGATGCCTCAGGTCAGTGCCTGCATGGCTACAGAGCAGCACAGAAGGTAACACTAGTGAGTGTGGAGAACAGATGGGGCCTGCTTCTCTCCTTCCATTTCACTCACTCACTCAACAGACGTGGCTCAAGGAGGAAGACCACCCTTCCAGCTCTTTCAACAGAATTTCATGAGGGAAGGGCTATAGAAAGCACCACCTACACTGGGTACAGGCTTGGTGCCGGGGGTTGCCCAGGACATGGTAAGTAAAGGATGCAGGGAGGTGCTGGGAAATAAAGGGGCTGGGAGTCAGAGGGATCTGTTGCCTCAGGAGGCAAAGGAGCCTAAGGAGAGAGCTCACGGAACCTGTCACATGGAAATGTTGAAAACAGGGATGTGGCAACCAGAGCCCACCCTCCTGGCAACAGGGCTTGCACCAGCAGCCGGAGAGTCAATGTCAAGGGCAGAGGGAGACACAGTCTCCACTACTGGAGAGCTCCCATTTGAGGGTGACACGGGCCTCAGCTCAAGAAGGGATCCAGGTCACGTTCACCACTCTGTCCCCCTGCCCTGTATAGCACTTGACATGTGACTGTTCACATAGGTGGCCAGGAAATAGCTGAGGAATGAATGAAGGATGCACTAATATTGAAAGCCACAGCTTCTGGGGCCATTTTCTCTGCATGGTGAATCTCTGCAGAGCCTGGCTCCTAGTGGAGGTGCTTGGTAATCGTGTGCAGGCTGAGAGGCAGAGCTTACTGTGGGGAAGTGGTGTTAGTGATGCTGGGGGATCTAGGTAGACCATGCCTGCTGCATAAGCTCAGTTCTCCCTTTCGCAGGTTCTGGAGCAGCCGCACCTCCTCAGACTCCCACACATCGCTGACACGCCCCGCAGGAATTTCTCTAACTGCTCACATCCCCGTCTCTGTCTTCCTCAGATAACCCATGCAGCCTGAGCCCCCAGATCCAGGGACAGTCCCCATTCCCAGCCTCTGATGTTGCACTGTTCCTTCAGCCTCTTTCTGTACTGAGGACTGCTAGCTGCCCTTGTCAAGCAAAGGTTTGGAGCTGAAAACCGTACAATGTGAAGGACAGTTAGACAGGAACAGCAATCAGCAATGTGTGTTATGGTCGGCCTAATCATCGGCCATTTCCCCCTTCTTCCTTGCTACACAACCCCAATTTTATTCAGGCCATTGAATGACTGGGGAGATGCCTCTTCCCCAGATGGAGCAACAGAGCCTATGTCCCTTAAGCCAACCATGGAGATTCCATTTCCTTGCCAGTGGCTGGATCAGGAACAGGCTGAGACCATTTCTGGCCAGTGAGATGTGAGGGGGGATCTGCTTGGGAAGCTCTTGTGAATAATGTATCCAGTGGTACAGACCCACACAGGCTCTCTTCTCCCTCTGATAAGGTGACTCAGTGTGACCCTTGGAACTCAGCCATGGCACCCACACTGCTATGGACTGAATGCCTACTATGCATCAGATGGCTCATCTGCATCATCCCATTTCTTTATTTTTTTGAGATGGAGTCTCACTTTGTCACCTAGACTGGACTGCAGTGGCTCAATCTCTGCTCACTGCAACCTCATCTCCTGAGTTCAAGCAATTCTCATGCCTCAGCCTCCTGAGTAGTTGGGATTATAGGCACCCGCCACCACCACCATACCCGGCTAATTTTTGTATTTTTATTAGAGATGTGGTTTCACCATGCTGGCCAGGCTGGTCTTGAACTCCTGACCTCAAGTGATCTGCCTGCCTCGGCCTCCCAATGTGCTGGGATTATAGGCATGAATCACCGCTCCCAGCTGCACCATCTCATTTCATCCTCATTATCCGAAGATAAAGAATGTATGCCCACCTTACAGACAAGACAAACAAGGCTCAGAGTGGTTAGGCAAGTTGCTTATAATCACACAGCTGGAAGAGGTAGACCTGGGATTCTAATGCAAACTCATCTATTTCTGAGTCCTCTGGGTCCCAGTCACCATGCTGTGGCCGTTGTGTATTTAAGAGGGGCTGCTCATGATAGGCATACAATACATCAATGCTGGCCCTCTTCCTTGGCCTTCTCCTTTTCCAACCCCCTGAACCAGCAGGGGACATACTTAGGCCCCTAGGAACACCCCTAAGGGAGGAAAATTCCCCTAGCCACATGGTTGGGAGCCAGTTCCAAGCACTGTTTTGTTACAGACACAAAAGCCCTTCTCCCTCTGGGGGAGACGAACAGCTCCATACAGGCCTCCCCTTGTTTTCCCTGGCTCCTTGTCAGGGGCCAACATCCAGCAGGGCCCCGGGGAATCAGGAACATGGGCGGAGAAATGGGTGAAACCCAAGGACCCGCCAGTAAGGAAAATCTGCTCAGGACGTCTCTTAGCTAGGCTGCTCTTTAAGGCTGGTCATTTAGTTAGGGCAAGGGTGGGGGGTCTCCCCTCAAGAGCCCAGTGAAAGGACAGGGCTCTATTGCCTTGAAATGAAAAGTGATGACTCTATCCCTAGCCAGGAAGAGTTTCAGGCAGTGCCTGTGGATGAGGTCCTGTCCCCCTCTGCCCACAAGAGGACCCCTCCAGGTGACCCTGCCTGTGGGGAAGAGGCTCAGCAGGAGGGAACCCTGGCAACAGGCGGGGCTCAGTCTTCACTCTACCTCCTCCCTTTCTGCCCTTCTCTCCAACAGCCAAATTCTGCCTGTAGGGAGGCCGAATTGCCTTAAAAGGAAACCTGTTTCTCAGAGTTCATGGAGTGCCTTAGAGGGACACTTGGCTCCTTCTTAATGCCTTCCTAGCTCTCGGGGACACAGGCCCTGCAGAAGGCTGGGACAAGAGAAGTTCCCGAGGTCAGAGTTCAGGCTGTACAGGTCAATGGTTAGGAAAACAGGAGCTGGAATTCAATCAATATGGATTTACCCCTTCCTAGCTGAATGATCTAGGGCAAGTTACTTTCCTTTCTGAGTGTCAATTTGCTTGTCTCTAAAATGGACCATATATGGACTCCCTAAAATTGAGCTGTAAGGATTAAATGAGGAGGTATGGAAGTGATGGCCAGCACACTGTAAGTGCCCACCCCTCTGACTACCACTCACATGACTGGCCCAGTCGTACCTCAACACCACACTGCTAGATGTGGGCCAGCTCTCCACATGTAGCTAGTCCACATATGGAAGGAGCAAGGCTTAAGAAGTAACATGCCAAATAGGGCCAGGAACTCCTGATTCATCTGCCAGCCCAGCGAATGAGTCTGGGACAAGTTACTTGCCCTTCTTTGGGGTTTAGCTCCCCTGAGCTGTCTGTGATGTCCCATTTCACTCTGTTGACCATTTCAATGGAGAACAGAGCTTGAATTTTCTACTGAATGGCTGGAAACACCTGGTCAGCTGTTTTCCTGAAATGGCTGGAGGCTAGAAGCCTGCTGTGTCTGCTGCTGCATCTTCCTAGCCTGGCTGTCCCATTAGGACTGTACCCAGATCCCCAGTTAGGACCATACCCAGATCCTCAGTCTTGAGACGAGAAAGCCAAGGTGGCAGCTCTTAATGGCAGCAGCAAAAGGAGAAGAAAAAGGTCACAGACTCTCACAGTCACCCCAAATCTCATGAAAGTCAGGCTCGGCTGGGTGCGGTGGCTCACGCCTGTAATCCTTGCACTTTGGGAGGCCGAGGCAGGCGGATCACTTGAGGTCAGGAGTTCGAGACCAGCCTGGCCAACATGGTGAAACCCCATCTTTAATAAAAATACAAAAATTAGCCGAGTATGGTGGCAGGCGCCTGTAATCGCAGCTACTCAGGAGGCTGAGGCATGAGAATTGCTTGAAATAGGAGATGGAGATTGCTGTGAGCAGAGATTGTGCCACTGCACTCCAGCCTGGGCAATACAGCAAGACTCAGTCTCAAAAAAAAAAAAAAAAAAAAAAAGTCCGGCTCAGGTGACAGGTTGAAGGAACCATCGCAGAGATGTAAAATCCCTAACTGCCAGTAACCAGTGCCTGAAGGCAAGCCTCTTCTTATCAAACCCTTCAAAACCATCCCATATCTTTATTTCTCCAGTGGAAAAATCCCATCTCTCCCATTCCAAAATCACTTATTCCCTAGGGCCAAAGAGTGACTGACGGCACAGGGTTAAAGTCCCAACCCACTTGCTCCAGTAGAAACCTGTCAGATGTTTATCTAGCTCCCTCACATTAGCTGAGCTGCTTGGTATCTGCCAGGTGGACAGGAGGGCTGGCATCCCTTCCAATCTGCAGCTCGGCTTTTGCCTCCATGCCCCAGTATCCAGAGAGCAGCTGAGGGCAGAGAGAGAAGGAGGGGGCCCCGCTGGTCAGGGCTCAGAGCCAAGTCTTAGAGGTGACACCTGAGAGCTCAGGAAATCAGCCTCTCCTGAAGGTCAGGGTCATGGGTAGGGGGAGAATGGCTGCCATGGAGATGGGGCAGGCTTGGCCTTAGCTTTGCACATCCCACTTCATGTTTCCTTCGGAACCCTGCACATGACTCGCCTCTCTGAGAAGGTAACCAGCATCACTGAGCTATCATCAATCCAGGCCCCATGGGCCTTCAGAACTTGACTGTCATTCTAGGTCAGGGATCCTTCTCTCTATTGTATGAGTTTTCTCTTTTCAAATCCATGTCCAGTGGCCCTTGTGAGACTCTGAGCTGACAAGGGCGGTACATGTCTCTCCCTTTCCCCACTTGCCCCCAATGCCTTCTAGAGCAGACTCCCTACTCTTGGAGCTAAGAAGTTTGCAGGGCACAGTGGCTCATTCCTGTAATCCTAGCACTTGGGGAGGCTGAGGTGGACGGATCATTTGAGGTCAAGAGTTCAAGACCAGCCTGGCCAACAGCGTGAAACCCCATCTCTACTAAATATACAAAAAAAAAAAAAGAAAGAAAATTAGCCGAGTGTGATGGTGCACCCTGTAATCCCAGCTACTCAGGAGGCTGAGGCAGAGGTTGCAGTGAGCCAAGATCGTGCCACTGCACTCCAGCCTGGGGGACAAGAGCGAAACTACCTCAAAAAAAAGAAGTCTGAAGGTCAACACAGGTAGACATGGAGGTCAATGACTTCTTTGTAGTATTTCAAAACTTCTACAGGAAATCCTGTATTATAATAAAGCCTCCAGACAAATTAACAGATGGGGTTTCCTTGCTTTTATCCAGATCTGTAATGATGTTGGTTATTCCATGCTGAACAAAATGGTCTGAATGATTTTTCTTTGATTAATTTTTAAAAAGTTAAAACACATTAGCACTTAGGCCTTAAAAACACAGGTCATTTGCAGCTGGCATCCCAGGAAGCACCAAGCCACGCCACCCCTGCATAAAGAAAGCCAGGCACACAGTCGGGGGTAGGGGGTGCTGGCTGCCTAGCTGGGGCTGAGCTCCAGCTGCTAACCTTCCATTTCTTCCCCTGTTGTCACCGCTGAAGACTCAGACGCTGCCTTCTGGCCCTGGGGAAGCACTGGAAATACCAGAGTCTGGAAATGCTAGCTGCCCCCGTATTTACACACTTTACCATACATGGGAATTCCTCAGTGCTGGCGCCAGACACATTCCTGGGGAGCTGCGTAGTACAGGCACGTCATTACCATATAAATTCTTGACAACTAGAAACAGCAGTCAGAACCCAGGACCCCTCCACCTCACCTTCTCTGCCCTCCCCTCAAGTTTTACTAGCTCTCTCTCTCTTTCTCAAGCAGGCTCTTTTCCAGGCTTCTTTTCTTTCTGCAAACCTGGCTCTGAAACTCAAACAGGCAGAGCTGGTGAAAGCATATCCATTAGTGGCTGGGAACTAACTCTCAGGGGTCCCCTCTGCTCCTACCTGGCCATGCAACAGACTGAAAACCCGGAGGTCAGGAGTTCGAACCCTGATCCATCCAGGTGAAAGATATCTTCCTTAAATAGTTTATAAGCCACTGTATAAAGCACCTTGTAAAGCTGATGTGTTTCACAAATGGCAGATATTTCCTTAGTGAGTTGATCTGGAAAAAGGAAATGTAGAGGAGCAAAGAAAAATAATAAGGTAGTGACTGAGCATACGTTTTGGAAACAGTCAGCTTATGTTTGAATGGCAGCTCCACAACTGATCAGCTGTGATCCTGAGCAAGTTTCTTACTACCTCTGAGCCTCAGTTTCTCCATTTGTAAAATGGAGAGCATCAGTAGCTACCTCATAAATTGTCCAAGATAACCCATGTGAAGTATTTCTCACACTGCCTAGTACACCGCAAGTGCAGATATCTGGTTATCCTTATCTTAAGCAGAGGCCAACTCTAACACTTATCATTCAGTTTTGTGTCTCTTTTGATATTTGACAATATGCCTGAGTAATGCCAAATGGCTGACTTGGAGGAAATTCTTTTTATTCTCACTAGCACCTCTTTGGATCCCAAAATATTTAACGCATGTGTCTTCATCTAGCAAGCCAACATTGCACAATAAGCTAGGCTTACATAAATATTTAAAACTTTAACAACCTGCCAGAAAAGCCTTCCCAATTTGCTTCCCACACCAGGAGATGGACAGTGAATAAAAACTATGTTGCCAGGTGTAGCGGGTCATGCCTGTAATCCCAGCACT
This sequence comes from Symphalangus syndactylus, assembly GCF_028878055.3. NCBI lineage: Eukaryota > Metazoa > Chordata > Mammalia > Primates > Hylobatidae > Symphalangus > Symphalangus syndactylus. The sequence goes on along the minus strand of NC_072434.2, from coordinate 21,530,758 downwards.
TTGGGAGGCCAAGGTGGTGGTGGGGACAGGGAGGGGATCACTTGAGGCCAGGAGTTCGAGACCAGACTGGCCAATATAGTGAGATGCTGTCTCTAAAAAAAAAAAAAAAAAAAAAACCAGGCCCGGCGCGGTGGCTCATGCCTGTAACCCCAACACTTTGGGAGGCCAAGGCAGGTGGATCACCTGAGGTCAGGAGTTCAAAAACAGCCTGGCCAACATGGCGAAATGCCATCTCTACTAAAAATACAACCAATTAGCTGGGTGTATTGGCAGACACCTGTAATCCCAGCTACTTGGAAGGCTGAGGCAGGAGAAGCGCTTGAACCCAGGGGCAGAGGTTGCAGTGAGCCAATGTCACGCCACTGCACTCCAGCCTGGGCGACAGAGCAAGACTGCCTCAAAACAAAAACACAAAAAAAAACCCCCCAAAAAACCTATGCCAAGTGGAAAAACTGGCTAGTAACTATTTGCAAGGTTTATGAGTATCCAGTAGGCCAACTCAGCTGAAAGACCATTGCTACCCCACTCATTCATCTAATGTTTACTGATCACCCAGTCAAGTGTCATTACACTCCCAGGCTGCAACTCTGGCCCAGTCAGGACTCACTAGCTCCAGAGGCAGATGCACATGTGTGCAATTAAAAGAGCAAACACTTGGGCCAGGAAGGACGGTGCTAAGACAGACCACAGGCAACGAGGCCACAGCACCCCTGTTTTTCCCATTTTATTAGCAGGCCAATTGCAGGCCTTCTCTTTAGTTTCTCTCCTGCTTCCTCCACATACCCTCCATCCTGGGCATCTCAGGCCTTGCAGATGGTTCTCTCCTCCCTCTCCTCTAACCCACACTACACCCTCTGCAGGATAAACTTCCTTCCTCGTCTGACTGCCTCCGCCCCGGATATCCTCTCCAAGGCAAAGAGTCATTCCCTGGAAGACCGTAGCAGGAGGAGGCTGGATTTAGGAAACAATGGGTAAAAGCTGCCCACCAGCAGCTCAGGGCTGAGGACAGTCTCTCAAAAGAGGTAGCCAGAAACCAGCTGGAGAGTCAAGAGGCAGCAGTTGAGTGAGAGCAGGGGAGGCTCAGTACCCATCCCCAAATCCCACCTGGGGAAAATCCCCAACATGCACTCTCAGAGGACAGAGGGAGACAGCCAGCACCTTCAGCCTCCTTAGCTTCTGGGAGGAAGGGAAGGGATGAGGGGAGGACAAGAAAGACAACTGAGAGATCACTCCTGTGTTGGAGGTTCTGTGTAACACACTCCCCAAGTAGCATCCCTGAAAGAAACTGAGGCATTGAGAAGTTAAATAGTTTGTCCAAGGAAACCTGCGTGTTAAGTGGCAAATCCAAGAGTCAAGACTCTGCCTTCCAAACAATCCCACCAAGACTCCAAGCCACCTCTTCATGATACACTGATACCCTTTCTACCAGGGCCCAGTGGATTTCTGTGACAGTATCCCAGCGTGGGGAGAGCCTGCCCATTCATTCACTCTCAGGGAACAGCCGGTGGGAGGCTGCAGCCCAGGGCTCTAGGCAGAGCCTGAGCCCACTATTGCTCCGGCCGATTCCTGGGTCCTGGTTAGTTCACGACAGCACCAGAACCAGAAGCATGCAAAATATTCTCTAGTCTGTACCAGTAGATACAATACCTGCCTCAGAGGGCTGATTGTTAGCTAACACATTGTGATTTGCTTTAAATGTGCTCAATACCAGTCCCTTTATCACTCCCCAGCTTTCAAGGACTGAGGCCACAAAACACTGACTGCAGGCTCTTTCAGGTTTCAGTAATCATCACCACCTAGCACCAAGATTTGGAGTGGAGAGGTTTCCATGCAGTTCTTTCACAAGAGGGAAAACTCACACCTGCGCTCAGGGACACAGATGTCCAAGGTCAGGCCCAGATGTTTGCCCCACCCCGCCCGCGGGCATTTTCTCCCCAGCAGGAGGGTGAAGGAGGGGGTGGCACGGATGCCCTCATCTCTCTGCCATACAATGAGCGTCAGTGGCGCGCAGAATCGCCGATTGTTCTGCCCGACTTGCAGGCGGTTGCGGGGAGCCGGGTCGCCCTGGGTCACTCACACGCGGAAGTCAGCTTTGTCCAGGAAGCCCAGGAAGGCCGGGGATGGGGAGGGACCTAGTGCCTCCAGGAAAGAGCAGCACTGCCCGTGCTAACTGCGGTCACTTCTCACAGTTCCCCGCCTGCGACAGCCCCGGGGCCGCGGCGGGACGGGCAGGACCGGGAGGAGCTGAGCGCGTGCCCAGGCGCCCCTCCGCGGCGGGCAGAGCCGCGCGGCCCAGGGCGCACTCACCTGGCAGCTGGCTCGGCGGCGCACGGGCGGCAGGCGCTCTCGGAAGTGGCGGCTGGGTGCGCCCGGCCTGCGCGCCGTTTTGTTCCGCTCCGGGGAAGGCGTGTCCCGGGCCACGCCAACCAGTGGGCTTTGCACACTGCACCACTCCAGGGCTGATGTCATGGCGCGAAGCCCGGCGGTGCTGCCCTCCCAGGCCCCGGGAAGGCCCGGTCGGCAGGGGGTGGGGCAGGAGTCGCCGACTCTGGGGGTGCCCCGAGCTGCGGTCCCACTGTGCGCCCTGTCGCTGCCACCGCAGAAAACGTCTTGCACCTGCGAGGGGCATTTCAGGAGTTTCCTGTTGGTCAGGTGAGAAGGCGGAGATATGACCTTAGAGGTCAGACCCATGATAAACTTGAGCCCCTAACGAAAGGGGTGTCTCGAATTTACATGTCCTGGTGGCAGAGGGTAAGGGACACATCTTCGGCGCCACGGGAAAGACAGACCCTTCCAGGGCAGGTCTGATTCTGCCCATCCACTAGCTAGCTGGGCCCTGGGCCTAGACAGCCCCTCTGGGTTCAGGGTCATCTGTGAACGGCGTGTAATCTACAGGGATGTGAGGGGCTAAAAGGAGATCCTGTAGGACCCGCAGACCTTCAGCAGCACCCGGCATGTAATAGACACTCAATAAATGTAACTCCCCCCTCCAACAGCTCTTGCCCCTCAGTTTTTCCCAGTCTTCCCTGCTATCCTAAGGACAACACCTGGAAAAAGGTGTTCTCCCACAAAAGCAGCAGTTCTGAAAAGTGGGTGCATCCATAGAGGCTTTTCTCTGGGGCTCCAACCTTCAGTAGGACAGACACAGGCTCAGACCACTCAAGCTGCCCCTGGGGCAGTTTCCAGGGGGCATTCTGTCCCCACCTCCTCATCCAGTCCCCAGCCCTTCCTGAGTGCCCCGTGCAGGCGTTTCAGGGGGCAGAGAAGCTCACAGCCTCCAGAGCTGCTGCCTGGGCCAGAGGAGAGCCCTCACCCCTTTCCGGGATGGGAAACAGCCCAGAAACCCAATGTTCTAGACAGAGAAGGAGCTCCCCAGGAGCCTCTGGCAAGAAGGGCCTAGGTAGGGAAGGAGAGCCAGGCTGTAAAGGGAGGCACCATTTTCTTTGCCTCCTCCTGGCCCCACTCTGTCCTGCAGTGCAACGAGCAAGCAGCACAGCCATTTTTGGGAACTTGTGAATTTGGATTTGGGGGAACATGAAGAATCTGCAAGAGAAACTGATGTTTCCAGGAATAGGAGGAGTAAAGAAGGAGTGAGAGCCTCGGGAAACAAAGCCCTGTCTTGTAGTTTGTAGGTTTTTGCGAACTTGTTTACTTTATTTTTAAGACCAAAGGAAATCAAGGGCTGGTGTTGTCTTATTCTCTAAGATTGGATTCCATTATTTTCAGGGTGCAGACTGTGATGGGAAATAAACCACACTCAGATCTTGGATGTACACTTCAGTGTGATTGCGAATGTTGTGTGGGTGTCTCTGTGTGTAACTTTCTACTGTATTCCAGAGCATGCTCAGAAGGAACTCCTGCAGCCTCCTAATGCCCATAGCAGTTCACTGCTGGGAGGCCCTGGAAGGTTTGCTAGGCAGCTGGTCACCCTACAACCCAGGTGGCCCATAGATGCAGCTGCTACGTCTTCCACCCTGGGCAGGTGTCAAGGGTTCAGGCCCCAACCGGCTTCACTTAAAGCCCTAGTTTGCTGAATCAACTTTTTGCCAGGAATAAAGTTAAGCATCTTATGATCTAGAAAATGAAGTATGTGGCCAGGCACTGTGGCTCATGCCTGTAATCCCAGCACTTTGGGAGGCCGAGGCAGGCAGATTGCTTAAACCCAGGAGTTCGAGACCTGGTGAAACCCTGTTTCTACAAAAAAATTTTAAAAATTAGCCAGGTGTAGTGGCGTGTGCCTGCAATCCAAGCTACTCGAGAGGCTGAGGTGGAAGGATCACTTGAACTCGGGAGGCAGAGGTTGCAGTGAGCCGAGATTGCACCACTGCACTCCAGCCTGGGCGACAGAGCAAGAGTGTGCCTCAAAAAAAAAAAAAAAAAAAGTGTTTATCTAGGTTTTTCTTGCTTTCTACCATAAGTAACAACTTTCCTTTGGCCAGGTCCATCCTATAAACAAGGCCCTCCAAGATGAAAATGTCTATAAGCACACAACCAGTGTTTCTTGCAGATTGGGCCATCTTCATCTGACCCAACCATGATATAGGAAGAGAAACCAGAAGAATTTCTGGTCACGGCTGCACTGACCAAACAATAGTTAGACAGGTACATTAAACTGCAGAACCACCATCAGTGTGAGAGACCGAGGGCTTCCGCCCAAAGATGGCGAACCCATGGGATTTCCCCCTCTCTTTTCAATTCTCGGTATCTTGGAGAGATGAGCCTCGGAGTTTTGCCCAGGATTTTACAAAAGGGCAAACTCCTACATTTCCTTCTTTGGTCTGGGTTTGTCCTCTCTGGAGTCGTGGAGCTGTTGATAGATTTCCCTGTGAGGACATGCCAACCTGTGCTGTGAAATGGCTTTAGGGTAGATCCAGGAAAAGAAGAGCAGTCATTGCAGTCACACTTGGATTTCTCCCAGATCTTGAAGCACCTTGTAAACAGAGTGGTTGTACAATGTGTCATCTAAACCAGAATGCTTTGGATAGTAAGTGGTATGTGGTAGTATTCATAACTACACTAAGGCAACAGGACTATCTCAGGCAGTCCAGGGCAGATGGTCACCCCGCTTTTCCACCCAAAGACTGTCAGGTCACTTGTCTTAGGAGCTGTCTACGCAGAGCTACAGATAAAGGAAGCCAAGGGGGACCTGCCTTGTTTGGTGTTTGGTGTTTTTCCAGAACCTCTCACCTTCTGACTATATTATTCTCCCAGCCTGCTGCCAGTTAATTGGGCTTGGTCTTAGATAGCACATTTGCAGATAAAGAAGACTTGAGGGATGAGGAAGGGCTTTGGGATTGAGTTGAGTCAAAGGTGATGCTGGGGTTACCCACCATGCAAACAGACACAAGCCTGATGTTGAAATCACAGAAACACTAGTAAACATCATCAATACTTGGGACATCCTTAAGGCAGAGATTCTCATTCTGCAGAGGTTCTCATTCTGGCTGACCTCATTTATATAACCATACCTAGACTGGCCTGAGCTGGTCAGCAGCACACATCTGCAGAGAAAATGCAGTCAGAGCTCATCATCAAGAAATTACCTGCTAGGTGTTCTAGAAGGAGGCTTGGCACACTTAGGGGCTTACCTGCTTCTCAGGACTCTCACAAATGTCTAACCTTTTCAGTATCTTTATGTTCTGTCTGTACACTCTATTTCCCAACACCTCTGCGTTGGTATTTGATGGCTGCTAGGGATGAAGTGGGGCCTGTTACAGGAAGGAAGCAGGGCCCCTGTCCTCCAGCTTCCAACTTTCTCTGCCGCTTCCTCTGGCATCTTTTCTTCTCTTTCCTCCCTCATCAGCATCCTGATGCTACATCTTCTCTCTCCTCTCCTGTGGTGAAACCCTTGTTTTCTGCATTGATCCCAAGTGAAGGGGACCTGAGTGTGAGGCTGAGGAAAGAGTAAGGGAATGTGTCTGGCTTAGCTCTGCTCATCATTCCAGAGAAATTAGAGATACAGTCTGGGCTGGAGATCTTCTTGTCCATCCTTCCATCCATCTGTCCATCCATCCATTCATTCATTCACCCATCCATCCATTTGTTCATCCATCTGTCTCTCCATCCATCCATCCGTAGATCCACCTGTTCCATCCATGTATCCATACAACCATTCACTCAGAAGACATTTCTTGGGGCCCCACTCTGTGCTGGTCTCTAGGTTCTGGGAATACAAGGAAGACTATAACTTGGATCCTGACCTCAAGAAGTTTACTCATCTAATGGTGTAAAAAAAAAACACACAAACAAAGATCCAGCCCTAAACTTGCAGTTTGAGTCTCAGCTCTGTCATCTATGATTTAAAATACTATCGATGGCTGGTGCAGTGCCTCATGCCTTAATCCCAGCACTTTGGGAGGCCAAGGCCAGTGGATCACTTGAGGTCAGGAGTTCAAGACCAGCCTGGTCAACATGGTGAAACCCCATCTCTACTAAAAATACAAAAATTAGCCGGGCATGGTGACATGTGCCTGTAATCCCAACTACTGTGGAAGCTGAGACAAAAGAATCGCTTGAACCTGGGAGGTGGAGGTTGCAGTGAGGCGAGATCCAACCACTGCACTCCAGCCTGGGTGACAGAGTGAAACTGTGTCTCAAAAAAACAAAAAACAAATAAAATACTGTTGATAATGAGGAATAATTATAATTACTAAGCATTTGCTACCTGTCAGGTACTTTAAACAATTGTCCCCTTGTCCCTTTAATCTTCGCAGTAGCTATATGAAGTAAGGACTATTTTTACCCCCTGCTTTGCATGTGAGGAGACCAGGGCTTACAGCAGTAACTAACTTAGTATCTGTGTGACCATGGCCTAGACCTCAGCTTTCCTCATGTGTGAAATGGGAGGTTGGACTAACTCAGTATTCTCCAAAATTTCCACTGAGGTAGCTTTGACAGCAAAGAGGTGAATGTAAGGAACCCACAGTGTTGTCAGAATCAATCCACTCCCAGTCCTTGAAGTCTTGGGGTTTATTGTAAAAATTTATTTGGATTTTGCATTCTCCTTGGCACATAACTGTATTTGTCTTCATAAAAAGATAATGTTTAAAATGACTCACTGGCCAGGCATGGTGGCTCACACCTGTAATCCCAACCCTTTGGAAGGCCAAGGCAGGTGGATCATTTGAGTCCAGGAGTTTGAGACCAAGTTTGGCAACATGGTAAAACCCAGTCTCTACAAAATATACAAAAATTAGCTGGACATACTGGCATGCCTATAGTCCCAGCTACTAGGGAGGCTGAGGTGGGAGGACCGCTTGAGCCCAGGAGGTAGAGGTTGCAGTGAGCCGTACTGTACTCCACTGTACTCCAGCTTGGGTGATAAAGTGAGACCCTGTCTCGAAAAATAAATGAATAAATAAATAAAATAAAATTACTGTTTAGAGAAATGGAGTTCTTAGGAAATGTATCCTGCTTGGTGGATAGTATCTCTGTGGGCCCCTGGGAATATGACTAGGCCCGCCTACCCACGTAGGTGATCTGCAAGGCTCTCCCTGGCTCTGGCGCTGTTCGGCTGTGCCTAGGCTATGATGAGGCAAGTCAAAGGGGGCTTGTGGAATAAGGCCCAGCATTTGCTTTCAGTCCCTGTATTCATGTTTTCTAAGGAGGATTCCTAGAATCTCTCAGGGTTTGCTGGAGAAATGAGCTTGGCAGCCAGAGGCAAATGAAAATCAGAAAAGACAGTGTATACAGGTTATAAAAATAAAATGCTTAGAGGCAAGAAAAGGGGAAATCCATTTAGAAAGGAACAAAATAAAAACTCTAGGGGGTTCCTGATCCAGAAATCTCTCCTGATTTTCAAGCTGAAATTTACACTGCGAAGCACAAAGAATGTTCCAGGGCAGCTTGAAAGGTGATTCAGAAATGCACTGGGGTGGCTCAGGTTGGGTCCTTAAGGACACTGTGAAAGAGTCTAGATTGGTTTTTAAATGACCACTTCTTCTTCCCCTCTCCTTGGCCTGAAATTGATGTAAGGTCACTTCCCTCCTGCTCCCTCTGCAGCCACTGCCTCTGTCCCAACAGGAAAAACTATGGAGTGGCTCTCACAGCCAAAGTGTGGGGAGGGGAAAGCAGGAGGAGCTGGGGACTCAGGGCAGGAGCAGGCGGCAGGGAGCTCCCAGGCAGCTGGCTGTGCATGGCTCCACTATTCTGAGCCTGACAGGCTCTAGGGAAGTGCAGCTACAGGGAGCTGGCTGGAGGCTCAAGAGAGGCTTTTCTGACAGGCCCAGTTCCAATCACGCCAGCTCCTAATCTCCTAATCAGTTTGCTTTCCTCCTGCTTTAAAATCTCTTTCTGCCTGTTCTCCTGGTCCCTAGCCACACCACCTTCACTGCTCTGATCTTATCTATGATCACCTGGCCAATCTACTTAAAGCAGTGAAGTAGACTGAAAATAACCAGACTTTCGGCAAAACTCTTTTTTTTTTTTTTGAGGCGGAGTCTCGGTCTGTTGCCCAGGCTGGAGTGCAGTGGCGCGATCTATGCTTGCTGCAACCTCCGCCTCCCGGGATCTAGCGATTCTCCTGCCTCAGCCTCCCAGCCTGGGACTACAGGCATGCGCCACCACACCCAGCTAATTTTTGTATTTTTAGTAGAAACCCCCCAACACGGCGTTTCACCATGTTGGCCAGGCTGGTCTCAAACTCCTGGCCTCAGGTGATCCGCCCATTTCGGCCTCCCAAAGTGCTGGGATTACAGGCGTGAGCCACTGCACCCGGCCTTGGCAAGACTCTTGACGCCTCTCTTCCATCAGGGTCGATTATATTAAATTACACTGACAGAAGTAAGGATTGGATGACTTTTGAAGAACTATTTCAACCCAAAGACAAGCTAAAGAAACATTGAGTTCACTCGACTGGAAGGTCTTGGAGGGCAGGAATTGTAGCTTACCCTCCTTTGTAGCTCACACAGAGCCTCACATGGAGTAGGTGCTCAGTATTTTATGAATGTGTGCGTGGATAAATCCATAGTTGGCAAGAAACCACGAGTAAGCTTGCCACCTGCTGGTGAACTTGTGAAAGACACCTCGCCGCGCCTCGGCTCCCCCAAGTGGCCATACACTGTAATCCTAAGAAAACCCTCAGCTTGGACAATCCTTTCTTTCCAAGGAGCACTTTGTTACAGGAAGGGGGTCCCAATCCAGACCCCAAGAGAGGGTTCTTGGATCTCACACAAGAAAGAATTCAGGGCAAGTCCATAGAGTAAAGTGAAAGCAAGTTTATTAGGAAAGTAAAGTAATGAAAGAATGGCTACTCCATAGACAGAGCAGACCTGAGGGCTGCTTTTTGCCCATTTTTATGCTTATTTCTTGATTATGTGCTAAACAAGGGGTGGATTATTCATGCCTCCCCTTTTAGACCATGTAAGGTAACTTCCTGACGTTCCCGTGGCATTTGTAAACTGTCATGGCACTGGTGGGAGTGTAGCAGTGAGGACAGGTCACTCTCGTCGCCATCTTGGTTTTGGTGGGTTTTGGCCTTCTTCTTTACTGCAAGCTGTTTTATCAGCAAGGTCTTTATGACGTGTATCTGGTGCTGACCTCCTATCTCATCCTGTGACTTAGAATGCCTTAACCGTCTGGGAATGCAGGCCAGTAGGTCTCAGCCTTATTTTACACATCCCCTACACAAGATGGAGTTGCTATGGCTCAAACACCTCTGACAACTTGATACTTATTAATAAATCCTTTTGACTCTAACTCATGATCCTACATTCTTAGCAGAGAAGCCAAAAATGTCCTAGGACACTAGTCAGAGAAAAAGGCCTTTGAAAGCCCTGGAAGCTGTTTTGCAACTCAGGACCGTCTCTTCTTCACTGGTAGATGTTCTCTCCCCAAGATCCCTTTCCCTATCCTTCATGCATCCAGACAGAGAAAGCCTGTATTGAGCACCCACTGTGTGCCAAGCATTGGGCTAGGTGCCAAGATATACGAATGGAGAATGGAGACTTTACAGGGAGGGGAGATATCAAGTGTGCACTCAGACGTGGGAGAGGAGACTGGCACAGGAAGAGCACCGGGAGTTCAGACAGGGAGAGAACTCCATTGTGGGGATCAGAGAAGGCTTACATGGGAGGTGACAGGCTAATGAGCTGGGCCATAAAGGGCGGTTAGGCTCATAATGTACGGAGATGGACAGCATTCTGGTTACCTATTGCTCTGCAACAAACCACCCCAAATTTGGTAGTGTAACAGAGCAGTCATTTGTTTTTCTCTCTCATGGTTCTAGGGTTTTACCAAGCTCAGCTGATTGTTCTTGCTGGGATCTCTCCTGTAATTACAGTCAGACGAGAGCTGGCTGGATTCTTCACTGAGTCTGCCTTCCTCCTGTGGCTGGAGGCTGATGCTGGCTGTCAGCTGGGACCTCAGCTGAGGCTGTTAGCCGGAACTCCTACATGTGGTCTCTTCATGGGGCCTGGACTCTCTCACAGCATGGTGGCTGGTTGCAAGGACAAGCATCCCAAGACAGAGCAGGAGAAAGTTGTCTCGTCTTTTGAAAACTGGCCTCGCAAGGCCCATAGCAGATCTTCCCCTGTGCTCCACTAGTTGAGACAGTCACGAAGCCCCACCCAGTTTCAAAGAAGGGGACAGAGACTCCATTTCCTGATGTGTGAGTGGCAAGGTTCTGGAAGAGTATGTGGAATGGAAAGTATTATTGCAACCATTTGGGGAAAATACAACTTGCTGCTGGCAGGAAGGTCATTTCAGGTGGAGATCTTCACTGATGGTATCTTTGGAAACGCATTTTTAGGAAAGAAAGCGGCTTTTACAAACTTGGCATCGCTAAGGGAAAACATAAGGTTTTAGAAGTATTTACTGAGCCATCTTCACCAAGACTTATGAGAAACATTTCTCTGAAGAGAAGATGCTGAGGAAGAGGGAGATGCCTTTTGAAGTGGACTCCAAGGGGGAGACAGGAGGCTGGGATGGATGGCAGCTCACAGTTGACAAAGGTAGTGGACTAGCAATCATGGGCGAAGGCCTGCCAAGACTGATTCTTAGAGGGGGGAGAATTAACTTTGTGTTCTTATAGCAAGTGGCCAGGAATAACCAGATGCTATGTCCAGGCTGAGTCCTCAAAAGCAGTAGTAGGCGGGGGCCAAACCAGAAAGCAACAGTTAACAAAAACTACTGTAGCAAGAGAGATAAGATAAGCACACAAGTGTAACCGCCCAGCGGGTTCACCTTGCCTGCTGCCTAGACAGGCCGATTTATCAAGACAGGAGAATAGCAATGGAGAAAGAGTAATTCACGCAGACCCGGCTGTGCGGGAGACTGGAGTTTTATTATTACTCAAATCAGTCTCTCCGAGCATTCGGGGATCAGAATTTTAATTTGGCAAGTAGGGGCTTGGGAAGTGGGGAGTGCTAATTGCTCAGGTTGGAGATGGAATCATAGAGGGTTGAAGTGAGTTTTTCCTGCTATTTTCTGTTCCTGGGTTGCATGGCAGAACTGGTTGAGCCAGATTACGGTTCTGGGTTGTGTCAGCTGCTCCACCCAGAGTGTAGGGTCTGCAAGATATCTCAAGCACTGATCTTAGGTTTTACAACAGTGGTGTTATCCCTAGGAACAGTTTAAGGAGGTTCAGATTCTTGCAGCCAGAGACTGCGTGACCCCTAAACTGTAATTTCGAATCTTGTAGCTAATTTATTAGTCCTGCAAAGGCAGACTGGTCCCCAGGCAAGAAGAGGGTCTTTTTGGGAAAGGCCTATTATTAATTTTGTTTTAGAGTCAAATCATAAACTGAATTCCTTCAGGGTGAAGCTATTTCCACCTATGCCCAGGAATGAACAAGGACAGCTTAAACTTTAGAAGCAAAATGGTTAGGTAGGTCTGATTTCTTTACTGTCATAATTTCCTCAGTTATAATTTTGCAAAGGCAGTTTCACAAGCAACCACAAGGCACAGCAGCTATCATTTGGGGGTAATATAGGGAGGCAGGGAGCAGTCATTGTGCATGAGCAAGAGCTGGGTCAGAGATAAGACACAGCCCCAGGTTAGAAGGCAGCTTCACGGAGATGAATAGGCAGTGAGATCAAGGACCACAGCAGAGGTTGACAGCCCAAGGCCTTGATGGCACCATGACCTGAATGTCCAGGATCTTCCATGTCAACCACCAACTTTATAGGAAAGGGTGCGCGAGCCAGGAATAATGGTGGTAAGCTTGGCTGTGTGGGAAATAGGGAGTTTGCCTACCTGACAGCTACTGAGTGTCTCAGTAGTGAGCTTCCAGCTACATAATGTCTGGACCCTGAGACCCAAAGAGGAAGGAGACTTTGGCTTCCTTTACTATGGGCATTCTGTGACCCACCCTGGTGATGAGAAGGACTAAAGAGCTACAAGATATTAAATCTACCTTATGTTTTTCACTTGCTTATGAGCACTGGAGCTCCATCACCTGAGCCCCCACTAAGTGCAGATGTATGTGACTTTAGAAAGGTTAGATTTACTCTTCATAGCTCAGGGTATACAGAAGTAGTCCCAATAAAAGTTTCCTTTGCTACATGGGGCTGAGGACAATCATGAGGTTGTGAACTCTTTGAGGACAGGATTAGATCTTGGTCAATATCTCTGTGCTCAGTGCCTAGGGTAGCATCTAGTTCATGCAAGGAAGGAAAGGAGAGAGGAAGGAAGGAAGGAAGGAGGGAGGGAAGGAAGGAAGGGAGGGAGGGAGGGAGGGAGGGAGGGAGGAAGGGAGAGAGGGAGAGAGGGAGGGAGGAAGGAAGGAAGGAGAGTCAGATAATACAGAAAGGCCATACCATGAATTCTTAGTCATACCTGACCTGGCCACTCCAGGAGCGCCAGAGGAGTTGCTGGAACCCCACATAGACGTATGGTATATAACATTTTTTTTTAAAGAGATATAATTCACACATCATATGATTTGCCCATTTAAAGTGTACAATTTCAATGGTTTTTGGTATATTTACAGTTTTGCAATCATCACCACAGACCATTTTAGAACATTTTATTAACCTACTAAGAAAGCCTGTACCCATTTGCAATCACTCCTGCATTTTCCTGCAACATCTCTAGCAACTGAAACTGTCTTTGCAAAAATTACAGCAATGAGAAAATTATCACAGCGAAAGAGATGCGACCTAACTGACTCCATCTTGCTTCTAATCTCCAAGCTGCCCTTGTTCGTTCCTGGGCGGAGGCCAAACTAACTTTGGGAGGAATTCAGCTCATAACTTAATTTTGAAGCAAAGATGAACACAGCCTTTTCCCTTAACACAGCCCCTTCTTGCTTGGGGACCAGACTGCCTGTGTAGCACTAACAAATTAGCCTCAAGATTAATGCAGACAGTCTGGGCACACAGTGGCTCAGGCCCGTAATCACAGCACTTTGGGAGGCCGAGGTGGGCAGATCACCTGAGGTCAGGAGTTGGAGACCAGCCTGCCCAACATGGTAAAACCCTGTCTCTACTAAAATTACAAAAATTAGCCGGGAGTGGTGGCAGGGGCCTGTAGTCCCAGCTACTCGGGAGGCTGAGGCAGGAGAATCGCTTGAACCTGGGAGGCGGAGGCTGCAGTGAGCCAAGATCGTGCCACTGCATTCCAGCCTGGGTGACAGAGTGAGACTCAGTCTCAAAAGATTAATGCAGACAGGCCACGAGATTTTGAACCTCCCCCATTGCTCCAAAAGATAACATCACTATTGTAAAACCTAAGATCAGTGCCCCAGACATTTTTCACACTGCATTCTGATGCACCAGCAGGGCCCACCCAGATCAATAATCTGGCTCAACCAGTTCTGGGATCTCACCCAGGAACAGAGGACAGGAAGAAAAATCCCACTTTGACCCGCCTATGATTTCATCACTGACCCAGCCAATCAGCATTCTCCACTTCCTGGCCCCCTACTCACCAAATTATCCTTAAAAATTCCAGTCTCCAAATTTTCCAGGAGAGTGGTTTGAGTAATAATAAAACTTCTGTCACTCCTTCACCAAGCTTTTTGTAAATTAATTAAACTCTTCATTGCAATTCCCCTGTCTTGATAAATCTGCTCTGTCTGGGTGTCGGGCAAGGAGAAGCCATTGGGTGGTTACACAAGTACTTATCCACTTTATGTTTCTATAAATTTGCCTGTTCCCTGTTCTGAATTTTTTTTTTTTTTTTTTTTTTTTTTGAGACAGGGCCTGGCTCTGTCACCCAGGCTGGAGCACAGTGGCACAATCACGGCTCACAGCAGCCTCCATTTCCTGGCCTCTAGCAATCCTCCTGCCTCAGTACCCTCTACCCCCTCGCCCAGTAGCTGGGACTACAGGTGCGGGCCACCAAGTCTGGCTAATTTTTATGTATTTTTTGTAGAGATGGGTTTTGCCTTGCTGCCCAGGCTGGTCTCAAACTCCTGGACTCAAGTGATCCACCCATCTAGGCCTCCCAAACTGCTGGGACTACAGGTGTAAGCCACTACGCCTGGCCTGAACATTTCACATAAATGTAACCATACAATATGTGGTCTTTTGTGTCTAGTTTATTTTACATAACTTAAGGGAAAGCTTCCTCTTTGCCCTCTGAAGGATCACTGAAAAAACAACTGATGAAAGGCAGATTAATTGGAGAAAAGGCATATAAATTTATTAACATGCACACAGGGGAGTACTGCAGAGTTACCCTAACCTCCCAATGGGGTATAGGAGCTTACATACCATCTTTTTTTTTTTTTTTTGAGACAGGGTCTCACTCTGTCACCCAGGCTGGAGTGCAGTGATGCAATCTTGGCTCACTGCAACCTCCACCTCCTAGATTCAAGCAATCCTCCTGCCTCAGCCTCCTGAGTAGCTAGGACTACAGGTGCATGCCACCATGCCTGGCTAATTTTTGTAGTTTTTGGTAGAGATGGGGTTTCACCATGTTGGCCCCAACTCCAGGCTGGTCTCAAACTCCTGACCTCAAGTGATCCGCCCGCCTCAGCCTCCCAAAGTGCTGGGATTACAGGCATGAGCCACCATTACCGGCCCATACCATCTTGAGGTTACAAAATGAATGGGAACTCACAGCATGGCCAAAAACAGGTTATAGTGGTAAGCAGGTTTTAGTGGCAAGACACCTTATGGGAGGGGGAAAAGATGAGGCCTGGCTAGCATAAGTGGTCTTGTTAGGTAGATGAAATCTCACAGGTAGCAGCCCTCAGAGAGAATTGATGGTAAATACTTCTTTTCGACCTTTAAAGGTGTCAGAGTCTCAGTTAATCGTTCCTAAATCTAAAGAAGAGAAGCCCTGCATCATCAGTGAAGATTTTATCCACAGACGCAAATCTCTCCCACCAAAGACAGCTTTGCAGGGCTACTTCTGTCTGCAAGGCCCTTTGAACAGCTGTCTCAAAATATGTCAAAGAGGGATATTTTAAGGTGAAATATTTTTATTTCTTTCACTAACGTGTATAAGTACTTCATTCCTTTTTTTATTGCCAAATAATATGCACGGACATAGAATATTTTATTTATAAAGTCATTGGTGCTGGGTAAGGTGTCAGAGCCCCGCATCAAAGAGTGGTTGACTCGCCGCTTGCAATGGCTCATGCCTGTAATCCCAGCACTTCGGGAGGCCGAGGAAGGTGGATCACCCGAGGTCAGGAGTTCCAGTGTTCCAGACCAGCCTGGCCAACATGGCGAAAACCTGTCTCTACTAAAAATACAAAAATTAGCCAGGTGTGGTGGTGCATGGCTGTAATCCCAGCTACTCGGGAGGCGGAGACAGGAGAGTCGCTTGAACCCGGGAGGTGGAGGTTGCAGTGGGCCGAGATCGTGCCATTGCACTCCAGCCTGGGCCACAAGAGTGAAACTCCGTCTCAAAAAAAAAAAAAAAAAAAAAAGTAGTTGACTCATGGGTTGGTAGGAAGAATTTACTGACAACAGTATAGGTTTGAAAAAGGAAAGTTTTATTAGAAAGAAAGAACGCGCCTTTCCAGCCCCCACCCAGACCTTACAGCTACCGAGATGTTGATGCCTAAGAAGAACTGGATTGCCATTTATGAACTTCTTTTTAAGGAGGGAGTCATGGTGGCCAAGAAGGATGTCCACATGCCTAAGCACCCGGAGCTGGCAGACAAGAATGTGCCCAACCTTCGTGTCATGAAGGCCATGCCGTCTCTCAAGTCCCGAGGCTACGCGAAGGAACAGTTTGCCTGGAGACATTTCTACTGGTACCTTACCAATGAGGGTATCCAGTATCTCTGTGATTACCTTCATCTGCCCTCAGAGATCGTGCCTGCCACCCTATGCCGCAGCCATCCAGAGACTGGCAGGCCTCGGCCTAAAAGTCTGGAGGGTGAGCCACCTGCAAAACTCACAAGAGGGGAAGCCAACAGAGATACCTACAAACGGAGTGCTGTGCCCCCTGGTGCCAACAAGAAAGCCGAGGCTGGGGCTGGGTCAGCAACCGAATTCCAGTTCAGAGACGGATTTGGTTGTGGACGTGGTCAGCCACCTCACTAAAATTGGAGAGGATTATTATGCAATGAATAAACTTACAGTCAAAAAAAAAAAAAAAGAAAGAAAGAAAGCTGCAGAAGGGTGCAGTGAGGTGCCTCAGCATGAGAAAAGTAAGTGCGCCACGGCAGACTTTTCCTTAGGGGTATTTATGGACCTTAAAGCAGGAGCTTAGGAGTAATGTGGACCATATTAGCCGTATAGGTCATGATAAGTGATTACATTTGTAGATATTTTGGTGCCTTAATGTCAGCAAGGGCTGCACAACGAGTTTCAACATGCATTCATTCAGGAGATGTACAGAAATTCTAGTTACTTAAAAAAATTTTTTAAAAGCCTGGTACCAGATGCTTGCTTTAGAATAACAGGGACATCTAATTTCTTCTAAATTCCTCAGATAAGAAATGTTGCCTCTGGATGGTCAGCTTGATGGTCACTAGTTGATCTTTGCTCTCCTCAATCAGTTTTTTTTTTTTTTTTTTTTTTTTTGAGATGGAGTTTCATTCTTGTTGCCCAGGCTGGAGTGCGATGATGGGATCTCAGAGATGGAGTTTCACTCTTGTTGCCCAGGCTGGAGTGCAATGGCACGATCTCGGCTCACCACAACCTCTGCCTCCCGGGTTCAAGTGATTCTCCTGCCTCAGCCTCCCAAATAGCTGGAACTATAGGCACACACCACCACACCCGCTAATTTTTGTATTATTAGTAGAGACAGGGTTTCACCATGTTGGCCAGGCGGGTCTTGAACTCCTGACCTCATGATCTGCCCGCCTTGGCCTCCCGAAGTGCTGGGATTACAGGCGTGAGCCACTGCGCCCGGCTATTTAAATCTTTTACTTATTTTATGTATAATTTTTTTCTCATGACGCAGCCCTCAGGAGATCCTGGGAACATGTGCCCCTTTTTACCTATTTTTCTTTCTTTCCTGTTTTTTTTTTTTTTTTTTTTTTTAGAGACAGGGTCTCACTCTGCCATCCAGGAGAGAGTGCAGTGGTGTGATCATAGCTCACTGTAACTTTTAACTCCTGGACTCAAGCAATCCTCCCACCTCAGCCTTCCAAGTAGCTAGAACTACAGGTATGTGCCCCTATGCCCAACCAATTTTTGAATTTTTTGTAGAGATGGGATCTCAATATGTTGCCTAGGCTGCTCTCAAACTCCTGGCTTCAAGTAATTCTACCTCAGCTTCCCAAAGTCCTGGGATTACTATGCCTCGACTTTACCTATTTTTAAATTATTTGCCTTTTTGTTATTGTATAAAATTTCTTAAACTGATGTTCCACAAATGTAGTATCTGGAGACCTGTGGGTTCTCAGTCAGGTTTGTTTAATGTGGCTCTTTTTTTCCTTCCCTCCCTCCTTCCTTCCTTCCTTCCTTTCTCTCTCTTTTCTTTTCTTTTTTTTTTTTTTTTTTTTTTTTTGACAGTGTCTTGTTCTGTTGCTCAGTCTGGAGTGCAGTGGTGCAATCTTGGCTCACTGCAACCTCCACCTCCCAGGTTCCAGCGATTCTTCCACCTCAGCCTCCTGAGTAGCTGGGATTACAGGTGAGTGCCACCACGCCCAGCTAATGTTCGTATTTTTAGTAGAGACAGGGTTTTGCCATGTTGGCCAGGCTGGTCTCCAATTCCTGACCTCAAGTGATCTGCCCCCATTGGCCCCTCAAGATGCTGGGATTACAGGCATGAGGCACTGTGCCCCCGGTCCTGTGGGACTTTCATTTTAATGGCCATCTGCCTCTGGCAAAGATGGAGTAACAGGTATCTTCCTGCTTAAAACAACAACAGAGGGCAAAATATATCAAACAACAGTTTTCAGGACACTGGAAATCAGGCAATAAAGAAAAGTGGTCTATGGGAGATGAGAAACAAATGAGATGCCTCTGATTGTCCCAGCTTTCCACGTGAAAGAGTTTCCAAGCTGTGGTGCAGCAGAAGGAACCTAAGCAAAGCTCGGAGATTTCCTGAGTTGAGAAGGAGCTGAGTCTGGAGAGATCAGAAAGTATGATAAATTAGCAGTTTCTTTCTACAGGGTCAGAAAGTAAATTAGCAGTTTTTAGGGCTGGCGTGGGGGCACAGAAGAGTAGAGAGTGACTTGTAATGGGTACCAGGTTTCTTTCTGGGGTGATAAATGTTCTAAAATTAGACTGTGGTGATAGTTGCAGAACTGTGTGAATATACTAAAAACTATTGAAATTCATTAAGTTGTATGCACTAAATATGTGCAGCTTTTTGTATGTCAGTTATATCCCAATTAAGTAGTTTTTTTAAATTATTGAGTTGTACATTTTCTTTTCTGTGGGGGTGGGGCAGGGCAGGTCTCACTCTGTCACCCAGGTGGGAGTGCAGTGGCGCAATCTCAGCTTATTGAAGCCTCAACCTCCTGGGCTCAAGCAATCCTCTCACCTCATTTTTTTGGATTTTTTGTAGAAATGAGGTCTCATCCAGCCTGGCCAACATGGTGAAACCCCGTCTCTACTAAAAATACAAAAACTAGCCAGCCATGGTGGCAGGTGCCTGTAATCCCAGCTACTTGGGAGGCTGAGACAGGAGAATCACTTGAACCTGGGAGGCAGAGGTTTTAGTGAACCAAGACTGCGCCATGGCACTCCAGCCTGGGCAAGAAGAGCAAAACTCCATCTCAAAAAAAAAAACAAAAAGGTCTCATTACATTGCCCAGACTGGTCTCGAACTTCTGGGCTCAAGCAATTCACCTGTCTCAGCCCCGCGAAGTGCTAGGATTACAGGCACGAGCCACTGTGTCCAGCTGAGTTGTATATTTTCAATAGGTGACTTGTTTGGTATGTAAATTGTACATTAATAAAGTTGTTTTAAAAATTAAAAGTGAAATAAAGACATGTTCAGACATGTGAAAGGGGAAATAATTCACAACAAGCAGACCCCAATATAAGAAATGTTAAAGTAAGTCCTTAAGGCGGAAGTAAAAAGAAGGAACAGAGATAAAGATGATGCCTTATTTTTCATTGGAAACAATACAAGCAAGAAGACAGCAGAGTAACATTTTTAAGTTCTTTTAAAAAATTGTCAACATAGAATTCTATATCTAGAAAAAATATCTTTTAGAAATAAAGAGTAGAAGAAATGTTAGCTACATGGGTAAAAAATACAATTTTTAAAAAATTATTTAAAACTGGCTGGGTGTGGTGGCTCACGCCTCTAATCCCAGCACATTCGGAGGCCGAGGCGGGCAGATCACTTGAGGTCAGGCGTTCATGACCAGCCTGGCCAACGTGGCAAAACCCCGTCTCTACTAAAAATACAAAAATTAGCCAGGTGTGGTAGTGGACACCTGTAATCCCAGTTATTAGGGAGGCTGAAGCAGGAGAATCGCTTGAACCCGGGAGGTGGATGGAGGTTTCAGTGTGCCGTGATAGCGCCACTGCACTTCAGCCTGGGTGACAGAGAAAGATTCCGTCTCAAAAAAAAAAAAGAAAAGAAGAAAATTATTTAATACTTTTAAAAAGATAGTTGACTATTTAAACAAAAATAATAAGAATGCATTTCAGGGTTTATAACATTTGGAAAAGTAAATGCATGGTTATAATAGTATAAAGGTCAGGAGGAGAGAAATGGAAGCACATTATTGCAAGGTTCTTATACTATGCATGAAATGGTATAATATCACTTGAAGGTAGATTTGGGTAAGCTAAAGATAAATAGTATGAATCCTAAAGCAACCACTGAAATAACAAAACAACGAGTTACAGCTAATAAACCAGCAAAGGAGATAAATGGAATTGTGAAAATGCTCAATTAATCTAAAGCAGAAAAAGAGAAAAAAATTGAACAAAGAACAGATGGGACAAATAGAAAATAAACAATGGAGCCAGGTGTGGTGACTCAGGCCTGTAATCCCAGCACTTTGGGAGGCCAAGGCGGGCGGATCATTTGAGGTCAAGGGTTTGAGACCAGCCTGGCCAACATGGTGAAACCCTGTCTCTACTAAAAACACAAAGATTAGCCTAGTGTGATTGCACACACCTGTAATCCCAGCTACTCTGGAGGCTGAGGCAGAAGAATCTCTTGAACTCGGGAGGCGGAGGTTGCAGTGGGCCGAGATTGCACCACTGCACTCCAGCCTGGGTGACAGAGTGAGACTCTGTCTCAAAAAAATTAAAAAATAAATAAATAAACAGCGAAGTGATAGACTCAAATCCAACCACATCAATAATCACATTAAATCTAAATGGCCTAAACACTTCATTTTAAAGGCAGAGACTGTTAGATGGATTTTTTTTTAAAGTAAGACTCAATTATTTGCTATCTACAAGAAATGAACTTTAAATATAAAATCTTTGCTGGCCGGGCGCAGTGGCTCACGCTTGTAATCCCAGCACTTTGGGAGGCCGAGGCAGGCGGATCACGACGTCAGGAGATCGAGACCATGGTGAAACCCCATCTCTACTAAAAATACAAAAAATTAGCCAGGCGTGGTGGCGGGCGCCTGTAGTCCCAGCTACTCGGAGAGGCTGAGGCAGGAGAATGGCGTGAACCTGGGAGGTGGAACTTGCAGTAAGCCGAGATTGCGCCACTGCACTCCAGCCTGGGAGACGGAGCGAGACTCCGTCTCAAAAAAAATAAAAAAATAAAAAAATAAAAAATAAGTAAATAAATATAAAATCTTTAAAAGGATAGGAAGAATATACTATGCTAACATTAGTCAAAAGAAGGTTGGAGTTGCTGTATTAACACCAGACAAAGTTGATTTCAGACCAGTCTGGGCAATATGGTGAAAGCCTGTCTCTACAAAGAATACAAAAAATTAGCCAGGTGTGGTGGTGCAGGCCTGTAGTCCCAGCTACTTGGGAAGCTGAGATGGGAGGATCACCTGAGCCCAGGATGCAGAGGTTGCAGTGAGCCGTGGTCATGCCACTGCACTCCAGCCTAGGTGACAGAGTGAGACCCTGTCTCAAAAAACAAAAATGAAATGAAACAATAACAACAACAAGAGTTGATTTCAGAGCAAAGAATATTACCAGAGATAAAGAAGGACATTTCATAATGATTAGGGGTCATTTCATCAAGAGGATGTAATAATCCTATGTTTATGCACTTTAACCACCAAACAGAGGGAAAAGCTTCCACTCCCTGAAAAATGAAAACAAAACACAAAAATTATACTTAAATCTCTACTGCTAACCTCTACTGCCATTTCACACACAGGGTACAGAATACCAATTTTGTGTGACATATGAAGAAGTAGAAAACTATGACTCATACTCACAAGACAACAAGACCATCAGGTGATCTAGTTATCAGAATCAGCAGACAAAGGCTTTAAAACAACGATTGCAAGTATGCTGACAATTTTAAAGGAAAAAAAAGACACAGTAGGTAAAGAGATAAGGTATTTCAAAAGAAATGGAAATTCAAGAACAAACTAAAGGGAAATTACAAAATTGAAAAATGCAATATATGAAGATTTACTGGATGAGCTTAACAGCAAATTAGACACTGCAAAAGAAAAAAATAAGTGAATTGAATATAAGCTAATAAAAATTATCTAAACTGAAGTGGAGAGAGGAAAAAATGGTTGAAAAAAATGAACAGAGCGTTAGCAAACCGTGGGATAATAGTAAGCAGTCTAACTTACATGCAATTAGAGTTCCATAAGGAAAAGAAAGAAACAATAAGGCAGAAAAATATTTAAAGAAACAGTGGCTTAAAAGTTCATGAAAAATAACAATCCACAGGTCCAAAAAGTTCAACTAACCCCAAGCAGGATAAACTTTTTAAAAATCATACTTGGGGCCAGGTGCAGTAGCTTATGCCTGTAATCCCAGCACTTTGGGAGACCAAGGCAGGCGGCTCATTTGAGGTCAGGAATTCAAAACAGCCTGGACAATTTGGTGAAACCCGGTCTCTACAAAAAATATAAAATTAGCCAGAGCCGGGTGTGGTGGCTCACACCTGTAATCCCAGCACTTTGGGAGGCTGAAGTGGGCGGATCACCTGAGGTCAGGAGTTTGAGACCAGCATGGCCAACATGGTGAAACCCTGTCTCTACTAAAAATACAAAAATTAACCAGAAGTGGTGGTGGGTGCCTGTAATCTCAGTTACTTGGGAGGCTAAGGCAGGAGAATCATTTGAACCCAGGAGGCAGAGGTTTCAGTGAGCAGAAATCACAACATTGCACTCCAGCCTGGGCGACTGAGTGAGACTCTGTCTCAAAAAAAAAAAAAAAAAAAGAAAAAAGAAAAAAAAAACACACTTGGTACATCAGAGTAAAATTGCTGAAAACCAAAAATAAAGAGAAAATCTTAAAAGCAGCCATAGGGGGAAAAAGACATTACATGCAGGGGGTCAAATATAAATTGTGAGAGCTATTTCTCATCAGAGATCGTTAAGCCAAACATCCATTAATTGGTAAATAAACAAAATGTGCTGTACTCATACAATGAAATACTACTCAGCAATAAAAAGAAAAAAAAACTACTATAGCTATACCGAAATGAACCTTAAAAACATTATTCAAAGGCCAGGTGCGGTGGCTCATGCCTGTAATCCCAGCACTTTGGGAGGCCAAGGTGGGCGGATCACGAGGTCAGGAGATCAAGACCATCCTGGCTAACATGGTGAAACCCCATCTCTACTAAAGATACAAAAAAATTAGCCGGGCATGGTGGTGGGCACCTGTAGTACCAGCTACTCGGGAGGCTGAGGCAGGAGAATGGCATGAACCCAGGAGGCAGAGCTTGCAGTGAGCCCAGATCGCACCACTGCACTCCAGCCTAGGCGACAGAGCAAGACTCTGTCTCAAAAAAAAAAAAAAAAAAAAGAAAAAATTCTAAGTGAAAAGAGCCAGAAGCAAAAGGCCATGAAGTAGATTATTTCATTTATATTAAATGTCTAGAAAAGAAAAATCTATAGAGATAGAAAGCACATTAGTGGTTGCCTGTGGCTGGGGGGTGAGATTGACTGCAAATGGGTAGGAAGAATTGCTTCGGGATGTTATAAATGTTCTAAAACTAGGCTGTGGTAATAGTTACACAACTCTTTAAATTTACTAAAAATCATTGAATTGTACCTTTACCATGGGTGAATTTTAGGCTATGTTAATTATACCTTAATAAAGCTATTAAAAAGGTGCTGAGACAGAAGCCACCAGTTTGGAAAGGATAAGACAAAAACATGTAATGGAAAAAGGGCAATTGGCCACTATAGAATTATTATATATCCAAGAGAAAATAACCAACAATATAATTGGAAAAAGATTAGGAAATAGGAATAGAAGGCAATTCTAATCTGAACAAACTTATGAAAAGATGCTCAATCCTATTAATAGTTGGTGAAATACAAATTAAAATCATGATAATCTACAATCTTACATCCATCTGGTTGTCCAAAAAAAAATGTCTGACAATACCAGTGTTAGGATGAATATGGTAAAGTTAAAGTGTCCAGGCTCTGCGGCCATCAGTTTCACTCCTGGGTAGACTACTGGAGAAACACAAATGTACACAGTAAGATCTTTACAAGAATTTCCATAGCAGCACAGTTTGTAATCGCAAAAAAACTAGAAACAATAAAATAAATAAGCCAGGTGCAATGGCTCACGCCTGTAATCCCAGCACTTTGGGAGGCTGAAGCAGGCAGATCACAAAGTCAGGAGTTCGAGACCAGCCTGGCCAACATGGTGAAATCCCATCTCTACTAAATATACAAAAATTAGCCAGGCATGGTGGTGGGCACCTGTAATCCCAGCTACTTGGGAGGCTGAGGCAGGAGAATCGCTTGAAACCGGAAGGCAGAGGTTGCAGTGAGCTGAGATTATGCCATTGCACTCCAGCCTGGGCAACAGAGTGAAATTCTGTCTCAAAGAAAAATAAAATAAAATAAATAAATAGAGTGTAGTTGTACAATGGAATATTATACAGCAGTGAAAATGAGTAAACTAAAGCTATATGCATTAACATGGATGAACTTTACAAATTTGTTGAGTCAAAAAAGAAAATTGTAGAAGAATATACACAGCATGATGTTATTCATATAGTTAAAATGCAATGCATATAGAGTGTATAATATAGTAAAAATAAAAACTTATGCATGAGAATAATTAACTCCAAATTCAGAATAACATTTCCTCTGGAGGGAGAGAAAGAAATGCAATAGAGGAGGAGCTTAAACTATATTTGTAATGCTTTATTTATTTATTTATTTTGAGACGGAGTCTTGCTCTGTCGCCCAGGCTGGATGGAGTGCAGTGGCACAATCTCAGCTCACTGCAAGCTCCACCTCCCAGGTTCATGCCATTCTCTCTTGCCTCAGCCTCTGGAGTAGCTGGGACTACAGGCGCCCGCCACCATGCCTGGCTAATTTTTTGTATTTTTAGTAGAGACGGGGTTTCACCATGTTAGCCAGGATGGTCTTGATCTCCTGACCTAATGATCTGCCTGCCTTGGCCTCCCAAAGTGCTGGGATTACAGGCATGAGCCACCGTGCCCGGCCGTAATGCTTTATTTCTTAAACTCAGGGCATTTACAGGTGTGATGGTTAAATTTTATGTGTCAACTTGTCTGGGCCAAAAGATGCCCAGATATTTGGTAAAATATTATTCTGGATGTTTCTGTGAGGGTGTTTTTGGTTGAGATTAACGTTTAAATCAGTAGAATGAGTAAAGCAAATTGCCCTCTCTAATATAGGTGGGCCTTATCCAATCAGTTGATGGGCTAAATAGAACGAAAAAGGCTGACTCACCCCTAAGTAAAAGCGAATTCCTCTTGCCTAACTGCCTTCAAACTGGTACACTGGCTTTTTCCTGCCTTCAGACTTGAACTGAAACACTGGTTCTTCCTGGGTCTCGAACCTGCTGGCCTTTGGATGGGAACTACATCATCAGCTCTCCTGTTTCTAAGGCCTTCAGACTTTGGACTGGAACTAACACGCTATAGACTCTCCTAGGTCTCCAGCTTGCTGACTCACCCTGCAGATCTTGGGACTTGTCAGTTTCTGCAATTGCATGAGCCAATTCCTTATAATAAATCTCTTTCTCTCTCCCTCTCTCTCTTTCTCCCTCTCCCTCTCGCCTTTCTTTCCCCCTCCATCCCCTCCCTGTCTCTCTATAGTGTACATTCTATTGATTCTGCTTTTCTGGGGAACTCTGACTAATAGAACAGGTATGTTTGTTATATTATTCTCTATACCTTTTGCAGGCCTAAAATAGTTCATAATAAATTTTAAAATAAATAATGAATGAATAGACGTTAAAATGTCAGATGCTATAAAGGGCAAGTAAAATGAGAACTGGAATGTGTACATTAGATTAGCTATTAAGAGGCCCATGATTGCCTTTGTAGGAGTGTTCAGAGTGGAGGCCTAATGATGATGGGTTGTAGAGTGATAGGGGGTATACACACCCTTGATGGAGTTTAACAACAGAGTGAAAAAGAGCTCTGGGTCTAGAGTAGTGTGCAAAGGAGACAAAGGGTTGTGTTGTTGTTGTTGTTGTTGTTTGAGACAGGGTCTCACTCTGTTGCCCAGGCTGGAGTGCAGTGGTGCAGTCTCGACTCACTGCAACCTCCGCCTCCTGGGCTCAGGTGATCCTCCCACCTCAGCCTCCCGAATAGCTGGAACCACAGACATGCACCACCACAACTGGCTAATTATTTTGTATTTCTTATAGAGACGGGGTTTTGTCACATTGCCAAGGCTGGTCTCGAACTACTGGACGCAAGCAATCTGCCCGTCTTGGCTTCCCAAAGTGCTGGGATTACAGGAGCAAGCCACCATGCCCAGCCAGAGAAAAGAGTTTTAATAATGCAACCACTTCTCTGTGGGGCTTCCACACTAATTCTGTTGGAATTATCAGAGTGCTGGTCCTCCTTTGGTCGCTATGACTATTCCAGTAGAGATTCTGGAAGACTTGAACTTTGTCTCTGTGGGTCCAAAGTGATTTTTTTTTTTTTTTTTAAGTTTCACTCTTGCCGCCTAGGCTGGAGTGAAGTGGCATGATCTCGGCTCACTGCAACCTCTCTCTCCCGGGTTCAAGCAATTCTCCTGCCTCAGCCTCCCGGGTAACTGGGATTACAAGCACCCACCACCACACCCGACTAATTTTTGTACTTTTAGTAGAGCCGGGATTTCGCCATGTTGGCCGGGCTGGTCTCGAACTCCTGACCTCAGATGATCCTCCCACCTAGGCCTCCCAAAGTGCTGGGATTACAGTCGTGAGCCACCATGCCTGGCCTTAGTAAAGATTTTTCAAAGAGCACAGTGCTACTCTCTCTCATGGAAAGAAAAGTATTAAACCCATGATGATTACATCTTAGTCTAGGGGAATATTAAACCCACAATAAATTAAGCTAAAACTTCACAAAGACTCTGCAAGGGGTTGGGGCAGGGCAGGGAGTGGGCAAGGAAGGGGTTGATTGTAACTGGAAAATCTTGGACTACTTGTGGATGGCGTTTTTTTTTTCTTTTCTTTTTCTTTCTTACTTTTTTTTTTCCCTCCTAATGGTTGAGCTTGGCTAAAGGAGTGTTGCTAATGGTTTCCCAGTTTAGTTTCAAGGGGATTGGCAGCAGGGTTTTCCACGCCACAAAGGCTGAAGGGGACATACTATTAGTCTGTCTCACTCCTCCCAGAAACTCAGTCTGGGTTTTACTGTAATTTCATCTTAGTCTCATCAAAGGCGCTCCAGATGAGGAGATTCTGAGCTGGGGTATTTCTTCCTACCCCTCCCAGACAGATTGCAAGGTTTTTCCAATACTGCATTCTCCCTGGGGCTCTCCCTGGTTGGCGCGGAGAGAAAAGCGCCAGCAGGGGTCAGCAGTGTCCCACATCTGGCCGGGAGCTGCTTGCCGCATGTGCTGTTTCTCCTGGTACTGCCAGAGATACTGGGGAAATTGGCGAGCACCGTTCCATTGAGGCGTTAGCATCATTATGAGCATCGCAGGCTCAAGATTCCTCTCCCTGAACGTGGGGTGGGCTGAAGGAGTGGAGGGTGTGTTCTTTATAAGCACGATGTGGGGTATGGGTGTAGAATCCAGACATCAGCAATGCCAACTCACCATCTGGTTTTCTATCGGGAGGTTTTTATGTGTATTGGCATGAGCAATATATTGTGTCGGTCTGGGTGTCAGAGGACGCGTGTCAGAGTTGCCTTGTTGAAATTTTCCCAGGGACCTGGGATTTCTGGATTCACCCAGTATCCAGGCTCTCCCAGAGCGGCGCTTTGGCTGGCCACGGCCTGGAGCAGAGTTTGTGCAGCGCTCCCACGGCCGCCTGCCCGGGCCTGCCCCCGACACATGCTCAGTGGAATTCTCCCGTGGCAGCCCAGAGTCTCCGGAACGAAGGTCTCCGCGGCCAAAGCCACGCAAGAGGCTCTCCTGCTCTCATTTCCAGACGCACCCTCATCCTTGGCCTCTCTTTGACTCCTCCGGTCCTCGTTGCTGTTCAGCTCCAGGGCGCCCCCACCTCCTAGGACAAGTCCCCTGACTTTACAGCTTACAGGCCCAGAATAACAGATGGCCAGAGGCATCCCATTCAAGACTCCCCGCCTCCTTCCTAGCTCCTCAGTCTCTCCCACCCCAAGGTGGTGGTGCTGTCCAGGGAGGGGGTCAAAAAACCACAGAGGGCCTGTGGGAGGCGTACAGCTGGGAACAAGTGTGGGCTGGAAGAGGGGCCCAGTCTGTAGCTGAGATTCCCAGGGCCCCACGACCTTCCAGGCAGCCTCCACCGCTGCTATGACAGGCAGATGCCCGACTTTCCACCTGCTTTCTGACCTGGCTTTGGCAAGGCCTGGGCACCTGGCCTGCTTTCCCAGGAGTAGAGTTACAGCAGCTGATCTAGGGAACAGGTGTGGGCTTCGCGTCACAGCTGCTGCTGAGCACATCTGTACCCACAGTGAGGAGGCTGCAGCTGCAGCAGGGCCTGTCAGTCACTCATACTCTCCCCGGAGTTGGGCGTGGGGGACTGAAAGGGCCAGGGGTTGAGAGAATCTGAGATAAGCATTCACAGAGCACCTTGTTCCTAGAGATCCCAAAGTGTGACCCCTGACAAGGTTTTCCCAAAGTCAGCCTCGCTGGCACCAGCAGCGTGGGAATTAGGGCTGGATTCTCCCCTTCTGCCTTGCTTCCCAGCCCTTGGGCCACAGTCAGCTCCTCCTCCTTCCTGGCTAGCTCAGCTCAGCTTTTGCAGGATGGAACTCTGAATCCTGGCTTCCAGTGGCTCTCCCAGAAAACTAGGAGGGAAGTGCTTGGAAGAATGGCTCTTTATTCATGCAAATGATTTCTTGCCATTTAAGAGCCTCAAACCACAAAATCAATTAAAGAGAAAGGGGGAAGATTTGGGGGTCTGTGCCAGCCACTGGATGCAATGCTTTACCTCCATCATCTTATCACATCTTCCCAGCAACCCTGCCACATAGCTATTATCAAGATCATTTCTGTTTCCCAGAGGAGAATTCAAGGTTACACAGTTAGGATGCAGTGAATCTGGGATTTGATTGCCGTCCTGACTCCAAAGCTTGCACTCTGACCACTGGGCCACACTGCCTCAAATCTCCCATTCTCTGGTAAATCCAACATCTGAGCCCCATTCTTTCTCCCTTGCAGGGAATCACCTGCCTACCTCCATCTCA
The DNA here is from genome assembly GCF_028878055.3 of Symphalangus syndactylus. NCBI lineage: Eukaryota > Metazoa > Chordata > Mammalia > Primates > Hylobatidae > Symphalangus > Symphalangus syndactylus. The sequence continues at coordinate 21,501,727 of NC_072434.2, read as the reverse complement.
TCCATTTCTCACCACAGCTGGAGTCACCTCTACAGCCTTTACCTCCAGTCGTATTTGGCAATTCACCCACTTCCAGCTCCTATCATCCTCCTCTACCCTCACCAAAGTGGACATCACAGCCTCTAAATCTGAATGGAGCTGACACCTAGCACCCACCCTCTCACCAGCTACCTCTGGGTTCCCCCACCTGGTATTCCCTTCCTCACATCTAAGCCTGTTCCCCTCAGGCCCTGTCATGGCCTGAAATAGTCTTTGTCTCTGTCTACCACTCTCCAAGCTCCATCTTCACACCTACTTCTGCTTTCCCCTCTCGAGACACCTTTTCTTGGCATTTTAAGACTATTTACTGACTATTTTTTTTTTTTTTTTTGAGACGGAGTATGGCTCTGTCGCCCAGGCTGGAGTGCAGTGGCGCGATCTCAGCTCACTGCAAACTCCACCTTCTGGGTTCACGCCATTCTCCTGCCTCAGCCTCCCGAGTAGCTGGGACTACAGGCACCAGCCACCACGCCAGGCTAATTTTTTTTGTATTTTTAGTAGAGACAGGGTTTCACCATGTTAGTAGCCAGGATGGTCTCTATCTCCTGACCTCATGATCTGCCCGCCTCGGCCTCCCCAAGTGCTGGGATTACAGGCATGAGCCACCATGCCTGGCCTATTTACTGACTATTTACTGATATAGGAAAATGCTTGCAGAATGTATTAGGAGTATCTTACAATTTTTAAATAGTTATGTGTGTAATACATGAATAGACTCTCCTTGTAAAAAACAAACTCAAACACACAGAAAAAGTTAATGACTCCCTTGATGACTGCCAGTTTGAAGTGTTTTTCCAGACCTTAAAAAAATATACTTTCATACAAGCATATGTACATATAGAAAGATATACTTTAATGGGGCATCTTTCGTCATAAATTGGATCATAATGTGCAAATTGTTTCACAACTTTTATTCTCTCTTTGTTTTTAGACAGGGTCTCACTTTGTTGCCCTGGCTGGAGTGCAATGGCACAATCCTGGCTCACTGCACCCTCGATCTCCCAGGCTCAAGTCATCCTCCTATCTCAGCCTCCTGAGTAGTTGAGACAACAGGCATGTGCCACCATATCTGGCTGATATTTTCATAAATTTTTTTGTAGAGACAGGTTCTCCATATGTTGCCCAGGCTTTGATTCTCCTAATGCTCGGTATTAAGACTCTATGACTATATACTATACATAGAGTTTGCATGGGAGTAAGTTCTGGGTGGAGAGACACTATTCCTTACTAGGGCCTTAAGAGTCTGGCTGCAGCTCTGCTATCACATGGGCAAAACCAGCTACATAATTTACAAGATCCAGTGCAAAATAAAAATGTGACATTTCTTGTTAAAAATCATTATGAATTTCAAGATGGTAACAAGAAAGCATTAAACCAAGCTGGGGGCCTTTCTAAGCTTGAGGCCCTGTGTGACTGCACAGGTCATATGCCCATGAAGCTGGCTCTGCAGAGACTAGCTGACTGTTGGACTGGCTGTGTCCTGGATTCTTTTAGTCAATGCATTCTGTGTTCTGACAATGGACATTCCTGTCTCAGCCTCCACATTGGATCTTGTCCCCTGATTCTGCACCCAGCCTGCCTCAGCCACATTCCCTGCTCCAAAGCCAGAGCGCTATGTATTACAGCACAAGCAAAGTCCCAGGGTCCATGCCTGCCAGTCAGCATTGCTCTGGAGGCACCCACAAAGATGGCAAAGATGGGGGGTGAAGGGGGTATTGGACAATGATATTCCTGTGCCTCAAGTGGAAAGTCTCTCAGGAGATGAGAGTACTGAAGTACCAACCAAGAAACCTGGGTTTCATTCCCAGTTCTGCCACTAAATTTGCTGTGTCCTTAATTGGCAAGTTGCTTAACATCTTGGCACTGTTATCTCTTTATCTGTTAAAGGAGAGAGTATGATTAGATTGTCTTTAAGACCATTCCCATTTCCAGCTCTAAAAGTCTGTATTTAAGTGACTCTAAGAGACTATAATAATAATAGGTAACATTTGTTGACCATTACCATATGCCATCTACATGTTAATTTAATGCTCATAACAACCCTATGAGGCAGGCACTGTTATTCCCATTTTACAGTTGAGAAAATTGAGACTCAGTTTAAAACACGCACAGGGAACAAGGTAGCTTTTTGGGGTGGTGGAAATGTTCTAAAACTTGGTTCTGGTCATGGTTGCACAACTCTATAGATTTAGAGTTGTATATTTCGAGTGGGTGAATTTTATACTATGTAAATTGTACCTCAATAAAGCTATTGAAAAGAAATAAAGAAATGTGCTGAACTAGTACATAATCAAGCTCTCCACACTGCTATGGAGACTATCAAGACTCCTTTCCTCTGCATATGTGTAGTATTTGAAAGCATGGACTCAGGAGCCAGACTCCCTCAGTTCAAATCCTACCTCTAGCACTTACTGGCTGAGACCCAGAAAGACACTTGACCTCAATTTCTTTACCTGTAAAATGGAGATAAAAAGTGGTACAGATTTCATAGGGTTGTTGTGGAGATTAAATGGGTTAATATATGTTAAATGCTTAGCATAGCAGTTGGCACACAGCAAATGCTATATAAGTAGAGACTATTATTATCTTCCATACCACAGGATTGCCACAGCCAGAACCAGACTTCTTAAAGGGGCAGGTTTTCTCCCTGCAAACCCCACCCCTATTCTCCTGGGCCCCTTAAAGAAACACCTCGTCTTCAAAGGCCATCTTTGGAAAAACACCACGATGGCTTTCAGTACATCTCACTTCCTGGTAACAGAGAGAGAGTGAGAAACAGCATCTTCCCGATAAGGCAGTGACTCGCTCACTCTCGTAAAACATTCATTACTCTGACAGCTTTTCCCCATGGACTATTTCTCCCAGGTCCCTGTAAGCTCCAACAGTCAACACAGAGGGCCCTTCTTAAAGGGGGCCCAGGGCCAGTCATGAGGCCTGAGTGGCCAAGGATGGAGATGCCTGTTTTGCCCATGTCTGACCCCATTCCACTAGCATAGGAAACCCCTCACTGGTTAATGAATCAAGCTAGAAAGGACAAGGATTGTTAGTGGCCAGTCAGATTTCTATCACTGAAAAATGGGTTTTCAAGCACTGAGCCCATAACCACAGTGAATTTGACTGTGGGGAGGTGGGGCAGGGTTGGGAATATGAGCTGATGCTTTCTGTTTGATAATCCCACTTCTGCTTGTATGTGAGCGGCACTGCAGAAACCATTTTCTCCTGAATGATCTCACTGAATACTCACCATGGCCTTGGTAGGTGGGTATTCTTGTCCTCTGGGTGTCAACACTCCCTTTTACTGATGAGCAAACTGAGGTGATGCACTTCAGCCAGCATCAGAACCAAGGCATGGAGTCAGGTCTTCTGAAGCTGGGCCCAGTGTTTTTCCACTGTGCTTCAGAGGAGGAAGTCAGAAGCTGCCTCGGACTCCACCTCAGAAGCTCCAGTGACGCTTATTAAGTGCTCAAGAAAATAAAGCAATGTGCTATCTTCATATCCCTGCCAAGGACCTTACAAACTGCTCTGGGAGCCCCAAACAAGAGAGTCCGAAGGGTAAAGATGGTCTCCCTGTGGGCCACATGGAACACAGGAGCTGTGAGTGTGTTCAAATCCCCAAAGTCCCATGTCAGATAACCCAAGCAAAGAAACAAATTAGCATTGGTCCACAGACTTCAAGGTGGCAGGAAAACAGGAAAAGCCCCCGAAGGAAATCAGGCTGGGGCTGAAAATGTCACTTGCCATACTTCCTGGGGTTCCCAAAACTCTCATCTCGTCCGAGGCCAGGTCTGATACTCTATGGGAGTGACAGCAAGCTTCTGGGCTGATTTTTTAAAAATTATTTGTCAGGTTGACATTAATCCTTTTGCCACCCATCTTGTCCCAAAGCAGGATTGGCTCTAAGCTGTGGAGGAGGGGAACAGGGGGGCTGTTGGGTTTTAAGGAGCCTCAGTGAGGCCAGCAGGACCTGGAGGCCACCTTCTCGATGGGGAGTGGGGGTACAGGTCACTACGCCAAGGGTCTCCTGCAGCGAACCTGAATCTCCCTCCTTCCTTCACTCACAAACCATTTCACGCCCCAGCACCTCTCCCACTCTCTCCATCCTCCCCTCCCCACAGCCAGGTCCTTGCCTTTACCTCTTATTGATTTTCATATTTAAGGAAAATCCATTTGCTAGACTCAGAGCAACTGAGTCATCACTGCGTTCAGACAAAAACTACTCACAAAGTAGGCATTTGGCAGAGGCCACCTCTGGGATGGGCGGGGGCCCTGTTTCTTACCCAAATAGTGCTCTGTCCAGAGTCTCTTCTGGCTTCTCCTCCCTGCCGCTCTGTCCTATCCACTTTCTCTTTCAGTAGCTTTCATACCCTCTGCCTGTCACCCCAACCAGACTGGCCCCTTTACTCCTTCCTCCCTCAACCTGTCCACATGCCATTATGTTTGCCTACATATACAGGTTCACTGTTGGAAATTTGTGAGTGGGATATTTTTCTGAATTTTTATTTTAGATTCAGGGGGTAACATATGCAGGTTTGTTACCTGGGTATATTGTGTGATGCTGAGGCTTGGGGTACAAATGATCCCGTCACCCAGATTGATTGAGACATTAGGAGCAGAGTGAGGGTGAACTTGTATGAGCAGCCACTCATAAGTGGGAGAGAAATACTGATCCTGTGTACTGATGGAAGAGATCTAACCCTTACAAAATTATAGCTTTGGCTTTCTTTTCCATTCTGGGTAGCACCCAAGGAATGACATCATACCAGCATTACCAATGTGGATGGGGGCTATGCATCCAGCCTCACAATGGATCAAGGAGTCATTTCACCTTCTAATAGTCATTGGCATGCCTACTGTGTGGTCCTTGGTCCCTGGGGTCCCACCTTATGAGCTCTCAAGAAAGGACAGTGCTTCTTCTTAAAGGACTAGGCTCCTCTTTACAGGACTGGGAAGAGCACAAAAGGATTCTAGCTAGCACATCATTGAATGCCAAATTGGGCGCAGAGTTAGAGGACTCCAAGATCAAAGTAACAGCTAATGTTTACTGAGCATTTACTATGTGCCAAGCACTATTCTAAGTGTGTCACCTATAGTATCTCATTTAATCCTCCCGACACTCTTAGGAGATAGGAACCATTATTATACCATTTTACAGATGAAGAAACTGAGGTAGCTAGAGGTTAAAGAGTTCAGTAAGTTCCCATGGCTAAAAAAATCATTGATCCAGGATTTGAATTCATGCAGTCTGCTTTAAGAGCCCACACTTCTAGTCTTTATACAGAGGGTAAGGGTGTCACTCTGCAGTCCACCCCCTTATCCCGTGCCAAAAGGCAGTTCACTCCCTTCATGGACAAAAATCATACAACAAATCTTTTTCCCTGATCATTGGGAACTTCTTGAATGTCACTGCTTGTCTGTTGTCTGGTGTCTCATCTCTCCATATTCAAAGCCACTGTGGCCTTACTGACTGGGTGTGGGCGTTCAGGGAGGACTCAAGGGCTCTCATCCTGACTCTGCTCACACTGATTTTGCTGGCAAAGAGCTCTGAGACCTCCCAGGGAGTAGGCAGTTTTGCTTTCTATCCATCAGTCCTCCAGCTTGCAACCCCATGGCCCTGGGAATAAATCAGTCCTCTTATTTGTTGGCTGGAGCAGGGGAATCTGCTGGGTCCTCGGCCACAGCTACTCCCTTTCCAAAGCCTGCTTCAAAGCTGTCATCTGACTTCCTTCTGCCTTCTTCCTGCAGACCCTGGAAGTCCCCAGGCAGGAGGCAGGGGGTTTGCACTGCTTCAGAGAGATTGCAGTAGGTTCTGTCTGAGGGCCTTCGTCCCATTCACTCTCCTCAGGTCCTGTCATTTCCTCTCTCCTCTTCTTCCCCCTCCTCCCACTCCCAAGTCTCTGGAAGAAGGAGGAGGGGCATCGGCTGTCTGGAAGGTGGGGAGAAGTCGCTTATTTTACTGAGCACCTACTATTTGCGGGGCACTTGCTGTGCCTCCCCTCTCCTCTAAGAGTCCCAGCTCAGACAGCATGACAGTTCAGTGGGGTGGAGAAAGAAAGGAGGTGGGTGCCCGGGGTCAGAAGTCGGGTGGAGAGGCTGGCCCATCCGTCTCCTTCTCCTAAAGAACTGAGGCTGAACCAGCGAGCGGTACCCGGACGGCATGTGGGGGAGGGAGGAAGCCCGGCCTGGAAGTGGCGGTGGCGGGTCCCCGGGCAAAGGAAAGGCTCAATTGTGCAAAGGCTTCCTGCCCTGCCAGCTCGCGGGTCCGCCACCGAGCAGCCGCCTTTCTGCGGCCAGCCTGGGAGGCGGGACGGGAAGGCGAAGGCAGCAAAGGGTTACGGGAATAGCTTTCCAATGACAAAGTCTGGAAGGGACCCATGCCTCCGCCCCTCTGCGGGTTAAACTGGCACAGTGCAGGGGGAGGAAAGCCAGAGCGATCGGAACGGATTCTCTCCTCCTACCCGCCCCCCGGCCGCCAGGCACTCCCCTCCCGGGCCCGCCGTGGAGGCAGCCGGCGTGTGCCTGGGGCAGCGGGTCACGAGGCTCCGCCCCGGCCGCCGGGCCCGAGGGGACGGCACTTTGTTCAGGATGCCGCCTCCCTCTTCATTGTGGGGCCGGGGCCGGCGGCTGCCCTAGTGCGGGGCCCGAGGCCGGAGTGCGCGGCGGACGCCAAGCCCGGTGCGAGGGGCCGAGGCGGCCTGGGGAGCCCCGGGAAACTTTGTGCTCGCGAGAAGCGGACCCCGCACGCGCGCTGCCCGGGGGGATGCGCGACTCTGCGCGGCGGCGGCGCGGACCCGGAGCCCGGGCGGACAGGCGCTCCGGTGAGTGGCCGGCGCGGGGCGGTCGCGCGGTCGCGGCGCTAAGGGTCTGCCGCTTCCCATTTTGCGAGGCTCGGTTGGCAGGTCCTGCGCGGCCGAGACCAAGCCCCGGGGTAGGGGAGGTTGGTGCCCGAGGGAGGCTGCGGGCTGGGCTTGGGAGAGGCGCTGGAATAAATAACAACCAAGATGCTCGCGGCTTCCGGGGAAGGTGTGTGCCCCTTCGAACCCTATGGGACTGACTGCGCGTTTGATTCTAGAGTTGACTCTCCGGGGGGGCTGCCTAACTTCAGTCCCTCTGAGCCTCAGTTTCCTTGTTGTGAAATACCCGCAATTTAAAGCGCGTTGAGATCTTATCATCAGGAGACACCAGGTGCTGCGTTCTTATACTCGCACCCACACGACAAGCACACACCCTACCCGCACCTCTGCCTTTCATTGAAGCAAGAGTTAACTCCTCCCATCCCAGCAGGAGCCAGCGGAACAGCTGGGGCAGGTGACCTTGCAGGCCGTTCCAGAAAACGTTCCCCGCACCCCCGGGATGCGCCGAGAAGCGCCCTCCCGCCAATCTCCCGGAGGCCGTCCTCTCTGGCGCCCGCCCAGTGCGTCTGGGAGCGGAGAAAGTGGTCCCGGAGGAGAGGGGAGGGAGGAGAACGCAGAAATTGGGTGATCACGGGGAGCTCACCTGAGAGCTCCCGAGGCTTGGGCTCTGGTCCCTGCTAATCCTCAGAGCCGATAAAAACTGGTCATTGGATAAAGAAGCAGCCAAGTCTGCAGCGGGCAGAGGGGAGGCAGGAACTGGACCGGACGCGAGTGGCGGGTGGCGGGGGCGGTGTGTAGGGGTGACGTCCACCCGGCAGAGAGGGTTCCTTGTCCCCCGGAGCCGAACACAGGAAAATCAGCTGGTGAGTCAATGGGACTTTGTTAGGATAGTCACAGGGCGCAGCTGGCGCCGGCTTAAGGGAAGAGCTGGAACCCCCCTTGATAACATGCTGTTTATCTGGCTTCCTGTTTCAATGATTGGGATACCATTGGCTCGTTCAAATTCAATGCTGAGAAGCCTGTGGGCACGTTCGTTCACTGTGCAAAAGCAGAGGGCTTGCCTGGGTTTTCATCTGTGGGCTAGCTCTTGTTCCCCCTACATGAAGTCCCCAGCAACTCACTTGTAATGGAACTGGAGACTTCGCAAAAAGAATGGCCTCCCCAGGAGGAGGATCTGACGATCTGACACTGCAGAGACCTTGGCTTCCTTTAGGCCAGAGATATGTATGATTCCAGCTTGCTTATAACATTTTTTTTTTTATCCTGCTTTGACTTTTTGTTGGTGTGTCTTTGGGATTGACCTAAGAAGGGAGACAGAGGGAACAGCTCTATGGATTTTGTCTTCTAAGATGAGCTTCCTGGTAGTATGTGCTTTCACCATCGGTTTTTAGGGGAAGTTTTCAATCATCAGTTTGTAGTTCTCTATCTGGCTGTGTTGCTAACCACCCGGATGATCAGAGAGCAAATAATTCCTCACTTCTCTGTCCTGGTTTTCACTTCCGTAAAGTGGAGCCAGGAAAAAATCGCTACTGTTGGAAGAATGAAGAAGGTTTTTCAGATTTGGGCTGCAGCCCCTAGGGTCTATTGCCTGAACTTTCCAGGTGAAAGAGAACACCAGGTGAAAGAGAATACCATTTCCAGGTGAAAGAGAACAGCCCCTGATCTGAACTTCTTCAGCAGTTTATCTGATTTCCCTTGGGGCAGGTCTCACATTCTGCTTTGCATTTTTTATTTTTGTTAATTGTCAGTGTGCCATGCTTTGTATTTTAGATATTTGGGTGTTTGTGCACATGGCCTATCTTCCTGTGAGTACCTTCCAGCCAAACACCCTATCTGACCACCCACAACACTCAGCACACAGTAGGCACTTTATAGATGTTTGCCAAACTAATAGAATTGGGGAGAAAAACTAAGTAGCATTCAAAGGCCTCCTATCTCACTTAAGTGCCATTTATTCATTCTTTGGGAGTTAATATGCTCCCCCAGACCCCCTCCACCTCTTTTTCCCTCAAAAGCAGTCCATAAAAATGTTGATTTGCCCATGGGTAGGTAGGCAAGCTTTGAATATTTGGGCTTTTTCTGGGATCTGGCTTCTTTAATAAACCTTGGCCTGGGGAAATTGAAAACAAGGATGCTGTTTTGGCCAGGTGCGGTGGCTCACGCCCATAAGACAGGCGGATCACCTGAGGTCAGGAGTTCGAGGCCAGCCTGGACAACATGGTGAAACCCTGTCTCAACTAGAAATATGAAAATTAGCTGGGCGTGGTGGCGGGCACCTGTAATCTCAGCTACTCGTGAGGCTGAGACAGGAGAATTGCTTGAACCCAGGAGGCAGAGGTTGCAGTGAGCCGAGATCATGCCATTGCACTCCAGCCTGGGGGCCAAGAGTAAAATGCCATCATTTTTTTTTTTTTTTTTAAAGAGTGCTGTTTTTCCTTCCTTGCCTAATCTAGCCCCCTCCTGAGTCCCTGTGAACCTCTGGTATCAACTCAGTTTGGGCCACTCAGTAGAAAGGAGTGGCCTAGAATAGAAAAATCTCCTATCCATCTTTTACAATTTGTCTCTCTTTTTGCCTATTTCCAATCAGTGTCACTTCCCTCTTCTTTTAAAGTTCTTTTGACTTCTTGAAGGGTTTGGCCTTTAAGAAAAACCAGAATGTCAAAGTTAAAAGGATCTCCACTCCTCCCAACCCCTGCCCTTCTCCCCTTTACAGGCAAGAATCAAGGCCCACTGAAGGGAAGGGATGGGCTCAGAGCTACACAACTGGGGTACTGCAGAAGCCGGCCTAGAATGCAGGGCTCCTGGCTTTGAGTTTAGGGCTCATTCCCTTTCAGCAAATCACTGGGAATTTTTATCTTCCTAGCATTTCCATCTCAGCAGATGTTACTTAGCTCTTAGCAAGAGAGAGGAACAGAAACATATTAGGGTCAAGACAGCCATCTCTATGATGGAACCATCTATCAGCTTTTCGAGTCTCTGGAACATGGAGAGCTAAGAAATGTGGCAATACTTAGCAAACACTTCGTCTTTCTGGCCCCTAGTCACACACAAAAAATAATAATTAAAAACACTTTTAGTTCCTTCTTCAACTTAAAAATACCACTCCAACTAGTCTAGCGAAAAACACCCTCCACAGTAAACCGTTTCCTGGGCCTAATCTGTTCCCTTAACCTCCTGGGAAGGCTGACTCAGGCCTGATTTCCTCCGAGAGGCCTGCAATTTTGCTTCCCAGCTTCCTGTGACTCTTGAGACGTGAAGCGAGGCAGGATGGCTGAGACCCAGACCACTCTGACCTGCCTGTGGATGTGGTTCAGGTTCTTACACATGTCCTGTGCAGTTCACACTACCATCGCCATCAAATCTATTTGCTCTACTTAATTTTAATATGAGATGGACTAATATGCATACAAAATTAAAGGCGCTGATGCATGTGCCTCTGCCAAGGACCATTACTAACAAGATGATTCCACTTCAAAAGACTGCAAGACTGTTCTGATATCCACTCCTCAGATGCTCTGAAAGCTTTCATAAATGGAATTGTTTCTTAATTTCCTTTTTGGCTTGTGCATTACTGGTGTGTAGAAACACAGCTGATTTTTGTGTGTTGATCTTGTCCCTTGCAATTTTGCTGAATTTATTAGCTCTAGTAGCTTTTTTGTTTCTGGATTCTTTGGGATTTTCTATACATAGGATCATGTCAACTGTGAATAGAAATAGTTTTGCGTCTTTCTTTCCAATTTGAATGATTTTTATTTATTTTTCTTGCCTAATTGCTCTGGCTAGAACTTTCAGTATAATGTTGAGTAGCAGTGGTGAAAGCAGACATCCTTCTCTTGTTCTTGATCTTAGGGGGATTTCTTGATATTAGCCTTTCACCAGTGAGTGTGATGTTAGCTGTGGGCTTTTCATAAATGTCATTTGCGTTGAGGAAATCATCTTCTATTTCTAGTTTTCTAAGCATTTTTTTAAATCACAAAAGGATGTTGAATTTTATGCCAAATGCTTGTTTTCTGTATCACTCGAGATAATCCTGTGGCTTGTTTTTTGTTTCTTTCATTGTATTAGTGTGGTGCATTACATTGATTGTTTTTCTTAAGTTGAACCACTCTTTTATTCCTGGGATAAATCCCTCTGAATTTTTTTTTTTATCTGCAAAGTTTCATTTTTTTTTCCTTTAAAAAGACAACAAAATTTGACTAAGTGCTAACATTTTACATTAGGATGGGTTGATGTATTTAATTATACTTTTCATTATAATTAGTGTACTTTAAACATTTAACAATTATATTGTGGTAAATATGTATAACCTACAATTCACTATTTTAGCCACTTCTAAATGTACAGTTCAGTCGCATTAAATGCATTTGCATGTTGTATATCCATCACCAGCAGCCATCTCTGGATCTTTTTTACCTTCCCAAACTTAAACTCTGTGCTCATTAAAGAGTAACTCTCCATTCCCCTTCCCTCCTTCCCAAGGCCCTGGCAACCACCATTTTACTTCCCATCTCTATGAATTTGTGAACATTTTTTAATAACTGGAAGTTAGGCATTAAAGGGTTAAAGGGCTTTATCTTCCTGTCTTCCAATTTCCCACCAACTCCCTCCAGCTGGAGGGGCCACCACTGGCCCTGATGCAGAGATGAACTGATTGCTGGTCATCCTGAGACTCAGAGGGCACCACGCCCAGCCTCAGCGCCAGCTTCATTTCCTCTAGCTCAGGGGTTCTCCATCCTGGTTGCACATTGGCACCACCTGGGGAGCTTTTAAAAATGACCAAGTCCTGGGCCCATCCCCAGAGATTCAGCTTCACTTGGTTTGGAATGTGGCTTCAGTGTCTGTCATTTCTAAAAGCTCCCTAGGTGATTTTGATGCACTGTGAGGGTTGAGCTGATTTACTCCCTGGAACCCTTGACTGGTCACAGCTTTCAATGACACAATTCCTTCCCCATCTGGTTGGTAATACTGACCCACTTTACATCCCTTCCCTGATTTTAAAATCCATTTGTAAATAGAATAAATGCCAACTTCCGTAAAATAAAACTTCCAAGTTGGAAAGAACCTTAAGTGTCATGTAGCTTTTTCTATTCTAGATACATCAAATCCCCCTAAAACATCCCCCTCAGAGGTCATCCAGCTTGGACACCTCTGTTGCTGGGGCATTCCCGCAACACTATGTTGAAATCATCTTATTCCATATTTGGACAGCTGTGTCTTTCAGAGTTCCTCCTTGTATTAATCTGTCATGGATATGACTTCCACCCATTGGTGAAACATCCCAAAAGCTTAGTGGGCTTCACCAAAATGCATCCCTGAATAAAGTGGAGGATATTCAAAATAAGTCATGCAGAATAAGTGTGATTGCCTACAGAGTGTCAGCCTTTCAATATTTGGGAACAACTACCATGCATCTGTACCCATATTTTCTTCTCTGGTCTCAGCAGCCCCACTTCCTTCATATTTTCACTGGATGTGTCCCCAGGTTTTTTCAAGGAAGGTTGATATATGATGTAATAGCAAGATTGTGGACCGTGACATAACTGAGACTTGAACTCAAGGTTCAAACATTGACTTTGCACCTGAAGTCCTTAGCAAGATGAGCATTTAGGAAATATTGGCAATTGAAATTATATCCTCCACATGAGCATCATCGCTGCACTCTGCGTGACCTTAGGCAGGCCATGGAATCTCTTAGAGACTCTGTTTCTTCCCCAGGAAAAGTGGAATGAAAATGCCTTACTCCTGGGACAATGTTTTCCAACTTGCCTCAGCTTTCAGTCCTAGCCTCTTCCCTCTCCTCCTCGCCACTCCACAACCCCACACCTGCAACAGTGATTCCTATGATCTGGCAATTTCCAAAAATACAGTCAAAGAGTGATTGCTTGAATCAAGTGAGACCATGTCAGACCGGACTCAGTCTCTGGGATGCTCAATGTGTGTGCTTAATAAATGCCAGATTTAATCTTTTTTCTTTTCTTTTTCTTTTTTTTTTTTTTTAATTTGAGACAGAATCTCTCTGTCTGTCACCCAGGCATGTAGCTTTTTCTATTCCAGATACATGTTGTCCAGGCTGGTCTCAAACTCTTGGCCTCAAGTGATCTGCCTGCCTCTGCCTCCCAAAGTGTTGAGGATTACAGGCATGACCCACTACGCCCAACCTCATCCTATTTCTTACTCACCTTCCTCATTATATGCATCACCCTTAAAATGATAGTTTCTCTTGTTTGAAGGTGTCATGTCCAGAATGAGGTGCACCACTCCATTTATGAGCTTACTGGCACAGGTTAGCCATAGGCAGATCACCTATTTATTATCAGATAGACAAAGCAGATTTTCTTTTCAATTTGTAGATTGCCCCTGAAAACCAGAGAACTGGGCTGACGCAGAAGGGATAAATGAAGGCATAAAAGAACGAGAGTCTGACTGTATCTTTGCTCTTTACTGTTTGTTGTTTAGTTATTTCATCTTGTTTTGGTGTTATCTAATTTTTTGGTAGACTTCAAGCATAGCATAGAATAGGTCTATAATAAATGATTGCAAGAGTCAGTTGCCAGTGCCTTTTTCCCAGTTCATTGGTGCAGATAATTGAGTTGACTGGGAAGGAATATCTGGGTTCTGGGTAATGCCAAGATACCAACTGCTTTCTTCCTGCTTTTCCTTTGACAAAGGAGAGACAGCTGATGAGACACACGGTTAGGGGGCCCCAGCCAGGACCCACACGAAGCAGCTACCTGCCTTGTCTCTCATCTGGGACCATTCTGTACGGCCCCTCTGGCTCTCCTTCCCCAGAGCTTCAGGAGGAGGGCTGGATTGCATGGCACACCCTGCACTGTTGTGTGCTGCCTGTTGGACCCCAGCTTTTTGTGCTCTTCATCACCCTCTGGGTATAGTCTGCTTTACCAAGTAGATTTAGAAGGTGTCAGCCACACTTACCCCTACCTCACTGGGTGAGTCTGTGGAAGCTGCACCCTCAGGGCCCATGCCTAGTTCCCAGGGGGAGGGGAAAGGGCTACATGACAGTTAAGGTGCTTTCCTGTGGTGGAAGTTACCCCCACACCCAAGGTTTTATTTTGAAAACTGTCAGGTAAGTAGAGAAGGTGAAAGACTGACTAGTACGATGAATGTCTACATTCACTGATTGTTGACATTTTGCTAGATTGCTCTCTATATAGATCAATATATATAATATTTTTCTGAGCCATTTAAAAGTAATTTGTTGCCAGGCCCAGTGGCTCACACCTGTAATCCCAGCACTTTGGGAGGCCAAGGTGGGTGGGTCACGAGATCAGGAGATCTAGACCATCCTGGTCCAACGTGGTAAAACCCCGTCTCTACTAAAAATACAAAAATTAGCCAGGCATGGTGGTGGGTGCCTGTAATCCCAGCTACTCAGGGGGCTGAGGCAGGAGAATCACTTGAACCAGGGAGGCAGAGGTTGCAGTGAGCCGAGATGGCACCACTGCACTCCAGTCTGGGAGATAGAGCAAAACTCTGTCTCAAAAAAAAAAAAAAAAAGCAATTTGTTGACATCATGATACTTAACCCTTCAACACTGAAGCATGTTATTTCCAAAGAACAAGGACTTTTTTTTTTTTTTTGAGATGGAGTTTCGCTCTTGTTGCCCAAGCTGGAGTGCAATGGCACGATCTCAGCTCACCGTAACCTCCGTCTCCCAGGTTCAAGCGATTCTCCAGCCTCAGCCTCCCGAGTAGCTGGGATTACAGGCGCACGCCACCATGCCTGGCTAATTTTTTTGTAATTTTAGTAGAGACAGCGTTTCTCCATGTTGGTCAGGCTGGTCTCAAACTCCCGACCTCAGGTGATATGCCCACCTCGGCCTCCCAAAGTGCTGGGATTACAGGTGTGAGCCACCACACCCGGCCAAACAAGGACATTCTTCTATGAAGCTACAGTATCATAGTCATACCCATTAATACTGGATTTAACAGAATTGTTTAATATATGGCCATAATCAGATTTTCCAGTAGTTTCCCAAATGCCTTTTTGAGAGTGCTGTATACTTTTTCTCAATCCATAGCCTGCTGAGTTAAGGCCTAAATCGAAATTTTCTCTCTCAGCAAAAGGGAAATAAGGTCATGATCCCTAAAATTGGGATAGTGATCCACAGGAGGAGAAGCACTTTGACTTATATCATTTCATGTAATCGTTTCAACAACTTGGCGAGATAGGTACTAGTATTCTCTCTATTTTACTGGTTAGGAAATTGCAGTTCAGAGAGTTATCTAAGTTGCCCAAATAGTATGAGCCATTATTACCATTCCATGCTACATGTCATATGTAATGATAGAAAAATAAGAGGTTATATTTGTAAAAACCTGCATCATTCACATTCCACACATTCTGTATCCTCTTCACTAGGTCTTTTTTTAAAATTATTATTATTTTTTGAGATGGAGTCTTGCTCTGTTGCCCAGGCTAGAGTGCAGTGGCATGATCTCGGCTCACTGCAACCTCCACCTCCCAGGTTCGAGCAATTCTCTGCCTCAGCCATCCGGGTAGCTGGGATTACAGGCATATGCCATCATGCCCGGCTAATTTTTGTATTTTCAGTAGAGACGGGGTTTCACCATCTTGGCCAGGCTGGTCTGGTACTCCTGACCTTGTGATCTACCCACCTCGCCCTCCCAAAGTGCTGAAATTACAGGCGTGAGCCACTGTGCCTGGCCCACTAGGTCTTATGAGGTGTTAGCACATGCTATGCCGTCCCCATTTGACAGAGGAGGAAAGTGAGGCTCTAAGGCTGGGATTTAATAATATTTATGTAGTCATGATCATGTAAATGACATTTACTGATAATCTTTAAGCAGAGCTCAATATACTTAGCTGTAGTTGCTGGGCAGGCTGTAAATAGCTATCAATAAAGGTGTAACTGCCAAGGCAGGAGGATTGCTTGAGGCCAGAATTCAAGACCAGCCTGGGAAACCTAACAAGACTCACCCCCCAATCTGTGCAAAACATTAAAAAATTAGCTGGGCATGATGGTGCATGCCTATAGTATGGTCCTCCTGCCACAGCTACTTGGGAAGCTGATGCAGGAGGATCAATCACTTGATCCCAGCCAGGAGTTTGAGGTTGCAGTGAGCTATGATTGCACGACTGCACTCCAGCCTGGGTGACAGAGCAAGATCCCATCTCTTAAAACAATAAAAATGGCCGGGCGCGGTGGCTCACGCTTGTAATCCCAGCACTTTGGGAGGCCGAGGCGGGCGGATCACGAGGTCAGGAGATCGAGACCACGGTGAAACCCCGTCTCTACTAAAAATACAAAAAAATTAGCCGGGTTTGGTGGCGGGCGCCTGTAGTCCCAGCTACTCGGAGAGGCTGAGGCAGGAGAATGGCGTGAACCCGGGAGGTGGAGCTTGCAGTGAGCCGAGATTGCGCCACTGCACTCCAGCCTGGGTGACAGAGCGAGACTCCGTCTCAAAAAAAAAAATAAATAAATAAAAATAAATAAATAAGTGAATATAGGTGTTACTGACTGAAGAAGAGAGGTAGAAGAGGGAAAAGGAGGGTCTCAAATACTCTCCTCTTCTACCGAGGGGATTCAAGAGTCTGTCAAAGTGTTAGAAAACAAGAAACCAAATTTTAAGATCAAAGGTACAAGATAACTCATAAAAGTAACTAAAATCAAATATTAGGAGGAAGAAAAGGAGAAAGAGAGTCGGGTTTAGTGTAAGTGCTCTAAACTTGTCTAACTTCTTTAGTAATGATAGATATTGTCTACAGGTGACAAAACAGGGAATAGTTATTAGTATGTTATCTAGAGTTTACATGGATAACCACCAAAGGAGCTAATAAGAGAAAACTATTTGGACAATAGAATGGAGTTGGGAAGAGGTGGGACAGGAAACTGTTGCTTGTTATTATAAGGTCTTCTGTACAATTTGATGATGACCACCCAAAATAGTAGTGAGGAAGGCAAGCTTTAGATTCAGATATTCTAGTTTCCTTTCTTTCCTTTCTTTCTCTCTTTCTCTCTTTCTGTCTTTCTTTCTTTCTTTCTTTTTTTAGACAAGGTCTCACTCTGTCACCCAGGCTGGAGTGCAGTGGAACAATCACAGCGCATTGCAGCCTCAACCTCCCCAGGCTCAGATGATCCTCCCACCGCAGCCTCCCAAGTCGCTGGTTTTACAGGCATGTACCACCACGCCTGGCTAATTTTTGCATTTTTTGTACAGACAGGGTTTTGCCATATTGCCCAGTCTGGTCTCAAACTCTTAGGCTCAAGCGATCCACCTGCTTCAACCTCCCAAAGTTCTGGGATTACAGGCACACGCCAATGCGCCTGGCCTTCTGGTTTCTAAATACATAGAGGTGAGCAGGACAAAAGGTGCCTGGCCTGGGAGGAAGCTTTTCTGCAGAGAAAGGACTGTCTTAAGACCTGTGTGCCGGCCGGGCTCAGTGGCTCACGCCTGTAATCCCAGCACTTCGGGAGGCTGAAGCGGACAGATCACGAGGTCAGGAGATCGAGACCATCCTGGCTAACATGGTGAAACCCCGTCTCTACTAAAAATACAAAAAAATTAGCCGGGTGTGGTGGCAGGCACCTGTAGTCCCAGCTACTCGGGAGGCTGAGGCAGGAGAATGGTGCGAACCCAGGAGGTGGAGCTTACAGTGAGCCAAGATCGCGCCACTGCACTCCAGCCTGGGCGACAGAGCAAGACTCCGTCTCAAAAAAACAAAAAAACCAAAAAAACGACAAAAAAAACCTGGGTGCCCACTGGGCATGCTCACCCAGAAAGAGCCCCAGAATAGAGCATGCCCAGAAGGATGCACCCACACCCTACATCCCACGTGAATTGCTAAATTTTTGTTGTAATTTAAAAATACATATATAATTTCGCTTTTTTTTTTTTTTTAAGAGACAGGGTCTCAACCTGTCACCCAGGCTGGAGTGCAGTGGCACCAATGCAGCTCACTGCAGCCTTAACTTCCAGGGCTCAAGTGATCCTCCTGCCTCAGCCTCCTAAGCAGCTGGGACCACAGGTGCCCGCCACCACACCCGGCTAATTTTTGTATATTTTGTAGAGACGGGGTCTCACTATGTTGCCCAGGTTGGTCCCAAACTCCTGGCCTCAGGATTGCTTCCCACCTTGGCCTCCCAAAGCATTTGGATTACAAGTGTGAGCCACCATCCTTGGCCTATAATTTCACTTTTAAAAGTATTTGGTTATCAGCAATTCATTTATTAATAATTTTAAATTGGCCATTTATTGGTAACCCTGAACATATGCAGAAATTACTGGATCAGAAGAAAAATTTTACCTATAAGTTATTTTCAAATAGAATGCATTTTTGTGAAAGCTAAAGTTAAGTATTGAAGAAGTTGACACAATGTTACATTTTATACATGTTTGAAGAAATCCTGATTAACTTCAATTTTGTAGTTTTATGTTTGTATTTTGGAACCCAGGGCCTCTGAAAAGCTCCTCGGCTCTGCCCCTTCTGTCCTGGGAACATGTAGGGTGGGTGGTCTGTGTATGGCCCTGAAGGTGTCTCTCGGCAAATGTTTGAGACCCACACCACTCTGGAGCAGTCACAACCTGACCCTGAGGATGGAGGTTGGCTTGACTGAAGTTCCATGACCTAAATCCCATCCTGCTATCAGAGTTCTTCCTCAGGCCTTCACTGCAAAGGTTCCTTCGGTCTACTCTATGGTCCATGCTGAATGACTTCATATCCATCCTCTCGTTTACTCTTCATGGCAACCTTATGAGGTGGGCAGGACAAATATTTCCCTTTCTGTAGATGTCAAAATTGGACTCAGAGAGGCTAAGTAACTTACCCAAAGCCACATAACTTTAGGGAATGAGTTGGGGAACCCAAGTCTTCCAACTCCTGGTTGGTCTTTGTCCTTTCCAATACACTCCAGGGTCATGTATAGCAGAAGGGGCCAGTGGACTGGTGTCTTTCTTTTTCTTTTTCTTTTTTTTTCTTGAGAAAGGCTCTTACTTTTTTGCCCAGGCTAGAGTGCAGTGATGCAATCATAGCTTACTGTAGCCTCAACCTCTCAGGCTCAAGTGATCTTCCCATCTCAGCCTCCTGAGTACCTGGGATTACAGGAGCACACCACCATACTTGACTAACTTTAACATTTTTTGTAGAGACAAAGTCTCGCTATGTTGCCCAGGCTGGTCTGGAACTCCGAGGCTCAAGTGATCTTCCCATCTCGGCCTCCCAAAGTGCTGGGATTACAAACATGAGCCACCTCGCCCAGCGCCACAGTGTCTTTAATGGCTCATAGAACTTAACCACAGACATCATGTCTGTTATACAAATGCAGAAATCATATTGAGCTTTTAAATTTACTTTGTTATCGCATTATTTTGACAAGTCCTTAAGATTTATTTTTCAATAAAAGCTACTTTAAAGTACATCACCAATTTTATCACTCCTGCTCATTTTTACCCAGTCAAAAAAACAATGTAAAAGTGTTATGTTTTGAGGTTCTGTTTCTCATTTTCTCATTGGAGTTGAAAATTACCATTGTGCATGAATTTAGGCCTGTGTTAGGCTGGCAACTCATTAAAACTCCTCTGCTTTTTAGCTGGTCTGGAGCTAATAAGCCGGCCCCTCCCAATTTACACATCTCCTGTGAGATCCAGTGTCTCTCTGTCACTCATTACCAATCTCTTTACTGAATGTCATCACAAAGATGCCACATCACCCCTCTTAGTCATCTCCCCACTTCCTCCTGCTGGCCATGGCCAGAAAGAAATCAGGGGCCGTAGGGAGGTCTAGAAAGTGACCACAGAGTTGGGGGTGGCTGTGGGAAGTGGATGGGAATGGCCACTGCTGAGCTGGCCACAGAGACTGTGACAAAGACAAAGGCCTCTGTGTTTGGGATGGCAGGGAGGGGGCCAGAGGCCGAGTCGAGGCCGGCATGCTGATAGTCTGGGAAAGGCCTCCCAGGGCAGAGGAAAGCCCACGAGGCCACTCTGAGTTGGCCGCTCTTAGCACTTGGAAGTAGCTTAGTTGGGTCCTGGTACACAGTAGGGGCTCAGCAAACATTTGTTGATTGATTACTTGGCAGGGTGGCGGGGTTGAGGGTAAGGGATGCCTTTAAGCTGAGGTAGGTAAGGGAATGTCCTTTCCCTTTCTCCTGCCCACGGGAGCACTGTAGGTGCTGAATTTCCCTGGCTTGTTTACAGGCCACCTTTTTGCTTCCTCGACCTCTCCCTGACATTGGGCCTCTGACGCATGTGGGGTAATGCACAGGCTTTGGAGTCAGCCTGACCCGGGTTCCTACAACCTCCCTGAGCCTCAATTTTCTCGTCTGTAAAATGGGGGCAATAATACTCAGGCCAGGGAATTGTGAAGATCATCCTAGAAGGTGTTAAGCACCCTCTGGCCTAGAACCAATGTTGGTCATTCTCATGGTCCTTAATCTGGATGCCCCGTGGCTCACTGCACCCCCATGTATAAAATAAATTCTTGATCCACTGAACGTACACCAGACAGGCAAAGGGATGGAGCGAAGCCAAGGATGCCTCATTTAGCTCCAGCCATGCAGACTATGCTTCAGGGTAGATTTATCCCCAAATGGATGTTTACGTATCAGACGGG